>NC_090936.1:814478056-815728056 GCF_040938575.1 Ambystoma mexicanum | reverse complement strand
GACGTGATTCCTCGGAGCTCCCGTGGCCGTCAGCCAAATCCTGGAAATATCCTGTAATTTGGGCACCACAACGGCGGAAACTATATCCAGGCGCAGCGGAACCTTGGGCGCTCGGGTCGTCATAATACCGGTCCGAACCGCAGCTCCAGTCGGGAGCAATTGGTCCGAGAAGCCCGAGACGCCGGCAACGGACAAGATGGCCGCCGGAACGGCGACCTAGAAGAGGACGCTTAATACGGCGCCAACTGCAGGAGGCAGACACCCTGCCCCGCTGGGGCCTGGAGCAGCCGCGCAAAACCATAGCGGAGAACGGAGAGCGGAGGGGAGAGACGAGCTCGTGGACTCCTGCCGGGCGGAACGAATCGTACGAGCGGGAGCCGCCTGCGACTGGGAAGGTAGGCGGTCCCCATTGCTGGCGGCCACACCACGCCGTGTGCTTCCGAGCGCACACGAATCCGACCCCCCGCATCCCCCGCGGATGCGTTTGACCGCCGGAGCGGCAGACGAGAAGAGGACGCGTTGCACGGCGCCAACAGAGGAAGGCAGACACCCTGCCCAGCTGGAGGGCGAAGGGGGGACACAAACCCGTGGAGCTGCCCGCAAGTGAGAAGGTAGACGGCCCCGCTCCTAGAGACCACATCCTCCTGTGTGTTTTCGGGCGTGCATGGGCCCGGCCCCCGCGGGAGCGCTGTCTCGCCGGAGGCAGACCTGTCTCCGTACCCCGCCCCGCGTGATAGAGCTGGTGGAAGTCTGAGACCCTGGGGATCGGATTTGAGAGAGCGGCACTGAGGCGCCGGAGACGACGCACCAAGCCAACGTAGTGTCCATCATTAAACACTACATGAGTAGCGACTGGAGTGCCTGCATACCTGAGGTGACCTGAGGCTTGGTGCTTAGGACGCAATCTGCAGACTGACCTCTTAGCAATGCCACAACGAGAGATCAACAACCAAGCACACAGTGCGGCAATAGAGGAGTAGAGGCAAACCAACCCACCCATCAACCGCTGGGCGCCAACATACCCTACCAGCTCCGGAACGGGGTGCCGCACCTACCCGCCCTACAAACAGCCTTAAGAAACATACGTCGAAAAGCCTTATAAACAGTGCGTGAGTGGGGCCGACCTCCTGAGGTCCACTAGATACCTTCAGATATGGGTAAGGATAAGGCAAGAGGCACGACAACGCAGAGCAAAATAGAGCAGTATGCGACCCCCGCTCAAGCCCTCCCGCCGGAGCAACCCGGTACTACCGCAACACCAGAAACAGAGGAGAACATTTCGCTGAAGGATGTCATGAACGCCATAGCAAGTTCGAGAACCTCCATGGAAAAGAAGATGGATGGCATCAGCGCAGATGTGTCATTATTACGCCACAACCTCCAAAAACTCACAGCCCGTACCGGAGAAGCCGAGGGTCGAATATCTGAAACAGAGGACAGTTTAAGGACGATGAACCAGCAAATGTCAGGAGCGCTAGCTCGCCTCAAAGCATTGGAAGAAAGGGTGGAAGAGGGGGAGGGTAGAGCGAGACGAAACAACATTCGGATCCTCGGTCTGCCGGAGAAAACGGAAGGAGCAAGCATGGAACTGTTTCTAGAGCAATGGCTCGCAGACATCTTTGCCCCCAAGACCTTGTCGAACTTCTTTTCAATTGAAAGGGCCCACCGAATGCCAACTGGCAGGCAAATCCCAGGTGCCCCACCCCGCACAGTGATTGCAAAACTTCTGAACTATAGAGATCGAGACGCAATACTCCAAATGGCCAGAGCCAAGGGCACTATAACGTTCAACGGCTCCAGGATAGGTTTCTTCCCGGATTTCACTAGAGAAGTGCAAAGAGCTAGACAATCCTTTGGCCCTCTCAAAAAACGTCTCCAGACCCTCAACGTAAAATACGGACTCCTATTCCCGGCGCAGCTGAAGATATACTTTAATGAAACAACTGTGCACTTCACGGACCCAGCGGAGGCATGGAGTTGGGCGGCAAGACACCTGGAGGGTGACTGGAGGCCAGACGGAAGACAGGGTAACGGTAGGAATCGCCCGAGGCGAGACAGGGCACCTCCTGAACCCCCGCAGCACCAACCCCAGGCACAGCCTAACAGGGACAATGACTGAAATGGAAAATAAGGTACCCACTCGCAGTTACGCTTTGAGTCCTGGCGCCATGTTATTAGCCCATGCTAACAGCGAATTAACTGTGAACCCAATGTCTGAGTAACTGACGGCCCGGTCCACGCAACCCCCACGGCCGGAACAGGGCAACTTAAGACTAAGTAGTGTTATACCACTTGAGGAATAGTCCTAGGTTGATGAGTTGACTGTCCCCTGACAGTCGGTTGTATTTGTATGTCCGGGCGACAGGTACTTCAAGTTGGGGTGGAGTATAGGGTGGGGGATGAAAGGGAAAGTTTTAATGTTGTTTTGTTAGTTCGAATCCATAGCATGTCCAACCATAGACCTAAAAACAGTCCGCTGTACATTACACCCTGCTGTACTGCGTATTGGAACCATATTCCCAACAGACACACTAAAGGGAGGCAGCTCTCCCGACCCAGACATCCTGCGTGTCCTCTAACGGAAAGCCCTAGATGACACACCCACAAACACACCCGCCCCCACCCGATCGCCCCAGGTCCCTTAAGCTGCTCAGTTGGAATGTGAACGGAATGGGCTCTGGGATTAAAAGACGTCTGATTAAACAGCTGTTGAATAGGCACTCTCCCGACTTGGCCCTCCTATCAGAGACGCACCTAGCGGGAACACACTGCACCCTTTTTCAGAGAACAAATTACAGGACCGCATTCCATGCAGGGTACATGATGGGATCCAGGGGCACCCTTATTCTTATACACAAAAGGCTCCCGTTCTCCCCACAGGTGGTGGAATTGGACCCACGGGGTCGCTATGTACTCATTCTAGGTTCGCTCTGGGGCGAAACGCTGGCCATTGTGTCAATATACTCCCCACCCGGACTGGGCCAGGGACTCTTGGAGGACGTCACTGCTCTCCTGGGGACGCACCACCCAGATCGATGGGTCCTGGGGGGAGACTTTAACGATGTCATGTGCAATACTATGGATCGTACCCATCTTAGAGGGCGTAACCCGGATGCTCCCACGAAACTCTCCAACTTTGTGTCCGCCTTGGGCCTCCGAGATGTGTGGCGCGAATTACATCCCCAGGGTAGAGGCTACTCCTTCCACTCGGGAGCACATGGCTCCCTCTCTAGACTTGATTACCTCCTGGTCCCGAACACAGACCTACACACGGCAATATCCGCTGAATACCTCCCTCGTGGAATCTCGGACCACTCCCCCCTATTGATTGAAATACGAACGCACTCTGTAACTCCCCCTAGAACGTGGAGGCTAAACAGCTACTACCTTGGCTTCCCAGAGTTGGTAGACCGCCTTACGGAGCTGTCCGATGAATACTTTGACATAAATATACCAGCAGTGGATGACCCGGTGGTGGTGTGGGAGGCTTATAAAACGGTGTTGCGTGGGGAAATCATCTCCTGGGTGGCAAACAAAAAGCGGGAGAGACTCCAAAAGATAGTAGAGGCGGAGGCTGAAATGGTCCAGGCCGAAAGCACGCACATTCTTGACCCCACCCCGCAGACTCAAAGGTCCCTCAAACAAACCACAGAAACCCTCAGAAATATCATGCTAGATAATGCCAGGCAGGCTCACTGGGACACCAGAGCGAGGATATACGAACTGGGAGACAAGGCGGGCAAGATGCTGGCCTGGCTGGAGAGGAGGGAGGAGGGGAGACATCATGTCAGGGAGATTGTTGCCCCAAATGGTGTTGGGTATCAGACGGATGCTGAAATAGCAGAAGCATTTGCCCAGTTCTACGCGGAACTCTACCGAGCCCCGACAGCACCTTTCGACCCGACCCTACTAGATGAGATTACACTCCCAGCACTGACACCACAACAACGGGAGGAGCTAGATTCGGATCTCGCTGAATCCGAGATAGCCGAAGCCCTAGCGCAACTCCAAACAGGGAAAACACCGGGCCCCAATGGTTTCCCGGCCGAGACCTGGCAAAAACTTGGAGGGAATAAAATGGTGACCCCCCTATACAGGATGTTTCTCGGTGCCCGCGACCAGGGCACCCTCCCACCTGACCTATGTAAAGCCACTATTGTGGTCATTCCCAAACCCGGTAAGCCCCCGGAGCAGTGCGCCTCTTATCGGCCTATCTCGCTAATTAACAGCGAAGCCAAGGTTCTTGCGAAGCTCCTTGCCAACCGGCTGCAATCAGTGATCCATACCTTGATCCACCCGGATCAATGTGGCTTTATGCCACACAAATCAACGCGTATGAACCTGCGCCGGCTCCATCTGGCGCTGGAGCGGGCCCCGATCATTGACACCCCTCTCGCCCTACTGGCAGTAGATTTTGAAAAGGCCTTCGACTCGGTTAGGTGGGACTGCCTTTGGGAGGTCATGAGGCGTATGGGGTTCGGGGACAGCTTCCTGAGATGGGTGAAATTACTCTACACTAACACTCGAGCGGAGGTCAGAGTGAATGGTTGGTCGTCCCGGTCCTTCCCGTTGGGAAAGGGCACGAGACAGGGGTGTCCCCTTTCTCCCCTTCTCTTTGCCCTGGCAATTGAACCTCTGGCCCTTTGGCTTCGACAAGACGCCGCATGGACGGGGTTCGGATGGCCTGAAGGGCAAGAGGACCGGGTCTCCTTGTATGCAGATGACCTTCTGATTTACCTCGGAGACCCAGCTCGGTCCTGCCCCAAGGTGATGCAGATGCTTACCCGTTTTGGTGTCCTTAGTGGGCTTAAAATCAATTGGGGAAAATCAGTTCTTTTCCCGGTGAAAGGCAACGTGCAGGCTGACCCTCGGGAATGCCCGTACCGAACAGAACCGCAAGGTTTTCGATACTTGGGGATTTGGGTGACCACAAACCTGAGTGAATACACACTACGCAATTTTCAACCGGTCCTTGACCGTTTCGTTAATGACGCCCACCACTGGAGACTTCTTCCTCTTACGCCCATGGGAAGAGCCGCACTCTTTAAGATGATAACTCTCCCAAGGTTTCTCTATGTCTTACAAAATGCCCCACTAAGGATCCCAGACTCCGACTTTAGACGGGTTGAATCCCTTTTTCGGGAACTAATATGGGGGGGTGGTCAACCGAGGATAGCGCTCACTACGCTCCAAAGATCGGTCTAGGAGGGTGGGATAGGAGCTCCGCGCCTCCAAACATATTATTGGGCCGCACAGCTGGCAGTAGTCAACGACCTGCTTCATGGAGATAGGGAGCTCCCCCACATCAAGGCCGAGGTTGCAGCCATGCACGATACCGACCCGTGGCAACTGCTATACCAAACTCTTCCGAGACCCCTCCCACCAACGACCATGGTTCATACTATTGTGGTTTGGAAACAGGCGCATAGATTCGTTGGGTGGGAAAATAGTGTAACTGTGGCACAACCCTTGTGGAGAAATTGTAACCTGCCCGAGATAAAGAAGCTTCAACCATGGCCTCGATGGGTAAGGGCTGGAATTCTGAGGGTTGGGGACATTCTTGAGGAGAGGGATATAGCATCGTTTGAAACTATCCAGCAAAAATTCCAACTCCCGGATACTGAGCGATACCACTATGTACAGCTGGCCCACGCCCTAAGAAACCACATACCTGCAGGCACCAATATCCCGGATTACACACCAATAGAACGTAATATGTTACCAGCTCTTATCCCCACCAAATGCACCTCCATCCTATACAATGCTATTACATCCTTTGCTACGCCGGAACTCACGACCCTGAAAACTAAATGGGAGGCGGATGTAGGGGTGATGGATCCAGAAGACTGGATCCAAGTACTAATGCACCCACGGGAGGTGGCCATTTCTTCCAGGATTCGGATGGTTCAATTAAAGATCCTGCACAGGGTCTATTACCCCAGGACGATACTATATAGATGGGAAAGAGCCTTGAACCCGAACTGTCTCCGTTGTGGGGATGAGGAGGGGACCTTCTTCCACACCCTGTGGGCATGCCCCCAAATCCGCACCTTCTGGAATGAATGCTGTACTGTACTCGGCAATGTCTTGGCGTGCCGCATACCACTAGACCCGAAGATTCTCATTTTGGGGGCTCCGGTTGAGATTGAACTTACTAAATGGGGCAAGCTGCTCCTGAACACAGCAGCGGGACTGATGAAGCGCAACATAGCGCAGAAATGGGGAGCCCCAGAGTCCCCAACGATGGAGCAATGGGCAACAGATATGAACATGTGTGCCACCATAGAGCACCGAGTATATACCGCCAGAGGATGCCCTACTAAGGCGGACAAGATATGGGGGAGGTGGGAGGAGATTGGTCCCTAGAACCGGCTGGACCCGGTCGTATGCAGTAGGAGGGATATGGTCGGATTGCACTAAAACCTGGGGTAATGTTTTGAGTGATTAATACATGGTCTATTAATGGTTGTACTTTGGGAGGACATGCTAATTCATGAAAGCTGTTGTTGTGTAGTTTGGAATGTTTAAAACAATAAAAAATGTTTTATCAAAAAAAAAATCATACAACACACTTGCATCCACCTTTCCTGTCACTCTCAGGCCGGCCTCCCTTGGCCCTCTTCATGCTCCCATCTGTGAGGTGAAGAACTTCAGGGTAATCTTCGACTCCAAACTCTCCTTTTCTTCTCACATCTCTGAGGTCCCCAGAAGTCAAACTACCAACTGAAACTCTTCAGAGGTATTCTTTATTTCCTCTCGTCCCCCAGAAACTCACTGTCTCTAGAGCACTGGCTCTCTTTAAGCTGTACTACTGCAAACACTTCTTTCTAAATCTGCCTGCTTCTAATCTACGCCCTCTACAACTCATCCAAAACAGGACTGTGAGACTTGTCCTTGGCCTCAAGCCCAGGGATTGTATCTCTCCAGCACTAACATCTCTGCATTTTGCCGCTGGAAGGATTAAGTTCACGACCCTCTGCATTGTCCACAAGGCCTTCTGCGGCCTGGGTACTCAATATCTCCATCTCTTTCTTCGTAAATACCTTCCTACATCTCTTTGCTCCTCCACATCAAAATCCCTCAGGATCAGTCCCTTCTCCAAGCAAAAAGTTGGTGGAACATCTCTTTCTACGGCTGGGGCCTCCCTCTGGAACAGCCTCCCTGCCTCTCTGTAACTTGAGGAGAACCATCTCCAGTTCATGAAGCACCTCCCAACCTTCCTCTTAGCTTCTGCCTTCTCTCTTCCTCTCCCCTGCTGATGTCTTGTCAGATACGGCACTGGTCATCTGGCTACCCTCTGATTTTGGGCCCAGATCCCTGCCCACCCAGTTGCATACCCGCACTGCCTCCTGGCAACCCTTGCACTTGGGTCTGTATCTGTAAACCTACAGTCCCCATACCTGTACTTTTGGACACCTGCTGTCTGCACTTACCCTTGCACCTGTCACCTGCCACCTGTTGGCCGCACTTCTTGTTATTGTTTTGATCACATGTACAACACTGCCCTCTCCCCTTTCCCATGGGAGACTTTTCTCCTCAAAATTCCCATGCACGTGTGCAATCTCAATGTCACTTGGCCCAGTAAGATCATTGCCTCTGTCCTCACTCTGTTCCCCCTTCCTTGCCTCGTTGCGCCTTGAAACACTTGTGTATACTCATGTTATAAATGCCATATCATATCATATTATATCATATCATGACAACTCACGTTGTACCTCTATTTCAGCACCAACTTCATATAACTGTACCACATATTGTTAAACTCTGTGTGGTACACATTAGACATTGTATCGAACACTAGAGCTTTCTATTGGTGAAATCCTTTATCCTTTATCTTCCTCCAAACCCCTTTTCACTTGTATTTGTAGATCCCACAATACAATATATCCTGTGTTTTCATTTGCTTAAAGTTTACCATTGTGATTAAATATTCATCATGTGGTGTTGTAGCTTCAAGAAATGGTCAAATATTTGAACATATGAACATTCCTTTGAGGTGCTACTACTGCATTCCCAACCCCCCTTTATATGACCTATCCATATAACTGCACTGGATATATATATATATATATATATATATATATATATATATATATATATATATATATATATATATATATATATATATATATATATATATTGTGGTGTGATAATACATCTCCAGTGTGACAGAGATGGAGAGGCCATGCTAGGCCCCTATTGTGAGAGTGAAGCTCCCTAATGTGGAGTTCCATTGAAATATAAAAGTCAGTTAAAAAAAACATGATTTTTTACATAAGATCTAGAGAAATGGAAAGAAATGGGCCTTGCCAACTCCACTAAAATGGACAGGTGTGCAAGTGAAGGGTAATGTACCTGAGAGCTTAAAACGGATGATATGAACAATGAATAAGAAATAGCATGAGGTGCTGCAGATGCTGACTTCATGTAAACTGGGAAAAGAAACCTTTTTGACGGATTCAAAACTTCAGCAGTACACATGGGAAAATATACATTGAAATGATAGGCAATCAGTTACATCATCAATGACATTTGTGATGTCATCTTTGATGTCCTGGGTGTTAGTCTTAGCAATGCACAGTGGTGGTGCGAGTTATGGTTGCTTAGCTTACCATAACTGGCGAATTTCAGGGGGTTTTCGGTTTTACTTGGAACGATTACGTCCCTTTAACAACGTTTTTTACTGAAGTTCGTAGGTTTTTAGTAGCGCAACTTAACCATAATGTCCCTTTAACAACGTTTTTTTGCTGAATTTCATAGGTTTTTAGTAACACAACTTAACCATAATGTCCCTTTAACAACGTTTTTTTGCTGAATTTCATAGGTTTTTAGTAACACAACTTAACTATAACGTCCCTTTATCAAAGATTTTTTTTTTTTACTGAATATACATATACATAGTGTGAATTTGATAGATGTTTACTAGGATTCCCTTACTTTATATACATGTAACATAGAACATGCCGAACCCCTTGCTAGTGATTTTGATGTCCACGGACGCAGACAACATCAACACTACCCAAAATCTCAGGGGGTATCTTAGATTGTTCTATCATGCCATATAAACACTGAACAAGTTCAAAAAGCAGCACATAAACACATTGGGCCTCATCACGAGTTTGGAGGTAACCCTTAAATGCAGCGATAGCGCTATTACCACTGCATTTAAGGGTCCGCCAAATCATGGGTTTGGCAGATTTCCCCCCAGCTCTGAGCTGGGAGGAAATCCGCCGATATTTTGCGCTATTACCGCCGGCGGGAAATCCGCCGCGGTAAGAGCACGAAAATTCCCCATTTAGCCCAATGGGGAATGGGGAATTCCCGAAGGGGCTCAGTGGGGAATGGGCAATACCTGTTCCACCAAACCCGTGATCCGGCGCTATTAGCGTTGGGGGGTTTGGCGGTAGCGCTATTAGCGTTATCGCCCAACTCATGATGAGGCCCATTATATGGAATAATACATAAGAAGTGGAACCTATATATGTAACACATAAACCATCCATTTAAATACCACATGTACTAAAATGGAATATACCAAAACAAAGAAAGATATGCTTCCAACATAATTACCTCACAGAAACTGCACAGCTAGGAGCAACAGCAGACCTACACAACAGTAAGAACACAACTTACCAGAAACTAGTAAGTAAACTTCATTTTTCTTATATATTTCTAAACTTTCTGTATTTGATACACTAAAAGTAATATATTTTTTTACACAGAAATATCCAGTAATTTGGAATGGCCTGATGAAATTTCCCACATGAGGAAATGTCTGAAGACAGTGATACTAATGGTAGACACTCCTCTATGTAAGCAAATTAATAATCATTACTTTATGTGTACTTAGCATATATATATATATATATATATATTGAACAGACCGTACAAACATTGAAAATAATACAGCAAAAGAGACATTAGAAAATACTCTACACCGCATGGAACAAAAAATGGATATGCTTATGGAAAATCTCAATCTTTTGAAACATTTTGTAGAGGAACACATAAAAGAAAAAATTAAATATCATTGTCCCACATGCACCTGTTCCCCCTCTCCATGTCCCAGTCAACTATCCCCAAACCCTCACCACCAAGAAAACCATTATGATGAGACTTCCATCCCTTCATCCCCTCCCATCCATCCTCTCCAAACCCCTAATTCCCCTGTATTTGTGTCAGTTTCTGCTTCCCCGTCTCTGTCATAAATTTTATATCGGTATATAATAAATAAAATATTATGTGTGGTTTAATTCAGTGCTTTGTGTTTTTTTTAAAAAAAAGGTACTTAAGGTGTCCGCGGACAGCACGGGTGTCCGGAATGTCCGTAATTAACCAAAATGGGGGTGTCCTAAGGACACTATACCTGTCCGTACTGTCCGCAGGCAAGAAGAAACTGTTCTTAGAACACACCAGGTGTCCAGAATGTCCACATTTAACCAAAATGGAGGTGTCCTAAGGACACTATACCTGTCCGTACTGTCTGCAAGCAAGATGGAACTGTTCTTAGAACACATTCGGTGTCTGGAATGTCCGGAATTAACCAAAATGGGGATGTCCTGAGGACACTATACCTGTCCCTACTGTCTGCAGGCAAGATGAAACTGTTCTTAGAACACACTAGGTGTCCGGAATGTCCGCAATTAACCAAAATGATGGTGTCCTAAGGACACTATACCTGTTCATACTATCCGCAAGCAAGATGGAACTGTTCTTAGAACACATTCAATGTCCGGAATGTTCACAATTAGCCAAAATGGAGGTGTCCTAAGGACACTATACCTGTCCGTACTGTCTGTAGAACATGTACGCACATGCGCACCACACCCATAAGTCCTACGAACATTGTGCCTGTCCGTAACTGTCCGTCTCTCATGTGTCACACTTTTAATTATTACTGTCCGTAGAACCCCTGCACGCATTCGCACGACTGTTCCTCTGCATTTGGTGTCCTACGGACACCCATCCCATTCGCGGACCTGTTCGCGACATCATCATGTGACAGCACCCACGCTGAGCGTGTGTCCTGATTTGTGGACACTGTCCGGGTTCCCGGACATTTTAAAAGTATGTTTTTGGACAATCCAAAGTATTTTACAGTAGAAATTCACCATTGCACATGTCCCAGACAATGACCCTGGCTTTCTAAATACTTTTTGTAACTTTTTGAGCCTTTTTGGGGTGTTCGATCTGTCCACGGACATGCGGCTGTCCGCGGAGCACACCCCTGCACCCCTATAAAAAGCCATACCCCAGAGCTCATCCTCATTGTGCTTCTATCTACCTGACAGAGCATTGTCTATATTAGCTCTTGCTAATCTACCTGATTTTGCTGCTCTTGCTGCTTCCCATCAGACCTGATGGTATATATGCTTGCTGCTGCTCCAGCTGGTGCTACTAGTGCCTCAGCACCACCTCCACCCCTTCCACCACCAACACCTCCCCAAGGGCCTGCAGAGGGGAAAAGGCGTGAGGATTTGGAGGAGGAGGATGAAGAGGATGAAGAGGATGAGGTAGTGGAAGTCCCTACTACCAGCACTCCCCGTGAGTCTTGGGTGTGGCGGTTGTTTACCATTCATGGTGATGTACCAAAAGTATGTGCAAACAAGGTCATCTGAAAGCAGTGCAAAATGGTGCTGAGTTGTGGGAGGCCTGGTTCATACAGCTTTCGTACGACATCCATGAAGCGACACCTAAGGTCGTCCCACGGTGGGTCCGTTCGCAAGGTTGTAACTTGTGATAAATGTAGTAGGTTGCGTTCCTCTACAACATCCTCTGTTTCCGCTCCTGTCACCACAACAGACACTCCTGTGGGAGAGTGCATCCCTCCAGCAGCCTCAGAGGCCATCCATGATGCTGTTGACCCTTACCTTTCAAGGTTCACAATATTGTGTATGTACTGTGACTCAGTACTCTGCAGGGGGGAGAATCTTCAGGGTGCTTTTGAGACTGCAGTCAAGGAGCATGAGAAGGTCTGCTACCTACCTAAATAAGGCCCACCCTACATTTTCCTCTCTCCACCTGCCCTTTCTTATCCCCGTGGTTGGTGTCCCTTCCCTACCCTGCTTTCCCCTCCTCTCCTAGTGTGTCATGTGTAAAAAATACAAAACAACAAAACTCCCCCAAAAAAGGCTCTTTTCAGAGCCACCTTTCACAGTTTAAAAATAGAAGTGGCAAATAAATGGAGCAGGGCCCTGTGCATTTTTTAGAAGCCACGGACATCTAAAATGTTGGAGGGCTGCCCTATCATAACCATTGCACTTTTCTCTGGGAGGAAGTGGTGGCTCTGAAAATAGTCTTTTGGTGGTGTTTGTTTGTGTATGAAAAACTTCAAATGGTCAACACCTTCTGCAAAATGGATGGCTGTAATTCCAAAAAAGGTTGCAATGCATTTTGTACATTTCTCAGAAAAATCGGATTGCCAGCATAAGTAAGATGTACTCCATCTCTGTGAAAAAATGTATGTGCTGCGAAACAAAATATTCTCATTGTGAAAAGAGGTCATGCCAACATCTCTTTAAAAGGCACAAACAGCCCTATTGACATTGTGCCTCGCTTTCTCCATTTGTGGACCAAATGAAGAAGAACGCAGCCACATTTGTCCCTGCGCAATACGAGAAATTGCAAAGAAATTCCAGACACATGTCTTAAACTGTTCCCTCCACAATGAATTATAATTATGTCTGGATGATGCTGTGTCTCCAAAGTAGCACAGAGAGGTACCAAGTCCAGCCACTTCATTCCACGCACTCCATGCCAATGAAATTCCACATAGGGGAATCCATATCTGCAGATACTCCAAAGCGTTCTGCATGCACCTCCAACCAATGTATCCATTAGTCTCACAAAATCCTGATAATCTGTTCTCTGAAACACACAGCCATAGCTATCTGTTCTTCTCTGAGAAAAAAGACTTTCAAACACACTCTCTCCTTAATCAACACACCCAGTAAACTTTATTGACCAACCCCTTGCTCTACTCATTCTCATTTGCATGCCCCTTCACCCCAAAATCCCTGTATGTAATACGCGGTGTCCGCAGACTACCGCCATGTCTGCGGACATATCAAAAATCTGAGCGTGGTGAATGTAAATTTAAATAGTGTGCCCCATTTCCTCTTTGAGGTTGGCTCTGAAAAGAGCCATTTTTTTGCATTTTTTTGCAGATGCTTAATAGACACGTTATTTTGTATTTTTTTTCTTTTTTTTCTTACTTTACTCCTAAAATCTTCACATAAACTTCTCCAAAGAAACCCTTACATTCCAGAACAGCATGGCATTTCCCATAAAAGATAAAGAAATGCCATCTTCTTTAAAATAAACAGCATTACTGGAATCAATATTCTCATTGTTACAGAAGAACATACCAGATGTAAGCATGAAAGCACACATGCCTCAGTTGATTGCACACCTAGCTATGTTTTGCAGAGGACAAAAAACAGAACTATTGTCCCATATTGCCCTAGGTACTAATCCAGAAAAAATAAGTTTGGCATTTGGAAGGATGTTTATTACTGCTTCAACCAAGTGTTTGAAATCTGCCAACAAAGTAGGGGCACTAACATAGCCCAAATGGAAAGCACCACAGTGCAAAACTACGACATGGGGACTGTTCATCATGCCCTTATCTTCACAAACTTGTACAATTCCATGTAAATTGCAATCAGGCACAGTGCTCCACACCACCTCCACTCCTTTAACATCAAAATTGTTTGCCACATGCCTGCATTGAGCATACTGCAGTAAACCATGCACAAACATCTCCAAGCACCAATACCCTGCATTTCTCCACCTCTGCCATCTTCATTACACACAGTATCTTTCAACATAAATCCACAACCTCAGTACCTGATTGGGTAATCTCTACAGTCCCCTTTCCATGCTGGATTTCCCGGAAAACCCTGGATGTGGCATGCCCTGTCTGCGGACAGCCACAGTATCCGCGGACCGCGTAACTCTTACACAGCCCTTCTACCCTTTCCACTTCACTCTCTCTGCCATTCCCTCATTGGATACAGCTAAGCAGTCAAACACCCATCCGTCAATCACATCCAAGACCTCTACATCTAACTCCATCATCAGAGTTCAGCACTTCAAATGTAATGTTGATCACACTGAGTACAAGTCTCATATCAATGGAAAGCACCTACCACAAAAATTACTGTACAAGTCTCCAAGATGTCTACTTGCAGCTGCATACATATCCACATGCATGAATACAAACTACAGGTATGCATATTCTATGCACAGTACATGTACCACTCTTATAAATGCATATAAACCAAGTAACTGCCACTTAACCTGTATAACCTATAAAATGAATGCACTATTATTTTTCCCATCTGCTATAATCAACTGTCACTTCCAAACTTGTCTGCTATCTAAATTTTATTTTACACACACAACTATCTAAAAAAATTATAATACTAAAAGTTCGGAGACATAACAGTATAATTGTAGAAAAACACTTAGTAGTGTATTATAAAATTACACACAGCCAGGATAAGTTCATGCATCTTTATACACACACACAAATAGAGACTATCCGTGAAAAGCTCACAGCTGAAATAACACCACTCCCTGTACATGACATACTTCTGCTTTATTACCCACACCTTCACAAACGCATACATTCTATGCTTTTCTTTACAGTTTCTGCCATTTACCTTACACAAATTGCAAAACAAGTAGATCATTATTTCTTATATCTGCTAACATGCAATAACACAGCCCTAAGAAACCAAGTGAGTTTCATATACTTAGTATTCTACTCATTTGCAAAACATGTTGAACTGACATATTGTAAGTAAAATATAAAGGATGCACATAGTCAAAGGTAACTGCATGTACAAACTATGTTCAGTTATCAAACAAGAATACTACTACAAAAACATAAAAATCAATGTCTAAATTAACATCAGTGCTATAAACACACAGAATTACTAACTTCTTTCTTTTACAATAGAAGTGAAGACCATTCTCCTGAAAAGCAGCAGCATCTGAAGTACAAACAACAACAACTCAGAAGAAACCTGCCCATTCCAAACAAAAAAGGTTAAGTACAATACTACCATAATATTCTTACAGTTACTCAAACACACTGTGGGGTCGATTCGTGGAATTTGTGCGCCAAAAAACAGAGATTTGTGCACCATTCTGCCCACAAATCCCCATTTGTTAAAGAGGGATTTGCAGGCAGAATGGTGCACAAATCCCTGTTTTTCAGTGCACAAATGACATAACTCAGCCACTAGAATGTTAGTATTGCAGAGCAAAGAACTGTTATAATTCTATATCATTAGATTTACTATTAGTGCTTCTCCTCACCACTAGCTTACTTTCTACTGTCATCTGAACCCCATGAAACTAGCACACAAATACATGAATAGCCTTTCCAACTAGTTGTAGCTGCCCAATGCACAATGACACACCACCACATACATCCTTAACATCATACACTGACACTCATACACACAGCACACATACATTTCAGAACAACCCAACCCATACCTTTTTTCAACAGACCCCAAAGAATGCCTACCAAAAAGCAAGTCCGTTGAAAGAAATGAAGAAGTAGAGCAAATGAATAAAAGTGTTCAAATAAAGCATCCATCTCTAGCAGAATTTGTACAAAAGTCATTAAGCGGAAAAAAAAATGCTTCCAGTACAAAAACTTTCCCTCCTCTTTCAAAATGTAAAATGAAACAGAAAGTGATTAACAAGAATTCAGCTACCACTACTGCTAACACTGCTCCTATAAATCATGATGTAGTGGCAAGAAACCATACCAAAAAAACTATTTTAGAAAAAATATTCTGCCACAGAGTCCTTCAGAATCTTATTAAAACAGGAGAGAAATCATGCACAACCCTTAAAACATACCATAGACAATTTATCTTAGAAGCTCTCACAGACAGTGCAATCCTTCTCAAAATGAAGTAATTTATTTTAGTGTTAAAAGAATGAAACCCTAACAAAACTAACTACTAAATTACAAAAAAGACTTCTCAATAAACGGAATGTCAACACAAATAACTTTTTAAATATCTGTGGAGGTGAGTGGAGTCACACCACGAGCACAGAAACATATTTCAATGAAGAAGCATACAAACACAATTTCCATACATAGCAGTGGATGAGGGTATAAAAACTTAATAATACCATAATGGAACAATAAATATTGTTTGTTGTATGATAAGAAACCTTGGCCACCCACTTGGTTTGTTACATTAAGTTGTGCAGAATATACATGAGAAGATTTAAATGATTTCCTACAATAGCAAACAAAAACAAAACAAACATAGATGTACTAACACCTGGAGAACGTTGCTCTCTTGATCCTGTGAATGTTTTCAGACATTTCCATCCTCGCTTCATTGCTATGCTACACATTATTTGTAATAAAACTGTTCCTACCCTCAGAGAAGTGAAACACTTCTTTTGGAGAAAAGAATACCAAGCCAGAGGAGCTCCACATATACACATGCTTCTATGCATTACAGATACTCCTAAATTTGGTCAAGACAGTGAGGCAATTGTTTTACATTTTATCGAAAAATACGTTACTTGTGAAATTCCATCAGAAGCAACAAATAGTGATCTTCATGTACAAAATGTACAATTTCAAAGACACAAATTTGGGAAATATTGTCGTCGCAAATGTAAAAACAAAGGGAAATACTACACCAAATGCTGCTTTGATTTTCCTAGACCAGCTATAGAAACATGTAAAGTGAACAACTTCATGTCTTCAGTTAGACATAGTGTTAAAGGTAAATCACCTAAGAACACATATTACATAAAAAGAACAGAAGAAGCAAAATATATCAATGATTACAATGCAATCATTGCCCTCTTATGGAATGCTAACATAGATGTGCAGTACATTGCAGACAATTCCACTGCAGTTGCACAATACGTTACAGCCTACTTAACCAAAGCTGAAAAAACAGAGCTTCAAGACCTCTGGGATGACCTATCATCAGACAAAACACTGCCTCAGAAATTGTACAATTTAGGCATATAAATGCTCTCTCATAGAGAATGTGCCTGCTATGAAGCTGCAGGTCGTTTAACCCTTGCTTTGTATGGAAAATCTGAAAATGTAGCATGGCTAAGTCTTGGTCCTGCTAAATCTAGAAAAAGAGTTCTGAAATCATACAACAACATGGAAACAATAGCCAAAAATGATCCTAACAGCCAAGGCATTTTGAAAAACAATTTACTAGACGCATACTTCTCAAACAGGAGTACCACTTTGGAAACCATGTATCTATACCACATAGCCCACAATTTCACATACAAAAATAATATAACACCTCATGAAAATAAAGGTAGATATAGAGTGACAAATTGTGAAGGCAGCTTAGTGAAACTTACCAAACAAAGCTTAATTAATCATGCATCAAATTGTCATTAAAAACTCCTCAACAGAAAAAACTATATTACATGTCCCTGCTACAAATTTCTAAAACATGGAGAAAAGAAAAAGAGTTACTAGATATCTATGACTCCTATGAAGATGCTTTCAAAGCAAATGAAAGTACTATAACCAATGTAAACTTTACACAGTACAAAACAATGTTTCACAATGAACAGCAACACGAAGAAGAACTCCAGGCCCTACTAAATAAGGACACTCCCAACAGTAACCAACCTTCTGTAACAAGAAGCAAAGAACTACTGGGACAGCCACTAATAGCAAATGAGGCAGAATTATCTATGACAGAAGTAGAAAACAGCATGTCTCATTATGAAGAAGATACAGAAGACGTAACTGTACTGCAATCAAAACTGAACAATGAGCAGCGTAGAGTTTTTCAAGAAGTAACAAAAGAAATTGCACATGTTGTACAACATGAACATAAAGAATGTATCTGCCAAAATTACAAACCTATACAACTATACATCAGTGGTCAAGCTGGTTCAGGCAAAACATTCTTAATCAAAATCATCAGAAAGTTCCTTCAACACAACAAACTGTCAGCTGTTGTAACTGCCCCCACAGGTTTAGCTGCCTACAACATAGGCGGTGTCACTTTACTCCGATTACTACTCCTTCCATTAGAACACCAAAACAAATTAGAATATTACAAACATTCTACATAAGCTGCAATGGAACTACGCACAGTGTTAAAACAAATGAAAATGCTACTAATAGATGAAGTGAGCATGGTCTCCAACCTAATGTTGGCTTTGATTCACCTCTGATTACAAGAAGTACTCAAAACAGACTACAAAGAGCTCTTTGGAGGAAAACACATTATTGTTTTTGGAGATCTTCAATTGACACCAGTGAAAGGTGAATCTATTTTAAAAACCTTTGGACACAAACTCTGCCGTAAAACTATTGGCAGCATAGGAAATGTCAATCTTTGGCAAGATTTCCAATGCAGAGAATTAAGAGAAAGCATGCGCTAGTTTGCAGACCTCACATACGCCAACATTTTAAAAAAGTATTAGAGTTGGTGTACTACCTCAAGAAGCACAATCAATAATAAAACCCGGCACATTCATGCACTGTATGGCCATAATTCATGTGCTACTGATGTCATGGAAATATTAGCACACAAACATGTCACTTGTATGTCATTGATGCCAACTCTTACAAGGTGTTCAAAAATTAAACGAAACAATGTTCAAAAAAGAAATGCAACCAATAATTTAAATTTGCTCCACAGACAAACTGGACGTACATGATATGACACTACCCATTTGTCAACATGCCACAACAAGTCTAAATATCTTAGAACACTCCATCTCCAACACAGCTGGTTTGGAGAAAATATAAAAAATATCTTTAAACTGTAGAGTAATGCTTAAACGTAACCTTGACGTGGAGCAAGGACTAGTTAATGGAGCACTTGGTACAGTTGTTGGTTTCAAACATACCCACATGAGAACAACATTCAGTTTGTCAATATTCTCTTTGACAAACTATCAGAAGGAAAAAAGATAGGAAGCTCAACAGCTCGATTCCTTATTTTCAAAGACATGTATGTACGCAGAGAGCAAATATTTCTAACTCTAGCATACGCAGTCCCCATTCACAAATCACAAGGGCTTACCCTAAATAAAGCATTGTTAGATATTGGGAACACAGTCTTTAAAGAAGGCATGAGCTACGTAGTACTATCACGCTTACTTACACTTGATGGTCTATTTCTAATCAACTTTGATGGAAGTAAAGTAAACGCTGATATTTCTTGCATTTTAGAATACAATATACTACGTTCACTGTAGACCCCCAATCTGAAAACCTATCCTGTTCCACAGAAAGGAAAACGTAAAATAAAACTACTTCAAACAGAAATGCAACGGGATCTCACTGCAAATCCTCCAAAGAGAGTAAACGAAGGTAATACTTCATCAATTACTACAACCAAAGAAGAATCTACTACTCAAAGTAACTCAGGTACTTCTTCAAAAAAGCAACACTCACTCCGAAGAAATGACTTGGACACAGAACTATCTGGTCCATTCATATTTTCAAATATATCTTGTGTAAATTTCTATGCAAATGTAGCAATAAATATTCTATTCCAATTGCCACCAATTGTTGACAACATTTACCTACACAATACAGACCAATTGTGTTTGCAAATGTTAGTCCTACATAGAAATGCAAGCAACAATCCTGACAACACACACTGTGTTCGTGGAATACGACAAGAATTGGACTACTGTGCTGAAATGGTGAAATTCACTATAAACTCACAAGAAGAGCCACAAGAATTTCTAATGCCCAAAAAGTGCTCTTCCTATGGAATTAGCAACTTAACCATAACTACACGGCCACTACCGTGGTTAAGTTGCATAAGGGAATTATTGTAAGAACATACTTGAAGGATAAGTCTACAAATATAGAACGTTTACAATTCTTAGTTCCTAACTGTTACTGAAGAAAAACATGTGGCCTAGATATGTCAGTAAAGAAAAAAGGGGGAGCCAGGCATGTGATGTCATCAGTGATTTTATCAATGGCATTTGTGATGTCATCTTTGATGTCCTGGGTGTTAGGTTTAGCAGTGCACGATGGTGGCGCGAGTTATGGTTGCTAAGCTTACCATAACTTGCGAATTTCAAGGTTTTTTGGTTTTACTTGGAACCATAATGTCCCTTTAACAATGTTTTTTCACTGAATTTCATAGGTTTTTAGTAGCGCAACTTAACCAAAACGTCCCTTTAACAAAGTTTTTTCACTGAATATATATATATATATATAAGTGGCTGTGTAGTTATGGTTAGGTTGCTGTTTCCATAGGAAGAGCACTTTTTGGGCGGCTCCGCTCCCCCTGGACGAATCCTCACCAAACTTTGCAAAAAAAAGTATATGTGCCACTCTGAATTTTTTTGCAAAGTTTTGAGATGTTTGGGTCAGGGGGGGCAAAGTTATAGAGGGGGTCCCAAAACGTCTTTTTTTCCCAAATGAATGGGGGAAAAACTTTGCGCACGGCTACAGGTGAAAACGCTGAATGGATTTTGACGAAATCTGCGGCAGGTACAGGGGTTTTGGCCAGAAGCGTGCTTTTGTAAATTTGGTCACCATCCGTGCAGTATGTTTCTTTATAATTATCAAAAAGTAGGTCTGAAATAATTAGTGATATCTATGTTCGCTCCGTGGTCACACTTCCCTGTTCGGTCGACGAACAAGATACCGATTGGCTAAGGGGCTGGCGTCATGACCATGGACACGCAATGTCTCTGCCCATTGGCTGCTGCGAGACGTGTTCTGCGTCAGATGGCTTGGATGCGCCCAACATCTTGGACCCGCGGAAAGCGGAGCAACAACCAACGTACAGATGCTTTTTTCATGAAACTATTTTGCTGTGTCACAGAGCATTGGGAAAGATTCAGACAGTAAGACATGGGTGATCAATGCATTTGTTCTTCGGTCGACATGATGTAATTTCTATGGACACCAGTAAATGTGAGGTGTAATAACGATAGCACTTCAGTCCATGTAGTGGGCAGGAAATTTGTAACACTTCAGTCCATGTAGTGGACTGGAAATTTGTAACTGTTGAAAGCACATGCGTATTGGTAGGCAACATTGAAATTGACAACATGCCTTGAATGCATTATTTTTTCCAATGGCTATTATTATATTCATTCAGACATATGTCCTATGGCCTCCTTGTACGCACAGAAAATGAGGGGTCCAATAAGGCCAGTATTTCAGCCCGTGCAGTGCATGGGGGAGTTGTTACATTTGTAAGGACATGTGTGGTGTTAGGGAACATTGAAATTGACAACATGTCGTGAATGCATTATTTTTTCAAATTTATTCAAATATATTCATAAGTACGCCACCATGGGTGGCACATGCTACAGTGGTTGTGGCCAGGGCCTAGAGTCTTGGATGCATGGCCGTCAGCCGAAGGCCGAAGGCCTTACTTCCAAGACTGTAGGCCCTGGCCACAACCACCGCCGCATGTGCCACCCATGCAGACACCCGTAGTGTTGCGTTTTGATTGGCTAGTTGTGGTACAGTCTTGGGTGCATGGCCGAAGGCCCTGCAACCAAGAATAAAATGGTAAGTACTAGACTTGGAAGACACCGCACACCCATCCTATGTAAGATCTACAGACATACAGCTAGGAGGGAAGCCTCTGGGCAGAGGTACTGAAGGATAACACACCTATAGAATAACCCCCACTACCGCACATCGCTAAAGCACATGCACCCAAGACTGAAGTCATAAGCAGTGGAGTTACATGTCAATATTGGTGTGGTGGAATGTGCTAGTTTTGTTGATGCCCTAGTGTCTTAAGTTCATGGCTGCAGACGATGGTCCGAAAAGTACATTTATAAGCAGCTAATTTACAAGGACCATGGTTTCCATATGCAGCGATGGTTGTGGATAGGAACTATACTCCTTATACCTTGCTTGTAAGACGTAGGTGGTAGGTTACTCATCGAAGATGAAAAGCCAGCCTACAGGCACTGCAGCATATTAGTACCATAGATTAGTCGTGTAGATTCCCATGTGTAGAAAATGCCTGTCAATATACTTACTCCTTACTTTGTTCAGAATCCACATACTTTTTTTAATTGGCTATCGTACTTGGCGGAAGTATCACTTTTTCAATTTCTGTGGTGAAAGAAAAAGGTGTGTTAGTGTTTGCATTTTTTAAAAATGTACTACATTGCATAAGACAGTTAACTTTTTTTTTTACCCTCATATTTAGTTTACAAACCAGTGTACTGTGCATTGCACTCAGTTTCTGTTTTTGCTTTTCTAATCCTTGGGTCTGGGGAAAAAAAACGTAATTTCCTATGGTACTAACTACTTCATTTTTTGCTTTCAGTGGTTCGTCTTTCTGATCAATGTTATGTGTGTTGCCTTCCTGCCCTTTTTAACAACAGTTAGATACCTGTAGGCATATTCTACCTGTGCATTTGTTTCCAACAATCTGTGATAATAATTTATTTGTGTCATTCTTCCATCCTGTTGCGAAGTTAGATACCTTTGGGCGTATTCTAACTGTTTGTAGTCTTTCACATACTTTGTTGACAATCTTGAAGTACACATTATTTAGTACATTTTGGCATCAAGAACATTAAATACGCATTTGTTAGGTTAGCTGGCAACCTCTGCTTTAGAGTAATGGTGCTATCATTACATTCAAACCATCAAGAATTCTTTTTAATGTATGCAGTGTAGTGACCTGCATTGGTTGTAGCTCCTGCATGGTAGATTATTCCTACTGTTGTAAAGGTTTTCTTTCCAAGTGACACTTGACCGTGTGTGAATCCAGTCAGTTTGCAGTTGTTTTTGGTGCCATCTGCATTATAAAGTAGACGCATAAGTATTATGCAGGCACTATGTGATTGTATCAGTAAGGTGGAGCGATTGTCTGAATTGCAAATACTACATAATCTGCCAAGGTTTGCATTTTGTACAAGTTGCTGAAATGGAATGCTCTCACTATTTGGAATGGAAACATACACAAATCGCTCATTTGGGATTTCTTCCTGTTTCACTTTGTTACAGAGAGTGCATGTATGTTTCCACATGTACGAAATTTGGAAGATTTCATTTACAGGTATGCTTTTGTTTTCCAATACTAATAGAATGTACATTAGAAATTCTTGTGGATCTTCTTGTGAGTTCATAGTGAATCTCACCATTCCAGCACAGTCCATGCCTTACTCCATGAACACTGTGTGGGTTCTCAGGATTGCATGTTGCATTTCTATGCAGCACTAACATTTGCAAACACAATTGGTCTGTACTGTGCAGGTAAATATTGTTAACAATTGGTGGCAATTGAAAAAGAATATTCATTGCTACATTTGCATAGCAATTTAGCCCACTTTCATTTGTAAATTTGAATGGCCCAGCAAGTTTTGTATCTGAGCGCATTTTTCGTTTTTTTCTGTTGCTTCTTTGCCGACGTGCCTGGTTTACATTCCCCAATAGGATCTTCTATGTTTGTGGCAATTGGTGAAACTTTAGCTTCTTTTCTTTTCTTTGCGTAATTTGCTGTTGCATTATGTTGCAATTCTGTTTCATTTACTTTTCTTTTACCACGTTTCACTTTATCTGGAACAGGGTATTGTGTCATATGAGGGGTGTACAGTGATCACAATCTATTGTATTCTAGAATGCAAGGAATATCAGTTTTGACTTTACTTGAATCAAAGTTTATTAGCAATAGACCGTCAAGTGTACATAGCATGATAATGCTACATAGCTCATGCCTTACTTACACACTGTGTTTCCTAGATCTATCAATGCTTTCTCTAGGGTAAGACCTTGGGATTTATGAATGGTAACTGCATATGCAAGAGTTCGAAACAATTGCTCTCTACGTACGTACATGTCTTTGAAGAGAAGGAATCGAGCAATTGAGCGCTCTATCCTTTTCACTTCTGAAACTTTATCAAAGCGAATATTTACAAACTGAATGTTGCTATCACGTGGGTATGATTTGAAAGCCAACAACTATGCCCAGTGCTCCATTAACTAGCCCTTGCTCTATGTCAAGGTTACGTTTAAGCATTACTCTACAATTTAATGATAATTTCAATATTGTTTCTAACCCAGCTGTGTTGGAGATTGAATATTCTAAACTATTAAGTCTTGTTGTGGCTTGCTCACACATGGGTACTCTCATACCATGTACGTCTAGTTTGTCTGTGGCGCTAATTTCTATAATTGCTTGCATTTCTTTCTTTAACATTGTTTCATTGAATTTGAAACAGCTTGCAAGAGTTGGCTTTAAAGCCAAAAATTGACATTTTTGTGCGCTATTTGTTCCATAACATCAGTTGCACATGCATTATCGCCATAAAGTGCATGTATGTGCCGGTTTTTCAATACAGCTTGTGCTTCCTGCGATAATACACCAACTCTAATACTTTTTTAAGATGTTGGCATAAGTGAGATCTGCAGATTGCCGCATGTTCTCAGTTAATTCTCTCTATTGGAAATGTTGCCAAAGTTTAACATTACCTATGCTACCAACAGTTGTCCGGCAGAGTTTGTGGCCTAAGGTTTTAAAAATCGGTTCACCATTCAATGGTGTCAATTGTAGACGATCTCCGAAAACGATAATGTGATTCCCTGCAAAGAGTTCTTTGTTATTATTTTTAGGTACTTCTTAAAATCTGAGATGAATCAAAGCCAACATTAGCTTGGAGACCATGCTCACTTCATCTATTAGTAGCATTTTCATTTGTTTCAATACTCTACGTAATTCCATTGCAGCTTCTGCAGAAAGTTTGTAGTAGTTTAATTTATTTTGATGCTCGACTGGAAGCAGTACTAATCGGTGTAAAGTCACACCACCTATGTTGTAGGCAGCTAAGCCTGTGGGAGCTGTTAAAACAGCTGACAGTTTGTTGTTTGTCAATTGTTAAAGGAACTTGCTGATGATTTTGATTAAGAATGTTTTTTGTGACCCAGCTTCACCACTGACGTACAACAGTATTCGTTTGTAATTTTGGCAAGTACATTCTTTATTTTCGTGTTGTACACCATGTCCAATTTGTTTTGTTACGTCTTCAAAAATGGTGCGCTGATCATTGTAAGTTTTGCCTGTTGTACAGTTAAGTCTTCTGTATCTTCTTGATACTGATACATGTTGTTTTCTACTTCGGCCATAGCTATTTCAGCCTTATTTGCTATTAGTGGTTGGCCTAATGGTTCTTGACTTCCTGTTACAGAAGGTTGACTACTGTCGGAAGAGTCTTTATCTAGTTGGGCCTGAAGTTTTTCTTCCTGTTGCTGCTCATTGTGTAACATTCTTTTGTACTGCGTAAAGTTCACATCGGTGAAAGTGCTTTCATTTGCTTTGAAAGCATCTTCATAGCACTCATAATTATCTAGTATGTCTTCCTCTTTTCTCCATGGTTTGAAAAGTTGTAACAGAGACTTGTAATATAGTTCTTTCTGTTGAGGAGTCTTAATGACAATTTCACATGATTAATTAAGCTTTGTTTGTTAAGTTTCACTAAGCTCTCTTCACAATCGGTCACTCTATATCTACGTTTGCTTTCATCGGGTTTTGAGGTATGTGGTATAGACACATACTTTCCAGAGTGGTACTCCTGTTCGGATAGTATGTGTCCAGTAAATTGTTTTTTAGAATGTCTTGGCTGTTGGGATCATTTCTGGCAATTGTTTCTATGTCCTCATATGATTTTAGCACTCTTTTTCTAGATTTTGCAGGACCAAGACTGAGCCATACTATGTTGTCTGATTTTCTATACAAAGCAGTGCCGGTTAAACAATCTGCTGCTTCATAGGCCCCACATTCTCTATGAGAGAGCATTTTTATGCCTAGGCTGTACAATTTCTGTGATAATGTTTTGTCTGATGCTAGGTCATCCCAGAGGTCTTGAAGCTCTGTTTTTTCTGCGTTTGTTAAGTAGGTTGTAACACATTGTGCAACAGCAGTTGAATTGTCTGCAATGCACTGCACATCTACGTTTGCATTCCATAATAGGGCAACGATTGCATTGTAATCATTGATATATTTTGATTCTTCCCTTCTTTTTATGTAATACGTGTTTTAGGTGATTTACCTTTAACACTACGTCAAACTGAAGACATAAAGTTGTTTACTTCACCTGTTTCTGTAACTGGTCTAGGGAAACCAAAGCGGCATTTGGTGTAGTATTTATCTTTGTTTTTGTATTTGCTGCGACAATATTTACCACATTTGTGTCTTTCAAATTGTAAAATCGGCCCCTGCAGCTCACTATGTGTCTGTTGTGAAGGGATTACACATGGGACATATTTTTGGATAAACTGCAAAACAGTGCTATCACGATGTGCCCAAATTTCGGTGCACCATTGATCTATAACAGCATGTGAATATGTGGTGCTCCTCTCGCTTGATATTCTTTTCTCCAAAATAAGTGTTGCACTTCTCCAAGGGGAGGAACAGTTTTATTGCAAATAAAGTGTAGCATTGCAATGAAACGATGATGGAAATATCTTGAGAAATTAACTGGATCTAGAGAGCAAAGTTCTCCAGGTGTTAATATATCTATGTTGTTTTTGTTGCTGTTTGCTATGTGTAGGAACTCATGTAAATCTTCCCATGCATATTCTGCACAACTTACCGTAACAAACCAAGTTGGTGGTCCAAGGTTTCTGATCATGCAACGCACGTCTCCATGCCATCTAAACCAGTATTCATTTGTACCACGCATGTTTGCAAACAAATTTGTTATACTTGTATGTAAAACCTCATCTTTTTCCTGTACTTTTTGTATTAACTGCGTAGCTGACATATTTTGAAAGTGCGTTCCAGATTTAAGAATGTGTCCAACTCCATAACATAGTGTTGCTAATTCACTTTCATAGTGTAGGTGGAATATGTATTCCACATTTTGCCTAAATCTGGGATCTTGCAAATACATTTGTAATGAGCGGTATTCTGATTTCCCAATCTGAGTAGGTCTCTCATCGTGTCTTCCACCTTTGCCAGTAGGGAATAGCAGTGGAAAAGAATGTGCTTCTATACTTTATTCCCAAAAAAAGTGACCCTTTGGTTTGTTGCATTTGGTAAGTTTCTAGTGCATCATCTATGCTTTCATTGGATGAATTGTGTAATGGTCCAAAAGAGTGGATACTGTAGCTGGATCCAGAAGTTCAAATTGTCCACTTTCTGATGGCTCTTGAATTTTTTCAGTTGTTTGCCTTAAGCTTTCATCAATATTTATTTCCTTGTAGTACTCATTATTGTCTTTTAGATATTGCAATGCTTGTCTAACTTTGTGTAAATCCACTAATTGTTGCCAAATATTTTTGTCCTTTGTTGGTACTCCATTTACCAAGACTATTAAAGAATGCTCTATTGAATGTTCTACTCCTAGAGTGTGTACATTTTCCGTTAGATCTAATGGCAAGTAAACTACTTTGCCACAAATGCCTTTCACCAGTTCGGAAGATGGTAATGTTGCTGTTTTTGGATGAAGGCATATAATTGCTTGAAATGGGTAAACGGTTTGAATTATTATGCTCTCCTAAAAATTGAGCTGTTGCAGGATTTTTGGTAATAGAAATAATTCCAAATTATTTGTAATAGCACGTGAAGGAGTGTGGTTGTTGTCTAATTTTGCAGTACAGTAACTGCAACATATTAGGCGTTCAATTATTTCATATTTGTTTTCAGCTAAAAGGTACAAAGCTAATTCAAACCATTTAGAGTCTTTATTGTTTTCTATTTTGTATGCTATGTCCACATTTTTCTGGTCCTTTTGTAAAACGTTCTGCGACACCACACACACACATGGTTTGGTATTTCAGCCGATGACCTTTTAAATTTAATATTTCTTTTCTGTATGTGTTTAATAGAAGGTTGCTATGTGCAGAATTGTCGCTACTATGTTCTAAAACTGTTGCATTTTCTACGTGGCTCTCACTTCCAAAATACTTTTTCTGAATACGGTCCATTTCTTCTTGTAATTATTTGGGTGTACCATGCAGAAGAGTGGTATTTAAATTGCCTAATTCTGAAGCTGGACTTTTTTCATAGTATATTTTATACACTAAATATCTTACATTGGCATGATGTACTGATATTCTTTTGATATCATGGAAGGTACTTTTGCAAATAGGCCCAGAAATGCAGGCTAATGAATGTCCTTTTAGTCCTGTGTCATTCCGCACTGCACAAATATTCGTATTTTGTAGCACTTTCATTTTGCTTTTGTCTTTACCTTTTACATATTGATTGAGGAACAGACGTAAAGATTTGAAAGCTTTGTTTGGAATGGCGCACATTGATGTGCACGGCCATTTGTATACTGGACGGTGTGGTTCTGCTGAATCGAGAGGTAATTCTGAGTTTTCAGGAGATAGTTTTGTAAGCAGTGTTTCTTGTTCCATGATGCTAGTATTGATTTTCTAATATCCTCGTCCACTGCTATGGATGCCAATTGTTTGATTTTCTTTGGATGCTTCTTCATTAAAATATGGTTCTGTGGTTGTTGTGTGACTCCATTAACCACCACAAACATGCAAGAAATTATTTTTGTTCACGTTCCGTTTATTGCTGAGTTTCTTTTGTAGTTTGGTACTTAGTTTTGTTAGTGCTTTCATCCTATTTAACACTAATATGAACAACTTCCTTTTGAGAAGGATTGCACTGTCCACAAGTGCTTGTTGAATTAACTTTCTACGGTACGTGTTAAGGGGTGAGGATGATTTTGGTCCACTTCTTAGTAGATTCTGAAGGACTCTGTGATGAAAGATTTTTGCTAAAATACTTGTATTACTATGGGTTCTTCTTACACTCTCAGGATTATTAGGAACATTGTTAGCTGTACTGGCAGCTATTTTTTTTACAACATTTCTGTGTTTTGTGACACTTTTTGATGGAGGAGGTACATTTTCGGTAGTTGAGACTTCCTTTATAATGTTACCCAACTGCATTAGCTGGTTTGTACCAAGATTCTCTACAAACTCTACAACAGGTAGATGCTTACATTGGGCACCTTTATTTTTCTTTGCTCTAATACTGCATTCCTTTCTACGGAGTAGAATGTATGTGTGCAGTGTGCTCACTGTGTGTCCCTCTGCTTTCAGTTTCCTTTGCATTTTATTTCAAATTTTTATCAAAGTTTCTGTGCCATTCTAACATCAAGTTTCAATTGCCATACACATTAACCAAACATGTTCACTCTGTAACATTTCTGTTTACTTACCGCCAAAGTGTCTGCCTGACACCAATGCGTGGCGGATTGCTGACTGACCCCTTACTGCTTAATCTGTCCGACACACACCAAATATGACTAAGTTACAAGGGGGCATGCGCGCTTGCCATGAGTACGACTGTCAACAATGGCAATGAGGCAAGCGCGCATGCGTGGCGTCTCTAGCAACGAGCATATTGCTCGCCTTACGTGACGTGCAGAGTTTCTCTTCCGCATTCTTGGAAGCACGTCCCTGCGATCCATTCGCAAAGAGGCAACGTCAACCCATGCGGCTGCCTTCAATGACTCAGCATTAGAAGAACAAGGTGAACCCGGGGTCATTTGGCCGTGCGCGTATACGTGGTTTTCTGGTCCTTGGGCTCTGCCCACGTGTGCGCATCGGACCACGCTTCCCCTTCACACCGTACTATCTCACAGCATTGGACTTTAACCTCACATTGACTAAGCACCTAATGAGCATGCGGGCAAACCTTTTGCACCTATCTGTTATTCCTCTAATATTGCTGAAACACTGGATGCCCTCTCCTTTCACTGCCACATGGTTCAATTTGAATTCGAGCGGTTGACAATAGCAGTGCCGATCCCCAAAAACTAGATCGGTCAACCCTTTGGGTTCCACATGCCTCTTTCTGCTTACCACTTCCCTATGTACACACACACACTGGAGTGCTAATAGGCACTAACCTTGTAGTACATGATGTTTGCTCTCAATTTGCACTAAATTATTTTTTTGAATCTTATCTTCAAGCACACACCGCCACCTGCACTCAAATGTGACAGTGGTCCCTGTGCTCCACTTACCTCATGATCTTTTGAGCAGTAACTGAACTACTGACCCTCCATTTCCAACGGTCTCTTCATATGATTTGCCCCTTTCACAGCCTCGAGACCATCCTTGAATCTTCTGCATTAATTGGGAAGTTCCTTATTTTTTACCTGGCACCTGCACTACTGGTCCCGGCGTCTGGCGTTCTCCTCTTTTCCAAAGCGTGGTCGCACCAATGAGCTTCAGCTAATGCGCACCGGCAATTAAGTTTACAAACCGGTCGCTATGAGAACAAACTTAGTTTTTAACACATATCGCACTGATTGGGGCATCCGCGGTACCATACCCACTCACAGCATACTAATGTTATCTTATACAGGGTCCCTGATTCGGAGCCCTGATGAAGGCGGACTTTACATCCACTCCCTACCGCCGAAACGTGATAACTATAGGGAATAGTGGTCTACCTGTATATCAGCTAATTGGAATCTCTGCAACCAACCAGCCCTTGATCACGTCGGCAACTGATCGGATATCTTGCATCGAAAGACCCTGCATCATCCATTGATTTTTCCACCAAACAACTTTTGCTACACTAATAAGGAACTATTGCACCAAATAAGGGAATGCATGATGCAATGAATCTATTAGTAAATTGCACATGCATTTGCAGTTTGTTTTCTACTATTGAATCCAATCTGAAGTATCATTTCCTTTGAGTTGTTGTATTTGATTTTTTCAACACATATAACTTGTATGTACCATTTGTTCACAACTTGTTTCACAATGTGCTGACTATTTTGAATGTAGATAAGCATTTGCAACAACTTAATATTTTGTATTGTTTGCATTTAAATGTCCTAGTTGGTTACTATACACAGCAGTAAAGATACTTTACTTATTTTTTGTAACTTTTTACATACTCTCATCAATGTGTTTGTTTAAATGTTTCATTGTTTCTTTAGCTGTTTTGATACAACCTCCCGAGTGTGTAGTAATATGTACTCAGCGGCTGATTTATTTAGGGATTGTAAGAATTAAGCAACTCACCCCTTTTTCTTTAAGTAATTCAAAAGATCAGGCCAAATAATTGTATTGACCTGCTCCTCTGTGGTTACTACTAAAACAGTAAGGGTACATTTTTCGCTTCATATGCAGTGTGCATGTGTGCATAAGTCTGATGGGGAAGCTCGTTGTCATGGTGTGTCAACATACAGTGAACTCTAACAATAATTTGGTAAGGCTACTTTAATGGTTGTATACTACTACAATGTGCTTCAGATTAGAGTAAAAAGTGGCCTACTTGTGACGAGAACCATTATTAATAACCGAAATGCCAAAAACGAGCTACATCAACTTCTTTTCACAATCTAACCTTCTAAGGATTACCTATGTTATTTCAGAACCAAACACACAGGGATTTGTCAGCCATTCTGCCTGTTATTCTTTGTTCAAAAAATGGATATTTGTAGGTAGAATGGTTTAGAAATCAATGCTTGCTTTTGTGCCCAAAATAAACAAATATCCCACGCAGCCTCTTCAAGGCGTAGTTACAATATAAAGGTTGTACTGTACTTACTTTTTTGTGCAAGATGACCAGGTTTCTTCGGATAAGTCCTCTGCAGTGTAGATGCTGTTGATTCTCAGGACAGTAGCCTTCACTGCGAATTAAAAAAACAAAATCAATTACTTTGTGTGTTTGCAGTGATGATACTGCAGACATTACTTGTGCTTCTTTCGTCAGAGGATTGAACTTTCATATTTCAACCCAGTGCATGTGCACATTTCACTTCACTCTGTGCAGTCTTTGCATAGTACTTTCAATATGGTACTTGAAAGTCCTTCAAAATAACTAAATCTTTTAAGGATATGGAAATGCCTTGTTCTTTACAAAGTGTACTATGCATAGGAGAGAGGTTTGTAAGCGATAGGGCAAAGTACTAGATGGGGAAACATTTTGTACTTGTTAATGAAAAGCACCATGTCGAAAAAGCGGGAGAACCTCAGAAGGAAATGTCAGCACTACAATCGGGAGCGCTTACTATTCTCATACAATCACATTGCAAGTAGCATTACTGAAGGCCGTACAGAGTACAGAACTCCGACATTTTCACATACAAAATTGAGGTATGCCCTAAATAAGCATGCTTGCAACGTATGTACAGGTTATGCGGAAGACAGTAAGCAGTTGTGCGATTTGTGAATGACAAATCGGCAATCTTGCACTTTAAAGGGGGAGCGTTGTTATGTATTCCCTATGGACATTTAGCGCCATTATTTTGTCTAATTTAAATCATAAGGCTTCCACATGTTCTATGATTAAAATATACATACCTGTACTCTATACTGATGCATGTGGACATGTATGGAGCTCTATGTAGAAATTCCCAATCCTTGCACAGTAGCTTGTGAAGTAGGTGCTTTGCAATGATATGCGACTTCCATTCAGAATCATCAACAGTAATTTTGAATTGCGCAATGTTGATGACGGAGTTAAAATTAGCAATGTTCTATGTGATTGGTGGATGATTGTGCGACCGCTTAGTTGTGTCCAATGAAGGACTCGCTTTTGTACCGCTGTAGAAAGGGTGGAAGGACTGGGTAAGAGTTACGTGCCGCACATAGGCAACGCTTGTCCGCTGGTAGGGCATGTCACATACGGGTTTCTACACCAAATCCTGCATGGAAAGACGACTGTAGGCATCAGCCAATCAGATGTTCACATTACTCTTTTGTGTGAAAAGACGGTGTGCACACTGAAGATGGCAGAGGTGGAGAGGGTCAGGGTTTTGATGCTTGGAGACATTTTTGTGCAAGGCTTACAACACTATGCCGAGAATAAGCATGTGGCACACCATTTCGATGTGCAAGGAGTGGAGGTGGTGTTTAGCACTGACACTGATGCCATTGATGTGGCAATTCTGCAAGTTTGTAGAGACATGCGTAGAATGACCACTCCTCATGTGATAATATTGCACTACGGTGCTTGCCATTTGGGATACCTGACATCACATACTTTGTTGGCAGATATGGCACAGTTGGTTGAAGCACTCATGACCATCTTCCCAACAACTAAAGTCATTTTATCTGCTTTACTCCCGAGAGTACAATGGAACAACACTTCTGTTTTCTGTCCAGATCAAAGCATCGGGAGGTGTATCATCAATCGCGGCATGCCTGCATTCATGCTACGAGGTGGTATGTTTTTTTGTAGCCATGATAACATTGCTCCAAGCAATGCGCATTATTTTGAAGGAGATGGTGTTGCGCTATCTTCTTTGGGAAATGCGATGTTCTTTTGGAACGTAAGGCTTGCTTTAGAGAAGGTTCTGTAATGTTTGCAAGAGTAAAGCAAGGACAAAAAATACAAAAAAATACATAAAATGCCAGATTTCTGTACGGTATCTGGCCAAAAATAAAAAAAAAAAAAAAACGGCTCTTTTCAGAGCCTACCTTAAAGGGGAAAAAGGGGAATAGTACTTTAATGTACCGTCGTCACGCTCTGATCCTGTACATGTCCGCGAACATGGTGGTAGTTTGCAGCCAGCACATATCACCACCGGGGATTCAAGGGTGGAGCCACATGTAAATGAGAATGAGAGGAGCCAGGGATTGGTCCATAAAGTTCAGTAGGTGTGTTCTGACCAATGTACTTTAGTAAGACCGTCTTCTCCCTCACAGGAGACCACACAGCCAAGGCTTTCCATGCTCGAAAACAGATTATCTGAATTTCGGGAGACTCATGGATACATTGGTTGAAGGTGCATGCAGAAAGCTGCAGTTTATCTACAAATCTTAGATTTCCACATGCGGATGTGCACTGCCATGGCATGCGTGGCATGAGATGGCTGGACTTTGTACCTCTTTGTGTTACTTTACTGACCGAGCGTCCTCCACATATACTGATCATTCATTGTGGAGGAAACAGTTTAGGCCATGTATCTGGAATTTCTTTGCAATTTACAATGAAGGAAGGACTCGCGAAGCTCATGGACATGTTTCCAAATTGTCAAATACCTTTTTCCCGTATTGCCCAAAGACAAATATGGCTGTGTTCTTCTGTGTTTGGTCCACAAATGGAGAAAGCGAGACGCAATGTGAATAAGGCTGTGTGTGCATTTCTAAGAGATGTTGGTATGTCCTCTTTCCACAATGAAAACATTTTGTTTCGCAGCACTTTCATTTCACGCAAAGATGGAGTCCACCTCACATATGCAGGCAGTCAGATTTTTCTTCACAATGTACAAAATGCATTGCAACCTCTTTTGCAATCACACTAACCTATCTGACAATCCGTTTTCCCCAATACACTGTTTTTGACCCACACAACACACCACAGAAAGGCTCTTTTCAGAGCCGCCGCTTATTCCCAACATACACTTTATTGCATTTGCTCCGCTTGCACCCTCCCTTTTTTCCTCTATGACTGTCCGCAAACTTTTTCAGAACTCCGCAGGGGTCTACGGCCGTCACTTCATAGTTCCATTGTTATACTGAGAAAGGCGGCTCTGAAAAGAGCCTTTTCTGTAATTTTTGTTGTTTTTACGTTCATTGCTTAACAGCACACGGCACACTAGGAGAAGAGGCGAAAGGAAGGGACACCAGCCACGGGGATAAAGAAGGGCAACTGAACAGAGAAAGATTTAGGGTGAGCTTTAATTAGGTAAGGAGCAGATCTTCTAGTGCTCAGTGACTGCAGCCTCAAAAGCACTTCAAAAACTCTCCCCCCTGCAGAGTACTGTGTCACAATACGTCCACACTACTGTCACCTTTGAAAGGTAAGGGTCAACAGCATTGCGAATGGCTTGTGAGACAGCTGGAGGGTGGCGCTCCCCCACAGGCGTGTCTCTTGTGGTGGGAGGATCGGATACCGAGGATGCTGTGGAGGAACTCAAACAACTCCGCTCTTCACATGGCACCACCTTGCGAACGTCCGATTAGTTTCCTTTTGGTCACTACAGCAGTAAAGGCAACACACCTCAATCTGCTATAGCTAGAAGGACAATGAAGATGCACTCGGGGGTGGGGCCTTTTGTAGGGGTGCAGGGGTGTGCCACATGACCGACTTCATCCCTACAAAGCGGTACACAAATTTTACACAGCAAGTCCTGAGGTGGCCTATTATTTGGTATGTGTGAAATTACATTTTTACACTCTACAATACTTTGCCTTGTGTCTACAAGTTCATTTGTATTGTTGCGGAAGCACACCAACCGCGGAAATTAGTCCCCAAACTCAGCGTAGGTGCGTTCATATGATGACGTCCTCAACACATCTGCCCCAGTAATGAAAGTCCCTTGGACAGCAAATGCAAAGAATCAAATGTGCGCATGCGCACAAGTGTCCTATGGACAGTGTTCGGGTTCTCAAACTATTTCAAAGTGCGACACAAGTGAGACGGACAGTTAAGAACAGGCACAATGTTTGCAATACTTACGTTTCTACTGCACATGTGCACGCATGCTATGTTCACTGTACGGACAGTTCCAGTGTCCTTAGGACAACTCCATTTTGTTTGTCTACGAACTTGCCAGCCACCGTGCCTGTTCTACGGACAGCACCATTTTGGCTGTGCCTGATACGGACCGCTATACTGTCCTCCACACACTCCCATTTTCCTCATTTACACCCATTCCGGACATCTGGTGTGTTCTACGAACATGTATTATCTTGTTTCCAAGCGGTATGCCGAGGTAGTATTTCCTTTGGACACCCCTTTCTGTTTATGTACACACAATTTCAACAGATGGTGCAGTCACACATCACATCCGTCTTACTTGACATTAGACAGCGCCCACATTCCATTCCTTGCGGATAGGTCAAACAGGCGTGCTGTTCGCGAACATTTTACGTCTTTTAAAAAAAGAAATCTACACACAAACTCTTTCTCTACAACTACTGTACAAAAACATTTCAAACACACACGCACACACATCAATCTAAAGAAATAGCGGGGGAAGCGGACACTGAAACAAATATGGGGGAATTAGGATTCAACAGGGCCTGGTTATGAGGAGAAGATTTGTGAGGGGAAGAAGGGATGGATATTTCATCAAAACGTCTATTTTCCTGTTCAAGGTTTGGGGATGGTTCACTAGGGAATGGAGAAGCATGGCAGGTGCAGGTGAGGCAATGATAACAAACTTTTACTCTCACACAGTCCTTCACAAACTCCTGTAAACTTTGAACATTGTCATTCAATATGTCCCTTTTCTGCTCTATCCTTTTTATCCTGTCTTCTTCTGTCTCGTTTGTTGCCCTTTCTTCTTTTCTTTCCTGGGCTGTTAAAAAAAAAATACATAAATTGAATGCCTCTAAAATACTGGTCACTATTTTGCATATGCAGAGAACTCTGTACCATTATTGTCGTTGTCTTCAGACATTTCCTCATGTGGGAAATACTTCTCCAGCCACTCAAAAGTACTAGCCATTTCTGAGTCAAAACAACAGAAAGAAATTTTTATTTCTGCACCACATACCACAAAAAAACATCACCCATATAAAAAAATGACCTGAACTCACTCTTTTGCTGTAATGACACTTCGTCCTACTGCGTCCGTCCACTGTTGTTCCAGGCTGCCGAGTTTCTGTCAAGTGATTACGCTGGAGGCATCCTTTCTTTTTTATGGTACCATCCACTTAATTCTACATGGTTATTAAATGTGTCGTTTTCTTTTCCCAGCTTCAGGTTTCCATATTTACTTATTACTGCTCATAATATCTTTATGTCCTTCTTCTACGTTGCACATTTTTTGTGTAAGACAATAGTACATTTTGAGCTATCCCCCGCCTCTTTGGGTAATGTTGATCATGTCCAACCCCGTCCGCAAACAGGCGCTAAATCCGTCCATTTCCAATATCAATAGGGAGGGGGTTCTGTATGTTCTATGTTAAATGTATGTCAAGTACGTAGATTATACTACATATCTCTCAAAATCACATGATTACAGTGTATATTCTGCTCAACAACTTAATTGCCACAATTTCATGTTCCACCTTCCAAAAACCTATACAAATCCCTACAAAAAAAACTTTGTTAAGGGGACGTTATGGTTAAATTGCATTCCCAAAAACCAGTGAATTTCTTTGTTGAGGGGGCGTTATGGTTAAGTTGCCCTCCCAAAAACCAGTGAAATTCACTACAAAAAAAAAGTTGTTTAGGGGACGTTATGGTTAATTTGCCCTAACAAAAACCTGTACACTTCACAAAAAAAACTTTCCTCCTCCCCTTTATGCTTCAAATTAAAACCGAAAACCCCCTGAAATTCGCCAGTTATGGTAAAGTAAGCCCACAACCCTGCCAACACCCCTGTGCACTGTTAACACTAACACCCAGCCCATGAAAGATGTCATCTCAAATGTGAATGCTGACATCAATGACGACATCACTTGTTTACCCTCTTTCTTTTCCTTCCCTGCCATACATATATATGTGCATTCAGTAAAAAAAATCACTAAAGGAATGTTATACTTCACAGTGCAACCAAACACCACTGGACATTCCCCCATTATAGTAAGCTAAGCAACCATAACTCGCACCATCTATGTGCATTGCTAAGACTAACACCCAGGACATCAAAGATGACATCACAAATATCATTGATGACATCACTGATGACATCACATGTGTGCCTCACTTATTTTGGTGCATTGACAAATATAGACTAGGTGGTTTTATTCACTGACCAGCACAATATGAACATTGAAAAGCTGCTGTATACCAAAACGTTACCCTTGTCGTGTGTTCTTAAAGTACTTTCCTTAGGGTCTGGTGTCAGCTCATGATGCACATGCATGGGGCAATGGCAGGCCTCAAACACACAATTAATTTGTATACAGGAAGATAAACTGTGGGATGATGCTAGTTCTTTCTACCCTACTTCAGTGAATCTTTTTGGAGATGTTTGGGCCAGTGGGGGCAAAGTTATAGGGGGGGGTCCCAAAATGTCTATTTTTCCCATAGACTGAATGCGGGAAAAGCTACAGGTGAAACCGCTGGATGGATTTACACCAAATTTGTGCCAGGGGCAGGGGCTTGGACCCGAAAGCGTGCTTTAGTAAATTTGGTGACAATCTGTCTAGTACTTTCCTTTAAAACGACCAAGAAATATGTCCATCACATTTCCCTGTTCACTCCACGGACATGATACCGATTGGCCAGGGGGGGTGGCGTCATCACCGCAAACACGCGACGTCTGCACCAATTGGCTACAGCGAGCCGTGATGTACGTCAGAATGTGTGGATGCGCCTGATATCTTGGATCCGAAGACAGTGCGCTACTTACCAGAGGCGAAATGCTATTTTCAAAACGGGTTTGCTCTCCTACAGTGCGTGGGGAGAATCACAGAGAAAGAGACGGTTGAAATACTGTACTTGTTTGGGCGGCAATAGTGTATTATATATTCTGCATTGGCGTCTTCTTAAGGATGTTTGTATGTGGAGAAAATAAGGGATCTAATAAGGCTCCTATTTGAGTCTGTGCTGTGTACAAGCACCTTGAAAATGTTCGCAGGACACGCGTGGCGTTATTGACCATTAATTTTGAGTGTATTTCCCTATTATATTATATTTTCCTATGTTTGTGTTATTGCTTAGTACGCCACCATGGTCGTGACATGCTGCAGTACTTGTGGGCAGGGCCTAGACAACCTGCATTGGCGCCTTCTTCAGGATGTTTGTATGTGCAGAAAATGAAGGATCTAATAAGGCTACTATTGGAGTCTGTGCTGTGTACAGGCACCTTGAAAATGTTTGCAGGATACACGTGGCATTAGTGACCTTAATTTTGAGTGTATTTCCCAATTACATTACATTTTCCTATGGGTTTGTTATTCCTTAGTATGCCACCATGGTCGTGACATGCTGCAGTGGTTGTGGACAGGGCCTAGAGTCTTGGATGCATGGCCGTAGGCCGAAGGCCATACTTCCAAATTTGTAGGCCCTGCCCACAACCACTGCTGCATGTCACGACCATGGCTACACGTGTAGTATTGATTATCGCTTACATGGTTAAGGGGAGAGTGTACAGTGTTGGGTGCATGGCCAACAAGAAAGTTATAAGCACTGGAGTTATAAACCAGTGCACATCAACACATTGCAATAATATCTATGTACAAACAGATAGGAGTGCAGTGTCTGGCCAGAATAAGTGAAGCATAGCATACCTATCAATACAGCCGTACTACTGTACATCACTGAGGTGATTGTGGGCAGGATGTAGAGTTTTGCTTCCATGGCTGGAGCATTCAGCCCATACATCATACTCGTAAAACCATAGGCCCTGCCCAGAAACACCACTTCATATTACTGCAGTGCATACAATCGTCCTATAGGTTAGCATGTCAGAGGATTCTGGGGAGGGTGTACAGTCTTGGCTGCATGGCCGAAGCCCATGCACCCAGTAACAACCTTGTTAGCGGTGGAGGTACACCTATACATTCAAAAGTACGTGGACATATATCTTAACCTCTAGGTGCTGCCGGCACCCACTGCAGCACATTTGAGAGGGACGTTAGTGACTGTGTTGCTTTGGTGGAGTGGCTGTTTCCATAGAAAGAACTGTTTTCGGCTGCCTTATAAATGTCCTACCCTTGGACTAATCGTCGCCAAACTTTGGAAAAAAAATATATCGCCCACTCTGACTTTAGTAGGAAAGTATGGTCATGTTTGGTGCAGGGCGGCGAAAGTTATAAGGGGGAGGGGTTCTCAAAACGTCTTTTTTTCCCTTACATTGAACGGGGGGAAAAGGTTGTGCTCACGACCATGTGGCTCTTTCCCAGATGGTTTGCAAAATAGTGTGCAGTAAGATAGCTTTGTTCGGTGGCCCCCTCTCTTCTACTAATGTTTTTGTGTGCGCGGATACCGCCAGAAACAGCTCCAAAACGAGAGAGCATTAGACTTCTCACACTCAAGTAATAGTATTTCACAAGGTGACCTCTGAGGGGGCCCAATGAGCTGTGGAAGCACAAAGTGAAAAAGTGCAGTTTTCTTGTCTGCAAAATGATAGGTTTATATGGAAGTTCGTGCTAACTGCACCACGACAAATTACAGCGTGTGGATTAAAATGTGTTTTGCACTAATATTTCCCTCAGATTGACCTCTACAGTTTTGAGAACTAAGGCCATTATCTGCAGTGTTTGCTTGAAACAGCACTTCTGAAGCTATATGGGAGTACAGGTTCTGATAATTAGATTTCATTATATTGCTTCAAAGCAAGAATGTATTTGCCTTCTGAGTGAAGGCCACACGAGTTGCTTTTTTGGTTGACCGCTCAGTGAGTCCGCGCATCCGAGTGAAAGTAAAGGGGCAATTGTTTTTTGACATTGAGCCCAAGAGGAACTTGCGCGCTGTTCACGGAATGAAAGGGTAAAAAAAAAACGCAATTGATAAGGTTATGTTTTAAAAACTTTGTAAGTGACATGCATATCAGTCAAGGAAGATTCTTCACTGCAAACACATTTGTGACTGATTTTCTGAAAAAGAATGGAGGCTGTAAATATTTTGTAAGTTTACTTTGGCCCACTGTACAGCAATCTGTGCTTTATTTTTACATGACTGCCCATCTACTTGTGCAAATATAATTAACGTATTATTTTTCTGCCCTTGTACAATTTTCCTGTAATGTTGCAGAGTGCACACGTTGCTCATTTGCAGGGTATGACTGCACTCAACCTTTTTTACTATTTATATTTCTAATCTGAAACGCTTACTTTGTCCACATAGCTTTGTGTATAACTTTGCAAGTTTTTTTGGTCTTTTTTTAAATGAAGAGACATAATTTTTTTTTATTTGTACACTCTTTTTTGTTTCATACCTAAATTATTGTCTTTCTGTGTACTTGCCATTTTGTTCTCTCTTACGGCGCATGCAAAATCTTGCTGTTCCTAACCTCCACCTATAGGTACATTTGGACATTAGTAACATATTACTAAAATGTCAACTTTGAGCACGTATTTTTGAGTACCACTTTGCACATTTTCCATTTGATCTTTTAAAAAAATTTGGTACAGGTTGGCTACTGACACTTATTTTTTGTAACTTTTCCCGACTAGGTATATTTTGCCGTACTGTGCGTGCCATGGTTTTCAAATCCCGAGTGAGGGCTTCTTCCGATGGCAAATACAACTGCTGGTGTGCGGTTGCCTGTCCATAACAATAATGTGGAATGACACTGTAAGCCCGCTTTGCCCGTTCTCTGAACTCGTTATTCGGAGCAACGTGACATCATTTATGATGCTGTAGGCTCAACGTCATGACGTCTTTTGGGAAATAACTGTGGAAACAAAGCGACTGCTTCAACGAAAACCCCAAAATATTTGTTTGCGCAAAAAACGGCCTCCTTATCTTCAACATTTACAATGCCTCCCTAACCAGCATTGTAATCATTGCATTGATTATGCGATTACTCCGATGGTCTCGGCAAGTTTGTTATTAAATACATCTAGTTTGTAACCTGTAAAATGGCCACGTGTTCTTTACCATTCCTCTGTTTTATTTGCAAATGTAATTTATTAGCTTGTACGTCGCTGAATGTTTATTTACAGGTACTGCGTCACGCCACATCCTTGTGCTTTTTGCAACCTACAATGGAAAGGGAAGAGGGGCTATGTATGCAATAACCACCTTGCCTTTCTTTGGCGGCCATCTTGAAAGATGATTTTCTTTTGTGATCCTTACTGCCAAAGTCGCCTCGGATTACAACAAGTACACGCCCTTTTTAGTAGCACACGTTACTGCATTCGTAATTTAGACTATTGCTGGCAAAGATTATTGCGACTATGTACTTTACAGAGAAATAAGGAGTGCATGGAGTGTATTCAAGTTTTTTTTTTTTTTCAATTATACTGAGAAAGGTCGTTGTTAACCCATTATTAACTTTGTTTACGGGTGGCTTGATTTTTTGGCACGGCAGGAAATAAGGTAATATACGACAGGCATTGAGCAAAAAGGCATCCACCGGTAATATGCATGACTGTATGGGTGGCAACACATTTTTTCCATCTGTTATGTGCAAGATAGCAACACAGTTTCTTGTGCTTTTGAATTACACACTGCTGCTGTTTCTTAGGGAGGAAGGCTGCATTTAGCTGATGTCTTTTTCAGATAAGTATATTTTCATGTGGCATTCTTCGGAAGCTATATATTGTTTACCAAACAACCATTCCTAAAGGAACCTTTTGGTTATGTTGCACTACTGAAAATCTGTGCCATGCAGTACAACATGTTTTTCTTAGGTACTCATTATACGTAAATTGTACTACTAAAAACCCGTACAATACACTAAAAGAAAAACTTTGTTGAGGGGACATTATGGTTAAGTTGCCCTAACAAAAACCTGTACACTTCACTACAAAAATACTTTCCACCTCCCCTTTATGCTTCAAATTAAAACCGAAAAACCCCTGAAATTCGACAGTTATGGTAAACTTAGCCCCCAACCCTGCTACTGCCCCTGTGCACTGCTAACACTAACTCCTAGACCATAAAAGATGTCATCTCAAATGTCAATGATGACATCAATGATAACATCACTTGTTTAGCCCCTTTCTTTTAGTTCCCTGCCATATATATATGTGCATTCAGTAAAAAAATGTGACTAAAAGAATGTTATACTTCATAGTGCAACCAAACACCACTGCACATTCCCCCGTTATAATAAGCTAAGCAACCATAACTCGCACCATCTACGTGCATTGCTAAGACTAACACCCAGGGCATCAAAGATGACATCACAAATATCATTGATGACCTCACAACTAAGAAGAAACCTGCTCATTCCAGAAAAAAGTAAGTTAAATACCATCATAATATTTGTATTATTACTCAAGCACACTGTAAGGCTATTTCTGCGCCTAAAAATAGAGATTGTGCACCATTCTGTCCACAAATCCCGATTTCTTAAACAGAGATTTACAGGCAGAATGGCGCACAAATTCTTATTTTTCGGCGCACAAATGACCTAACTCAGTCCCTAGAATTTTGATATTATAGAACAGACAAATGTTTTAATTGTATACCATTAGATTTACTATTTGTACTTCTCCACACCACTAGCTTACTTTCTACTGTCATCTGAACCCCAGTTTAGTAGCACATAAATTCAAGAATACCCATCCCAACTAGTTGTAGTTGCCCAATGCACAATCACACACCATCACATACATCTTTATCATCATACTCAGACACTCATGCACACAGCACACATACATTGCAGAACACCCCAACCCATACGTTCTTTATTTTTTTTCAACAGACCCTAAAGAATGCCTACCAAAAATCAAGTCCGTAGAAAGCAACGCAGAAGCAGAGCAAATGAAAATAGAAGTGTCCAAAATAAGCATCCATCTCTAGCAGAATTTGTAAAAAAAAGTTCAAACAAAACAGCTAATGCAGTCATTTAGCAAAACAAAACAAGCTTCAAGTACAGAAACTGTGCCTCCTCTATCAAAATGTAAAACAAACCAGAAAACAATTAACAAAAATTCAGCTACCACTACAGATAAAACTGCTCCTATAAATCTTGATATAGTGCCAAGTAAGTATAACAAAAAAAGTATTTTAGCAAAAATGTTCCGTCACAGAGTCCTTCAAAATCTCATAAAAACACGAGAGAAATCAGACACAACCCTTAAAACCTATCATAGGAAATTAATCTTAGAAGCTTTGATAGACAGTGCAATCCTTCTCAAAAGAAAGTTATTTATTTTAGTGTTAAACAAAATGAAACCACTAACAAAACTAATAACTTAATTACAAAAAAGACTTCTCAATAAACAAAATGTCAACAGAAATAACTTCTTAAATATCTGTGGAGGTGAGTGGAGTCACACTACAAGCACAGCAACATATTTTAATGAAGAAGCATACAAACAAAAGCAAACAAATACAATTGCCATACATAGCAGTAGACAAGGTTATGAAAAAGTTAATAATACCATAATGGAACAAGAAATACTGCTTACAAAAATATCCCCAGAAAACTTAGAATTACCTCCAAATTCAACTGAATCACAACGTCTAGTATACAAATGGCCATGTACGTCAATGTGTAAAATTCATAAAAAATCTTTCAAGTCTTTACGCCAATTCCACAATCAATATGTGAAAGGCAAAGACAAAATCAAAATTAAACTACTGCAAAATATGGATACCTGTTCAGTGCACAAGTACACAGGACTACCGATACATTAATTGGCCTGCATTTCAGGACCTACTTGCAAAACGACCTTCCATTATATCAAAATGATATCAACACATCATTCAACTATAAGAAATCTAGTCTATAAACTGTACTATGCTAAAAGTCCTGCTTTAACACTAGCCAATTTAAATAACATTCTTCTACATGGTACAGCAAAAGACCTACTTGAAGAAATCGACTATATCCAGAAAACATATTTTGGAAGTGAAAACCACTTACAGAATGAAATAGCTTTAAAACAAATTAGCAACAATTCTATGCATGGCAACCTTCTACTACACACATACAAAAAAGAAATACTAAATTTAAAAGTACATCTGCTGAAATACCAAAACATGTGTGTGTATGTTGCTGCAGAACTATTTATAAAAGTAACACAAAAAGTGTAGACCCAACATATAAAATAGAAAACAATGAAGATTCTAAATGGTTTGAATTAGCTCTCTACCTTATAGCAGAAAACAAATACAAAATAACTGACCCCTTAATACTTTGCATTTACTGCACTACAAAACTTGACAACAACCAAACTCCTTCACGTGCTCTCACAAATAATTTGGAATTATTTCCACTACCAAAACCCCTACAACAACTCAATTTATATGAGAGCATCATAATTCAAACAGTGCCACCTTTCAAGCAATAATACGCCTTCAACCAAAAACAGCAAAATTACCTCCCTCTGAATTAGTGAAAAGTATTCGTGGAAAAGTAGTGTATTTACCATTTGATCTAAAACAAAATGTGCACACTCTAGGAGTGCAAAGTCCAATGGAGCAATCTTTAATTATCTTAGTAAATGGTGTACCTAAAAAAGACAAACAAATTTGGCAACAACTGGTAGATTTACATAAAGTTAGACAAGCCTTGCAATATCTAAAAGACAATAATGAATACTACTAAGAAATTAATATTGAAGAAAACTTGAAGGATACCACTGAAATAATTCAAGAGTCACAAGAAGCTGGTCAATTTGAGCTCCTAGATCCTGCTGCAGTATCCAATACTTTAGAGCATTATACAATTCATCCATTGCACTCTAATGACACCGTAGAAGATGCACTAGAAACTTACCAAATGCGACAAACAAAAGGATCACCAATCAGTTCCTATGGGAAAAACATATAGAAGCACATGCTTTTCCTCTACTCTTTCCTACTGGCAAAGGAGGAAGGTACGATGATAGACCTATTCAAATAACAGCATCAGAATACCGCTCGTTAAGGATGTATTCTGAAGGTCCCAGATTTAGACAAAATGTGGAATACATATTTCACCTACTCTTTAAAAGTGAACTAGCAACTCTATGTTACGGAGTTGCACACACATTAAAATCAGGAACCCACTTTCAAAATATGTCACCTACACAATTAATACAAAAAGTGCAACAAAAAGATGAGGTTTTACAATCAAGTATTACAAATCTATTAGCAAACATGCGTGGTACTAAAGAGTACTGGTTCCGACGTCATGGATGTGTACATTGTATGATAAGAAACCTTGGCCCACCCACTTGGTTTGTTACATTAAGATATGCAGAATATGCATGGGAAGATTTACATGATTTCCTACGCATATCAAACAAAAACAAAACAAACACAGATATACTAACACCTGGAGAACTTTGTTCTCTAGTTCCTGTTAATGTTTCAAGATATTTTCACCATCGCTTCATTGCTATGCTACACTTTATTTGTAATAAAACTGTTCCTCCCCTCAGAGTAGTGCAACACATCTTTTGGAGAAAGGAATACCAAGCCAGAGGAGCACCACATAACCACATGCTTTTATGGATTAAAGATGCTTCTAAATGTGGTCAAGACAATGACGCCACTGTGTTACAGTTTATTGAAAAATATGTCACTTTTGAAATTCCATCGGAAGCAACAAATAGTGATCTTCATGCACAAATTTTACAATTTCAAAGACACAAATGTGGCAAATATTGTCATCACAAATACAAAAACAAAGGGAAATACTACACCAAATGCCGCTTTGGTTTCCCTAGACCGGTTTCAAAAACAGGTCAAGTGAACAACTTCATGTCTTCAGTTAGACATAGTGTTAAAGGTAAATCACCTAAAAATACATATTACATAAAAAGAACAGAAGAAGAAAAATATGTCAATGATTACAATGCAATCATTGCCTACTTATGGAATGCAAACATAGATGTGCAGTACATTGCAGACAATTACACTGCAGTTGCACGATATGTTACAGCATACTTAACCAAGGCAGAAAAAACAGAGCTCCAAGACCTCTGGAATGACCTGTCATCAGACAAAACACTCTCTCATAAATTATACAGCTTGGGCATAAAAATGCTCTCCCATAGAGAATGTGGCTCCTATGAAGCAGCAGATTGTTTAACTGGTACTGCTTTGTATGGAAAATCAGAAAATATAGTATGGCTAAGTCTTGGTCCTGCTAAATCTAGAAAAAGAGTTTTAAAATCATATGACGAAATAGAAACAATAGCCAAACATGATCCCAACAGCCAAGACATTTTAAAAAACAATTCACTGGACACATACTACCCAAACAGAAGTACCACTTTGGAAACCATGTGTCTATACCACATAGCCCAAAACTTCACATACAAAAATAATATAAAACCCGATGAAAAAAAGATAAATACAGAGTGTCAAATTGTGAAGGCAGCTTAGTAAAACTCACCAAACCAAATGTAATTAATCATATCAAATTGTCATTAAAGACTCCTCAACATAAAGAACTATATTACATGTCCCTGCTACAACTCTTTAAACCATGAAGAAAAGAAGAAGAAATACTAGATAACTATGGGCCCCATTACACGTTATGTGGTAAAATCCGGCCATTACCGGCGTGGCGCTATTAACGTGTCCGGCTTTGCATGATGCCGCTAATAGTGTGACATTACGAGTAATGACCCTACTGCCATGCCGCAAAAGACCCCAAAAAGTCCCTTACCGGCTTCGACGAAAGTGCTGATAGCACTTCCGACCTCCCGCTACATGCAAATAGCGGTCACCAATGACATGCGGCATGATACCCTCGTGAAGAAGAAGGCCATCTGGGCTGAGGTTGCCCACAAAGTCAGTCCGGTGGGCACCACCACCCGCACTTTCAAGGGCTGAGGAAAGCGGTGGGATGATCTACGGCTCTGGGTCTGGAGCATTCTGGCTGCAAATCGCAAACCTGGCTATGGCCACAGGAGGTGGTGCTGATTCACCAATAAAACTCCGGGAGTGGGAGGAGACCTGCGCCAGCACTATTGGCGTGGAATCCATCGAGGGAGTCGGAGATATGGAGCGTGGTGCGCCCACTTCATCAGATGGAGGTGAGTGTACACATTAAACAATGCACTGTGAAGGGTGAGGGGCCCCCCAAATCGGAGTCCAGAACCAGCCCATGGATCCAGCCACAAACATACATGCACACAACCCTGCCAATGTGAGTGTCACACCCCCAACACACACACATGCACCCATCACCATATACACGTGCAACACAGACCCTTTCATGCATGACCCTCCCAACATCCGCATTACCGGATTCCCAACTAAAGACGTCCCAATGCATAGAGCGGCATGACGTAATCATTCTGCATAAGGCACATAGAACCATCACCAATGATATTCCCTATTTTTGCCCCCCACAGGATCACAGACAGACAGTGATGAACAGGGCACTGTGACACATGCTCCCCCAGCCAAGAAAAAGGCCAGGACACAGGAGACAGGGGACACCACCACCACCTCAAGGGGAACCGGGAGGAGTGAGCACCAGCAGAGGGGTAAAGGTAGCAAGAGCGCCGGTTCAACACGGCCTGAAGCCACGGCTGCTACAATAGCTGCACCCACGGCAGTGTTCCCCCCGTCATTGGAAACAAGCACAGAGGGCCTGCTCTCTGCTGCCACCAGTTCCACTGTTGAGGCAGCAGCCACCATGCCTCTGTCGGACGTTGAGGAGACCATTGACCTTGAAACACAAAGGCAGCCCCCCAACCCCCCAGCACCCCGCAATCCATTGAGCCAAGCCCACGGCCACCATCGCAATCAAGTAGCCATGGACAATCTGGCAACGACACCGTGGAAGGGTGCTGGAGCCCTCAGGTGTCCTCACCTGATGGCCGAGGCATGGACCAGGGAGCAGCAGCCACCCCAAGAGCTGGACGCAGTCGCCATGACCTGTCAGCCATCAGCCAGAGGCATTGGAAATAACAGCGCTAGTTGTCCAGCATGTGGAAGAGGCAGCCCGTCTGAGGGAGGAGGTTAGGTCGAATGCAAGCCAGACAAGAGAGGGCATGGAGGCCTGCACAAACAGGCTATGCGAGGAGATGGCCCAACTGAGGCAGGTCCTCACACGCATAGCGGACGCTATGGAGCGACAATATCCCCCCACCACAGGATCCACCAGGCACCTCCTCCTCTGCGAGTTCACGTCAGACAAGCCCCCACTGCCGCTCCTTGCGCACCATCAGGTGCATGCCATCCCAACCTCCCAATGGCAGTGGAGGTCATGAGAAGTAGGGCCAGCAAGAAATAGCTGGCACATGTGCAGCAGGACACCTATGCACTACAAGCCACACATGGGGGTGTTGTGGGGGGAGGGGGGAAAGGGTGTTATTGGGAGTGTTGTGGGGGAGGGGGGAAGGGTGTTATTGGGAGTGGTGTGGGGGGAAGGGGGAAAGGGTGTTTGCACAGTTGGGGCCATGCACTTTTTGTTCACAAATTAATCATAATACACTGTTGACAAGTTGAGACACAGGCTTGGTCTTCATCATTGTGTATGTGTACTTTATTTGGTACAGGGTCCATAGTGCGCCTCACCACATACAGCAGGGCAACAATACCCATCTCCATCCAAAATAGTTGACCCTTGTCTCTCAGAATATTTGATAAATCAGATGCTGATGCACATCGTGTGCCTCCTGTCCATCGCCACTTGCATGTCCTAGTGGCCCATCTCCCTCATCCTCATCCCCATCAACTTCATCTTCATCAGGTGGTTGCATGTCAATGTCAGGGGACATAGGCACATTCCATCTGATACACATATTGTGCTGCATGACACATGCCATGGTTGTCTTCGGCACTTTGTCATGGCCTTACAGGAGAGCCTCACCAGGCCAGTTTAGGCACCGGAGCAGTGTCTTCAGAAGGCCAAATGCCTGCTCAATCACGACGCGGGTACGGTTCTGTGCAAGGTTCTATTCCTCTTTGTGCCTGTTCTGTGGGTTCCGTATAGGGGTAAGGAGACAACTCTTCAGGGGATAGCCAGCATCACCTGCATGGCTGGAACAATGGGGCCTTGTTACTGGTCACCTCAATTGCAACATGGACATTTCACACTAATTCTGTTAGCATTCTGATTAGCATCCACGATTCCCAGCATGCATGGAGACGATCAATGTAACTGCAATGTGAGAAGGTAAGCTAGTCACTGCAAGTGGATGTGCACCATGCATGCCTCCGGCAGTATTTCCAATGTCCTGGGTGTGGATAGGTCCTAGGTGTTCCTGGGCCCAGGCAACCTTTGTATGACACTGCTAGTGTACTGGCATTATGATTCCAATGTCCCCATGCTGTGAAGCGGCAAATCAGTAGTGGTGTACGGGTGTGGTTCTGTACAATGGCTATAGGTGATCCCTTTGCATGCACTCAAGGGTGCATATCTGTTGTGATGTTGTTCAACGCACATTTACATTGTGCATATTGGCTGCATGTAGTAGCTTTGTGTCATGTAGGGTATGGTATGATGTGCAATGTGCATGTGGATAGATGTGTCATGCATTGCGTTATGGACTGATGCCTTTGTTGTACATTTTACTACTTGTATGTGGTTTTGTGTCCTCTTCATTGTGTGCTGCATTGGTGGACATTGGCGTACATCTGTATGTCCCTTTATTGTACGGACGACAGTCCACAACCAGTTGGAGTATGCATCTCCCCCACCAAACACGACCCACATCACACTGCCATGTGCCTGCCCTGCGACTCTGCAAGTAGCCACACACTTTGTCCAGCATGGCGCTCCATGTTGCGTGGTATCATTGAGTTCCGCAGGACCATTGATTCATGGGTTGATCAGGTGTATCGGTCACAACTGTTGTTCTCTTCTTTGAGTCACATACCATTTGGACATTGATGGAGTGGTAATGCTTTCTGTTTCGGTAGATAGTGTAGGGGAGGACTGGCCGCGAGGCCCTCCTCACCTGCAGCCTTCTCCCCAGGTGAGGACCATGACTCGGTGGCCGTCCCCTCATGCCACCCGGGCCCAGGTGGAGGAGGGGTCACCCGCCGACGACATTGCCCACACATATCCGTTCCCTGCATATACCCAAATTCAGTTAGGCCTAGAAGCCATCTTGTTTAGCAAACATGGCGTGAGTTCAGCACACTGTAACGAGGCCCCCACCTTTGGAGGACCTTTCATGCATCTCTGCCGCCGCAGTAGCCTTGGTAGATCCGCTGCGAGCGCGTTCCCATGAGAAAGTCGGATATGAGCTAACCCGAGATGCTAACATTGTAACATTATTCTCATCCACAATGTAATATCGCACCCTGCATGACCTGGTCTGCGAGGCCGGGGTGACGGGAAAAAAGCTGAAGCATCACTATCTGAAGAAAGTAGAAAATAATTCAAGTATTGGTATTAACAAACTACCTCGGGTTAAACAGATCATGTAAACTGTGAATAAACCATAAAGATGTAACGTTACATGATACCACCCTAGGTCTGGACTAGTGCTGCTACAACCACAGAGAAAGATGTCGACCAAATGTATAGCCTTTACTTACTCATATATGTTTTCTTAATCACCTAAAGCAACGAGCATCAATTTCTGTAGGCCATAACCTAGAACGACCTCGTGTAACGTTTAATGTACATAAAATAATCACATCATGTAGTAAATATAATGTTAGGTAACGAAAAGGTACTCGGACCGACTGTATTAAAGAAATGTGTAACGAAATGGAAATATATATGTGTGTTTAAATAACATCAAAATAAGGCGGAACATTATAAAAGTTCTGCATTTAAAAGTTAGCAACGCACGAGGAAAAAACCTTTGTGAGTATATGCAAGGCCATTCTCCCTCCCACCCTGCCAAGCCTGCCAGATAAGGAAGCTAAGGCCTGTGCCGCGCTCCCTCACCTCCCCCAACCCAGCTGGAGACGCTTCAGAGAGTCAGAGGCCCCGGTACCGCATCCAAGGCCACAGCCCACCACCTGTGTTATTTACAGCACGGTAATAAACCCACGTTTTGAATCCTCTGATCTACCAGCACCCTCTCGTAAAGTCCACAACCCTCCCCCTAGACCACCCCAAGAACGACCCCCATCACTGGGACAAGACACAGAGACCCATTTATATAATAACTTCTAACGCGGCAGACAGGCATGTACCAGTCGGCTCAGGCCCCAAAACTCAGCCCCTCGACCTAGAATACCGGTCAATAGGACACAGGTAAATCTCACCCTAACCGACAATCACCGGACCTCTCAAGAGGTGCATTCCTCATGCGTTGCGTTTATTGTATAAGACAAACTGCCGAGCGATTTATTGATGAACTTAGATGTCGTTTCTTGAATAACTACAGTGTGCATGGCCTAGGGCAAACGAGTCAGGAGAGGTATTCATCTTTGTCACAGGCTGCCCCAGCATACCAACACCGCTCGGATGACCTCAAGCTGGCCTGCCAGGCCCAACCCAACCCACGAGGCTGACCAGTGACGTCCTCACGCCAAGACCAACCACGCTGCAGCAACACCTATAGTTAGTCGACGCCACCCAATCCCAATTAACTTGTGCCCCCTATAGTGTGTAGGTTCTGATGACGTTTTTTGTATTAGAAATACGCCTGTCTTTGCTATTGTCAGACAGAGCGCTCTCGGAGGTTGCAGAGTTCTTTGCATGCCCTATTCTTTGGATAAACTCCCACTTACGCTCACCCGCACTCTGTCTTGGTCTTATTCCCACTACGGGAGAGTCCCTTATTGTCTCTCATTGCGGGGAGGATCGTGCTGAAATTGGGGGCGCTTCCTTTCAGTGGTGACCCCGATAGCGTGATATCTCCAAATTATTTTTCCTAACTCCTTTCTAACGACCCCCTTGTGGCACGAGAATCTCCGGTCGAGAAGGGATACGCACGGTGAGCCGGCTCCGGGAGGCCGCCCGCCAACGGCGACCGGCACAATAAGAAGTGCGCACTCAATGAGAAAGGGTACGGGATCCCGATTGGAAAAAAATCCCCTTTGAGTGCCGCTCGCCGGAGCCAGGGGCTGACCGTTGAGTTACCGGTGACACCGCCTGGACGGACCCAGTTTCGGAGACTATCGGTTCAAGACGGGCACGTGAGTACTGAGTGCGAGCGATCGTAAAGGGGAAGGGAGGGGAAACGGTGAACAGGAGAACGGGGACAGGTAGAGGAGAAGAATAACGGGGGTCTACTAAAGACGGGTCTTGAAACTTTCTTTATCTTTTCTTTGCATATGGCCATTAGGAGTAAGAAATAAGTGAAGTGGTAGAAGTGACGGAAACCTAGCTCCGAAAGGGGGTGGAAGGCGGCGCCGCATAGTGCTATCTAAACTAGTACTGGGAATATATGAAGAAGTAAGAAATAAGTTATTGGTGTCTGGCAAAGGGAGACACCGGGAATATTTTTTAGTGATTGCTACTCTCTCTATTTCTTTTTTCCATTCCACGGGGCAGGGGAAGAAAGCGAAAAGGGTATAAGATAAATATACTTGTAGAAGGACTATAAAATAGGGAGCACACTTTGAGGAGTAGGGACTAAGTAGTGGCACGTACAGACGTGAACATAGCAACCTTAGCAGGAAAATAGGGACAGCTGGCCAGGGAGGAAAGGGAGGAAATAAGACGAGGTGTGAGTGGAAAGGCATTGTGATGGGTGCGCGCACCGTGTGAGTGTTGGAGACGATCGGTTGACCGCGAGGTAGCGCCAGAGAGTGTTGACCATAACTAGTACTTGATCAGTTGTGAGCGGAATCACATGAGAGTGTATGGGAATGGAAAGGAAATGAGCTATGGTGAGTGCGAAAGGATTTGCGCAGTGAATAAACTTGGGTGATAATATTTGAGACGTCCGCTCTTGTCTGTGCCATAAAGGTATACATACATAGATATACACCTAACTAAACGTAAAGAAGGTGGACACGGCTGTGAGAGTGATTTAGAAGATGGGGGCCGAAACTCCCTTGTCACATATTTGTAAGAGCTTACCGGGATACGCTGAACGAATAAATAAATATCACGATCAATGGGTAACAGAATTGAAGGGGGAGGGTCTGCCCCAGATTTGGCCCGAGGGAGGGTCTTTTGACAAAAGCGTTCTTGATATGGTACGAACATGCATTAGCCTCAAGTATAAGGGGAAACAATGGCAAAATAGGAAGGAGATATTAGACCTCTGGAGATTGTTTGAGGAGGTACCCCCACCCAAAGCTCCGGCACAAAATATTGATCTACCTTCCACCACAGATAATCCATTGATGATTCCAAGAGAGGAAAAGGAACAGTTAAGTACAGCACAACCTGCGGAGGTGATTAGTTTGTACCCGATATTACCTAAACCAGCCCCCGCAGCAGGATACAGCGACCCTACGTATGTGCCCCCCCCCACAACTGGTACACCACAAAGACCAACAGCCCCCCCGCCATACGAAAGCACCAGAGAGCGCGCCCAGGGAAGCACACAGAGGGTGGATATAGAGAAGCTAACGAGTGACTTAGAGTCGAGGCTTACTGTGGCAAGGGATGAACTCTCAAGAATAAAAGACATATGTGAGCGCACAGCGTGTGCCCCCACACAATCAGGACGCACGTCTAGAGCGTCGAGCGAAGGTAGACAGATTGAGGAAGGATGGAAAAAGGGGGAAATACTGTTCAGGATTGAGGAAGAGCCGACACGAATAATAGAGGTAGGAGCAGTAGAAGGGAGCATTGGTGATGTATCACGAGAGAGAGGGATCAGAGAGGACTTGTTATGTGATGTCAGAGGAGGGTTGGATGACAGTGATAGGTTGAGTATGGCAGTGGGAGGGGAAAGCGAGGAAGTGGACGGTGCATGTTCACTAGGGACTATAGACGACGAATGGATGGGACGACTAAGAAATAGGGTGGGGAAGATGGCGTCATTGGAGTCAGCAGCGACTAAGGAAAGGGAGGGTGCGACTGCAAAAGGGAAGTTACAACTTCCATTGATACACAGAGGGGGGGGGAGACCAAACTATATACCATGGGCTCAGATGGATAAGGCTAATTTAATGAAATTATTGCCCCAGCTGTCAGGAGGGGCGAGCAAGTGGATATATGCATTTGAGAAACATACCGCCGGCATACCGTTGGCAGTAGGCGATGTGAAAAGCCTACTAGTAACCGCAGTAGGAGATCAAGCGGACAGAGTATGGGCTAAGGCTGGTTTCCCGGCCGTGACGTTAGATTATGATCGTCATGATGGGGCTTCCTTTAATACAGTACGAGCAAGGGTGTGGGACGCGCTGCGGGAGACATTCCCAGATACCCCTGATTTACAGTCAGTAATGCAATGTACAATGAATGACGGGGAGGATGCTATGGATTACATTCTCCGGGTGCAGGAGATGTGGAGAGCGGAAACGGGCACGCCCTGGCACCAATCCACATCTCTATTTTATTTTATCATTAAGAGAGGGCTCCCAAAAGAGGTGCAGAAGGCACTCGATAAGATAGCGGGCGTTGAGGCGAAGGGGTGGCCAGAGATCCAAAGTATAATAGTGCACCATTGCAAAAGGATCAAAGAGAGAGAGAGGGAAGTAGCACAGAAAAGGTTGGCAGACGAGGCAAAGTTGGTACAATCAAAGCTAGTGAAGGTTGCAGCAGCGGTAGCAGGACTCCCACTCATGAGGGAGGGAGACGAAGGAGAGGAGGGGCAAATAGCAATACAAGGAAGAATAGCAGCAAATTGGGCAGGACAAGGACAACGACAGTGGACTGAGCAGGAGCAGAACGGAGGTCCAATGTGGCAAGAGTGGGCCCCAAGAGGGGGAAGAGGTGGGTACCGGGGCCGAAGAGGAGGACAAGGGTATGGAGGAATAGGAGGTAATGGGTGGCAGGGTCCCAGAGGTCCACAGGGGAGCTGCTGGAATTGTGGGAGATGGGGGCACTACTCAAGAGAGTGCAGGAGCAGACAAAACAATGGGTTCCAGGAGACAGGACAGTACGGTCACCCCCACCCAGGAAGCCCCTACGGCCTCCCCATGGGACAATATCAACAACCAGAAAATGTAGGACAAAGAAGTAACGCACAGCTACACGGACATCAGTACAGGACACAAAACCACCCACAGAATAATGACAACATGCAATACACGCCAGGTAACACTTTCGCCACAGTAGCTAACGGAGCACCTGCTCCTGCACCTTACAGCGGAGTGTCAGTAGTTTCGGGGAACATTTTTGATCAAGGGGGGGCAATGAGACACCCCGCATAGGACAGCCCACAGAGAGCACTTGCGTGTCCAGTACTATCTACGACCCACAATGCATCAGAGGAACCATTGATAGGAGCGCAGATAGGAGACAAGCAGTTCATATTCATGGTGGATTCGGGAGCGGAGAAATCATGCATTAGAGAGGGCCGGTTCCCGTTATCTAATAGAACGTTAGAGACGCAGGGGTTCTCTGGGGCTGTAATTGAAGTTCCTTACACAGAAGCATTGGATGTGACAGTGGGGGGTAAAACAGTGAAAGCACCCTTACTGTACTATGAACACTCTCCCATTAATTTGCTGGGGAGAGATCTCTTAAGCAAACTAAATATGACAATATCATTCACAGGGAGCGGTATCGTATGTTCGACGCCAGGCATATGCCCCCTCCGCATATTAGCAGTAATACACGGCCACACAATTATGCAAGAGATCAGAGGAGTACCAAGAAACGAGGAGATGTTTGTTGAGGGCATGAGAGCATTGGCTCTCATAGTACCAGAACTAAAAAGGATGGATTGGAGGATTCCAGCCGAATTCCTCTTCCGCCCCATAGCAAGCCCCGACACTGCTCTCGGGTCAGTGGTATCGTTGGATTTACACGCAGTACACGTGTCAGCAAACAGAATATGTGTGATTGGCGTTGACATGGAAGGATGTGAGTGGCGGACAGTACTGTGTACAAATGCAAATATCCCACTGAGGGAGCTCTCGGACGAGGAGCTATTTTCAGACACTGAGACAGATGGCGAAATAGTGATGGAACTAGCAATGCCGTGTGACATTGTAGTTACAGCCAGAAAAACTCAAGTTGAATTAATGGCAGTGGTAGGAGCACCACATGCATTTTTTGATGACGACATGAGGTTAGTACCCACTAACATATGGACAAATGGCCCCCATGACGTGGGGTTATTACATGAGGTTCAGCCTGTGGTAATTAAACTGAAACCGGGAGCAATTATACCCCGGGTAAAACAATATCCATTGTCACGCGAAGCAGAAGAAGGGATCAGAGAGACACTAGATGCACTGCTAGCACAAGGAATAATAGTGCCCTCAAACTCCCCATGCAACACATGCATTTACCCGATTAAAAAGGCGAAGGGAGGTTCATGGAGGATGATACAGGATTTACGCCCACTCAATGATGTGATTCAGAAGGAGTTCCCTCTAGTCCCGAACCCATCAACAATACTGTGCAACATTCCGAAAACGGCATCCCACTTCACAGTTATTGACTTAAAAAATGCATTTTTCTCGATTCCCTTAGCAGAGGAGAGCAGGTACTTAACAGCGTTTACACTAGGGGGGAGGAGGTTCGAACACTGCAGACTACCACAAGGGTATTGCGAGAGCCCAAGCATATTCAACAGGGTACTACATGAAGATCTGGGGAATTTGTGTGTAGAAAGCACAGTGATTCAGTACGTTGATGATTTATTGATCTGTGCAAAAACTGAGGAAGAGTGTAGAAAGGACTCAATAACACTCCTGACATTATTGGCCAATAAAGGGTACAAGGTGGACAAGGGGAAGTTACAATACTGTCTGACCGAGGTCCTATACTTGGGACAGCTGATATCAAAGGATGGCAAGCGGATCATACCAGACAGGGCACAGGCGATTAGAGCAGTTGGGGAGCCCAAAACAGTAAAAGAGATGCAGAAATTTCTGGGAATGTGCAACTATTGCCGAGCATGGATATTGGATTATGCAGCATACACGAGGCCCTTGTTACAGGCACTAAAAGAGGCACAGCAGGAAAACAAACACATAGAATGGACAGAAGAGATGAACACAGCATTTGACTCACTAAAAGAGCTGATATCAAGCGCTCCAGTACTGGCAAATCCAGACTATGGGCGCGAATTCTTCTTATTTTCACACTGCAAAGGAACACTGATGACAGCAGTGTTGACACAAAAGACATCGTTAGGGCACAAACCACTGGCTTACTATAGTGGCACCCTAGACGCAGTAATGCAAGGTCATTTCGCGTGCGAGCAATCTCTAGCTGCAGCCGCGTTCGCGATTGAGAAAAGTGCCACGATAGTGATGGGCTGTCCTGTGACACTGTTTGTGGAACACTCACTCTTTGCAATATTAGAGCGATCAAAGAGCACATTGACAACACAACGCGCCACAGCATATGAAATAATACTGTCCATCGCAAACATCCACATAGTAAGATGTAAAACAGTGAACCCAGCCACATTCATCACAGAGGCGTGCACCGTAGAGGACATGCAAAACCACAACTGCGCTACGTTCACAGGTGACGAAGGTCAGGATCAAGTGATTTTTGAGAATGCCCTGAACGAGGGAGAGGTGTATTTCGTAGACGGGTCAGCATCAATAGATATGGAGACAGGAGAGAAACATGTGGGTATGGCAGTTGTACGATTAGAGGAAGATGAATACGAGACACTAGTGCAACACCGCCTCCCATCCCACTATTCAGCCCAAGCAGCAGAACTAATTGCGCTAATAGAAGCATTGCATGCCGCCAAGGGGTGCGCAGTGACAATATATACCGACTCAGCATACATGACAACGACAGTACACGGCGGGTTGGCACGGTGGGGGCGGAGAGGGTTCCGACGAGCAGATGGAACACCAGTTCAGCATGCAGAACTATTGAAAGAACTGATTGAGGCTATGCAAGACCCCACGGCAGTGGCCATTGTAAAATGCCAAGCCCACACCACAAATACAGATTTTATATCTTTGGGGAACGCGGCAGCAGACGCCGCTGCCAAAGAAGCTTCGTATTTACAGAAAGGTGTAGTGGGAGAATACATGTTGCACCACACAGCAAGCCAAGAGGTCCCCACAGGATACAACATGATGCCCACACAGGAAATAATAGAGCTGCAAGAGGGAGCTAGTACAGAAGAAAAATTGCTGTGGACTAAAAGGGGATGCAGCAAATCGCCGACTGATTTGTTATGGCGACAAAAAAGTTCAGGAAAAGCGGTAATGCCAGTGACATTGTTAGAAATAGCATTTCAACAACTACACTTTCCCGCACATAACGCAAAGCAACACATAATGGCAGAGATACAAGAAGATTGGTTTGCACCTTGCCTCCATGAACATGTCACAAGACTGGCTTTAGAATGCACGACATGTCAGATCTACAACTCAGGTATGACATTGCGCACACTGAGAGGAACGATACCCAAGCCAAATGGCCCATTCAGAGAGCTCCACATTGATTATGTAGACATGGGAGAGAGATGTAACGGGGCTCGCTACATGATTGTGGTTGTATGTCCATTTTCGAGATGGGTGGAGGCAGGCCCCTGTGCGCGCCCTGATGCGAAGGGCGCCGCGAAGTTCCTAGTGCGGGAAGTGTTCCCGCGCTGGGGGATTTGCGAAGTTATTCGCTCAGATAACGGCACGCATTTTGTTAATGAACTATTCAAGGAAGTGACTACCCTATTGGGAATAAAGCACAAATTATGTTCAATTTATCATCCTCAAAGTAATGGCGTAGTGGAAAAGATGAACGGTCTGTTAAAAAGCAGATTGTCAAAACTGTGTTTTTCCCTTAAAAAGACCTGGATGTACTGCCTGCCTTTGGCCTTGTTCGAGTTACGAAATCAGCCAAGTAAAGACCACCACTTGTCCCCGCATGAGATCATCACGGGAAGGAGAATGCACACAGTGCATTCACCTCTCCGTGAACGTTCTGATGCACACAGAAGCGCAGCGATATTAGGAGAGGAGTTCACAGAGTACTTGAGAAAACTGACACGGGCAGCGCGCGTAATTGCAAAGCAACTAGCCCCCCCCTCTACAAGAGAGGAGGGGAACACAACAGAAACAGAGACAATGCCTGAAAAACCATGCCAACTAATGCCTGGTGACCTTATATATGTCAGAAGTTTTGTGCGAAGGTGGAATGCACCACGTTTCCATGGCCCTTATGAGGTAGTGTTTTGCACACCCACAGCAGTAAAGGTAAAGGGCCTACGATACTGGGTGCATTTGACAGACGTACGCAGAGCTTATAGCGCCGCGGAAGGTGAGGTACAGGACGGGGCACAGACAACTGCGGACAATGAAGTTGTGCAGAATGGATGATGGGAATTTTGTGTGCATTAAGTGTTGAACACTGAACACGAATGGCGCACGACATGCGTACTGAAATGAACATGTGTATATACATATATATATATATAATTTTTTGCAACTTTTGAAGGTTTTTTTTTTGGTCCTTTTTGAGTTTTGGAGAAGTTTTCTTTTCTCTCTCTCTCTCTCTCTCTCTCTCTCTCTCTCTCTCGACTTTTCTTTTTATGCATGAAATAATGTACTGATAGTAATATTTGTAAAGTCACCTTGTCTCCTTCACCCACTCCCATACTTTGCCGAAATAATTTCACAATGTTCTAAATGTTTACATGCGTGTACTTAATGCACTTTTATGTCTCAAACAGGATTTACTATGGCATCGGATGGGCAGCCTGCAACTAATAGATTTGTTAGATTTAGAGAAATGTTAGTAGATAGATTGACATATTCATACGAATGCGGTTTATCAATGTGTGTTATTGTGTTCTTCTTCTCAATATTCTGCCTAATGACACATTGGGTCATAGCGTTCATCTCTACTGAGATGAACGAGGGGGGAGGGGGGAGTAACACCACCCTTGCCCCTGGCACGAATTCAATTACAAATATGAATATTAAAGAAGGTGATTTTTTGATCTGGGATGGATCCCGCCTTGTATGGGGTTACTACACTGCACCACCCACTGCTGCCCCGTCACGATCAAAAGATAAAGATATGGAAAATGACACAATGTCCCTACCTGAAATATATAACAGCCCCACTACCCTTCCCGCCCCGATACAAAACAGCGACTTGTTGTTTATTGAGGAAAATGGAAAAGTAATTACAATGACAGAACACAAGTCCCTATATGAAGAATTGGAAAAGGGGGGAGGGAATGAGAAAGGGGGGCCTATTCTTACACCTATCGAAACTATAAGGTATAGGAGGGGGGAGAGAAGTAGGCGAAGAAGAGAGACAAGCAGGAGGGGGTATGATGAGTATTATGGGTTAGGATTAGACAAGATGGAAGACCCACGACACCCCCACCAAGCAAATAAATGGTATGCAGATATGAGTACAACAGCTAAACAGACAACTAATGAAAGCTGCTATGTCTGTTCGCTCATCCCCCATGCATCAGGTACACCCAAAGTGTTGTTGCCAAGAGAATTGCCCATTGTGGATGCCCAATGTCTCCTTCATCTCACACTGTGTAGAATAAAGAACACCTTTCAAGCACACGATGTCTCTTTCAAAATAATACAGGACAACAAAACGTGCTATTCAAAAGAGTCTGGAGTGGTCTGTCCTAAAGAACCTTTCTTTGCAATACAAGGGACGCTGTTTTCAGAAAACAAATGGAAAGATGAAGAAGTACTGTGCAAAGCGGAAGCACTGAGAGGTGTCCAACCAGACAAGCTGCGATGGATGGAAAAAACGTGCTTACCAATATGGAAAGAACACATCTCTAAACTAACATGGGTAACAGCGATGGAGAAACCCTTCAAGCTACAAAGTGAAATACAAAACGAACTATGTTTCAAGGGAGAAGGAAAAGTGGCAATGGGAACGAACAAAAACTGTAACAAAACTCTCACCATCCCAGACATGAAAAAAGGAACAGCAGCACTAATGGACACATACTGGGTGTGCGGGAATCAGGCTTACTTGCACCTTCCCCAGGCATGGAGTGGCAGCTGCTCAATGGCCACTTTGCATTCGGCCCTAATGGTGATTCCAGAAAGCCACGTCGACAAAAATAAAAAGACGCAAGGAAACATGAACAAGGACGAGACGTCTCCCACTGCAGAAGCACACCTCTATGTCCTGTCCTCCTGTCCTCCGGAGGGAAAGAAGAGGAGCTATCACGGAACAAGCGAGCATCAAACTATATATCACAAGCGTCATCCGATTTATTGGCACAGATCCCAGACAGGTATCGCCTGTTCAGCTCCGTGGAAACATTTTTTGCCTCACTGGTCTCAAGTGTCCAAGCAAGAGCAAATGCAAAATGGCTTCAGATCACACGGTGGGAACTGATTCAGCTGGCCAATGACACTGAAGAAGGATTCAACATAATAAAGGTGGAATTACGAGCTCTGCGACTAATGACCATGCAGAACAGGTATGTTCTGGACCTGCTAACAGCAATCGATGGAGGTGTTTGCCGAAAAATAGGAAGTGCGTGCTGCACGTTCGTACCTTCTGAAGACGCAGAAAATGGGTCCCTGTCCCACGTCATTGAAGCAGTCCATAACCTGGGAGAGAAAATGAAGCTGGAAGGTGGGGCGAAAGACAGCTCATGGTTCGACAATATCTTCTCCTGGGTTCCCTCCTGGCTTGGAATGACGATGAAATTATTGATACCGGTTGCGGTGGTCCTCCTCGTGGTGTTCTGCCTGTGCCAGGTGGGCCTTCGATGTTGTGCTAACGCAGTCCCTAACGGTGCGATGATGATGGTGACAATGGGCAACTCTGGTGGTACAATTAAGGCGACACAAGAAGTACATGTACAGACAGGACCGGATAACACTCCCAGATACCAGTTAGTGCCTATGTGCCGTGATAAGTACATAGTAGACAAACTATGGCACACCACTATCAAAGAACCCCGAGATGTGGAACTGGAATGGTATGAGGAGGTCTGGGTAGACTTGGAAGAGACGGGTGACTGTATATATTTAACCTGTACCCCAGATGAGTATGCTAGAAGAGGTGAGAGCTTGAGGGGGGTATGCAGAGCCTGGATGCCTAGAAAAGGAACACCTGCATGGGATGACGCAGTGATAGAGGAGCAAGAATGTAGAAGATTAGAAGAGCTAAAGAATTCGTTACTTTAGTAACGAAAGGGGGGAAATGTAGGGGAGGACTGGCCGCGAGGCCCTCCTCACCTGCAGCCTTCTCCCCAGGTGAGGACCATGACTCGGTGGCCGTCCCCTCATGCCACCCGGGCCCAGGTGGAGGAGGGGTCACCCGCCGACGACATTGCCCACACATATCCGTTCCCTGCATATACCAAAATTCAGTTAGGCCTAGAAGCCATCTTGTTTAGCAAACATGGCGTGAGTTCAGCACACTGTAACGAGGCCCCCACCTTTGGAGGACCTTTCATGCATCTCTGCCGCCGCAGTAGCCTTGGTAGATCCGCTGCGAGCGCGTTCCCATGAGAAAGTCGGATATGAGCTAACCCGAGATGCTAACATTGTAACATTATTCTCATCCACAATGTAATATCGCACCCTGCATGACCTGGTCTGCGAGGCCGGGGTGACGGGAAAAAAGCTGAAGCATCACTATCTGAAGAAAGTAGAAAATAATTCAAGTATTGGTATTAACAAACTACCTCGGGTTAAACAGATCATGTAAACTGTGAATAAACCATAAAGATGTAACGTTACATGATACCACCCTAGGTCTGGACTAGTGCTGCTACAACCACAGAGAAAGATGTCGACCAAATGTATAGCCTTTACTTACTCATATATGTTTTCTTAATCACCTAAAGCAACGAGCATCAATTTCTGTAGGCCATAACCTAGAACGACCTCGTGTAACGTTTAATGTACATAAAATAATCACATCATGTAGTAAATATAATGTTAGGTAACGAAAAGGTACTCGGACCGACTGTATTAAAGAAATGTGTAACGAAATGGAAATATATATGTGTGTTTAAATAACATCAAAATAAGGCGGAACATTATAAAAGTTCTGCATTTAAAAGTTAGCAACGCACGAGGAAAAAACCTTTGTGAGTATATGCAAGGCCATTCTCCCTCCCACCCTGCCAAGCCTGCCAGATAAGGAAGCTAAGGCCTGTGCCGCGCTCCCTCACCTCCCCCAACCAAGCTGGAGACGCTTCAGAGAGTCAGAGGCCCCGGTACCGCATCCAAGGCCACAGCCCACCACCTGTGTTATTTACAGCACGGTAATAAACCCACGTTTTGAATCCTCTGATCTACCAGCACCCTCTCGTAAAGTCCACAACCCTCCCCCTAGACCACCCCAAGAACGACCCCCATCACTGGGACAAGACACAGAGACCCATTTATATAATAACTTCTAACGCGGCAGACAGGCATGTACCAGTCGGCTCAGGCCCCAAAACTCAGCCCCTCGACCTAGAATACCGGTCAATAGGACACAGGTAAATCTCACCCTAACCGACAATCACCGGACCTCTCAAGAGGTGCATTCCTCATGCGTTGCGTTTATTGTATAAGACAAACTGCCGAGCGATTTATTGATGAACTTAGATGTCGTTTCTTGAATAACTACAGTGTGCATGGCCTAGGGCAAACGAGTCAGGAGAGGTATTCATCTTTGTCACAGGCTGCCCCAGCATACCAACACCGCTCGGATGACCTCAAGCTGGCCTGCCAGGCCCAACCCAACCCACGAGGCTGACCAGTGACGTCCTCACGCCAAGACCAACCACGCTGCAGCAACACCTATAGTTAGTCGACGCCACCCAATCCCAATTAACTTGTGCCCCCTATAGTGTGTAGGTTCTGATGACGTTTTTTGTATTAGAAATACGCCTGTCTTTGCTATTGTCAGACAGAGCGCTCTCGGAGGTTGCAGAGTTCTTTGCATGCCCTATTCTTTGGATAAACTCCCACTTACGCTCACCCGCACTCTGTCTTGGTCTTATTCCCACTACGGGAGAGTCCCTTATTGTCTCTCATTGCGGGGAGGATCGTGCTGAAATTGGGGGCGCTTCCTTTCAATAGCCTCATTGTGATGTGGGGGCACCATTTCCACATGGGTACAGTCGATTGCCCCGATGCTACTTGGGATGCATGCAAGTGAATAGATGCCAACTTTGTCGTTGGAGATCTCCTGTGGCAGGGATATGTGTTCACTGGTGTGCTTCAGGGGGGCATCGAGCACCTGGGTCAGCGTGCGTGTGAATACTGGTTGTGAAATGCCATGCATCTGCACTACCATTTGCTGGTAGGTGCCTGTGACCAGGTAGTGGAGCACAGTTACCACCTTCAGTAGAGGGGGGATGGCAGTACGGATGTGTATGTGGCTCACTATGTCGTTGTGATTCATGTCCACCATCATGGTGATGGTATCACGGTCCAGGCGGCACAGGGTGTGTATCTGCTCAGGGGTTAGGTTGAATGGAATGCCTAGAATCCTGGGGATTGCTGGCTGCCTCTGTGGTATGACTGGGTGCACTGGTGTGGCTTGCTGGGCCAGTATCGCCATACTCCTCCCCCTGCGTCTCCTCTGTGCCTCCTGTTGTTGTTGGTGCTGCTGCAATGCAATCATGTCCTCCAGCCCATGTAATGCTGCAAGTATTCGAACCATCTTGGCGTGGGAAGGGGGTGTGGGTAGGGGTGTGGTGTGCTCCTTTTGTGCTGCCCCAGTCTCCATTGCCTCCAAATGTGCTGTTGTGGCCACCTGTGGCAGGCGGGGACGCTACTCAGCTCTCTTAACGTGTGGTTCGCAATGCCGGTAATTCCTCCTTGCTGGTATGGGCTTCTTCGGCCAATACCATGCCGCTATTAGCATGTCCGCATGCCTTGTAATGGCATGCTATTAGCGCCATGCCGCTATTTCCGACATGAGGGGTTGCATGCTAAATTCCCTAGCCAGTCATAGGGCCTCATTACACTTTAGACGGAAAGGGATAACAGTATTTTAAGGGATTACCGGATCGCTAAATTCCCTAGCTAATCACGACCTGGACTGGCCGCTATTAGCGGCACCGCTAAGAACTGTGCCACTAATAGCGGCCAGTCCAGGTCGTGATTAGCTAGGGAATTTAGCGATCCCGGTAATCCCTTAAAAATACTGTTATTCCCTTTCCGTCTAAAGTGTAATGAGGCCCTATGACTCCTATGAAGATGCTTTCAAAGCAAATGAAAGCACTATAACTAATGTAAACTTTACACAGTACAAAACAATGTTTCACAATGAACAGCTTTCACACTAAGGAGGACACAGTTATGTCGAGTGGAGAAGAGTTTGTCAAAAAGCCAATATAACTAATTGCGCTTTCCAAGTCATCTCTTGCGCACTTGTGTTGTGCTAAAAAACACATGCTCTACCGCCTTGGTTTTTGCATGCGTTGGCTGCCATCCAGATGAAAATGAACATTAATTTTAATAGGTTTTCTCTGGGTGGGCAGGTGCAGGTTTGGGTTGTTAAAACAGTGAAGAATTTTCTTCAGCGACGTTCTCTCTGGAGGTAATTCACCGCAAACAGGAAAGGCCCCAAGATACTTAGGCAGGGGGTCCTTAGTCAGAACGAGCGTAACCTGTGCGGTTCATGTTGTGCACTAGGTTTGGTCGTTCTCTAGCCGACTAGTTTTTGTGGGACAAATTAGTGGGCCACATTCATCAGGGCTTTGCAAGGCATCTGAGTGTGTGCCTGCTGGTCATCACGTCTGGCAGCACTGTCTGCGTATCTTCAAAACCTCTCCCTGTGAGGGTGACAGGAAGACGGGGAGAGAGATTGGGCAGTGGTAAATATCCAATGCTATATATAAAGGTTATCTCGAAACACTGCCTTAGTATATAACGAGGGGAGAAGGCTTACCCGATCCGTGTGGCCTGGTAACTTTGCACGGTGGGTGAGACGGCCCGGAACCTGGGGGCCAAAAGACAATAAGTACTGTCAATAGTGATGCCCAAGTGCATCATATCGGAAAAGCGACAGGCATAAATCCAAAATCATAACAATTGGAGGAAAAAAAGAGTCACAACAAAAGATTTTAAATGGAGGATAGGCTCCCACATATTGGAACGTGTGAAAGAAATTCAATATCTAGGGATACTATTCAATCCATCGATTTCTGAAGAGAACTGGAAAAAAGATCTCATGACAAATGTAAAAATGTTCTGCTCACAAGCCAAAATCATAAATGTCCGTCATGGTAAATTTTCGTTGATTCCAACAAGGACATTCTACATCAAAAAAGTCATGCCCATACTAACTGGTCTGAATATAAGTTGGAAGATATGGGATTCATTAGAGAGTATATTTTGGAAACCTCTACTAAATCTCCGAAGATGTTTGCCAATTTCAGCTATAAGAGCAGAATTGGGTCTCCAATCAAGCACTCGTCATCATATGGAAATCAATTATACTATTAAGAAAGATGATGGTAAAGGAAGTGGTGACTGGCTATAAAATTCTGACACAAAAAGGCATAGGTAAAAGTGGGGAATTATTGAACAACTGGGAGGAAAACTGGTGTGTCTATTTAGAAGACATCAACTCAATCATAACTGAACTAATAGAAAACCCTGAAAGAGTGAAAAGAAAGGTAAAAGACTTAGATTGGATAAAAACAAGAGAAATCAAAATGGCATACCAATCAACGAAGAACGTTGAGAACACCAGTCGGAAAAGAAATACCCTGCCACAATACGTACGACACTTTCCAAGTAAATTTCATAGATACAAACTTCTTCAGATACGAATGGATGTATTTCCGACAAATGGCTCTCTACATAAAAGAGGACATTGTGGAGTGAACAATAGAGATTGCCGTTTCTGCAACACAGAAGATACACTGGAGACAGTAAAAAATCTCCTAGAATGCAAACCAGTCTCAATTGAAAGAAACATAGTATTGACTAAATACTTAAGGCTCTTTAAAACAAGAACGATAGATGACTGGTGGAAAAATTTCCTGCACGGAAATAACAGAAGATTAACATGTGCAGGAATAAACTTTGAGAAAATAGTGGGAGACCTTGAACGAGACGAATACAGGAAGGAACAGACTCAATTAATATATGTATTAATGATAATAATAGAAACATTTTCTTTTTAATGTAAGAGGAATGGAATGTAAGTTGTGTAAAAAGTTTTACTGAATTAAACTAAATCACAATATTTTTTTTTAAATACATGAAATGCAACGTGTTCTAACAGGCTTGGTATGAACCAGTCCTCCGCAATAGCTGCTGCAAAGTTTCCCTAGTTACATGTGCCGGGTAGTGCAGCTGTTCAAGCACTACTCTAAACAAGGCTACCGGCATCACCGGCTTTTCAATGCTGTCCTGTCATCACAAGGCTTCAGAGGGTGATAAAGAACACTCCCTTTGTTTCCACAATTCCTGCTCTTCCTGTGGTACACTGCCTTGAAACTCCATCAACTGTCTTCTTGACAAGTGATTAAACCCTTCATTTACAATCATAATTGTGACTACTTTTTCTTTTACATCTAAAGTATCAATTTTTTCCTGCGAGAGATAAAATCAGTTTGCTTAGTATGTGCTGTGCATTTAGCAACGGCTATGGGAGTTGTAGTGCCTTGCTAAGCCTGTCCAATAATGCTGCGTGTTGCACTGGAGTGCCATCCGCTCAGAGGTAGCCCCTCCTTTTCCAACGTGCTAGTCCTGTGTGCATGGTTTATGCCACATATCCGGAGTCACTGTACACCATCACTTGCTACCCTGCATGTTTGCAGAGTGTGACAATGAGCGCCACCAACTCTGCTGCTTGTGCCAAAAAGTGTGACCGTAGTCTTGCACTTGCTACCACTTCACATTCCCCATTAGCTCTGTGCCTTACCACAGCTGTACCTGAATTAATTTCCTCATCAGTTTCAATTTTTGAAGACCCATCAATAAAGCGAACCTCTGCCCCTTCTAGTGCAGTCTGATTACTTTTGGGATATCTTCATAGAATTCCTTGTAGCTAGAGCAATCATGCACATGCTCACCCTCTGCCACAGCGACAGCTACAAACGTAGCAGCATTCACTATTTCACACCTGACTATTCTGATCACTGGGATTTGATATAACTACCTTATACGGGGATGCGCTCTGAGATGTCAATGTACCCTTAGGTTTCTCCAAAAATGGCATACAAAGCATGCTCAACAATGTCATAGAACACCCGATTACAATATTAGTAGACTTCTCTATTGCCAATGCGGCTGCTGCCAGCAAATGTTCACAAGGAAAATGTCTTCTCATTACTGGATCTAAAATCCCACTGTAATATGCCAGGGGTTTGTACCCCAACGTAGTCCTCTGTGTAAGCACCGCTGTCATAACTGTCCCAAATTGTATGTGAAAACAAAAGGTATTCCTCATCATAGTTGGGAATTCCAAAAACTGGAGATGTACAAATTGCTTTCTAGAATTTTCTCAGTTCATTCTATTCTTTCCTTATTCACATGTGCTTTCTTCAGAGCCTGCAAAAGGGGTCTTGTGTATGAACTGTAATGAACTACCCATGCTCTTACATAGTTGCACAATCCCCAAAACTGCTGCATTTGCTTTATCATGTGCGGTTTTGCTGTTTTCATAATCGCCTAAGCTCTTCCAGTTGTGACTCTCTTCCCTTCATGTGAGATTAACTGGCCTATATACAACACTTCTTCTTGACAATATTGCAACTTCTCCTTATCTACCTTATATCCCTTGTCTGCTAAAATAGTCATTAACTGAATCGAATATTGCCTGCACTCATCTTCTGTCATGCTGCAATTCAAAATGTTATCTACGTACTGCAGCACAACACTTTGCAAATCGATGTTGCTTACGTCCATCTGCAGGACCCTATTAAAGATCGATGGTGACTCAGAGTACTCTTGGGGCAAACGAGTGCTCTTCAGCTTAGTTTTACAAAATTTAAATGACGTAAGGTCTTGGGAGTTTTTATGCAACAGGATTGAGAAAAACACATTTTTCAAGACAATCACTGTGAAATATCATGCCTCTGCTGGCTACTACATAAAATTGTTGCAGGATTCTGAGCTAAAGAAAACTCTGCCTTGAGAATCTGGTTAATTTCATATCTTGAATAAATCTCCACAAACCCCCCTTTGATTTCTTCACAGTGTACACAGCAGTATTACACAGTGACTCTGACATCACTAAGATACCCTGTTCCATTCATCATTAAATCTTGGCCCAGAATATGAACCGCTGTCTGCCTTGAATACAATATTGGAACAGACATGTCACACACTCCTATGGAAACTGGTAATTCATCAGCTCCAGAGAAAATGTGTGCATTCATGGCATTTCCCGACAGTGGATTTTGCCCACTTATATACATGAATGAGTAACCCCAGTGTCTACTAAAAAGGAAAAAGATTTGCCTCCTTTGGTCAAACAACCCTCGGTTCCTCTTGGGGGTCTGGTTTCACTGACAGTGATGAACACATCAAGTTGCCCTGTGAGCTGTTCTATTGTGGGTGCATGCTTATCCCCGTACCTGTAAAAGGACTTCCTCCCACCACAGTCACACCCCCTACTCTAGGTGTCAATAACGGTCCTGTGTTTGCATTCTGCTGTATATGCATGGGTGTGTGCTGTGACTGCCTTTGCGGCGGATTCTATGGTGCTTGCTGTGGTTGCGCTGTCTGATCTTGAGCAAACCCATCCCTAGTTTGTGAGCTATATGCTGTCCCCCTCTTGAGAATTGCACATTTTGTACATGCCCTTGGCTTCTGCATGTTTGCACAATGTGCCCTGTCATCCCAAATGTAACCCGCCTTGGTTATTTTGAAAACCACCCCTTCCTCTGTAGCCCATTCCTCTGCTTTGCGGCATAAAGTCATTCCCTCCTTGGTCCATCTGGCATTGGTTATTTGCCTGTGATGCACCCACTGCTTGCTGCATTCCCAGTCCCTCTATGCTTCTCAAAATCACCCCTTCTATGGTGTACTTTGACAAGTTCTTCTGAACTAACAATGCTTTGTCAAGTTTTCTAGTATCTTCCATCTCATTTTTCTCTTGTAACAGCTGGCAGTGATGCACTATAGTCAACTGTATCTCTGCCCATGGGTTCACTTCCATTCCCACTAGTTTCTTGAGCTGTCTCTGCACCTGTTCTGGCAATCCCTGACACAGAATGTGGTAAAATACTGCCACTGATTTCCCCCATGGCTCCCTCATTTCAAAAGTCCAGTGTTCCTGAATACTTTGAATGTAAGCAAGCAGATCTTCATCATCTTTCATCTTACGTGCCATAATTGCACCCATATCTGACGTATCAGGATACCGTGCCCTGAGCGCTCTCCATACATCTGGTCTACAATTATTAAATGGTGCTCCACCGTGCATGATGTTCTATGCTGTGGCACTTGAGTAACCTGCTCTCGTCCATTTTCATCAGCTCTTTCCCCAAGAATGGCTGCTAGGACATACTTAATGTCCCCTATTGGTAGAGTATTTCCTCCTGTCATTTTTTCTAGCTCATAAATCCATTTACCCATACCCACTGTTAAGCTGGGTAGTTTGCATCTTACATTATCCTTATCCATTTGGTGCCAGGGAATATACTGCTGTCTGGCCCCTCCTTTCTCGAATAAAGGAACTGCCTAAACCCAAATACCCAAATACGCAATTGGCTCACATTGGCTGCTTATCCATAATGGGGACAATGGTTCCTGATCACCTTCTATCTGGCAATGACCTCAGCCTGCTCACATATGGTGGTGACTCTCCCTTCTCACTTTCTGATCATCCTCTAGGGTGCTCTGGATATGCTATAGGATCTGGCGACCTATCCTTAGGTTGTTCTAAATCAGACCATCTCACTTTTTTGTCTGTCTGCAGACATCCCCCGGGACCGCATGCACGTTCTCCCTCCTCCCCACCAAAGGTTTCTCTCTGTTAGTCTGACATATCTAGTCCCCAACTAGTATGTCTTTTATCCCCATCACCCTTATTTGAAGTCAGCCTGTCTAAGGACAAGGCTCTATGTTCAAGACTAAATGGGTCTCTTTCTTTGTCTCGTGATCGGATGTCCAGTGATTATTCTGCCTTCCCTCAGCCTCCCAATCTGCTGCTTTCTCTTAAGTCTTGATAGGCTTTATCGATACTTTCCCCAATGTGTCCTATGTCTAAATTCTATTCTAGCTCCTCTAGGGTTCTCTTAGATGGTCCTGCCATTGCTCCCTGTGACTGGAGGATCTTCTGTATATGGCCCCATGATTTTACTCGACTCGGCTCCATCAACTCTTTCTGAATGCGATCAATGTCGCGTTCCCTTTGTCTTCTTTTTCATTCTGTTTCTTCATCTAATTCTCTCCACTTTCTTGCTTCCATCTAACCCTTGCCTCTTCTTGTCTCTTCTCTTCCCTTCTTTCATTCTCTCTACAATCTCCCTGTCTTTCTATTCTTTTATCCCTTCATTTCTGTGATTCCTCTTCTTCTCTCTTCTTTTCTCATTCTTTGATTGCTCTCTGTCTGTTATCATACTTTCTTTTCTCCTCTGCCCTTTCTTCCTTCTTTTGCTGCTCTTCCTGATACATCTGTTCTCGTCTCTGCCTATTCTTTCTCTTGTGCTCATCTTCATTCAGTCTTTTCTCTCATTCCCTGTCTTTTTCATCCTGTACGTCTTGATCTTCCCTTTGTCTAACTTCCTCAATACTTTTCCCATTAAGCTTGAGCAATATCTGTCCACCCATCCATTTGTTCCGTACAAACATTACCTTGTCAGCTTTATCCTTTTCTCCTTTCCATTTCTTAATCTCTCATTCTATGTCTGCTGATCTATTTGGTCGTTCACTTTTTTCCTCCTTGTCCTGTAAGACCTACTCCTTTCTTTTAGTCTCTTCTGGACTATCGGCACTGCTGTAGGCAGGCGGTTCATATATTGGATTACTATATCCTGTCACCACTTTTAGTTCCTTTAATGGTTACAGACCTACATCGTCTATACTATCGCAATGTCCTTCGGGCGAGGTCAGGGGAGCAGAAGGCTCAGCACCTTCCTCCCTACACTGGTTAATCATCCTGGTGCATTTTCCAGAGCTCTAAAATAGCTAACCTATTTTCCAAGTTCTTCCCTGTGGTGTACCCAGTATGCAAGTATGTGGTCATGTGTTGCAAAACCACCTTTGACACTGATCACCCTTGTGGCCATGGCATGAACATCTTGTCTGCTGTGCCCTTTACTCACTCTGCACTATACTGTATGAGCTTAGGCACATGTTTTGGCAGCATCTTGCACAAATGCATCAGTGGAGTAACATCCCCCATTGTGACAAGTCTCAATTGACTGTCAATACTTACTCTTAGTTACAGAGATATGTTTCAGAAAGACAACAAATATGAGCGCGAACCAACCTCGCTGCTCAACGCCTCTGCTTCTCAATTATCTCAATCTATCTATTCAGGCAGCACCAACAATGACTAAGAATAGATAACAACTGTTTATCTCTTCTTTAACCTTACAGTTTTACTCTCGTTGCTCTTTGACACCTCTTTTCAAATTCAAAATACACAAACGGACAGACTAGTTGACTTTTCACAAAAACACCATGGTACTCCTTTTCTCCTAGCCCCTAAAATACACTGATTGGAGTTTGAGTCATTCCCTATCATTAACCTGTTCATGTGCCACCTAATTACCCCCTTGGGGTTTTGAAATGACTCCTTCTAGACATGGCTTGAGGTAGGAAACCAGGCTCTATAGAAGGCTCCTCGTTCAAACACTTTTTGTTTACACTAAACAACCCCCTGTTACTTTTCTTTATTACCAAAACCCCATCCCCTTTATTTTGCCAGTCTCCTCAATCTACTCACCCTGTGTTCTTCAGATCAAGGCCCTCAGGATCGTCCCCTCCTCCAATCGACCATGGTCACCTTCAGTCCGCTCGGTGCCTGTGGAAACCAGGAGGGATTTCGTCGAAGAGGGACCCGTCCCACCTTTATCAATTTTCTTCCAAGAGTTCTATATCGGCCCCTCTCCACAGGAAACCTTGCAATTCTCTGGCTAGATGGCAGAGGTTGTCTGGTTATAATCGAAAACACTAAAGATCAACTAATCGATGGGCCAGACCCATCGTCTGCTACCACGTGAACTCGTAGGCCATTTTAAGTGAGGTAGCGTTCTATGGGATGGATAGGGATGCAGATTTTACTCTGACACCAATAATCAGACTGACTCAGGAAGTTGGCAAATCTTTAGATGTTTTATTAACAAGTATCTAAAACAGGGAGTACAACGGGCATCAACGGAAGCCACACAAGCATTCTGAAAGCTTTTCATAAAAAATTACACGTTTATAGCAAAAACGTGTCATACGTGACTTCAAACTACATGGCAAAATAAGGAAACCTACTTGGAGTTGTCATAGGCTCAAGGGGAACACCTAAGTATACTTTCTATGGGGAACAGGAGTGTGATTGGGTCTCTAAGGTCAGGTGGACAGCTATGCCCACCCCTAGTGCAAGTCATCTTCTGTGTCATTAATGACACGTTTCATTGGCTTTCAAACTGTAGGCTCCTTGCTATGTGGCCTTCTACAATTGGTTGGCACGCTTGCACTCTTCTGGAATATTCCACTCGCTAGCAGCACGCAAGCTAGTACCGCAGGTGCTGGAGGGTTGGACATGACCATGCCTCCCCACCCAAATAGCCCAACACCATCATCACTCCTGCTGTCTGCCATTCAATTAGTTCTTTGAACTCTGCCTTGCATGTATCCCTACACCTGAGAATAGAAGGAAGTTATCTTCTGTTCTTAGTGCAGCTCGCCCAAAGTCTATTTTCAACTTGACCAATGTAACAGGAGACCGTGTTTTGAGCTCCTTTTTTCCATTTAACACCATTAAATGAGTAAAACCTGGCACTTCTAGAGTTTTTCCATTACACCTCAACAGGAGCTTGTCTCGCTTCTCATGTTCATTGTATCTTCTCAAATAGATAACCAGTTTCTTGGCTGCCCCAACCCTTGATACTGGGCCAGACAACATTTCTCAAATCTTCTTTCGCCGTCAGCTGTTTTCTTCAACTGCGCCACACTTTCAGCCCTTCTGTTCATGGGGTCCTAGTTTGCTAAAATTCATCGTCGAACATCCAGATTCCATACATGTTTAAATATATTGGCGGTTTCGACTGCAATATACTCACTACGTACAGCCAGCCTCATGATTACTTAGTCTACTTGCGTTTCAGCATAATTATAAATTATAAATGTATAATTATAAAATTGTTTGCATTTTCTTAAGTGCTCTCTGCATGTGTAATCTTCATTTTGCTCATGGAATGTTGCTCAATTCTTTACTTCGCTATCAGATTCTATAAGGTCTATTCACCTTCTTCATTGGCATCTCTTCAGTTGCATCATTTCTGCTTCATGTGATGTCACCAGTCTTCTCTTTCATTCATCTTCACACTTCTCCCAGAACTTCCTTCAGAAGACTGTCACTTCTGCGCAGGTACATCATATAGGGTTTTCTAAATGGATACCTTGTTTCAAGGACTCTTCGCGGTATAGGGACCAATACTGGCATTGTGCATGTTGCAATTTCTGGTTTCTAACATATAGGCAAAATGTGGGTAGGACTTCCAGTAGAGGTACTTGGCTCCTCCTCTACATCATTTTACCAGTGAGGTGATGACCAAGATGTGGGAGATATAGGGGTAAAAAGTAAACTCCACATTGCGGACCACCCAGCCTCAAACGGGGGAGTTGAGAGGTACAATAAAACTATTGTGGGCATCTTGAAGAAGTTTGTGGCAAACTCTGGACCAAGTTGGGACATCCAACTTCCACTTTTCCTAATGTCTACTAGGTTCACTCCATCTTCTGCAACCAAAAGGTCTCCTTCTGAGCTCATAACTGGATGAAAAAATGGTGCTACCTCAGCATCTGCTTTACAGAACTGAAGAGCGACCCTGATCAACATGTCCACTACCCATGAGTACATCGAGAATTTAAGTAAACACTGTCAGCATACTTTTGCTTACGCTCAGCACAATTTAGAATATCCGGGAGAAGGAATGAAAGCCTACTATGACTTACAAACTGCCAAGAAGGAATACAAAGTAGGGGAAATGGTGTGCCTGTACAATTTCCAGAAGTTCCACCCCTCTTGGAGCAGGTGCCTTTGAAATTGTCAATAAAATATCACATGTTGACTCTAAGATCTATGTCCACAAAGGAGAACATTTGGAAGAGAAATCATATCGATCAGTTGAAGAGCTGTCAACCCAGATTGTCTTTACAACTGATTGAAGAGCCCATTGAGAGTAGAGACCAGGAACCATCTGATGGAAACCCAGATGGAGAATATTGCACAAAGAATGCATAACAATAGGATGGAGAAAACAAAAAATATAAAAATAATATGTGTAGAAATGTTCATGTAAGGGAATTACATGTCAATGTGTTATGTGATGTTGTTTGGTGTGTGAAGTTGTATGCCTATTTACTGGGGAAAGAAGTACGGAATACTATACTTAACCTCTCTTTTGACTCTCTGCAGACTCAATAACTTCTTACCTTCACAGCATGGGGGTAAGAGGTATGAAAAAGGGTGGGGTTCTAGGACCATACTCCAAAATCCAAAAAGAGTGCAGTGCAGACCAGTGTGCCACTCCCTCGAGACAGGAAAACAGCAGACAAGCTCCAACGAGGAAATTCATGGAATGAGCCAAAGCAAAAACTAAACAAACCCCCAACTCTCCCTTGCTGTTTTCTGTGGGTCAACTTAGTCAAAGACCCGGGGGGGGGCTTGTGTGGTAAAAATACTGCTCCAGATTGACAGAGATGGAGAGGCCATGGGATGCCCATACTGTGACAGTGAATCTGGCTAATGTGGAGTTCCATTGAAATCCAGTACAAAACTGTGGTTTTCGACATAAGGCTGAGTGAAATGCAAAGAAAAATTCCACTAAAATGAACAGGTGCACAAGTGAAGGGGAATTTACCTGAGAGCTTAAAGCTGATGGATATGACCAATGAATAAGAAATAACATGTTGTACTGCAGATGCTGACTTCATGTAAACTGGGAAATGGCACCTTTTTGATGGATTCAAAACTGCAGCAGCACACATGGGAAAATATACATTGAAATGATAGACATGTGAAAAATACCAAGCCAAGTGACATATCTTTACAGAAAGACACTTACTTTTCACAGATAAATTGACACTCAATTGGAAACAACCACTTGTTGGATTTTCTATGTAACTGTGGCATATGTTTGAATAATGCCTAAAGTGAACTTGTATCGGTCAAAACCGTATATAAAGAAAGATTATATGATAAACAACATGATCAGTTATGTTGTTAAATATTACATGTAAGCACACCTTGTCGATTTAAAGCTTTATTTTCTGAAGTATGTATGCAGCTGGTGTATTCCCCACTGAACTGAAAGGTCTGTGCCTTTGAAAATTTGAATTCAAGACCTGGCTGGGCCCCCCAGGAAAAACAGGTCTTGTTCAGTTAGAAATACAAAGAAATAACAGAGCATTAGATCCACATTGTGTTAGTTGTAGATAGCACAGCCAGCAGAAATTACCTTTACGGTCAGGTCTCCCCATTAACTGTGCATTAGTGGGCAACAGAAATGACCTTTTCAGGGCTGACTCGACCTCAAGAAATGCCTTCAGAAACACCAATGGATGATCAAGCATTGCATATGAAGGAGACCTCGCTGATAAGCAGATGTTTGCGTCAGGTGACAATGGAGAAATTAAACTTAGGAATAGATGGTGGCTATGTGAAACTAAGGGGTGTATGTGAAGCACTGCCATTGTTTAACATTGAACTCCTTTTCCCTGAATAAAAAGAGAATTGTGTGTGCTAGTGAGCTCATCCAGGACTCATATTAAAGGGCATATGGAGCTCATTGGTATCATGTAAATATGAATCCTATGTGATGTATACAGTTTGAGCTATGAAGACAATTATGATTCTGACCTTCTCATAATTCTGAGGGAATGGACAATTGGTGTGGTGATACGGTATGGAAGTAAGGTTTAAATCATGAAGGGTCAGGGGTCTGACTATCGTGGCTCAGAGTAAATTGATAAAAAATGGCAGCTCCTCCCAGGAAGGGCATGCCAAGATATGATTAGTTTTTTCGAATTGCCATAAAATATAGAACTCAAAGGTATAAATGTGCCTGTAGTTATCTGAAAAATTACGGTAGCTGCCATGAACAGTAAACATTAATCCCACTTGTCATTTTGGGATGATACAGGTTTTTCCTCCCTCAGCCTCCATCATCCACACCTCCCAACTCCTTCTCCAATTAACAGGCAGTGGGAATATTGGGGGAGGAGGCGAGAGAGAGCTGGCCAATCCGTAGTGTAGGAATTATGATAATAATGGAGTGTCACCAGCCCTATAAGAGATTCGTTTTCAATCTGAGAAGGATCTTTCTTTGACTTTTTGACCCTTGGAACCTTTCTTTGGAGTTTTGATTGTTGCCTTGACTTTCCCACTCTATTGTTGTATGTAGTACTTCTGGATTCTTGCAAGTAACAACTAGCAGAGAGACAGATAGCTGCCAAGGCTTTAAACATTGCATGGGAGTCAGAAACTGGGAAATCTAGAAGCTTTGATGAGCCAGAGAAAGTCTGGGTGCTGTGGACTACTAAAGGTGGGCACCCAAACATGTAACTCCACAATAGACCAAAATAATGATAACACACCCATCAGGGAATGAGACCAAGAGATGAATTGCAAAGATAACAAACTTTATATAAAATAAAGTTAGCAAGCAAAGAACTATGCTGCCCGAGAGAGCTCTGCCAAACAATACACAGGCAGCACATTATAAGGTACAAACGTGTCATAAGTGACAAAATACTATATTATACACAATCATAGTGCTGATTGGTGGGCCAGTATGGCACAGCCTGCTCTTTAGGGCAGGCCAGGCTGCAATTTGCCGTCGCTTCCCAGACGATCTTGTGGCACATGGTTTGGCTGGGCTCATCTCTGCGGTGAAGGTCAGGTCAAAATGTAACACACTCCTAACTGCCTAAGCTAAACAACAGGAACTGATAATGCAAGAATAATGGCAGACATTGCTTGAAGGGAATATTTAGAAGAGGTAGGCTAATATATGGGCATTCTGACCTCTACATCCAGAACTTTGTTGGTACTGGGGTCCTGCTCCCAGGTGTCTCCCGTGGGGGTTTGATCTACTATTTATGTTCCCTGGTGCCTCATGTTACAAACAGACATGTGTTGGGATTGGGACAAATATACTGCTGTAAGGGATTAAGTTACAGGTGGGTGTTCTGGAATGGTCAATGCAAGGGGATCAGATGGGTATCGTCATGAAAGAGAGTGAGGGGTCAAGGACTGGTTGGCCCTAGCCTGGCGGGGTGGGGTTTGAAAGGCTATTGGCAATTTAGTGGAGATGGATGGGCACGTGTGCTGAGGCCTGCTCTGGTCTCATGCTCGGCAGAGAGCACATTCTGTGGAAGTGATACTAAACAATTGACACAATTAAATGGCTGGACTTCCATGAGAACAAGGCTCGCGCAGAGCCGGCAGGGGTAGGTGATGTCTTCGGCTTTCTCTGTGAGGCGCTGTGGATGGGAGAGCTGAGTTTTGCTGAGGGATTATTTTTGGGCCTTATAAAAAGGTGTTGTCTGCTCTAATACAAAATGGCGTCTATCAATGGGGCTGTGGGCTGCATTACGCATGTAACTATCTATGTGATATCATAAGACACAGTGCCATGGGGTGGGGGTCTCCCCCTCCCTTGGCCTACCTGTGATCTATTCACTATGTGAAAGGCGAGAGCGGTGGGATAGGACTCCCCCCTCTCCAACATTCCCCCCTTTCATTACTCCTAAAGTAACAAATATCCTCACCAGTACGTCTACATCCCTCAGCCCTTTTTACTGCTTCATCCCAGGCAGAGGTGCCTTTTATGGGCATCCATGCTCTACACACACTTCTTAAGCTTTCCCCACAGCATGCATATTTTTCAGGAGTACATGTCTTATAAATTCATCCTCCATCCCCAGCCAGGTCAACAAATTCCACCTTGTAATTTTTGAGATATTGGGGCTGTTTGATAGTCGTGTGGTAATTGTTATCTACCTAATCCCCTGTATTATATATTGCAACTATGCGTTATATGGGCTCATCGTTTTCACCAATTTGTACTTGAGCTTCCAAAGCATTATGAGGCAAATTGTTATTAATATTTCTATTGCCAATGGTCATCATCATCATCACACTACCAGGAACAGCTTTTGCACAGCATCAAACCCCTAACTGGCACACAAAGAAGATCAGCAGGAGGAATATGGTGATGGGGACCAGCATCTTCATTACTGTTCCAAGCTCGAGGGCACCAAACTGAATGCCATATTGAACCAGTGAGAGTCCTGAACTCCTTCTTCTTTTCTCATGTTTACACCAAGTTCATGCACTGCTGCGATCATGTGTGTGATGTCCCATTGTCTCCATCAGAAGAAGGTACGAATGTGCAATATGTACTCTGTATCTTTTTGTAAACCCCGCCCCACATGGCGGTGAGGAGGTCAAAAACATACCGGTTCCGAATCGTTATGAGTTGGAGGGCCCGCAATTCCACTTTGATGACCTTGAATCCCTCTTCCTTGTCGTTAGCCAGTAGGATCAGCTCCCACTGGACGATCTGGAGCCATTTTGTGTTCCCTCTTGTCTGGATACTGAGCACGAGCGATGCAAAAGATGTCTCTGCTGATTTGAAGATTTTGTATTCATCAGGGATCTGTGCAAGGAGATCAGACGATTCTTGAGATAGGTAGTTTGAGGCTTGCTTCCTTCTGGATACCTTGTCTTCTTGCCCTTCTACAGACAGTATGCAAAAAATGGGGGTGCCAGTTGCTGTCTTGCAGGCATCACTCCCTCTTCAAAATGCTCTTCTGGTATTATTAGCAGTGCAGAATGCTGCATTGCTAGAGCACAGTAGCATCTCCTGGATGGTGGGAGGTGCAAGTATTCCTGTTTGGTGCACACCCAGTAGTAGTCCATTAGTGCCGCAGTGCCTTTTCAAAGATAAGGGATGATGAGAGTTTTGTTGCAACATGTGTTAGAACCCATTGGCACATTTCCTTCTCCATAGAAACAAAGTTCATAATTCTCTTTGTGCTGGACCTTGATTGGTTTTTCAAGAGCGGTGACCCATGTGAGTTTTGTGATATGTTCAGTCCATATGTGTGCACATGCGCTTTCCATCCATTTTAGTCTTTCATCCAACAGGCCATGCAGTCCTTCAGCTTTGCACATGAATGTCGATTCTCGCCATTTATTTCCTGCGAATGTCATACTATCTATAACCAAGAACAGTTCTTTGAAAGATGTTGCGCCTTGTGATCCCTTTTTGCAATTCTTCTTGTCTGGCGGAAGTAGCTTGATTCTTACTGTGTGTGCATGGAAGGTGCTCTTTATCCCACATACTGTGAGGTGAAGGAGGCATTGTGCTTTTTCTAAAGGAGCTTCTTGGGGCACTAGGATCTTGGGTGTCCCAGATGCATGCGGTATCAAGGAACACACGTAGCAACTAACATTTGTTGTCTGTCTCCCTGAGGCACTCATATCCTTGTGCCACTTGTTAGACTTCACAGGATGACAGAGGTCCTCTACCTTGTCTAACCCTAAACCGTGATAGGCATCATATTTGTACTGATGTGTCTGCCTGTTCTTTCTACTGTTATGCAAGAGAGAGTGTTGTTTCCCTATTGACCTTTTACACAGTCTACATGGGGTACATAATTATTTCTGTACATTCATGGGTTTTAAACAGCACATTGAAAAAATGCCAACATCTATGTTTACATGTGTATCTGTATTCAGCTGCCAGTATGTTCTAGTGGGGAAAGAACTTGGTATTATATTAGGACCGATAGTAGGGAACATAGTATAAACTTCATTACTGTGAGGTAGATATAATGTTAGGTTGTGAGATAGCTTGCAGAACTATAAACATTATAGGGGTGGCAACATGATATTTTGTGCAATGGATTCATTCTCAGTTTCATTGTTTACAAATACTCCAGGCTCTGGGGTCACTTTCATTATTTTGTGCAGAATCGTGATGTTGAAGTGCGTATTGTTATCCCATGTTAGTTTTACCATGTCCCCCTTCTTTTCTATGGGTCCCCCAGATAAAAGATGTGGACCAATATATTCCTAAAATAATTATCACCATGGTAGACACAATTGCAACAAAATTAATACTGAAGTCATTTCTATATGCTCTAGTAGTGTTACTCCTATTCCTACATCTATCTGGCTTATCATTTCTGTTTTGTGGTGTGAGCTCCAACATTGTTGCACCTATAGCGAAAAGATAAAACTGGGTGGGCATAATAAAGATTTATACGGGAGTAGACATAGGGGTGAAAAGGGGAGCATGAGATGCAAGAAAAATGAGAGAAAGTGAGATGTAAAGGTAGATAGTGAGAGAGAGAAAGAGAGAGAGAGAGATAGAGAGAGAGAGAGAGAGAGAGAGAGAGAGAGAGAGAGAGAGAGAGAGAGAGAGAGAGAGAGAGAGAGAGGAGAGAGCATTTATTATAAACCATACATATCTTAGCATTTCATGTTACTCTTTATATTCACACAGTCTGTCTTGTGTTTAGTCTACCCAGTAATCTTTTCAAGGTACTGCAGCATTTCTCTCATTGTTATTCAGTGTTTCTGGTGCTACACTGTTGTGTGACATTCTGACATCCAGGAGGTGGATCCAGTATCTTAATCCCTTCATTTTTACAGCCAGGGGGGTACAATAGATAACCTTGTATGGTCCATGGAATCTCAGTGAGTTCCATTTCCGCACAAAACTTTGTACATACACTAGTTCACCAGGCATTAGTGGTTGAGCTGGGCTGTCGGACTCTGCCATTGTTGTATCTGTTCCACTGTCTCTTGTGAAAAGCAGGGCAATATGTTTGGCAATGCATCTTACTGCACATGTGAGCTGGTTCAAATATTCTTTAAATTCGTCTCCTAACAAGGTTGCTGTTCTATGCACATCAGATATTCTTCTTAGTGGCGACAAGGGCGTTTGCATGTGTTACCCAGTCACTATTTCGTGGAGGGACAGGTGGTGGTCCTTGATGGGTTGTGTGCACAGCTGAAAAAGGGCCAAGGGCTAGCAGAATACCCAATTATTTTTAGGGATTTGCACAGTTGGGACAATCTACTTTTAAGGAGGCCATTAATTTTCTCAACATCCTGTTCGCTCAAGGGTGATAAATTGAACACATTTTGTGTTTTATTCCTAGTAATGCTGTCATCTCTTTGAATAGGTCATTGACAAATTGTGTTCTATTGTCAGAATGTATGACATCACATATCCCCCAACGAGGAAACACCTCTCTTACAAGGAACTTGGTGGCACATTTTGCATCTGGGTGGGCGCAGGGCCCTGCTTCCACCCATCGCGGAAAGGCACAAACCACTATTATTAGGTATCTTGCTCCATTGCATCTCTCTCCCATGTCTTCATAGTGAATGTGCAGCTCTCAGAAGGGTCATATAGGACGTGGTAATGTCCCCCTGAGTGTTCTAAGAGACATCCCTGAATTAAATACCTGGCAAGTTGGACATTCCATTTTGTTAAGGTATTCCTGAAGGTTTGGGATATACCAATCTTCCTGGAGATCGGCAGCAATGTTCTTTTTGGAAGTATGTGCTGGAAAATGCAATTGTTTGAATGTTACACCCAATAATTCTACATGCATAACCACTTTCCCTGTTGTCTCCTGTTACCACGGTAAATCAGTAGGCAACTGTGTGCACCCTCGTTTGGTCCATAATTCCTGCTCTGTAGGTGGGGCTCTCTTCTGCACTCTATGATTTGGCAATGGGTAATGAGTTGTATCCTTCTGCCTTGGATTCTCCTTGTCTGTTTATCAGCATGCACTCAGTGGTCATAGGTATGGACAGATATGCTGCTTCTTTGACAGCTGTGCCCACTGCTGCATTTCCTAAAGATATTTCATCATAATTGTGAGTGTGTGCTTCACATTTCACTAGAGCTCCCACAGAGGGTTCTGCAAGTGCCTGAATCAATTTATTAAGTAATTCTGCATGTTGCACTGGGGACACATTGGCTCTCTTGAACCCCCTCCTTCTCCATCTGGATAGTCCAGCATGTACTCTAGTGGCTACGTATGCCGAATTAGAATATATCATTACTGCACACCCCTTTGCTGCATGGAGTGCTTCGATCAGTGCCACTAGCCTGGTGAATTTTGTGGAATAATGCATGGGCAAACGTTTCTTAACAAAGACTTCATATTTCCCGTCTTCCAGTCTCGCTACTGCAGCTCTGACATATTTTTCACCTGTTTTTGGGCAAATGCATGCTGATCCATCTACGAAGAACACTTCTCCTTTCTGTAATGCATTTTCTCTGGCTTTAGGGATGTCATCTCCTTCTCTCTGATAGGTGGCACAATCATGCTCTTGTATATCCTTCATGGTGCATGGCTCTGTGAGGAACGTGGCTGGGTTTACTGTTTTGCATCATACCACATGACTATCAGGGCTAAATAGTATTATTTCATAGGCTGTTGCCCTTTGTGTGGTGAGGGTAGACTCTGACCTTTCGAGTATGGCAAATAGTGAGTGGTCAATGTACAAAGTGATGGAGAACTCCATGACATTTGTTGAGCTCTTTTTGATAGCAAAGGTGGCAGCTGTAAGAGCCTGTTTGCACAAAAATGACCTTGCATTACTGAGTCGAGTATGCCATTGTAGCATGCCAGTGGGTTGTGACCCATGGAAGTCTTTGGTGTTAACACAACGGTCAATAGTGTCCCATTAGAATGCAAGAACAGGCAAAATCCCTGCTTGTAATCAGGCGTGGCTATGACTGGGGCTGTGCTGATCAATTCTTTTAGGCTCTCAAAAGATGTCTGTATTTCTGCTGTCCACTTTATGGGCGTTTTGTCTTTCTGTGCTTCTGTTAGACCTTGCAAAATGGGCCTAGTCTATGTTGCATAATCTAATATTCATACCCTACAGTAATTGCAAATTTCAAGAAACCTCTGCATATCCTTTACAGGATGTGGTCTGGCTGAGGCACGTACTGTTGCCGCCCTGTTGGGTATTATTCTCTTACCATCTTTTGAAATCAGTTGGCCCAAGTACAGGACCTCAGTCAGACAGTACTGCAGTTTCTTCTGATCTACTTTATAACCGTTTTGGGCAGGTAAATGGAGGAGGACAATGGAGTCTCTATGACAATTTTCTTCACGTTCACTGCAGACGAGAAGGTCGTCTACATACTGAATAATGGTGCTCGGAACTTGAATATTGTCAAGATCTTCATGCAATATCCTGTTAAATATGCTGGGGCTCTCACAGTACCCTTGGGGCAATCAGCAGGGTTCATACTTCCTCTCACCCAGTTTAAATGCTGTGAGGTATTGGGAGTCTGGATCGAGGGGCACAGAGAAAAAGATATTATTCAAATCGACCACAGTGAAAAGGGTGGCCTGTTTTGCAATGCTACACAAAATAGAAGCAAAATTTGGGACAAGAGGGAACTCCTTCTGGACAATATCGTTAGGTAGGCAGAGGTCCTGTATCATATGCCGTGACCCTCCTATCGCTTTTTTGATGGGCCGTATAGCATGGTGAATTTGAGGGAACAATTATCCCTTGCTGAAGTTGAAGTAGTGCACTCAGTGTTTCTTGAATCCCTTCCTCTGCTTCCCTGGACAGCGGGTATTGCTTGACTCTGGGCAATATTCCTCCTGGCTTTAGGGTAATCTTTACAGGGGTCACTTCCCTCAATAGCCCTACATCACGGGGGTTCGTGGACCACAGGTGAGGGGGCACTTGTTGCATATCTGTGACATAGTAAGAATGTGGTGCACTGACGACAGACATGAGGGGGTTTTGGTACTTTTCTGTACTGTATCATTGCTTCACAGAAGATGCTTATTTCCAAAATAATGTCCCAGTCATTGTCATCATCAGTGAACATTTCCTCATCAGTTAATTTGTGCAATGGTATGTTTGGGTCAATGCACAGTACTGTGCGCCATTTGCATCCATGCATGCCCATCCCTATTGCCACTATTCTTTTGGCGGATACCTGTACTCATTCTAAATCCAGTGACAATATTGTTCCAGCAACTATTTCGGGGGCAGCTACAGGACGGAAAACAAAATCAGAGGGCACTCTCCATTCTTTCTTAGTGAACTTGGTTACTGCTCTAGCCAAGACCCTAATCCCGCACACAACATGTTGGGACTTACTGGTAGACCCCTCGCCTTTAGTTCATTTGCCTATTACCATCATTGCTCTGAGGGGACACATACCTGGGGTGGAGCAAACAATCCCTCGAACAGTGAATGATATGTCATGATCAATTTGCTGAGCAAATCCCCCCCTAGTAGATTGACAGGGGGACTTTCATGATTGAGTAGGGGCTCATACTGTTTTCTCCCCTATCTTGACATCCAAATCTTCTGCAAAACAAACCATCACCACAGCCCCAGAGAACCCTTGCGTTTCAAGATATTTGCCAGATAACGGAAAATCACCTTCACATATACGTGATTTCTCCGCCCCCGAGTCCACCATAAAGATGAACTGTCTGTTTCCTATCTCTGCCCCTACCAGTGGTTCCTCTTCTGGATGTAAGGTAGTGGATAGGACTGGACATGCAAGTGCTCTCTGTGGGCTGTCCTTATGGGGGTGAGTGTCTGTCCCCAGGCAGGAAAAAATATTTTTACTGAGCACACATTCCCCTTGATAGGGTGCCGGTGCGCAGTTTGGGGTGGTGGCAAAGGGACTGTTATGCTGCTGGGCCATCTGGTTGGGGCATTTTTTTGCTGTGATTGCATGTTGTGCGGGGGGGTGATGAAGTGTATTATACCCAGGTGGTGGAGGATGTTTCTGTCCATACTGTTCATTCTGTTTGTATGCTCCCTCTGGTAGTCCGTTGGGGCTTCCAGGATGGGGGTAACCACACTGGGGTTGATTGTAATGAGGTTTGTTGTACTGATAGTTCCCTCCAGGCCTGCTGCGGCACTCCCGTGAAAAGTGACCCCACCTCCCGCACGACCAGGATTGCCCAGGGCTCCATCCTCTGGGCCCTTGTCTCCCATAACCCCCTCCCTTTTGCTCCTGAAACCCACCTCATCCTTCTGCAGGCCTTTCTTTCCACTGGGGTCCCATGTATTGTTGTTCTCCTCCTCACTGCTCCTGCCCATTGTCTGCCCACATTGCGGCCATCCTTGCCTGTGTTGCTACAGACACACCTCCCTACTCTCCCCTTGCTGCTCGGAGGGCAGAGCTGCTGTGACTGCCGCAATCTTCACCTATTTAGGCTGTACTAGATTTGCTCTTCAGCTAATCTCCTCTAAATTGTTTCCTTCTCCCTCTCTTTGATCCTCCTACAGTGTTGTACTATAATGCTCTGAATCTCAGGTCAGCCTTTGGCTTCTGCTCCTACTATTTTATCAAGGGCCTTCTGTACTTCCTTTGGGAGGCCTCACTTAAAGATGTAGTAAAATAGGGAGGTAGACTGGTCCCACATGGTGCCTTTCTCTGCGTGCCACATCTCCTGCACCCGAAGAATGAACTGCGCAGCATCATCCTCATCCCCCATAGTGCACTGCATTATGTAATGTAAATTGGGGATGTCTGGGAATGTCCTCCGCAGGGTGTCCCATACCTGAGCTCTAACATTATTGAATGATGCCCCATCATGAGTGTCATTGCTAATTGTCACACCTGGGAATCCCGCTCTCATCCACACTGTGTCAGCTTGATCTCCTATTGCTGATACCAGTCTGCTCCTAATATCTCCTATAGCCAGTGGGTTGCCTGCTGTGTTTTCACAAAGCATAGATCAATTTTCCTGCACCCGCTGTGAGGTGGGGAGGGACTTGAGGAGATTATGTTTGTCCATCTGTGCCCAAGGTACATAGTGGGGCTGCCCCGCTCCCTTATGGATAAGGGGCATCTATAGTTTCATTTTACCTTTCAACTGTTCACCTTTGTTCCTTTCTTTTTTGCTAAAACCATTCTTCCCATTCTGTTTTGGAGCCTTCCCTCTCATGCCTCACTCACTCTGGGGGAGGCCCAATGCACTTGCTGTATCCCTCCCACAGCACCCTCTACTAATCTGTGAAAATCGCTCCAATACTCTTTGCCCCTTACCGATGCCGCAGTGTCATACCCCAAACTATCAATTTCCCCTTCTCACTCTTCTCGTACTGCCCATATGAGTGCACTGTCTATTCTGAAGAGGAAGTCTCCCGATTTCCATTTTTCTTCAGGGAGGTGAGGGGAGGGGTAGCTCGGAGGGGTTGGGCTCCTCCCTTGGACCCTCGCGCTGCTTCACATACGGCTCGTAATTGAGCCAATTCTGTTTGGGTAGTGGTTAATGCTACTTCAAGGTCTTGAGTGCTTACTCCAGGGTGAACGGGGTGGTGATAGGTGGGTCATACGGAGGGGGTGGGGCCGTTCCTGGGGCAATGGGTGTGCTGTCCCCTGATACATATGTTGGGTCGGAGTACCCTTCCGCTGGCCTTGTGAGTAATGGGTAAATCTTCTCGGGCTCCCGCTCACCCGTTTCCATATCTCTCCCATCCCCCACCATTGTCAGCGTTTCCAGCATAGCGTCCCTTTTAATTGTGGCTGACGTTTCTCTGAACATCCTCAAGAGATCTAACACTTCCCATCTGTTTTGGAGCTGTTTTCCCTTATATTTTGCTGTCAAAAATGTGGTCAGGTGTTCTAATGTTCCTTATCAAAAGACCCATTCTCTGGCCAAGCATGTGATAGTCCCTCCACCTTTGTTTCAGTCATCCATTGATTATGATCATTTTTTAATTTGCTCACAATACAGGGGGAGATGCTTGCAAATATGGGACAGCGCGGTATACGTCCCCATGTTCGTGAGCCTTTTTCCTTTAGGCCATGGGGTCCCAGGATTCGTAGAGCGTTATATTTCGCTTACTGCCCCCCCCCGCTATTACTAAGGCCTACTCTTTGGGACAGTCACTAATATCTTAGACCCTTTGTCTTAACATCAGAATACACTATATGATTACATACAAAAAACAAAGAACATCTGAAGAATCAACTGAATCAACACAAAAACAATGAATGAAAAACATATACCCCAAAAACATATACCCCACCCCCCTTTCTTAGAGCATATTCACTTCCTCACGTACTCAACATTCACATCACCTCTTCCCCTACTGGGCATTCCTCCACATATTATAAAAACACTGAAAATAACAAGTTAAAATAACAGACTAAAACACCAACTACTCCTTATTCCCGAGCCCTCTAACTATAAGGGGCTCCTACTTTTGTCTCCTTATTTATCCTCTGCACTGGTCGGACAGTGTACTGCAGTGCCGCCTTCTACCCCCTTTCAGAGCTAGGTTCCCGTATCACCTCTGTAGTTCCACTTTATCTCTCTTATAAAAAATGAATGCCCATAAAAAAGAAAAAAGCGCTGCACTTCAAACAATCACACTATTCATTCACAGCCAACCCTTGTGTGTTCCCTTCACTCATATTGCTCTAAATTCCCCATATTTGTTTTTCCTTGCAATTTATACTCACATGCCCATCCCTTCCAAGAGTCTTCGTTGTTAGTCTTTCCACTACGTCTTGGCCCGTCCCTAGGGCCGCACCCGGCTCAGGCGAGCAGCAGGGTATTCAAAGCCGGAACCCACAAGAAACGTTTTCTTCTGCGTACACATTTTTTGGGGACTGGTCAGCTGTAGGTGGGGGCAACCTTGCCAGGGAAGCTCTGGATCTCGCCGCAAGTATGGGAGTCTTGAGGAAAACACTAAAAGGGGTCACCAAATTAAGGTGGGCACCCAAACACGTAACTCCACAATAGACCAAAATAATGATAACTCAACCCGTAAGGGAATGAGACCAAGAGATGAATTGCAAGGATAACAAACTTTATATTAAATAAAGTTAGCAAGCAAACAGAGTGCTCTGCCAAACAATACATGGGCAGCACATTATAAGGTAAAAATGTGTCATAAGTGATATCATACTATATGGTACACAATCATAGTGCTCATTGGTGGGCCCGTATGGCACAGCTGTCATGATACCTAGCCCCGGGGAACCAGACCAGGTCCAGCAACCCCAGAAGCAGGCATCAAGTTATTTTGAGCAAGCCCAAAAACCCCTGCTAGGGGCTGTTTGGGTGCGGTCCTGGCACCAGGCTCATATTGAGAGTCAGTCCTGGCGCCAGAGGCGCCAGGCTCATAGAGTAGAATTTACCTGATGCAGTCCATGCTCCAGAGCTCCAAGCCAAATGAGGCTTGGAAGGCACTATTTTACCTAGGGACTATTTTTTACTTGGGTGGGGCTGGGGAGGAATACTTACCTGGGACTACTTTGGAGGCTATTTAAACCACGCCCGAAGAGCAGCACACGCTTCGCGTTATTCTGCATCCAGCAGCGTAATGCTCACCGTGTCTGCAAGCCTGCATCCAGTCTTATCCCACGCCCGCCTCGAGTCTGCAGCTCCTAGAAAAATGGAGGAACAGAAGGAGAAAAAGTTAGAATAAGAGCAAAACCTTCGATCCTTACCTGAATTCCGGATCCACCGCACCTTCGAGCTGGAAGAAAGAAGTATTTTACACGCACCGCCACACCTGCTGCATCGCTGCGCTGAACTCACCAGCCTTCGCAGCATCCTCACGATCCACTGCATGCTTCTGCATGTTCCCTCCGCACTACGGCACCTAAGGGGAACACAAGAACAGCAAATGTGAGCCAAGGGAATAAACAGAGGCAATAGTAACTACCCCCATAGACTTACCTGATTACCGCCGGGGGTACTATTGCTCTTCACGGGTCGCACAGTCTCCATTGCATCCTCGCCGTACCCCGGCCCCTAAGGGGAACAAAAGGACAACAAGGTGAGACAAAGGGACAAATAAGGGGAACTTTTCCCACCACAATAGACTTACCTAATTTTACCGCCGGAAGGCATTATTCCCCAAACGTCATATTTTCTCGCCACACCTGAATAAGGGAGCAAGCAACAGGTTACATTCTGGCCTTATTTTATTGAACTGTGTAGGATAAGACAAATCCTTACCTGAACTTTGTCAGCTACCACGAGGAACTCTTCGCTGGGGTCAAGCTGCAAACTGCAAGGAATCGGACAAGAGTGAAAGTCAGACATGTGAACTCTTATGAACTACATACTTTTCGGAGTCAATATTGTTTTGGAACTCACCAATTCCTTCGAGCCAGTGAAGCAACTGGTTATCAATGCGCCCCTGCGCCCAATGCAGGATGGAGAGCTCATCTTTTCAAACCATCAGGTGAGACTATAAGAGGGGACATCAAAGGTGATCTGTGGGGAGAACAGCGGGGGTGGGGGATTTACGCTCAACTCCACGGGTGGTTAATTCCCTTTCTCCATTTGCAGAAGAATATATCTACGGGCCAAGCAAACAAAGCTAGGTGGGCCAGTCCAGTCCGTCATCTCGGCCCTATGCGTCACATTGGTGGAGACAGCAGCTGTCCAGTTCAGATCGATGCCTCTGTGGGAGCCAGGTGAGCGTAACAGCCTGCTCTATAGGGGAGGCCAGGCTGCAATTGGCTGCCACTTCCCAGTCGATCTTGTGGCACATGGGTCAGCTGGGCTCATCTCCGCGGTGAAGGTCAGGTCAAAATGTAACACACTCCTAACTGCCTAAGCTAAACAACATGAACTGATAATGTGAGACTAATGGCTGACATAACATCATTGCTTGAATGGGGTATTTAGAAGAGGTGGGCTAATATATGGGCATTGCCACCTCTACATTCCAAACTTTATTGGTACCAGGGTCCTGCTCCCAGGTGTCTCCCCCTGGGCCTTTGATATACTATTTGTGTTCCCTGGTGCCTCATGTTAGAAACAGGGATTGAGACAAATATACTGCTCCAAGGGATTATGTCTACGGTGGGTGTTCTGGAATGATCAATGCAAGGGGGTCAGATGGGTATCATCATGAAAGAGAGTTAGGGGTCGAGGACAGGTTGGCGCTGTCTTGGGAAGAAGGGGGTTGAGAGGGTATTGGCAGTTTAATGGAGATGGATGGAAACATGTGCTGAGGTCTGCTCTGGTCTCACGCTCAGCTGAGAGCACGTTCTGTGAATGACTTCCGTGAGAACAGGGCTCGCACAGAGCTGGCAGGTGGAGGCAATGTCTTGGGCTTTCTGAGTGAGGCACTGGGGATTGGAGAGCTGAGTTTTGCAGAGGGTTGATTTTTGGGCATAGTAAAAAGATGGCGTCTGCTCTAATACAAAATGTCGTCTATCGACAGGGCTGTGGGCTGCATTATGTGTGTAACTCTCTGTGTGATATCATAAGACAACGTGCCATGGGGTGGGGGTATCTCCACTCCCCTTGGCCTACCCGTGAACTATTCACCGCGGGAAAGGTGTGGGAGTGGTATAGGACCACCTCCTCCCCAACACTACCCTTGCCTGAAGATTTGGATCAGATCGGTGCTGTCCTCAGAGGAACCCTGCAGTTTCCCTGGATGCCTCAAAACCAAGGCCTCCTATGTAAGTAGATTAATCTAAATGCCAACAAAAGTGTGGGGGCCAATCTGGCATCCTTAATCTCCATCTTGCAAAGCGGGTAGGGGGGTGGAACTGGGAACACCCATGGCACGTTTTATTAAATCTAACTCAGATTAATTCCACTATAGTAAATCACCCTATCCATTTAAATTGAATTGTGTTAGGAACTGCCAGCCATAATCCTTCCCATTAAATTGTGTGTGTGGAGGGGGGTGTAGATGTGTAGATCCTTAGTGCATTGAATTGAAGTTAAATCAATTCCCATATAGAAAATCATGGGATGAGTGTTGTTAGAGTTTAAAACTAACAAAGTTCATGCCCAGTGTGTTAGAGCCTGTATAGACAATAATGTACTTGGGTGATTCTACCTTTCTCAATCCTCTGTCTTCTGCAGAGAAGCGGGGAGTCCATAATCCCAAACTAAGTAACCCTAAAATGCTGCCATTCAAGTGAATGTGGAGTGTGAAAAACAAGATTTCCCATTTATTTACTGGCATCCCAAAACAATTTTTCCAAGGCGCTGCATTTTATACAAATAAAAGGCCCAAAATGACTTTCCCATTGAGTTCCTTTCCTAAACGTTGCCTTTAAAAAAAAAAAAACAGTGTTTTCATTGTGTCTATTTTTCAAACCTTGCCTTTTTAATAAAAAAGCCAAAACGATGTTGCTACTGTATTGCCACTCCCTGTACCTTGCCTTCAATTGTATTTCTTAAGACTCTATCCACTAATGTAAAAGGCTCCCCACCAGATCAAGAAATGTGTAGCTAAGGGGCAAACAAGTAGCAAACATCTTGTTAAGCCAGAAGGTGCAACATGTGGTCTACCACTGCTGGACCTGCCTACAGGTTAGCGTTTCATGGACAAATTGTGTGATGTTCTTAACAGAAAGTGATAGCTTAATATCTGTCATCTCATAATTGGTTTGGCTTCTGATTTCTGCATTTTTCCTCCATTTAATGAATTGGGATTTTGAGCCTCATTAGAGAAAATTCTCTGTACATTCCATTAACAATCTGATAGCTTGAATCACATGGAATTTAGATCAGAAAAAATATATGTTTAGTCTATCGAGTTATCAAGTATCCGCTGCATCAAAGTAAGCCTATTCCAAATCGGTTCTGCTTGAGATTCCACTCTATCACTTATTTTAACATTACTGGGTGTATTTGCAGTAAATTAAGTTTGGTCATTGAGTACTTTAAATTATAATTCTATGTCAAGACAGAGGCGAGCATTATGCTTCATCTTCTCATTTATTTGCTCTCCATCAGTTTCAACAAATCAATTAAATGTCTAACTTTTCATTGAAAACAAACACATTTTTTTTTTTTTTCAAAAACTTCATTTAAAAACTTCATATCCCATCAACCCTAGGTCCCTGTTCCCAGTGTCCTGGTCATGTGACCTAGTCCTTCCTCTTCCTGTAAACTCCTCTTCTTTTCCTGCTCTCCAGAGATAAGTACCGTTTTTCATCTAGCTGCGTAACTTTACAGCATTTGTATGAGGGTATTGAACGAAGTGACTGTATATATATTTGAAAAAATGTACATAAACATATGGGCTGTAAGCGCAGGGACCGCGCAGCGTAGAATTCCGAAGTTAGGAGTTCGGTTAATTTGATCTTTACAGTGCGTCGGCCCTGTGCTGCATTTCCAGCACATTAGTGGTTCATCAGAACGTTGTTATTCCACATCGCGACCAACGCGAAGGAGCCGTGTGCGAATCCGGAGGAGCCTGTCAAGGTCTCCTCTCCTCGCGTATGCAGACCGCAAGCAAGGGATTGGCCCCCACCCTTCTGGTGGTGGAGGACAGAGGCTCCGAAAGCCTGTCAGCGTCCGCTAACCGCTCGCAGGGGACGCGAGCGCAGCAGCGGCCCCCACCCTTGGGGGGGCGGAATGGGAGCTCGAACAGAGTCCCGCTCGCAGCCCCACCATCGCGGGGGAGGAGCCTAATGCCGAGAGACCGGCATTAGGATTGGAAGAGCGTACGGCCCCCTCTGTTGGGAAGGAGGGGCCAAAAACGCTCCAAAACGTTTCGCGGGCATTGCGCCCTGGTCTCCTGTCAGTGACAATCGTTAATAGTTCTCCGGAGACTATAAAGGACTAAATTAAAGAATAAATTGCAGCGTTACTGCTCAGACAGAGCATTTCATCATTACAGTGCCCTGCACTGATTATTACAGAAGCTGCCAGCCTCAAGTGAAGAGTGACTAGTGGACGTGCCAAGACACCTATACAGGTATTACCAGGCACCTGCCAGCACAAAGCATGGCTGAATATGAATGGAGTGAGGAGGAGCTAGAAGCCACATATTCGGAAGACTTGGCTCAAAGCTTCAAAGATGTGCTAGGCGAATCACTCGTAGAGGCAGTGGCTCTTGGGGTCAGACCCCTGCAGGAACACCTGCAGACAATTGAATCCTTCCTGAGTCAAAGAGATAGAAGCACCACACCACGAGCAAGCACGTCCACAAGGGCCGCACCAGAGGGCCCACAGGGGTGTAGTAAGGCCCGGAAGAGTGCAAACTCTTCTGACCCCCCGGGCCAACCTGAAGGGGTAGATCCAAAGGCCCCAGAGGCATCTGACGCTTTCCTTAGGCTAAAAGAAGCTTTATGTCCAAGTCGGGGGTGCCATGCCTCATGACCCCCTACCCAGGGGAAGAAAATATGGGAGACACAGAGGAAGAGGTCCCTCAGGAAGAGGAACTTGCAGAATCTCCGACATCCTCGCAGGAGGAAGGAGAGAAAGAAGGAGATGAAGGGAGCTTACCACCTCCAAAAAAGAGACTGAGAAAACTGAACAACATTGAGGAGGAAACCTCTGATATGCTTCAGCCAGAGGAGATCAGAAACCCGAAATCCTCAGAATGGGTGCCCTCTCCAAGAGTGGCACGATATATGACACAGAGGCTTCGAAAAGAACTTGAGAAGGAGGTGAGGCAAAGGATGAGGGCGGAATTCCCCAGACCGGAACTCCCAGGAAAGGTGGCAGAGGCACCGGAATTAGATCCCAAAATGCTAGCTTTTGTAGCTAAATCACACAAGGATCCTAGAAAAGGGATTGATCGATCCTGGAGGAGTTGCCAGGAGAAGGTCCTGGATATAGCTGGTCCACTGGCAAAAATTATGGACCTGGCAGAGCGAGCGAAGGATACAGGGGAGGAGATTGACTCAGAGGTGTTGGCAAACTGGGCTCAAAGAGCCGTGTGTCTGTTAGGGAACGCAAACTGTGCGATATACACAGAGCACAGAAGAGGATTACTTCTGAAAATAGACCAGAAATTAGGAGACCTATCCTCTTACGAGGAGGGCGAGGCGGCACAGGGCCTGCTTTTCGGTGAAACATTCGGAAAGGAGATGGGGAGGTTCGTAGGGACCTACACCTCCCTGGAAAAAGCAGAAGCCTCAATAAGAAAGATTTTCCCCGGAAGGGTTTTTGGAGGGACCGGTCGATACAGAGGCCGATCGGCCGGTCGCTATCAAACGTCCAGACGGCCTCAATCAAACAAAGCGCAATACTGAGAGGATAAGAAGCCAGACACCTTCTTCCAACCCAGAGGCCGCTTCCCCAGAGGAAGGCGAGGCAGAGGTCAAGGAAGAGGACAGTACGTCCCCACAGGTGAGAGCATCCAGCAATATGTTTCTGGTCCACAGAAAAGAAAAAGTGAGACCAGACATAAATTTGAGGGACATGAACAAGTGGGTAGTCTACAACCATTTCAAAATGGAAGGGACGCACCAGCTGAGAGACACACTCAGACAGGGAGACTGGCTCACCAGAATAGACCTGAAAGATGCATAACTCACGATTCCGGTAGAAAAAGAATACCGATCCTTCCTGGCTTTCGACTGGGACGGGCAATTATGGCAGTTTGCCACAATGCCGTTCGGGTTAGCGTCCGCTCCCTGGGCGTTTACGAAACTGATGAAGCCAGTAGCGGCAGCGATCAGGGAGAAAGGAATACAGATCATCATCTATCTAGACGATAGCCTAATAATGGCGAACAGCGAAGACATTCTCTGCTACCAGACCAGCTGGGTAGCGAACCTCCTAACCTCCCTGTGCTTCCTCGTGAATCGAGAGAAGTCAGAGATTGTGCCAGCAAGGAGGATAGAATTTCTGGGCTTTATCATAGATACCAGGACAGCGACCCTGGAGCTGCCGAACAGGAAGATCAGGGATATAAAAAGAGAGATAAGGAGCTGTCTCGGCAGTCCAACCACATCACTGCGAACGATAGCTCGGATTGTGGGCCTGTTACAGCATCAATCCAAGCTATATTTCCAGGACCCCTGCATTATCGAGCACTACAGAGGCTGAAAATAAGACACCTTCAGCAGGGGCTCAACTACCACCAGCTGGTACCGCTAGACCAAGAGTCCAGAACAGAGCTAGAGTGGTGGCTCCAGAACATGGAGGCATGGAACGGCAAAGCCATTTTCGGCGACCGCCCGGACATAGTAATAGAATCGGACGCCAGCAGAGCAGGCTGGGGAGCCCGATGTGGGGAGCTCCAAACAGGAGGCAGATGGAGCTCGGAGGAGCTCAAGCTGCACATAAACTGCCTGGAACTATTGGTCGGCTCTTTTGCAATCAGAGCCTTCATGAAAGACAAAGTGAATTCATGTATCCTGCTGAAGATGGACAACATCTCGGCAGTCAGATACATAAATCACTTAGGTGGCACGAAGTCCAGATTGTTAGCAGAGATAGCCAAGGACTTTTGGCACTCCTGCCTGGAGTCAGGAACTGCAGTAATAGCAGAATATTTACCAGGCGCTCAGAATGTAGTGGCTGACTGGAACTCCAGACATCTAACAGACTCCAGCGACTGGAGACTAGACAGAGCAGTCTTAAAACAGATAGAAAAGCTCTGGGGACCGATTCACACAGATCTGCTTGCGTCCAGACTGAACACACAGAAGAGCAGATTTTTCAGCTGGAGGTTAGACCCACCAGCAGCAGGGACAGATGCCTTCCTTCAAGATTGGAAGGAAGAGATACTTTATGCGTTTCCTCCATTATTAATGATAAGCAGAACTTTGACGAAAGTTCGCAGGGAGGCAGCGAGTCTGATAATAGTAGTCCCGATATGGAAGTCACAAGTATGGTTTCCAGCGCTGATGGAACTAATGGCAGACTATCCAAGAATATTGCTGTAAAGAGAAGACCTTCTCACGGACCCAGTTGGGTTGTATCACCCTCTGAGAGCGAAGGGGACGCTGCCGCTGATGGCGTGCAGGATAGCAGGAGACGCTGGAATCTCCCAGGAATTTCGGCACAAGCTGCGAGCCTCATCGCAGAGTCATGGTCTCCGTCGACTAGAAGGAGCTACAACGCAGCATGGAGCAGATGGTCAAGGTGGTGCAAAAGGGGAGGTTTTCAGCACGTTTCTGCCACTTTAGTAGAAATTCTGAATTTTCTAGCAGAGCTCTTGCAGGATGGCAAAGCCTATAGAACGATTGGAGTATATAGATCCGCAATATCAGCAGGTCATACTCCTATAGAAGGAGCCCCAGTAGGGGAGAATGTAGCGGTGATTAGACTTCTAAGAGGGATTAGATTTAGAAAGCCACCGCAACCAAGATACAAGTCCCTATGGGACGTTACAGTCGTATTACAGCTATTAGCAGACTGGCCCAGTAATAGATACTTATCGCTAGGCAGACTGTCAGAAAAGTTAGCAATGCTTCTGTGCATGATTTCCTGTAGAAGAGTGGCATATGTCAAAGCCCTTGAAATAGACAGAATGGTATACGGTCCAGATGGAGTGACTTTCCATCTGGCCAGGAGGACGAAGACAGACTCCTCATCAATAACATACCCATATATGCATGATCATCCAAAATGGTGCGTGGCCGCATGTATAAAAGAGTATGTGAATAAGACAGCTGAGCTGAAACCGATGGGGACAACACAATTGCTGATAGCGCATAGGAAGCCGCATAAGGGCGTAGCGGCAGCCACCATAGTGAGATGGGTTAGAGAAGTTATGGCGCTAGCAGGAATAGACATGGCAAAATTTGGAGCACACTCAGTGCTAGGAGTAGGGGCGTCCAAAGCACTGAGGCAGGGTGCAACGTTATAAGATATACTGAAAGCAGCTGATTGGGCAAGTGATAATACGTTCAGAACATTTTACTTTAAACCTATTCACACACTAGCGGAAGCTACGGTAAGAAGCTTTGAACAAGCATGATGCTCGCCTCCATCTTGACATAGAATGAAGATTCCCCCTGCTAATAGCGCAGGGAGCTCTTGATTCTATTAAAGACAAGGAGGCGAGCATTACTTTCCCGCCCTAGATACAAGGGAGAGACAAAGTGAGGACAAAGTAATGTACTGTAATATGTATCTGAATAAATAACAAGATTTCCTCTCAGAATAGGGTGTTTATCCGCCGCCCTAACATGTATTGTTGTTTCCGTCTTAGGAGACGATCAGAAGAACAGCTGAAGACGTTCAAGAAAAGAATGGGACACGTTCATCAGGATCGCAAGTTAGGATGCGAGGGATCTTTCCGCAGAGGTCTACAGTTCAGAGACTTTCCGGAACAAGTTGACAGTTCAGTAATGGTTAAGATTGCAGTTGGAAAAGCAGTCAAAGAAGAGGAGGTTACAGGAAGAGGAAGGACTAGGTCACATGACCAGGACACTGGGAACAGGGACCTAGGGTTGATGGGATATGAAGTTTTTAAATTAAGTTTTTGAAAAAAAAAATGTGTTTGTTTTCAATGAAAAGTTAGACATTTTATTGATTTGTTGAAACTGCTGGAGAGCAAATAAATGAGAAGATGAAGCATAATGTTCGCCTCCTTGTCTTTAATAGAATCAAGAGCTCCATGCGCTATTAGCAGGGGGAATCTTCATTCCATATCAATTTGGCATCAGTAAGGTAGAATACCACACAGTTTGTACATAAAAAAAAACATGTTACCAATATCTTTAAAACACTGAAAGTAACTGCAAGTATGCTGAGAGTTACAGTGTTTAATTTATTATGCAGCAGGTTAGAGTTGTCCAGTTGTATTATTTTCTCACCTCATTAATAGAGGTATTGGAGCAGCATTAATGGAGTCTGAATGCATCGGGAAAGCTAAGAGATATTTCCATTAAAGAATGTTTTAAAAGATCACTGAAGAGTAAAAAAAGTGATTACCTTTTTAGCTGTGAGGAAAGGAAGGCTTTTTGTGAAATGTAAACCTGTGATGATGTTTGAAGAGGCATTTATAAAGTATGACTTTTTGATTCACATGAGCCATCAACGAATTTTGAAAATATAATTCTGTCTGTAGTGATACGTGAAGGTTCACCAGTGCAGCTTCCTACAGCAGCAATGAAATTACATGTAGTTATGGACACCGTACAACGGCGCTCCGCCAATTAGGTGGCTGGAAACGCAGGCAAGAACACAAAGTTCATCACCCATGTTTTCCCAGCCACCTGAGGCCCTGTACCGGGTGCCACCATATTTATGTTGGGAGGCTACAGGGAGCCCCTCCTGGTTGGCCCCCCACACCCTTACCCAAACCTACCCCTAGATATCCGGCACCCTTCCCACACTCACTCCCTCTCCTCTCCACTTCACGGCTGGACCAGACCTTTCTGCTCTGTCACAGAACCTCATTCCATCCTCGGCACCCACCATAGAAATAGAAAAGGCACTAAGTCTCTTTTATATTTGCTATGGAGGGAGCTAGCTTGTTTTTTTTCATGCGAGATTGCCCTTGCACAATTTGGGCAGAGACTGTCTCCCATGAAACAAATAATATTAGCACCACAGACGGAGAGCCGGTGTAAGAATAGCAAGCACCCCCTTGTCAGGGGGTGTGTACATTGTTGGTAATGGCCCTACGCCTTTGGCAAGGCCCTCACTTTGCTTGGACCTGCCTAGGCTGTGGCTGGCAGGTCATTCATTCCTAGATGTTGTGTACTGCGTACACGAGGTACGCATGCGCGAGCCTCTACGGAGCTCGTGCATGCGCGTTAGAATAATAAAGGCGGTGCCCGGCAGTTTGCGCCGGAGACCGGAGCCATCACACGTCTCCGGCGTGTGTTCTCTGCCTGCATGGGTGCATGTGGCTGCATGCATGTGTGACGGCTGAGGGCCGACCCCCGCACATACAAAATTGGCGACAAGGCGGGATTGGAGCTGTTCTTCCCGTTTTCCGACGACATTGGCGAAACGGAACACAACTCCGCAGTCGCGGACCCGCTCTAACAGCCGGCGGCCATTTTGAGTGCTCGTTCACTACAACATACGCAGTGGTTGCGGCCCGTTTCGGGTGCTTGTGCGCCATCTGCCTGTTGCAAGCAGTTGCAGCAATTTTTGGACACTCCACAGCCCAGCTGGTGCAGGGCTGTGACACAGGAAGTGACAGAAGAGCCAACAGGAAGACTCTGCCACAGTTGGGAGTCGGATCACCCATCAACCTGCCAAGACAATACTGTGAGTACCTATTGTGACGGGTGAAGAAACAGATGATGAGGGCGCCGTTGCCCCAATACCACGCAGAGTGCGCACCACTCTGACTCCCATGCCTGAATTTGATACCACGGGGCCCCCATCGAAACTTGTCCCAAAATGGCTCATATGGGTCAAAAGACTGGAAATGATGTTCAGAGCCTCGGGGGAGACAGAAGACGAGGCAAAGATCGCCATCATGATGTACTCCGCAGGCACTGAAGTCCATAAAATATATGACTCCCTCGACATTCCAGTGGCGACCTACGACGCTGTCAAACAAGCACTTCGGGATCACTTCCTACCCTTAGCGAATGTTGAGTTCGACAGGTTTGTCATGGGGGCGGAAAAACAACAGAGCGAAGAGTCACTGGACCAGTTTTGTGCCCGTTTGAGACACCTAGCGAGCTCCTGCAGGTGGGTCAACGAAGAGGAAATGGTCCGCAACCAATTGCTGCAAGGATGCTGCTCAGGAAAACTTAGGAGGCAAGTCCTGAGCGAACCAGGGCTGACCCTCTGGCAAATCCTGGACATTGGAAGAGCGTATGAGCTGGCGGAGGCCAGAGGATTGGAAATGGACGCAGCCACGCATCCCAAGAATGAGGAGGAGGCACTTGCAGTCGGACGTTTCGCACCTGGAAAGGCCAGATGGACACCGAAGAGGGGAGAAGGACCCACGACATCAGGTACCCCTCAGTCATGCTCTTATTGTGGATATGACCTCCCACACAGAGGTGAGTGCTCAGCCAAATCACGAACATGCGGCAGGTGTGGGATACCTGGGCATTACGCCAGGATGTGTAGGGCCACCATGCCCGTGGCAGCAAGCAGAGGACCAGAGAGGGCCGGTAGAGGTGGCGCTCGCACTGTGAGGAGCATATCGTCCCTTGAACAGGACGTGCACGACCTACACATTGCCGAAGAAGAGGAAGAAGAGGAGGAAGAAATTTTCATCATTTCCAGCATCGCAAATGGCCCTGGAACTCGACAAAGACCCATATGTACTGTAGACATTGGAGAGATTCCCACTCCAGTCCTCATCGACACGGGAGCTTCAGTCTGCGTACTGGCGGACAGATATTACAACGCACTGGCAGGCCCACCAACCCTGTCGCCCTCCAAGGCTCAGATATACGCTTTTGGTGAAGATACTCCCCTACCCATCCAAGGGGTATTCGTAGCCCCAGTGACCCATGGCTAAAACAGCATCAAAGCGAGGTTTTTTGTAACCAGCGTAAGTCTGCACTCTCTTTTAAGCTGCGCAGCATCTGAAGCACTCAACCTGGTTCATTTCACTTTTGCTGTTTATCATACAGATCTGGAGAGCCTGCTGACACGCTTTGAGAGGCTTTTCAGGGCCATAGGGAAACTGAAGGCTGAGCCAATAAGGCTCCACATTGATGAGTCAGTCAGACCAACGGCGCTGAAACATCGTCGCATACCGTTTCATCTGAGGGCTCAGGGGGAAAAGGAGCTGCAAGACTTAGTGGAACGAGATATCATTGAAAAGGTGGAAGGGCCCACCCTGTGGGTCTTTCCAATTGTAGTGGCCCCAAAGCCCAAACAGCCTGGGGCTGTACGCATTTGCGTAGACACGAGACTTCCTAATCTGGCAATAAAAAGAGAACGTCATTCACTCCCACTCTGGACGACATTGTTGGAGAACTTCAGGGTGCGAAATTCTTTTCGAAACTAGACCTGAGAGTGGGTTACCACCAGTTGGAGCTCCACCCAGAGTCTAGATATATTACGACCTTTACAACACACGAAGGACTGTATCAATATAAAAGACTCAGTTTTGGAATATCCTCGGCAGCAGAAGTCTTCCAAAATGCTATCAAGGGGGCTCTGTCCGGACTAAAAGGAGTAATAAACATGTCAGACGATATCCTAGTCTTTGCCAAATCTGAAGCAGAGCATATCAAGCGTCTGGAAAACACTTTTCACAGACTCCACAGCCTCGGCCTGACGCTGCACCAAGAAAAGTGCAAATTCCTGAAGGACAGCCTAGAGTTTTTTGGATTTGTCTTCCATGCGGGAAGCATATCCCCAGATCCTGAGAAGGTGAGAGACATTCGAGAGGCGTCACCTCCCACGTCCCCGGCAGATGTCCGCAGCTTTTTAGGGATGGTGAACTACTGTGGGCATTTTATTCGAGATTTAGCATCCCTTTCTGAACGCCTGAGAGCACTCACTAGGAATGAAGTAGCATGGACGTGGACTGGAAAGGAACAGAGAGCATTCACGGCCATCAAGGATGCTCTGTCTGAATAAGACACCATGGCGTATTTCAACCAAGCCCGGGAGTCTGAAATCATAGTGGATGCCAGTCCAGTGGGACTTGGGGCAGTTCTCGTGCAGGCGGATCAACAGGGATCCATGCGACCCGTTGCATACGCCAGCAAGGCACTCACAGACACAGAGAGAAGATATTCTCAAATTGAACGCGAAGCCCTCGCAATACTATGGGGCTGTAAACATTTTAGATTATATATCCTGGGGAAACCTGTTGTAGTGGTGACGGACCACAAGCCCCTAATTCCCATTCTGGCAGGCGCTTCTTATAAACCGCCTCCTCGGATAGACAGGTGGATGCTATCCCTCATGGAGTACGGGGTGAAGCTGGTATACCGCCCAGGTACGCACAACCCTGCAGACTATTTGTCTCGTCACCCCGGCGCAGGACGACCCAGAGACACTACAGAGGTTGCAAATTGTGTGGACACCATTCACATGGTCGTCGAGTCTGCGCTTCCCATTGCTTTGACAAGACAAGAAATAGCCAACGAATCGAACTCGGATGAGGCATTTCTGAGAGTGAAAGGTGCGGTAGCCACAGGAGCATGGCGGGAGCTCCTGTTGAACAATGCCCGGAGAAATGCAGAAACGCAAAGGGATTTGCAATTGCTCTGGGGTGCACGACATGAACTGTCAGTAACTGCCGATGGTCTCCTGCTGAGAGGGCACCGGATTGTGATCCCCAGGTCACTCGCGCCGAAGGTCCTTCAGTTGGCACACAACGGACACCAAGGGATGACCAGAATGAAGGCACGTCTCAGACTCAAAGTCTGGTTCCCCGAATTGGAAAAGAGAGTGGGAGAGTTTGTGAGGGCATGCATCCCATGCCAAGCCACGAGCCTGGCGGAGAAGGGACCCCCGATTCATACCATGGCAAGGAGTGATTTACCCTGGGGGACAGTACATGCCGACTTTGGCTCTACCGGAAGAGGACTACACTTCCTAGTAGTAACTGACCAATGGTCCCGATATCCAGAGGTGAAACTGGTCGAGATCCAGGCCACCGACCACACCACCCTGGCCATGGACAAGATATTTGCTACCCATGGGTTTCCCATCGAGTTATGTTCTGACAATAGGTCACCTTTTCAAGGACAATCGTTTGCTCGATACTGCGAAGAGAGAGGGATAAAACACCGAAAAGTCACCCCACTATGGCCAAGAGCCAATGGAGAAGTAAAGCGTTTCATGCGCACACTAAACAAGGTGTTTCGCATATCCGAAAATGGAGGTGAAGACCTCTGACGGAATTTATTCGACTTTCTCCGGGAGTATCGCACAAAACCTCATCGATCACTGGAATAGCCCCTGCGGAGGCACTTTTCAAGAGGATCCCAAGAGGACTCATACCTGAATCAGAGGGGAGACAACCAGGAGTGATCGACAATGACCAAGTACAACTAGAAAGGTCATGGAGAAACGAGAATGAAACAGCGCGGAGGAGACTGCCGGAAAAACAGATTGCAGTTGGAGATACCATGTTGGTACGAAACAGAAGAGCAGAAGGAAAGCTGTCGACAACTTACGAGACCCAACCACTGGGTGTAACACACGTGAAAGGTACAATGGTCACCGCAGCCAATGCCAGATGAACCGTCACCAGAAATGTGTCGTTTTTCAAGCGCATCAAGGCCGCTGGTGGCGAGGCAACAGCAGAACAGGTGCCGGAACAAGGGGAAGAGACAGGGATGGAGGAAGCTACTCCAACTGCAGATCACGAGACATCGGAGGCCCCTGGTGACGCGGCACCATGATACCCGAGCAGGGCCGGACGACGACTTCCCCAGAGGTTCTGAGACTTTATCATGGACCCTGCACCATAGGGGGGGAAAGGTGTTGTTGCAAATCCGAAGAAGGAACCAGGTTGTACTTCTGCAGTCAATTGTTAATTGTTGTTGTTTCTGCAGTTAAGTGTTAATTGTTTGTTTCCAGGGAAAAGGAGGGATGTTGTGTACTGCGTACACGAGGTACGCATGCGCGAGCCTCTACGGAGCTCGCGCATGCGCGTTAGAATAATAAAGGCGGTGCCCGGCAGTTCGCGCCGGAGACCGGAGCCATCACACGTCTCCGGCGTGTGTTCTCTGCGTGCATGGGTGCGTGTGGTTGCATGCATGTGTGACGGCTGAGGGCCGACACCCACACATACCAAACTAGGTACATCCCATGACACAGGGATGATTGCTGCATTTTTCCAAGTCGCCAAACGGGTGGGAAGCTAAGTATTGTCCTCAGCCATGTGCTAATAAGCTTTAACAACAACACCAGGCTAACACATGGTAATGCCCATCAAACAGACAATTACGGCCATTATCACTCTGGCAAACCACCTGTGGAAAAAGCTGTTTTCAGGGAGAAATCACCGGCCAGCCAGATCTAGCTATGTTTTCTTGCAACAAAATACACTACAACAAAGATGGCTGCCATGGAAATGATGGACAGGTGTTCCACGCGGAGGCCATCCTCCACTCCCAGGGCATACATGAGAGACAGTGGTGATGATAGTCTCATGTCTGCAAGATAGGATGGGTTTTATTATGTGGCAGTTGGGCAAGTGGATGTATGGACAAGGGTTTGTGGAGGGGACGCTGGAGGACCAAAAACTTTGGATGGAGGCAAGAGGGCAGGGTCAGAGCAGTCAACAAATCCCTCAGTCTTCAGGCATGTATGTACTCGTAGTGAATGCCCAAACACCAGGCAACCTTATTTACTTGACTGCCTTTCTTTCGTGAATAGCCAATTGAGAATGTCATATCTCGAGTTAGAACAAACTAATCTCAGAAATTGTTACAATTTCGTAAAAACTCCACAGCACGTGCTGGGACATTTCTAATTATTAGGAAATCTAAAGTCTAGAAGAAAGCCTTGAATGTGATATAATACAGAAAACTGTAAATCTTTCACGAATAATGCAAGCCAGCAGTGGAGTCATCATTACATTGGCCACGGATGTCTAAGTTTAATCCACATTGTCTCAGAGTCCGTGTCATGGGGATTCAGCATTCCTTTAGTGTAATTCAATATTATGACAATTCGGGTAGCAAACAGAGACAGTCGTCTATTCTACAAAACCGCTCAGTCTAGCCATATATTTTAAAACAATCACATGCCTTTTATCCTTAGAAACTTTACATTTTGATGTGTTTTCATGTTGGTATGCGTTTCTTAATGAACAAAAATAGATGCTAACTGCGCTGACAAGACTCAAAGGAAATGCAGACATTAATGAAAGCAATTCAAGCAGCCACAATCTCCGTTCAGGAATTTATGTTCCGCAAAAGAAAGGCCTAATATTTATAACCTCATAAGAGGTCACTCCCGAACTGTGATGATGTATGTTGAAAGTGTAAGGTGGCTTTGTGCCAGGTTTCACTGCGAGACACCAGTCTGTTTTGACCATTGAGCAGCAAATAGTAACATCTGGAAATGTGAAGTTGAACGGTCGCTTTTCTCGTAAAATGCAGGCTATATGATTCATAGGAACCCGATTCTGACCCACGAGTTAACGGAATCCTGCTGCTAGCACTTCCCGTTTAGGAAACCAGGCTGTCATTTCTTTGTTTCCCCTTTACTTTGTTATTAATGGCTTAGGGGAGTTGCTGGGAATGCCTGGTCTTTGTAAAGCACTACTGCTGCAGGCTATCATTCCACTGGCCCTTCATGAGATGCATAATGAACTGTTAGCCTCGCTAGCTAAAGGGAAGCGTCACCTCCCATTTTAGGAGGGGGGTGTTTCATTTGTCAACACCAAAACTCTTTCGTGCTACACAGGTGATTATATTTCTTTCTGTTCAGGGCATGTTTGATGGTGTTATTAACACCGTTTGTCCCACACCATTTGTGTTAGTTTTAGTGTCTATTCGTGATCTCTTTCCTATTTTTTACAAATGTATAAACAACCCTGGAAGTATTAATAACATAGTATATGGCAGCTTGGAATGTCTGTATCAAAAGCCCGGAAATAGTGTTCTTATTACAGGCTAGTTGGGAGATTACAACAGACCTGCAATAAGAAAATTACATCACAACAGCTCTTTAATCAGTCATTAACTTGAGCTGTGACCTCAGAATGCCTGCTGCTTGAGCCAGCAAAGGTCAGGATTCCAGTTCTCAATGCAGCAGTTAATTAAAGACGTTACAAAATTCCTTGCTTGTTATCTAGTTTTCTGTGAGACTTTACAGCGATTAATTTAAAGGAACTCTTTAAGCTAGAATGTTTAATTTGTGCACCGCTGAAGTTTAACACATGTGAGCACGAAGCTGCATGTTATTACTTTTCTTAAAGTACAAAATGAAAACGTTTTTTCAATGCATTTTATTAACATGTTTAAACTATGTTCCTGCAAGCTGTTCATATTAGCTTTTATAGATCCAAACATATTCTGCATTGATTATATGTATCTGGAAACAGAAGATCTATTATTTATTTATTTGTTTGTTACATGTGCATAGCACACTAAACCCTTGAGCCTCTGGGCGCTTATGCTTAAAAATATGATTATATTGTGAGCTTGAGTATACAGTTACATTGCTGAATACAACTGTAGAATTGATACATGAATATTCACCTGCATTATCATAAGTGGTTCCAGTTACATTTCCAGCTTAGTCCATTACATGAATACATTTACAGAATTCCTTTTCCTAGTTCCCTCTGATCCTGTCGTGTCTGCAAGAGCTCTGCTGGGTGCCTAGTGCTCAGTGTTGGACTAGGGTTGGTTCTTAATGTCTTAGTTGAAGAGTCAAGTTTTGAGGTTTCTGTGGGAGGACCAAAGTGGGGGGGGTCTGTCCTTAGCTCAGAGGGCATGGCATTCCAGTAGTTGGCTGCTACAACAGGGAAGCTGGAGCCTCCTGCTTTTAGCCTTTTGTATCTTTGCGTAGTCAGCTGCCCGATATAGGCAGATCTAGTTGGTCTAGAGGGTTGAGTTTTGGAGATTGGTGAGAGAAGTAGGGTGTTGCGGTATTGGACAGACGTTTGTATGTGAGTGATAGTATTTTGAATTTAATACAGTATCTAACTGGGAGCCAATGAATATTTACTGAAAGAGAGAGGGTACCCACAAAATGTGGACCCCTCGCGCCCCCTGCACACTCAAGATTATTGCCCATAGACAGTCAAAAGGTATACATTTCATAGAAGTATTCTATGTGGCGGTATGGTCCGGCTTGTTAAGGAAAAAAAAAATCTTTTGTACAGGGAATAGATCTAATGGTCAATTTTTAGATGGTGTGATGAAATTTAGGTCATTCTACAACTTAGGCATAAATAGGGATGTTTTCCAAAAGTTATTATCTTTTATCAATGTTTAATGTAAACTGTCTTCACTATTATTTCTAAAAGACAACTACTTGTTTATTCACAAATATTGTTCTTTTTATGGTTACACAGTTTCACGTATTGTTATAAATCGTCATTTACAAGCCAGTAACTCAAATAAGATACAAACATGTGCAAATATGTAACATTCTCTGTTAAATCTCACAGGTAGTGATACACAGTACTCTACGCATTTCGAGAAAAAATCCCTTCATCAGGAGTGGGTATTAGGATTTCTCAAAATGAATTAAATTCCAAAAAAACTTCTTCTTTCTCTAGGCTTCCGTGTAAATGTTGGCGGGATATCTATAAAAGAAATCATAATTCTCAGAATATATGCGATTCATATTCACAACTATTATTCTATGCTTGAATCTGCCATGCATTGTAGTCTGTCATACATTGTAGCATTTCCTACCTCGCTATGTTGCCCCGAGGTTGTCTTTAGTTCTGTAATGCCAGCAGTTTATTCAAAGTCCCTTTGTAGTGGATCACCTAAATAGAAGTGAATCTCCTTAATATTAAAGCCATTTGGGCATATTAGCTGAAATATCATAGTGGGAATCAAAGAGAGAGATGTACCATCATTATCTTGATTTCTAGGTTTCCTGCTAAGTAGTATGGGTAACACAGGTTCTGGTTTTTCAGGGTTGTGAGTTTCCAAAGGGCTATGGAGGGCTATGGAGAAACCAAAAAACAAGTGTAGTTCAGGGTTTATGCAGAATAAGTGCATCATCAATGCTAAATTTGTACAGGCAGCTTACCTGCCGATAGGTTGCCATACGCTAGTCACTATTCCAACAACGAGATGCTATGGTCTCCAGTGAGTCTTTTAAGTTAGTGTGGGAGTTCGAGGCCTTCCAGAGAAAACACGCTCTCTGGAACCATCAGTCTCCTAATCTGGGGAGACAAAAAGGTAATGGGAATGATAGGAAATTGTGCTATTCATTGTGTGCTAGGACTAAGGGCTAATGAGTCTGAGATCCATTGCCTGACTTCCTTCTCTGTTTCACTCTCTGTTAAAGGATAGTTCCGGGACTTTTTTTTTATTGTCCCTACGGGTCGGCCATGTGTTTGTAAGCATAAATCGGTAGATCGTAGGAAACTTTCCTATGGACCTTACCCGACTTTTCGCCCATTATCGCACTCGAAATCAGCCTCCATTTTGTGATAATCCTATCATTCCGCCGCATCGACCTGGCTCACCTGCCTTTGCGGCACTAAATCAAATCCCCCGCCCCTGAAACAGACTTTATCAAAACATTCATATTCCCCGCCTCTATCCGTGACGTGACTGAGCTGCGTAGGCAAACGCGCCCAGGCGTCTTCTACGCGACTCCACACAGACCCCGGAAATCAACACAGATCAGCTCACAATACAGCGCACCACAATTCGGAATATGAAACTGTACTTTGAAATCAAACCGCAAGATTGTAAATGTGGTAAAGTACATTTATTTGACATCAAATGTTTAGAGAATATTCAGCGATTTGCATTTTTATTTGCTCATGTTCCAAAAAGTTCGTATTGAGGAACGCGATGGTCCTTTGCTGTACACAGGGTCTTAGAGCATCTCATAATACAGCACCACAATTCGGAATGTGAAACCGTGGTTTAAAAGCAAACGGCAAGATTGTACATTTGGCAAAGTACGTTTATTGGACATCAAATGTTTAGAGAATATTCAGCGATTTGCATTTTTCTTTGCTCTCGATCCAAATTAGTTCGTCTTGAGGGAAGCGATGTTCGTGTGCAGTACACAGGGTGTTGGTTTACGATAAAAATAAGCTCTTCTGTCGCACTGATAATCGCATGGCTGTTCCAACAACGAGGTACTAGGCCACCACAACGGTAGGTATGTTGCATCTAACCGTTAGTACCGCGTAAGGGCATACTTGTACTTGGCGATCGTCCCATAAAATGGTCAGGGTGGTAACGTTGTTCACGCGGAGAAGCAACTGGCGGCTGTAGAAGCCGTCCGCCGGTGTCTGGTACTCGTGACACAGACAGTAGTGAATGATGTACCTAAAAACATAAAAAATGAAATTAGTCTCACCATCAGATCCTTATTAAAATTATTCATTTCATAGCGAGGACAGCGCTACTGGGTGTACACAAGTGTTTAAAGGCGTGGTGAGGCATGGAGGGGGGGGGGAGTGGAGTACAAGGTAAGTAGCATAAAATAATAAATAAATAGGGCCAGCTGGTGGCAAGTGCAAGGTAAGTGCAGAACAAGTGCTGGGAAGGGGGGGCTGTAGGATACTGAGACAGTCCCCCAGTGCAGGGGTTGACAGGGAGGCAGTGCAGGTGGAGAGCGGAAGGGCCCAGGACCGAGGTCGCAGACAGTGGACCAGTTGTAGCAGGGGAGAGGGAGAGAGAAAACAGAAGTAAAGAGGAAGGTTTTGAGGTGCTTCAGTAAAAGCAGATGTTTCTCCTCCAGATAGTGCGCGGTAGAAAACACTATGCCACATAGAACGAACAAGTACAACTGAACCCGTCTTTAAAGCCACTGTATAGTAATGAAATTGCGGTATAAACTCATCAAAAGTTACTTACATTATATTTGCATTTTCCATTGTGTCTCTGTGTAGGGCAGACCCGAAACACCACTCCTTCTTTGCCGACGTTACTTCTTCTAATGAACGTGGCTCATCGTTTCGTTTCTGAAATTTTATTCATTATCTTTTCTTAGTCTTTCAGGATGGTCCCGGCCTGTCAAGGTCAAATCACAATAGAACCTTATATTGGGTCGTGGGCCGTTCCGCCACCCGAGCAAAACATCAAAGCAGCTGACCTTCACTTTGAGCGAGCACACATTTCTAGTTAGCTCCAGTTAGTGTAAGGGCATCTTGTCTGCGTGCCTTTTTTTTTATTGTCCCTATGGGTCGGCCATGTGTTTGTAATACGGAAACATTCTATAATTTTTGTAAAAATGATTTATATTACTGTTTGGTTTAATTGCAATGGGCCTGCAACATGAGGAGACTCGAGAGAACAGACAATCGAATTACAATCATTTAAACCGTGATGTGTATTTCTCAATGAGCTCTGCTTTAGGTGGACATGGAACAGAGGCAATGTTGGGTGGCAATGCAGTTGTCCCCTGCATAGGTTCGTTCACCACTCCATGTATGTGCCTATCGAGGACATCTACGATAAGTCTCTCAATAAACTCATATTGCATATCCTCAAACACTGGTTTGATCACCCATTGTTTACTTCTTTTAGTGAAGGCCTTATTGTAGCGAAGCGTCCCTAAAGTTCCGGTCGTCCTACTTTGTTGACGGCCAACATTATGGTTATGTGCCAAGACCGCTAGAAGAGTCCGATTTATCATGCCTTCCATGCCAAAATGCAATCTTTTGGGCCTGTACTTTAGGCACATATTGTGGAACACCTCCAAATCTCCTGTGTGGCAGAATTCCGTGAGTCCCCTCAAATCTCTTGTTATAGTTTTATCAAATACAATCTTTTCAATGGCCTTGTGAGTGGGTGATGAAGGAATCAACCACTTCTTCTTCCGTGCCTCCTCTGTGGACAAATGGCCATGTTCACATTTGTGGAAATGCTCATTTGTCGACCATCGATGTACGTTGCTACAGTGCAACATTACTGACCGCCATTTTTCCAGTAGAATTTCCAACGACCCTTCACATGTTTTTGAGCTCCACCAAAGATGGTTGCTGATTGACTTGGACCACTGTGAAATACCTTGCATATCTTTTTTTTTTCCTGCAGCCGACAATTTTTTATTGATTGATTTTGCAAGATGCCAAACGTCAAATTGGTGATTTATATTTTTGTACTGTTCTCTCATTGTCTTGGCAATTGAAACGTGTCTGTCCGTGGCTATCAGGTCGATCACCATTCCCCGCGATTGTAGTTCTTGCAATGATGCTACAAAGCCAACTTTCTCCATGGCCACTGAGGATGTACTTTGTGACACCTGCACGACCACCGAACTCACAATTTTCTTACTTTCCATGTCCTGAAAGTGGTAGGTGCAGTACTTGGCTGAAAATCCTGGACTGTCGCATTGTCCATCACCGGCTAGCCTGAAGCGTTTGCCCGCGAATGTACTTTCCATTGACATTTTTTCCATTCTCCAAGCTTCGCTGATGGCTGGAAATAGATAATCGGTTTGGTATTTGTAGAACTGACTTTTCGCAATGAAATGGATTCCCACAAACTGAAAGAAATACTGTAACTTTTTAAAACTTGAACCACTAAAAAGTGCGGCCGCTGCACAAAGTAGATTGCCTGCTGGCAGTTGCCCCAGCATGGGTTGTGCAGACCATGCGAACGGATGATATTGTGTACAGGTGGCATGTATTTTAAGGTTAGTGCCTCGAATTGCACGAGTCACATTAATCAATGGCTCCCCACATACTTCCCCACCAACCCAATGCCCACATTTCATCATCATAATAATATCCATCAAACAGCTATCGAATACAATGAATTTGGCCTCTTTCCTTATACTGTCACTCTGCATCCCAGCTGGTTCGGCCTGTAACGTTGAGGACATGTCACTCGCATGAAAGGTACAATCTCTGATATCGTCTTCCGCTATGCTGAGTGATATTGATGGTGTTTCATTGTCGTCCACTTCATTCTCTTCCATTGCAACATCTGTTCCTTGTCCGGAGATGGGAGAAAAAAACAATGTCTTCAACTTTCGCGTGCTCTTATTTTTTGCGGGTGTGGATTCTGTGAGTTGATCTACGACTGCATCCAAACTACCAGGAGGAAATTCACTATCAATGGCTGGTGGTGGTATAGCTCCGTTGTCAATCACTTCATATTCTTCCCATTGGCACGATGCATCTCCAGTCTCAAGTCCCTGCCAAAAGGTTTGACAAGCAACATCTCTCGTTCGCTTCACTGTCTGTGTAGATCTAGTTCTTACACCCACTCGCAACTAGAGGACAGATTAGAAAAGGGATGTTCAGTTTAAACACAACTTACAGTATTGAACTATTGACAGTGAAAGACAACATAATATAGTGAACAGGACACTAACCTTCTTTTGCTTTCTTTTCTTTGAAACTTTCTTTCCTCGAACTTCAACATCTGGACGCTGTTGCTCCGACTCGTGTGTGCATGTCTCCACTTCTTCTCGCGCTGCAACGACTATACTTTCATGATAAGCACATCCATCACTCACTGAGGCTCCATCGACTCGCTGAAACATAGAACTTTCATTAGTATGTATAATAATATTGAAAACACAAAATGTACTTGGGGACCAATACCCATACGTACATCTCAATAGCAAAACACGAATGAACGCATTGTGTAGAACATTCAAACGACAATAGTTCACGCATTGTTGATCTAGTTAGATTGAACTGTCAAGATCCATACCTCGGGCTCCGCATAGACTTCCATTGATGATATTATTGAAGATGAGGCTTCAGCAACTCCCTGAAACACAGTAATTGCATTAGTATGGTTTTGTATTTTGTTTAAAAGAACATAAACTTTCTGCAGGCGTCAACGGCTCATCTAAATAGACCTGCACAAATGATCAGTTGTCTAAAATAAATAATGGATATCTAAATATGATTTGATTTGCTCCATCGTTGGAAGTGTCACCACCCAGAGATCTGCATCAACTACTAGGGGTGATGTTCTTGTTGAAGAAGCTCCGTCAGCTCCCTGAAACATAGTACTTGCGTTAATAAAGAAGGAAGTATAGCGGATGTAATCACGTCATTTGATCTCGCATGATTGATCTGTCAGTATCCATACCTCGAAATGCATAAGAACATCAAGGGACGCTGTAACTGCGGTGCACACTTCTGCAAGCTGTTGCGCCGACCCGTAACTGCATGCTCCCCCTTCCTCTTGGACTAATGCTCCATCGACTCCCTGAAACATAGGACTTTCATTAGTAATGAACACAATATTGAAAAAAGAAGACACATAGGAGGGCGACGACAGAAGGACATACCAATGGCTAAAAACGAAAGAAACATTGTGTGTAACAATCACGCTACAAGAATGCAAGATCTGATGATCTCCATCGATGGAACTGTCCGGAAACGTACCTCGAGCATCTGAGTGACATCTACGGTTGTCGTCAATGCGTTGGACTCCTCAGCATCTCCCTGAAAGACAGTACTTGCATTATTTTGGATAACAATAATTATAACTGAAAACAAAGACTAGAGGACGAGTACTGTGGTGTACCATTAGGTAAAATAATTACACGATCAATTAAAACTATTGATTTACATGCCTAAAACAAGTCAGTGTCAGAATAGCTAAGTAAGATTACCCGATAGGCGCTTGAAGTGGCTGATGACTGCAATAACGACACGGATGGAGAATCTTCAGCCTTCATATTGAGTGGATACATAAATGGGGAAATTATTGTTAGCTAATGCTACACACTACCGCAATGCCGAGAGATAAATACGTAAACTTGACTCACCAGTGGAGGGATGTGGACGAATAGAGTGGGAATAGCGGTTGAGAGCAATTTTCGCCTCGCTCGCGGTGTTTTCGTCCTTATTAGCAATGATGTGGAGTACATGTCTTGGCTAAAGTGCCTGCTGCAGATGCGGTATCGATCACCCCTCTTGTCCGCAAAGACTTCTAGGACTCTACTTTCTATCTCAGAGGCTGGATATCCGCAATATCGGACCCATTCTCTTATCTGATCTATTGTCTTAGGGAAAACATGCATTATAGTACCTTCAGATTTGTTATGGGTCTTCGAAGGGCAACCGCCAATGGAACAGGCAGGCATTATGGAAAGTTCTGAAAAGTAAACAACAATTCTCTATGAATACCAATGTGTTAAAACATTAAATGACACATAAAAGGTTCAATGCAAGGTCCGTTTTGGTTCTTGGAACTATACACGTTATTCACATGCGGATAAGTATTTCAATAACTTTCAAAAAATAGAAAAAGTAATTTGACTAAACTCAGAACATGTGACTAGTTCCTTGCATGTACTGTCGTGAACGAAAAGAAAACATGGATGCAATTTGATGACTACTAGCAAATAGATATAAATTAAAAAATTGGACGCAAAATGATTATGGTACATGGACTTACCTTGACGAACAAACAGTTAGATGCAGGGATCAGAGTAGTTTCTTGTCGTAGAACAGGGAGCAGTTCACAGGTTGCAAACTGACGAGTTTGCTCAAAGTGGTCACGGAAGTTCACAGAGACGAAGAGCAGATAACCAGCACCTTCACGGGTTGACTAGCAAAGCGCAAAGAAGTTCTCATTAGAAATATGAAGTGGGTTATAAAGAATTCGAAACAGGGGTGTGTTTGTGAATGAATGACGTGTATATGTCGTGGCATTATGCGGTCTGCAGGGGGCCGTCCAGCGTGAGGGGGGATGCTTGGCAGGAGACACGGGGTCTGTAGGTAGACATGGGAACAACAACCCATGCTCTATAGACCACTTTGAAGTGTACATGGTCTTTGGCACCTCTTGGCCTTTATCGCTCCCTGACAGCTCCACTTGCCAGCACAAGTACCCCGGTGCGAACTGCCTTTGATAGGGCGGGGGGTGGATCGGGGCGGTGGTCGTGCAGACAAGACACAGGAAGACTCGTGAATGGAGACACACTTATGTGGATTGCAGGGGGCCGTCCAGCGTGAGGGGGGATGCTTGGCAGGAGACACGGGGTCTGTAGGTAGACATGGGAACAACAACCCATGCTCTATAGACCACTTTGAAGTGTACATGGTCTTTGGCACCTCTTGGCCTTTATCGCTCCCTGACAGCTCCACTTGCCAGCACAAGTACCCCGGTGCGAACTGCCTTTGATAGGGCGGGGGGTGGATCGGGGCGGTGGTCGTGCAGACAAGACCAGTTTGCCGCAGGGCCTCACCAAGGAGAGGCCATCTAACTGAATGTAAGAGGATGGCTGCAGGATCTACTACATGGAATGCAGGGGGGTGAGTTTATAAATACCTCACCCTCCCAGGAGAATATACACTAGATTCATTTAAAAAATCAAAACAACCATTGTTAAAATATATGTTGGGCTTTATTTTAGATTTTAATTAAACATAAATAATAAACATTACACATTGTAAAGTTGAGGTTGCAGCACATCGAGGGAAAATCCGCGGTATTGTCCACTGTCACTGGGGAAATGTTGTCTAATGGCAAGTACCGCACAGGCAGGTATTACTCTCCGAACGCGGTGTCCGAGCCTCCCGTGAAGCCACCAAGTGAAGCAACGATAGGCCACCAGCCTGTACCACCTGTGAAAAAAAAAGATGCAAACTGTATTAAACTGACCAAACTTTCTTATCAATGTCGATTCAGGTAACACATGTCATTTTTCTTAGAAAAAAATTATATCTAGAAAATGCACTATATGGAACAAATTTACATGCGTTCGAATGATATGTAAATGTAATTTTATATGTGGGAGACGACCATGAAATAGTGGTGGCATCACTGACATCACAAACAGAGTATACTTACTCGTTACTCGGATTACGCGGACGAACAGTGCCGCGAAGTTCGTGCATAAGCACCATCATCATCCTCAACACGGTCCGTGAGAGGCAGGCTTCCCTGAACTCTGGCAGCTCGGTGATGCATTGCGGACTTTGCTCGCCTTCCTGCAGACTTTGCTCGCTTTCCGAAATGTAGGCCAAGCACCCGGAATTTTCACGGCAGCAGCAGTTCTCCTCCTCAGTTGGCATTAGCTCGCACCGATTGCACGTGCACCAGGTGGAGACGCCGTCCATGCGACATGGTCCAGGCTCTTCATCCGTTGACTGGTCCTCCCAACTGCCGTCCGAATCCCCATCGTTTTCGCGTGCTTGACTTTCCAGTAGTTCTTCCTCGGTGTACTCGGGCTCGTACATATACGGCATTATTGTGGCCATTGTGCGGTAAAGATAGTAAAATAATTTACAGAGATGGTACAGGTGTTCACACGGGCTACAAGCGGCGAAGGTAGCTGACCAGAGCACTGAAACGAGTCACAGAATACTCAAAGTAACACAGAGAGAGGAATGGAATCGAAAATCTGCTGCTGTGTGTTGTGAAACGGTCTGTTTATACTTATTGGGGAAAGAGGCGTCCTGCCATTTCCATGGCAACACGTCAATAGCTGAGGCGCAGCGATTGTTGACACGAGACGTGCTTGAAATGGGCAGTACGCGTCTGCTGATGTCAGGCTCAGGGGCGGGGGATTTGATTTAGTGCCGCAAAGGCAGGTGAGCCAGGTCGATGCGGCGGAATGATAGGATTATCACAAAATGGAGGCTGATTTCGAGTGCGATAATGGGCGAAAAGTCGGGTAAGGTCCATAGGAAAGTTTCCTACGATCTACCGATTTATGCTTACAAACACATGGCCGACCCGTAGGGACAATAAAAAAAAAGTCCCGGAACTATCCTTTAAGGGCTATGGCTCCTTCTTAGGTGGAATCACTCGTTTACTGCGAAACCTGCTACATAAAGTGACTCGCGAAGTGCGAGTATAAAAAATGGCTGCCGGCTTTGATTGCGTTATTTTGGACTATTTTAAGTTTCTTAATGTTTTTTGCTGAGGAGCCTGCGAAGATGGTGTTACAACAGTCAATCCTGGAGAGGATCAGTGCTCTGGCCATTGTGATGCAATTCTCCACAGTTAAGAAGGGTCTACATGCAGTGATACGTTTAGCAGTATATGCAGAGGCTGATGAGATGGCATTAACTTGTTGGGTGGGAGTTAGTGGAGAGTCTAGATATAACCCTAGTGTTTTGACTTCTTTGACTACCGTGATACTGTTACCATTGATGTCGAAGGATTTGTAGGTAGGTGGGAGGTTCTTGAGTTTTGAATGACTACCTACGATCAGAATCTCTGTTTTATCATCATTACGACAGAGTTCAACTTGAGCCATTCAGGCTTGAATGGCAAGGTATATAGAATTCAGGGATTTGGAGTAGTGATTGACAGTAGTATTTGGGTGTCGTCTGTGACACCCAATTTGTCTAGCCAGTCAAAGAGAGGTTTTGTGAACGCATTGTATAAAGTAGGAGAGACACAAGATCCTTTTGGGACTCTGCATCTGACTGGGGTAGGAGGCTCTGCCGTCGTGTTGGAGAAGAATCTCATGGATCAATTTGATAGGAATGATTCAATCCAGCTCATGCCATTATTGGAGAAATGGGCATCGCTGTCTAGGTGGTGGCATAAGATGTTGCGATTCACTAAATCAAATGCCACTGAGAGGTCCAGTAGGAGAAGTATAGCTAGTTCGCCTCTATCTCTGATTTGGTCCATTTGGATTTTTAGATCCAGCAGAGACATTTCTGGCCTTATTACATTAGATAAAGTAAAAGGTCAGTTTTTACAGGGGGTGAAGTGTGTGGCAATGTATTATAAGTCATAAAATACCCCCTACCATAAGTAAAAAGGATATTTCGATTCACCACGAGTTCCCTGACCTAAAAAGGACCTCTTACCTTCTGCCTCGTTCCTCTATTTGGTAACATAGCTCCTTGGTGACTTGCAAATATTCTTATAACATACAGTAAGGGGTATGTTATCTATCCCATATTTCAGAAACACTGAATGCATATGAGTTATTTATATAAACTTATTATAGCATGCTTATACAATAATACAAATCAATCCTACTTCAATATTCTTTGGAAATGCTTGTTATGTGTAATAAATGATGTTACTTACATTCATCATTTTAAGATGGGATCGTGTGTTGAAGACATGACCTGGAATTTTCAGAATTAATTTTTCTCAACAATTAATTAGAGAGATTATGGACAACATTCCTATTCCATGACAGGTCCAAGACCCCTGAAATCTGGGCATTGCCGAGCAGATGACGGAACAGTCATTATTTTTTTAAAATAAACTTTATTTAACATTGAAAAGAAAAACAGAAAAACAACACGTGCATTACGATTGTAATGTTGATGATAATACACATCAGATCCTTGGGTATTGAACCTTTTGAGCACAATGTCCTGAACATAAATAACATTCAAGGCATTTTAGTGTGCCAGAGTAAACACAAAACAGCCGAAAATAATCTTTAATGAAGTATCATTCATGTTCTGCATATATGTACGGAAACCTTCCCAAGTCTACTTGAGGTGCTGAGTGGCCGGTCCGCGACCAATTTAGTCTTCTGCTCTGTCATTATCAAAAGTGAGCTCCTACAGCCATTCAAATTGTATAAGACTTTTAGTGAACTTGTAGTGTTTTAAAATACATTTTTTAGCAATGAGACATGCCAGGTTCAACAATGATTGTGCAACTACAGGTTCTTTACCAATATCTCTAAGAAAGTATTTGATAGGACTAGAGCAGGTGGGATTCCATTGAATTCAGATAGTACTAGACCACATTACGAGTTTGTCTGTAACCCGCCAATGCTACTGTCGGGTTGCAGCTGAACTGGCAACACCATTCCGCCGCCTGATATCCTGGTGCCAACTGTAGTCCTGGTGGCTCGGGATGTCAGGCAGCAGAAAGTGTAGGTCGTCATTCCTAGGACTCCACGGGAATGGGCACACGGAGGCACCAGCGCTGTTGCAAACAATGCTGGTGCTTCTGTGAAAACTGAAATCAAGCGTCCCCAAAAGGCATTACCCTCCCCACAAAGAGACACACCCCAGGAGGGAATGAGACCAAGACAAAGTGTGGGTAAATGTAAAAGGTTTTTTATCTAGTCAAATAAGGCATGCAAAGGACTCTGCAAGCTCAGAGAGCGCTCTGTCTGACAATAGCAAAGACAGTCTTATTTATTAGAAAACCATGTCATGAGTCCTACACACTATAGAGGGCACATAGTCTTGGGGATTGGGTAGCATCAACTAACTATAGGCGCAGCAGTGATGAGCAGCTCCAGGATTGGTGGACATCCGCGTGGTGCCAATGTGGAGCGGATGGGTCAGCTGGGCTCGTCGGGGTGGAGCTGCCAGGTCAGGCGCGGTCAGTGTTGTTGATAGATGGTTGCCCTAACATTCTGCCCTTTTGGCCACACACAAAAACACTCATCCGTTTAGACGATTCCAGTTGTCCTGCAAATCCTGCAATATGTTACTCTAAGGGATAATAGGATACTGGAGAAACACATGCAATGTGAAGCTTTACCAATACATCAGGGCCCTGTTACTTCTGACCTGTTGACCAGGTGTCATAAACTTGGGTGTCTGGTCTAAGGGCATGAGGTGAACTGCCCTGTCATTCTGGTCTTGTTAGATGTAGTGAAGAATTACTTTATGATATGTTAGTGCAGGGTTGCATATCTACTCTCCAGGGCCAATTAACTTGGGGTGAGCCGGAGTACTACTGGATCAGTGAAGGTGCACCTTTGGCCCCTTGAGGTGGTGGGGTTTAGGATCAGGTTGTATATTATTCACTTGGCCAACCATGGCGGCCTCGGATATGGGGGAGGTGATTACTTGAAGCGGGTCCAACGGAATGAGGGGAGGTGAGGCTGTGCTGCCCGCGCACCAGCTAGTCCTGGCAGACCTTGGCGGGAGGAGGGGTTGATGGCCTTGTGTGTGTGTGAAATTCTCTGTGCCTGGGCTGCATACTATGCAGAATGAGGAGACGGTTAATAAAGTTAGTAATATTAGAGTGGTTACACATTTATAATGTCTATACATACATGTACTATTTCATATACGACTATGAAAGTTTGGCAGTGTTTTATACATCACTGAACATTGGAAGACTACATTTTAGCAATCACACACGGTAGCAGTTGGATAACACATGAGGTAGCATTAGGTTTGGTGGTGTACTCAGGAGCATAAAAGCAATACGTTCAAAGGTGGTGTCATGCATCAGCCCTGGAGGTCCGTTCACCATTGGAGGTACCACTAACATGGCCGACTGTTACGTGCTCTGCTAGTCTCTCTTAGCGACTAGCCTTTCAGCGTATATCCATTACCCCGCTTTTCCTTTGCCTTTAATTTTTACTACAGCCTTCCCCCTACTTTTCACTCACAATGCTTCCAGGTTCTCAGGTAAGGTATTGGGATCTCTTTTGCTATCCTTTCTAGCACAGTGCGGTTAGCACTTTGACTACGCGTCTTCCGTTTGTATGTCTATCGCGGCTATCTTTCTCAGCCTGCTCATAGAGTTCTGGTTTCCTTCTACTCTGTCTGTTCGTTCCTTTGATCTAATCTTGCCTAGACTTCTCTTTCCATTCCTCTTCTTCTTGTCTGTTGTCTAGCAGGAACGTCTCATCCCCCCTGTTCTATTAGTTTGCTTGATACCCGCTTGCTTGATAAGTATTCCTGCCCGGAGGATTGTGACACCGCTCCGAGCTTGTTAGCCCGGAACTTTTCTTTCCTTCTTATTGGAGAAGGAAAAGCTTCTACGCTTCCTCCATTTGCGGCTGCAGTGGGCATCATCCGTCCAAGCCATCTTAAAGCTACAGTACATAAGCTTTCACGGATACTTCTCCAAGGATGGACTAAATTTCGATCAGCTTTTTCCCCACTTAAAGGGCGTGCTGCCCCAGGTATCCTCCGGGTTTGCAATCTATCCAGATCATGGAGACCACAGAGGGAGTGAGACCCTATCTACGTCAAAAAAAAGATAAGAAGTTACAAGAAGGAGTAAACATCAAGAAGAAGAAAGGAGTGGCAAGGTTGGAGGAGGTACGAGAAAAAACAGGTGAGGAGGAGTCAGGGGAAGAGGAGGCTCAGCTTGACAGTATACAACGCCATAGTGAACCCATGGCGTCACCAGAACAGATCCAAGAGATGTGTAATGCCATACAGAGTCGTAGAGTGGAAATGCAAGCTCTTCACGCTGAGAACCTTCTTCTTCGCCAACAGGCTGCAGCCAGGGATGCAGGCAAGGATGATCTCCCTCCAATGCCGTTTACATATGGCAAGTATGATGGAAACCCCAAGACTATCAAAGAGTTCTTAGATGCTTGTGCTGTTTACTTCTCCTTCAGGCCCTGAGCCTTCGAATCAGGAAGCGCTTGTGTTGGATTTCTCATAACCAATTTGACTGGAAGTGCCCTGGCCTGGGCTACCCCTCTGGTCACAAACCAAGACCCCTTGGTAAATGATTATACCGTCTTTGTACAAGGTTTTGTAAGAGGATTCAATTCAACACTACAGCTAAGTCAATGCCTAGTCTGGGATACTGAATGGAAACCCTTATTGATATATCTTTATGTCCAGTTCATGCGTTCTGGATGACTACCCCTATATAACACCCCTCTCTTAGAATCCCCCTGACCCCACTGAGCCAAGAAGTAGGTTTGTTTTGCAAATTTAAAAGATTTATTTGAAAAAATTAAACAATGTATAGATATATCACACTTTATAAAAAATTAATAATTGAATATCACACTTAATGTGATCAGTAATCAATAATGGATAGTCTGGCACTAGCACACTTCTTTATAATCAATGATGAGTGGTTATAGGATGGATAAGATAGCAACAATACTCTTATGGTTTCAAATGGATGCAAGGTGGAATGAAATGCAGTACAGAAAATACTCAATATGCGTTCAACAAAACAATGTAATCACTTTTCTCTGACAATCCCCTCCCCCCTTTATGCAATGCAAGGAAATGGAAGGAAAGCACACAGTTCTCAGAAATGCAATCAACTGTAATTCAGTTCACCCCAGCAAGCTTAGAGTACAGATCGGAGTTTTACACACAGGCCCAAAATGCTTTTACATGTGCTGGCAATGAAGTGAAAAATATGCTAAAATGCTTTTAATTCCCTCTAGAGGTTCAGGGTGGGTGGTATCAAGTTAATATTAGTCCAGGCTCACTTTTGCAATGATTCAGGGATGATTAGCAGGTTAAACGAATTTTTGGCAAATGGAAGGCAAGCAGCTGATTTTTACACGTGAAGAAATTTGCAAATCGCGGTAAAATTCGCGGGTGCGCCGGGCGCGATTACAGAGGAACTACAAAGACTATCACTATCGTTTTGGGGTCCTAGGACAGCCTAGGATCTCAGCTTCCAGATGAAAGTTACTGCAAGTCTCTAGCACAAACGGTTACGGAGATATGAGCGATTAAATAAAGGTAGTTTTTCGGATTTGGAATGTTAAAGTTCAAAAAGACAAGTGCAGCTTGCAACTAGAAAATGACAAGTGACAGCTTTACAAATGACAGGTGACAGTTAGGAGACAGTTCTACTTAGATTAAAATAGGATTGAATTATATTATTTTAACTAAGAGATTGGTTCTGCACAGTTCTGCTAGGTACTCACACTATATTTTTGAATTAAATGGGCCTCGCCACGGATCTGGTCAGGTTTTAGACTGGACTCTGGTCTCTGCACTTCACAGTGATCTGGGTCAGCTCTCTCTGGTTCTGCTAACAGCGGTCTGGTCTGGGTCTGCTCTCTCTCTGGATTCTGGAGATTGATGGATTTGAAGTCTGGATCTTTCTGCACAGCTTTCTCTAGAGATTGATGGAGGTAAAGTATGGATTTTCCCGGCAGAGCTTCCAGCTGCAAATGGATTTGAAGGTCCCTATCTGTCCTGCCTGTCTGCTTTTATGTGTTTTGAAAATGGGTGGAGAGGCTAGCTTCCTAGGCCCTACCCCTCTCCCCTTGTCATTGGCCACTTCATCCGCTTCCACTTGATTGGGGGAATGAAATGAAGTGTCATCATGATGAGGTCTGTTTATGGTACAGAGAACCCACCCCTGTCAACTTTACACACAATCTATATTTGCTCAAAAAACATATTTGCACAGGTACACATTTGTTTAAAATTACATGCACCCTTCACATATCACAGGAGGTATACCCTGTCCAAATCTGCTCTTCCTGGGGGCTTGCATTCAGAAATGGCAATATTTGCACTTTTTAACTGATTTTGCAATTTCGGACATTAACCCAAATTTACACACATGTGCGCAAGGAGTATGGACATTAGTTGATGAAGTGTCAGATTTTTCACATGCACACATTTTGAGTAATATCCTCTTTTCCGCTAAAACCCCCCTGAACATACCACCGGGTCCTAACACGTCTTAAAATGTGGGCAGAAAAATCACAAGAATTATGGTATCATTTAAATAATTTTCACAAGTCCGTACTATGAGTTATTCATCTTTTTAGAGTTATGTTCTGGCCCCAAAGGGGTGTGGTTTCCCCCCAGCACAAGGTTGAATTTCTGGTTTTTCCAGTTCTGCCAAGCCAGCTTGCTCTCACAGGCAGTGCCCCTCCCCTGTCCTTCCAGGAGGAAGCTCCATTTACGACTCCCGCCAATAAAACATTTGCCTGAGTCAGGACAGGGCTTTGTTCAGAGCTCCTGTATTCTGTGGGGGATCCCCTTAATTCAATTATCAGAGAGATGACATATCCTTAGTGTAGCCAGCAGAAGGCAGATAGGCCTGGGAACACAGCTGTGACTCAAGTTTCACTCCTGATGGGGGGTAGTTGCCAGGCAAAATTGGAATCTCTTTAAGCCAGTTTTTAGCTACATGTCATTTCTGTTCCCCATTTTCTGCATTCAAATAAAACTAAACATTTTTACATATGCAGCTAGAATGCTGATTCTAAGTTTAAAACTATGACATTTAAACAATTGAAACCTATGTGACACTCAAAAGTAGGTCACTCAGTCAATTTAAACATTTAGATTTTTAGTGTCTTTCAGTCCAAATTTACTTAAACTGCTGAAATCCACAGCTCAGCCAGTCTTGTTATAAACCTTCAAGTCACTTCAGAATATAACTTTACATTGGATCCACCTCTCAGTAAGTCTTTCTTTGGCTTGCCTTGGGTTCATTTATTCAGTTTTCTACAAAAAAGTAAAATCTGGTGTTGTTTTAAAACGCCGGCTTTCTGATAGTGGTGAGTACTGGTACTGCACCCCTTTTTGGGATTTAAGAAAATGAATTCCCAACAGTTATGGGTTTGCTTTTGGCAATCAGCATTGCCATTCCCAATGGTTTCAGACTACTGTGTGGGTAGTCCACTGGTGGTTTTAGGCAGTGTCCTTCTGTGCCCATAACATCGGCAAAAATGAGTGGCAGCCTATTCTTCATGCATTTCCCTGTGCATTTTCTGGGAAGCTCTGGCCATCATGATGTTTTCCATGTCAGTACTGCACAGTTTTGAGGTAGGGCTTGGATGCGTGGATAAAAACATCCCACAGTTTCAAGACCCGGTTTGAATGTCCAGAGGTCCAATATACCAAATATGAAGCTTTCCTCGATGTAAGACAGGGGAATCAGGACCTGCAGAGTTATATTGCGCAATTCCAAGCGCTGGCAGTAGCGGCTGGATGGCCGGACACGGCACAACAAACCATATTCAGAAGAGGGTTAAGCGAGGAGCTGAAAGATGAGTTGGCCAGAGTAGTACGTCCTAACAGCTTCCAAGAATTGGTTACTCTCATCCTACAGATAGACTACCGTCTGCAGGAAAGACGGGCAGAAAGGAGAAGAGGAAGAGGATTTGCACGCCGGCACAGTCCCCCTCAAGGATGAAGAGAACGTCCCACCTTGGAAGAACCTATGCAGATAGGATCGACTAGGGGATACCTAACCAAGGCCGAAAGAAGGAGAAGACAGGATATAAATCTTTGTATGTAATGTGGGTCTTCTAAACATACCCTCAGGGATTGTCCTGAGATTCCCTCTAAGAGACAGGGAAACGCCAACCCCCAGGTTTATGCAAGGGAGACCATGGGGATGACTGCTCATACCCTTGCTACTCTACCAGATCCACAAGTGAAGGATTAGAAGACAACCGATTTATGGTGTTCCAGGTATCCTTTTCGTACAAACCGAAACAGAACTTCTCGGTATTGGCAATGCTTGACTGTGGTGCTGCAGGAAATTTCATAGATGTGACCTGGGCTCAGGAGAATCAGATCCCACTGAGGGAGAAGGCCAGACCAGTACCGATAGAAGGAGTAGATGGTCGTCCGTTATCCTCCGGACCCATCACCATGGAAACAGTTCCAGTTACAGTCGAGATGAACCATCATACAGAGACCCTCAGTTATAATGTAATAGGGCGGCACACTTTCCGTTGATACTGGGAGTTTCGTGGTTAAGAAGACACAACCCTAAGATTGACTGGACTAATAACAGACTAAGTTTCGACTCCCAGATTGAAGTCTTATCCAGTTATACCCAGACCCAGTCCGGTCTCACAGTTTCCTCAATACCGGGGCATTATCAGCCCTTTGCAAGGGTTTTTGAAGAGATGAACCCCAGACTCCTCCCCCCTCACGGAAACAAGGACTGTAGCATAGACCTCAAGGAGGAAACCTCTCTTCCATTTGGACGAATGTACCCGTTACACCTAACGGAAAAGGAGGCGTTGAAGGAGTACCTCGCAGCTAACCTGGAAAATGGACTCATTCGACCATCAAAGTCCTCAGGAGGGGCTTCATTGTTTTTCATATCCAAGAAGGACTCTAAGGAACTACGCCCATGTATAGATTACAGGGGCTTGAACAGCATAACCATACGGGACAGATACCCTATGCCACTTATCAGAGACATCCTTGAAGCAGTTAGAGATTCCAAGGTGTTCACCAAGCTTGATCTCCGCGGAGCCTACCATTTGTTAAGAATTAAGAACGGAGACGAATGGAAGACCGTATTCAGAACTCCACTGGGGCTGTTCGAATATTGCGTGATGCCTTTTGGACTAGTGAACACTCCAGCGGTGTTCCAGAGATTTGTGGACAAGATCTTCGCCGATATGCTGTACATATCTGTAGTTGTATATCTAGATGATAAACTGATAAACTGATATTCTCCCCTTCATTGGTTGAACATCGTATCCATGTGTGCGCGGTACTACGAAGATTATTAGAGAATCATCTCTTTGCAAAACCCGAGAAGTGCCTTTTTGAAGCCTCCGAAGTCCCTTACCTGGGATTCATTCTGTCTGCCAAGGGGATTCGCATGGACCCTAACAAGATACTAGCGATAGACTGAACGCCAGAACCCACTTCGGTGAAGGAAATTCAACGTTTTCTAGGTCTGGCAAACTTTAATCGCAGATTCATTCCAAGATTCTCTGACCTCGTATTACCCATCACCGCTCTCTTCAAGAAGGGTGTGGTTTTCCATTGGGGATCTGAAGCACAGGATGCATTTAAGGCCTTAAAGAGACATTTCACCACCGCCCCAGTCCTTGTTCAGCCGGATCAGGAGAGAGCTTTTGTACTGGTAACCGATGCCTCAGGAAGCGCCTTAGGAGCGGTCTTGTTACAAGAAGATGATAATGGGGTTGAAAACCCCATAGCTTACTACTCTCGCACCTTCACTGGAAGCGAGAAAAACTACTCAGTCCTTGAGAGAGAACTATTGGCAATACGAGCCGCTTGTCAAGAATGGAGACATCTTCTACAAGGAGCTTCACACCCATTCACTATCCGCACAGATCACAGGAATCTCAAAGTACGCCAACAGATGGAGTGCCGGAACTCAAGACGTGCCCGTTCGGCGTACTATTTTTCCAATTTTGACTTCCAGATAACTTACATACCAGGATCTCAGAACAATGTGGCGGATGCCTTATCCCGAAGCTGGTGAGACAAAGATCTATCCAAGGTTAAGAGGGAGAAGATTCTACCCATGCATCAATTTCAAATGATAGCCATCCTCTTTCTTCAAGAGGTTCAAGGTAGACAGATTAACTGTTCCCGGAAGGAAAGGCAGACTTACCAGTTGCAAGAGCACAAGGGATTATGGTTTCATAACTCAGCACTGTTTCTTCCCACACTTACTTTGCGGAAGCAAGCCATCAGTTTTTGTCACGATCTCCCCTTAGCAGGACATAAGGGTGAAAAGGCAACCTACGAATTAGTATCCAGGAGTTTTTGGTGGCCATCAATGTGAAAGGACATCACATCCTATGTTTCTACATGTCCCACCTGTGCCATTAACAAGATCCCTTGTCACAAACCACTTGGACTTCTGCATCAGGCCCAGACACCCTCACACCCTTGGGAGAATCTTTCATTAGACTTTATTGTTGAACTACCTACTTCTCAGGAGAGAACAGCTATCATGGTGATAGTTGATTATTTCACCAATCTGGTACACTTTATAGCCTTACTTGGGGCTCCCTCAGCCCCGGAAACGGCTACAGTCTTTCTTCGCGAGGTAGTAAGGTTACATGGCTTACCACGGACCATCATCTCTGACAGAGGCACACAATTTACTTCCAGGTTTTGGAACTCGCTATGCACCCAACTAGGCATACAGAAGGCCCTGTCCTCTGGGTATCATCACCCTCAATCAAATTGACAAACCGAAAGACTGAATGCTAATTTGGAACAGTACCTGCACTGTTTTTGCAATAGAGAGCAAGATAACTGGGCCACCTTGCTATCAATGGCGGAGCTCGCATACAATAACACATATCATACTGCCATCAAGATGAGCCCGTTCAAATGTACCTATGGATACCATCCACACCACTTTCCTGGAGCATTGTCCCTCAGGAATAAGTCTACGACTCCAGCCATAGAAGAAATACTAACCAATCTCAAGGTTGCACACAAGGAGGCTTTACGAGTATTAGAGAACAGCCGCAAGAGGTACAAGAGGTATGCAGACACCAAACGCAGTCCCACTCCTCTTTGGCAACCAGGAGATTCGGTTTGGCTATCCACAAGATATCTACCCCGCTGGGCTCATATGGGAAAATTTGCAGCAAGATATATAGGTCCATACCAAATTTTGTCACAGATCAATCCAGTGGCCTTCAAACTAAAATTACCCCACGCTTTGCGACAAATCCACCCAGTCTTTCATTCCTCATTACCCAAGACACATCAAGAAGATCCATATCAAAGACCTCAAAGAAGAACTGTCATTACCCCTCTCAAGGAACCCGAAGATTATGAGGTGGCCAGAATTGTGGATTCCCTTTACATTAGAGGAACCCTTCAATATCTTATCCATTGGAAGGGCTATCCCATTGCAGAAAGAAAGTGGGAACCAAGATCCCATGTGCATGCCACCAGACTTGTACAGCGCTTCCATAGAATATATCCGGGGAAGCCGGGAGGAAGCAGGTATCAAAGGGGACATACTGTCATGCATCAGCCCTGGAGGTTTGTTCACTATTGGAGGTACCATTAACATGGCCGACTGTTACTTGTTAACAGTCTAGTCTTTTTTCCAACATGGCCGATGGTATCTATAACTGGCAAACCAGACCGGCGCTCTGCGCGTTGTATCGTCTATCGTTACGTGCGCTGCCAGTCTCTCTTAGCGACTAGCCTTTCAGCATATATCCATTACCCCGCTTTTCCCTTGCCTTTAATTTTTACTACAGCCTTCCCACTACTTTTCACTCGCGGTGCTTCCAGCTTCTCAGGTAAGGTATTGGGATCTCTTTCACTATCCTTTCTAGCACGGCGTGGTTAGTACTTTGACTACGCGTCTTCCGTTTGTATGTCTATCGCGCCTATCTTTCTCAGTCTGCTCATAGAGTTCTGGTTTCGTTCTACTCTGTCTGTTCGTTCCTTTGATCTAATCTTACCTAGACTTCTCTTTCTATTCCTCTTCTTCTTGTCTGTTGTCTAGCAGGAACGTCTCTTCCCCCCTGTTCTATTAATTTGCTTGATACCCGCTTGCTTGATAAGTATTCCTGCCCGGAGGATTGTGAAACCGCTCCGGGCTTGTTAGCCCGGAACTTTTCTTTCCTTCTTATTGGAGAAGGAAAAGCAGCAGACTGAGCTTCTACGCTTCCTCCGTGTGCGGCTGCAGTGGGCATCATCCGTCCAAGCCATCTTAAAGCTACCGTACATAAGCTTTCACGGATACTTCTCCAAGGATGGACTAAATTTCGATTGGAGTTTTTTCTGCCATTCGGCTTTTTCCCCACTTAAAGGGCGTGCTCCCGGGTATCCTCCAGGTTTGCAATCTATCCAGATGACGGAGGTCACCGAGGGAGCGCGACCCTATCTATGTCAAAAAAATGAGAAGAAGTCACAAGAAGGAGTAAAGATCAAGAAGAAGAAAGGAGTGGCAAGGTTGGAGGAGGTACGAGAAGAAACAGGTGAGGAGGAGTCAGGGGAAGAGGAGGCTCAGCTTGACAGGTGGTAGTACATTTACATTCTTGTTCATGCATTTAAACGTGTCCCACTGCACGACACACACATATTCTCCGTAATGCTTTTCCCCCCTTCCTTTGTACTTAGCAGCGTTCGTTAGTTAGCACTAGGTGGGTTGATCAAGCTCTTTCATTGAGGCTTCTAGGCACACAGTATCTTCCACGGGCTGAGGTCATTCTTACTTTACCAATACTTATGAACTTTTTCATCCCTTCCATAACACGGGTGTTTATAATTAACATAGCAACCCTATGAATCGTTAGGCTTTGGTGTGTGGTTCATACGTTATTTGGGGAACGTTGACAGGGGTTCATATGAGGAGGGTATTGACACCATATATTTTGCATGTTAGGGATTGGAATGCGGGGTCGAGGCTTCTTCTATTTGGATGTTTTTTTGTTATTTTCCAGACTTGAACCGCGAGTCAGGTCACTTCGGGGACAGTGATGTACTGCGGAAGGTAAATGATACAGTGTGTGTTCTGATACTTGTTCGTGTCTGGTTGTTCGTGAGAATGGGCCTTCAGCGGATCTGCCATGGAGTGGAGGCGCCGGGTGAGGGCATGGCTCCCTGTGCGCAGTGAGTGGGGGCCAAGCTACAGCATCCGCAGGCAGGCTGTTTCGATGGGGTTTAGGTCGCTATTATTGAAAATGGAGTCCTAACGCTCCCAAAATGGAGTCCATGGTCTGTTACAGTACAACCCCATTGGCCCTTTGTGTCGATCAGCAGCCACCCCATCACATGAGAACAGCTGACAGGGGGGCCTCTGACGAGCCACGAAACTCACGTAGGTGGGGCATGTCGGGGAGGGGGTCTCATGGACCTATCCTCCCATACAAAACCATGACTGCAGGGACCAGTGCCCCCGGCAGGTCTGACCTGCCGGGAGCAATGGCCCCTGCAGGCATGCTTGTAGTCTGGCGGTCCGGAAAGCGTGCCGGTACACTGCTACCAGCACCCTTATTTCCAGACTGCCAGGCTTGTAATGAGGCCCAGTGTGTTCGCTACAGTTGCCCAAAAGGAGTCGATTAGGCGGGGTGGGTTGTCAGGTAACCCATGACACTTGAGGCATGCATCACTAGCATCTGACAAGAATCGAGCAATTTTAGCGGGTATGTAGTGTAACCTGTTAAAGATTTTGAATTGTATAAGGTGGAACCTAGCGTTAAGAGAAACCTCAGCAGTCATCTCACGGCCCGATCGGACTCCCAAATCGAACAAATGCTGATTGAGTCATTATGTTCTTGCTGTGTCAGGTTTAATTGCATGGAGATTAATTTACGGCACACAGGGTTCTGTACTATGAAACCTTTGCATGGATGGGACTGAGGTTCACATTGAAAGGACTGACCATTTTTCTAAAAGCTGCCCTCACGCGAAAATATTGCAAAATCAACATGGGCCCATATCACAGTTTGCGAACAAAGTCCTCCAGTGCTACAAATCATCCCCCGGGAACATGTCATCCAGCAGGATCATGCCCTCCCTATCCAATCTAGTTCTTATATCCTTATCATGGGCCTTAGTAATATCAGGGAAGTCCAGTAAGAGTAAATAGTGACTGTAGGGAGTAGAGACCCCCATTGAAATTGTTAAGACCAGGCATTAAAAGTATTTCTGACTCGGTTGAAAGTGTATGTGTCGTTGTATTTGGCATTATTTGGCACCCTCCCTGCCCAACTCAGGATGATCGAATCACACACAACCTTCCGTAAAGCCTTGAAGACTGAGCTTTTTGCCTGACTTGCCTCCCCCCATCGCCTCAGTTTATGACTGTCTCTGCTTACTGCACCCGACTTGGAACCTACTGTAATTGATGTAACTGTTTTATTCATTGTACTGGGCCGCTATCTTGTAACCCTAAAGCAAGCCTGCATACATATTCTTCTCAGCGCCTCTATGCCCATGGGTTGCAGCGCGCTATACAAATACTAAAATAAAATAAGAATAAATTATAATTCACTGATTGTATGTTGAAGTGGTTAGCGCCATCCTGTTCTATTTAAACATGCAGCATTCCTTGGGACAAGTAGAACCAGTATGCTGCCAACTGTGCTTGTGCTGCCAATAGTATAATTAGAAATGTGGGGCTGCAATGCCGCCTTGATCAGCCGGTTTTGCCAGATGTTCCCACTTCAGCCTCACACCTCTCGAACCCCAGAAAAAAACAAGCACTGTATATTGGATTGTGCAAAAGGAGGACCGGCCAGGGGCAATATAGACATCTTGAGATGGCAAATCCAGCCATACAGAGATATTGAGAGCTTAGACTATTAATCTTAGTGGTTGTCAGAGAGGTAGGTGGCTGTGTGTAAAAACGTGTGAGAGGTGCCACACTTTAGCTCACTGTACCTTTCACCGAAGGGGACTATGCAAAGACTGATAAGCAAATGGATATTTCCCTTCTGTGAAAGGTACAGTTTAGCTAAAGTGTGGCTGCAGACTCTCAAGTGGGTACCTTCCCAAAGAACAGGTCATTTAGCTGTGTTTGTTCTTGCAGAGGGGTGCCTATGACTCTTTTTTGATTGTGTAAGGGGCTTAGGTTTAGTCACCCTACGTTTCCCAGGGTCATCCAGACGTGGACCACTTTCTCACTGTGCTCAGAGAGGCACAGCTCCTCCTCACTGATGAGGCTCAACAAGTCTGAAAAACGTGTCTGGGGTTGCTGTTGTTACTCTTGTTCAGAAGAGAAACGCCATAGCATTTCAGTGCTAAACTGTCCATGTGGGTGGGACAAAGACTGATACCCAAATGGATATTTCCCTTCTGTGAAGGGTACAGTGAACTAAAGTGTGGATGCGGACACTCGAGTGGGTACCTTCCCAAATAATAGGTCATTTAGCCATGTTCGTTCTCGCAGACGGGCGCCTATGACTATTTTTAAGCGTCATGTTAGTTCTTGCTTCTCAACAACTTTTTTAACAGTCTGAATATCCAGGAAACCCTCACCACCACCAACCTCACCAACTTGAAAATGGTAACGAGATGGATCATAACCATTAGAATAATCATTTCAGAGCTACGATCAGCATATCATAGCCTGACAGTGTGCAGCCCGACAATGATTGACTAACAAGTCTCTGGCCATACATTAATGTGGAGAATGAAGTAACATAACATGCACATGTAACTACAGAAAACACTCGCTGGAGGCTGAGAGGGCTGAGGGAAACTTGCGCCCACCCAAGGATGTTTTGTTAGGTTGCAGAGGCTTGATGGTATTGTGGCTTCTATGAATGTTACTGCCTCTGAAAATACATAAGGCCATTGCATTGAAGCCTTAGTTTAGCAGGGAATAACATTGAGTAGGAGATTTAGCAATCATGTAGAACCGTCCACATGTTGTCAAATGATTTTCGGCTACTTGTACTGTGGGAAAAAAGTCAGGGCACATGAACACACTGTTAGATTCAAAATGCAGTTCGCCCTTCTCTCTTGCCACTTTGAGGATTAAGTCTCTGTAATTCAGCAGTCTCACCATTATTGGTCAGGGAGGTGGTCCAGGCCTGGGTATAGTTTGCAACAACGCATGTGCTCTCTCTATCAGGAATTGCAGCGGGAACTCTGGGTTTCCAGTACAGAGCATAACAGATCTTTGATGTAGGGCTCCATTGCTCCTTTCAAGGCCTTCTGAGGCCCTACAATTATACATATGTTGTTGCGCCTGGACCTAGACTCCAGGTAATTGCACCTCTATTCATTGTTGGGAAGATTTGTGTTGATATCTTTGACTGAGGTATCTATCCCGGACAGTTTGTCCTCACTTATGCCAATTCTTTGTTATGCCTAAGTAATACGAATATTCTCCTTCTCTAACTTGGTTCATATGGAGTTCATGTTGGCTGAGAGGTCATCAAGATTTGTACTGATGGATGCAAATCGGTTTTGCATTCCTTACAGTGGGGTCTTGAAATCCTGATGCGGGGTTAGTGCAAAGACCTTTCCTCTAGGCTGTCAGCACCTGTGGGTTTAACCTGCGACGATGGCAAAGGTGTCCAGTTTTGCCTGATTGCTTAGTCATCTGGTCCACCAGGACTAGGGTAGAAAAGGAAGGGTGGCACCAGTAGTGAGGGTATATTCTCTATGGTAGGCTCTATGACCCACGTCAGCTAAAGATAGGATCAATAACCTGGTCTGCACAGGGCATCAGCAGCGTAATACTGGAATGAAAGAGTCAACATGAACCCATTGCGCCTCGTATATACAGAGATCTGCTGGGTTCCAAAATACTGTACCCAAAGCACCAGAGCAGTTGGCTGGTGAACTGAAGGCCTGTCCATTGTCTGTGACAGTCCTGGCAAGTGGCTGGTTTGAGGATAAAAGGAGTAAATAAAGAAGCAGCACTTTTCCCGCTAATCCCTGGCAGGACTGGAGCTTTAGGGTCCACTTCACCTGGAGTGCTGGAACTCCATAGCGTGATCCAGCACCCTCAGGCTCCACCCCAGGAGAAAAGTCCACAACCGCTACACTGCAGAAGCATCCAGGCGGACAGCCACAGCCCTCCAGCCAAGCCCCTACAGGGAACAGCCCTCTCAGGATTCCAGTGAAGCAATGGGACCTTCAGTGGGGGCATGCGGAAGCTGCGCCGGGCAATCACACAAGTCCACCCGACTCGACGAAGACCGCAGCCCAAAAGCCACCATCACATTGCTGCGTCAGCTGGAGGTCCACCCCACCGGTAGGGTTCAAAGACAGCAGCCGGACTGAGTGGAGGAAGAAGCAATCACTTTGTTAGGTGGGCACTGTTAGCAGAACAGTTGTCAGCGGCCTCCTGAGAGCCAGCTGCCCAAGCCCACTTTGAGGGCACAAAGTAAGTATTTTCATCCAGGATATATTTAGGGCTGATGGAGAACCAGATTCAAGAAGCCATCTTGATTGCTACACAGCAGCACCCCCCAAAACTACATTTTCTGATGGACAATCATTGATTTTGATTCTGAACCCCGAATCTTCAAATATCTGCCACTGTTATGGATCATCCTAAATCTTGCTGAGCTCTAAGGAGTCAAGGAGTTCAGCATCAAACATAGACTGGCAATTGATTGTCTATGTTCTTTCCCAATGACAAAACACAGCACAAAGTTTAGTGAATTCTTCCTGTGCTCTAGGTTCTCTCCATTGGTCCCACTTTATTATTTTCTTCCTGCCACAAATGCAAAATCCCCAGTGCCCTGCACAGGGTTTCACACTTCAAACCTCACAAACCCACATCTTGAAAGAGGAAGACCAATAACTTGCAGGTTGATGAGCTCCCGCATGTAACACATGACAGCAGGACATATGGAAGAAATTGCATCCACATAGTGACTATGCAAAGTCCACTTGTCTGCCAAATCACCCACATTAGGGCAAAGGAAATCTTACTTTCAGGTATGAGTTACATGAGAGAAACAAATAATGCTGACAGTCACCTGGCACCAGATGCATTTCATTGTTTCATCCTCTGCTGCTGAAACATCCATGGGCACTTTGAAATCATCTCAATCCCAAAAGAATAATGCAAATGGTCATCTTTGATTTTGCCTCCCTGAATTTAAGAACATGCCCTAAGAGTCTGCCTTGCACCCCTATTAGTAGGATTACTTCATCCTCTTGACCCCTGCATTATTAGATCTTTCTCAAGCACCCCCATCACTTTCAGACACTCATCCAACAACCTCGCTGGTCTCCTGCCTACTTTTGTCTGCAATATCAGCCCTCCCCTTGTGTCTACAAGCCGTTTTTTTTTCTCGTTTCTTCTCATGCAGCCCAATCCTCATCAGCAACCCCACCACCTGTGCCATAAACAACCCTATAAGCATATGTATTGTCCACGGTGGAAGGTTGCATGTGTACCTCACCAGACCAAACACGCTCAATAACTGTGCTCTTCAGATTCAAGGCAGGGGGGAGCAATTACAATTTTCTACAGTTGCACACCAAGCACTCTATACAGAATAGTGGACAGCAGCACATCTTCCTACTTCCACCTTACCATTTTGCCCAAATATGAAAAAAGTGATCCGATCAGACTTATTCTTAAAGTACAGCATACTTTCAGGTTTAGAGACTGGGGAGGAGACCAGTTTTGTTTCCCCATCGAAACATCCTAACAAAAATCCTTGGCAACATCAACATCATCCCTATCATGCTGCATGGGTGTTTTCCAGGCAGAATTCAGGTACAGACTTAGCACATGGGAGCCATGGAAGATTCCTACGGCCATCAAGCTAAATGCCTAATCAAGGATTCAACGATATAATGGCCCTCCTGACAACAAAAATACAGAGAGCAGCCTGGGTGTCAATATATTTTATTCCCGTTTTAGCCTGTACTTGTAAGGTTGAAATCCTAATAGTAGGTGCAGCAATTGAGTAACACATACATTATCTTCTAGACTCTGTAAAGGGCATCCATAACTAACTTACCCCTATAAGCTGTTGAAGCAGTCTTTACAGAGATGCCCCTACATTTCTGACTGGAATAGCAACTGATCCAGGAGCTTTGCTTTAGAAGTAATGTGTTTCTCACCAGAACCATGAAGCATTTCCACAAGTTTCCACAAGTTTAACTACCAAATATTTAAACCGAGTTACCATCTAGAGGTTAGTCTTTCCAACCAGTATCTGTACCACAAAGTTAACCTAGAGACAATGACCATAAACATGGTTTTCCTTGTCGTTATCATTTGTTCATTTTCTTTGCAGTAGCTTTAAACTGATGATAGCAAGGAGATTTGATCAGACAAAGCATTTCCATGTCATCTTAAAATAATAGTACTGGGACACTGTCACCACCTAGGGTATGTGATGAAATACACTCAGCTTATTATTCTTGAGACCATGCAAATGGCAGCTGTGTGTGGTATAAATGCCACTAACATAACATGCCACAACATTAGTGTTATTTAAAAACATGTTTTAAAAGTCTAGTGCTAATACACACCTCTGGCTGATGGCTTTCCTGTTACGAAAAACTTCAGGGTCACACCATTGGAGCACAACATGACATACCCAATGGCACATTTTTGCAGATTCACCAGGAACCCTTCTAGCCCCGTAATAATACTACCTTAACTCTGGGATACTGCTACAATATATGCTTCCTCACGCCTCTACTGCACAAATACTACAATCTGTTATTACGGCAGTCCCGTCCACACCCACAATAAAACTGGAAAGCAGCACTTAACGGGGATTTACACATTGATTAAGGCTTGCCAGGTAGGAGGAGATTAATTGATTTTAAAGTGCATTTCAAGTAAAATACATAGGTCTGATTTAAATTCAGAAAATACATTTGTGTGGCTGTGAAAGTGTCTTTAAAAGTAGTAGAACTGTTAACAAAAAACATAATATAATGCATTGGACTTCCCGTAAATTCCTTCTCTCTTCGAATTCTGGAAGGGATGTGCCACAAAAAATCTGAACATGATTACCCATATAGGACCAAAGAGAGTGAACAAGTGATAATCTAAGATGTAACAGAGAGAAGCGTCAATAATGAATATTTGCACCCTGGTGGGGGGTGGGGGTGGCAGCCAGTCAGGTGGCTAGGAACGCAGGCTTGAACCCCTGGTGAAAGCCTGCGTTCTATGATGCTTGACGCCCGGCTAGCCCAGCCGCCATCTTCCCCCACTCTATGTCCCCTTTTACTTTATTTGTTTACACCTCCCCATACTTACCTTATTTCGTTGAAGGCGGGTGCCACCATTCCAACTGCTCCTTCCCGTTGCCTCCTGCAGGCCACCATGGAAAGGGAAGAGCTGCTCCGTATAGAGCCTGCCTTCTCTTTCCACGGTGGCCATTTTTGTAAAGGATTTTCCATCATTCAATAATTCAAATTATTTTTTTTTCATTAGCACCCCAGGTTACGGCTTTGGTAGCCCAGGGTGCTAATAGCCTTAAGCCCTCATTCCAAGGGCTTGAAAGGGGGCGGGGGTAATTGCTCATAACCCTTGTTAATGGCACTCACTTAACCTGGGCTGTTAACTTGGGCAACAGGGCCATTACCTCCCGTTCGAGCCATTTGAACGGGGGCTTAACGCTGCATTCTTGCATTAACAGTTGTGCAGTAATTGTGTGATGCACTAATGTACAGCACAGACACACGTTTTGGAGAGCAATCCTTTCACTTTCAATAAATCCTCTGTAAATCCATCAGTCACCTAAGAAGAGAGGCAACGCTCGATGGTTTCACAAAGTACTAAATATTCTTTTCATCCAGACATCCTAATATGCACATGCCTTCTTAATAACTTGCAACTAATCCTCAATTCCAAATTCCAAATTAGCATATTTGCAATCGGACTCCAAAAACAGTACCAAATACTAGCTGTCTAGCAAGGTATCTGTTGATGCTTTCCCCTTCATTGCAGAATTTTGAAAGCAATCCTCTTGAACACATTGAGCACCATGTTTGCCAATAAACTGTCTGTAATGCGATAACCAAAGATGCATGAGCTGTAATGACTAATCTGTTTGTAGCAATCATAATGTGCCAACGACTGCTACCAATCCTGTACCCCCTGTAACTAAGTTCCTGCAAGTAACAGCGCCACAATGCCCTAAATAAATAAATAAATACATTGACTACACCTCAAGGACTGCAAAAATTCCAATTGCTGAACTTCCAAGATTCTCATCCATCATTGTACGATTGATTATTCCTGTGCCCTTGTATTATCAATGTCATTTCATGTTTCACAAACTAACCATACCTAGTTAAATACTTTACACTTCAAAATCTAAATAATTCTGCTTGTTTAGTAATTATAGTGATTACAGCAAGCAAGTTAGTTATCCTGTCAAATCTTAACATTTCCTGTCCTAGTACTAGCGCTTAGATGCCGTAGGCGCTTTATAAATCAATACAGATAGATAGATAGATAGATAGATAGATAGATAGATAGATAGATAGATAGATAGATAGATAGATAGATAGATAGACATCTCAGCAAAGGCCATCTTAAGCACTGGGCACATTCATCTTTGGACCCTCCTCCACCGAACCAACAGAATTATGGCATTCAGAATATCTGGTCAAGCCCCCACCTTCTAGCGATAACAACCCGTAGCGTGATATACTGCTGCAGAGTGATCAAAATATGCATAGGTACTTTCATTTCCCATACCGCTTCATTCTTATGAAAATAAATACAAAATAAAATAAATACTGTAATCAGAATGATAAGTAGCAATTCAAGGCCAACATTAGCAGTCAACAATGAGGGTACTTGTGTTCTAGCATACATACAGGACACTTATCATCAATAGCAGTCATGAGGAAGGGATGCCGGCCATAGAATAAATGCGGGACACAGCTCGTTTGAAAAAGGTGCACATAATCCAGAATAGACAGACCACTCCAATTAGCTGCCTTTACAGAATGCATAAGTGAACAGGCATGAACACAGGAGAGCAATTGGAAGGAGAACACTGCACATACCATAGCATAGATGAAGATTAGAAATTACTAGGAAGGATCCTGTATCCAGACAGACTGCGTTTAGACGTGGGATATGGTTTTCATATAGTGTTTCCATTAGAGACCAAGCACACAAGAGACTGTGGGGGTCATTACGAGTTTGGAGGTAGCCATGGTTATATTAGCGCCATGGCTGCCTCCAAACTCGTGTCCGGGTCTGGGTTCTTTGAATGGGGATTTACCGGGTCATTTCAACCTTGGAGGACCCAGTAAACCCCCATTCAAAATACCCATCCCCATTCCCATTCGTGCCCCCATAGGGCTCAATGGGGATGGAGAGGGAGCTAATAACGGACCTGTTAACAACGGGCACGTTATTAGCTCCCTGGTCCCCTTGCGGGACCCGCAAACAACGTCTGGTCTGACCAGACGTTTTGAGCGGGTCCCGCGAGTGAACCTTGTAATGCGGCGGTAAGGGATTAACGGCACCAGCATCCTTACCTGCGCTGTTAACCCCTTACCGCCATACTCGTAAGGACCCCCTGTGTTGTGCAATACATTGGGCCTCATTCCGAGGTTGGTGCTACTCATGGCGCTATCAGCGCCATGACTAGCACCATTACCGGTACCGTGTCCGCCCTGGTTCAATGGGGACTTACCGGTCTAGTCCGACCTTTGCGGGACTGTTAAGTCCCCATTGAAAATACCATTTCCTATTCCCATTTGAGACCCCATAGGGCTCAATGGGAATGGGGAGGGTGCTAATAACGGTACCGTAAATGATGGTACCGTTATTAGCTCTGAAGTCCCTTTGCGGGTCCCGTCTTCAACGCCTGCCTAAACCAGGCATTAAGGAAGGACCCGCAAAGGGACTTCCGAATAGGGTGCAAAGGCATTACCGGCACCGGTGTCATTACCGGTGCCGGTATCCCTTTGCGCTCGGGTCGTAATGACCCCCATTGATGTTTACTGTTATTATAGAGGAAGCAACACTATTGCCAGTGGAACCCTGAGTGAGGCGTTTTTAAAGATTGTATTCTGAGAATGAAATCACTCTAAAGGGCGGCAATTTTGAAAGGTTTGGGGACATGTTAGGCAATTCAGGATTAAATGATTTGCCCAGGATCACACATTGGGTAAAAGGTGAAGTTGGAATGTGCATGCTCAACCTGCAATTTCTGCACTTTCCCACTTTCTTTTCTAGCAGCATGAACTAAATTAATCTAATTGTTTAGGCTTGAAAGGTATCACATAACCCAACATGTCAATTTTTAGAACACAATGATATAGGAGTTTATGCAAAATTGATATGTTCTAGCTTCATTGACTGCATTATCAAAGTTGGTATATAAGTACACGTATACTAATGTATGTGATATTATACGACTTTGTCTGGGTTTCTTTTTTGTATTTTTCATCTTTAAATAAGCCCAAATGCAGGCTTGTGAAATTGTTATTTATTAACCTGTACACACACCTTTAAATTGTATAAAAAAGCAAACTGTCTAATGTGTTAAATGAGCAGACCTTAAAATAAGCTTGCTAGAGGCCTGCAATATCGGGCAAATCTCTCCTGTCTAGAACCCCATCCACTCAAACGACCTACATGAAAAGAGAGATAGGAACATGGTTAAACCATGCCACTACCATATGTGAAGACACACCTTTTCATGGAATGCAGCAGAGCAATGTCAGTGAAATAAGAGGATTTGTCCAGGATCACTGCATCATCTGCTTGCAAAGCCAGAATAGAAGCATGCATGTTTGGTTCCACAGACTTTAATCTGGATACCATTATCTCTCAGACTATGGCATATGATTTAGAGTACTTGAGTGGGGAACTCAACTAATCTCTCTTATTAGCTGTGGTTGTGGAGACAAGACTGGGTCCTATAATCAATCCCTTTTATATTGTGTGTACACCAGAATAATTTTGATTCCTCCTATTGGCAGGACATTAGATAGTCTATTGTGCAGAATGTGTTATTTGTTCCAGATATTCCCATATTTGACATGCCACAATGTATTTTCTGAATACTGCTGGTAAAGGTGCCTTGAGATTTTGTGCTATGTACCTTGTCACTTCGGAAAGGCTGTGTGTTTCTTCAACGAAGCGATACGAAAATATGTTAAAAGTAGCCAGGCCCTGCTCCTTTTTGATTGATGCTTTGACTATATGTTTAATAAGTGTGTAAGAGTAGAATCAAATTCATGGCGGAACCTATACATTCAATGTTTTCATGTTATCTCTGCTTCCTTCAGTAACACAATGTTGATGAATGAGCCTTAACGTGGGGCTAAGTGAAGGTACAGTGTGGGAGGTGCAATTGGAATTGTTTGGTTTTGGTTCTTGGATTATAGTGTTTGAATGGAGGTTTAATGTTAAGAGGGTGAAACGTGAGATCAAGCACAGTCTTGGCAGGGGGGCTGCTGGAAAGGCTGGAGGATGGGCACTGATCACTCATACCTGGTTTCCCCTTGAACAACACTCCTCGGCAGTGAACGATGTGGCGAAAGTGCGAGCAGAAGCTGTCTTGACAGTCTGGGCAGACTTGTCTGTCAAGCTACCTACACTGACCACTAGCTCCCATCTTTCACATTTTATCTTCTATATTCATCCACGCAGAGCTGGAGTGGCACTGCTTTCATTGAGATTTGTGGAGCAGTATATGCCTGCTACAAGAGAGCCTTGGAAGGGATTTGGTTCTCAAAGGGGGCAGTGACGTTCTTGTGCAAAATCCCTCTTTCCAGACGGGCAGGGACAGAGAGGTGGAAGACTCATGTATAGGCTTGACACTTCAAGGGAGTCGTTATTTATGGCTGCTTCTGGTCAAAAGGGGGACTCTCTCCTGTCATGTCATTAACTTAAACTGTCATGCTGCTGCAACAAGAACACCCTATCATATTCGCATTTCTCGCAGACGGAATGTAAAACATAACAATAAACTGTTGTTGTGTGGCCCCTCCAGGGTCGTACATTTGTGGGAATCTTGAAAAACATAGTGTACTATTAAACTGCCTCTATCGCTGGTTAAGTTGTGATAATATTGGCTGACCTCTTGGACTTTTTGGAGCCGATAAAAGGGGAAGGAGACAGACTAAGACAGCTCTCTTAGCCAATCCGATGTTCCTTGAACAGCATCTGAACTCATTTAGGGACCAGATGCACCATTGGTCCATCCAATTTAAAGCTTAGTTAAAAGGGGAAGGAGACTAAGCCAATCGGGCATTCCTTTAACAGCCCCAAGCTTTTGGAGCTTTAGACGTTTTGACCAAGGTAACAGGGAGCTGTGAGAAGGGCTTGGGTACAGTGTGTGTCTCTCTCAACTGCACACCGCACAGATGACAATCAGCATTTTATTAAATGATTGTGTTATTTAACGTGGCAGTGTTTGTATATGTTATGGTCTGTTTGCACTTTCACGTTTATAATAGTTACATTTTATTGTTTTGTAGACATTGTTAGCATTTTTTCATGTATAAAAAGAAGGTAATTAATTCAACTACCCCAGATGGGAAGTGCAAGAAAGGACCAAAACTGCTGGCCCCAATAAAGGATGCAGCCCTGTTGATTAATGAAATAAAAGTACTTTTAGTTCGCTTGGATAATGATGAGATAGATAAAAATCTTTAATCTCAAACTTATACAAAACTGTAAACAAAAATCCACCTCTAAGTATTCTCCCTCGTGCAGTAATCCCAACAAATCAGATAAGGACAAGTGTACTGACACTCCAACTACCTTACGATTTAAAGCTATAAAAAAGACAGTTATTCCGCTTCCATCTCCCAAGAGTGGGAAATGTTTTACTTTAGTGGCGGACTGCTGAGGGTCGAATAGAGATGATTAGATAACCGCAATACACTTACACTGCCCGAGGTCAAGGCTGTTAGTGATTTAGACCAATACCAGCCAACCAATCGAGAAGATGTTACTAATGTTCCATCCAAGAGCTTCATGCTTGCTGTTTAGGTTAATCTGGTGAGGAGCTTTCTTTGCAGTCTTCCCACATGCATACAAATTGTTTAGAGTCAGTACCACCTTTACTTCTGATTGACTCAACGACTAGGGTTGTAATCTTGGATTCAGACTGTAATAGTACAGATCTAAGAGGTTGCTCCCGTTGTGCCCTCTTGAAGAAAGTAATTCATGATATCAAAGAGGGTCTCCTCTCGCTATAGATGTGAAACCTGATGGAAAGAGGGATCTGGGCATTCTGTGTGGGTAATAAGCTTAGAGGCATGGTTGCCGATGTATATTACAAAGATGACAATAGCATATCACAGACTTCCCAGCAGAATGGGGGACCTGTCATGAATCAAGGGCCTTTGTCACTAATACCTAAAGCTCAGCATAAAGATGCTGCGAAGCAAAAGCGTTTCCGAACTGCCAATGATCCTATAGGAAGGAGTAGTGAAGCCTTGCTGACTGTGATTGAGAATCAAGCACAAAAAGCAATAGCTCCTACTCCTTACACAAGGTGACCCAACCCAGAAATTAGATCACCACCATCCCTAAGAAAAGAAAAGTGACCAAGGCACTTTGAATATACAGAAAAAGTATTCATCAGCTTGCTGCTTTAACTGTACACTTAGTATGTCTCATGGTTTAGGTAGAGTTTATTTAACTGGGACCCCTAAATCCACTAGTAGCGACTATTAAAGAAAGGAATTATTAATGAATACATGCACTCACTGGTCAAGACATGTAAAGAGCAGCTTATCTGTGGTTGGATCAGATATTAGAAATTACACAAAATTATAGATCCTGTTGGTAATCACTCTGATATCAATGAACCTTTGATTCCATAATAAAATTCCAGAATAAATATGAATTGTGTACTTTAGAAGCTTACCTCCTTCAATACAGAGTAGAAGCTCTAATCTCTTGGCTCAGGATAACATGTTAGGACAACAGCTGGGTAATAATGTGGTCAAGAGTAGAGGTTCATCAGAAAGACTGCATAGTCTATCGTGATATGTTTGCCCCCAGCAGGTCTCTTGGTCAACCCACGTTTTACCTACAGAGCGTAACAGAAAGGATGTCCTCTTAAAATGTCTTCTTGGAACATTGCTGGAATCCTATCTAAATCAGATGATTCTTATTGGCAACTATTCTTGGATGACGTTCATATCATTAGCCTGCAGTAAACCTGGGCGAATGGGTCTTCTGTGAACCCCAGATATGCTACATATGCTGTCTTACTTTAAGGGGGAGCGTGGCAGACATAAAGGAGGACTTTTGATCTGAATAAAAATTAATATTAATGCTAGGGTAGCGGTCCTAGACTCAATATACAGATCTTGGAAATGTTCCTCCCAGATGGCCATGAGATATTCCAGTTCAATGTTTATATTCAGTCTTTTGTTGCAACTACCGCTGTTGCAGCAACTGCTTCATTGTTGCACTGGCTGGACACTGTGCCTGCTACTGGGTCTCGGCATAGGGCTGATTTGATTATGGTACTTGGTAACTTTAACTCCCCCAATGAGAGCCACAGAAATGGTTGGAGGATATACTGGAATTTAAGGATTAGGCTGGGTGGATTCCTAATGGCCTCAGTATCCATGACAAGAACATGTTATGGCCGTCCACAAACGCTGGCCACCATTTTTGCAGAAAGACAGCTAAGTGCCTTAAATGGATGAATAGAGGGTGACATTCTGGCTAAACGTACATTCAGGGCAACGAATGTAGCTAGTTTGATTGCCTATTGCTTGAAAAGCGTCCCTTTATGACATTTACCTAAAACCTTCCATGTCATGGAATGCCCTGAAAGTGACCATAATGTCCTTGTGAATTCCATGAATTATGATAGACATAATAGTCATACCACAATTTAAGCCCCAGATATCACCCACTCAAGAAATGTTCGTAATATAAAATGTGATTCATTAAACAACAAACAACTGAGGGGTAAGATCCATGGGCCAGTGAACTTGATAGCTTCAGTATTTATTAATGATATAACTTCATGTGAGTCTCATGAGCTCCACTTTTATAAAGAACTTGTATACATTATACACACTTTCTGTATTAAATCATCGGTTCAGTCCAGGGGCAACATAAGGAGGAAATATAATGGTGTGTTCGATAAGGATTGCAAAACAGCCAAGAGTAAACTACCAGCAGCCATCGGATCTGACAGCTGTAATAAAGGGAACGTGGTAAAGCAAAGCAGGATTGAATATAAGACCATAATTAGGAAGAAAAAAGAGCAGAATTTGAAAATAGATGGAACATGATCAAAATAACTTTTGGAAGATTGTTACACATGGTGATCTGAATACTAATCTTAGTGCAATTAAGACCATTCCTGCATCTGTGTGGGATGACCATTTTAAGCAACAATATGAATCAGATGTAGTATATAATTCCACACCAGTAGCTCCTGAGGACCAGCTTACTGCTAGTGACACTCCTCTTTTTTTCCCGGCAGAATAGGTGCTTTTTGCTGTTATTGATTGATATTTTATTTCTATCGCGCTCGTACACAAGTGTTTCAGAGCGCGACAATGTGCAAAAGAACAATACAGTGTCATTCCTATTGATCTTTTGAAAGCACAACCTTCAATTTGGTTCATTTTATTAAAACATTTTAATTTGGTGAACAAATATCACAAACTACCAATGTCATGGCGTGAGTCTATATCCAATTTTTAAAAAGGATGCACAGCAATGACCCAACACATTATAGGCCCATTTTACTTTTAGACGGTGTGGGGAAAAGATTATGCCAAGATGCATGTCAATAATTTACTTTTACATATTGAAGGCTATGCCCCTTTCTATGGCATTTACCGCCCACCCTCTACAACACCTACATAAACCCCTTTTTGATCTCCTTGATGCTAGAGGGATCATTTACACAACTTCGTTGATGATACACAAATTTGTATCCCTCTCACGGGTGATCATAATGCTGACTCGGTTAAAATTATTGCAGTTTATAGCACAAGTCAGAATTGGATTGCCATGCATAATTTGTGCCTCAATGATGAAAAAACCGTGCTCCTCATCCTCAGTTTCCCACACCATCTGAGGCCTTTGGATGCTATGTTCTCTTCTTTCTGTTTTGACGCAACCTCCATCCCTGTGCTGAAAAAAATAAAAACATTGGTAGTGCATTTGGGAGCGGACTTACCCATGTCTAGACACATTAATGCACAAGCATCATCCACAGCCTACATAGACATACTTATCTCCTTGAGTAGACAGTTCCTCTCCCCAAGCAACTGTCTCACAGTCGCAAGAGCACTGATCCTCTCAAAACTTGATTACTGTAACATATTACTTATGGGTACCTTGACAGCCAATCTCTCCAAACTTCAACTGCTCCAGAATAAAGCTCTTGGTCTCAAATGTTCTGACCACATCTCAGCCTTCAGACGTGATTCACACTAGCTCTCAATCAAAGCGAGAATTGAATTCAAAATACTTTCCATTGCACACCACTGCGTATACAATGAGGCTCCCTTGTACCTCAAAAACTCTATCACCCAAACTGTCCATGTGCGGGCACTTAGATCTAGCTCCAGCATCTCGCTGTATAGCCCGGTACAAGTCCAAGAGAGCAGGTGTAGTCAGCTTCTGCATCATGGCTCCCACACTCTGGAACTCATTGCCCCCAATCATCAGAACAGAACAATAATTGCCTGCTTTCAAAAAACTAGTAAAGACCTGGTTGTTTGATAAATATGATTAACTGCTACCTGCGTCGTCTAGCCTATGTATTCTGCTTCTCAAGGCCTCTGGACCAGTTTAATACTATGTATTCTGCTTACCCATTTAATATACTAACACTGAGATACCTTTGGAACTGGGCATTTCAAAAATGTAATAAATAAATACATAAAATAAATATAGACTATATGAGGTGATGCATAAAATCTCCCCATCACTTCTGTGACTGACAAATAGTCCAGGCTCCAATATGGCAACCTTTACTTAACCCTTACATCATGGTATCTTTGAGCTCTAAGTATTCCAGAAAGGATCCAACTTTTGTGTAGAATTCCTTGCATAGTAGTACAAAGGTCTGAAATAAGCACAATGCTTTAGTTCATCTTTACAATAAATACTTTGCCTAACCTACTGTGACCAACAAAGTCATCCCCTTCTGACCATGATCATTTATTGTGACAAATGGATTCAAGGGGTTTAGTTCAGTTGCTAATTTGTGCACTACAAAATGTTGCTACATGTTTAGGATATGTAACATGGAGAATGGCTTGAGGCAAGCTCTCTCTAAGCTTGATGGGGGGGAAGTGGGATTGAAACTGAAATTGTTGATTGTTATTCCTGATACCTGTGTGCCCTCTATTCCATCTCTTCATATCGCAAATTTGGGGGAGTGAGTAGTAACAGGGGAAAGAGTGATCACATTGTCTTTAATTGAAGTCATATCAAGTTTATTTCTGTGTTGCATTCTTTCTTATCCTTGCATTTCCTTGAACCATACAAAGTATTCTCTGCTACATTATTCTTCCTATTCCTACTCCTAATTGATTAAAGAGATTGCTGATATTGTCATATTACCCATTGCTGATCATTGCATAAATATTCATAAGTGCGATATTTAGATATTGTTCATACATTATAAAAGCGTGATATATATATATATATATATATATATATTGTTCAATTCTTCAAATAAATCTTTTTCACTTTGCAAAACAAACCTATTTCTTGGTTTTTGGTTCAGTGAGACCTGGGGGATTCAAAGAGAGGGGTGTTATATAAGGGTACATCATCCAGAAATAAAAGAACTTTTGACATAAAAATATATAAATAAGGGTTTCTATTGGGTATCCCATACTAGGCATTGACTTAGGTGGAGTGCTGGGTTGAAACCACTTACACAAAGCTTGGTGGCTGGGGAATGTCCCTGGGGGTGGGTCTCCAAAATCTTTGTTTTATGGTGTTCCCAGGTTAAACAATCACAACTCTGCCAATCATTTCTACCCAATACACAATAAATATTTGGGCTTTAACCTTGGAGGGCTTGCATAATATGGCAATTCATATTTCTGTCAAACTGTTTAAGGTGAAGTTGTATACATTGGAAACAAGACATCTTGATTCTATTCTATTCTATTCTAAAGGATTTTTATATCACCCCAACACGCCGCAGGCCTCATGGCGCTCAAAAGACAAACAAACAAAAACACCACAAAAGGGACCTAAGCAGAGATGGAAGATCAATGGAAAGAAAAGGGGAAATCCTAAATTCCTCCTCCATCAAACAGATATGTTTTCAAAGCTTTTTTTAACTGAGCCGTTGGCGGGAGCTATCTGATGTAGTGAGGAAGGTCATTCCAGACCCTTGGGGCCAAAGCATTAAAGCTCAGACCTCCAAATCTCTTCAGATTTTCAGACAAAGAGTGGCTGTATCAGCAAATCATTGTTGTTATACTGTATAGTACGCCTATGTGGCTGTCTCATAATTCGTGACCTAAGGTAACCCGGGGAATCACCTACAAGGCATTTGTAAACCAGACCGGCTGCTTTGATATGAATCCTCTGCTGAGCGGGAAGCCAATGTAGCTTTGTACGGGCCGCAGTGATGTGGTCTCTGCTCTTCAAATCACAGACGGCTCTGACAGCCCCATTCTGGATTGTCTGCACTTTTTTCAGATTGTCTTGCGAGGTACCAACTAATAGCCCATTACAATAATCCAAATTGTGTTTATTGTGGCTGTGGCTACCAAAGTCCTGTTTTCCTCTGACAGATATGGTTGTATCTGCCAGAGAAGTTGCTTCATGTAGGTATAGTAGGAGCTGAAGAGAGGCACATATTTACTAAAGTTTAATTTGCAGTCAAAGACAATTCCTGGGGTTTTCATATAGTTGGAGATCTGAGGGCCTCCTAGTGGGTATTTAATTTCTTTAACTTTGTGTCATAGTCATGAAGTCAGGGGCACAGGCATGTAGGGGTTGCATGCACAGAAGACCTGGGTGGGCACTGTCCTGGTGCCTTTGGCATCAGGCTCATGAACAAAAGTAAACAAGAACATCCATTTAACACCAAACAGCTTTTATTATGGACATTGCACTTCGGATGCATTAACCTTGAACATTCCATCCATTAAGCAGGATGCATTAACCTTGAACATTCCATCCATAAGCAGCCCCAAGTGTATTCTTGGGTGTGGCTGCTAATGGATTGCATTCGCACGTACCCACTCAATAGGAGTGGCAGGGTGGGGCTGGTAAACCGACCCTAATGGGCGTTCCCACGATCTCAGCTATATAAGCTGCCCCGGGCCTCAAGACAGATGCTTCACGTTATTCTGCACTTGCGAGCAGCGTAACGCTCACTGTCTCCTGAGGTCAGACTTACCTTTGAAGATTCTGCTTCCTGGACATCCTGCTTCCTGCCAGCATACTTACCAACTGGGGGAAGCTGTTCTTACCTGTACATCTCTTCGGTGAATCAAGTATTCATCTTTACACTTTCCGGAACGCCGAATTCTTCATCTTGGCACCACAGCACGACACGCTCCATCGTCGACAGCAGCGCCTGCAAGGAAAAACAGAAGGCAAGGTTAGACATCGTAGACATCGAAAAACAGTCAGTTTAAGGTTGCAATTCGCCATACTTCATGCTTTCCTTAAACCATCACTTACCTGCTGTCAAATATTGCGGTAGCATCCATCTTCCATCCAGCCGTGTCTCGCGTCTCACCGCTGCATTGAGGCTGCATTTACATGTAAGGGAAGAAAACAGAAGAGAGACATTATTGCGTGCATAAATAGGAGCAACATATAAAGACATTAAACAGAATGAACAGCATCACAAGAGCTCAAGAAAGACCTACCAATCATAAGGAGAAGCATAGTCGCAGCTGGACTGGACTAATCCTTATCAGGGATTAGTGAAGGAACTAGATCCCATTCCATGCGCCCCTGCCAGAAGTAGCAGGATGGAGAGCTTATCTTACATAATTCACAGGTGAGCTTTATGGGCCAGCGTATGCTCACAGAAACCATACTTTGGGGTGACGGGTTCGAGAGGTACACCAATCACAGATTGGCGCACTCACACACTCTTATCTTCAGGCAGGGGCAGTATCACCACGTACTACTGCTCACAGCTTTTCTACTGAAGTAGACGCCAAAGGGGGTTATTCAAGTTCAGGGAGGGCTACAATCATGCCCCAACACCTCAGCAGAGACAAGGTGAGCATAACACTTTGCTGTACTGCAGTGGTTTAATATCTCAGTCTTCTTGTTCTTCAAAGCCAGTGAGTTATTCTCCATCCATACTTTGACAGCGTCAAAAACCTTGCTAACCATCAGTGAGTAGGCTTCATAAGATCCCAAAAGGTCCAGGATGATCTGAGTGTCATCAGCATAATTAGCGAACTTAACACCCAGGTCAACCAAAAGATCAAATAGGGGCTTTGAATTCATGTTTTACAGCAGAGGCAGAGGAGAGACACAAGATCCCTGTGGTACTCCACAGAAAAGTTGAGATTATTGTGACCTAGAGTCCCCCCTTACTACCCTGGCCTTCCTGGGTCCAAGGAAGCATCTAAACCAATTCACTGCCACCTTAGAACAGTTGTCAACATTAGCTAGCCTGTCCACCATTCTGTCATGATTCACCAAATCAGAGGCGGCGGACAGGTCCAGGAACAACAGCATGGCAAGTCTGCCTTCATCCACAATTTCAGCCAGGCTGGATTTGACATCCATCAAGGCTGTTTCTGTCCAATGCTTCTTCCAGAAGCCAGACTGGCCCTTCAATAAAAGTCCCCTCTCCTCAACAACGGCTTTGTACTGAGTACACGCAATTGTGTTTATAATTTTTAATAAGAAAGGGACATTTGTTAGGGGGTGATAACTGACAAACTCACTGGGTCTAGCCCCTCCAATGGAGAAATCCAAGTTTCCTTGATGTGATTAGGGACTATGCCTTCCTGGAGGCAGTGGTTAACAAAAGACGTGACTGGTATCGCAATGGTAGTAAAATATTCCTCAAAGCAGGGCGCTGGAAAAATATCGGCCTTACATAATGTGGGTTTCATCTTAGCAACCATTGTTTATACTTCATTAACTGTAACTTGCTTTAAGACAAAAGCATCAACCCCACTGTCCTCTTTAATGCTGAAGGTCTTTAGATCCATACCTACGACAGGAAAAGTGTGTGAGTTTGTTGTTATGTGCCCTTGATGTTGTCTAATCTTATGAATAAAACTTTCGTGAATTCTTTGGCACCATGCATCGTCTGTGATTATGTGCGACTCAGGTGTCCTGCCCTTGAGCTCATTCAGAATGGTAAACAGATCCCTAGAGCTTGACTTTGCCCCAAGGATTTGTACTTCCAGCTTGTCCTTTTCGGCTTTAAGGATAGCCCTTTATAGTGTTTAGTATCGTCTTTATACATAGCCAGAGTAATGTTGCTGGAATTCTTTCGCCAGCTTCTTTCCGCCAAGCGTTTAAGCTGCCGAACTGCCAGAAATTCGGGGAAGAACCACTGATTAGTACAAACATGCACGTTTTTTTTTTAAGGTGCACATTTGTCAAAAGCTCTGTATCACATAACTGAACAGTAAATGATTCTAGTGAGCAATTACCACTTTACCATCATTTTTCCTCCTGGGCCAATCACCTTCTCTATGTGCCTAGGACCACAATTGGTTTCTAATATCACACTTCATGCCGGCCTCTGGCCTCTAATCAAGGGACTGGTTAGATAAAACAGTGACCACATTTAGAAGTGCTAAATAAAAAATAAACTACTATTGGGAAACCTCTATTTTAGGCTTTGTTATCAGCATTGTACAAAGGGTCAAGGAAAGAGGGCATGTGGAAAATAATGGTGAAGAGAAGTGGGAAATAATGGTGAAGAGGTTTGAGGGAAAGAGGGGAAGTTATTATTATGGTAAAGCGTGGACATTTCATTGTGCTGGGTGTGGGTCTATGGTGATGGAGAGAACGGATGATGCTGTGAAAAAGATGGACAAAAATAACACACACATCTTTTTCAATGCTGCTCAGGAGATGTATAAAACCACATATGTCTGTAACTGGATCCTGTAGAAACTGTTTGGAAATAGCAAAGCAGAATTTTGCTCCACATTTAATATTTGCCTCCTCGTAGGCAAGCATTAGGAAATGTAGATGTAAATGTTTATGGGAATGCATGAAGTGAATGGTCTGTTATCTCTAATGAATGGTGCCTTGTAGGCTTGGTAAGGATGCATGGCATTACATATTGCCTGTGGTAGGCTTAGCACCTGGCAGTAACATAATGGCTTTCAATTGAACCTCAATTGGTGAGACTGATCCTCATTGAAATTTGTTTGCAATTTCAGTGAATTAGTTACATATTCATTTGCTAGATCTATGTGGTGTCATGTTGGTTTCTTGTCATCTTTTGCTCTACGAAGAACTACAAATAATTGATTCCTAGATTCTGACTATCTTGTGCAATCACCAATCTGGATGCATATTGTAATGTGATAATTATGACTAATATTTACCTGATGACTTGTTAAGTTCATGTTACCAATTCTTTGCTCTTTGACCTGTACAACACCCTGTTGTTCTCGAACAGTTCAATTCCAACTAGAAACTGACTAATGGCGTTAAATGGTGTCGGGTGGTGTTAATTGAACTAGTATCCTGCCCCACTTTTATTGGCATGAATAAAGCTAGGATTTCTTTTGCGTTCATGATAACAAACCAAATGTTAGTTCTTCCATCCATAAACTAAAGGGAGAGTTCCTGCATCCCCTTTTCGTGGCAACACAGTGACAGTGGAAAAAATAGTAAAGGGTCCTCAACCAAAAATTTTGCCCTGGCCTCACAACACCCTGTGTTGATTCTGAGTGGCATTAGTTCAACTGTAAATAAGATCAAATAAAGTAGACCACCCTCACATTTACCTTGAGTTACTTTGAGTAAATCAGAATTACTGTCTATAATTTCCACTGGGGACTTGAAGCAGATTAGTGTAATGTAAAGCACACCCATTTCAGGACTAGCATTTCACAACACTGCGCTATGGCTTGAAGTCAACTTCTTACCCAGAACAACTCAAGTGAAACTACGGAGCGGATGATTTTGCTCATTCTGGACACAAGGATATTTGCATATATTGTGCACTCACAGTTAATAAGTGAGTACTAGAAGGCAGTGTACCAAGGCTGGAAACATGTTACAAGTAACACGTTAGGAGGTTGCATTTTGAGCTGGAGCAGATGGTGGGAATGGGATATGAATAGAGGAGGTGGGTGTCATGCTGGTTCATTTTCTATTGGTCGATGTCAGTGGGAAGTTGAAGCCCAATGCTCTGAGATAATATGGTCCAATTGCACTGAAGCCCTTAAGATCCTGTGAGCTGGATCTTTCATGTGCTCTTTGAAGTTAAGAGCGTCAAGAAGGGAGTGGGGATCTTCCTTCTTGGTTTCCAGGTTGCCAGGGATGTGGAAGTCACCGAGGAAGATGTTGTTGGGGTGCATGAAGGAGATGTTGAGCTTGGATTGGGGTTGGGGGGTTGGTAGATGAAGTGGATTTTTGACTGTGTACATTGGGGGAGAGTAGGAAGTGGCAGGTAGGTTTTCAAAATAGCTAATGGTGGTGACACCCAGTTAGGTGCATGGCCATGATGCTTTGTGAATAATGGCTACACCTCTGCACATCTTTTTTGGGAGATCCAGCTGTAGAACTCTATAGCAATTGAGGATGAGGAAGTCTAGGATATGGGTGGAGGTGGATGTCATTCAGGTCTCAATAATGAAACGACATCAAAGTAAAGTGTGGTGATAAGGTCTGCAATGTCTGCTACATTGTTTACTGTTGAGTGGACCTTGGCAAGTATCTGTTCTAATGTAGTGGTGGATTATGGAGTGCTGATGTGGTTATGATGTCATCAGTGAGGTTGCTGTGATGAGGGGTCCATGATGTTGCGAGCGAGTGCCATGCTTGGCGATGAGTGGTGATTGTGGGGATGGGCTCTTGGGAGAGAGAGCTGAAGTTCATTTTTGAGTAAGCCTACCTGTTGTTAGACAAACAGGGTTTCGGGGACTGGGTCTTTCCAGTCTGAGCAGATACAAACAGTAATTGCCCTTTTCTTCATCTGCCCTATGCTTTGGACGCCCAAGCGATAAACACTCTTTGATTTAACAGTCAGGAAAGTAAAGGAAGGGTGTAGAGTATTTTGTATAGATTTGGGGCCTAGCGGTATTTTCTTACCGCCATAATGAAAATAATTCAGTAATAATCACTCTTTGCATTCAGATTATATTTGGTATATAGTACTACAGTATACATACATTATTTCAGCACACTGATACATTTAGTGGTATACATTATGTTGGTATGCGTTATTAGTGGTATTTCTGGTGAGCATAATTCCTTTGTTTTATATGTGGCCCCAATATCCAGAACCCCTTATTTTTGCTTAGTTTGTTCGTGTGATCACTAGAAAGGCTTCAGGCTTACATTTCAGGAACACCACATTTTCAATTGGAGTGCCACCATGGGCTGTCCTCACTGGCTTATCTACGGCAGCGAGCTAACATGTGGTATTCATCACCAACTTATCTACATCGGTGAACTATGTCCAGGGCCTCTCTTTCTGCTGACTCATGTACCTCCAGCATCAGTCTATTTCATTATGTTATTATTATGTTCCGTTCAGAAAACATACACTTATGTACTGAATGGAATCATGCACACAGCTACTGCTAAGTCTTATTTTTAGCTAGCTTAAAAATGACAATTGCACTGTCTAAACCTCTCCCCATATTATCAGTACTGTAATGGTAGATGCACAAATAAAAGAGAAAAATAAAACACACTATACGTCTGCTTTCAGATATTTTTTGTGTATTATAAAAAATTGCATTTCAACACGATCTTACTCTTTTTACATAAATAAATGGAAATTGCACAATAACAACCTTATCTGTAACAAAATGAGAAGAGAGCGGCGAGAACATATTCAATTTGCAACATTAAACCTGTTGATAAAACACTGTTCCCTCTTCCACGCTGACTGAATAGTTTTGCACACATACACACTGCCCCCACACTTTGTAATATAATTACCAGGCCTGTCCAGCATGTGAAATTCGTCGGCTGGTCGCCTTCTGGAAGTGGTTCAATGAATTCTTCTTAAATCACCCCAGCAAGGACGAGCATCTGCCGTCACTCAAACCGGGGCTTATTGACTGGAATTTCCAGTCTCTGCAGCAGTGCACTGGGATCTGCTTTTTCAATCAGGAAAATCCCCAGCCACCAGCCAGGTCTTTCTTCCAGCTGTGTAAAATGTCTTCTCCTCTCTTCTTCCCCGAGATTCATTAGCAAAGCTCTGTTACAGCCTGCCAAACGAGTTCAACCAATGAAATCCTATCATGTCCTACCCTCCTTTTCTTTAACAATGGCTTGGCTTATACAGTTGCACCTGTAACCAAACTGATTTCCTGCTTATTCAAGTCTTTGCTTCCTGCAAATACTGTGGACAGAGCGCAGATAGAAGCAAAGAAAAAAAAATCTGGATGCACGTTTAAAATGACTTTCAGAGCCTGTCATTTTCCATCTCATTTTGCACTGGAGAACACATTGGCCCTCATTACGACCCTGGCGGAGATCGTGGTGCAATATGCACCATGGAGCACGGCAGAAAGCTGCCAATACCGCCATGGGGGTTGGCGGATTTACCGCCCCATTCCGACCTTGGCGGGGCGGTAAATCCCCAATCCCCATTTTACCCTTCCCCATTCCCATTTTTGCCCCATAGGGTATAATGGGAGTGGGGAAGGCGTTAATTACGCCACCGTAAAATACGGTGGCGTAATTAACAACAAGGTCCCGTAGCGCCATGGATTTCTCCGCCCGGAAAAACCAGGCGGAAAACAGCTCCATGGCGCTACGGGAACTCGTAGTAGGGCGGAAGGGTCCGCCGCGAATACCGCTGGCGTAAACCCACTCCGCCAGGGTCGTAATGAGGCCCATTATATTATTAATGAGTTAGAATCGTTAGTATTGTTAATGAGGTTAGTTCATTAATCCTCAAATGTGTCTCCTGCAACAGAGGAATTTCAGGTGAGAAAAAAAAATATGTTTTAACTGTAAAAAAAATAATTTGCATTTTAAATGTAGAAATCGTTTTTGACTGAATAGCCTGTTTTCAATTACATGTCCATGTCACACTGGCAACACATGCCTTGCTGTACCGCATTATAGCAATGCACCAAACCCATGCAGTGGTGCTGCATAAAAATAATGCTAAATACTCTTACAAGGGGCAAGACTTAGCAGGTCGGTGAGGCTTAGGTCATGTTACCTAGATCCACTTGTGCCAGCTAAGCAACTGTAAAAGAGAAGAGGCCAGAGGGCTGCTTAAGTAGGCAGAAAGGGCAGCAAGAACACAAGAACACAAAGGCACGAAAGGTTTTCAGTGATTAATATGTTGGTGTGGCTTAGTCCACATGAACTAGAACCATTCTTTCTCCTTTGAAAAGTGCATTTGGGACAAAAAGAATACACTATTTTTGGCATTCATGGGCATGCCATCATTTGACAATGTAGAACATCAGCTCCTATACAGGGTCTTAATAGGAGATTGAGGACCAATTATTCAAGGGGGTTATAATCAAATATTCCAAATGTGGCAGAGTCAGACAGGGATGGGTACTTGCTCTGTCATATCTGAACAGGATTAAAGATCATCTAATCACCCTCACTATGTCCGGCAAGGGGTCTAGAAACTGATAACATGTCTAACATGTGAATGACGCTGTTCTAATGGCAAGGATGCCCCATGCTTTACATATGTTGCGGACTGGTTATACAGCCTTTATGAAAGCCCCCCATATGATAGTTAACATGTCCAAGACACAAATGAGATTTTACCATCATGAATGGATAAAGACATCCACATTTCTCTATTGATAACATTCCACTAAAAAGGCCTTATGGTTCTGATTATTTAGGGGTGAGGCTTTTGACTGCATTCCCTCTAAAACAGTCTATCCACTGTCACAACTCTATATAGCCAAGACCTGCAGAATTGCACATTATGCGGCCAGAGTGTTGGCATTGTCAGCCCTAGCACCCCTAGCTAAAATCAAAAACACATTTCTTAAAAGACTGTTCGGTGTGTCAGATGGAGCTGCCTGTACTACACAATCCAACTTCTGTCTGGCATAGCGAAAGCACGTTTCTTAATGAGCTTATTTTAGAGATGGGTACGTTTTTGACAATGCTCGCAACTGTCATTGCTCAAATTTGATTAAATCTTCCTTTTGTTCATTTTATCTAGCTTCGTTGATGATGTTAGCTGTCTCAACAAGCAATTTACAAAGCTTGAAATGCAAACACATGCACATCGAGAAGAGAACATATCGGCCCATTTGAAACATAAAAAGATAAAGTCAGCAGACAAGGTTTGTTGGATTTTATGCAGCAGACATGTATACCTCATGCATTTCCAACGATCATGCTCGTATTCTGACTGCACTGCTACGATTCCATTTGTTATCAATCGTAATGCTTTGCAAAGGGGCCATTCTTGTTTCTGTAAATGTGATGGTACTTCTCTGGAACCCAATATGTATGTAATAATGTTTGTAATTGGTACTAAAAACATCACAGAAGTTATAGTATTCCTCTGATTAAATTCGTAGATTTTAGATGTTGTGGCACAGCATAAATACTTGTAGATTATGCAATCCCAGGATTGAAAGGGCTGCTGAAGTCTGAAAACTTTTTTTGGTTTTTTTGTACCAGTTTTTGAATTAGGGAGAGACAGTGGCCTGGCACTGTAGCAGTTTCAGAATTTGGTGTTTTCACTAATTATTTAGAGGAAATTGATAAATATTGTTTCATTTTATTCAGCAGACTTACTGTAGATGAAAGCTGTTTTTGCTTTACAGTATTTTCAGTTGATGTATCTTTTAATCAATTCCTACATTACATTTTGTATCTTCTTGTTTTATATTGTGTGTTATGGTTTATTAATTAATTCAAAATAAACAATTTCTATTATTGTGTATGTTATTGTGCACATTACTGGTTCTTCCCTATGTGGTCTCCAAGATAGACCTCAACAACCGACTCTCGGTATTGGGAGTACAATGAGGACACTGTAATGCTTACACAAGGTCTGTTTCCGCCAAGCTGATACTGTTGGCATCATTACGGGTTTGGTGGTATCCTGCAGGTAAATCCAGCAGAATACCACCAAATGGTAATATTGTTACTGCTACTGGGTCTCCCGGAAATTACTGGCAGATAGCAAGGGGCTGTAAGGGTTTTTAATCCCCTTTCCATGGTGTCCTCCAGGACTCCATTGGGGATTTGCCGGTAATACTGGCAGTGTTTGATGGTGGGGTGTCCTGAATTAGGGCAGGCCACCATCAGACTTGGAGTTTTCTGGTGCAATTACGTGCCAGGAAATATTATTACCAGCATGTTAATTCCGCACCAGCATGTGTCTCCTGAGGCAGGCCATCCATTACTGCCCTATTCCATCCTACTCCTCTTCATGAGATCTCCCTTGACAGGGTGTCACTCGCTTGTCTTTTTACATGGAAACTGCCCAAATACCTTCTCACTTTTAGGTCTTCAGTCAATTTGCTTTTTTGATGGTGTTTTGGAAATATATTGTCACATTTCTCTAATGGGACCTGGAACATCATGGAAGATTGTCCATCTGGACAACACCACCTAGTAGTCCAGACCGGCGGCGTCACAGCACTAAAGTACATAGTTAGGACTCAGTGGAAAACAGTATGGTAATTACATTACATCATAGAACTGGAGTCATAGGATAGATGAGTGAAGTTCATAAAGGCACGTCAATCCTGCACATGGATGTAGTGAGGCAGGGCGTTCCAAAGTGTGGGGGCGTTGGTGCTCCAGCTCTCTAGCTCTCGTTCTAGCAAATCTAGGAATGTTAAGAGCTGATCTGGTGGAGGAGCAGAGATTACACATATTGTGTTTCATGGTAACGTGGTTTATGGGGTAGGGGGGCCGTGTTGTCTCCCGTCAGATGTGAGAGATGTGGTCGGAACTTTTCAGGCCCCATACTGCTCTGTGGGCATTGTTTTGAAGCAGGTGTAGTTTATTGATGTTTTTGGTGGAGATCACTGCTAGGATAGCATTGCAGTAGTCTAGTTTGCTCCCTATGATGGCTCTGGCTAATGTAAGACAGTTGGTGGAGGTGAGGAATTTCCTAGAAATGTTTATAAGCTTGTAGAGTAGGCTGCAGAGGAAGCGATAGCTTTGACATGTTTTCGCATATTTAATTCAGCGTCCAGGTAGGCGCCTAGTGCTTTACATTGGCGGATACAGGGATGTTGTTACCATCTATGCAAAACGATGAGAAGGCAGGGCTGAAGAGTTTTAGGCGATGTGTGTAGCCCACAATGTGGAGCTCTGTTTTTCCATCATTCAAGCAGTGGTGATGGGTGGCCATCCAAGCGTGTATGATGCTAAAGATGTGATTGATGTTAGTAGCGTCTAAGTCATGGTTGCCAGAGATTTGAAGTAGGACCCGCGTATCATCGGCAAAGTTTGTATAAGGAATGTTGAGGCTGTCTAGGTGGTCAAGGAGGGGTTTAGTGTGCATGTTATAAAGAGTTGGTGAGAGTCAGGAGCCCTGTGGATGCTGTAGGATACAGTTATGGGGTCAGAAGAATCAGGGCCTGCAAAGACCCTGGTGGATCTGCCGGATAGAAAGGATTGGATCCATATGATGGCTTCAGAGGAAAAGTGGAAGGTGGAAGATGGAGATGAGGTGTGTGCAGAGGACACCCGTATCTCTGATGTGATCAAGCTGGATCCTGAGGTCAAGGGGGGCTGATTCAGTGCTGTGTCTAGATCTGAAGCCTGATTGGTGGGTACCTAGAAGGTCACGGCTTTCAAGGTGTGATTGTAGCTGCAAGTAGGTGGTGCAGTCCAGGATTCTGAGAAGGAAGGGAACAGTGGTGATGGGACGGTAGCTGGTAGGGATGGTAGGGTCTAGAGTGGGTTTCGTCAGGAGAAGCATGACCCATGACTCTTTGATGGTAGTGGGAATGGAATTAGACTTAAAGAATGTGTTAATAAAGATAGCTATGATTGGGCCAGGGGTTCTGTTCACATTTTAACAATGTGGGCTGGGCAAGCGTCACCAGCACAGTTGAAAGCGTTCAGGTGCTGAATGGTAGTAAGAACTTCAAGAGGGGAGACAGTAGAGAACTGGAATTGGAACTGGAATTGGGGAAGAGGGGTTGTGTATTAGGTGGTGCTGGCCAGTGGGTGGGGGGGTGGCATGGCTGGCAGGACAGATTTTTTTTTTAAGGATTGCTTTGTCTCTTAGTGTTCCAGTTGTGTTATCCCAGGAAGATTGGATGAGGGTGCACCATGCAGGGGGTTATCATCTCGGCTGTGAACTTGCATGTATGTCTGGCAGTGAGGTAAAGGGGTTGGCTGGTGATAGGGGAAGTAATGGTGGCAGTGTTAATGGAGAAAGGGACCAAGGAGTGATCTGACCACGGGAGGGGTAGAGGCAGGTATACCAAGAGGTGGTGTTGCAGGGAAGAATCAAGTCTAGTGTTGGGGAAGGTAACCAATTCAGTGAAGTTCATTTCTTCAAGGTTGGATGCGAGGGCGGAAGCCTTCTGTTTGGATGGGTTGTTGTGGCCTAAGTTGAAATCACCTAGGAGAATACATTTGGTGTTGGGATTGAGGAGTGGGGAGATGAGTTGGGGGAAGTCTATTTCTGGATTACCAGAGTGGAAGGGTTGGCGATAGAGGAGAAGTGGGTTAATGGTGTTTTTTGGGGGAAGTTTGAAGTTTGGCCAGGAGTATTTTATATCCTGTTAGTTGCTGCAATAGTGAGGCTCTGATGCGGATGGTGGATTTGTGTATGAGAGCTACACCTCCTCCTTGGCGTCTGAACAGTCTGCTTGTAGAATGGAGTATCCAGAGGGTATGGCGAAGGAGAGGAGGGGTCCAGCAGCATCATGTTGGCAGGATTCAGTTAAAGCTAATAGGTCTAGGTTGGATCAGAGTAGGAGGTCATGTATGAAGGAGGTCTGGGCGCAGATGGAGTGGGTGTTGGAAGTGGAGGGGGGGCTGGTGGGTGTGAATTAGGTGAGGTGGGAGGGTTACTAGGACTGTTGGGTGGTAATGTCATATGGTGGGTATTAGGGGTAGGAGGCCGATAGGGTTTGAATTTTTGGGCAGGGGGTTGTAAGTTCTTGAATGGAGTCTGTGTTGACGGGCCAGGCCTGTCCAGGATCATAGGGGTTCTAGTGTAGTGAGGGAAGTGTCTGAGTGTGTGCAGTCAGATGCGACTATATTGGGCTGGTAGGGTGAGTTTGCCAGTCCTCTGAATGCTTGACTGGTACCATCGAAGGGAGTCCACTAATATTATGTGGGTGAGAGATGCTTGAAGCAGTGTTTCACATTTCTTAAGAGAATTATAGATCTTGTTTAGTTCTCAATAATATTGTTTTATGCTGCAACCATTATATTTTCCTCATCTGTATTTTTTCACTAGCAAGAGAAAATGATGTTGTCAAATGATTTTGACTAATCCCAAATCTAGAATAAAAATGTATTAAAGAGTTTAAAAAGAATAACGTATGCCAGAGATATATAAATATGTCAAACTATATCAAAATACAAATAAAACATTAAGCTAAAACAGAAATCCACATCAGTCCTATAAGTATTGATAGCACTGCATGTTTCTTGGAATGAGGTTTATTCTTCTCCATATTTTGCATATGCAGAGAAGATAAATGTGTGTCACAGATTCCTGCTCCTTATTACCATACCCACAGACTGTGTGGATGCAGATCTCCATTCTGTAATGAATTATACCAGAGGAAGACAGCCAGGCATAAGCTGAATAAACAATGTCATAGCCTTGGGACACAGGCAATCAACTACTCCTCCATTCCACATGTTTTGCCTTTCTAGCCCCTAACATATTTCTCGTACTCTCACATGATATACTTCCAAATAGATACAGGGAAATCCCATGATATTGTCAACCCCATATCGAAAATACACTTCTTGACCCAGAGCAGGCATAGTAGTTTCCGCGCAACATCTAACAATGCCAACAATGAAAGCAGAGTCCTCTTCAAAACCATCAAGCACTGCATCAACCCTCTGCCACCGTTACCAACTCTTTTTTCATCAATAAGATCAGCATGATCAATCAACACATAGACACCAACACTACAACTGACAGCACGCTACACATCCCTTCTCACAAAACTACAACTACCTGGACAATGTTCAAGACACACACTATGGAAGACCTTACTGACAATTTAGCATCCCTCAAGGCCACATCACATGCAGACAACATCCTCCTTGCCTCTGTACTGAAGACACTTCCAACTGAAGCAAAACTCCCTTACCTTGCAATCATCAACATCTCCCTAATTTAAGGCACATTCCCCTCAACCCTCAAGACCAGACAAATCCTCCTGCTTATCAAGAAATAAACACTGACCCTGACAAACTCAGCAACTACTGCCCCATCACCCATCTTCCCTTCATTAGTAAGATCCTTGAGAAAGCAGTAGCAATGCAACTCCTCCAAAACATCAATGCCGACAAACTCCTTCAGCCCTACCAATCTGGATGAAGCACAGAAACGGCTACAATCAAGGTGATCGATGATGTCCTTAAAATCCTTAATGATGGTCATCTTGACTTCCTGGTTCTCCTTGAACTTTCAGCAGCAGATACTCAATGAAAATCTTCATCACTGCTTGGGGATCATCAAGATTGTCCAGAGCTGATTCAAATAAAAACTTGCTAATCACCACCAGTTTGTACAAATGGATTCCTCCAGATCACCAACTCTAGCCGTCTCCTGTGGCATCGTGCAAGGATCCATCCTCTCCCCAGTGATATTACATCTTTACATGGAACTCCTTGCTCTGTACAACATCCACATCCACTAATATGCAGATGACAAACAGCTATACCTCAATATATCTTCCATAAAAGACATCCACAGGCTCAAGGGCTGCCTCTCAGTGATCCAGTCATGGATGTGCAGTACTTACCTGAAGACCAACCCCTCCAAGACTGAATTCCTACTGCTGACCAACAACACCAAACACACTGACATCCAGACCTGGCTCTCTGCTATGCACCTTGAGAGTTTCACACCCTAGCTGGCCACATGCACCAAATCAAATGGGTTCAACATCGACAGAAACCTCTCCTACAAACAACACATAGCAAGGAAGACACAAATGGCTTGGTACCAACTTTCTCTCCTGCAAATAATCAAACCCTTCATCTCAGTAAACAACTTCAGATTTTCTGTCTGTGCCCATATTGATAGTGGCAATGCACTTGTGGAAGGCCTTGCAACAACTACCCGGGTTCCCCTTAAATGTTACCTGCATGCAAATTCGACCACATGACCCTAACACTCATCAAACTGCACTGGCTCCCGCTGCAAGCCCATATCATCTTCAAATCCTGCTGCAACATCTACAAGGCTGTCACCCTAAAGTCCCCAAACTACCTCACTGAGAAACACAGGATCTCTTGAGGCCTACAATCCACCAGAAATAAGAGCATGTGCAGACTTGAACTCTGCTAGTGCAGGAAGGAAAAAAACAGAAGACAGGCCTTTTCGGTCTATAACCCAGTACTCTGAAACCTCCTCCCCATCAACATCCGACTCACCCCCCAACATCTACATTCAAGGAGGAGCTCAAGATCCTGGGGTTACTTTTAGTCTGTAGTGTTGTGTTGTAACCAGATTTAAACAAAAACATTGCTTAGTTTTCTACTAGATGAACCCTGCCTGAGCCCTGCTAAGAGTGTCCCCAACATCCAGCCACTCTTGTATCCAGATTACTAGCTTAATCAAATGTAAACCCTGGAATAACCTTTGTTTATTTTATTTAACACAAGATACCATCCAACATGTTTAAAATATTTACAAAACTAACAATAGTATCTGCATCAAGACTACGTTTTATTTACAGAAACATCTAATGGTTTGACAGTGCCATTCAAAGAATCACGTGCCTCTTGGTTTCATGTAAATTGAAGGTTCACATCACAGGGATGGTTTGCTCAAAATGTAAGTTTCGAGTTCAAATTACACCTACAGTTAGATACGCCAGCATATGGTTGTAACTTTGACCTGAATAAGGGATTTACAAGGTTATGAAGTAATTAATATATAACATTGGCAAGCAGATAAAAAGTCAAACTTCTACCTTATTCCTAGACTAGAAAAAACATATTTAGCTGGTTGAACAAAGCATGCATTCACCATTTGGAAATATTCTTTTGTCACAGTGAAAATCATCTTTCCATGACACTTTCTCCAGTGCACTGCCCTCACTGTAGGGACCAATTTTGGGCGTCTAAAATGTGCATTTGCTTCCCCCAGCCAGCGCGAGCACCAGCTCAGTCCCAGCCCATTTCCACCCGCCTCCAATCCGTCACACCCACCCTGATTGGATAATAATGCAGCCTGTCCATTGCCTCTCTTCCCGCCCTCAACCGGCTGATTGGTGTTTCTCGCAGACTCCCCACCTCACCTCGACCCGGTGCCCCTCTTTAACAAGACTCCCAGGGCAAACCCCTACCCACACAGCCCCCTTGGCGAAGGACCCTGAGACAAAGTACAACTTCTAAAGTAGCAGCTCTAGGAAGTGTCTGCAGGTGTCAGCCAAGGAAGCTGGAAGTCACCGCACAACAACTTGGGTGACCGCACCCCATTCACCCCACCTGCAACCACCCAAGCAGCCAGTATCTGCAAGAGCTTGATGAGGACCACACTGCCGTCAACCAGCATAGACGAACAAGGTAGGCACAATCTCAGGTGCAATTAGCTTTGCTACTAACTAGAAATCCCAAATCTAGATCTGCAATTCGTGAAACATAGGCCCCTTCCCACTATCTAGGAGTCTTGTATGTAAATGTGTTTATATCTACCATTTTGCAAAACATAGACCTCTCTCCCACTATCTAGGAGTCTCATATGTGAAGGTGTTTACATCTACCATTTAGCGAAACATAGACCTCTCTCACATTGTCTAGAAGTCTCACATTTAGGTGTGTTTAGATCTTCCATTTGTGAAACATAGGCCTCTCTCACACTGTCTAGGAGGCTTGTTTAGATCTGCCATTTGTGAAACATGGGCCTCTCATCCACTATCTAGGAGTCTCAAATGTAGGTGTGTTTAGACTTGTCATTTGTAAAAACATAGGCGTCTCTCCCACTGTCTAGGATTATCAAATGTAGGTGTGTTCAGATCTGCCATCTGTGAAATATCGGCCTCTTTCCTACTGTCTAGGAGACTCAAATTTAGGTGTGTTTAAACCTGCCATTTGTGAAACATTGGCCTCTCTCCCACTAGCTAGAAGTCTAAGATGTGAATGTGTTTATGTTTGCCATTTTGCGAAACATAGGCCTCTCTCACACTATCTAGGAATATCAAATCCAGGTGTGTGTAGATCTGCCGTTTTGTGAAACATAGGCCTCTCTCCCACTACGTAGGCATCTCAAAAACAAATGTGCTTTAGATCTGCCATTCTGTGAAACATAGGCCTCTCTACCACTATCTAGGAATCTTAAATCTTGGTATGTTCAGATCTGCATTTTTGTGAAACATAGGCCTCTCTCCCACTATCGAGGGATCTCAAATACAGGTGTGTTCAGATCTGCCATTCTGTGAAAAATAGGCTTCTCGCCCACTATCTAGGAGTCGCAAATGCAAATGTATTTTAGATCTGCCATTCTGTGAAACATAGGCCTCTGTCTCACTATCTAGAAATCTCCAATGCAAATTCGTTTTAGATCTGCCATCTGTGAAACATAGGCCTCTCTCCCACTAACTAGGATTCTCAAATGCAAATGTGTTTAGATCTGCCATTCTGTGAAACTTTGGTCCCTCCCGCTGTCTATGAATCTCTAGTTGAATTGCGTAGTTCCCACATCTGCCATGCTGTGAAGCCTAGGTCTTCTCCAACTCTCTAGAAATCATAAATCTAGGCACGGTCCGATTACTGCCTACCATCCTATGGGGCTTAGACCTCTAGATACACTATCGGGGTTCCCATAACTCCAAAGGCATTACCCCTCTATAAATCACTCTGTGAATCTCAGGCTTTCCTGTCAAAATCCCCCCGACTGCCCTGAACAAGTGCAATAGACCAGGTAAGCACCCAGATCTAGTGCCTTACTCCAGTGGAGGTGCACCTCTCCTCAGACACATCTCTGATGCATTCCTCCCCACTAGAAAGACACCATGCCACACACTTGTCAAAGCAGAGCAACACGCTGGTGCACCAGTAGGCCTGTTGAGACCAAACACAGCAGAACTCAACCACCATCATCACACAGTCCATCATCCCATCCCTGCACCTCATCAACCAGCAACCCCCAGCCCTCACCTATTCCTTCTCCTCGCTAGACCAACCCCACTCACCCTGACCCCCCCTGCGCAGATCCCGCTCTGCTTGACTAAGAACGGCAAGATGGTGAGAGCGGGCAGAGAACATAGTCCCCAAAGACATACCAGACCACACAACGAGTCATATAAAACACCCATCACACTCCACCCGTGCCACCAACCACTCAACTGCACCATCCATTCACAACCTCACCGAACAACATAGCAACCCCATCCCGTGCTTTCCCAGCCTTAGAGCAGCTCTGGACAAAACCCCAAGGTGAACAGCTCCCACCCACTCTCACCCACACCCCTTTGACTGTCCAAAAGTCAAGAAAAGTTCCCAGGCCACAGGCGCCTTAGGCCCCTCCTAGAATCGCCCATCCTCCAGCCCAGATCGCAAACACTGCCACCACACTATAGGACCCACACCTCCTCACCCACACCCAATCCGGTCCTAGTCCTTTTCTCATCTCCCATTCCCACTGATCCTTTTTCTCCACACTCCTCCCCCCACAAACCTGCTCACCCCTCCGCTTTGCCCCTTCACCCCAGCCCCCATAGCACTCACAACCCTACAAGCCCAGCACCCACAAGTACATCCCACCAACCATCCTGCATACTCATCAACTCCAGGTCAGTATCCAACAATACATTCCACATCTTTGACCTCATCACAGTAGAAAACCCAGACATCCTTTTCATTACTGAGGCCTGGTTTGCTGACGATTACGAGCCCATCGCGCACAAGGCCTACCCACCCGGCTACAACCTTACTGTCTGGAACAGATCGTGAAGGGGGAGGGCTAGCGATACTACTCAAACACCAATTCCCATGAATAATTAAGGACACCTCAACAAACATCCCAGACTACAAATCCCTAATGGTAAAACTGCAACTCTCACCCTCCACCTCCAACAGCTTCCTACTAATTTTAGACCCTGCGGATACAAATGTGTAGACATACTTGGTGAAGCACTGTCCCCCAACCTCATCCTACATCCAACTCTTACCATTTTAGGGGATTCAACATATGGTTAGACTCACCCTAAAACCCTATGAACGATCACTCACAGACAATCTAGAATAACTCACCCTGACACAATATATCTCCACACCCATCCACATGGGAGGTTAAACCCTTGATGCAATCTTCAGCACTACAAACATATCTACCTAGCCCCCCACCCCCTATCATGGACTGATCACTCAACAATTTACACTTTTAGCTGCAGGTAAATCAGGTGTATGAATGAATACCATCACTTTTTTACCAGACCAGGCGACTTAGAATGAGGCCTAATATCTCTTCAGCATGTTTGCAATTGAAGATGATATTTCACCTGTCACCATTTGCAGCATTAAAGATGTTCTCTTTGCCAAGATACTAAATGGTGATGCAAATGCACCTTTACAGAATCGCAGGGTACTTCTAGATTTATCAAGCATGGCCTATTTTCTTTGAGGAGTTAGGTATGGGTCATAGAAGTTTCTAATCTCCATTCCCCCTTTGACAAGGCAGTTTCTTGTGCACACCGGCCTGTTGTGCAATGTTTTCCTAGTTGACTAAGATTGGTTTGTCGTCTAGTTATACAAAGGACGAGTAGAGAACATAGAAACATCACCTAAAATGTTACAATAAAGCAATGTATGATATTTTGACATTTGGGGCCATAATATAATGTAGAAGGTGAAACTGCAGTAGTAGGAGTTGTACATAGGGGAAACATGCAAAAAGAAAAAATAAACAGCATTGCAAACACAAAAGCGTATAATCCCAAGGTGGTAGGTGGTCACAACAAATTGGTAATTTGCATACACACAATTATGTAATTAAATATGTGCAAGGTAATTTATCAAAACCAAGCCTTTATTCAAAATTATTTTGGAGTAAAGGACCTAACCACAGGCCACTTTTTCTCTTGACAAGCTTGTCCAAATTGGATATCCATTTCAAAATCGAATATTGTTCCAACAACAGTAAGGATTAGTTATCTCACCATTCCTTCTGTATACACTTGTCTGGTGAAACACTGAGATCTTGCTGAAGTGTGAGCTTGCTTGAACCCAAATGGAAAATAATGGTCACGTGAATGGACTCCAAAAACTCAAGAAGCCCTACACTGATTTGCCCTGCTTGCAAATCTACCAAAGCTTTTGTCAATTCTTCGAACAACTATTTTACCCACCTCTTTTGTCAATCATTAAGTGCTTCACAACCAATTGGCAGATACATGGACTAGCCCCGCCCTCCCTATAAACCCATCTCACTCCCTAGTTTCCCTCTCACTCTGCACACTACCCCCAGTCTATCTCTATTTATTTCCAAAATCCTAGCTCAACTCCTTTATGAAGAACAACTTCCATATGATTCTACACACCACATATCCTGTTCTCCTTTCACCACCTCTCTACGACAAACCTACAACACTTATCCCTCACCCTTTCATCCTAAAACATACCACTTCATCTAATATCCCTTTCCTATATCATGCTCTACTGTCCTTGTTACTGGTTCAGGTTTCTACCTCCCTTGCATCATTCGGTCTTAAAATATATATTTGCTCCAGTATCACACATCAGTGCTAAGGTCAAGATTCCATAGACATGACCGAATCCTATATTTTTGAGGAAGAAGTGACCAAATTGTTTTTTTATTTTTTATACAGAAAGAAAAATAAATATGGCGGTGGAGTATGGGGCATTAATAAAGGTGGGAGAGGAGGGTGGTCTACCCCACAATACACAAAAACAAAACGTGGTCATTTCACTCTTTGAAAACATGGATTCGGTCAAATCACCTACATCCCTTAGATCATGCCTAACTACAACACTTTGACCTTAAAGATATCAATGATCTTAGAGCAATTTGTACCATGCTCGTAAATGATTTTATAAAAAAGCACTAGCACTGCACCTTATGTTATGTTATGTTATGTTATGTTATGTTATGTTATGTTATGTTATGTTATGTTATGTTAAAGGTACTTATACCGTGCACTGTTGCCGCCTGCATAGTCTATTGGCACACTAGTAAAACTTATTTCAAAACTCTGGGCCTCATTACACGGATGGCGGTGGACCAAGGTGCTATTAGCACCTTGGTCCATGCCGGTAAAATACCGGCACCGCCTTGGTGCAAAGGGGAATTACCGCCCTATTCCAAGGTTGGTGGGGCGGTAATTCCCCCTTCCCCCATTGCCCTTCCCCAATCCCATTTTTGCCCCATAGGGCTCTATGGGAATGGGGAAGGCGCTAATTACGGTACCGCAAATTGCGGTACCGTAATTAGCTCCCTGGTCCCTTTGCGGGTTGGTTTTTAACGCCTGCAAAAAGCAGGTGTTAAAATCCCCAACCCGCAAAGGGACCTCGTAGTAAGGCGGTAAGGGTTTACCGGTACCGTTAAAATACCGGTACCGGTAAACTCTTACCGCCTACCGTGTAATAAGGCACCGCCTTGGTGGAAAGGGGAATTACCGCCCTATTCCAAGGTTGGTGGGGCGGTAATTCCCCCTTCCCCCATTGCCCTTCCCCATTCCCATTTTTGCCCCATAGGGCTCTATGGGAATGGGGAAGGCGCTAATTACGGTACCGCAAATTGCGGTACCGTAATTAGCTCCCTGGTCCCTTTGCGGGTTGCTTTTTAACGCCTGCAAAAAGCAGGTGTTAAATTCCCCAACCCGCAAAGGGACCTCGTAGTAAGGCGGTAAGTAACCCTTACCGCCTACCGTGTAATGAGGCCCTATATCTCAGAAATGAACCCTACAGCAGCACAGCAGCATGATATCACATATGACACTTAGCTGTACATAACAAAATGATGATTTTTTTCAAATGAATTGCACATGCAGAATGTGCATAATGGTGGCATTTTAGCAAAAGGTGCAACAGCTTCAGTGCCCGCCTTGAGTCGAGGAATGTGCTTGGCAATTTGAAATTCTCTGATTCTTCTGAAGGTTCTTTCCATCATCTGATGTGTGGTAAATATTTTGCGGTGGGACATTGCTTATTGGATGATTGTAAAATGGGAAGCGTGCAAGCAGCATGCTCCGACTGCAAGTCTGTGGTCTACATTCCACATATTGTGTCCAGGGAGCCCGCAGTAGTATATAATTGTTTGCACATCTCTTATTTCTAATTAGAATAGGTCAGTACAGCAGAGAACCATGTTGGCTTGTTTATTTGTGTTTTAGGTGACTATAAACATTTGTTAAATCCTCATTGGTGACAATTGAGGTGGTAATTTTGATTTAACTATTTAGATATTGTTTATAACTCTGAGTCCTCACCTTCCTCATCACTGTCCTGGATCCCAGTCTCGCAAAACCTGTTTGCCTTTATCATTGATTTGGGTTTGTTATGAAGCAGTTTACAGTGAGGCTGGAGGCTTCTTAAGGAAAAAAGCGAAGGCGAGGAGTAGAGCTGAAAAAAGACGTTGCTTTATCAATATTCCAATAAAGAGGAAATCAATGTAATGTTTTAAGGGAGCGTTGAGAAAGTCTGTTTTCCAGTTAAGCCTTGCCATGTTTGGTTAAGGACTGTGATGATTAAGTCTAGGACGCAGAATAATGTGTGCTAGAATGCATGTCTAACTTTATAAATAGATTGAACATCATTGTCCATTTCACTAAATATATACAGATGGAAACAGCCCAGTTTTTTACAAGCTCCATTGTTTTTGAATGTACCACGAACCAACATGCGCAGTACTACCGGAATTCTGAATCTTTACAAGTGCAATGATTATTGGGGCAAAACATTGCCCTGGTCCAAAAATTGAGTTCTTTAAATGCATGTTTGCACCAGGACAATGTCAGCCCGAGTTGTTCTCATTTACATGGTGAAAACATACCTTTAAAGAGTATACCTTTTGCACTAACGCAATGTTTGTTCAGGTGCTCATTGGTCTTGCACCAGTGCACATTTTCTCTAATACTGCAACAAATTGGCTTCTGCCCTACAGCAGCACAAGGATGAGTCGAGGCTTGAGTGCCCACTCGCCCCTCACACTTCTACAAACCAACACAATCATAAAGGTAAAACAGGCACAGTTAAGAGTTATACCTCCCTTACCTTTTGTGATAACGTGGGTCGAGGGATGGCTATACTCTCAAGAGGAGGACAAATGTGGTTCAATAACAACATTTGCCTTTTAGCAAAGTCTAAAATAAAAGAATGCCCAATCAAGGTTTTATAAAACAATATACTTTAATTAAAAACACCATATACTGGCCACCAGGGGGCGCACGGACGATGAGCACCGCCGTGTGAGCTCTGCACCCTCAGGTCCCTAAAGCGCTTTGAGCCCCTGCTTTTGACCCCCCATGGAGAAGCAACTGCTGCTCGTGTCACCCGAAGTGGCCCCTCACCCAGTGGGCGAAGTTTGGGTGAAAAACGGACTTCCCATCCCGGAGTAAAGTCCCTCTGACAACACTGCCCCTCCCCGCCGCATACGCAGCAGCCAGAAAGTGGGACGCGACAACGTGCCACATAGAGGAACCTGGCTCACTACGAACCCCAGGCGACCGCGGCCCTTCCACCCGTCCCGCTTCGCACCCGGAGCTGATGACCATCTGGGGCAGGCGAGTGTGTCCGCACTACCCGCGCGACGGCCTGAGCAGCTCCGGGTGACGCGCGAAAGGAAGCTGTGGATAGGGTAAGTGGCCTCCCCTCGGAGTACGCAGCGGTACTCTCCTCTTCAAGGGCCCGGGGCTGGGAATAACGTTAGGGGCGCAGACAGGAACCGCCCCCACCACAACCTTGCGACAGATGGCACGCGACCTTGAGAGGGCTCCCACATCAAGGCCGGATACACAGGCCACTGAGGCGGCACACGCATATACTGAACGCGGCCTACGCCTTTGGCCCAGCAGCTCCGAAGGACAAGCGCAGTGCCACAGACAGCGCCCGAAGTGAGGACACTGCAGAGGGTTGGGCCCCCCTCCTCCGCACATCCACCAGTCTTTCGCCCCCCCCCCCCGGGGCCTGAATCTCAATCTAAATCAAAGCTACTGTTCAGGCGATCTCCCCCGCGCCATCTTGCCTGGGCCTACACCCAGGACCACGCCGACAACGGAGTACCCCTCCCACTGGAAAGGCTCCCCCGCGCTGAGAGGTGGGCCCCCGTGCGCTGCGGGGCATGTGCCCTTCTCAGAGCCACCGTCCATAAAGATGCCCGCCTCCCCTGGATCTCAACACTGTTAAACGGGTGCCCCCCAATAACCCGAGGCGCAGCACGCACCCTGCCCCTCCTCAACTGCCCAGACTCCTCTACCAGAAGACACCCTCCAACCTTCAGCCATATTCTGTAGGGTGGCTGTGGAGCCAGGGACAAGCCTTGATTCCCGCTCTCTGGCTGTACCCTTAGTGGGATCTCTTGCCCAAACACCGCCGAACCCAACGTATGAATGCCAAGGAGAGACTAGCAGCATACCAGTTCTCACCCTCGCAACACAACTATTGTGCACCCGGAGTCGCCAATATGTCATCACAGGGCCCCGAGGCATCCTCCACCAAGGCGGACGTCGCAGATATCCTCAACAAAATGCAGAGTATGAGAGCTGACATTGGTGGCAAAATCGATAAAATAACCCAAAGGATGGACAAGATGGAGGACCGGCTTGAAGAAGTTGAGCACAACCAGACCTCGCTGAACACCCTAGAGACCCAAATGGACGTGCGACTCGCCGGACTCGAAGCCAGGGAAGAGGAATTCCACCTAAAAATCGATGACTTGGAAAACAGAGAGCTGCGCAATAACATACGCATCTTCGAAATTCCGGAGAATGAAGGCGACACTGAGTCAGACCTGAAAAGAACATTGCATAGCATAATGAAGTCGCTGTTCAATGATGACTCAATTGATGAACCCAAAATTGAACGTGTCCACAGGGCTGGGGGAAAGCCAGGAGGTCCGCGATCGGTGCTTGCCCGATTTCATTACTACGCAGCCAAGGCCAGGGTCTTGGACAAGGCCAGGAACACTCCGCAAGTCGCGTTGGGCCTGGTACGTGTCTCCATGTATCAAGACCTATCTTCCCTCACACTAGCAATGCGGAGAAAGTGCCATCCACTCACCAAAATGCTGAAAGAAAAAGGGATCCGATACCGTTGGGGTTATCCCTTCTCGCTTTCCTTTGAATGGGAAAGCAATGCCATAAAATTAATCTCAGAAAAGTATATTAGGTGCTGCATATTTGACCTATTGGGTACCCAAGAGGAGGAACCATCACAGAGCGGAAACAGGCCGGAGGCAAAGGAATGGCACACCAAAGGTCCACGAAGAAAGAAGTTGCAGAGCGCCAGGAAATATAGACGGATTAACGCCTCCCCGGACACCGAACATTGAACCCACTTTGTTCTTTTACTTGTTTCCCTTTCCATGGGTGCGCCTGGCGACGGACATTAGATTAACTAGAGATCTCTGAGAACGTCGGATGGACACCCACTGGGCAGCAACAGGGAGGGTGGAATCGTTGTCCTCACACCGCCCCACTTGATGTGGATAAGGTACTCACAAAGCAACCTGGGGTGAAGGTACTCTTGGACGATGTGGTTCGATGCACTTTAGTGGACCTTAAAGAAGGTAGAGGAAGCCGAAGTTTGTGTGCGGCCTGAGAAAGGGTAGCACGTAGGAGGTGGTGTGAACCGATATGAAAATGAAGAAGGGCCCTTACAAAGTTTTACCGGGGGCTGAATATCGGGCGCAAGTGATCGGGATCTTACTGTTGCAATGCAGTTCAGTTTGTTAACATGTTTACATATGCAGGGGGGAGTTGGGGGCTCATGGTTACGTTTTATAATTATGTGGTTGGGACCGTTTGAGGTGCGGTTCCTGTTGGTGGTCCAAAGACGATTGGGTGAACATAACCCAGCTGGATCAGACGCTGTATGGATTGGGGGGGGTGGGTTAGTGCAACTCGAAGGGTCAGGTGGACGGATGAATACGAAAATGAGAAGAAGAGAAAGGCACGCTTAATAATGTTAAAGGCTAAGCGACAAGGATGTACAGCGGCCCCCATAGGGGCACATAGGAAACAACTTACTTGTGTAGGAATAGGCATATGGCAGGCGCTTAGAGCAGAGACATTGAGGCAGGCGTACTTATTGGGCTACCTCACACATTGCAATGGCAACAACACCTAGACATTACAAGCTACGCATATGCACACTCAATGTAAAAGGCTTGAATTCCCCCACAAAACGCTCGCTGGTAGCGAGGGAATTTAAAAGGTCCAACATTGATATTATGTTCTTACAAGAGACGAAATATCAGAAGGGTAGCGAGAAGGGGATCCCCAGTGGTCTGGTGGGACACACATATTGGAGTTCGGGTGTCCTCAAAAAAGCTGAGGTGGGGATCCAGGTCCGGAAGAACCTCCACATGAAGATCTTAAATTCCTGGACTGACAGGGAGGGTAGGGCCATGTTAATAGTAGGATCCATTCAAAACACAGTCGTAACCCTTGCCACAATTTATGCACCCAACCAATGCCAAAAAAGATTCCTCCTTAAAATCACCGAATGGCTGTTTAATAAATCGCAAGGCCACAATATTCTTGGGGGCGACTTCAACACATGGATGAGTAGTGCCATGGATAGGCAAACCGCACACAATGTCTCCCAACCTCCCCGGTCGCAGGAACATGCAGAAATTAAAACGATACTTGCCCTGTACGGCCTCTCGGACAGTTGGCGTCACTTACATCCAATGGACAAAGGATTTACCTTTCGATCCATTCCTCATGACACGCTCACACGAATAGATTGTCTGTTCCTCTCAGAAGATCTAATGAGAATACTCCACACTGCAGACATACATCCCATTGCATGGTCTGACCATGACATGGTTGTGGCGGAACTAGACTGGGAAGGCCTTGCTCATCGCAACTCTTAGTGGAGGTGCAACGAAACGTTGTGGTCGGATGTGCTTTTCAGGGAAGAATTGGAAAATGAGATCAAACAATTCTTCACGACCAATGATACGGATGAAGTCACGAAAGTGAATGTATGGGAAGCGGCAAAGGCCACTTGGCGTGGGATCCTAATCAGGGAGGGGGCGAGGAAAAAGAGGGAGCGCACCTTGCTGGAGGCTAACGTCAGAAAGAAATTAGACGAAGCGGAGAGTCTAGCCCAGACATCTCCTCAACATAGAGCTGCACACCTTGCGGAAGCTAAGGCATTACAGGAGGAGCTAAAAGCCCAGGAAATGAGCAAGGTGATCCAGACCTTACAATATCTGAAACAAAAGTACTACGAAAAGGGGATAAAGCTGATGCCCTCCTTGCGGCAAGGCTCCGTGCGCAAAGGGCAGAACGATGGGTAGGCATGATAGAGAGGACAGATGGCACTCTCGTGGATACAACAAAATCCTCCCCGGAGGGCATATGGGAGGCATTTGCCTTTTTTTATGAAGATTTATACACCTGTGACCCCCTTCCCCCACCGGGGAGTGTAGATGCCTATCTCAAAGAGGCAGGTCTCCCGGCGCTTACGCGCCCGGAGGCAGAAGCTCTTGACACTCCGGTCACTGGGGAGGAGGTGGCTGATTCCATTAAGCATATTAAGTCGGGAAAGGCACCTGGGGACAATGGCTTCACCCCTGGCTTCTACAAGACGTTCACTGCGTTCCTTACCCCCTTCCTGGTGACCCTATTCAACCACATCTTTGAAACAGGGCAGGCACCCCCGTCCTTTGCTCAGGCCCTCCTGAAGGTCATCCCAAAAGAAGGCAGAGACCCCAAATACTGTGGGTCATATCGCCCCACATCACTCCTTAACATAGATGCTAAGATATATGCGAGAGTGATAGCAGCCAGATTAGAACCGCACTTACCGAAATTAATACACTCGGATCAGGTTGGCTTTGTTGTGGGGAGACAGGTAGCTGACACGATGAGGAAGACGTTACACTTAATACACGCGGCACAGGGGAGGAAGGACGACCCCACCCTCCTGTTGCTTGATGCCGAAAAGGCCTTCAACAGAGTCGATTGGGAGTTCCTGGAAAGGGTACTAGTCTGGATAGGTCTTGGCCCCAAACTACGCCGCGCCATTAAGGCAATATACTCAGCTCTCCAGACCTCGGTAGTGGTGAACGGTGGCTACTCAAGGTGGTTCCCATTAGAAAGAGGCACCAGGCAAGGCTGCGCACTATCTGCTAAATTGTTTATGTTGTCTCTTGAACCGCTGGCACAGAAGCTTAGACTTGATGAAAGGGTGGGAGGGATTAAAGTAGGGGATCAGGAATACAAACTAGGCCTATATACTGACGATACCCTCCTGCATACAACGAACCCCTTGCGTTCGATACCTGCGGCCATGGAAATAATCGGGGCATACGGCCAACTGGCAGGCCTAAAAATCAACACAGAGAAATCGGTCCTCCTCCCGCTAGACAAAAGTAGGGACTTAGAGATTGAGCGATTCACACCCCTAGGGATGGAGGTTAGTCTCACTACGTTGCGATATTTGGGCATCAATGTGACTCGTGACCTGGGTGACCTATTTGAAGCCAACTTTCCCCCGATGCTAAGTACAATACAAAAAGACATTGAACGGTGGACAAGGCTCACCATCTCGTTGATGGGCCGACTGAACACCATTAAAATGGTAATCCTGCCAAAGTTACTATACCTATTTCAGATGCTCCCCATCCAACTCCCCAGAGACTTTTTTGTAACCACCAAAAAAGTCCTACATACTTTCCTATGGCAAAACAAAAAATCCAGGGTCCCTGCTGCCTTACTTCACCTCCCGAAAGACGATGGTGGGGTGGGTCTCCCAGACATAGAGCTGTACTATAGGGCTGCACAACTGCGAGTGCTAATCCCACATGTCAGACAACAAAAAGACTCTCAATGGATAGGCTTTGACAACCACTATCTCCGTCCTTTTATCGTGGGGGAATGGCTATGGGTACCTGGGCCCCAATTACGAAATAGCATTAAAAATCACCCCATCCTCGGGACTATATGGGCCATATGGAAACCAAATAAAGGAATGAAAGGAGTCACAACATGGCCTTCCCCCCAGGCGCACCTATGGGCCCCGGGCATTCGGGATACCATTCCTGATCCAGGCAGTTTTGAATCATGGTACGAGGCAGGGTTGGAAAGGGCAGGCCAATTACGAAGGAATAACGCTTTCATCACTATCCAAGAGCTGGAGGAAGCTCTCGGTATAGGTCAGCTCTCAGTTTTCTAATACCTAAAACTAAAAGGTGTTATGACCGGGGAGGTCTGGAAGGAGGCGCTACAGAGAGACCTCACCCTGTTCGAAAAAATTCTGGACACATACATAGACACCAAGGGACTCATCAGTGCAATGTATGCAGCACTAGTTGGAGTCAACACAACCCCCTCCATCACTCTGAAACACAGATGGGAAAAAGACCTTGGGAGACATCTCACCCCAGAAACATGGCTCAAGATTTGTAGAAGGGCCTCGAAAACCTCTATCTCTTGTCAGTACAAATTGCATGGGATTAAGCTTTTGTATAGGTGGCAGTATGACCCACTCCGGCTAGCCAGGATGTATCAGGATGTGAGTCCTTTCTGCTGGCGGGGCTGTGGCCAGAAAGCGGAGTACTGGCATATGTGGTGGGGATGTAGGGTGGTCCAGGCATATTGGGACGAAGTGCTCAGTTGGATAAAAGAGCTTGAAGGAGAGGAAAGGGAGAAGCACCCATTCATGATCCTATTTAGTTTGGTCGAAACAGAAGAACAAACAATCAAATTGCCCATAATGACACATGGGGCCTCATTACACGAAAGGCGGTGATCCAGGGTGCTATTAGCACCCTGGACCATGCCGGTAAATTACCGGCACCGCCTTGGCGGAAAGGGGATTTACCGCCCTATTCCAAGGTTGGTGGGGCGGTAAATCCCCCTTCCGCCATTGCCCTTCCCCATTCCCATTTCTGCCCCATAGGGCTCTATGGGAATGGGGAAGGCGCTAATTACGGCACCGCAATTTTGCGGTACCGTAATTAGCTCCGATGTCCCTTAGCGGGTTGGTTTTTAACGCCTGCAAAAAGCAGGCGTTAAAGCACCAACCCGCTAAGGGACCTCGTAGTAAGGCGGTAATGGTTAACGGTCACCGTTACCATTAACGGTGGCCGTTAACCATTACCGCCTTCCGTGTAATGAGGCCCATGGGCTCTTGCTTGCTGCGAGGGCCTGCCTCACAACTGTGTGGAAAAGAACTAGTCTACCAACTAAAGCTGAGTGGATCAACGTCTCCCGTAATATCTTCAATATGGACAAACTAACAGCAGCCATTCATGGTGATCGCACTTCCATTGACAATGAATGGTCCGAGTTCCGAGCCAAGTACTTTGCACAAAATTAAGGTGTAACACGATACAGCTAAAGCGTCATTGCAATGATCTGCCTACTACTCTAATGTTAATTTTGAAATGTCTTATGCAAGTGCCACTTTTTTTTAAAAATTCGTTTGCCTATGGACTCTGTCACCGGACTGTAAAATTTACTTTAGATCAGCTGTTGCCTCCAGCGTTGCTGGGTGGGGGAGGGGGACAGGGATCAAGTTGTGGGTAGTCGTTAAGTATGTGCAAATGTAAAGCAGCTGAGTTATTGTAATGTAAACTGCATTCCCTAGTTTTGAAAAATAATAAAACCAATTTTCAACAAAAAAAAGACACCATACACAATAATAAGCAGATGGAAACCATTGTAAAAACACACCTCTGTAGAAGGAACACTGAATATGCAAATATAGAAAGGATTCAACACTCTGGGTAATGAGACAGGGGGACAAAAGACAACTAAAATATTACCATTTTCAAAAAGGATATTTCTTGAGGTTTTAAAAAGGATTAAAATGAGCTGGTCATTCTCTAGGGCCCAAAGATGGACCCAACGTCAGATATCAGTCATTAATCCCTTTGAAAATGTGTTGGAGAGTTGACAATGCCAAACCAGGTTTCTCAGCATCGTTCACGGTTTATTATTGGTTTGAGGATGCAGCAGTCATGATAGTTCAGCAGAAAGCTGGCCTCAAGTTGAGGTTGAACAGAAGGTAAATGCGGTCGCAAGCATTTACTCGAGCTACGTAGATTGGTTGGTCACCAGATTTGGTTCGGCGGTCGAGTATCAATGGCGGTCAAGCTGGCACAAGAATGTGCAGATGAGTCGATTTGAAGTGGAAGCTCAGAGGTCACCGTTAATGAGACACCAGGTTCGGGCTGTTTGACTTGAAGGACCGACAATGAAGAAGCTGGTGCTTCTAACAGTGACTCAAGAAATGCAAGGCAGCCGTACCACAGAGTCTGAATGGTAAAACTAAACTGATGGAAGACACCTATGTTGCAGCAAATGAAAAGTGTCTTCTGCACACTCAGATTAACATTCACCAAACGATGCAGGGATTTGTATGATGTAATGTGTACCCAGGTTTTATTGCATGCATAAATGCAAATATCATCAACAACAAAAACCCATTTTAACTGATTATTAGTGTTCAATGCTAAACACAGTGTGTTCTGTTTAATTTCAAAGATGCAGCGAAATCATTAGGAATGATTGCCTGTGACACTGTGGACAACTGTCACCTGTAATTTAAACAAAATATGAAACAGGTTGCTACTATTGGAAACAGGTTGCTACTGTTCAAATGGGAAATGTGAATGTTATTCAAAATCAGGCAAACAATGATCGTTCAATTAATGAAATACACGCCTTTGGGATAAAAGTATCATAGTTGGAGTCATGTAAGGCCCTCTTGAATGAAGGAGAGAGGTACTTAAGAACATGGATCTTCTGCATGTTCAGCTCATAAGATGATAAAAGATGAAAGTGTGGACCTCACAACTAGAGTGCAGCCTTACATTAAGTTGGTTTGACCAGTATGAAGCTACTTCTAACAGTTGATGGGACAATATGAGTTACAATTGAAAATTGACAAGTAAAGAATAATCACCTCAACTGCTGAAGTCACTGAGTGTCCCAGTTGGCATGCTTCTGGCTATCACACAGAGTTCAAAGTATGTCAAGGCTGAAGTCAAAGGCCATGCTAAATAATCTGTGGCCCATGTGTAAGGACCCCATCAAATGCAACAGGAAGGTTTGACACCATATTACACAGCAACTTGTCCTTTATTCAACAAGTCTAGCCACTCACAAAAACATGCATTACCCACAGCCAGCCACATAGAAAAACCTCTCGATGTTAAACGCAGATCACAAGATTGGAGTTAGCACCTGCTTGCTTACTTTGCAAGATGCGTTGCTACAGCACTCTCTACAACACTCTCTACAACACTCTCTACACTGGCCTCCCAATAACGCCTCTAACAACAACTACAATTGGTACAGAACAGAGCAGCCAGACTCATCTTTGTCCTAAGCAAAGTGGCTCATATTCCTTCAGTGCTAAAAAGTCCTAAATGCCAGCCAATAGAGAAATGTATCAAAGTTAACGCCATGTGCATAACACACAGAATTTTCTGGAGAAAGATAACCGGACACATTGGTATTGTATAGTGCCTAACTTCGAAAGCCAGGACACAGATGAGTAAATAAAGTGACAGGAGCCAATTCTAAGCTTAGTCCCAATAGATATTGCTGAGCTGGAGGTGGACAGCAGGACATCAATGTACGTTCCAGTGACAACGGGAAAGACAAGCACTGGCTCAGTAGTTTCCATGATCTTATAGCATGTGTTGGGAGGATAAGGCATGTATTTAAGACTGCACCCTTTGCACCATGTGTATTGACATTTATGTGGAATATTGTGCTTAATAGCAGAGGCATTACGAAGTCTGGGAAAATAGAAAGAGAGCAGGAAACAGGAAATATATCATCCATTTAATGTAATAGAGCGTGTTCCTCAAGTTGCGAACCATTTGGCGCCTTTTGCCTGGATGCGAAGTGTAACAATCTAGTAACGTCACTGGACGAATGAATCATGCGCTGTCACATGTCGAACTCACGCACATACATTATATGCAATTTTTGAAGTTAGTTTTGCAACTTTGTTCTTGTAACTGGTGTCGAGAACATTAACTCTAGGGCAGAGATATACACATTTCATTATTATTAAAACACCGCAAAATGTTTCCCTCTAATTCTTGTATTAATGCAAGATTGCAAGCAATACGTTCAAATATTAACTCGTCATGCAGAAAATTACTGTTCTACCTGCACTTAGAATCTCTGATGTTGGCTGCCCTTAATCTATACAGGTCCACCCATGTATTGTCCCTGGTGACTGTTGCATTCATTTCCCTCCACAACCAGGTCAGAATGTCATTCAAACTCACCCCATTGTAAGAAGCTCACTGCTTCCGAACAAACCAGATTTCTTATCTATTCTATGTTCTTTTGTGATGAAAAGAGCATTGTTTCTCCCTGTAAATAAAATAAATACATACATACATTTACAAAAAAAACAATGAAAATCCTTGAAACCTAATACAGGTCGATTATGTTTGTGGGAGAGGTTTAATATAATGTTAGAAACCAGGTACACCTCTAAACTATTTGATCACAGGACGTTTTGGGCAATACAGTTTGGTTTATCCATCATTCGCAGAACGGTAAAATAATTACAAAAAAAAAAAAAAACTCCAAACACCACACAACAGAGAACTCCTCTGATTAGACATGTCAGCATGATTCAATAAACCTTTAGAATGATGCAGTTAGTGAAAGTGAACAAATACAGCTGCCCTGCCTTGTTGTGCGTCTGCCTCTTCAAATGACACTCGGGTGACTGCAGTAGCTAATCCCAATTGGTACCCTGAAAATGGCCGGGAGAAGCAGTAGTATACTCGGCTCCAACCAACAAACACAATGCACAGGCTCTGGTGGCTGCCTGCTGCAATGCAATCCAAGATGGTAAGTGCTGCATTGAGGTTTAAACGTGCTTCTATATTATAACAGCATATCAATGGCCAGCTGTTGTTCTCTTGAAACTGTACTTGTATTCTTAATTCGCAGGCATAATTGAATAATTTGAACTCGCCAGGTGCCAGCCATAAAAGAGAGCATTCCTTTGAGGTGAAATTAGGTTTAATTGCCCATGTAGGGAACATGTTCTGTTCCTCCAGCCTGCTTCAGAGCCTCCTTACAACATAGGGCACTTTTTGATTTTGTCTTGATCACATTTCCATTCGTTCCTATTATGTTGCACTTTCTGTTACCCTTTCCTTCCTGACACACATCTGAAATAGTACTGATAGTCAGGGGCCGGAGAAGATGTCTCAGGCTGGTGGGGCCCAGTTTAACATGATGTTTGGGGGTCCCACACCTAACAACTGGGAAAAAAGTCAGAGTCACCTGTGATGTGCTTACACTATAATGATGTCAAAATTATCACGGGAGCCAGTCACCAGGGAATTGTGTGTTAAAAATATCGTAATTGCAATTGTTCTTTGAGGCAGGGTGTTGATGTCAGGAAACCAGAGGAAAAGGTCAAGGGGATGATAAGGAGGAGATGATGGCCTGAGGGCACCAGCAAGAATCAGCCTGTAAAATGCGCGTGGTGCACGTTCAATGGTCCTAATTAAAGGACTAAGGGCACGATTCACAGAGCGTTTTCCTATGGGATTGCACAATTATAAAACACTTCTGTGAATCAGGCCCCGTTTTTCTGTGACATAAGATTGTCAGCACGGTGCAGCTGCTGGGTATGGCTGAGACGTTCTTATTGATTGGCAAATAGGGCACGTGTCCCAGCCCCCCACCCTTGGGTGTGGCTAACCTGCTGCCAAACTTGAGCAGGGGTGGTTGTGCTGCTTGTGGGGCGGGGGCAAGTGGCACTTCATGCTGTATAGCCAAGTCTCGAGGCCAGAAAACATTTTGCATTCTTTATTTCTTGCACCTATTTACATCATCATTTAGACAATGAAAAGAACAGCTGTTTTGTGTGTCCATGCCTGCAGGCACAGTTGAGACACACAAAAACAAGCATTTGCAATGCCAACAGTTTGAGTAGGCATGTGAAAGGCTCTTGCCAGGTACTGCCACAGTGTATTAACTGGCTATTGATGGTAGCAGGTGCAAAATGGTGCGAGTACTTGGGCATCTAAAGGCAGTGCCCACAAATGCCTATTAGACAAGACAACACTTTCGGCTTTGCCAATGTTTGTTTTCAACAGGACTTCTGCGAAGGTCCTGCATAGTGCTTATAAATCGAGTGGCTGAAGTCAGACCTGGTCAAGACATATTTATTTCACTAGTAGTAAATCTCAGAAGACTACTTTGAAAACACACTGGCGGGTGCTTCGAGTGCAAAGTTTGATGGAAAAGCTTGATTAATGTGAGCTAAAGAGCTCCCATGAGGAGGTGTTTACTACGGGCAGGGGCAGGAATTGGGTGGGAATAGCCATAGGGATTAGCATTGCCATTGGCAGTCAATGGGTGGGCAAATAATCAAACATCGACAAGCTTTGTGTCCCTCCTAAAATGCTCTTTCTCCCTATCTGTTCTGTAATGTAATAGTTTCACGTTACAGGTGAGTCTAAAGCACCACCTAATAGCCCAAACTATAAAACACTAATGATGATTGACATGAGGTGCACGTGTTGTCTGATGGGTCTGCCCCTGCAGTGAGTCCACATTTGTCACTGTTCTGTCGACCTCTGTGACTGCTGGGTTTGGCCTTGGTTGTGAAAGTGAGTGAGGGCAACTGCACAAGCCTTAGAGCCAAGCAGTACAAGGGAGCACACTTTGAGAGGCAGTAGGACCTGGCTTCCATCCTGATTTCACGCCTGTCTCGGATCAAAGGCTTTCACTTGAGGGGGGTGTTCTGCCTCTGTCCTCCGTCAGTGTGTGGTGTAGCAGGTCATTGTATGGGAGACAGGCAGTAACAGTTCACCTTTTACATTACATTGGGTTTGTAATAACCTGCTCAATGTACTAAAAATACCCAAGTTAAAGGAAAGGAAATTGGGGTGCTGGCCCCTGTAACCTGCAGGACACTGTTTCTGAACCCCATCAGGGCAGACTCAACCTTTCATCCTTTCATACGTGGATAAAATAAGTACCATTTAGCTGAGCTGAGCTTTGAAATCCCTGATTAATTAAGTTCCTGGTTAGTTTAAAGTGCCCAAAATAACATGACTCATAGATAAAAAGAAAATGTTTGTCTGAGGAAGAAATGTGGTCATCACATTGAGGAGAGAGCCTGAGAAGGGATTTGGCAGGCACTCACATTAGTGTAATGTATTTCTGGCATGGTAGACCCCACTACGCACTTGATTCCACAAGGCACACAGTGATGGGGCTCCTCCATCCATAGGGTCTTTAAATAAGTGTATGGTGTCTGAAGCAGAGATGTATAGCCCGAGAGGGCATCAATTCTGAAAGCATATTGCAGTATAGAGGTGAATCATGTCTTTTAATTGTTTCCATAGCGCATTGTACCAGACATAGGCCAGGAAAATGCAATCTCAGTCCGATACTGGGCCACTTCTATGCCATGGCACATTCGATTCGTAGTCGTTATTGGCTGGGGTGACAAACAAAAGCAGGTGACAAGTTGGCTGCGCCCCCAGATGTAACAGGAAAGCAATAGTAATGGAAATTATGTTGAGCCAATGCACAATACATTCATTTTGGTGTGTGAATGCTTTCATTGAGCACATTTTTCGCTGGCAATTATGTGCGTGCCGAGCTGTTGGAGCTGTACAAATTAGAAAAAGCAGACATGGGTTGCAATCTCGCATTAGTCCCTGCCACTCAATGTTGGCAATCATTTTGAAACACACAAAACACTGACATGCTTACTTCTATGTGAGTGTGGGTTTTGCTGAATGCCTGTTACAGTTCATCTTTGGTGCAGTGCTGGCATTCACACTGTAGAGCCATTAGTACCTCGCGAATCACAATCACACAATAATAAGAGGCAGGGCAAGAACAATCTATTTGTCTGCATACAGGGAAATGTTGCATAATGGGAGGGGCCCCAAACTGGCTACCCTGTAAGGAAGTCTTTACACTTTCTTTTGATAATGCAAAGTGTGCAATTAACGTATTGCAATTAAGTTCAGATCAGATCAACTGAACCTCTAAATGGCCAGTTTGTGCATTCACTTAAGAACAACCTTTGTGGCAATTCCATCTTTCTTTGGGGAACATATGAATAAATGCAATAATCGAAGTGGAATGAATATTGATACGTTTGATTTGCACAAGTTGAAGAAGATAGTTTAGTGAGGTAAGCACTTGTTGCCCAGATCTGTGCTTGTGTGCTGGGGTTCATATTTGTGCATATACATGCTGTTAATAGGAACACTTTCTTCTCTACAAAACAACATACCTGCAATAAAAAGAACTAGTTATGTAAATTAAAGTGGCATCAATATGATGCTGGTCTAGTTAGTGGTGTTGTCTGTCTTTCCTCACACCAATATTCTTTACAGCAAAAACAGCATTGTAAGGTAAATGCTAGCTGCTACATTTATCAATGTCACCCATCTACTGGTTTATGCAAAATGTGGAATCGGAAGTAATGTTAGCGTTTCTCAAAGCCACTTTATAATTGCCCCCTTCATCTCTTCTATACTTTACTTTAATTTATTCTTTCTTGGAGACACATTTTTCATATTCTGGGTCCTCTTTGATCAACGGACTGTTTTTAAAAAAAATCAATTCTTTGTCCTTGGTCAATTCTCTCTTCTTCTGTAATATGTTAACCATTGTGCTGCTTCAGTTTGTTTGATTTATGTTATGTTTTGTTTTAATTGTAATAAACTGTGTTTCAAAAATAAAATTTTAAATTCAATTCCTGAGCATGATGTACTTGTATGTCATAGTGCGAAGAATTGCTATTTGGCATGGGTGGAAAGCCCTGCCTTTTTGTATGTTTATTAATACATAAAATGATGTGGGTAATTCAATTTCCAAAAGGGTTATCTACCAACGAAATTCCCCTTTTCGTCAACTCCATGCCAGAATCATATTATACTTCTGCCCTGCTGCATCAGCAGCTTGATCTGCAGCTCCTGCTCTGCTTGTGGCTTAGAGCAAATTCAAATGTCACAAGATGCCCACTCAACAGCTGCAGCGACAGCCAAGTTTCTGCCATGCAGGGTCGGCATTCAAGATATGCCCCCCTGTACCAAAACTATGATGATCATGTGTAACCCATGATGGCGATAGGGTAATCTCTCAATAAAGCTATGCCTGAGTTTAGGCATGGTGCATGGTACCACTTATGAAATGATCATGGCCACTACATCCCAATTGATATCGCACATATGTCAGCTTCTGTGAGTCAGCTCTGCTGTGGAAGGGGATGTGTATTCTGGTGTTACTCACCAGCAAGCTGGCTGGGGCGTTCCTCGTGTTGACTGGACTGAGAGGCAAGGCAGAAATCCCTCTGGACTCTGCTCGTAAACCGGGTTCACCCAGAACTGAGGCCTCCTCAACTTGAGGGAACTCTTCTTTATGATATAACCTTCTGCTGTTTGTGTTATACGGACAGAAGGGTTGATCACACAAAATAACGGGGAATATGTGCAGAGCTTAAACCACAGCTGTAAAGGAAACAAAACAATGGTTAACACAAGCGGAGATAGATCAACATACTTCCGGTTCCCAAAAATACCTTGTTCTTTTTGGCATCTAGGGCGAATGGGGTATGTTCTAGGAAAAACCAAAGGTAGGGATTAATCGCCTGTGTCCCTGGTTATAGGACAACAGATGTAGGGCAAGATAAGAACAGAAGGATTGGCTTACCAAACAAGGGGAAATGTTAAGTTGTAGAGACACTACAATGGAGTAGAAACAACAGTGAGGAGAAAAGAACAAACAGGAAGATTGGTAAGGGTAAGACTCGCGTGCGGCATGAGGTTCACACTAGTTATGGGCTGATGCACAATTCTGCAGAGCGTTTGCATGCACTAGTTGGTGTCCCTTTTTATGATCAGGAAGAGAGTATCCCAAAGGAAGTCACTGATTAATGGACAATGGCTAGTCAGCGTGCAATAGGAGAGAACACAGGAGTGTGGGAACCCCTGTTCAGGTAAGGCTAATAGCCACACAGTAATCAGGTGATGTCTAGTAACAGGATGGAATCAACACCGAGACAAAAAGGACTCAAGGAAGGCTAAGCGGGTTGATTTTGCAGGGTTTAGACAGTGTGGCAGAAGGAGTCCAGTACACGGGTTGAGGTCGGCAACTGCAGGTGGAATGAAGCAAAACATAAGACTGAGGAGATCTGTGTAATAATCCGAGTCGGAAGCAGAACGGGACACCCAAAATCAAGGGCAAGGAAGTAGAAGTTCATTTACACAAAAGCTGAGGTGGAGGATCAGGAATCAAAACAGAGAAAAAGGTTTCAGAGTAGCGCTACAAAAAGAAGCAGCGTCCTATACTAGAAACTGGACAGGGATATATAATGTTTTGCTCAAGTTCTAAGAGAAGTCCAGTGTTTTTCTAGCATTGCCGGTAGTCCCAAATCCAGCAGCTACATTGCCTCGTATTGCTCACACACCAGCGTGATTTCCTTTTGTCAATTTGGGTTTAGCTTTCTTTTCCAGGCAAATCCAACCAGATAGTCAACATGTGATTGCCTTTCCTCATTCTTGCTTGCAATATACGTGGACAGACCCACCCTCACAAGGGTATAAGAAAATCCAACCATCTTCTCCCAGAGTCTTATGAAGTAACTGGATGGCATTCAGTTCCCAGGGAGATCTTTGGTCCAACATGTGGATTCTCTAGTGGTGGTACTATCGCATATGATACATGTGATGGAGACACATATGTTCTTTTAAGAGCATTAGCAAGGAAGGGATACAAAACATCCAAACAGAAATAGCAGTTAAATAAAGTAATGTTGCACTTTTTGTGTTACACCATTTCAACTGGTGCGAGAAGCCTGACCCGTTCTGAAAATATATTAAAATTACCCAGACCAAAAAGAATTAGGCAAATGATGTTCCTCGAAGGGACAACAGGGCACTGCTGAAAATGGTAATGTGTTAGTCAAATATGGTGGGTCGCTTACAAGAAATGACACACTTACACACACCAGAATCACTGAATGTGTTTTGGCGGCAGCCGAGGAAACGTGTAGAAATGAATGGAGAAATATAGTGACAAGAGCTGATTAATTTCGTATTATAGCACTGCATGTGATTCACTGGTAGGAGGCCTGATGTGTTGCTTGAAGCCCATTTCAGAGGCTACTTCTTTAGTGCAGTCATCTGACAATTTGGTGTTAGGATCACCCCAATTGTAACAGTACCACATGACGTTGCAGCATTACTGTTAAAACTGAAGGCACATCCACTATCTACATCACAGCTTACACAATGTAAATTGATATTATTAATTTCTTGATTGTTATATTAACACAGTGGGCCTCATTACAAGTTTGCCGGTCCGGGAACTACGGTACCGGTAAGCTTGCTGGCACCGTAGTTCCCAGACCAGCAAACTATGAGTTGTGCTCGCGGGTGCCTTTCTGCCCGCCAGGCACCCGCAAGCACATAATGGATTCCGGCCCGTGGTAATGGGGACATACAGGGTCCGCCAAGTTCGGAATGGCCCAGTATATCCCCATTGCCAGGGGCCAGAAAAAATGCAACTCTGGCAGCAGCCGTGCCTGTAAGACAAGCATGGCTACCACCAGGGTTGTAATTAGGCCAAGTGTCACAACTGCAGCTCTCACCATACAACACAAAGGGCCTCATTACAAGTTTTCTCGTCCAGTATCAACACTACCGGTAAGCTTGCCGGTACTGGTGTTAACGGACTGGCAAACTACGAGTTCTGCTTGTGGTGCCTTCCCGCCTGCCAGGTCTGACCTGGCGGGCGTACCGGCACCCGCGAGCAGACACTGCCGGTAGCACCGGCACCATTCTGAATGGTGCCAGTGCTACCTGCCTCCCCATTCCCATTGAGCCATAGGGGGCTCAAATGGGAATCGGGAGTAAACGTTTCTGGCCCCTAGCAATGGGAAAATACAGGGGCTGCCATAGTTGTAAATGCCCTGTATTTCCCCATTGCCAGGGGCTGGAAATATTTGCGGGTTTGGCAGCAGCCTGCTGGTTTTTACGGCAAGGCTACCGCCAAACTTGTAATGAGGCCCTAAGACTTACTAGAGACCGGACTACAAAATCTTGATGAATGATTTCAAGTTGATGGTTCAGGTTTGAGAAATGACAAAGGAGAATTGTTTTCATGTTGCCTGGCGTGTACCGCAGATCAATTTATTAAACATGTGCAAATGCTGGCACAGGTTGCTGAACACATACCATTACATGAGCGAGTGAGGGCTTTGGCAAAGGGAAAAGAGTGGCAATTTACACTGATTCTAGCTATGAATTCTGCATAATGCACCATTATGTGATATTGTGGAAGGAAAAGGGGTTCAGGACAGCATCTGCAACACATATCACAAGTGCTTCTTAAGGACATGTTCTTCTTCAATCGTTAATGCTACCCAAAAAAACTAGAAGTGGTTACATGTGGTGCTGCACACACAGCTCCCAGATATGGGATCACCCAGAGAAATGTCCTTGCAAACTGAGCATTATGGGAGGTTGCCCATTCTCCCAGTCACTTGGCAGATAAACTGTTACCTCAGGTATAAGCAGCACAGTCAGATAATTCACCCTACTTTACACTTGGTGGACTGGATGGAATTTTAGGGATACTCTTGGGATATTGATCAACAAGTACTGAACAAGGAAGTGTGTATTCTTTACACAGGTAAGATGTGGTGTTCACACAATGGAAATGCAGTAGTGCCAACATCTCCTCTGCATTATTTTACTTTTACATGAGTGCTGCATTGCATCACACGAGTGCTGCATTGCATCACGCACGCAGTGCATGACTCCATATGGTGAGGTCCATTTGAAGTCCTTTTCGTCAACATTACTGCATTGGCCTGCAGAAATGTGCCAGCCTGGACCATTTCCATTCACTGCCGAAACGCGATGCCGCTGGCGGTAACATAATCTACAGGTCCTGCTGCTGGGCAGTGAGATGATACTTTTAATGTTTCATTTGAATTCAGGTAACAGCCATTCCATTGGGATGTGTATTAGCGAACAGAAGTTGTTACTGCAATGGCAAAAGAGAAGCATGCAGGAGATCACTACTGAAGAAGTTAGAAACTGCCTTTGGTGGAAGAAAATGACAGTGGTTGCATTTAATCCAGTAGATACTGTGGCTACATCCCGAGTGTGTGGCATAATCTACTACAAAAATATATTTTTCCTGGGGCCATTGAGTGTAAATTAAACTAAGTGCCTTCAGCCTGTAGAAAAATTCCAAAGTTGTACCCACATGATTTTGTTTAAAGAGGCCATTGTGAAGGTAGCGACATACTCATAGTTGGGCAATTTCGTTGAGAAAGAAATAACATTAATTCAACAATCTATGTGGCCCCAACGAACACAGAACTTTAATCTGATGTTTTATTTTTCAACTATCACAAGTGAACACTTGACTGGATAACCGATGGAAGCGTGTCAGAGATTATTTTATTGTTTTTAATTATTTGTGTATGATTTAAAAAAAACCTTTACAAAACTATTACACAAGTTCGGTATAAACATAATTTCACATGAGTTAATTACAATTAAAAAACAATAACATTAAAACCTAAAACAAACTTCATCTTTAAAACAAGACAAGAAGAAGAAAGCAAAAAGATTTTGTATTTAGCAACATTTAAAATGTCTTCAAAGTGATTCCCCTACTCAACAATCAAATGATAATCAATCGAAGATGGATTTCTTCAAGTATTCTTAACTGGACTTATATAACTCCAACTCATATTCAATTACTTTCAAAAGGCTGTCCAACACAAAAATTAAAAGGGTATAAGTACCCAATATCAACCTATTCCACAAAAAAGTCACTGCATCAACAAAGTCAATATTTACAAATTTCATTAGGAACTTTGTTCTAGCATTCCTAAATGTTGTTCTAACATTCCTTAAAATGTTCGCATTCGAGTACCAGATGCTTTAGTGTTTCATTCAATTTCGTGCAACCAGGAAAACGACATGAACAATCCTGTTCTTTACAAATTTGGTCACTCCAATACTTTACGCGTTCCCTTGTGTGAAACTGATTCATTCTGAAACGCATATACCGCATGCATACCAGATTGCAGGGAAACATTTCTATATATGTACCCTGCAACTCTCGCTTCTGCGGATACTTTGCATATTCTGTGTATGTAAATAACGCTTCATTTCCTCTATTGTGCTACTCCAATCTAATTCAAATAATACATTTTTAACATACCCTGGTCTCCAGCATAAATCAACAGTAGTTAACTTCAGATCATCCAAGATGCTCATCATGTTCTTATGATATGGCACAATTGAACCTGTAGTATCACCATTTATAATTCCATGCAAATCTTCATTGAGGGAATTTTTGGGAGGATTAAGCATTTTTGCATAATTAGTCAATGCTCTCCATTAAAGCGATATTAGCCTGAATCCATGTCTAATTATGCAATTTTGAATAGATTGAGGGAGACGCAGTGCGGTTTTCAACACACTACCCTGTAATACATCAAGATATTTTCCAAGGTCGTAGAGGCATATATCAAGAGCATACAGAATCACAGGCTCAACTTTTAACTTTAGAAATATAAGCAATGACTAGTGAAAACTTGCAATATTTAGCAAATACGAGTTTCATTTGACTCAAAAGTAGCCTTGATTTTAACCTCAGCCTATCATTCCATAACTTGACTGATGAAGCTTTTAAAACCATATACCCAATATATATCATCTCATCGGATGGAGGAATGTGAATTCCATCTAGGTTCCAACTGCAACGTATTAATTTCTTCACGACACTAAAGACCATCAGTGTAGTTTTAAATGGATTTGGTCTCAAGCTATGATCGTATGCAAACTTTTCAAAGAGTGCAAGTTTTGCCTGTAAACCAGATGAAGTTGGGTCAAACAGAATGATATCATCCGCAAAGGCCAACCAATGTAGCCTTAGCCGACTACATCTTACTCCATATACACTTGAGTCTGTCCACAGAACATCAAGGCCGCATAGATACAAATTGAACAGTAAAGCTGCTAAATTGCACCCTTGCTTTACTCCAAGGTGCGTAAGCACAGGTCTTGTAAGTGCTCCTTCCATTGTTAACCTAATCATATATGCTGTTTCGGTATATAGTTGTCTAACCCAATATATAAGATATCCAGGTATACCTAGAGCTAGCATTTTCTCCATAACATATTTTAAATGACAGAATCGAATGCATTGGCATGCACCTTTTCTTTTAGAATTACCCAGAATGTGTGCTACAATGGTGGCATTCAGCACTGTACTCATCCCTTTTCTGAAACCAATTTGATATTTAGAATATATGTTATGTGAGGATATGTATTTCTCCATTTAATGTAAGAGTAATATCGCAAAGGTTTTGGCTGCTCCATCCATAAGTGAAATAGGGCAGTAGTTTTCAGGGTTGCTTGGATCTCCCTTTTTAAAAATGGGTACTATGATAGAAATTACCCAAGAATGTGGTATTTTTAAGGAAGGCATAATATTGTCAAATTTTATTTTTAGAATCTCCGCCCATAACAGCGGATTTGACTTATAAACACACAGTGGAATACCATCTAGCCCAGCCGCTTTAGTATTATTTAGCTGGCTGATTGCACATTCAATATCTTGGACTGTCCAGTTAATAAGTTTTTCTTCCATACTCAAATTTAACTCAAATGTACAATTTTCAAAGCACACAGGTATGCAATATTTCTTTGTTAAGTGTAGTTCCCCATCCTCAGCAGATATAATATTTGGAGCCAGGTTGTTCACCTTTTTATTTGGTTGTTTTAGGGATTCCCATATACAAGGTGAGTCATGTCTACATATTGCTTTTATTAAATCTTGATTTTCTTCATTATGCCCCAACATTTTGATACCTCTAATTTTATTCTTAAAGGCTTGATTAATAGTTCTTTTTATTTCCATGTATGAAGATGTTAGTAAACCATTGTGTTTCAACGATCGTAATGCTCTATTTCTTAAGTGCATTTCACACATAACTTTATAGTTGAACTTTTTATTCGGAAGTGCCTGCTTAGTTTTCTGACCTACCCTCAATTCTAGTTCAGAGCTCTTAATGATATTGAAACAAATCAATTATTTGAGGTCAATGTTTAATCGTAATGAAAAAATCAAATCGTGAAATTATTCACTAATTTGTTAATGAGGGTCTGGTTCCACCTTAATGATATGTTCGGATGGGCTATTTCCGAGAATTGCAACAACTCATTTATTACATGTCGCAAATACTGTATGTCAATACACAACTCTATTGGTGCATGGTCACTATATATGATCGTATGTACAATCATTGGCTTAACTATTTGGACCAGTGAGTGTGACACACAAAAATAGTCAATCATTGAGGTAATTGATCCTCTTGAGCAAGTATATTTTGGTCTTGCTTCTGCACTATTAATAAAATACAATCCCCAATCTTTAAAAAATGGTACCCATTTCATCCCTCTTATCCTATGCGTCTTTGGCACATCAATCACACTTTCTGCAGTACATTCAAAGCAATATGAGTTAAATTCCCCTCCCAGAATAATATCCGCCTAAACATCACTGGCCCATGCATTTTCTAGACATAAATCAACTTCATAAATTATTGCATATATATCCATTTTCAAAGGGTTCTAGTATAGGTTTACTAAAAGAAAAGGTTTGTGTTTAGAGGCCGCAAGAGTAATACCAACTGCCTTTACATAATTGGATACATAGACAAGCTTTGAGACACACTCAATACTATTATTAATGGCAATTGCTATACCTCCTGCTGGATGACTTTCTTTCACTTTGGATGCACATGCATTAAATGTATGATAACCTTGGATTATCAAGTCATTGACCTTCATAGTTTCCTGGAGTAACAGGAAATTAGGCTTTTGGAAGGGCAATGGCTGATCTAGCCATTTGGGAATGTTATTAAATCTGCAAGAGATCCATGAGTATATAGAAAGCTTAAAAGTGAATTGCTGCTAATTTGAAGATGACACACTCATATTGTTAAATATTGCTTTTAGCATGGACTCAATCCATGTGAGCTACTTATTTTAGCTGCAATGGACATAAGTTGCGTTATACACTTTTTCTCATCAGGATTATTACTCTGTGTACCTTTGGTAGACCACACATCTCTCCCCATATTAGGAGGGAGCTGTTTTAGAAAATCTGATGCAACTGTTTCATCACAAAATGTGTGTAATTTAAAACCAAGTTCCAACAATTCCGATCTATGAGCCCAGATATATTTCCAAATACTCACAGACGAAACATGACAAGTCATTTTGTAATTATTTTCACAAAATAGAGAAATATTTACAAAGTCAGATGTAGTCAGCATTCTTAATGGTGGAATCTGTGCGATTAGATCTAACAAGTATTTTCTGTTAATTCAAGCGCCTGCTAAAATTTCAGCATTGCCCTCCATCCAACCCGATCATATTTATTGGTCTGTCAGTGCTTTCTCCTTGATCATTGGGATCATTTTTATTATTACAAGGATCCCTATTTGCTTTTTCAGCACCAATGGCAAAATCTGTTCTCTCTTTTTCTTTCATCTGCTCGAAGACTTGTACCATGTTTCCCCCATTAGTCCCATGACTATTTTCGACTCCTTTAGAGCTTGACTGTGGAGTCTCATTATCAGTATAACAACAAACAGGGTAAGTGGGTGTAAAAAAAGAAAGAACCATGGGTAAGGCGTTGGTATCCTTTTAACCGTTAACAGGATGAACGTAGTATCACAAAAACAATGGTTTTGTAGGAAAGGTGACTCAGAAGGATTCTATATGTGGGAGAACAATTGTATAGAAACACTCGGCAAGAGTGGGAGGAGGGGAGGGGAAAGATGGAGTCAAGGAGGACAGTTGCTCAATGTACCTTTCCCTAAGGAAAGACACCCTGTCCTTAGACGGAGTGCCTATCCCTGAGTTTCGTGTGTGCTGGCGCCTATCAGGCAGAGAAAGAGGAGAGGGGTAACCCTATACAACTAAACTGTTGACTTGCGTGGTAGTTCAAAGCACTTAGAAACACACAAAAAGTGGGAAGTTTTTATTCCCTCTTCAAATTAGTCAAGAATTCCAATGGTTTCAGGCGATTCCAATTTCATGTTTTGTTCAGCAACATCCAGAACTGGGGATTAGATTCTGTTGTTGGCTGGAGGTGGTTGCAGAGACCAAGGAAGATGTCAACTGTCTGTTATTCCTTCTCTCATGTCAATTTTAATATTTGCCCATAGGTCGCGTGAGGAGGAATTCCTAGCAGTTCGAATATTGAAAAAGCCTGGGAACAGGAAAAGGTAAAATGGCTGTGGGGCCTAGGGGTGTATAGACGGCTCTTATAAGAATACACACTTTCACCATGAGTGTGCGTAACAGCAATTATCTGAAGCAATATCCTTTTCTTCTTATTGAGGATATTTGTCATAGGTCATGAGAGCCCTCATGACCTCTGGGGTCGACGGTTTCAATGGCTTGTGTAGCTGCAGCCATCTTCTTCAGGACCGTGATTATCAGGGGTGGACAAATCCAGAAGTTCAGAAATGCTGAACTGGATCGGGCGTCTCCTTTATACCAACAACTGGTGGGGGAGGCAACTCTGATCGGGTGCTGGCAGACAACACTGGAATGTGGATGTCTGCTGGAGCCTCAGCGGGTGCTTGGAGTGCTCACCAGCGGTGTACAGCTTCCAAATGCATACGCATCATCAGTAACATACCTCTTCAATTCAAGTTATTTAATCAGCACCTCACGAGTGATCCAGCCCTTTTCATAAGAACATATCAGGGTGCCTATCTGATCATTTGAATTACCAATAACAGTCGGTACACATGGTTGGGAAGTTGACAGCTCCTGCCTGTAACCGGAACTGTGTTTATCAATGGAGGATGTGACATGTTCTGTCCAGACAAAGCCATCACCTTCATGCATGTCTTTGTTTATGAAAGATAGACGTCCTAGTAATGGATCACTAGTCATTACACAAGGATGGTTAAGTAGTTTATTCTGCGATGCACCTCCATTGACCCCATCCTTAGTCATTTTTAACTCATCAAGTTCTCTAGATTTACCAAAACCATTTATTCTTGTGAGCCTCTTGTCATCTTCGTCGGAGTCATCTCTTACTTGATCAAATTCTTTCCCCACTATTTTTAATTGACTTACATAGGGGTCTATTTCAGGTAGTTGGACCTTGGATAGTGTTGTTTGTTGAGGCTGACCACCATTCCTTTGATCATCCAGTCCAACCTTAGTACCTGAGCAAAGTACTGTGGTTTTTCCAGGACCACTTACACTAATAAAGTCCCTTTGTGGTTTCTGCAAAGAGTCGACATTTGTTATTACTTCTCCAGTACATATTTGTGCATATGAACAACAATTATCATTACATATTGGTCGGCTACCATTCGTTACAGTACTGGTTGTAATGCAGTTTTGGTAATTCCACCTCACCTGTACTAGGGACCGTAGATGTGTGTTTCTCTTCATTGCTAAAGTATTTATTCATGTGCATCTGCTTTTTCTCCACTTCAACTGATGGTTCCATCTTACTTGCTAAAGACATTTTTTTATTAGGGCTATCAATCATCCCAGCTCCAGTCTTCATGCTCATTGTTTTAGGATTTTTGGTCTCGGTATGTACGAGCAATTTATGCCGCAATACTGCCTGGCTTTCTTCATTTAGTTGTTCCATATCAATTATGTCATCCTCATTGGTTGCATTAGAATTAGAAATTTATTTTTTTTATTGTTTTTCGCTAGTACCATCTTCATCAATCATCAATTTTTGTAATTTTATTTGCTTTTTTTAATAGTTCCTTAGCCGCTTTCTTTTTCTTTTCTGCTTTTTTAATTGTACGATTTTGCAATTTCTTTGTTGCTTTGTGCCATAAATACAGCTTTCTCAGGATTAAGTGTTCCATTACCATCGTCTTCCTCCATTTGTTCTATTATTTTTATAAGAACAGTTGGACTATTAGATGATTTGTCTACAACTAACGAGCTTGGAGATAAGGGAACCGCTATACTCTGTTGAATCATGAGTTTTATGTCTTGAAGCATTTCGAATATATCGTTAGCAATTGCAGCATGATTAGGGATACTGGGTTCATAATACTGCATGCTTTTATCTATAAAGTCATGATTTTGCATTAACAGTGACTTTGTAGTTTCTTTTACTTTTTACTTTTTCCTGACAGGTCTCTTTTCCCATGACAAATCCCCCAAGCCTATTCAATTTAGCAATAATATCAATCATAAATGATTTAATCGTCCTTATCCGTATAATGACAGGAAAGGTAAAAGGAACCTCGGATGCGCCCGGTGACGACATATTATTAATTGCTTCATCACCATTATACATAGTTTCCTTTTCATCTTCACTATCTGTTATTTTTATTAGTGGTTTCACTTTGTTACACCCCATTGTAAAGCTATTCTCTTCCGTGAACAGATGACAAACTCCCTCCGGTTTATCAGAGATGGATCTATAAACTGGACCGGGAATGACGTCTCTTCCTATTTGCCTCGATGGGATATTCAAATTGGAATGCTTTAGTGAATCAGTAAGGTGTGTGCGTGATATACGTGGGGTCAAAATACCAATTGATTGCCTAATGCGTTTGTCCAATTCAATCAGCTTTTCAGGGCCAATCATTGAGTGATCTTCCCTGGAGTTATCAACTCAAGTGGAAGTATTTGTCATGTACATTGTAAAATCCTGAGGTAATTCATATCCACGGGTAGCCTCGTCGTTAGTTAAGGCTTCACCCGATTTTGAACAAGAATTAGGTTTCACCTCCTGTGATTTACATCTAACACTGCTGGATTCATACATATAGGCCATATTTTGTTCAGCACAGTGAACCTGCGCCAAATGGACAGACTCAGTAAGTTGTCCACTTTCAACCTCTTTGTTATTATGAACGGTTGGTAATAAGGGTGCACCAAATACTGCAGCACTAATTCTATGTCAGTACCTATATCAGTACTAGTATCTAAAGCATGCATTTTCGCCAGAGTTCATAACTGGGTAAGTACTTCTACCGGCACACACCGTAGCATCAACGTTACAATTAATGATAAGATTATCTAGTAATGGAACACCCACACATTTACCACTACGTAAGCCACTTGCCATTATAGAAACTTTTGTTAATGAACAATCTATTTGTACACCACCCTTTACTTACCGAGTCTTATTCACTAATCCGATTGATACAGTGATTATAAACACATTCCTCAACTCCGCCTCCACCCTTCCACCCTACCAGCACAACAGCACACTTGTTGGCACTTGCAATGCGCGCGCGGCAACGCGCGTACACAGCAAGTTTTGAAGAGATTTTTCCCGGATGTTTGGGGGTGGGATCCCAGCGCAGGGCAGCTGGGAAAGAAAAAAACATAAACGTGCATAAGGGTCGTTTTGTTTTCCCACACGTCAAGCAAATACAGGTTCAACCCACAAGCCCAGCCCACAACAATTCACCCTCAAGCCCAGCCCCCAAGATCAGTCCAGAAGCCCAGCCCACAATAATACACCCTCCTTCCCAGCAACAGTTTGCAAAAAGTCAATTGTCACCGTATCACGTAACAGTATATTTACTTTGGTCCACTAAATCCGGAAATCCATGGGCGTTTTACCTGAAAGTTGAAGCCAGCCCTCCCTCCTGCGCATTCAGCGCTTCAAAACACAGGACAATCCCGATGCTGGGCAGCGTTGGAGCAAGAGTCCGAGCACAACATCACACTTGTTGGCACTTGGAATGCGCGCCAGAGATTACAGAAACAGTAATGGGGGAATAATTCTTCCTGTTTTTTTTTTTATGTGACTGCTGGTATTGATAAAGAATGTAATTGCTCCAGGCCGCTGTGAGCCACAGGAAGATGTGGACGGGCCAGAAGGCAGGTGTTGTTTATTCACGTGCAAGCTACATACATAACTTTCAAAAACAGCACTGCATGAGGGAGGGATGATGAGATTGCTATCCACTCCACTCCCATTGTTGTGGCTGTTTCACTGCATTTGCTGAAACAGCCATTTTGCTGCTTTTTTCAATGTGCTTTCTGGAGTTGTAGAGTGGTAGCGAACCAGTGGGTGGGTGAAGAAGGTGATTAGGGGAGAATTGCCCCTCATAAAAACTCCACAGTGAAACATGCAGGTAAAGGGCAGGCGATGCGGTGGGCTAGATTCAATGGAATTGCCTCTTCAGAACGATTGCTTGTGTCATGAACAATATGCACCCTTATTCAGCGCATAGACTACTAACTCCAAAATTCTAACTTTTAGAATGAATCAATCAATCATAGTAAAAGCACAGATGCTTTGGCATAAAATGTTGGGTAACAGAAGACACCCAGAGAAGTGGACAATTCTAAACACTATTCCTGTCGCAATACAGTTTTGCTTACTGACCTTAAACTTTCAAGTGACACTCATTTTTGAAGGGGGAGCAAGAAGACTGGTGCAGCAGAAGAACATGTTGCCGTTCAAAGGCAAAGGATTATGGGATCTGAAATGTGTTATATGTAAATGTGTGATTTAAGAGGCGAGATTGAGTCAAATAGTGAAAGCTGCAGGACTGATAACAGAGGCTCTGATGACCAATAAAAACGCAAACATGAGAGAACCTTATGAGATAGAAGATTTAAGCATTATCTGATAAACCATAGGAATGAGACTTGCATCCAACAGCAAATTTTTATGCCAAAGAACTGAATGGGACATTGCATGTAGAGAAGCACAACTATATTGTTGCAAAGTGTATCTGAGTGAGATGACATCACTGTAGGATGGAATGTAGTGATGTCAGAGTGTGTGGAGTGTTGGGGATGTTATGCTCTCAATACTGGTTCGAAGATATTCAGTTGAGAGCTAAGCTGGCATCCGTACGTCAAGAGATGGAGAAGCGGTGAGGAGAGCTGTGAAATTCTTGCCTCAGGAGTGACTGGCTGATGACCGGGAGGTCTGGTCAGCGGAAGCTGCGTACCAGGTAGCGGGATGAGCGGATGCCCGTTGTTCCTGCAGTGAATGGAGGCTGGCCGGAGAAACATCTGCTACGGCGTCCATAGCAAAATGATGACGTTGAAGAGTCATCTTGGAGCGCTCCAGCAAGTGGAGCTGGAACACAGAAGAAACTATGAGCGGGTTGCCTGTACTGCGCAGGTCCTAGAACGCGCCCCGTGTATGGCGCAGAACGTGGCGCGTATTGGGCAAGATGGTGGGGACATCCTTTGGTTATGTTTCCGGGACGTGGAAGGAAAGGGTTTCCCTGTGTCATTCGGGTTGGGTCTGCGGAACAACTTTAAAGCTGGAAGTAAGTGAGAGTTGCACCGGAATGGACGCTGATGAGAAAGTTGCGGTCAGCGGTGGATCTACTGGGAAGGAATGCATCCCACTGGTGGTGCGTCAGTATAGCCCAAAAAAGGAATCCAGCGGAAAAGGAGAATTTCGTTTGGGGCATATGGCAACAAAGGGATTATGGACTGCGTGCTCCATAGGATTGTCGGAGAGGTGTTTAAGGGTGGACACTTATGTATGCTGCAAGATTCAGTTCAGAGCCATGGAGGAGATGTGTCTTGATTTCCGTGTACAGTACCACGACTGGAGGATTACTTGTTGCTGCGTGGGACATTAGGAAGCCGCAGTCGTGTTGGGCCGGTTTGTATGGTGTCTTGTGTTTTTGTGGTGGCCTGTTTCATGCGTGTTTGTCCTATGGTCCTGTATTGGTGTGTATGCGTGTGTTGTGGCCCAGTTATTATTTGACAGAGACATTTTTAATATGAGATGTTTTACATTGCTAATAGTATTTTCTTGGAAACCTGTTTATTTTTGCAGGTGGAATGATGGACTCATGGCTTGAGGGTTCGAAGGGACTAAGGGGTGTGGTTCTGGTCAACATTATGCATTTTGTTGGTGATAATTAAATGTAAATTAAATGTATATCAGCTTGCTAACATGATTCCTTTACAGGTGGGGTCAAATCTTTCGGGTGGGGCCTTATTCGTCTTTGACCTGGACTCGTGGGTGGGGAGAATTTATGGGGTGTTTGGTTCACAAGTGACTCGCGGGTGGATTTAGACTTCATGGTGATGCAACTTTGTTTGCATACATTTGTCTTCCAACATGGGAAATGAAATTGTAGGTGCCCAGTGATGATTTTAGTAACATCAAGTTTGGTTATTCTTGTACTGTGTTCTCCGTCTTATGTGTGAAGGCTGTGGTGGGTGAGTCAAGAATATGGGTAACGGTTGTGGTGTGCGTTTGGCTGGACTAGGAGTCCTTAGTGGTAGTGTTGGTGTGTTGCTGCAAGTGCATTTTGGCTTGGACCTGGGGTCCTTAGTGGTTAGTGGTAGTGTTGGTGTGCTGCAGTGGTGCAGTTGGCAAAGACTAGGGTTCCTGGGTCGTTTTAATGGTGTACTGTGGTGGTGTGGTTGGCTTAGGCTAGGGGTCCTAAGTTGTAGTGGTGATGAACTGTGGTGTGCATTTTTGGCAAGGACTAGGGGTCCTGGGTTGTGGTGTTGGTGTACTGCGGTCTTGCAGTTTGGCTGGACTAGGGGTCCTAGATGTGTGTTGGTGTACTGTCAATGGCAGTTGGTCGGGACTTGGGTCTCGTATCGTGGTGGCTTAAGGAGTGTGTTTTTGCGCAGTCTAGTTGAACTGTGTTTTCTTAGGTGTTCTTGTTGTGTTAGGTGTGCTCTGTATGGGTGCTGTTGTGGACTGATTTTGGGATGGTGTGCTTGTTGTTGCTCTTGGTGAACTGGGATTGTGCACTGATGGTCTGGCGTGTTAGGTAGTGTACTTTTGGGGAATGCTGGGGCGTGGCAGATCCCAGGTTTCAAGGGGCAGCTTGAAACAGGTGGTAGTGCTCAGTTTATTATTTTCATTTCTCAAGTGCATTTCCAGTACTGATTTAAGGGAGGAGTTAGCCTTTATTCTACTTCAGTGGGTTCATCATTGTTTGTGTTTTGAGAGGAAGGAGTGGAGAGTTGGAGTTGGGTGTGTCTTTGCTGACACGGTTTTGGTTTTGTTGTCCAATTTGTTGGAGGCACAGTTAGAGTGTGTATTCTTGGGGTGCCATGTAGGTTATGTTTGTCCCATGTTCCAGGGTTTTATTGCTAAGCATTTCCGTAGTGTTGTATAATTGTATGTGTTGAGGGTGATGGTGAACTCCAGATGGCAGTTTTCTTGTCGTCAGTGGAGTCTGGTCAGCTTGTGCATTTACGTGCTGGCCACACGTGCATGCAGGGGATTGTGTTAGTGATAGTTTAGTTAAGTCCTTCTTGCTCAAGAAATGTAAGGAGGAATAGGTGTTGTAATGTGCATCTGAGGGTGGTGACATCACTGTAGGATGGAATGTAGTGATGTCAGAGTGTGTGGAGTGTTGGGGATGTTATTCTCTGAATACTGGTTCTAAGATATACAGTTGAGAGCTAAGCTGGCATGAAGGGACGTGCCGATGTTCTTCCTGGCAACTAACTTACAATAAACCTACAAATAACTTACCTGCTGGTCCGGGTGTTCTTACATGTATGTGCAAGACCAGCCAGATCGATCTGAGTTGAAATCAAACATCAGTCCTGGATGGAAGCCTTGGCCACGGATACCATAGTTCCTTCCACATTGAGGCCCTGGTGAAATACATGCACATTTACCAGCTAGCGCTGTTTGCTAGATTGTCCTTGAAACTCAATGAGCCTGTGTGTGGAAAATTATCTTGGGCATATCAAATAACACTAAACTTTGAAATGCTATGGATGTGATTTGTCACGCAACCCAGACCTACAAGTTAACTGATTGTTAATTGTGAGCAACATTGATTGCAGTCATTATTGCCACTGTTTTCATTATCCTTTCCTGTCGGTAGTTATGTCGGAAAAGTGTCAAGAACACTCTTCCTGCAAACACACAGGATTCTCTGGATGTAGAAACTGTATTAGAAGATGAACATGATGAAGACAATGTAACAACAGAAGATGAAATACTAAAATAAATGCAGATTGAATACTTATTGAAAAGTTAAATCTGCCAATCAATTTTTAACATTCTTAAACTAATGAGAAGACAGTTGGTTAAATAATAATAAACAAATACATAGAAATAGGAAATACAGATCCACACGGGGATGCTGCAATAGAAAAGGTGGTAAAAAACAAACGCAAAAATGCAAAAATGTGCTGAAAATCTGTGCAGAGAACACAAAAGGTGGATCTGCGCAACTGTTAGTATTCTATATTTCTCATAGGCCCCTGGACTTTCGGGTGCGTCGGACAGGGAACTACTACAGCTGTAACAGGTATGATCATGCATTGGAAACTATGAAAAACTCTGATTGGCTGACCCACATTAAGAAGCCGATAAGGATGTGCTGTTGTGACAGTAGTCTCTGCCCGAGGTGCTGACATTCCCAGTGGCACATAAGACATCCGCAATGTGAGCACGTTTGTACTGTTGTGGAGCAGGAAAGAGTGTTTGTTAGAAGGATTCATTATTCATTTAACCAACTGAATACATCACACTGATTTTCTGTATGAACACTATTGTGTTAATCTTTATAAACCGCAGGGTTTTTGTGCTGAAGGGTTCCACTTTCAGGGCCGGGATCCGCTTCCTTTTCCATTTCTATTCATCTATATAGAAATAAACCTAACACTATTGTAGCTGCCTTGTTTGCTTATTAGATGTATTATTGGGGTTTCAAGCATCACCCTGCTGCTCCTTGTGTACCGCGTCCTCTCTGTCCAATTCAAGTGTACTCACCCACCTTATGAAGATATTCCTTGAGTGACTTTGCTCTACCACATATACTATAATGATAGCCACATCCATCTCCTATATATGTTCCATACTCCCCTCCTAATGCCCTTCCCAGAACTGCTGTCTCCACATCTCATGTTCAGTCTAAACCTCCATATACCCTTTCTCCTTGGGCCCTGACTCCCCCTGATGACTAACTCCCCCAACTTCTGATAAAGGGTGAGGATTAGTCAGCAGTGCAGTTTCTTCCCTGGCACTCTGAAAAATAAAAGGACACGTTGCATAAGTTTCCAGTGTACAAAACGCACAAGTGTGTGTGCTGCATATTGTTCTTAAATGGTCAATGTGAAAAAACAGAAAACCAGGGACAAAGACAGAAAAGGGATGCTCGTAAGACCAACGCAATGGTAAATGTTTCAAAAAACCACAAGCATTAGGGGTGGTGATTGAGCACCTCACAAAAGGACTTTTAAAGTTTTACACACTGTAGTAAAAATGCAAGTTCAGTGCTGTAAAAAGACGCAAACTTATCATCTGTGAGAGTAGTGCTTGACCTGGGATTGGGTTGTTTTGGCTATTATGAATCAGCTAAAGAATACCTTAAACTAACAGTGCCTCAAGTGTAAGAAACTGAACCTATACAATAGAAATGGACTGCAGGTAAGTATGAAGGAAGTTAGCATTAGACTGAGGTGCTGTAAAAAGGCCTCAAAGCATGCTTTTTCTAAAACCTGTGTTCAGTTTATTAATTGCTTGGTAGCCATTGCAGCTGATAACACGATCCTAGAATGGCATTGTAACCGGCAAAAACAATGTTTGTTACTTTCATGGTCATAATGGGAGCTTACTTATCTCTTTGAAAGGCAATGAATGCACAATTATTTTATAATTTAGCATATTTAATTTATGAAGCCTTGTCTACTGGTGGTTTCAAAAACCCTACAGCAGTTTCACATTGTCCATCCAATCCACTTCTGCATAGGTAGAAGTTAAAGCGTTCCTGATGTGTTACGTTAATGCGATAACTTGTTTTTAGTTCAAGGCAGTGACCAGTGTCATGGTAGAAGGCTTTCCCGAGAGAATAAAGATCAGATGAACGGGACAGATGAATACAATTCTGCTGGTCATCTGAAATGTTTTCATGGTTTGGAATCAATGTGGGAGTGGGGCCGTTGGATTGTGATGTCACATTGGCCAGTCAGAGGTGGTATAGTATGTTTTGTTGAATCCAATAAGAATACAGCTATGTATATTTCTCCATAAGGGTTGATATGTGTTTACCAATCAGCTGTGTACAGAAAACGTATTGTGTTGCAAATGTACTAATGCTGATTAGTTTAGATTATTATAAAAAACTTTGATTAAGGGGTGTTACTTTGACAGCGCCTGTCTGTGCTCTGTTTTAAATTTCTGTCCCAGCTTTGTCTGGGCCCTGAATAAAGCGGTATTAATTATTGCTCGGTGTATGCTCCTTTTTTTATTACTTCTGTCATTTTTAATACCAAACTTTTCAGTGACGCATATTGTTCTTAAATGGTCAATGTGCAAAACAGAAATCCAGTCACAAAGACAAAAAAGGGATGCTCACAAGACCAATGCAATGGTAAAAGCTTCCCAAAAACCAAAAGCATTAGGGGAGGTGATTGAGCACAGCACAGGAGGACTTCTCAAGCTTTACAAATAAAGGGTTCGCTGCATGCACAGGAAAGTAAATGTATTAGGATTCTAAAAAAAATATTTGATTGACTCAGGAACAGAGAAAAATACCAACATCTCTCAAAAAGGAACAGACAGCCTTGTTAACAATGAAACTTGCTTTCTCCATTTGTGGACCAAATGAAGAAGAACGCAGCCAAATTTGTCTCTGTGCAATACGGGAACAAATTACTATGGAGTTTGGATACATGTCCAGGTCTTTCCCAAGTCCTTCTTTCATTGCAAATTGCAAAGAGATTCCAGACACATGTCCTGAATTGGTCCCTCCACAATGAAAAATCATGTCAGGATGAAACTGTGTCACCAAAGTAGCACAAAGAGGTACCAAATCCAGCCTCTTCATTCCACACACTCCATGTCAGTGCACTTCCACATGAGGAAATCGAAGATGTACAGCCACTCTGCATCGATCTGCATGCACCTCCAACCAATCTATCCACAAATCTCCCAAAATCCAGACAATCTGCTTTCTGAAAAAACACAGCCATAGCTATCTCCTCTCCTCTCAGGAAAAAGACTTTCTAACAAACTCTCTGCTCACACATCACACTCAGTAAACCCTATTGACCAAACCCCTTTGCGGTGCTACATCTCATTTGCATCCCTCTCAACTTCATAAATCCTGCATGTAATATGCGCTGTATGTGGACAACCGCAGAGAAATCGTAAAATCTGAGCGTGGGGAATACAAATTTAAATAGTGTGCCCATTTCCCCTTGGTGGTTGGCTCTCAAAAGAACTTTTTTTTTTTGCAGATGCTTCAGAAACACCTTTTACTTTGTATTTTTAGTTTTATTTTCCTTATTTTCCTCCAAATTTCTTCACATTAGCTTCTCCAAAGCAACCCTTATGTTCCAAAACAGCATGGCATTTCCCATAAAAAATAAAGACAAGACATCTTCTTTAAAGTAATCAGCATTACCAGAGTCAATGTTGTCATTGTTGCAAAACAACATGCCAGCTCTAAGCATAAAAGCAAATATGCCTCGGTTGATTAAACACCTACCAACATTTTGCTGAGGACAAAAAACAGAACTGTTGTCCCATATTGCCCTAGGTACCAAACCAGAAAAAATTACCTTGGCATTTGAAAATAGTTTCATTACTGCCTGAACCAAGTTTTCTAGATTGTTTAACAAAGCAGATGCACTGACATAGCCCAAATGCAAAGCACCACAGTGCAGGACAACCACATGTGGACTGTTAACCCTAGCCATAACTTGGTAAACGTCTACCTGCAAATTGAAACCGGGCACAATGCTCCACACCACCTACACCCCTTTTACATCAAAATTGTTTCCCACATTCCTACATTTTGCATACTGCTCCAAACCATTCACAAACATACCTCCAAGCACCACCACCCTGACTTTCTCCACCTCCGCCATCTTCACTACACACAGCCTGTCTTAATACGAAGCAGAACCTCAAATCCTGATTGGTTAATCCTCAAAATACACTCCCATTTCATGCTTGGAAGCCCTGGATGTGCATCCCCTGTCTGCGCACAGCTGTGTTGTCCACGGAGTGCGTAAGTAACACTTGGGCAGCCCTTCTACCTTTTCCACTTCACTCTCTGCACCCTTCCCACATTGGCTACTGTTAAGCAGTCACACAACCATCCACCAATCACATGCAAGACCTCTTTAACTCCATCATCACAATTCAGCAATTAAGATGTACTGTTGATCACTCCGAGTACAATTGTGCTGTAACTGCAAATCACCTACAGCAACTATTAGTAAACACTCCAACATTTCTACCTGCAGATTCATGCACATCCACATGCATGAGAACAAAGTACAGGTATAAATATTTTTTGCACAGTACATCATACATGCCAACATTCCGACCCACCTGGAAGGGACATTCCTCCCAAAAAATCGGGAGACAACACTTGTGTCATAAGAATGCATTGGGCAAAGATGTATTTTCAACCATGCATCCAAGTCTCTAGGAACCTGGCCACAACCACCACAGCATAACGCACCCATAGAAACAAACACCTACCAAATGACCACAACCCAAAAACATAATACATCCACCTCAAAACTATCCACTTCAATTAACATTCTAAAAAATAATTACAACCAACGTACAAACTCTTCAATACATACCCTCTTCACCCAATGCTCTTCTAACGACCCAAAACCAACATCATACTAAAGTAAAATAGCCAGTAGTTAGTATGTCTGTGGACAACCGCGGTGACCACGAACATCGCAAACACATCACAGCCTTCTCCCACCTAAACAAAAACAGCATTTGACCCATCTCTTACTCCCCACCCTCTCCAAGCACTCATACACACCAATACACTCCCCAAAATTGGATTTATGCTCACTTCCAGTGCATGTCCGCGGAGCCATTATGGCAGGCGCATCGAAACAATTTGACGCACCTCACGCCTCATCCTAGCCAATCAGACAACATGTTGCGTGTCCGCAGACATGAAGCAAGCCGATTGTCCAATCGGTGTACTGTCCACGGAGCGAACACGGACGTGTGTCCGCAGAGTGGACATAGATATCACTAAATTTTTTTGCCTTATGTTTTGTTTGTTTAAAAAAAAAACTACTGGACGGATTTACACCAAATTAACAAAAGCATGCTTTCGGGACCAAGCCACCGCTCCTGGCGCACATTTGGTGAATATCCATCCAGCGGTTTGGGCTCTAGGTGCGACAGAAATATTTTCCCATTATGTCTATGGGAAAAAAAGAAATGTTGGGACCCACCTACAACTTTGCCCCCCCAGGACCAAACCTCACCAAACTTTGCAAATCCAGAGTGGGCCATATACTTTTTTTGCAAAGCTTGGTGAAGATTTGTCCAGGGGGAGTGAAGTTATAACACGCCCAAAAAGTGCTCTTCTTCCTATGGGTTTAGCAACTTAACCATACCTACACGGCCACTACCGTGGGCCATGTAATATATATTACACAGCCACAGTAGTGGCTGTGTAGTTATGGTTAAGTTGCTGTTTACATAGGAAGAGCACTTTTTGGGCAGCCTATAACTCTGCTCCCCCTGTATGATTCGTCACCAAACTTTGCAAAAAAAAGTATATGGCGATGTTTGGTGCAGGGGGGCAAAAGTTATGGTGGGGTCCCAAAACGCCTTTTTTTCCCATAGACTGAATGGGGGAAAAGGTTTGCGCACGCCTACAGGTTAAACCGCTGGACGGATTTTCACCAAATGGGGCAGGGGCTTGGTCCCGAAAGTGTGCTATTGTAAATTTAGTGACAATCCGTCCAGTAGTTTCCTTTAAAATGACGCAAAAATATGTATCAAAAAATCAGTGATATCTATGTCCGCTCCACGGTCACACTTCCCTGTTCGCTCCGCGGACAAGATACCGATTGGCCAGGGGGTGGCGTCATGACTGTGGACACGCAACGTCTTCGCCGATTGGCTGCAGCGAGCCGTGATGTGCGTCAGAATCTGTGGATGCGCCCGCCATCAGAGGCGAAATGCTGTTTCGGAAACTGTTTTGGTCTCCTACAGTGCTTGGGGAGGTTCAGAGTGTAAGACATGGGTGAAATACTGTACTTGTTTGGGCGGCAGGTGTTAATGATGTATTTGCCATGCCCGCCTTGTTCAGAATGTTTGTAAGTACTGAAAATGAGGGGTCTCATAAGGATAGTACTTCAGTCCGTGCTGTGTGCAGGCAACTTCAAACTGTTCTAAGAACACGCGTGGCGTTAGCGAACATTACAATTGAGTACATGCTGCAGTTACTATTTTTGTTTGTATGAATGTGCTACTAATTTATACACCCCCGTGGTTGTAATATGCTGCGGTGGTTGTGGCCAGGGCCTAGTGTCTTGGGTGCATGGCCGTAGGCCCTAGGCCATAGGCCATACTCCCAAGATGCTAGGCCCTGGCCCCAACCACCGCAGCATATCACAGCTATACCTACACACATAGTCTCGCATATTGATCAGGTGTTTGTGGGGAGGGCCTAGAGTCTTGGATGCATGGCCAAAGGCCATATACACAGGATCAAATTTGTACATAGATAATGTATAAGGCACTATGGGTGTAATATGCTGCAGTAGTGTGGACAGTATGTAGAGTCTTGGCTGCATGGCTGAAGGCCATGCACCCGAAAACACAGTTATAAGCACTGCAGGTATAAGCTACTATGGGTTTGATATACTGGACACCCATGCATTCATATATACCCAAGACTCTAGCCTCTGGCCACAACCACTGCAGCATATCACAGCTATAGATACACCCGTAGTATTAAACATCAATCAGGTGATTCTGGGGAGGGCCTAGAGTAAGAATGGGTGCAATATGCTGTGGTGGTTGTGGCCAGGACTTAGAGTCTTGGGTGCATGGACGAAGGCCATTGAAGTTACAAGCCACAATGGGTGCGATATGCTGTGGTGGTTATGGCCAGGACGTAGAGTCTTGGGTGCACGGCCGAAGGCCATGCACCCAAGAACAAAGTTATAAGCACTAAAGTTATAAGGCAACATGGATTTTATATAGTGCAGTGTTTGTGGGCAGGATGTAGAGTTTTCGGTGCATGGCTGCATGCCGTAGGCCGTACACCATACTCCTAAAACTCTAGGCCCTGGCCAAAACAACCACATCATGTTACAGCAATGCATACACCCATAGTATTGCTTAGCAGTCAGATGGTTCTGGGGAGGGTGTACAGTCTTGGGTGCATGTCTGAAGGCCATGCACCCAAGAACGACCTTATAAGCAGTGGAGTTATAAGCCACTGTACATGCATACATTCAAATATCTATGGACATACATCCAAAACTCTAGGCCCTGCCAACAACAACTGCAGCATATTAGACAGCCACGTTAGTGGCTGTGTAGTTATGGTGAAGTTTCTATTTCCATAGGAAGAGCACTTTTTGGGTGCCTTATAACTGTGCTCCCCCTGGACGAATCCTCACCAAACTTTGCAAAAAAAGTATATCGGACACTCTGAATTTCTTTGGAAAGTTTGGTGATGTTTGGTCCCGGGGGGGGAAAGTTATAAGGGGGGGTTCTCAAAATGTCTCTTTTCCCCTTAGACTGAATGGGGGAAAACGTTTGTGCCCGCGGACATGTGGTGATTTCCCTGCTTTCTGCGGTGCCCCCACCATCTTTTATTCCTGTTTTGGTGTACGCGGACATTGCCAGAAACACATACAAAACAAGACAGCATTGCACCTGTCACACTTATTTAATACTATTTCAGAAGGTGACCTTTAAGGAGGCTGGGATGGGATGTGGGAGCACAAACTGAAACAGTGGAGTTTTCTTGTCACCAAAGACATACGGTTAAATGGAAGTTCATGCTCACTGTACCACTACCAATTAGTGCGTGTGGGTTAAAATGTTTTTGGAATAATATTTCTGTCAGACTGGCGCCCTAAGTTTTGAAAACCAAGCCCACCATCTGTACTGTTTGCTGGAAACAGCGATTCTGGAGGTGTATGGGAGTAGCGGTTTTCATATTTGGATTTCAATATGTTGTTGCAAAGTAAGAATGTATTTGCCTTCTCAGTGAAGGTCACATGAGTTGCTTTTTTGGTTGGACGCTCAATAGGCCCACGCATATGAGTGAATGTATAAGGGGCAATTGTTTTTTGACCTTGAGCGAAAGGGAAACTTTAGAAGCAATTCAAGGAATGAAAGGGTCGAAAAAAATAGCAATTGATAAGGTTATGTTTTAAAAAAGTTTATAAGGCACATGCAATATCAGTGTACGAAGATTCTTCGGTGTGAATACATTGGTGTCTGACTTGGACAAAAAGAATGGAGGCAGTAAATAGTATGTAAGTTTACTTTTGACCATCCAACACCGACCCGCTTTTTAATTTTAAATGACCAAAACTCTCATTGTGACAATATAATTGAAGTATTATCTTTCTGCGCGGTTATATTTTTCCTCTACTAATGCAGAGTGCACAGGTTTTGCATTTGTAGGGTATGACTACACTCATCCTTTTTTAGCATTAATATTTCTTGTTTGAAATGTTATGTTTGCCCACGTAGCTTTGTGTATCACTTTGCACGTTCTTTTGGTCTTGTTTGAAATCACGAGATATAATTTTCTTTTACTTGTCCATTCATTTTGCCTTCATAACTGAATTATCGTCTTCCTTGGTAGTTGTCATTTTTTTTAATCTTACGGCGCATGCAGAATCTCGGCGTTTGTAGCCTGTTACTATATTTACACATGGTTAATAGTAACATTTCACTAAAATGTCATGTTTGACCACTTACTTTTGTGTATTACTTTGCACATCTGTTGTGTCTTTTTTGCAATTTTTTTCCTGGAGGTTGGTTATTGACACGTATTTTCTGTTACGTTTTCCACCCAGGTACATCTTGCCATACTGTCTGTGCCATGGTTTGCAGATAACGAGTGACAGCTTTTTCGGACGGCAAATACAACTGCTCGTGACGGGTTGCCTGTCCCTAACAATTATGTGGGATGACACCCTAAGCCTGCTTTGCCCGTATGCTGAACTCGCTATTCAGAGCAACATCACATCATTTATGGTGCTGTTGGCCGAAGGTCACGGTGCCTTCTTGGAAATCACTGTGGAAACAAAGCGGCTGCTTTAACCAAGAACCCATAATTTTAGTATGGGAAAAAAACAACGTGTTCCTCATCTTTAACATTTGCAATGACGTTATTAGAAACATTGTTATCATTCAATTGAAAATGGGATTACTCCGATGGTCTCTGACAGTTTCTTGTTGAATAAACCTACTTTACGAACTCTAAAATGTTAACGTTTTCTTTTACAATCCAGTCTATCATTTCAAAATGTAAGTTATTATGTTGTACGTCGCTGCATGTTTACTTAGAGGTTCTACGTCCTGTCACGTACTTGTGCTTTTTGCAGCCTACCATGGAAAGGAAAGAGGGGCTATGTATGAAACAAACGCCTTCCCTTTCTATGGTGGCCACCTTGAAAAAGGATTTTGTTTTGTAATCTGACCCACCAAAGCCGCCCCGGATTATAACCAGTAATCCTATTTTTTAGTAGCACACGTTACTGCTTTGCAAATCTAGACTATTACGGGCAAATATCATTGCGTCTATGTATTTTACTGAGAAATATGAAGTACATGGAGTGTATGCAATTTTTTTTTGTTTAAATTTATTTACACTGTGAAAGGTCGCCCTTAATGGAATATTTACTTTGTTTACGGATGGCTTTATTTTTTGGTACGACAGGTAATAAGGCAATTTGCGAACAGCAATGAGCAAAGAGACAACAAACGGTAATATGGGCCGGTAGATGTACGGAGGAAAATTTTGTGTGTTTGTTATTTGTAAGGTAGCGGCACTGTTTCTCATGCTTCTTCATTACAGCAGTGCTGCTGTTTCTTGGGGAGGAGGGATAGCTTTAGCTGATGTCATTTTCAGATAAGTAGACCTTTTGCTAAAAACATATAATGTGTAGTGCATTGGTAATCGCTGCCTACCAATACGTGTTGGCGCTGTGTAAGGGAAATGTTGAAGGTGGACGTTCCTACATCAATATAAAATCTATTTCCACACTGTCCACGAAGCATAGATCTTACTGTTAAGTGTGTACTGATTCAGGGACACGTCACCGTGCTGTACGCCAGCATATTGTCATGTGGCATTCTTCGCAAGGTGTATACTGTTTAGGAAAACAACCTTGTTAAAGGGACGTTATGGTTACGTTGCCCTACTAAAAATCTGTGACATTCAGTAAAAAATGTTTTTGTTAAAATGACGTTATACTTAAATTGACCTACTAAAAACCTGTAAAATTCACTCAAAAAAAACTTTGTTAAGGGGTGGTTATGGTTAAGTTGCACTACTAAAAACCTGTGCAATTCACTAAAAAAACTTTATAAACGTGCCATTATGGTTCAAAGTAAAACCGAAAAACCCCTGAAATTCGCCAGTTATGATAGGCTAAGCAACCATACCTGCCCGCACCACTGTGCAATGCTAACACTAACACCCAAGACATGAAAGGTGGCTTCACAAATGTCATTGATGACATCATTGATGATTTCACATGTGTATCTATGTCACATGTTTTTTTTCAGTAACAGTCAGGAACTAAAAATTTTAAATGTACTATATTTGTAGACTTATCCTTCAAGTATGTTCTTACAGTAATTCCCTTAGGGTCCAGTCACATCATATGAAACATATACATAGGGGAAGACACAAGCTTGAAAGACTGCAATCCTTTCTGTGCATGAAAATAATCAGTAGGGTTATCAGAACGTTCTGATAGTTCTGTTGTTTTTTCATTACTGTACTTTCCCTGTAAATGCACATATTTGTATACATTGTACTCACACTACTTTCCTTAGTGCCCAGTCAAATCATTTGATATATATGCATAGGGTAAGTAGCAGCTCTGAAACAGAGCAATGATTTCTCTGCATAAAGATAATCAGTTAGATTATGAACACTTTCTGCTACTACTGCTTCTTTTTTCCTTACTTCAATTTCCCTGTATATACTCATATTCATATGTGTTGTTGTCGCTTTGTGTTTTATCTGTAATAATGCATTTATGTATTAAGTGGGCTTTATTAGCTACGTGTTACATGTTTCACAGTACGCACAACTCTAATAAGAATGCAGTTATCATTTCAATATTCAACATGGCAATATTATGAGTATTGCACCTTCATCATGTATGCTGCACACACTGCCTATGTTTCTGCATGAGTAGCTTAGTATACTGGATAGAACTTCATAATAGAATGCAATTTATATCAATGCATTGCTTAATGCACTGAGTAGCACATTATATTTATTCCAATTACACTTGACACTTTTTGTCAACATTATAACAAGAATCCTTTCTACAGAGTTTTCATAAAAATAAGTACACATGTGATGTCATCAGTGATGTCATCAATGACATTTGTGATGTCATCTTTCATGTCCTGGGTGTTAGTCTTAGCAATGCACGTAGGTGGTGCGAGTTATGGTTGCTTAGCTTACCATAATTAGCGAAAGTCAAGTGTTTTTCGGTTTTACTGTGAACCATAATGTCCCTTTAACAAAGTTTGTTTTACTAAATATCCATATATAGATATGGCAGTGAACAAAAACAAAGGGGCTACACATGTGATATCATCAGTGATGTCATCAATGACATTTGTGATGCAACCTTTCATGTCCTGGGTGTTAGTGTTAGCAGTGCACAGTGGTGCGGGCAGGTATGGTTGCAGGTATGGTTGCTTAGCCTACTCGCGAATTTCAGGGGGTTCTCGGTTTTACTTTGAACCATAATGGCACGTTTGTAAAGTTTGTTTAGTGAATTGCACAGGTTTTTAGTAGTGCAACTTAACCTAAACGTCCCCTTAACAAAGTTTTATTTCAGTGAATATATATATATAATTACATGGACGCGGTAGTGTCCATGTAGTTATGGTTAAGTTGATGTTTCCATAGGAAGAGCATTTTTTGGGTGGCTTATAACTTCGCTCCCCCTGGACGAATCCTCCCCAAACTTTGCAAAAAACGTATATGGCCCACTCTGAATTTTTTTGCAAAGTTTGGTGAGGATTCGTCCAGGGGGGGAAAAGTTATAGGGGGGGTCCCAAAACTTGTGTTTTTTCCTATAGACATAATGGGAAAAAACTTTGCGCACGGCCACAGGCCAAACCTCTGGACGGATTTACACCAAATTGCGGCAGGAGCGGGGGCTTGGTCCTGAAAGTGTGCTTTTGCAGATTTGGTGTAAATCCGTCCAGTAGTTTTTTTTTAAAAAATGACCAAAACGTAAGGCAAAAAAATGAGTGATATCTGTGTTCGCTTCGCGGACGGACTTCCCTGTTCGCTCCGCGGACAGCACCCCGATTGGCCCATGGCCTTGCGTCATGTCTGCGGACATGCGACGTGTTCGCTGATTGGACGGCGAGGGGTGTGGAGCGCGTCAGATTTTCTGTGGTGCCCGCCATCTTGCATTCGCGGACGACCGCGGACAGCGCAGTGAAACGTGGATACAAAATTGTATTTAGTGCCATGTGTTGGTGTGTAAGAGTGTTTGGGGAGGGTGGGGGAGTATGAGATACGTTCAATGTTTTGTTTTTTTATGTGCTAGACGTTTTTGTTGTGTTCGATTTGTCCGCGGAGAACACGGCTGTTCTGACATTTTGTAAATAAACTAAATGGTGGGGTGTTTAGAGGACGGAGTATGTGTCATTTTGTTCGCAAGGAAGGTAAAAATGAGCTATCAACACTCGCGGTGTACTTAATTGTTCGTAAATACACAAACTGGGGGTGTCCTCAGGACGCTGTCCGTATTGTAATCTGTCTAGTTGAATGTGTTCTAAGAACACTCGCGGTGTCCCGAAATGGTTGCAATTACACAAAATGGGGGTGTTCTGAGAACGTTGTTTGTATTGTTCGTTGTCAGGGTGAAAGTGTTTTAAGACCACTCCTTTTGTCCGCTAATGGTACAATTTCCTATGGGCGTCAACCGACTTTTTGTCCACTGAAGAAACGATAAATTATGTGATAATCCTATCACTGGCGCTATTGACCTGGCTGACTTGCTTTTGCGACATTAAATCATATCTCCCGCCCCTAAGCCTGATATTATCAAAGCATTCATATTCCCCGCCTCTCTCCGTGACATTACAGGGTGCGTCATCAAACGCGCCCAGTCCTCTCCAGTCCTAAGTGACTTTACACAGAACCCGGAAGACAACACATATTATGTCACAACACAGCGTGCCACAATTCGGAATATGAAACAGTAATTTAAAAGCAAACAGCAAGATTGTAAATTTTGTAAAGTACATATATTTGACATCAAATGTTTATAGAATATTCAGCAATTTGCATTTGTCTTTGTTGTCGATCCGCAAAAGTTCATGTTGAGGCACGGGATGTTCCTTTGCGGTACAGAGGGTGTTAAATCAGCTTACAACTCAGTGCGCCACAATTCAGAATATGAAACTGTGGTTTAAAAGTAAACAGCAGGATTGTAGATTTGGTAAAGTACATTTATTTCACATGAAATGTTTAGTGAATATTCAGCGATTTGCTTTTGTCTCTGCTGTCGATCAGCAAAAGTTTATTTTGAGCCACGCGTTGTTCCATTGCGGTAGATAGGCTGTTGGTTTATGATAAAAGCAGTAAATGGTCGCTCTGATAATCGGAAGGTTGCTCCAACAACGAGCCATTAGACCACCCTATTGGTTGGTATGTTGTTTGTAGCCGCTAGTACTGCGTAAGGGCATATTGGTCATTGGCGATTGTCCCATAAAATGGTGAGGGTCATGAAGTTGCATATTTGGACCTGCACCTGGCATTTGAAGACCGCATCCGCTGGAGTCTGTAAATCGTGACATAGGCAAAATGGGGCGACATACCTGTTTTAAAAAACATAAATTAGTCTCACCAGCCGATCTTCATTAAAAATCATCATTTTATTTATTAGGGCGTGAAACTATTTGCTATCAAAGGTAGTGCAACGGAGTATGTTAATAATAAAATTTTCCCATTCATATAGCGCTAAGAACCACGAGGTATCTAAGCGCTGCTTATTATTACCCACGGTGTGTGGTGCTCATTTATGAACCACGGAAGGATGAAAAGCTGAGTTTGGCCTTGCCGGGATTTGAACTTGCGTTAGCAAGCTGTGCACGGAGGTCAAAGCAAGCGTTGTACTCGCTGTGCCACTTGACAGGCTACAGTGAAGTGGCACAGCGAGTAGAGCGCTTGACCGCCTATAGACCGGTTAAATTATTGTTATTGTTAATAAGTTGCGCTACTAAAAACCTATGAAATTCAGTGAAAAAACTTAGTTAAAGGGGCGTTATGGTTCAAAGTAAAACCGAAAACCCCCTGAAATTCGGCAGTTATGGTAAGATAAGCAACCATAACTCGCGCCACCGTGCACGGCTAACACTAACACCCAGGACATCAAAGATGACATCACAAATGTCATTTTTTCACTGAATATATATATATATATATAATTTGTGACTTTGTCCACAAACCTAATTTTAAATTATTGTATAACTCTGACAATGGGTTCTGTCAAACACTTTCTAAGCAGATGTTTTAAATCTGATTTGCGAGTGTGATACATATATTTTTACTACCATTTTCCAGCCAACGATTTAAACCGGGTAAAGAGGGAGATTGCATCATTGTCGTTTAATTGAGCTTTTCTTGGTTCATGGTGTGCTTTAATGCACATGAAAAGTTTGCTGCATTATCACAGCCTGGAGCATTTCTGCATGACATCCCATTTTCACTGCATAACAATTCTAAGCCTATAATGCTTCCAAATAAACTCAGATCTTGGAAGCTTTTCAGAGATAGACTGGAAGAAATGTTGAATTAATTACAAAAAATCACACACGTCTAAATCCTGGAACAGTTGTGAAATTAAATGAACATGCATACTCAAGTGATTCGAAATGTGAAACTGTTACCGAGTTCGAGTTAAGATCTGCAAATGCTTCAAAAAAAAAAAAGCACTTGTTGGCTAGAGCACTCGAGACTACAGGCAAAGCTTAACCTAAGTCACTGAAGGAAGTGTTTAGACTCATAAAAGAAAAACCTTTTCACAGGCTGCTAGTTTCTACATATTGGGGATGTTAAATAGTTGATGTCACATTGAAGGTAATGCTGTTAAGTTATTTCAGATGTTTGGGAATACGAGGTCCATGCAAGTTTAACTTGTATATTTGCTTCTAGCACCCTTTTTAGTGTGGGTGGGTACTTTGTTAATCATGCCTTCAGCGCTGTGTGTCTGATTCCGTTCTTAATGCATATGACAGTAATAGCACCCTGTGAACTGAACTTAAAATAACAATCAAAAGCATCTAAACTGAGTTATTTATCTCAGAATACCCATCCAATTGTGGATTTCTGGATAGCCATACTTTCACGCTGAACCGTGTATGAAAACTTCTCATTTTTGGAGATCTGCAGCCTGCTTATCTGCGAAAAAAGCACGGAGATTAGGTTGAATGTTTAGAGAAATGTGCTGTTGTGTTACACCTAATCATTGATGTTCAAGCGTGGTCCACATTGGACGATGCAAATGATAGGCTTATATTTTACTGTTTAGTAGCGGGTGCCTGGGTGATGAACAATAATTCCATCCAGGTAAAGCAGAGAAAAAAGTACACTAGGCCTTTTTTTAGAGTGATGGTAAATTAATTATGTGTGCCCATGGTCACTACCGTAGGGCCCGATTCACAAACCCTTTCCGAGGCATGCGTCGAATTTACAAATATCAGGACGTATGCATGATTCATCAATTATATTCAAACCCCAGAGCAGCAGAAGACTTCAAATCTAGAAATGTTCATTCACGTGCGTTGTGTGTGTGGTGCGGGTGTGGTGGCACAACTCCAATATCCTACGTGGGGCAGGCTACATTTGTCGTGCTGTTTCACAGGTTTGCCTTATTATTAGTTTTGTCAAGTTATGCATGTGTTTGCTATGTGGCTGTGTGTGCTATGTGGCTGTGCAATTCTATTCTGAAGCTCTCAGGTTTGGTATGCTACAACTGTGTTGTTAGGCACTGTTCGTCTGTCACGATCTGAGTGTTTTGTGCCCATACTTAAATGCAAATTATCTTGTAACTATGCTTTTGATATACACTTTTCTTCTGCTTTTGGGTGGGTTAGCCTCTCCGAACCCGCACCCATGTTTTGAGCAGCACTCAGAATGAAAAGGGTGATACTCAAAGTAGATTTATACATGTTATCTGGTAACCTGAGTTTACAACTCTCTTTGGAATTAAATGCACTTAGACCCTAGTTCATGGAATTTTTTGCAGGGAAAAATTGAGACTTGCATATTAAACCGCGGCCAAGTTCACGCCTGGCAATTCATGGAAACAAATGCGTGGGGCTTAACCGGGACTTGAGAAGAATCTGTGCAGGTTCCAGCATGTCACTGCAAGTGGAAGAACGCCTTGCGTGAGACTGCAAGCAGAGTCTGGGCCGGGCCTATGCAGTGACCAAAATAGGGGATGGATAAGGCAGAATGAGCATGTGTAAACGTGGACATGTTGAAGGATGGTCCTCGGTCAAGCAAGTGCACGCCCATGCGAGCGCAAATATTTATGGATTCATGGATTCTCTGAATGTCAGGTTGTGAAAAAGTACATGCAAATCTCGGTCCACTCACGCCACCGGATAGCAGGCATAAACGTCAACACGCATCGTAACAAATGCATAAAGCACGCAATACTCACCAAACTAACATATTCAGCCACAATTAATCCATCATTTGTCAGAGCGATTGTGCAGGGACAGCACAGGAGGAGGAGGATGGCCAGGGCCCGGATCTTTAACCCACGTATCACCCTTTCCGGGCTGCCAGATGATCAGGTCTATGGTAGGTGCAGGTTCCGCCCATATCATCCTAGACCTGGTCAGGGAGTGGGAAGATGGGCAAACATCACCGTCCACTTGCTCCCAGGCCCTTAGCCCCCTACAAAAAGTGCTCACTGCCTTGCATTTCATGGAAACTGGATCCTTCCACCAGACCACTGCCATAGTAGACTCCCAGGCCACACAGTCATGCTGCCTACACCAGGTGCTGATGTGCATAACTGCATGACCTTCTGTGCACTGCCACATCTATATGACAAGAACACCAGTAGAAAGGCAAATAGTCATGCAGGACTTCAATTCTGTGGTGCACTCCCCATGAGTGCTTGGTGTAATAGATTGTACCCATGTTGTGCTATGTCCTACAAGATTGACAGGGCACATAAACCGCAACTGCAAACATTGGCACTCAATCAATGCTCAGGTTGTGTGAAATGCCAAGGGCATCATAACTGAAGTGTATGCAAACTATGCAGATAGCACTCACGACAGATATATATTCCGGATGTCACCACTACATCAGACCCTGTTAGGCAGCAAACATGGGAACACATGGCTCATTGGTGAGTATTAACGGACACATACATGCATGCCCATTGCACACTTACCAATAGACACTGCCAACACATGTTAATGACAACCATGTAGACATTTACAGGGGAGAGTGCCTACCCACTGAGCATATTCGTGATGACGCCCATATGGAATCCCAACACACCAGCTAAGGTATGGTACAATACTGCCCATGTAGCGACTAGGGGCATAGGGGACCACACATTCGAAGTGCTTAAGTCACATTTGCACTCCCTTGACCACTATGGTGGCGTGTTGCTATATGCACCACCAGTTGTGTGCAGTATCATTGTGGCAGCATGCGTCATGCACAATATCGGCCCACAGCGTGGCATCCCACTGGACATTCACATGGGCCACCACATGCACTCTCAGGCACTACTCTTGCGCATGGCTGGCCAAAGGGCATATGGAGAGGCTGCACATACCCAGCTGGTGCAATCCTACTTTGCGTAAAATCCTGTTCCTGTTGAGTGCACACGATCAAGCCACATCCCAGATGCCATTCATTGATGACCATGGGCCAATCCTCCATGCCCACAAAAACACCCTGAGTATGTGGCCCAGGGACGGTAAAATTGTGTGCATCCAAAACAAGTGTGGCCAAATGAAAGACACACAAATAGAAGTATACCACCACCGCCATGGTAAGCATGGAGTGAAACCACTCCTTAGGAACAAAAACATCACTAATGTCCCAAAAAATATCACCCGAAATGTGAGTTGTCACAGATAAATTCATCAATTTGCCAACTATCAATTCTGAGCAGCTAGGCATGGACTCCAAAAGTTTCATTTCCACCAATCCCCTAAATCCAATGAAATAGGGATACACACCTGTGTGAGAATGTGCATGACAGGCACAAACATATTCTTGTGGCTGTGAGCGTGAAAGTAGTGGTGTAAGGATCCACATGTGACATGCATACAGCCAATATGGAGAAAATGCACCCCAGATAAAAAGAAAAAAAACTGAACAGGACACAATTGACAAGTGAGACAAAGTGGTTTACATACCCAAATGGCCATCGTTACAGATGCTCAAGTAACGTAGCCATTCCATAGGAAAATAAACATGACCATAAGCAACATGGCACTGCACCATTCATCATTCACCAACACAGTCACAGCAACTGCAAAGAACAGTGTACATGTAGTACACCAAAAATAACACAGCACAATAAGCTAACTCTCTGATGGCTGTCACATGGACAGCAACTGCACTGCATGTAGACAATAAACAACACACATGAGACCACGAGTAGTAGGGCATAGTACTATCTTGAAGCCAATTAACCCATGCAAAGAATGCCCTGGACCCACAATGTCTGTTACACAACAAAAAACATGTTCACTGGCCAACCCATTCCCTGACAACCACATTGCACACCATATTCAGTCACATAAACATATGCATGTTGAATATGACCAACAAAAGAGCAACACAAGTGCAATGCAAATGAAATGCACATCTTACCTGTTTCCTGGGCATGCATACGACTGCAAGTATCCCTGATATCTCTGCACTGGCTTCCAGTGACAACAAGGATTAAGTTTAAAACCCTCTGTATTGTCCACAAGGCCTTCTGGGGCCTGGGACCCCAATACCTCCAACTCTCTCTTGCTTAATATCTTCCTTCTCGAGCTCTCTGCTCATCTGCCTCCAACTCCCATAGAGTTAGTCGCTTCTCCAAGCAGTGAGCTGGTGGTAGATCTCTTTCTTCTGCTGGGGCCTCCCTCTGGAACAGCCTCCCTGCCTCTCTGAAAGTTAAGGAGAACCATCTCCAGTTGTAGAAGCATCTCAAGACCTTCCTCTTTGCTTCTGCTTTCTCTCACCGCCTCCCGTGCTGATCTCCTGGCAGAATCTGCACTGCTGGCTACCCTCTGATCTTGGGCCGAGGTCCGCGCCCCACCAGTTGCACACCTGCACTGCACCCCTTACAACCCTTTCACTCGGGGACTGTTTCTGAATCCCTACAGCCCCTACCAGCACTTGACACCCGATGTCTCCACTTACTCTTGCACTGCCACTAGCTGCTACACTTTTATTTATTGTCTTTATTTATTTCACTGTTACCTTATGTACTGCACTGCCCCCTCCCCTTTCCCCTGCACTTTTCCCCTTCGCACCTCACCTGCACTTGCGCAATCTTAATGTCACCTGGCCTAGTAGGATCGTTGTCTCTTTCTCCCCTCTGTTTCCCCTCCCTTGCCTCGTCACGCCTTGAAACACTTGTGTATAGGCACACTTTAAATGCCATATCATATCATATCCCTGTTATCACCCATCATCCCGTGACAAATGGATCTGCAGAGAAAGACTGAATGTGAGCGCAGCCAACACATTCATGCACTCATATAAACAGCAACATGTGCCCCCCTGATTGACATGCAAAAAATGCAAACAACAACTCACTTGCCTACCATCAACATGTGCCCTGGCACACATGCAGCCAAATTAGCATACTGCATGCAAATCAAACACACCAAACACACACACTGACAAACACCCACTCACAACCCACACACTGCCTGAACCCCTGAGTGCCATGCAGTAAATGGCCATGTCATACCTACCCCATTATCAAGCTGATGGCACATACTAAACACACACATCTGGCACCAGTCAGCATGACAATGATAGGACCCACAAAAAGTAGATCACTGAGACAAATGAAAGGCTGGATCACACTGGCAGTATTTCATATGCCATGCATGCTATCATCAGCATAGTACAGGGACAGTGCAGTGAACACTTGCAGGGGAACCGATGATGTGAAGACTAAGAACGTCTGAACCCAACTACTTACCAATTGCACTGGAGACAGGATCTTGCAGAAGGCAACACTTCACAGAGATAGATGTTAGACCGGAAGGCCGGGCACTGGGGTAACTGGCATGAAACACACAAACAGACATGACAAAGCAATCTGAAACAGAGACAGAGACCAAAGACAAATGAAAATAAAGGGAGCATGCAACTGGAAAGTGCAAGGTAATGCAGAGTTCGCTCTTACTGGATTTAATCGGGTCAAATGTATATTGAATGGAAGGTAGCATTGACATATGCCAAACAGCTGTCAACATGCTGCTGTAAATCACATGGTGCACCATGCATGGCACACGCATGACAAACAACAAACCCAGCTCAATGTGGTGTGCCTGGTGTCTATTGACAACATAGCATCCCAAGCATGTGCATTAATGGAGTCATGTGTGTGGCTTATTCTTTGGATCGCACACCAAGAATGGTCAACCCTGACCAAGAAGGGCTAAATAGTGTCCTTTGTGTACATGAATCAATCTTTGTGAATGATTGTATGGGATGCCAAATGTCAGGTAATACACATGTAAAAAGTGCAATGGAACACACACCAACACAACCATCAACAAGTGTCACAAGCCACAAATAGCTGTCCCTGTGATGTCTTGACAAATCACCAAGAAATACCCTGCAGAGATTGCCCACCCACAACTATGATCCTGCAACCTCTGGCAACATGATACAAGTCAGAAAACAGCATGCACCGACACATGAGCCTAAGAACACCATGTGACACATGCACCCATGAAGTTAGACCCGTGGCCCACAAAACAATTTAAACAAAAGTGATTGTACACAGTGCCAGACTCCCTGCCAAACACCACACCACAATTGACACCCTGAGTGCCCTTCACTTACCTGCACAGGTTACTCATCTGGCTTGCATACACAGCATCCTCCCGGGAAACACATCCTCAAATTGTAAATATATGCATTGCAACAACTTAAAGACAGTGGACATACATGACAACCATTTAGGGAACCAGAAAACAGGCATAGACCACAAGGTGCAGAAGGACCACAGGGTGCAAGACGGAGACTGTCTGGAGTGGAGACGGGGATGGATGTGCCCAACATCACTGTGAGCGTGGGCAAAGAGAAGTCGACCTAGGGAGGAGGTAATGATATGAATACCTCTGGAAGTACCATCATGGCATGTGATCATGGAAGGTGCATAGAAGGAAAATGTCCACTGGAAAATAATAAGCACATGTTTTGGGTCAATCACTAGTCCAATCTCACAGAATCTAAGGTAAAAACCCACCATGGCATGTATATCACAACAAGACCCACGTACCCCACTTCCATGCAACTAAGGCACTTAAAGCATATACCCATACCCTACATCAACCAACGTATACCCCTGTTGGACAACACATCAAATGGACAAGCAGCTGTACATTCACTCCACAACACAGCACACACCCTGATTGAGACTGTCCCAATTAGTGTGCATAGATTCTAGGGCTCACTTCCAACTCACTTGCAACTCACACAGAGACATCAGATAAAGCCAAGCGGTGGTAAGTAACTACATTGTGTAGACTCAGTGTACACCCACGGACAGTGGCAGTCAACATGAATAAGAAATTAAATCCAGAAAACAAGGAATTCACCCCATAGATGATGACCAACAGTACAAAAGCATGCACAAAACGCCACTGCAATGGGTAACACAGTAACACAGAAGCAGTCAGTCAGGGGTCCACATGTGCACATCTGCCCAAACCAACATGCATCAAGTGTGACAAACATGTCCTGCAGAGTCAATGCACACAAATGTACACAATGGAGTCACCAGAGCCCATGTCAAGAAGTGCTGCCGTGTAGCTAATGCATACATGTCTATCCATGTGAATGGGCCATTTCGACTAGTGGCCTGGCTGGGTGGGACATGTAAGCGGAGAAGGTTGTGGATGTGGATTTGGAATTGGCACTGGTCAAAGACTAGTGTGCACAGGGAAAATACCTGTAGGGCACGGTATGAAACATAGGGAGTGGAGGAGTATAAAGGTGGCAGTAATGAGACATCACCATGGCCAGTGAGCCAAGTGTTGGAGAACAGAAACACCCAGCATGCAGATGCACCAATAATGCATGTGGCCAAGCAGTACGTTCATCCACACTGAAAGAAACACTGACACTGAGGAATGTGACAATAGTGCTGCACAATCACTTCCAAATATGTTGTCAACATCATGAGTGCATCCACAGAAACAATGCACTGGCATAGAAGTGCTAATGCACATGCACAGACACATGCATGTGTACAGACACACATCAGCACAAACATTCACTGTGACACAAGATGAACACCACCAGCCACTCAAGATGTGGAATGTGGGCAGCAACCATGGGGAACAACTACAAAGGCAGAACATGCAAGACAGTGTACATGCTTACCTGCTGACTGAGCCAGCATGATGTGATTCCTGCATCACCTCCACCAGGAACTGTGCCTCCAAATGCATGACAGGAGGTCCAGAACCTGGCAGAGGGCATGAGTAGTACAGATGTCAAAGGGTGCAGGGCGTGTACCCTGGGCGTGTAGACACTGCCTTATTCCGGTGCACTGTAACAACATGGGACAAGGCATTAGAACAGCCATAGTACAGTACCAGTCACATAGCAAACATGCGTCAAAATTCCCTCAACCCAATGTTACCTGCACATGCCATCCTGTCCACCACGATGCAACTGTGACAGTTGATGTCACTGCTCATGGCTGCATGTACACTACTGCATACGTCAGGGCCTTAAGAGGGCAACTGCACAACTCAAGCGATATGGACAAAATAAAAAATAAAATAGAAAAATTCCACATTGGAAAGGGATAAACAAAAACACATGCCAATATCTGGGAATGTGGTCTTGAAATAAAAGAAAAAAAAGTGTTCATGTCAAAGCAAGGGAACCAAAGGAATAAAAGCCCATGGCCAGAAAAAGAAAAGAAAAGAAAAATGTCCATCATCGACAGGGGATTTGGGGGAATGTGACTATGATAATGTAAAAAAAAAAGAAAACCTCCATGGGATCATGGACCTGATGGCAACGGTGGACCAGGAGGCTTGTCTATGCTGAGACCCCCATCCTGCGGTTGATCTGCAGGTGGCCGTGATGCTGGAGGCAGACCATGCAGTACCAAGGCCTGTTCTTCAAGGGTTACTGCTATGTGTTATACTGATGAATGCACCAACACAGTTGGGTTGGAGAAGACAGTATGTGTGGCAGCACGGAAGGCAACAGAGTCTTTATGTGCACCCTCCTTGATGCACAGAGTTTCTCCGAGTGTGACTGCCTGAAGGCAACCACCTCATTGGGGACCAGTCTCCTTGTGGCTGCTTGTTCTGCATGGAGTGGAATCCTCTGGGCCTCCATCTCAAACCTCCAGGCCTCTCTGTCTGCATGAGTATCTGCATGCAGGAAAGCCTACAGACACTATAGATCAGCCCGTCAGCCCTTGATATTGGCCTCCATGTGCAGTTTGTGGGAGCAGCATGAGGACCGCATGACCTGCAGCTCTGCTGTACCCGGGCAGCTGGTGGTGTCATGGATTTGCCCATTTTATCCATGCCCTCAGATATCTTATCCAATACATATCCATGTCGTAGGGTGGCACACAACATCTGCTGCTCCCACTCTGTCTCCCCAGCCTGCACACATCCCTACGTGTGCAAGGCCACAGTGGACGGATGCAAGGGACCATGTCCTTTGCTGTTGTGCTCCTGTCATTGGCTGCAGGTCTGCATCCCTCCCTTGGACACCAGGCCCAGGACCCAATACCAGTTCAGGGCTGGGTGGCCTTGCAGCCGTAACCACCGCAGACTGGGGTGCCACAACTGACTGGCCTCGTGAAGCCAGCCGCCCAGCCACAGACTCACGGGCCCTGACTGACCACCCATTGGGGCACTCATCTTTGCCTTCTTTGAGGCATGCATATCCAGTTCAGCATCAGAGACATCTGAGTCCAAAGAGTCTGAAGAGTCTGCAAGATAACTCAGGATGGTCTGGAGCACCAGTGGGTTCTCACAGCCTACCACACCACGTACCCCACTGGTGGTCTGTCGCACACTGGACTCTTCCTTCTCCTCCTTCCCCTCTACATCTGCTGCACCCTCACCTGCACCTGTACAGTGAAAGACATATTGATACGTGTCATAAGAGACAACAATGTCCATATTATTCAAGGAGTAGTCTGACAAGAAAAGGCAGGACACACACCCATCAGACATTGTGCATTCACACACTTAGTCCAGTAAGCAACTGATGCATGATATTTGCTTACAAGTGACACTTCCCTCTCCCACCATCATGCCCATGCCAGCACTGGGCACATTGACATTCAACAGTGTTGTAAATTCACAATGAGGGGACATTCAACTGTCAATTTGGCACACATACCAGGGGACAAGTAATAGACAAGTGACATTTGATTGTTCAATGACATCACATGGGAACAGGCACACATCCATATCAACAGAAAACACCACGGTTAACACATGGCACTCTAATCAGTTCTGGGACAGGGAACTGGAGACAATGAGGACCTGCAGGAAGGTGTAGAACGGGAAGAAGCTTTTGAGTAGGTACACCTGAAAGTGACTTCTGGTCAAGTTCCCTGAAGTGCAGAGAGACGGAGAACCAGTTTGGTGATGTAAACAAGGTTGTCCAATCCGCAAGAGGGTGACGGGAGTGGCCAAATGGAGTGGGCCCAGATTGTGGGAGGGTAAGAGGGAGCATGTGTCACAATGAGCAGGCTCTCTGTGGCACTGAAATTGAGTCAATATGTATGTGGTTTGTGGCACTCATGCAACAACACTCTGGCAACACGACAATGTGCGCTGTCAGACAGCTCAGATATCCATTGTGGCAAGGAAACCCAAAGGAGTTGTGCTATTGAGGCACTTATGTGTTGCATGTGTGCCAGACGGATTGTGATGGAAGCATATAGTTGGTTGTGATTGTGTGTAGAGGTGCCCATTCAGGTGTTTGCATGGCCATGCTGTGTGCCATGCAATCATGGTTGTGTACTGGTGGTCAGGATTCCAACGTGTCTTGTCTGCAATGTGTCCATGACAGTGGTTTATCCATCAGTGCTTCCATGCATTTGGTGTGTGTGTACGTACCACTTTTCTCCCCTGTGCCACTGTGGCAAGTCTCCCATGGATGTGCATCAAGTTGCAGTTGTGTCACATTCACTTTGCCATTGGTACATGTCATTCATCTTGGTTTGTGTCTGTGCAATGCCCACCTTTTGAGGTATTTACGTGTGTATGTGTCATGACTGTGCAATGCATCATACCTGGGTTGCTGTGTCTGTTTGGATGTCAATTGCATGTCCTTGTTTGGTGTTGTAGCTGCTGTTGATTGTGCCTTTGACAAATCATGTTCATGAGAATGTTGTGGCTGCTGTACAAATGTCAACCCAGTGCACTAATGGCACTGTTCTGTTTCTCCTTTACCACAGTTGCTGCAGCTGATGAAGAGAGCGGAAGCATACTGTGGAGCATGGATGTGGGTAGCTTTCCACCAGACATAGGCGCAGAACCCAGCCACTCCCCTATGAGAGCTCATCTTCGGGGAGCGATCTGGCTGACTTAGCACCTCTACCATTGGGTGTGGCTGTTGGGGTAAGTCCATGGATGTGAAGGTGGTAGGTGACACCTCAGCAGTGGTGGGACAGGGTGATGGCACACTAGGGCCATCCATGGCAGAAAACACCCTGGAGGCATCCAGGTTGGCGGAGGGGGAGGCATGTTAGCACAACTCATGGGGTTAGGTGGGGGTGTTGAGGAGGGAGTGCATGCTCCAACCCTATCTCAGGGGCATGAGGCTGTGAAGGCCACCATGGAGGTGCCTGTGCAAAATCCTGTCCCTGGGCCATTCGATGCAGCAGTGCACACCTTCCTGGATGCCTACACCCAGATCAACATCCCATTACCGGCTGATGTGTCCATCACAGAACATGTTCTACCCCTGATGACAGCCCTAACGAGGCGGACCAGAGGCATGTGCAATGTTGCACAGGCTACTCATGACCTGCTTGTCCATCATCACAATGAGCTGTACCGTGTAATTTCCTTGCTGGCATCAGGCCTGACCCCGGGTGGACTCTGTGGGCTGTTCACTGCTATGACCTCCTCCTCAGCTTCCTCCTTTGTACATCACATGTACTCAGGGGTGCCTTCCATGCCACATACCAGCAAGGCCCCCGTGCATCAGTCCCACACACAATGCCCCATCTGGTGGAGCTTGTATCCCCGCCCGAGTAGGGAGTCACTGTTACGGCAGTTTAGGAGGTCACTGTGCCTACCCAGGCACCGACAGGGGCACAGGCAATGGAGGGACAGCAGGCAATGTAGTCGAGTGAAGGTGCAGTATGCCCCCGACAAAGATCATCATGTCAGAGGTCATACCCACGCAGCATGCAAAGGGCTCAGCAGCAGCAGGTGGCAGCGAGGAGGAGCAGTGTTGCAAGGCAGTCCACCACAAGGAGGCAGGCGGCAACGTCAAGGTAGGAGGACCATGTGACAGCATTGAATGCAATATCTTCTGTGTTCCATCGGTACGACAGGCAGCGGGCACAGGAGGCACAGGGGATGGTGGTCAGGGCTGAGGTTGTACTGCGTTGAGCAAGGAGGAGAGGTGCCATCCTGGAGGCCACTTGCAGGGTGGCACAACCCGCTGAACTGCATATGCTTTCTACCCTGCAAGCCCTCCAGTCTGACCTGCTGGAGGAGAACGTGGTGTGTGACTCAGCCCTGGTCAACAGGTGATGGGCACTAGCCCGCTGACTTTGTAAGTAGTTCTTTAGTTATAGGTTTCTTTTCATTTAATTTTATTTTGCCACAGACTTTGATAACTTTCCTTCCATGTTTTTCATGTTTATAGTTATTTATGTATAGGTTTAATTTCATTTCTCCTAATTTTCCCTGGACTTCTTGGACCTTAATTCCAGTTTTTTGTGTATATAGTGTCATTTAAAACAGATTTTATATATTTTCATACAATGCTTAATGCAGTTAATGTGTGTGTCTGTACCTTTGAGTGTTGACATTTCGCACAGTGCATCTCTCCATTGCATGTCATTTGTATTGTGGCATGCTTGTGTGTTTGATGTTGTTACTCTGATGTTTGCGGATGGTGTGATGCAGATGTGCCTGACATGTGGGTGTTGGGCCATCAGATGATTGGATGCTGCACTGAATGTTTTCATTCACATTTACATGTGCCGCATAAAGGTGTGTTTAGCAGCAATGTGTCAGTGGTTGGGGATGAGGGTTCTGGTGTGTGTGATATGCTGTACATCCATGTAAGATCGCAGTGATGTGTGGATATGTTTGCCATTATTTGTTTGACTGTGATGGTGGATGTGATGCCACCTGTTCATGTATGTTTTCAGATGTTCACATTGTTTGGATTGAAGGTCCATAATTGGTCATGTGTGCCCTTTGCACATGCTTCTGATTGCATATGTGCACACACTCTATTGGCTATAGTGTGTATTTGGCATTATGGGTGCTGTGGTGGGTGGTTGGCTCACTGTATATGGGTGGCCTATTCACATCACTTGCAGTTTTATTTTTCATTGCTGTGTCACTTCCATGTCATGCTCACACACCCAACAGCATGCACAGTCACCCAAGGCCTGCTCTCATGTTTTGCTCACCCTCTGACACTGTAATGAAGTTGTGTGCCATATTTGCTCTTTCTGTGTGCCAGCACGCCTTGTGGGATGTTTTAACCCACTAGTCTATGCCCTGCAACATCACTGTGCACTGCTTGTATCAGAAACAACAGAACGGCCGACAACAAGATCTTTGCACTAAAAATCTCTGTAAGTGCGCAGCAAAACCTGAAAAATAGGCCGCCAATCCATTTTGCCTATGTCAGTGTTAACACAGGAGACCACTGCCAAAACCTTTCATTTGGCTGCCCACAGAGGGAAATGAAACTACTTGAAAAAGCAGTGCTGCATTGCAAAGGAAAACCCAGAACTGCTTTAAAAATCTGTTTATCCTTGGCTGTGGAAAGTGCAAACATCATGGTTCCCAAACATCACAAAAGATCCAACATCCTTGTTGGGTGTTAAACATCACTTTATTTAAAGAATTTACCTAAGCACAATGTCAGCAGAAACATATTTTATCAGAGGAAAATCCACATTCAAAGATGCTTGCTTGGAAAAATGTTAAAAATGGGCGCATCGCCTGTGTCGGAAACCGGCATTTATTTATACTGTCATTTAAACTTGTGCCTTAAAATCAAAGTATGGAAAAGAAGAGACTTCCCATCAAAAGATATATAGGGTGACAATTCATTTTTTTTGTCTTAAAAAGGCTTGAATTAAGAGATTGTGGCTATATTTGTAATGTAAATGTAAATTGTATTTTAGAGAAAGACTAGTTTAAACATTGTTTTAAAAGTAAGTTAAAGCCAGCCACACTGAGCTTCAAAGACATTCCACAGTTTCTCCCAATCAAAGGAATCTTCCCCCCTGCCCTCTGTTGAAGAACTGGCAGGGAGGTGTGAAAGGAAATGGGAGGGGACTCTGACAAGAAACAAAAGACTCCCTTGAATGAAAGGAAATGCAAATTCGGGTGTGACAGAAAACAACTGTTGGCAGAAAGAAGCCTGGGACTGCTCTGGCCCAGCCAAAACCTTGGGGGCGGAGACAGACCGTTTTGTTTATTCGGAGAGCACAGAAAATATCTTTTTGAAAAAAGACTAATAGAAAACTGAAAAAAATGGTAAAAATCTGTAAATATAGTGTTGTTAAATGAAAATTCTGGATACGTTTTAAAACTACTCTGGAATTTGTGCGATATTCAAAGACTGAACCACGAAAATGTTGACTTTGTAGCAGTTGTGATAATGCTAAAACAATGAAACTTCACCGGAGTATGCCTAGATGTTATGTGCATGTATCTGGACAAATTTGTACAGATTTGACACTGGGTAACCAACTAAAAGTGCGAAAAACTGTCATTTGTGAATGGAAACTTGGACCGATACGTACCTGATTAAATATGTGATGTGATTATGTATTATTAGAAAGTTGGTCATATTATAAATATGCTTTATATGAAAAATATATTTTCTGTGTAGAAACCAAGGGGAGGGTTTTCCCTGGATTGTAAATTGCAACGTCACTATGACACTAGGTTTCCTTCTCAAATCAGGAGAGAGAGAATACTTTGACCAATCAGTTTTCTAGAGGGTTGGGCTCAGTATGATCAGCCTACCCACCCCTTTCGGAAATACATAAATAGGGACTGTTGAGGACCTAGAGACACACACACATTCACCCATCAACTGATTTAGTGGCGAAGCGCTCTGCAGGAAGAACCCAGACCAAGACTCCAGAACCCAGATCAAGACTCCAGAACTCTGAACGCAGAAGGCCCAATCCAAAGCTGAACCCTTCTCAGCTGGCCTTTAAAATCTTGCAACCTGATTTTAACCCCAAAATTCCAAGGGGCACAACCAATTCAACAGCCGGGCTGTGCTGTTTTTCTGCATCTTGCCAAGAACTCTTGCTAGAACCCAGAGATCCAAACCAGTAGAGAAGAGCTGTAAGACAGAACCAACCTGTCAGATCCAGAACAAGAGGCCGTGCAGAGACCAGAGTGCCTTGCTGAGTACAGAACCAAGCGCCTGAATCCTGTCCGGTGGCGAGGAGATTCCAGTCCAAAACCCTTGACCAGATCTTTGACGAGCCTATTCCAAAGCCATAGTTGTGAGTATTTAGAATAGAATTCTCCATAGCCAATCTCTTGTCATTAAGTAGCCCTATTCAACCCATTCTATCATATAAAGAGTGCATTGTAGAATCTCTTTTGTTTGTCCTGAATCCTTCTCTCATTTGAAATCTTGACTCTTTTTGAGAAAAATCGACCTTTACTAAAACATTTGTAACTTTTGAACCGTACATGCTAGAAATGAAATTTAAGTGTCAGATTAAAGCGAACATCCTCAAACGAACCCAAAACCACATTCCACCTCCTTACAGTTTTACTGCAATCATGGTTCCTGCGCACGGAAAAGTTTGCCGCCATTCTGCATTTGGCTCAATTTTATCCCATATAAAACAGCTATTTTTTGCATTTAATCTCTGAATTCAGTTTCCAACCTGCTAGTCATTCAATCATCATTGCTAGTGTCTACCTGGAACTATCCAAAGCAGCTCCCACTAGTTCTGAATCCAATTTAGTGAATTAAATTCATTTTTCAGTGTTTTTCCCATTCAGAATCACATTCCAAAAACATTTGACCTGTTTCAAATCATTCCTGTTTTCCTCTAAGCTTGCTGGGGGAATTGGGATTGAAACTGCATTTGTAGAGTATTTATTCCTGAAACCTGTTTTCTTTCCTTCCATCTCTATATTGCATATTAGGGGGAACTGAGTAGTATCAGGGGGAAAGAGTGATTACATTGCAATTGATTGAATTCATAACCAGTTTTATTTCTGTGCTGCATTAATTTCTTATCATTGCATTTCATTGAACCCACACAAAGTTTTATTCTATGCTACATTATTCTTCCCATCCATACTCCTATTGAATAAAGAGATTGTTGATTGTAATTTTACCCATTGCTGATCATTGTATAAATATTAATAGTGTGATATCTAGATATTGTTCCAATTCATCAAAGTGTGATATATATATTGTTCAATTCATAAAAATACATCTTTTAACTTTGCAAAACAACCTACTTCTTGGTTCAGTGAGACCGGGGGGTGTGGGGGTTCAAAGAGAGGGGCGTGATATAAGGGTACATCATTCAGAAATAAAAGAACTTTAGACATAAAAATATATAATTAAGGGTTCCAACTGGGCATCTCACGCCAGGCATTTGACTTAGGTGGAGTGCTGGGTTGAAACCACTTTCAACATTTCCTGTGCCAGTGAGTTATGTGCTCTCTGACTGCCCTTAAATCACCCATGTACAGGCCTGTCATGTTGTTGTCGCTGACAGTGAGTTTGCATCCCCTTCTACCTGGGATGATTCTGCTCAAGCTGTAAAACGCCTGGTCTTTATTGGTGGATCAAGAACATTTTTAATTTTGTTTACTTCTGTACTCAGTACACATTCAGTGGCTCTGCGTTGATGCCTTTGCAACAACCCATAGGCAATATGCACATGCCACTCTCCATTGCATTCACTTGTCACTTAAGGATGGGATGGCCACAGTGTGGCTTGTGCATTATAGTGCTGTGTGGTTGTGGTGCTGCATATTCATATCTGCCTGGTAATGACAGCAGATGCTCTAGTCCAGGATTGATCTTGATTTCTTCGAGGTGATTGAGTTGGCGGTAGACATGTTGGAGGGTTGCATCAGGCTGGGGCCACACCACAGAGGTTCTGATGAGTTGCAGTCATTCATTTGTCTGCTTGTCTTGGAGAGTATCAGAGTGCTGCCTGGGGTAGTGTCATGGGTGAGGGGGGCTGATGGTTGGTGCCTGAACTTGAGGGGGTTGCCTGGGGGATGTCAGAGTTGAGGGCAGTGTGGGTAGGGGAGTGTACTGTCAGTGGGCCTCCTGGGGCTAGTGTCAGAGGTGAGGATAGTGTGGGGAGGGGAGTGTTGTGTCAGGGGGCTGGCTGGGGTAGTGTCGGAGGTGAAGGGAGCTGGTGGGTAGTGTCTGGACTTGAGAGGGCTGGCTGGTTATAGTGTCAGAGGTGAGGGCAGTGTGGGGAGGAGAGTTTACTGTGAGGGGGCTGCCTGGGGGAAGTGTCAGTGGTGAGGGCAGTGTGGGGAGGGGAGTATACTGTCAGCGGGCTGGCTGGGAGAGTGTCAGAGGTGAGGAGGGCTGGTGGGTGGTGTCTGGACTTGAAGGGGCTGGCTGGGGTAGTGTCAGAGGTGAGGGGGGCTGGTGGGTGGTGTCTGAACTTGAGGGGGTTATCTGGGTGGTGTCAGGGTTGAGGGCAGTGTGGGGAGGGGAGTGTACTGCCAGGGGGCTGCCTGGGGGTAGTGTCAGAGGTGAAAGGGGCTGGCGGATGGTGTCTGGACTTGAGGGGGTTGCCTGGGGTTAGTGTTGGACTAGAGAGAAGTGTGGGGATGGGTGTGTACTGGCAGGGGGCAGCCTGGGGTAGTGTCAAAGGTGAGGGCAGTGTGGGGAGGGGAGTGTACTATCAGGGGGCTGCCTCGGGCTAGTGTCAGATGTGAGGGGGCTGGTGGGTTTTGTCTGGACTTGAGCAGGCTGCCTGGGATAGAGTTGGAGGTGAGGGGGGCTGGTGGGTGGTGTCTGGACTTGAGGGGGCTGGCTGGGGTAGTGTTGGAGGTGAGCAGGGCTGGTGGTTGCTGTCTGTACTTGAGGGGTTTAATGTGCAGTAGGGTTACATGCCTGGGCTCCGCATTGACTTAAGACAAAGGCCATGCACTTATGCAGGGGTGCAGCCTCGATTTATGAGGGGGATCTTGTGTTTTTGCAGGGGTGCAGGATGGTGGAGGTTAGGAAAGTTTCCCATTTATATGCAATTTTCCCCCACAATTTTTGTTGCTGTTGTCTGACTAACCTAGCCTGACATTTGCCAGTGGAGCACAGCCTTATGCTGCACTCTGCTGTGTTTTTCGCTCACTTTGTTATGGTGCAACTGACAACGCTTAATGGCAGTCAGTACTGGGAGACTTTCCAATCCTATATTGCAACATTTCTCCAACATGATACAAGTGTACAGAGTACCTTACAATACAATGTGCTTGGGTCTTCCTTTAGATTCCACAGTCCCTAGACTCCCTCAAAGGAGCTTTTGGTAGACGTACAGATTGCCTTGGACAGAGCTTGTGGCAGTTTTTACTTTAGCATATTTTTAACCCTTTCTTGCCATGCCAACTGTGTTTAGCACGGTTGGCACAGTAAGGTGGCCTGGCTCCTAAATGCTCATGCCACGAGGGTTCTCTGTCTTGTCCTATGGCCATCTTGTCCCTTTGCCTTCCCTACATCAAGCAGACCTGGGTCAGTCCTTATTTGGTCATGCATTCTCCCACGAAACTCCAAGCTTTCGCAGGATTCTGTTTGCTTTGTGTGTGTGCCTCCAGGATGTCGGCTGGACTGTCTAGTTCCAATACATATCCTAGGTAGCAGAGAGTCCGGTGTGGAGGAATGACTGGAACCCCCATGGTCCTTGATTGGTCCACGTCTGGTGTGCCTGTATGTGAGCAGACCTCCCATTGGGTCCTCTTTGTTTTGGCTTGAAGGAGATTCTGGATAAGAGAAGGCTCCAAACACCCATACCAGGTTGCTCTCTTGAGTTCTCACTGAACCTATGGTAGGATCCAAGCATCCTGAAACTAAGAAGTTAAGTTGAGGAGCCATTGGTGACCCACTGGATGGTTTGGCACCTTGTTTGGCACCTTGCGCACGCTGTTGTCCTGCTGAACCCCTCTACAACTGATCAAACCAGGAGGTCTGCAAAGGCGCTTCGACCCATTTGAATAGTGGCAACAACTATTAACAGCACCTTCATCCTAACCTGCAAGCAAGCCTCTCCGGAAGTGTTCCTGGGACAACCAGTGAACTGACCTGCTTGCGCAGGACCTTTGCTCTGAAACAGCCATCAATTAGGGTTGAAACTTGGTAGATCGTAAGCACTGGGTCCAAGGCATTCTTCTGCTGAGTTCCATACACCTAGGCGCCCTAGGTCTGTAATTAGGAGAGTTTGCCTGAACCCAAGTGCATGCAGTCACTGTGTCACCCAGCCATTGTGACCAACTTTTCAGGTGCTTTGTTGCTGTGCCCCTCTATGCCCTGAATCCTGCTGTAGTGAAACTAGCCTGATCCCTTCACCAGGAGCAGAGAAATCGCCACTGACCTACCACAGAATCGTCCTTGTAACCAGCCACTGAAAGCTGTAGAGCCACACAATTGCCGCATTTGAACCTGCAACCAAAGTGGACTTGACTGCCGAAGTTTGGTCCAGAGTGCACCAGGGGCCGATGAGTTCTCACAACCCTTACCGGTGGCCCCTAGCGCATCCATCAATTTGTATGCACAAGTGTTCCCTGAGGGCCACTCACCTTTCCAGAGGTAGCCTGTGCTACTGCCCAATTTCCAACTCCTGGAACCTGTTCTGCCTTCTTGGGAAGACCCTCCTGAAAAAGTGGGATCCTATTCTTCATCACCTTACCCACCTTCCTGAGTTGCTACAGTCCCTGCAAGAGACCTCATTTTCGCTGTACCGCACCATCGCGTGCACCTACATCCGAAAGTACTTTTGAGCATTAGGCTCCACTCTTCATAGGGATTGGAGTGCCTCTTAGTTAGGGATTGATCGATTGATGAAGAACTGCCTAAAGTCTATTTGCACTGTTTGCTCCCTTTCATCATAGGTTGTGGACCCATTCTGTGCACTATTCCCTTAGACCACTTGATAACTGTATCGATGTTTCATAGTAGTGTTGTATTGGTTTGAAGTATTTACTGTTGAGAATTGCTTTGTGTTTGATTTCAAAGGCTTTCAATAAATGTATATGTATTTTTTATATACACCTGACTGGGAGTAATTTGTAGTGTCCTTTACTGTATGTACTCATTGTGGACTTTCAGTCACCCTCACACCTCCTGAGACTTAGTCTTGACCACTGCCAATGCTACCTTGATTGGTTGGCCTTGTCTAGAAGGTTACCCTGTTCCAAGAAACTAGGTTGGCCTTCTGAACCCCTGTCCACCAGGTCAGAGTTTAGAAATTCATCTTAACAAATTGGTGTGCAGCGGTGGGATAGGACTGAAGGTACCCAGTGTTGCACACTAGTGAAGACCTGTCAGAATACCCCTATCCAGGACATATAGTGACCTCAGTAGTAAGTAACTGTAAAAGCCATAGAGCTATCTATAAGTATGGAAACAATTACCAACATAACCTTGAATGCTTCAACATCTGAAACATTGAGATTGATGTGTACTGAGAGAGGCTTGTCTGCTCAAGGCACAATGAGTGAAATGATCCAAAGGATCATGGAATGGCAAGAGGTACAACTCAATACCATAAAGAGATGATGTGCTGTCCCAAGTTTTCTCTGCCAGCTCTGATGCTGATGCAATGTTAGAATTCAATAAGCAAGAAATGCTGTTTAAGCAGAAGGAGCTTGAATTGCACATGGCTAAGCTGAAGGTGGAGCAGGCAGAAAAACATAAGCACAGGAACACCAGTTGAAACTGGCAAGCTTCAAGTTTCAAATGGCTCCAAGGGATCTGGGCATGGGTCTGGGTCCTCCTCTCATCCAACGTTTCCTAAAGATCTGATCAGTGTGTATGAAGAGAAGAATGACATTATGGACTGGTTGAATGCATTTGAGTATTCATGTTAAGTCCAAGAGGCTGTGAATGCTGATAAGAATGCATGGTTGCTCAGCAGACAACTCCATTCTGGCTGCAGTGCTATTATGGAGATGTCAAAAGCTGAAAGGGTAGACTTTGCAAAATTGAAGCAGACTCTCATCTTAAAGTTTAGGAAGACTCCTGCCCAATACTTCAAGAGGTTTAGAGAGTACAAAAAGAAAGAAGGTAGCGCTTGGGTGTCTTATGTTACTGATTCCTAAATGACAAGACTCTTTCTGGTAAGCAGGAGGAGGGGGAAAAGTCCAGAGATAAATAGGGTGGAGATCTGATAAAACCTCATTCCAAAAGGGCCACAAAAAGAAATAAAATTCAATAGTAAGTCCCAAGAGAATGTACAGGGTAGTGGAAGTTATCCTGCCAAGCAGAACTCTGTGGTTATAGTAAACCTCCCTATGTCCCAAGACCCAGTGGATATTGTGTGGCTTGTGAAGCAAATGACCATGTGAAGGGGGACCCCAGATGTAAGGTGACAGCCTTGGGGGTCCACTCTGTGAGTATGGCCATCCCCTCCTATGAGGAGGAAGCAATCACAGGGGCATCCTTCTCCTCAGGCCCCTTCTCCAGTTGGGTAGAATCTGAGGTAGTCCTAGTTTCTCGGGGTTCCTTGGAGGCTAAAGTCTCAGAGGCTTATGCTAGCATTCCAGATAACACCAATCACTACTTTAAGGACAGTTTGCTGATCAATGGAGTTGATAATCCTGCCCTTACGGATAATGTGGACAGCAAACCAGTGGTGGATTCTAACTTGGTAGACCCGGAGAAACTTGCCAGAGCACCTTTGATGCCAACCAAGTTAGCTGATAGTCCCCTTCTCAATTTCCCAGTAAGGCCTGTAAATCTTACTATCAATGGTATTACGTTCAGGATTCCAGTGAGCATTCAGTGGCAAGTCCCAGGTAAGGTCCTGCTGGGGAATGATCTCAGAGACTTAGTTCTTGTGGGTCACAAAGCAGATAGACCATGCACAAGGTCACAGACAAGGGCTGCACTGGGCAAGTCAATTTCAAAACCCAAGCCAAAGGGGAAGCCGAAAGCTAAAGGAGTAAAAAAAACAGAAGAAGGAAAGAGAATATTCCCCCTAACTCACCTACCACTGAGGTGGGGGTAGTTGGTCAAAAACCAGAACCTGGTGAGGTGTTGCCTGAAATTCTAAATCCACATGACCATCCTGAACTCCAGAGTTTGTTGGTAGAAGGTGGTCCTGGTAGGGTTGAGTTCAGTAAGGGCCAACGTGAGTACCCATCTTGGAATTCCTAAGGAGACAGGCCTGCTCCCAGCTTGAGGGTGAACCTCCTAGGAAGCATAGGATGTATTGAGGATTTATTGGGAAGGTGGGCTCCTCTACAGTGAGCCCACAGAGTCTACAGATGGTGACCATGGATCGTTGGTGGTTCCCCTTGCTGTAACTCCCTTCTTCTTGCAGTTAGCACATGAAGTCCCCCTTGCTGGTCACCGTAGTATCAAGAGAACCAAGCAAAGTCTATCTATGCCCATCTACTGGCCTAAGATGGAGATGCAAGTAGAAAGTCACTGCAGGAGTTGTACCACATGCCAGTTATCTGGGAAAAGTGGCACAACAATCCAAGCTCTTTTGGTACCACTCCCAGTTGTGAGGGTACCATTTGATATGGTAGGGAATGACATGGTTGGTCCCCTTGATCCTAATTCATCTTCAGTCAATATGTTTATCCTGGTGCTGGTCGACCATGCCACCAGGTATCCTGAGGCCCTCCCACTGAAGACTGTGACTGCCAAGTCAGTTACAAAAGCTTTACGTGGCATATTTACTAGGGTTGGCTTCCCTAAATAAGTTGTGTATGATAGGGACAGCAGTTTCATGTCAACGTACATGAAGGCCATGTGGAGGGAATGTGGGGTCTCCTATAATCTTTCCTCTGCATACCACCCACAAACCAATGGTCTCGTTGAGTGGTTTAAAAGAACCCTTAAGAGCATGATTGGGGCTCTTAAGGGGGCTTCTTTTTAGTCACTCTATGATGGGACCCTTGGCTATAGTCAAGGAGGGGTGGGAGATGCCCACACCCTCTATCACTACCATTGTAGTGTACTATGTGTTGGGACTCTGAAAAAGAATGGTACTCTGATGGGTCAGGCTAGTGAGACGTTGAAGGCTGGGCAAGCTCTGGTAAAAATTGGAATGGCCAGAAGGTTTCCTTGATCAACTTCCCAACGGGCCACCAAGTCCTGATCATGAATCCCATAAGGCCCAGGTCTTTGCAGGACAAATGGTCAGACCCTTACACAGCGGTGGAGTCACTGGGTGAGGTTAACTATTTAGTGGACCTTGGAAGGGCTGGACAGGCTCCAAAAGTGTTCCCTGTAAATAGACTGAATACTTTCATCTCAAGAGTTGAAATAGCTGCACTGCTGTTGGCTTCAGATGTTGAGGAGGAGGAGCCAGAACCTCTTCCTGACCTGTTCCAGGGCAGTCTTCAGATAGCTCCATTGAGAGTGTCAAAGTTGCCCCTCACCTGACTTCTGTTCGTCAAGATGAGGTGAGAGGTTTGCTGATGAAATTCTCCCTCTTGTTTTCCTTATCTCCTGGTTTGACACCTTTGTGCAAACATGACATTGACACAGGAGATAGCATACCTATCAAAGGTAGGGGATGCAGAATGACAGAAAAAGTAAGGTCTTACATCAGGACAGAGGTCAACGAGATGTTAGATTTTGGAGTGATTGAACCCTCCAGTAGCCCTTGGTCCAGTCCTGTGGTTGTGGTTCCAAAAGCAGATTCCTCTGAGCTGAGGTTCTGTGTGGATTACTGGGCTCTAAATGCTATCACCAAGACAGATGCACACACCTTTACTTGAACAGATGAGCTGGTGAATACTTGGGGTGCCTCCAAATACCTCAGCACATTTGACCTCACTTCAGGCTATTAGAAAATGTCCTTTGCAGAATATGTCATGTAGAAGACAGCATTCTCAACTCCAGAGGGACTTTACCAGCTCCGGGTAATACCTTTTGGGTTGAAGAATGCACCTGCCACTTTTCAGAGGCTTGTGAACCATGTCCTTTATGGGTTGGATGAATTCTGTCTAGCATATGTGGATTATGTAGAGGTTTTCAGTGCCACCTTGGAGAATCATGTGAAACACCTTAGAATTGTGTTGCAGGCTCTCTCTTCAGAAGGCCCATTTCACCATAAAGGCTGTAAGTGCCACATTGGACAAGGTGCAGTGGTCTACCTTGGACATGAATTAGGTGGAGAGAGGATACAACCTTACCCAGTAAAGTACAAGCAGTGCAGGACTGGTCTATCCCCACTGCCCAAACCCAGGAGAGCCTTTTTAGGACCCACAAGGTGCTACAGAAACTTCATGGCGGGCTATGGCACCATAGCTGCCCCTCTGACTACTCTCAAAACTCCAAAGAAAACCAAATAAGGTATCGTGGTCTGAGGACTATGGTAAGGCCTTCAATAGCTTAAAAGATTCCTTGTGCCAGGCCCCTGTTCTCAGGGTCCCTGATTACCAAAGACGTTTTATTGTGTAGACAGATGCCTCTGACAATGGGATAGGAGATGTACTATCACAAGTAAATGAGAACAGTAAGGAACACCCTATTGGATTCATTAGTCGTCAGCGTAAGGACTGAGAGCTCAGATGGTGCAAAGTAGAGAAAGAATGTTTTAACTGTTGTGTGGGCCCTAAGGATGCTGAGACCCTACCTCTATGTGACGCACTTCACTGTGCAAACATATTATAAACCCTTAAAGTGGCTCATGAGCATAAAGGGAGAGCATCCAAAGTTGCTCAGGTGGTCCATAAGCCTCCAAGGGTTTGACTTCACAATTGAGCATAGTCCAGGTGTCCAACATAGTAATGTTGATGGGTTGTCCAGATGTTTAACCAACCTGAACATGTGACTCATCCAGGGGTGGATTAATTCCCCTTGTCCTTGGTCTGTGAGTGGCAAGTGTTAGAACAGTTTCCCATGTATGTGTAATTTCCCCTCCAGTTGTGAACCAACTTTTTGCTGTTGTCTGAATAACCTACCCTGACTTTTGCCAATGGAGCACAACCTTATGCTGCACTCTGCTGGGTTTTCACCCATTTTGTTAAGTGGAAACTGGCATACCCTTAAAGACAGTCAGCACTGGGAGACTTTGCTTCCCTTAGTCCTTTCCTATGTTGCAACATTTCTGCAACATGTTACAAGTGCCAAACTAATTACAGTGCAATGTGCTTGGGTCTTCCTTTTGTTTCCAAAGGCCCTAGAATCTCTCACAGGATTCTTTGGTAGAAGTACAGATAGTGGCAGCTTTTATTTTGGCATATTTTTAACCCTTTATTGCCATGCAAACCGTGTTTACCGCTGTGGGCACAGTAAGGTGACCTGGCTCCTAAATTGTCATGCCACAAGGTTCTTTTTGCTGTCCTTTGGCTATCTTGTCCTTTTGACTTTCCCAGGTCGAGCGGACGTTGGTCGGTCCTTATTTGGTCATGCATTCTCCTGTGAAATGCCAACATTTTGCGGGCTTCTACATGCCTTGTGTGTGTGCCTCCAGGATGTGAGCTAGACTGTCTAGAGAGTCTGGTGTGATGGGAATGACTAGGACCACCATGGTCCGTGATTGGTCAACATCTGGTGTGCCTGTATGTGAGCAGGTCTCCCATTGGGTCCTCTTCATTTTGCCACAATGGAGATTCCGGATAAGAGAATGCTCCAAACACCCATACCAGGTTTATCTCTTGAGTTCTCACTGAACCTAGGATAGGATCCAAGCATTGTGACACTAAGAAGCCGAGTCAAGGAACCGTTGGTGACCCGCTGGAAGGTTTGGCACCCTGAGCCCACTGTTATTTGCTGGACCCCTCTGCATCTGATCAAACCAGAAGGTCTACAAAGGTACTTCATTCCATTTGAATCATGGAAACAACTACGCACATCACCTTCATTTTAACCTGCAAGCAAGCCTCTTCGGAAGTGTTCCTGGGTCAACGAGCGAACTGACTAGCTTGCGCAGGACCTTTACTCTGAAACCCCCACGGTTTTGAGTTGACACTTGAAACTTGGAAGATCCTAAGAACTACATCCACGGCACTCTCCTGCCAAGTTTCATACATCTAGGCACCCTAGGTCTGGAATTAGGAGAGTACACCTGAACCTGAGTGCACGCGCTCACTGTGTCGCCCAGCCATAGTGACAAACTTCGAAGTGCCTTGCAGCTGTGCCCTCAATCTTGCTGCAGTGAAACTGGCCTGATCTCTTGACCAGGAACGGAGAAATCACTACTGACCTGCCACAGATTCAACCCTGTAACTCACATTTGCTGCACAATTGCTGCATTTGTACCTGAAACCGAATTGGACTTGACTGCCGAAGTTTGGTACAAAGTGCTCCAGGGGTCGGTGAGTACTTGCAACCCTTACTGGTGGCCCCTAGCACATTCATCCATTTCTACGCATGAGTGTCCCCTGAGGTTCACTCACCTTTCCACAGGTAGCCTGTGCTACCATCCTACTCCCAACTCTTGAAACCTGTTCTGCCCTCTTGGAGATACCCTCCTGGAATAGTGGGAACCTATTCTTCATCGCCTCACCCACCTTCCTGAGTCGCTACAGCCCCTGCAAGAGACCCATTTCCAATCTACCGCAACATCCCATGCACCTACATCCGAAAGTACTTTTCAGCGCTAGGCTCCACTCTTCGTAGGGACTGGACTGCCTACTGGTAGATGGCTGGCTGTCACTGTATACTGAAGGATAGACATCCAGCCCTTCCCTCCCCTGTTTAGTCACACACCCACCTGCACCTTTGACATATCGCAATGAACACATTCTCCATATGTATCTCAGGCTATATTCTCTCACTGCAGAAGACTCTATATTTCCAAGTAAGGCCCCACCATGTTCCACTATGATCTAAAATAAAATCTAGCATCGATGAAACTTATAAAAGTAACCTTTTTAACATCAAGGTGCAAAGCCTTTTTACTTTTACTGTGCCAGTTTGACCACTCCACTGCTTTACCTTCTCTTGCTAACAATGTTCACCTTTATTTAGAGCCTGTCCTTGACTATGCCACTCTTAGCACAGGCTTGGTAGTCACAGAAATACCATTCTGGAGTTTGACCTGTAGTACAAAGTAAAGACTGCTGGTCGAATATGTCACCAGACTTCAAATACTGCCCAGGCACACTTATAGGCCCTTCATGCATACCACTTCACAGCCAATCCAAGGTGCTCCGATTGTGCTATGGTGGAGATTACGCACAGTGTAAAAACATATTAACATATTAACCTAACAAGGCTTTGCCATATTTACAAGTGTATATTTAGCATATGTTTCAGCAGAAGTTCCACCAAATAGGTGTTTTGCTTATGAATCGCATCTAGAATTGCTGTGCAATGAGATGTATCCTTGACTTGTGGTTGTATTGGGACAGATGTGAATCAGTTGAACTGAAATAAGAAGTAACCTACAACGTGGAAAAAAAACACTCTTGCTCCCAACACCTCTCTCTTGTTTAACTTACATCTAACAATTATCGATGTAAATGTAGTATGAGGATTGTGAAAGAGACATTTTTTGTAAGAACATTAGTGGGTTGCATGTAGTAAGCAGCTGTGAAAAAAATGCCCTTCTGCCTGAAGTCAACGCCAGGGACATATCCTTTGGCATGCATTTCCCTATTGTTGTACAGGCAAAATCATGCTGTTTTAGTGAATCATGCAAGGGGTTCACCTGCTTTTCCTATAGGCTTATGTTCCATGTGTGTTCACACAAATGTTTAGTGACTACCATTTTCAGGAGTAATCTAGGTCACACGTACACAAAACCTCCACCAGGTGTCATGCCCCAAAATTGTATTCTCAAGTTCGTTACAACCATTATAAGCCAAGATTCAGTTGCCTGTGAACCACTGTATGTTTCTTGGATCCAGTCTTAATTTATTTTTTGACGTCTTTATTTTAAATGAAAAAATGATGAGAGATTTGCAAAACATATTCCAGAGGTTAAGATTAATCCTAGAACTTCCAGCCATGACCGCTTTTGTTTTGCTTTAGTCATCCTGAGTGTGATGGGTATACCCAGACGTGGGTCCCATGCCTGCTGGGCTAGAGACCCAAGCTACTCCTCACTGATGATGCTCAATGAGGCTGAAACATGTATTTCTTTCTTTATTTATTTATTGGTCACTTGTTAGGTGCTTAAACAGTAAGCAAATATGGTTTCAAAGACCCCACAGGGGCAGCAGGGAGCGAACAAAGGATGATGGACAATTAAAGTATAACAATGTTAAATTATTCAATACAACAAGAGACAATGGGGAGGGGAAGATGAGCCTACTATGCTTGTGAGTGTTCAGAACGTGCAAGTGCAGAGGGGAGAGGGATATGGGATAGGTGCTGTGGTGCGGTGGTGCTCAAGGAGAGCAGCAGGTGAAGTGCTATGAAGAAAATTAAGTGCAACCTCCAGTGGTGGAGGGTGGCTCGAGGCAAGTGCAAAGGATAGACAGCAGCAAGGATGATAAGATGTGGAAATTCAGGGCCCTGAGGATGCATAAAGGCCTTGCACACCAATCAAGCAACTGTGCGATTAGCAGGGAAGAGAGGGAGGGAAGGAAGAGGTAAAGAGGACGGTCTTGAGGCTTTTCTGGAACTTAAGGAGGTCCTGCTCAAGACCAAGAGGGAGGGGGAGGCTGTGCCAAAGAAGAGAGCCGCTGAGGAAAGCAATCGACAACCTGCCCTCTGTTTAGCAAACAACTTTACAAACAACTTGCCAGAGGGACATAGGTGTTTGGAGGGGGAATGTTTAGTCAGAAGGAGCTGAAGATAGAGTGGTCCCTGGCCCCAGACAGCCTTGTGGATGATGCAGAGGGATTTGCCTTTAATCTGTGCTGCGATTGGGAGCCAGTGAAGACTTTGTAGGGAAGGAGAGATGCAGTCCCTGGGCTTGATGCCAAGGATGCATTTCTCTGCCCTATTCTGGATTAGCTGGAGGGGTCGCAGAGTGGACGAAGGTAGATTACGGAGGAGGCTATTGCAATAGTCAAGCCTAGAGAGAACCAGAGCCCGGGTAACATTGAGTCTCTGGGGGAAGGTGCAGAAAGGTAGAATTCCTTTCAGAATGAAAAGCTAAAAGTGGGGGTTCTTGGCAATGTCCTGAGTATGAGGGAGGAAGGAGAGAGAGGAATCAAAGATGACTCCAAGGTTTCTGGCTTCCAAAGAGGGAGCAGCTGGAGTGCCCATGGAAGAAGGACAAAGTGAAGGGAAGAAGTCAGGTGCTGGGGTCCCAATAGGGAGGGTTTCTGTTTTTCTGGCATTGAGGCAGAGATCATTAGAAGTACACCAGGCCTGGGTGGCTGAGGGACAATCAGGGATGATGGAGGCTGCAACGGCATCTGAAGGAAGTTTGAAGAAGAGTTGTGAGTCACCAGCATAGCACTGGAAGTTGGGGGAGAAGGAGGAATGTAGGCGTGCTAGAATAGTAAGGTAGATGTTAAAGAGCCAAGGCAAAGAATGGAGCCCTTGGGGACACCACAGATGGGGAAAGAAGTAGGGGGAGGACAAGGTGCCTAAATTAACTTTGGAAGAGTGGTCAGCTAGGAAGGAGGGTGTCATGGAGCCTTTTTATGAGGATGGAGTGGTTCACTATGTCAAATGCAGAAGAAAGATCAAGGAGGATGGGGACAGCAGGGGAGTTGGAATAAAGGGATGTGAGCAGTTCTTCAACAGTGTTCAGAGGAGCAGTTTCTCTGGATGCCTCTGGGTGCTCAAATCCAGATTGAGGGTAATGGGGACAACCAACAAGTTCAGTGTGGGAGTTAAGTTGGGGTAGGGCCAGCTTCTCAACCAGTTTCCCCAGGAAAGGGGTGATGGACATAGGGCAATAGTTTGCTGGGCAAGAAGGGTCTGCTGTTGTTTTTTTAAGGATGGGGTGCACAAGGGAGTGCTTGAGGGAGGATGGAAAAGAACCAGTAGCAAAGGAGTGGTTACAAAGATCAGCACGAGCAGGGGCAAGGGAGGAGATATTGTCCGTGATGGTTCTGGATGAGCAAGGGGCAACCTGTTTGGAAGAGACCATCATGGAGTTGCCAACTGTGGTGAATTCTTCCATAGAGATAGAGGTGAAAGAGGAAAAGAAGGAAGAAGGGGCATGAGTGGTTCAGGGAGGCAAGGGGGGAGGGATGGGTTGGAAGAGTGTGTGACAAGGCTGTTCAGTATGTCCTGGGTTTTGGTGGTGAAGTGAGTGGCGAGTGCATTGAAAAGGGCCTGGGAGGGAATAGGGGCAGAGGATATTGCGGATGGGTTGGCAAGGTCTCTGCTGATTTTGAAGAGTTCTTTTGTGTTTTTGGACTCGCCAGATACTTGTGCCTGAATGTGGGCCTTTTTTTGGCACAGATAGAGAGTCTGTAATGTCTATCAGACGGCAGGCCAGTTTGTCACAGGGTGATCCTGAGGTTTGCCACCTCCGTTCTGCAGCCCTGAACTTACATTTCATGTCTGCAAGTTCAGAGTCATACCAGGTGTTACGCTTGCAGGCAGGTTTCATGCAGATACTCATGACTAGAGCAATGATGTCAACGGTTTTGGTAATGGAGAGATAGAGATTGCTGACAACAGAGTCAGAGGTAGAGTCTGAGTTGGGTGAGCAAGGGGGAATGAAGGTGGAAGTGAAGGAAGCAGCTGAAACTCTTTTCATCGGGCGGATGTTTGTGAACAAGGTTGCAGGGCTTTTGAATGAGTTGTCACAAGGCCATAAGGACCTAGATGGGAGGAGAGAAAGGAGCGGTCAGACAAAGAGAGAAGTGTGACCAGAGGAGATAAGAGAGGGAGGTCAGAATGGATGATGGCATCCAACGTGTGTCCGGCAGAGTGGGTTGGACCAGAGGGAAAGATGGAGAGGGATAGGGAGGTGCAGAGGTCAATGAAGAGGGAGGATACTTCACATGGGGAGTCTAAATGGATGTTAAAGTCACCCAGGAGTAGCGGTTTGGAGGTGGTTGAACGTAAGGAGGGACAGAAATCAGCCCACTCAGAGAGAAATAGAGAGGAAGTGCCTCGAGGCCGGTAAATGGTAGCAATGGCCAGAGTAGAGGAGGGAGCGATGACCACTTTGCATACTAGTTTGCCATAGGATGACTAGAGCTGAGTGGGTAGGATGAAGGAATGAGGCAACTCAGAGAAGATTAAGGCAACCTCACCGCCAGCCAGTAAGGTGGAGGCATGGAGATGATCTTAAAGCCGTTGGGTAAGGAAGTGACTGAGCTGGTACTGAACCAAGTTGTAGTGTGTTCAAGTATGTCAAGGTCAGTGTCTTCAAGGAGAAGGCAGATGTCAGATGAGTGTTGGTTGGCTGAGTCTGCGTTGATGGTCACCAGATGGAGACGATCATTTCCTTTGAAAATTTTTTGAGGTGGAGTACAGGTGCGTGGTACTTCAGTCGGAGGTGGCTGAGCAGGGGGGAAGCAGGGGGAAGGCAGGAGATGGAAGGAAGTTGCTGAGAGACTGCAGGATCTGGTCCAAGAGAAGGAGGTTTGCCTGAGAGCCTTGAACCAGGTTAGTGCACGTGAGGTAGACATTAATGCAGTAGTGAGATGAGAGGAAGCCCGCCAAGTGGACTTCTCACTGGGTGCTGCCATTAATGGGAGAGGAAGAGTAAAAGGCAATGGAGATGAGCAGTCCATAGGTCTGGAGATGGGACAGATAAAAGGATGTCAGTGAAGATTTCTATGGAGGATGCACTGACATAGGTGTCTGCAATTGGGAGGCCAGGGTTTGCCGCAAGGATGTTTTTTGTGCTTTTTCCATCCAGCTTTTGTGAGAGAGGGTGGATAGGTGATATTATAGCAGTTGGTGTATATTGGGGAAATAGAGAGTGCCATCCCAGAGTAGAGGAAAGAAGTGAGAGGCAGAGAGATAAATAGGAGGGAGTGTGTTGCAGCGCACATTTCTCACCTTAACTCACAGGCAGCCAACTGTATGTTAAGAGTAACACTCCAAAAGCAATGCAGGATGTCAGCTCACCTAAATTCGATTCCAAAGCAATGCAGGATGTGAGCACACCTGAATTCGATTTTAAAGCTAGCAGTCAAAAAGAAGTGCAGGATGTGAGCTCACCTAAATTCGATTTTACAGCTAACAGCAATGCTTTGCCCCTTTTGGGCTGGGATTAAGGCTTCTGTAATGGCTTGGCAGGCAAAGATGGATGTTCTGGAGGGTTACCCAGAGAATTGCCAAAGGTTAAGTTTGATTTAAAACCTTACTCCCATAACCTCTTTGGTTTTGCGTTAGCCTGAGTGGGACCGGTATTCCCAGACATGGTCCCCATGCCTGCTGGGCATAGAGACCCAAGCTACTCCTCACTGATGACACCCAATGAGGCTGAACCATGTCTTGTGATGCGTTTGTCTTTTGCAGAAGGGATGTAACCTAACAGTTCAGGCTGGACTGCCCCTTTTGGGGTGGGACCAAGCCTGATTTGCACATGGCCTTTCCCCTTTCTGTAATGACTTGGCAGGAGAAGAAGGATGGTGTATTGGGTTGCCCAGAATGATGCCAGAGAATTAAGAATAATTCTAAACCTTTCAGCCATCACCTTTTGTTTTTCTATAAGAAAACCATCAGAAACCAATATATAAGCAAGAACTAACTCTATCAAATGGGTAATGACATTTTTACATTTGCAGATCTTCAATGTGTAGTGGTGTCAGTGGTGGCTGGAGAATTATTTTAATGTTGGTGCGTACATTTGTGTCCTGAATATGCACGAGTGACTGAGTCTAGCGAGGGAACCCAAACCAACGAAAAGGCGTTTGGTGAGGTCCTCTCCCATTGGAATGTGTGCAACAACGTGTTAAAGTTATGCACTTTACATGATACTTTCTGTGAAAAATTTGGTAAAAAGCCATACAGTTTGCAATTGGTTTGGTCCGGTAGCACATATAAAGAAATCCAGTAGGTGCAATCCACCAGGAGTGCATAGGGCTTTTTGTAATGTAGTTTTATGATGTCTTTTCCCCCTACACACATTCAGTCATACACTTCCCCAGCCTGAATCCTTACTGTGCCATGCAAAGCTAGGGAAACAAAATACCCCCGGATTTGTATGGCTCATTGGGCAGGTGCCATGGGGAGCCCAAACTATCAAACTGAAACCACATTTCCCAATGACAGTTAAAGCCAAACTAGGAGTGCCCCTCAGCTGAAGCAAACAGCTGTGGTAGTGCTCAGTGTTTACATTGTGATGGTGGGGCCAGCTACCCATTGCCCATTATGGAAGAGCCAACCCTAATAGGGGTCCACAGTTTGCTTAACATAGATAGGTCTTGAATATGATTGTGTATTTGTACATCAAATCTAAGCCTCCAAAAAAGCAAAACAATTCTAAATTAAGTCCATTGAAGATACGTATTGACTGTATGTTTGTAGTTGGTTATTAAATTGAAAAATTATCAAGTGAGAAAACGTAGATGTGTATCTGAGGTCCATTTGATATACAAATCCTGATGGTAGACACTAAGAGGCATGTGTATTATGTATTTTCTTCGGTGCATGGGTAGCAGTGGAGAAGTATTATCTTGGTACTGTGGCAAAAACATTTCTAATGCGTCAGTATCCTGTGCCAGCAGCTTTTCTGCAGTGAGATACCTGCCACAGTACCCCTGCCATCCTCATTTGAAACTGCAAACCATGGGGAATTCCTGAGATGCACAATGATGGTTGGTATTTGATCAAAGTCTGAATTCAAAACGTTATGAATAGCTTCCTAATGCGCTGAAATGAGCACACATTTAGGGATATACGTCACATTGGAAATAGCTATTTGTTGAACTTCATTAAGTTGTAAATATGTTAATGACTCATATTGCACTCAAGTCAATAACTGTACAATAGTTGGTCATCACTGGTTATCCAGATAGCAGCAAGAGAGTGCTTGCAATGATGTCTAACAAGCTTGCTTCTGATGATCATGCCCCTTCCAAATCAGTTGGAACTTTAACTTCATTGTAAACACTTAATTTGACTTTTTTATGGGATAAAGTACCTATATTAAAATGTATAAGGAGATTGTGAGTGATTGAGTAGTTGTGTGGCCAAATAAAGAAATGACACAGAAGGCTGAGTGCCTCTACAAGGTCAAAGAACCCCAACGTGACTCGCAATATACATTTCTCTTAAGATAGGGGGTATACTATTCCTAATAATACATAGCCCCACCATGAACCCCTATTAATATTGCCCATGTGCTTACTCTAGCACAGGAGTCTGCAACGTTAGGTTCTCCAGACGTCTTGTGCTACAACTCCCTTCAGCCTTACCCAGAATATTCAGTTGTCAGCGATCATAACAGATAGTCCAAAACATCTGGATGAAGAATCCGTTAGCTGACATTAAAGTGTTGGAACACAAAAAACACATTTTAAGCAGGTTAATCCAATGCATTTAAATAATTGCAATGGTTTACCATATGAGATACCCCATAGATAATGTCTTGCGTTGTTGTTCCTTTTCAGCTGTGCACAAAATAAATCTACTACCATAAACAGATCTTTTTCAATGAATGGGTGTACAGTTGTATGCTTTAGTGACAGCTGGAATGCTTCTTTGTGCTGGTTCTAGGAGCAAACATGACTTTGTTCCTATTACAGATGAGTTGTTATGTCACTACTAGACTGCAACACGGATATTTTTAGATGCTTTTAGAATGCTAATGCAGACTGCCAGCAAGTCAATGAAGGCCATATCGAGGCACGATGTTAAAGACATCATTACGACCCAGGCGGTAAGTTACCGCCTGGGCCGTGACTTTACCACCATGGCGTAAACTACGTTTACGCCATGGTGGTTGGCGGACTTACCGCCCCATTCCGACCTTGGCGGGGCGGTAAGTCCCCAATCCCCATTTACCCTTCCCCATTCCCATTTTTGCCCCATAGGGCATAATGGGAGTGGGGAAGGCGTTAATTACGCCACCGTAAATTACGGTGGAGTAATTAACTCCATGGTCCCTTAGCGCCATGGATTTTAACACCTGGCAGGTGTTAAAACCTCCATGGCGCTAAGGGACCTCGTACTCAGGCGGTAAGGGTCGGCGCTGTTTACGCCGCCATAAAACCCTTACCGCCTGAGTCGTAATGAGGCCCATGACCGTTTATGAGGACAAGCAAACTCAGATTTTCTTGCAATTTTCTGTTAGTGCTTTTTCCAGAGTTAGTATTTCTTAGAGTTTTGCTCCTACACGTTTGCTGTTTTGTAGTGCTTCAGACAACAGGTTATAATTTTAACTATTTGGACGGCCCTTAACCTCATGCCGATGAAAGAAAAAAGGTCTCAGGCTGCCCTGTCGGTCTCAAGACGCCTGACATGAAGAGGCTACACAAAGAAGTCATTAATCATTGTTTAATTCACTAATCTTTCCTACCAACAATGAAAGCTCAAATGTATCTTCCTTCAAATGAAGTAAGAATGAGAGTGATATCATTGTTTTGTGACGCATAAAAATACAGGTCTTTTTTCTGGTGCTGTGGTTTGAAGTTATGGGCAGGACTGCTTTTGAGAGACACATGCATTCGAAGTATGAGAAAGGGTGCTGTGACATCACAACCTGCTTGCAGTTATTTATCACGTGGGTACCACAAGTAGCGGAAGACCATTTGCACTGAACTGCCCAATGGACCCAATATCGATGATCTGCTCCATGCCTAGTGGTGATTTTGCTTGGGTCAGAAACGCCAGCCTTGCCCCGCATACCACAAATCTCTTGTATCTTACTTTTTTCATATTAGAAATTAATGGAAGAATTTACAGTAAAATCTTAATTTTGTTTTGTAAAGTTTTTTTTAAAGGTTTGTCAAATGACACCAATGGTATAAGCCACTCAAAAACTGATCTTCCAATGGAGAGTCCAATTACGGCCGACTCATGCTCTAACTGGAAGGCCCTGGCTAGTGGGCCCGAGATATATATACAATGGACACCTAGTGGGTCTAAAAGAAACTTATTGGTGGAACATGTACAGTCGATTAGACCAAAGGCCATGGCTAGTGGCTCATGTGTACAGTGGGCATGGATGAAGGCCATGGCTAGTGGGTCCGAAAGACATGTATAGTGGCCACAGCCTTGGGGCCAAAAGAAACATATTGGGGGAACATATGCAGTGACCATGGCCAAAGGCCACAGCAAGTGGGCTAGTATTGTTATAAAATATAAAGTGGGCACGGCCAAAAGCCCTGACTAGTATACCCAAAAGATATGTATAGTGGCCAGGGCCAACGGCCGTGTCCACCTAGTGGGTCCAAAAGAAGCATATTGGGGGAACATGCATAGTGGGAACGGCCTTCGGCCATGCCCACTGGCCATGGCCAAAGGCCATGGTATTGGCCATTAGTGTTTTAAAATATACAGTGGACACGGGTGAAGACTGTTGCCACTGGCCATGGCTGAAGGCTATGGCTAGGGGCTGTATACAAAAAACTATGCTATTACAAAACCCTTGGCATTCACTGGAAAAACCTTAGTTAAGGTGCAGTTACGAAAGCAGATCTAACGCAAAAAGAAAAATGTGAAATTCAGCAGAAGTGGGAAGTCATGACCAGCTTAACTGGATGCGTTCCCATTGCAAAGTCCATGAACATATACATATTATAAGAGAAGGAATTCACAAAGACATACAAATTGTCTTTATGGGGAAGATGCCATTATGGGGGACATCAAAGGGAGCATGCCAGGTTAAGCTGGTCATGACTTCCCACACCCACTGAATTTCAAGTGTTTTGTTGCATTAAATCTGCACAACTTAACACATCTTAACTAAGGTTTTTTCAGTGAATGCAAATATTAATATTATTGAAAAACTTTAGTTAAGGGACAGTTAAGTTGAATAAAATCTGTGCAACAAAACCCATGAAATTCAATGAAAATATTTTAGTTGAAGTTATGTTAAAGAGGCAGATTGAATGCAAAAAACAATATATCTGGCAGGTGTTAGAAGCTACACCAACTTAACTCTTAACTATGAGGCTCCCATTTCCCAGCACCTAAGCACACTGATCACATCACAAATTATATCACTAAGGGCATCACATATGACATCACTTAGAACATGTCAGATGCCATCAATGATGACATTATATCAGACAATCAATTAGGAAACCATATATGACCTCCTCAATAACCTTACAGGTAAGTACCAGCCACAAGGAAATGTTATGGGCTGCATTGGAAGATATTGGGCCTCATTACGATCTCAGCGGTTGCCATGCCACTATTGGCGGCATGGCTGCCCCCGAAATCACATCCGGGTTCCCAGAATGAGGAATTACCGGGCCATTCCGAGTTCGGGGGGCCCGGTAATTCCTCCTTGTAGGAACCCAGGCCCGGATCTTCCTCATTCCCATTTCAGCCTCCATAGGGCTGAATGGGAATGGGAGAGGGAGCAAACAACGGGCCGATTGCGAGCGGCCCGTTGTTTGCTCCATCCTCCCCTCGCGGACCTCGTAATCAGGCGGTACGGGGTTGATGGCGCCGGCACCTTTACCGGCGCCGTTAACCCCGTACCGCCTGAGTTATAATGAGGCCCATTGAGTGTATTATAATTCTAGCAGAGATGCAATATGCCATGTCATTATTAATGTAGAAAAACATTGTGTCAAGCATTGGAAATAATGGTAGGATAACTACAAAAAGATGTTCTTGCACATGGCAATCTACAAGTCCAGGTGCGATACAATGGGAGTCTGCAACCTTTGGATGTCCAGAGGTTTTACATTACAACTTCTACTAGCCCTACCCAGCATAGGCAATGTGAGCGATCTTGGACATCATTATCCAAAACCTGTAGCAAAATGCAGCCTTCAACACCCGGCATTAAACCAATTACGTTTGTCCATTCTGTAAATTAGTTACTCTAGTCTTGATAACACTGTCCACTCGCAACATGAAAGTGATTTTTTAACATGGTTCACATTTTTAGGCCACCTGCCCTAGCCCTTACCATTTGACATGGTGAAGGCCTACCTTTTAATTTGTTATACTGACAGTAGGTACTCTGATATATGAAGTTATGATGATTTTGGAAACTATTCCTTCTCATACATGTTGTATTCTTTGATAGTCTGTTGCAAAGGTATAATTGGAATACTCAAATATTTTCTTTGAATAGGGGACTGTTTGTAAAACAGAGTGATACAATTACTAGAGTAGTTTAGCATGTTAAATGCTCTTTCAATACAGAGTAATTTTGATTCATAAATGTACCATGGTTGTAAATTGACAACATTTTTAAATACAAACTCCATTTTAATCCACCCTTACATGCAGAAACAATTTTTTTTAAATTCTGGCGTCAGTCGAGTGAATTTAGGCCTGGAGAGATGCAGTCCATGGGCTTGAGTATAAGGATACATTTTGTCGTTCTAGTCTGGATTATGAAGGGAGGAATCAGGCAGATTGAGGAAGAGGCTGATGCAGTAGTCCAGCCTGGTGAGGACCAGAGTTCTGGAGACTTTGAGTTTCTGGGGGAGGTGAGGAAAGGGAGAATGCCTCTGAGGAGTTGCAGCTGAAAGTGGGCTTTCGTGACAAGGTCTGTGATGTGAGGAGAGAAGGAGAGAGAGGAGTTGAAGATGATGCCAATGTTTTTTGCCTCACAGGAGGATGATGGGGGGGGTTCCTTGGAGGATGGCTAGAGAGTAGGAGGGAAGGGGGAAGCTGGCGTCTCAATGAGGAGGATCTCAGTCTTATCGGCATTAAGGCAGAGATTGTTAGCAGTGCACCATGCCTGAGTAACAGGCAGATAGTCAGGAATGAGAGAGGAAGAAGCAGAGGCAGTGGAGGGAAGCTTGATGGAAAGCTGTGTGTCGTCCGCATAACACTGGAAGTTAAGAGAGAGGGCAGAGATCAAATGGGCTGTCAGGGCAAGGTAGACGTTGAAAAGCCATGGTGAGAGGATAGAGCCCTGAGGGACACTATAGGTGGAGAGTGTGCTGGAGGAGAGAAAAGCACCCAGTTGATCCAGGGAAGGTCAATGTACAAACAATATGGTTCTGAACCAAATTAGCTTAATAGATAGGTCATGGGAGACAGCCATCCTAAATGTGTCCATTGCATGTTCTAAGGCCATGGAAACACATACATCCACGAGTTGTTGGCAAAAGGTTGGCAGCTTGGTGAATCTTCACAGTGCACTTCGGGAAGTCCCCAGATTTCATCTTCAAATTAACAACTATTGTGCCCCTTCAAACTAAAGTTATACTTTTTTCAATTTGGCTTACCCACTTTGGTGTTTTTAGGAGGCATGCCCAAAGTTAAACATAATTATCCTCCTCAACAATGATCACTTTAATAGTGTGCATTAAATGGTATTTCCAGGACACAATGGGGGTCATTACTAACCCGGGCGCAAATGGATACCATGCACCGGTATTGACACCGGTGCCGGTAATCCCTTTGCGCCCTATTCCGAGGTCCCTTTGCGGGTCCTTCCTTAACGCCTGGTTTTAGCAGGCATTAAGGACGGGAGTCGCAAAGGTACTTCAGAGCTAATAACGGTACTGTAATTTACGGGACCGTTATTAGCACCCTCCCCATTCCCATTGAGCCCTATGGGGGCGCAAATGGGAATGGGGATTGACATTTTCAATGGGGACTTACCAGTCCCGCAATGGTCGGACTAGACCGGTAAGTCCCCATTGAACCAGGGCAGACATGGTACCGGTAATGGTGCTATTAATGGTGGTAATAGCGTCATGACTAGCACCAACCTCGGAATGAGGGCCATTGTTTGCAGCAACATTGATAGTCTTTGGGCCTCATTATGAGTTTGGAGGCAGCCACGGTGCTATTAGCATCATGGCTGCCTCCAAACGTGGGCTCCATTACCGGGTTCCTTCAATGAGGAATAACCGGGTCATTCCAACATTGGAGGACCCGGTAATTCCTCCTTGAGGAACCATTCCCCATAGCGAGGGCCTTACCGAAGGCCACAGGGCATTACCTGAGTCAGTATTGCCCCCGCCACGAGGGTCATATAGCTATTAGTACCCCGGCCCGCAAAAACTGTGTGACCGGGGCACTAAAAGCTTTGTTTTTGTCCCGAATTGCTGCAGCGTTTCAGGAGAAAAAAAAGGGAAGTAAATGGCCGCCTTTCCATGGCGGCCATCGGGAACGGACGCGCTGGGAACACAAGTGTTCCCAGCGCATCCGCTCCCGAAAAAGGATTAAAAAGAAGGTAAGTGGGGTTGGAAGGGCAGGAGTGGGATGGGGGTGAGGAAAAAAAAACATACCTGCGTCCCCGGTGTGGGACGAGGGAAGCCTTCAGCCGTGTGGAGGAGCGGAGCGGGGGTGGCCCCGCTCCGAGTCTCCACGCGGCTGGATGCTTCCGTCGCAGGAACAAGAAGGTAAGTTGGGGGGGCGCGGGAGGGAGGGGAATAAAAAAAAAGACTTACTGAGTCCCCGCCAGGGGGCGATGGCAGCCTCTCAGCTGCGGGGAGGCCAGGAGCGGGGATGGCCCCACTTCGAGCCCCCTCATTGGCTGAGGGGCTGCCACGCCCCCGCCGGGGACAAAGGCCGTGGAATCCCAGCAGAGGGATTCCCGGCCGGGTAAGGACCCGGCGAGAGCCAATCAGAATGGTGTTGCATTCGGCTTGGTGTTAATTAAACTTAACGCCATAGTTTCAGATGATGTCAGCCCCACTTTGTTATGTGTTTGATTACACGCTACAGGATTGTGCTCAGGTCCATCAGTATTTGACATATCTATATGTTTGGCAAGATAGACTGATCGGAAATGGGTATTATGGCTCTTGTTATTCTTGTACAATTATCTCAGAAATCTTTCTGATTGTTATTAATAGCCACAGTGTCTATGCCGCTCCATTGTTTGAGTGGAAGTCCTATTTTTTTGTAAAAGGTTATTTATATTTCAGCTGTTTCAAGACGATGTGAAATTATTCCTTTTGTTTATTTTCGTTCAATAAGCTGCACTTTCTTTGCTTTTCGAAAATCCGTGTTAAACAATTTAGAAATGTCTCAGATTTTTTAATAAGTCTAAGTGAAGACTGGGTCACAAAAGGCTTAGTGACAGAAACGAACTTATTATAAAAAGCCAAAGGGGTAATAGTTGATTCTACATCAATACACTCTCATTAGGGTTGGCAACAATTCAGAATAGAGTCTATGCAGGGCCAAATCCCTGTCTAGTATAGACCAATTTTGAGATTGTGGGTTAGGAAGTGGTACTTGATTATTTAGATATTGATGTTGAGAGGTATCTGCCAAAGAAAATACAGCTACAACAAAAGTTATTTTTAGGGGATCATGATCACTCTCGTGTCTCTTATTTACTATAAAGAAACCAATGAGGTTCCATGTTTCCAGGCTCACTAATATATAATGAATATGGCTCCGAGCCAAATAAGCTTTATCGCTAGGTTGTAGGAGACAGTCATCCTAAATGTGTGCAATACATGTTCTAAGGCCATGCCAAACAAATACATCCACTAGATGGTTGGCAACAGGTTGGCACCTTGCAGACTCTTCAGAGTGCATTTCGGAAATTCCCCACGTTTCATCTTCAATAGCCAGATGAGATGAATCAGGAGTATGTGGGTCAAATTCCCAATTTGGGTCATTGATAGAAATAACGTGAGCAGGATTAACCTCATCCAGTCTATTGAATACATATCAATTGCAGAATGAAGTACGTGCATTTTGTCCAAGGTTGGCCTAAAGTAGACATTCAGTAGATGAAAAACGTGACCCCTCCCTTTAAGTTAAATCATAACCTCCACCAAATAAACAGAGGGAGCTGCCAGCAGTTTAAATGTTGCATCCAGCGTAAATTGTATCCATATTAAAAGCCCCCCTTTGGTTGACCTTTTGGTCCTTTAGAGGCTACGCGAAGCATGGTGTCATGGCCTGTTTTGAGATCTGGTTAAAGGTTCCAGGTGTCATGCAGGCAGAAAATATGCATATCAGGTAAACATTCCTGCCAGTCACTGCCCTCCATTTTACTCCATTGCCTCTGAATGTTCCACAAAAGAATATTGATAGTCGCTGCCTTAACTGACTTATAATTCCCTATTATTCTTTTAAAAGGTTGACAATAAAGGGGTTGTCACATCAGTTCAGGGTTATTAAGGGGTACTCTAGCATTGAGAATGTAGGTGTTAATAACCATGGCGGGGTGGCATGGGAGTGGTAGTCCAGATTTGGTGCTGAAAGTACACGGTTTTCCTCAGCCACTGTTTATTATGTACATTGGAACCATTTGGTAGGAGTGTTCAGTAGTCAATGATAAATAAACCATCTATAGGTGACTGATGAACCCGGGTTGTCTTAATCATGTCCCATTGAGAATTTGATGGATCAGGAGATCATTTAGCATGAATAATATCAGAGAGTATAATCGGGAAGCAATTATTGTTATGACACATAATGGTTGCATTTGCTAATCTGCATTTTCTCTAGCTTTTATGTGCAATCTCAGAAAACCAGTATCAGAAAGATGTCACAAGTCTGCATCTGGACACCACGTGCAGCTCTCACGTCATGTCACTTCATAGAAATCTCATGCAAGGAGTTTGTAAAATGGTCTAGTGGTTTCTCAACAGAAGAGGCTCATCATGAGTGGGCGGTATCCCAGCAGTAAATATGCTGGGATACTGCCCAATGCAAACAGCATTACTGCAACTCAGTTCAGCGCTATTAGCGCCGGTTCCCGAGTTATGGAGGGGCGGTAAGTCCCCATCGGACCCAATGGGGTATTTTTAAAGCAATTATTGCAGCGCTAACAGGGCAATGGTTATTCTGCCGAAAATGGGTGGAAAGTCAGTGAATTTACCCCCAGCTCAGAGCTGGCGGTGAACCTTCAACTATATGCCAAACTCATAGTTGGGGAGCGGTAATGCAGCAGTAATAGCGTCACTGCCTCATTTTTACTGCTCCGCACAACATGAGATGAGGCAACATTGTATGTATGATTCCTCTTACACGCTTAGATGTCTACATTGTTACAATGCTCTAAACAATGGTTGTGAAGTTCTTTAAGAGGAAGATTGATGGCTATCCAAGCTCTTGCTGGGGTTTCTTTTGTGAATATAAGGTTTGCTTATGCGTTTACAAGTGAAAGGTAGAGGGAGAGGTAGATCCCATTTTATCCTCGTTAGTTTACCTCAGCGATCAATTGAGTCACTGTACTCAATGTATCTAATTTCATATCTTTAAGTTTCATATATTTCCCTGCAAGGTTTTCAACCAAATCTTCATTAGATAGATATGTTTCCAGAGATGAGACATTGCTTTTAAAGTCATCAAACTTTACGCTCAGCATCAGATAATGTGCACAGGCTAGAGGATTTACTTTTTGGTGCAAGTTCAGGGAGCACAGGCAGCAAACTATCATTGGTAGAATTTACTTCAAAGCCACATTGATTTGATGAGTAGCTTAGCATCACTGTATTTGTAAAGGGAGACGAATAAGCTTGCCACAGTGCTATTTGTTCACCCTCATGTAATAGAGAAAAACTATTAGAACAAGGGATGTCTGTGTGCACAATATTGTGAATTGTATCTGCCACTTTAAAGTTACGCCCAGCTGCTTGACTTGGGACACGTAACATCTCAGTAATAGCAGGAGCCAGAGCCTCCTTAGGAATATGTAATGGGTGTATTACTGAATCCACATTTTGTATACGAGTAGCACAGATTGAGCCTGGTACACTGCTATAAATGCTATCCAATGCTAACTTGTCACTAAAAACAGCAGGATTTAAATTAGAATTAGGTCCGGTATTTGTAAAATCAGTAAGCAATAATGCAATGTCTTCCATGAGGTCCATAGCCTGTATCACCGAGTTATGAGGATATGTTTACGTTTTTATTTGTTATCTTAGAAATAATTAATATCCAAATGCACCTGGATGTAATAAAACAGAAAATAGTTCAATAGTCTGTGTTTAATGGAACGACGGACTGGCATTACAGGCTTGTTCACACCCTGGGCAAATACATTATTTTTGGTGTTGAACAATAGGCTCACTTGGAGTGAGATGCTGGCTCTCAGATGTTCAGGCACACCAGTGCTCCAACTGTCCCAACAGCCCCCCAAACACAAGTGCCCTTTTCTGCATGGTGCTTGACCGCAATGGCATGGGCAGAGAGCTGGTAACTGGGGAGCACTGCCAAAACCGTTGCACGTCTTTAGCACAGGGCACCTTCTTCCTACTGTGCCTCAACTTCCTATGCATTTTTCCACACAGACTTTGCCACAAGGGACATATTGCCCCCCCCCAAACCTCCTGCTTCCCTATCTTAACTTTCTCTCTGCCCTACTCAACTTCCCACTCTAACTATCTTGGTTGCCCCTTATGCCCCTAATCCCTTTACCCTCCTCCTGTCTAAAGTCTGGCTATACCCCAATTGCCGTCAGGCATATTAATTTGTAGCACCTGCTTTTCACAGCCCCCCTCTTCTTACCCTTCTCCTGGCTATAGGGTGGCATTAACCCAATTTCTGTCAGGCATAGTAAGTCGTAGCTGCCTGTCTATCAGCCAAATGCCCCTCCCCCTCCCCCTCCATTCTCCCCTCTCTCCTTCATCCCCTCCTCCTCTCCTGAAGCCACTTCTCTTTCTCGTAGCACTTACTATTCTCATTGTCCCATGACTTCTAATAGCAGCTTGTCTGACCCGCCTTTCCCTCCTTGTTCCTCCCCTTCCCTCCCTAGACTACTCTGAATTGTCATCCGACCTTCTTGATAGTCTCCTGTTTGTTTCCTCTCCTCCTCACTCTCTCCACTTCCCCCCTCCCCCTTCCCCTTCTATTGTAACTCTTGCACTGCATCAATTGTCGCCAGGCATAGTAATGCTACTGCTTGTTTTGTCTCCTTTTTCCCTTTCCTTTCTCCCCCTAACTGTTCTTGCACTTGTACTATCAAAAATAATTACAATAGTTCTACTTTTCACATTCTAATTTGCTTGAAGGACCTGTAAGAATGTAACTGTATTCTCCCTTGTTCCCTCCCTCCTTGAAGCGCTTTGAAACACCTTGTGTATAGGCGCTATACAAATAAATAATCAATCAATCAATCAATTAATTGTCATTAGAGTGCAAGGCTTGGACATCCACCTTGATCACGTTGAAGCCCTCTTCAGTGTCGTTGGTCAGTTGGATCAGTTCCCCGCGTACAATCTGCAGCCATTTGGCGTTTGCTCGCGCCTGAAGTCCTGGTGCCAGGAAGGAGGCAAAGAACATTTCAGACAAATTAAACAATTTATATTTATCAGGAATCTCAGCGAGGAGTTTGGATGATTCACTGGCAATATAGTTGGATGACCTCTTTTTGCGGGTCACTCTGTCTCGTAGCTCCTCTTCAGACAGAATGTCGTATGAGGAAGCCTCTGTTGTTGCTGGTTGGAGTGCTGCTGATGTGCCAGCTGAATCTCCTGCTGCCCATTTGTACCTTCCCTTCGCCATGGAAACAAAGTTTGTGCAGAATTTCCTTCTGTGTTTTGATGGGTTTCTCAGGTGCTGTAACCCATGTGAGCTTTGCAATGTGCTGGTCCAGACGGGAGTACACTTTTCTTTGACCCATTGAAAGTTCTCTTCAGTTAAGCCTCGTAATGCCTCTGTGTTACATGTCATTATCTCATCATGCCACTTGTTTTCTGTGAACTTTGTCCCATTGATAACAAAAAATGGATCCTTGATGCAAATCACTCCTTGCGGCTTGCTCGTGCAGGTTCTCTCTTTCTGTAGCATTTCTATTGTAACTGTGTGTGACTGGAAGTTGCTCTGAATCTTACATAATGCGAGATGAATCAAACATTGGGCATCCAACAAGGGCACTTCTTGAGGTAATAGTATTTTAGGTGTACCTGAAGCGTGCGGTATGACAGAGCATACATAGCAGCTCTCATTTGTGGCTTGTTTTGCTGTTGCGCTCATGTCTGAGTTTGACTGATCTGGGTGGAGGGGGTCTTCAATTTCATCTAATCCCAGGCCATGGTAAACATCATATCTTTTCCCTCCCGCCCCCCTTTTCCATCTCCTCCTCCCCCCTTCCCTGTTATTTATCATTTTCAATCTCTTATAATTTATGGGAAAGACATCTGCCCATGTTGCGTCACTGAATTCTCTAACAACTTGCCAGGACTGTTGCTGGAGTGTCTTGTGTAATTACAGTGTCAGGATTAAAGTGCATTATAGTGCCTTGTGAGGTAGGTTCTGCAGTTGTATAAACATCAGTATTTGTCAGATCAAGCTCATTACCTCAGGAGTAGTCCCCATCATACTGATTGGTCTCGTTATCTTTGCTTAGCGTAATAGCAGCAAGTGAAAAAACACGAGTTTTGGCAGTTCGGTTTCTATGCAACATGGTAAGATTATTGTTTACAGAGCCATTGGCCCTCATTCTAAGGTTGATGGTAGTCATGGCGCTATTAGCGTCATGACTACCACCAATAATGGGACTGTGTCCGGTCCCGTTCAATGGGGACTTACTGGTCCAGTCCGACCTTGGTGAGACCAGTAAATCCCCATTGAAAAAGCCATTCCCCATTCCCATTTGAGCCCCCATAGGGCTCAATGGGAAGGCGCTAATAACGGTACCGCAAATTGCGGTACCGTTATTAGCTCTGAAGTCCCTTAACGGGACTCGTCCATAACGCCTGGTAAAACCAGTACACTAAGGAAGGGACCCGCTAAGGGACCTCGGAATAGGGCGCAAAGGGATTACCGGCACCGATGTCCTTAACGGTGCCCGGTATCCCTTTGCGCCCACCTCGTAATGAGGCCCATTATGTATCCACATAGTTGTTACTCCAGCCCATATGAGCGTTGAGCCTTTCCGTATCAGGTTTATCCCACTCTCCTCCCTCTTTTATATACCCCGTTATGAAAGCGAAAGTCCAGTACCAGGCCGCAAAAAACAACATCACAGACAACATCACAGAAAACAATACTGCTGCGAATTAAGTCCACATTCAAAACTATACCACATATTTACTCTACTGTCTACTCTATTACTATCTACATTTGTGTCGCTGTTAGTGAGGGCCCTCTTTTCTGCCGTTTTTCCACCTGAAGGGGCGATATAAATTGGTTAAGCACATTGCAAAAAATACTTAACATACATTTTTACATTATTTTTGTTTCCTTCATCATCCCATTAATTTCTTATTCTTTTTTCAACTATTAATCCTTTATACTTTTAATTTCTACAACTCTATTTTATTCTTATATTTTTTTCCAAAATACAGTAAATAAACTTATTTGCAAACCATAATCAAACCTTTGTTAACCACAAAGATCAAAGAGAGAGAGAGAGAGAGAAAAACTTATACTATATTCTATATACAATCCTTTACATAATTTTTCTATATTTTACAATTTGTATTTCATTCACTTTTCTTAATTTGTACTCTTGTATTACTCGCATTTTGAACATCTGTATTTTAGCCACTTGCAACTTCGTGGCTCCCGTGTTGCTCACATTGAGGGGTTGTACAATCGTGTGCCCTTCTCACATCTGAGAGGTGCACCCAATATTTCAACCCCTTCACTTTCACTGCAGTTGGTGTGCAATATATGACCTTGTAAAGCCCATGAAACCTTGGAGAATTCCACCTCTGCACAAAACTTTGTACGTAAACATGTTATCTGGCATTAATTGTCCAATTGGGCTGTCCTGCACTGGCGTGGTAGTATCTGTTTCAGTGTTCTGTGTGAATGGCGGCACGATCTGTCTTGCTATGCTACTCACTGCGCGTGTTAGTTGGGTAATGTATTCCTTAAATTCATCCCCCAGCACTGTGGCATCTCAGTGAGCTTCTGATGCTCTTCTTACTGGGGAGAGTGGTGTATAAATGCTCCATCCCATCACTATTTTGTGCGGGCTCAAAAGGTGGTCCTTAATTGGCTGTGTTCATAGTTAGAACAGTGCTAGGGCAAGCAATACACCCAGTCTTTCTTGAGAGTGTTACACAATTTGGACAGTTTGCTTTTGAGCAGGCCGTTGATTTTTTCTAGAATACCCTTCGCCTGTTTGTGATAAATCGAACATAATTTGTGCTTTACACCCAACAATGTATTTACCTACTTGAAAAGATCATTTACAAAATGCGTGCCATTATCTGACCTTATGACGTCACATATGCCCCACCTTGAGAAAACCTCCCGTACTAAAAATTTGGCAGCACACTTCGCGTCTGGGTGAGGACATGGTCCAGCTTCCACCCATCTTGAGAATGGACAAACTATTACAATCACATATCTTGCTCCATTGCATTTTTCCCCCGTATCAGCATAGTCATTGTGGAGCTCTCTAAATGGGCCCAAAGGATGCGGTAGTGTCCCTCGCAGTGTTCTAAGAGTAATTCCTGAACTGTATGTTTGGCATGTTGTGCATTCCACTGTGAACTTTGACACATGTTCCTGCAAATTTGGAACAAACCAGGGTTCCTGTATTTCAGCTGCAATGTACTGTTTAGTTACATGCGTTGGGAAATGCAGTTGCTGAAATGCTATTTGTAACAATTCCACAGGCATTGCTACCTTCCCTGTCAGTTCCTGTCACCATATCAAATCTGTTGGTGACTGTTTACCTCTTCTTTTTCCCCACAATTCTTGTTCCTCCACAGGTGCACGTTTTTGGAGCTCAATTATTTGGGCAATTGGTGTATGGCTGTATCCCTCCTCTTCTGTATCTGTACTGGTCGTTTTTATAATGCACACTAATGCTTGTGGGATATTAAAATAAGCTGCTTCTTTTGCGGCGGCATCCACTGCTGCATTCCCCAATTAGATTGCGTCCGTGTTATTGGTATGTGCTTGGCACTTCACCAATGCTACCACTGTCAGTTCTGCTAGTGCTTCTATGAGCTCATTCAACAGTGCTGCATGCTGTACTGGTGAACCGTCTGCCCTTCTAAACCCTCGTCGCCGCCAATGTGACAATCCTGAGTGCACTGTTGTTGGTGCATACGCTGAGTCAGAGTATATTGTCAGAGCACACCCTTTGGCTGTATGTAGCGCTTCAATTAGCGCTATCAGTTCTGCTGCCTGCACTGAATAATGTGAGGGGAGGCGTTTTTGTACAATCACTTCATACTCTCCTTCTTTCTTTCTTACCAGTGCCGCCCCAACATGTTTTTCACCAGTCTCACTCTCTATTGATGCTGACCCATCTACAAAGTATACTTCTCCCTCCTCCAATGCTTTTTCACTTGCTTTAGGAATGTCATCTTCTTCCCCTTCGTATGTAGCACAATCGTGTTCCTGTATGTTTTCTACTGTGCATGGTTCCGTAATGAATATGGCTGGATTCACTGTTTGCACCTTAATACGTGAACGTTTGGGGTTGAAATTATTATTTCATATGCTGTTGTTCTTTGTGTGGTGAGAGTGCTTTTGGATCTTTCTAAAATGGCAAACAGGGAGTGTTCTGCGTATAATGTCATTGAACAACCAATCACGATGGTGGCGCTTTTTTCTATGGTGAAGGCCGCTTTGGTGAGAGCTTGTTCGCACGCAAAGTGGCCTTTCAGTTCTGAATCTAGAGTACTGCTGTAGTAGGCCAATGGTTTGTGGCCTAATGATGTCTTTTGTGTTAAAACTGCTGTCATTAAAAAGCCATTGCAGTGTGAAAACAGGTAGAACTCCCGATCATAGTCTGGGTTCGCTAAAACTGGTGCATGCGCAATGAGGTCCTCTAACTTAAAATACTGTGTTATCATCTGTTGTGTCCATTTTAATGGAACAATCTCTTTCTGTGCTTCTTTTAAAGCCTGTAATAGTGAGCGTGTGTATGCTGCTTAGTCAAGTATCTATGTGCAACAGTAATTACAAATACCAAGGAATTTTTGCATGTCTTTTACTGTTTTTGGCATTATTAGGTGACGTATTGCTGCTGCTCTGTCTGGTATTATCCTTTTGCCATCTTTTGAAATCAGTTGTCCTAAGTACAGTACTTCTGCTAGTCAACATTGCAACTTACCTTTGTCTACCTTATATCCTTTGGTGGCTCATAAATTTAGCAATGATATTGAATCAGCCCTGCACTGTTTTTCACTCTTACTGCAGATGAGCAAGTCATCTACGTATTGAATTATCGTGCTCTCTACATTTATGTTGCCAATAGCTTCATGCAATATCCTGTTAAATATACTGGGGCTCTCACAGTACCCTTGTGGTAATCTACAATGCTCTTCTCTGTTTCCTCCCAATGTGAATGCTGTGAGGTACTGGCAACTCGGGTCAAGTGGTCAACTATTCTAAAGCAAGTAGCTTCTTTATGTATGCTACATAAAATTGTTGCAGGATTAGGCACTAGTCTAAATTCTTTCTGTATGACATCATTAAATGGGCATAGGTCCTGGATCATCCTCCAAGCCCAGCCCCTCGCTTTTTTGATCATGAAAATTACAGTTTTACATGGTGACTTGGATGGCACTATTATCCCTTGTTGTAATAATTCATGTATTGTTTCTCGTATCCCTTCCTCTGCTTCTCTTGATAATGGGTACTCTTTTACTCTAGGCGGTATTACACCGGGTTTCAATTTTATTTTTATGGGCGTGACCTCCTGTAACAACCCTACGTCATGGGGGCCTGTGGTCCATAATTTTGGCAGTACCTTTTCCATATCTTCCTCAAATATAGTGGGTGGCACATTAACACTAGCCATGAGAGGGTTGTGTATTTCTCTGGGTTGGATCATGATGTCGCATGGTATACTTATTTCCATTATTATTTCCCCATCAGTATCATTGTCAGTAAACAATTCTTCATCAGTTAACTCACGTAAATGTATGTTTGGGTCTATGCACAGCACTTTTCTCCATTCGCAACCATATGTGTCCAGTCCTATTACTGCAATACGTTTGCTTGAGACCTGTACCCCTTCCAGATAAATAGACAAAATTGTGCCGGGCACAACATCTGTATTTACAATTGGGTGAAAGACAAAATCAGAGGGCACTTTCCACTCCTTTCGTGTTATCTCTGGTACCACCCGGGCAAGCACCCTGATCCCATGAATGAACATGTCCATGTCTATGGGCACCCCCCTTACATCAACTTTGTTTGTCATGGTGCTTATCATCAACATCGCTCTCACTGGACACACCCCTGGAGTGGAGCACACTATCCCTCGCTCAGTAAAGGAGATGGTCATGTTCAGTTTACTCAGGAGGTCTCATCTCAACAAATGTATTGGGAAGTCTTCATGATATAGTAGAGGTGCTCGCACTGTTTTTCCCCCCACCGTTATGTCAAGATCCTTTGTGTAAGAAACTTTTAAAATAGCCCCAGAGAACCCTTGCATTTCCAAATTGTGTCCCGAGAGTGGGAACGGGCCTTCCATGAGACACGATTTTTCAGCTCCCGAGTCCACCATGACAATGAACTGTTTGTTGCCTATCTCTTCCCCCACTAGTGGTTCCTCTTCTGCACATAGGGTAGTGGATAGGACTGGACACGCAAGTGTTTTCTGTGGGCTGTCCTCATCTGCATGTGTCTCTGTTCCTGGAACAGAGAATACATTGTCCCCCACTACGGCTGTGCTGAGAAAAGGTGCTGGCACGCCATTTTCAGATGTTGCAAAAATATTAGTGTTTGCGTTTCCCATAGTGTTCTGCCTTGCCGTTTGTTGCTGCATACCTCTCTGCTGTGGTTGCTGTCTTTGTTGCATGTGTGGTTCTCTCTGTTGTTGCTCATTGTAGTATTGTTCGTTCTGCCCACCCCCACCCATTGGTAAACCATAGGGACTACCTGGGTGTAGGTGGCCATACTGCTGTTCGTTTCCCATGGGGTGTGGCCCTTGGTAAACACATTGGTCGCATTCTGCACTCTCTCGAAAAATGTCCCCACCTCCCGCAGTTCCAATATGACTCTTGTGGTCCTCCTCTCATTCCTTGCCCTCCAAACCGTCTATTTCCCATTCCTCCAATCCCCCTCTCTGTCCTCGGTACCCACCTCGTCCTCTTGCAGGCCTGCCCTGCCATTGGGGGCCTCCACACTGCTCCTCTCCATCCCATTGCTCTTGTCCATTTGCAGACCAGGCTGCTGCCATCCTTGCTGGTGTACTTCCTTCCCCCTCATCTCCTTGCCCCTGCCTGTCAGTGGATGTTGTTGCATTCATCGTCGCAACCTTCACTAATTTATTTTGTACTAACTTTGCTTTGTCTGTCAACCTGTGCTATCTCTCTTTTCTTTCTTTTATCCTCCTACAATGATGCACAATTATGCTCTGAATTTCTGGCCAGCCTTTGGATTCTAACCTAGGTATTTTATCCAGGGCCGTCTGTACCTCCTTTGGGAGCCCCTTTTTGATTATAAAGTAGAACAAGGCGGTGGATTTATCCCACGCCGTGCCCATTTCAGATCGCCACACGTCTTGCACCCGGAGGATGAATTGCATAGGCTCCTCCTCCTCTCCCATAGTGCAATGCATCACTAAGTGTAAATCTGGAATGTCGCGGAAAGTTCTCCGCAGTGCATCCAATACTTGTGCCCTTACGTTGTTAAATGATGACCCATCATGGCGGTCACAGTTCATTGTAACGCCCGGGAAGCCTGCCTTCACCCACACTGTGTCTGCTTGGTCACCATTGGCGGACACTAATAAGCTTTGTACATCCCCTATAGCTAATGGCACCCCTGCCATGTTCTATTCAAATGCATGTATCCACTTCCACGCCCCACCCGAAAGTGGAGGGAGAAGTTTCAACGGGTTATTCTTGTCCATCAGTGCCCATGGTATGTAGTGTGGTCTCCCTGCTCCTTTATGTATTAGGGGCATTTGTAGCTTTGCCTTTCTGCCTTTTTTAATTACTGTTCCCTTCTTCATTTTACTTACCAGCATGTTCCCGCCTCTTTGCCTTAGTCTCCCTTGCCATCTTGGGGCGGCCCTCTCATCCTCTTGGTCAAATGGAAATGGCAGAGGGGACCCCGCTGCTGCTGCCCCATCTTCGTACTCATCAAGATCACTCCATACCTCCTCTATCTCTTCTTCTGACTCTCTTTCTCCCTGCCCCTCCCCTCTTTGGCTGTCTGGTGTTCCAGGTCGTATTATTCTTACAGGTTTTCCATTTAATTGAAAAAGGAACTCTCCTGATTGCCACTCCTGCTCCTGCCCTTTCGGTATTGGTGCTGGTGGCACGGGGATGGAGTGGATCAACCTGCTACACTTAGTGGAGGTGTGAGATCAACTGCTGCTAATTGTGGCACTTCCCCTCCCCCAGGTACATCTGGCCCTTGTCACACAAGGCTCTTAATCGCGTTATTTCCATTTGGGCATGTGCGAGCTGCCAGTCGTGCAAGATTCACTTGAGGGGCACTAGTTGGTCTGTATAACCCTCCTGTTTCATACGGTGGCAGGGCTGTGGCAGTCGCTGCTGCTCGGCTGGTTGGTGTGGTGGGTGGTGGCATATATATGGAATCACTGTATCCTACCGCGGGCCTTATCAATAATGGGTACATTCTAATGAGGTAATTTTCTCTTGTTTTTATTGTGCATTCCTCCCCTACAACACACTCCCCCTCCTCCGGGGCCTTCTCTTTCTCTATGGGTGTGTCTTTACTTACCTCACCACTAGGTGTTACCTCTTCAAACATTCGCCATAAGTCTAGCACTTCTCTCCTGTTTTGCAATTGCTTTCCCCTGTACTTCGCTAGCAAATGTGTTGATACAAGGTCGAGTACTCTTTTTTCAAACGACCCTCGCTCCGGCCATATTGGCGGTACACCCTCTCCTTTTATTTCAGTCAGTCACTGACCATGATATGTTTGTATTTTCTCGCTAAACGAAGGGAGGTGTTGACAGATATGCGCTAACAGTGTGGTCCCTCCCATGATACTGTATTTTGTGCTCTTACCAGCGTTCACTCTTCTCCTGGGTACAGTGACACAATGTCAGTTACCAAATGAATTCCCTTCTTTAGCACCTCTTTTCAACCTTATTTCACTCTCAGTATCAAAAAATACTGATAAACTTTTTTACTTATACCTTTGTGCAGGAATCACAAATGATTTACCAACATGAATCACAACTTATTTACCAACATTTCTCACCAGACCTTATTTTTGTGAGTACACAGATACACATGTACTTACGGACAAACCAACACGGAACACTTCAACACATTGAACATGTAGCATATACTACCTTTCAGTTTTACTCCCCCTTTAAATTACTTTAGTTTATTATCCCTCGTACTCATCTTCTCAAGCACTCCCCACCTGTGAGGCTACCTCTCAAAGAATTCTGCTCACATGGAAAAAAAATATTCTAAATTACTACTCTGAGCCTACTGAATATATGAGAATCCTACTTTTTTCTCTTTATCTCCACTTGTTCCCTGCACTGGTCGAGACAATGCTATGTGGCGCCGCCTTCTAACCCCCTTCGGAGCTAGGATCCCTTGTTCCTCTTTATCTCTTTTTTCCACAGCAAACTAATGGCCATATAAAGGATAGATAAGAAAAAAGCCTCAGTTACATTCACACAGGCCCTGAACCTCACCCTAACTTTTATCTTCCCACTCTTTTGACCCTCTTTTTATACCCTTTTCCCAAAAACTCTTTTCTCCCCTGAGAGTCTCGCAACCAGTACTCACGTGTTCAGTAGGGTGGTCCGAGAGCTGCCGTTCACGGTCTATCCACAATCTGGTCCGCACCTCAACCAAGCCGTGACCCGCCTTGAGAGCAGTTAGTTGGGTATTTGCAAAGATGACAGGGACCCTAGGAACCTTTCGTTTTGCGCGCGATCTGGTCAACTGCTGAGGCGATGGATTTGCTGGGGGCGTCCCGGATCTTGCCGCTCGGCACAGGACCTCGGTGCACCTGTCCCAAACACGTCACAGGGGGTCACCAAATATGAAGGCTCACTCCCTGTTTTACACATGCGAATACAAATAAACATGAAACACCCCAATGGGGAATGAGACTAAGAGAACATTTTGCAAGAGTTCTTTTTTTATAAAGAATTGGCATCCAGAGAACTCTGCTGTCCGGAGAGCACTGTGGCAAACATTACAAAGATATGAGCTTATGAAGGGACAAAGCGTCATCACTGACATCACTCCATATGGGACTACAATTTCTTGGGATTGGGTGAATAACATTGATACATATGGGGCTATGGGTTCTGCTTCTTCCGGATTGGTTGCTCTGTTGGCGGGAGGGTGAGCATCAAGTGGTCCGGCTGCCAGCGTCCAGGAGGGGTGAGGGTCAGGTCTCAGTGAGGTAGGGCGGACACTAACTAAGCTAGCATGAGAAACTACCATTAGACAATTAATAAACAATGATCATTAGTATAAGCTTAAGTAAATCTTCTTGAACCTATAAATTGCATGCATAAAATCAGAGCATCATTCATTAAGACTTATATGGAGAACCAGGCTCAGGTGTCTTGGGCAGTGTGATAACATTGATCATGGGGTGGGCCTGTGCACATCAAAGCAACTATGGGGCATGCTGACATTTGTTAGTTCTAAGGTGCAATACACTGTGATAGAGGTCTGGTTTTAGTAGGGTGCACACTATGGTGGGCTTCACAGCAGGTTCACACTTCTGGTACATCAAGCGAATACCTTAGGAGGGCACGGGGTTACAGTGGCAGTCATTTTCCAACAGCAGGGTAAGAGGGCACAGGCAGGTTTGTGGAGATGGGTGAGCTACAAGGCATGGTTTGACCCGGTTCACACACAGGACAGTGATATTAGTGGAAGAGTGAGATGTTACATTAGTATATTTGTTTCAATTGTCCCCGGCGCATCCGTGAGAAATGGAGCTGTGAAGCTTTCAAACAGAGTGAGAAAAGGTGGGGGCCATGAGCGCGGTGTGCACGGCGCTACAGAGGGGAGAGAAGCCTTTTCATATTATCGCAGTGAGGCCTAGTCCAAAGATGGAGCTGAGGGCACACAAAATGGACGCCAAGTGTCCCTCACAACAGCCCTGCTTAAGGCGCAGGCAATGGAAGCATCTCCCGCTATTGTGCGAGCAAGTGGTCCATATTGTGCTGAGTGTGTGAGGGGGGCCTAAACGACCCCTCACTCCCACACAATACTGATACCCATCCTTATATCCAGAACACACTAAAATAGCATCAAAACATACTGTTTCTCCTTTAATGCCACAAAATGCCTACCGCACAGCACCTGTTTGCAAAGCTTTATTCTGACAGTCTGGCTTGTAAGTTGAATGCATGTGCCATCAAGCATGCACAAACATGGGGTCCCGACAGGTCACCATCCACCCCATAACAAATAAACTGGTTTAGCATGCCATCGTACATATATCTTGCTTGTGTTACATCCCAAACAAACCCTGCATAAAAAAGCACTGCCCTCTCCTCACTCGAGAATGCACATCAACCCAAATAGAAGATCCACCTTATATCCCAAATGCAAAACATTTTCACAGTCTTACACCCGAGGTGAAACACTGTGAAAGCACAAATCCCACAGTAAGTGATATTTGCAACTACTCTTCCTTAATCTATTGTACATTAGTTAAAGTCACAGATACATTACACATTAAACCTGAAACATGGCGGCACCGCTGGTAATCAACAACACATTCTCAACCTCATGCAGGAGCTAAAACCTAGATCCATCCCGAGAGAATAACATACTTTAACACTTACAGGATCTGTGTGTTGTGTACTTTGTTGCAGCAAACAAGTACTCCACTTTAGTAAAAAAAGTTATTTATTAATGTATTCAATAAACATAATCCACATTAAAAAATAATTACATTGATTGTGTCTCCTAATATAGCAGTCACTGACATACATGCAAATACAATCTTTGTCTGCACAACAAATAATCACCAAGTTTAAAGTTTATTTTATCTGCACCTAGGATCAGACTCACGACCATATTGTACGTTAGTGCTTAGTAGTTGCTTTCACCGTTGAATTTTTCACCATGGCTGAAGATAGATTTTTGGCTTTCAGTGAAGAATATGCCATACCACTCATGACGCACTACGTCTTTGTGGACAATAATGAAACCCTTGGTGCAGTGATTAATAACAACGAATGAGATTACATTTTACAACTAAAGAGAAGACTTATAAGGACAGAGCTCCATTGAGCAATAATGCTTGAATATCTAAAAAATAAGTCACTCCAACAAGGGCCAATAGTTTTCAGTGAACCTCCACTTTTTCTAGATAAAGATACATTCTGAATCCTTTGTGATACATTGAATCCATTGATCACATGTGGAATGGATTGGTTGATTTTAATTATTGATACAGTCAAAGACGTCAGTCAACAAATAGAGGTAGATATGGAAAAAATAGATGAAGGCATTACAGACATTACACATTTTAGAGGAAGATAAAAAAAGACTTGATTAAATAGAGCAAGAAATCAAAGGGTTTAGGCACTTCATCAGATAGAATCAAGAGGTTGTGAAATGATCTTGTGAAATTTTCACACAAAATACCTTCCCCTTTGTCAAAGAGGGTTATATAAATTAATCTTTACAGCAACATATTAGTCAATATAGAAATAAAAAGGTGAGATTTAGAAATATCTCTTGTAGCACCAGTTAGGATAGCAGTAAAACTGAGCTACCGAATGCGGGTGTTTCGACTTTAAGAGGGGAAATGAGCAGTGACAGAGGCAATAAAGCCTCTGCTGGCTGAAGCACAAAGTGAAGTTTGCTCGAGCGTATGGCTCGCAAGTTACTGGGGAGATATTTCTGCTTGTTTGGCTCCATCTGCTTTTAAATTGATAAAAGTGCTAAATCCAACTTAAAAGCATATTTTGATTGTTGTAACTCTGAGCTGCTTGGTGGCCTTGATTCCACCACCGAAATGATAGCCGATCCAACTCTAAACAAGAGTACCATCAGAACCTCAAGACATGTTTTTCAGCCCTGTTGGGCCTCACCAGTGAGGTGAAGTTGAGCCTCTGTAAAATACAGCGAGCAAGGAGTCCATGTCTGGATTACCCTCAGTAATGTATGACATACGCCTAATGTGTACAATATTTACTGTACATGTTCAATGAAAGCATGTTAAGCATGCATTATCAGTTGCGCAACAAAGTGAAATGATCACGCATAAATAATATTAATGGTTCATTTGATCAATTACTGTTGTGAGTTCCCATCTCATAAAAAAAAGGGCAGCAAAGAATGTCCTTTGGGCAATTAATATTTACAGATTAAGGAAACCACAATGGTCTGACTGTTGTTCAACCCAGCAACATTTCTAATGTTCCTGAAATTCCCTGACTTAACCAACACACAATCAACTGCTAGAATCTCACAAACAAAAAATGAAACCCTGTTTAGGGACATATTCCTTGAGTTTATTGTGGTGCACCCTGTTAGGCAGAATCACATGCAGTACCCTTTGGGAACACTGCACTCAATTAAGACTACAAGTGTAAGTACAATTTCACCTTTGGTACAGGCCTGTATTAACAGTTAATTTGATCAATTACTGTTGTGAGTTCCCATCTCATAAAAAAGGGCAGCAAAGAATGTCCTTTGGGAAATTAATATTTACAGATTAAGGAAACCACAATGGTCTGACTGTTGTTCAACCCAGCAACATTTCTAATGTTCCTGAAATTCCCTGATTTAACCAACACACAATCAACTGCTAGAATCTCACAAACAAAATGAAACCCTGTTTAGGGACATATTCCTTGAATTTATTGTGGTGCACTCTGTTAGGCAGAATCACATACAGTACCCTTTGGGAACACTACACACAATTAAGACTACAAGTGTAAGTAGAATTTCACCTTTGGTACAGGCCTGTTATACACAGTAGTTTGGTAGCAGTGGCTGAGCTGCCAGACTTATTTCAAGAATAAAGTGAGCGGTTCAAGGGGTTACATAAAGGACTAGCAATCACAGTGGTTCAAACACTTACTCAAGGTTTCTTGGTAAAAGAATATACATTTATTTACACAGTCAGTTGGAAAACATTTAACTAGCAAGAGCAGCTCAATATCACAATCTAATATACTACAATACACAACCAATCAGTTCCTGAAGTTCAGCTCCCCTGAAGTGGGAGCAAAATGGCACTTCAGTTACTTTAAGAAGGGGTAAAAAGACAAGGTTAAAAGAATTAAAGCACAAATACTTTGCATAGGTATGGCAAATAGTTTCAGTTCACTGCAAGCAGCAATTCAATTCGATAGGCCTGGGTCAAAGTCAATGGTTCAGAGTCTTGGATGAGAGAGCACAGTTCTGGGAGTAAACGGTTAAGAGATGCAGAGACAAGAGAAGTGAACATAGTCTATAAGGCATCAAGACAGTATCAAGATAAGTAACATCTCGGGCTCGAGATGAGGAAACTTATGCTACAGAAACAATAAGATATCAAGTCATTTTACACGATACAAAGAAATGCAAGCAGACAAAGTATTCTTGAGGCTAGCTATGTAGTGAATAGATTGCGGCAGGCGCCAACGCATACAAATATAGGAATAAAGTAAAGAATGGATGTTTCCACAACGTGTTATAGCAGAGATGGACTAGAAATGGAAGGCCTTTTCAAGTGTGTCGCAGTTGAATAACAACAAAATTACATAAGTGAATCTCAGAAAGGTGAGGCTGGATCAGCCTCAAGAGGCCAAGGTCTTATCGGACTGGGATGAGCAGACATTTGCCACAAACGTGTGAAAGAATGAAACTTCTGTTCAGAAGGCATGGACGAAAGCAAAGAAGACGTCAGAGTTTCATTTAATAGTAGTATTTTAAATGCACCAGAGCTCAAATTTGTGGTCTTCAGTCATGTGAATGGATGGAACTGGACAAACATGATGAACCACACCTACGCAGAGAGGAAGAGCGTGCCTCTACTCCCCTGTAGTCTCCAGAGCAAAGAACATTTCCAAGGTCAGGTTCTAAGGCTTAATTGATGTGCAGACCACTGAGGTGTTGATAGATGATATGCTAATTGGTGAGAAGCTATGGTTATGACCAGCTCACCAGCACCTGGAAGTCCAGCCTGCGTGCTGTTAACGTGGGTGGTAAAGTACTGACAGATGTAAGAGTGCCAACCAATTGTAGGGGGGCACATGTTTAAGAACCCTATAGTCTGTATAACCAATAGGACCTTTGCGTATTTAGTGACCTTCATAGTGACTTGTTTGAAAGATGTGCTTAGTAGTCCCACCTGATGTTAAGGAGCCTATCACTGTTTAGACTAGTATGGAACATATACCTAGATGTTCCCTCTAAGCCCATCACTTTTGCCACTAGGTTTTTGTAGTTTGCCACATAGGATGACGTTAGTGAACACGTAGGTTAACGTCATCAATGACAGGTTTTTACTAAAAGTATGATATTTGCTGTTAAACGCATTGAGAGACCATGCTAAGAGACGTCCGTTGATGTCTGTTGTGCTCCCTGTTTCAGATAATTGATAATAAAACAGTCAACTTTGCCAACTTCCTGAGTCGTTTTGATTATTGGTGTTTGAGTAACTTCTGCATTCCCATTCATCTCAAAGTATTGCTACCTCGTCTTAAAGGGCTGGGTCGGCTGTCCCGGTTCAGGACTGTTGAATCTGTGACTTAGGTTGTGAGTCAATTGTTTTCTCCTCCTGTGTTTTCCCCCTTTTGTTGTGACCCTGGCGCCCACCCTCTGCACATCCTGCATCGTGTGGCGCTGAATTGTGCATCGCTCTCTCGTCTCTCACACCCTACTCCTCCCACTTCCTCTCTCGCACCCTCTATGGTGCTTGCTGTGCCTCCCATCTCATCAAACTGCTACTCTATCTCCTATCCTAGCCCTCTCACTATGTCTGGAAGGAAGATGTTCAAGAGGGACATCCTGGTCACCAACCCAAGCCTCGCTATTGCTGATACCTACATCAGTGCTTCCAGACAGACTCTCAGCGACATCCTCTTTGCCGTTCCTTCACCAGACCTAATGACCCTTCATATGATGTTGGCTCTCTCTCCTACCTCTTTCTCTCCCATTAATGGTCGCACTCGGTGGGAGGCCCTCTTGGACCCCCTTCCACTCCTCCAAGGTCATCATTAATGTCTATCTGAATGTCACTGTCTTGGTCCAGGAACCTCAGCCCAATCTCCTCTTTCTTTGAAATACGTCTCCCATGTCTTATCAACTTACTTCCTCCCGCTACTCCTACTAGCACCCTGATGGCCCTCTGCCACCTCTCGCTTCCACCTCCTCCCTATCCCGTATCTCTCTTCTACCTCCGCTGGGTGCACGTCAAGCATGTACACCTCCCCGGCAGTCTTTCAGATGTGGCAACCAGCCTCACATCGCCACTTTCAACTCTCGCTCTGCTGTTAAAAATCACTCTGACATCTGTCACCACCTTGAAGAACTTGACCTGATGTCCTCGCTCTTACCGAGGTCATGGTCAGCTCTGTCACAAGTTTTGGCACTCTCCTCTCTAACTGTTTCAAGATACTCTCCATCCCCAGAAACAACCAACCCGGTGGTGGACTAGCTCTGATCTTTCCTGAGTGGCTCCCTGCTTCTGTCATTCCTATGCAGGCCTACTCCTCCTTTGAATGCCTGGTCTGCAAGCTCTCTATCTCTACTGACCTCTCTTTGACTGTGGCCACTATCTACAGGCCACCTGGCAAGATTGCCCTCTTCCTCTCTGAGTGGGCTGACTTCTCCTCCTATGTCCTTGCCTCCACCTCTCAACTTTTCCTCCTCTGAGACCTCAACATCCACTTGGATGCTTCAAATCCTTCCTCTGGGCTTTTCCACAACATCTGCAACATGCTTTTTCTGTCTATTCTGCCCTCTGGTCCGACAGACTCTGCCTGACATACTTTGGATGTTCTCATCTTCACAGACATCCCCCACTCGAACCCTCTTACCACTCCTCTCTCTTGGACTAACCACTTTCCGCTCATCTGAAACTCTCTAGCCATCTGCAAAGCCCACCCCAACACTGTCAATCACCTTTGCGGTCATTCTGCTCATGAAGCGTGTGTCAGTGGATGCCTTTGCCTCTACTTTCTCTCCTCCTCTTACTCCTGCGGCGGACTCACACTCTGACACAGCCATCTCAAATCTGCATCTTTCTATACCCAACACTTTGCACATCCTTGCCCCTGTTATGAGAATTCGGCTGAAGCCTACCTCAAGTGCAACTCTTGGTATGACTCTGATCTCGCCGTCCTGAAACACAAGTGTAGGGTGACAGAGAGGAAGTGGATGGCTTTCGGTGCATACTCTGACAAACTGGCCTGCCACCTGCACCAAAGGCAATACAGACTCTCTGTCCTGTCCAAGAAAAAAGCCCACATTCAAGCCTGCGTCTCTGCCGCCTCTAACAACAACACGGCCTAACTCCATAAAATCTGCAAGGAACTGGTCAATCCTGCTGCAGTCTCTACCTCTCCTGTTCCATCCCAGGCCCTATGAATGGCTCTGGCCTCTCACTTCACCATTAAAACTCAGGATACCCTGGCCACAATCCGCTCTTCCTCTCTGTCTTCCTCTTTCAGCCCCACTTTGGCCAACCAATTCTCCCTCTCCTCCTCCTTTCTCAGGTGCTCCCCTGCTCCTCCAGAACCATCAAGGACCATATTGACACCCTTTCTCCAGCCTTGGCCGATTTCTATGAGCACTCTTTCACCACTGGAACTTCCCCTCTCTCCTCAAGCACTCCTTTGTTCACCCCCTCCTCAAAGATCTGTCTGCCGATTGTACCTGTCTGGCAAACTGCCACCTGATTTCTATCACCCCGTTCCTGGGCAAACTCCTGGAAAAGCTGGCCAGCTCCGAGCTTTCTTTATTTTATTCATGTTTTTGTATGTATGTATTTGTTTGAATAGCGCTGGTACCCTGCAGGCATCTGGGCGCACATATACATGCAAGACAAACACAAAAGGCATGACTAAACAGGGAACATGTGACGGTGGTGAACTTCACTGTGGGTTGTGCAGAGCAATCATTATCTGACAAGAGTGGTCTTCAAAGAGGTTCGAATATTGTTCTCTTTTTGGTTCATACGTAGGGTCACGGGTAGAGAGTTCCATCTCCATGCTGCCAATGTGGGGAAGGTTGCGTCCTGGTTTGTATAGTGCAATACAGGACTTTAAATAGACAGGTGCCCTGACGAATAGGCATTTGTGCACTATGGATGCGGTCTTAAACTGGATATGGCCCGTGATGGAGAGCCAGTGAAGGGACTGTCTGCCAGAAGATATATGCTCATGGCTGGGGAGGCCTTTGATGATTCGGGTGGCATCATTTTGAAGAATGTGAAGCTTTTGCAAACACATTTTGATATGCTAACCCCCAACAACAGAGTATTGCATTAGTCCAGACATGAGAGAATAATTGCTTTAGCAATGGAGGCACAGTTTGCCTCTGAAATTGTCAGTTTCACAGACTCCTCCCACTGGCTCTCCTCACCTGAAGCCTCTGAAGCTCTGCTTGGAGGATCGGTCTTCTTTCTTCTTCTTGTCTTCTTGGAGTCTTCCTCTTCCTCTTCTTCTTTCTTCTTAGTTCTCCTCTCTTTTTTCTTTTTGTGAAGGTAGGGATGAGCCCCTGCAGAAGCCACCTTGACCGCAAAGGAACACAGCCAAAGGGTTATCCAGAGGAGCCAGCCCCCTAAAAGCGAAAAAGCCAAAATAGGCAAAAAAAACCTGTGCCGCTGTTTGCAGAACGCTGTGCCTCAAGATGTTTGTATGGAGGTAAGTAGAAGCGTTAGAATGTATATGGAGCTCCTGACTGAATGAGGTTTAATAAATGAGGCACAGTGAAGAAGATCCTAGTACAGTGGTACAACGACCTGAGACTAGAAAGAAAAGGGATCTCAAGGATAGGAAAGTAAGAAGAGAAATAGAAAACCAGTTGAATACTTAAAGGGGCCAGAAGTACCAAGCTTATGCTCTAAGAACAATGTGGAATCGGTCAGAATCAAAGATGAGAGGAATACAAGAGTGACAGGGGGAGGGAGAGAGAGAGGGCGAGATATGGAGAGAGAGAGAGAGAGAGAGAGAGAGAGAGAGAGAGATAGAGAGAGAGAGAGAAAGAAAGGAGGGAGTGAACAAACATAAAATAGAATGGGAAAAAACAAGAGCGAATTTGGAGCAGAGAAAAATAATGACGGGCAACCAATGGTTTCGAAATGCACACTCAGAAATGCCTGCTGAAAGGAGCAAAAGGCAAAGGATACAATGTATCCACACAGGAATGACATGCCAGCAAAAAAGGAAACCGTAAGCCGGCTTCAAAACCAAAAGTAGCCAGGAAACGGAGTCGGCAACTGGTGCAGAGCGCAAGTGGGACAAGAGACAGAAGGAAACCCGGAGAGTAATGAAGAAACTAGGAGGGAGGACCGGCAGAATACAAGGAGGAACAGGAACAGAATCCACAGACCAGCGGGTAGCAGCTCGAGCGCCAGTAACTGAAAAGATGCAACGCTAAGGCTAGGGGGCGTGGCTACAATATGTAAGGCTGGACAATAGATATCTAGTCCGTTAACGAAGGGTTGAAGGAGGCATATTGCCGAACCTCCATCTTTCCCACAGCTTCCAGGGACGCGTAGTGACAGAAATGTAGGGTTTGATGTTCATTAATAGTCTCACGTTGTGATGACAGTTGCTTGAGATATAACTCGTTTGAGTCTCTACATCTAGTGAGGAGTTGAGGAACACACCCAATGTCTTGACTTTACGCACAACAAGAATAGAACAACCTTTGAGAGTGAGACAGATTGTGAAACAAATCTATTATCCTCAATAAACTACATAGAGGTCTGATGTACAGATGAAATAAGGTGGGCGAGATGCATGCCCCCTGTGGAGCCCCACAGAGGATTGGAGAGAGCTTGGCTGAGGCACTTTCCATGCATAATGCAGATTCTCTGTGAAAGAAAGAAAGAAAGAAAGAAAGAAAGAAAGAAAGAAAGAAAGAAAGAAAGAAAGAAAGAGAAAGAAAGAAAGAAAGAAAGAAAGAAAGAAAGAAAGAAAGAAAGAAAGAAAGAAAGAAAGAAAGAAAGAAAGAAAGAAAGAAAGAAAGAAAAAGAAAGAAAGATTTTTCCAGTTTGCAGATTAAATTGAACAATTCCCGACATCTGAGAGAGTGTTAAGCAGATGTTTATGATCCAGCAGATCAAAAGCTGTGGAAAGATCAAGGAGGACCAAGAGTCCAATTTTCCCCTCGTCCATCAGCTCAAGCATATTCGTCGGAAAGTCTATTAGAAAGGTCTCTTTGCTGTGGTCTCAGCAAAATCCATATGGTTTACTATGCAGGATGGATTCTGATTCACTGTGGGGTTGCAGTTGATTAGGGGCTACCTTATCCAAAACTTTCAGTAAGAGGTTAGAATTATTAATTGGCCAATTTTTACCAGGGGTGTGATGGTGACAACCATACTTGCCTCTGGAACTGATAAGTAATCAAAGGAGAAATTGATAAAATGAGTGAAGAAAGAAGTGAAGATTTATTTGTTCTCCAATACCAGTTTTCTCGTGAGAACATTCTCACTACAGAACATTGGGTTCATTGAGGACAGATTTCAATCCATATCTTGGTCTGAGATATGTTTAAAGGAAAATATACCTTCTCCTTGTAGTTTGGACGTAGGAGGAGATGAGGAGTGAGGAACCACATCAGGTTTAAAGTACTTTCTGATTTTATTGTGGGCTGTTTGGAGTTTGTTGGAAAAGTGTGGCTGGACCTCTTCTTCACAGTCGTGATCAGTAGGATGGTTTGGTTGGACAAAAGCCTTGGGACTTTCAAGAAATTTCAGGATCTCAAATAATTTCTTGCAGTTATTTCTTGCCCCAGTTATTTCTTCATTGCGCCTCCAACGATTTCTGGCTTAGTGCCAGTAAGACAGTAATCCTTCTCATTGGGACACCTGCTCCCTCTTTCCATTACTCACTCTCGCCACCCTCCTTGGGCCCTCTGCCTTCGCCTTCCTGTGAGGCATACAATCTTGGTGTCATATTTGACTCCACTCTCTCTTTCTCTCCTCACATCTCTGATGTCGCCAAGAAATCCCACTACCAGCTGCACCTCCTCAAAAGTACTCTTCACTTTCTCACCTTCTCCCAGAAGCTCACTGTATCTAGAGCCCTGGTTCTCTCTAGGCTGGACTACTGCAACAGCTTCTTTCTCAATCTGCCTTCTGCTACTCTCTGCCCTCTGCAACTAATCCAGAACAGGACAGTGAGACTTATCCTTGGCATCAAGCCCGGGGACCATATCTATCCAGACCTAACATCTCTCCACTGGCTCCCTGTGGCTGCAAGGCTCAAGTTCAAGATCCTGTGCATTGTCCACAAGGCTTTCTGGGGCCGGGGCCCTAACTACATCCAATGCTCCCTTCCTAAATACCTTCCTTTTCGAGCCATCCACTCATCTGCCTCCAACTCTCTAAGGGTCATACACTTCTCCAGGCATAGCGTGGGTGTAGATCTCTCTCCTCTTCAGGTGCCTCCCGCTGGAATGGCCTTCCTGCCCCTCTCAAACTTGAGCCGGACAACCTGGAGTTCCAGAATCAGCTCAAAACATTCCTCTTCTCCTCTGCTTTCTCTCCCTCCCCTGCTGACCTACATGTCTGCCGCACCGACTGGCTGCTTGGCTACCCTCAGAGTCTCACTGGGTACCAGGATCTCTCTTGATCAGTCACCCCTGCCTTCCGCACACTTAATGACTGTAACAGTAACCTCTACAGCCTCTGCCTCCTAGCACTTACCCAGAGCCATGCCGCCCTGTGCTGCACTTTCTCAAAGCATCGCTGCCCTGTTCCCCATCCCTCTCCATTGCACTTCCCCCTTTCCCTTTGCACTTTCTCACTGTCACACTTGCACAATCTGAATGACACAAGGCCTAGTAAGATTGCTTGTCTTGTCCTCCTTCTGTCCTCCCATCCTTATCTTGTCGTGCCTAGAAACACTTGTGTACAGGTGCGTTTTAAATGACAAATCATATCATATGATATCATATCAATACAAGTAGGAGACGCAACACTAGATATAGAAACCGTGGAGGTAGACCCCCTATTTTACAACACAGCCAGAACAGAGGAGACAGGGTATTACAACCCAGATGGACGAGGAGCAAGACAAATTGTGATCAACATTTCAGATCACCCTTTAAGCCTTATTGAAGATCAGACTCTGAATAAATGTTTAGGGTATGTTTTTACAAAATGACATGGCCTGTTTCAATTCTGAGTGGAGTTCAATAAATTTATTAGAAATATCCACCTGAAGGAATTCTTTAAACATTCTCCAGCTTCTACACTCGTCAACCCCACAGGTTTTATAAAAATGTCTATCTCTATGCCTCCATCCAGCTCTCAATTACCAGAGTCACTTGTCTTCGAGCATAAAGTACTAGAGGTAGTCTCGAAATTGGAATCCACAAGAAGAGATACATCCTATTGTAAAATAAGTAGAACAGAAGGATAGCATTGAGCAATCTAAAAATACAGAAATTCATATCCATAGAAGGGATAAAGGCAGAGCGATTGTTGTCTGAAATACCAAAGACTACATTAATGAATGCAATAGACAACTGCCAGGCACAACATACTGCGAGAGAATAGATGTGAATCCAACAGATAAACTATTGCAAGAAATACAAGAAAATACACAAAAAGCAACCCATAGGAACTGGATTATCAAACAAGAAGCAGAGCCTCAAGTTAATGAAATACCAGACCTTCTTCTTTTATTGTCTCCCCAAAATAAATAAAATCTTACAACAACCCTCCCTGCCCCCCACCCTCCGGAGACTAATTGTTTCTGGTATCAACTCGGTGCCAGAGTCTTTGTCCACAATTGCAGATTACTACTTAAATCCCCTGGTATCTGAAAAACAATCTTACCTTAAGGACACAGGGGATGTCATACAACTGATTGAACATAAGGTATTCAACCCCAACACCAACATCCTTTTGGGTTTAGATATAATACTGTATGGGAGGAAAGGTCCTCGAGACCCCTCCCCTCCATTCCAACCTATGTGCGGATTATGATTCGGCCACCCATGCGCCTGTGGCCAGGGATGCAGGATGGCTGCGGGCCGACCCATATGTATACCCACAGTGGCCAGAAAGCTGATCCCAGACTCCATTTTGTACCAGAACCAGACTCGATTTTGTACATGATACCATAGGCCTCATAGACAAAGGTTGCCTGAAGAGCTGCAGCTCTCCCCTCGAGATCACGCACAGCGAGCCTGTCATATCCGTCACCCTACTCCCCTCTGTGTCCCTGCAGGAGGCCTGTTCCCACAGGAGACTAGGCGTGAACAATCTACATGACAAACACTATATTTCACCTTTCGCAGTTCATCGCTGACCTGTGAATGACCGGGCAACAGCTTGGGTTTGAGGAAAACAATGAATCTCCACAAACATGCTCAACCCCCTGGCAGACCCCACATTTATGCCATACATTGTGGATAACCCCCCAACCTTGTTCTCTGTATGAAGTAACAGATACAGATCCTACGCCTGTGTGCCACTCTGTTTCACCCACACTGCTAATCCCACTGTAAACGTTATAAATCCCCCTCTGTAGAAATATATGAAGGGGCTGATCCTAGGAAACAAAACAAGAAGATCTTTACCTATTTTACTGCACACAAAGTTATTGGTCATATGTCAAGGCCCCATATTGTTGAACAAATCCTGCCTTTGAAAAAACACTCACACTAATGTATGATATGTCAATCTACTCGTTCGATATAATGCAAGGTACACAATCCAGATTTTCAATGGCTTTTCAAATATATGTGTGTTCACAAACATGTTTGACTTGCATATGGTTCCAAAATGTATATAATACTAGACGGTAAAGTCACAAGGCTGTTATTGATAGAATTTACTTTGTAACATGGTGCTCATGATAAGCGTAAACGTGTAACCTATATTATGACCATAGTTTGCATATTGTTCAAAGTACCTGCAACAACACTGGCCAAATTCTACCTCATATTCTAATGAGTCGTATGTAACCCCACAAAGTAGACTGGCTAGAGGCCACAGGGCCCTCTCTCTCCTCTCTCTCTTCTCCTGCAGCACCGGCCAGGCAGACATCTGGAGGCCCCTGTTTCACTGATGATGAGATGCTATAATTGTAACCTCTCGCCCTTCAATGAGCCTGCACTAAGCATCCATCCTCCCCCAAGCTCCCAGACCCACAATAGCACCATAAACTTGCTCCGCACCCCTAGACCTTGGTTAAAGAAATATGGGCAACAAACCTCTCATCCCACCGCCTTTTGATGTACCAGCTATGTGGCCTCTGACCAGGTAGTATCCTAGTTCACCCCAACCCCGACTGACCATGCTAGCAATATATTTACTCCTGTACTAACATACTATAAAGATGTCCCCCATTGGATCTAATGTAGAAGAGTGATAGAGGTATCACTGAAATGTGCCCACCCGATAAGCCACCTGACCTCGTGAAGCAGTACATTTATTGTTTAGTATTCTTATGATGATGAAACACGAACACCTAGTCATGTGCTATTTTTCTTGTGATGTTAGAATAACAATTTGTAGGATTTACAGGGCATTATGAATTATATGCAACACTGAATGAGTATGCGTGGCCACAAGGGCAAATGTTAGCACAGCCGAGATGTATCAACTGGACATCTGCCGACCTAGTGCTCCACCCGGACGAGTCCAGCTGACCTACAAGCATCACTGTGACACCACGTGGAGCCTCACCAATTCTGAAACTTGGACTATACATATTTTATACTGACTACCCCCCATTGCCCAATCTCATCGATTCATGTAATCCCTTGTTCCCACGTCATAGGTGACGTGGTTTTGTAACAAAACGTAGATGTTTTCTGATGTTTGGCAGAGCGCTCTCTGAGTTTGCAGAGTTCTCTGCTGACCCTAGTTTGGTTTTGGATAAACTTTACTTTTTATCTTCACCCGCACTTGGTCCTGGTCTCATTCCCTCCTGGGGTGTGTCCGTTATTGACTCTCATTGGGAAGTTTGATATTGTATTTTTGGGGACGCTTACTTTCAATACCATAAGGTTTGACATTAGAAGTAATTGATGAAACATTTTGGGGACCCAGTTCCAAAATCATGTTTGCTCTCCAGTGCAGGGTAAGCATTGACAGGGAACGTCTTCGAATTTAACAGTAAATTATATCATCATAAAGAAGGTGCAGCCATGGGGGACCTCCAAGATTAGCACATGTATACATTGAGTTTTTGAAAAATCAGTGGTTTATCCTGATTCCAACCCATATCACCAGAAGATTTTAATTTGGAAACATTACATTGATGACATGCTGATAATGTGGGAAGGTACCAGAGGCATAGACAGGGTAGCGTCTGAGTGGGCAAGGCCCACCCAAAATCTGTAAATACCCACTCAGCAGCACTCTGTGTGTATTTACAGATGTTAATCTCACTGCAGTGGGCCCAACTATTTCAACTCCTGGACCCACTTGTTAGAGAATACTGGTTACGCCTAAGGAAGGTACAGAAAATGAAGCATCAGCATTTCTGAAGTGGCTGAATGAACATGTTCATTTGAAGTTTACTCATACAATGGGCAATACTCAGTTTAACTTCCTAGATGTAACTATCGATCATGAAAAGATAACATTGTTGGTAAAACTGTACCATAAAGACACATATAAATATTCAATATTGCATTATAACAGTCACCATGTCAAATATTTGAGGGACAATTTACCTTTTGATCAATTCATTCGGCTAAAACGAAACAGCAGTACAAGAGAACCCTTTGAAAGTGAGGCAACATTATTGTTGAATACATTCGGGGTCATTACGACCCAGGCGGTAACCATGGTACTGGTTGCGCCATGGTTGCCGCCGGTATTTTACCGATTCCGCCAATGGTAAATGGGGAATTACCGCCCCATTCTAAGGTTGGCGGGGCAGTAATTGCCCATTCACCATTGGCCCTTCCCTATTCCCATTTTTGCCCCATAGGGCTCAATGGGAATGGGGAAGGAGATAATTATGGTACCACAAATTGCGGTACCGTAATTACCTTCAAGGTCCCTTTGCGGGTCCCTACCTTAACGGCTGATACAGACCAGCCGTTAAGGTCGGGACACGCAAAGGGACCTCGTGGTAAGGCGTTAAGGGGTTAATGTAATGGCACTGCAACCCTTAACGACACCATTAACCCCTTAACGCCTGGGTCGTAATGAGGCCCATTGAATAAAGAGGCTAGCCTAGGAAATTAATCAATCAATCAGCCGAAAGGGCCTTCAATAATCAGTGACACCTTGCTGGCACACTACTGACCAATTGGTTTTTGTTTCAACTTTCACTGATCTTAGTCTAAAAATCTAAATAATGATCAGTAAAGAGTGGTGGGTTTTCAATAAAGAAGTGCAACATTTGACAAAATGTTTGCCTATAAAAAGAGTACATCCGTTCAGAACATCATGAGTAAAAATAGTTTAACACAATCACAACAACTAGGGAATACTTTACCAGAACTTTGGGGACTACCCACTGTGACTGGACATCACCCATGTGGATCATGCGGGGTCTGTAATCTAACAAATAAGCCTACTCAAGTAGATATTGGCTTGCCTAAAATGTGGTTACAAAAAGAATTGACAAATTGCAGTAGAGAAGGGGTGGTTTATATGATCATTGCCCATGCAACTTGAGGTACCTGAGCAAAACTGCCCAAAAGATTAAAACTCAAATCAAAGAACACCCAAGTTGTTAGCGCAATTTGGTTGAAAAGGCACCGTTAGTTGAACATGATAAAGAAAAAAATCATAGACACAATTCGAGTGGACAGTACTTTGTAAAGTAAAGGGAATGGACAAAACAGTAGAGAAATACAACTGATCAGACTAGAACTAAAATGTATTTTTCAGACAAAAAGTTATACAACAGGACTCAATGAAGAGATTGAATGTGTGACACTACTTACCAAAATACGGGGGAGAGCACACTCATCCCCGGTTGTTTTCCTGGGGGCCGCCATCTACGGGGATCTGGTCCCACAAGTGTTCAGGAATCGCGTCTCACTGCAGTTTTTTCCTGAGCTGTGTTCTCGCCCGGTTCCTGTGGGGTTTAGTTTCCCTGAACCTCTTTGTTCCTCCTGTTCCTCTGTTTTCCTTGAAGCTTAGGCTTCCTTCCTGACCCTCGCTCTCCATTTCCTTCTGGGTCTTGTTGCTTCCCTGCTCCTCTTTCTGCCCGGGTCCACTCCTATGTGACCTGTTACTTTCTGACCTGTCCTAGTCCTGGGGTCCTGCTTCGTGCTCCTCTTGCTGCCTGTGTCCACCTTTACTCTTCCCTTCCTTTCTCCCAACGTCTGTATTTGGTCATTTGTCTTGCTTCTGCCTTGTGTTTCCGACCGGTATCCGGTATGTGGTATCCTGGGAGCCAGAGCAGCTTCAGCGCAGTGTAAATCACAGCACCATCTTCACAAATGGACATCCAGCTAGGCTTTCCCTGCCAGTCCTTGCACTTTTCCAACACTACGCAAATCGGGGAAGTGCTGTCCTGCGGCATTGGGAGCTAAGCCACTTTCTACCTTTTCCTAACCAAGGTACTTTGGGCTGGCGCCCTGTGCTACAAGTTAATCTCATCAGCACTTTGTGACAGACTGACAACGTCTCCATAGTGGACTCCAGGAAGACCAGGTAGACTGCACCCTTGTGACGCGTTGTACAACAGAAAGGCACAAAGTACGAACTTATTTGTGAAAGAGATCGATTCACGTAAATATGAAGAAGGCCATATAACAATAGCGATATTATGTGCTTGACAATAGAATCCAGGTAGTTAGCCTCCATTCAAAGATGGCTGCCATTATCAGTTCTGGCTTGTAAAATAATCAACATCCCGGTTGAGCTGTAGAACTGAATAATCAGTAGCAGACTCATTTTGCAGCAGATAAATCATGAAGTGTATCTACAACTAATTAGTGATTGTTAGGCAGAAACCTCTGCAGTTCCCTCTGGGACCACTGCACAAGATTTAGGACTACAGGTGTTTGACAGTAAACCCACTTGGTAGCAGTCTGTACCACACAGATTCACTTGGTAGCTGTGGCTGAGCAGTCAGACTTCCCTCAAGAAGAGTTAGGCAGTATGTGGAGTATACAATATAGGACAATCTACACAGTAGAACAAGCAAACACGGAACAAGGCTTCGGTGTAAAGATATAAAGGTATGTATTCATAACAACATATCTATAGAAAACACTCTGGCACTAACACGGCAAACAACTTCAATCACAATACTATACGAAGAAAAAGATCAATCCCCCTAACAATAGTTTGACAAGTCTAGGTTTACCGGCATCACTTATTTGCAGACAGAGGTGTATGCTTTAACCTAGATGGCACTCTAGTATTCGTTAGGTAGGGAGAGAAAAAAAGACAGGTTATGGAGTCAACTCGGTACCAATACTTTACGGACAAATGCAAGGCAAGTAAGGCAGGGTCTACTGCAGATCACAAAGTTCAGAGGCCAGGCCCACTCGGAGACAGGCAAGGCGATATGTCCCAAAAGTGTCTCAGTGGAAATGCGCTTCGAGTCTTTATCGCAAAGTGTTATAGAAAGTTTGGAACCAGTTCAGAACCACACGTTAAAGAAAGCTTGGAGGCGACCCAATGGAAAGGCGAGGATTAAGACACCTCACTCGATCCGGCAGAAAGGGAAGCCAGGTGGACACGGTACCTTGTTTGTGGAGAGACAGCTCCGGCGGGGGCAGTTGTTCCTGGTGGTGGATGCACGTCGGGTCTTTGCCAAGAGTAGAGATGATCTCGTCGTCGAAGAAAAGTGAAGTCCGGTGTACGACCAGGGAAGAGACCAGCCGTGGAGTGCTCCGTCACAAGGCACCACCTTTTAGTCGCGGTACAGGGGTAGTGGCTATCCGGTTGCTGAGGTGCTCTGCACGGGCAATTCGACCACTGCTTCCTGGAGCGAAGAAAAAGCAAAAGGGACTGGTTGTTCCCACCAGTCAGGGGAAGAGACTCTCCGGCAGGGAGATCTCCTCTGTCGTCGGGAAGTGGTGAGTCAGTTCCGCAGGGCTCCACCGGAGGTGTCGTCGTTGCAGGTCGGCTCAGCGTTACCCTCGTCGGATTCTTTAGGTCCTGTGGCGACTTCTGAAGATCCAGTCCCAAAAGCCCTGCTTTTATGCAGAAAACCCCCATTCATTCAGCCTAGCTGTCAATCAACACACGCTAAGTGGTGAGCGGGGAGGATCACCACCTGGGCCAATCACACCAGAGTGCGACCGGAGTTGGCAAGGCAACTCGGTCCAGGGTGCCTAAACCCCCTCCCACACCCCTGTGGTAACCCAGACAGAATCACACTACTTTGAAGGGCCTCTGTACAGAAGCCCGCCAAAAGTGGAACAAAGGGCTCAACCTTTGGTTTAGGAGTCACAGAGACGAACACAGACGCCATTTTAAAAACCGAGTTCTGGCAGAAAATACCATCCGATAAACTTATTTAAGATAAGTAAACTGGTGGTATGTTATAGATTAACGAGGAAAAGTATCAATCTCCAACAATGGGAAGAATCCCATAGGGTTATGTTCGGGGTCGAACATAACAAGTAGTTTCCATTGCCACCAGCCAAAACTCGACGGGGGGGATGGGACAGTGCCCCCTCGAGTAACAGATCTAGGAGTAATCGAATTACCCCTACTAGCACGTCCACAATAAGATGGTGTGTACTAGTTCTGTTAGTAAATTTAGGTCTAGTAAAGCCAATGGTGACTTTACATGCTCGGGGAGACAGTAGTCAGTCCCCGGGTATGGAGTCTATGGTGGAGGTCCGCTAGGACGCCCCAGTGTTACGGCACGTAGGGTGCGTTGTAACACACATAGAAAAACATATGAGACCCTATGGGGTAAAAGACCCCATAGCCCATATAACACATGGACATTCAAAGGAATTACACACATTCATGTCCAAGAGTGGGAGAAAACGAGTCTCACTCTTGGCAGGATGGAAAAAAACAAACTCCAGAAATCCAGCAAAGCTGCTGGGGGACTCACTAGGTTAGGAAATTCAGCCTAAACAGAGAATTCTCCCTAATACTCGCCCCCCCCAGACTAAGGGACAGGAGGATTTAATCCACTCCTGGATGAATCTCATACCTCTAGTCGATGACATACATCCTAGAGAGACCATCAGCATTTTGGTGGTGACACCCTGACCAGTGCTCAATGGTGAAATCAAAGGTTTTCCTTTGTAAGCTATATGACCTACAAACCCTTTGAGGAACATCAGTCTTTTTAAGTTTATAGGGGATCTGGTTGACCAGTCCCTCAGAGGTTGATACCACTACTGAACCTATGATAGGCTTTTTCAAGGAGTCCTTATAAAGAAACTCCTTAGATCTAGAGGGGCCTTCAGAGGTCTTCCCTACCTCTCTGTTGAGAGATGGTTGGGTTTTAGGCCTCTTGGTTGGAGGGGATAGAGATAAGCAAGGTACATGCTTCTCCTTCCTCTGAGATCTTACCTTACCTACTTTAGGAGTTTCCCCCTTAAGTCTAGGAATTGGGTTGGAGTCTTCTGTGGAAGGTCCAACAGTCTGAAGGTTTTTGGCCTTAGACTTTTCTTTTCTGGTTTTCCACCAGCACTGAGAATTACCAGTTCTCTTAGGCCTAGTTAGGGGTCCAGTTGGTCTATCCGCCTCTTCCTCAGAAGCAGGGGGAGTCACAGACCCTAAAACTGGGGGAACAATGATGGAGCTTGGTTGGGGCTCCCATTTCCCTAACATGTTAGCCTGAAATTTGCCTGGGTTAGAGGTCAACTTACCAACACCAGGGCTTGTAGTGGGGTTCTCAGTAGAGGTTCCCACAGGCTTAGAGTGGTTCCTTAAGGTGGCCTCCCTAGCCAATTTGGTTTGGTTCTGGGTCTCCATACTGGGAGGCCTGCGGGTACTGGATACTACTCCTAGAGTTTTTAGATCATTCCCCAACAGGACTCTCCCAGGCACCTCAGTCTGCACACTGACAGGAATCAACACTGTCATGTCATTACACTGTATGAGGGCTGGTAGAATTGGAACCATTTGGACAGGGCCTCCAGACAATTTAGCGGGACCTTTGGGTGCTTTAGCAACATCCTCAGGCCTGAAAAAGCTTTTGTCCACTACTGTTCTGCTGGCCCCAGAGTCTCGCCTGGCAGGAGTATCCTGGCCATTGACAAGAACACTGTCCACATAATATCATTTAGAGTTTTCTGGTATAGAGTCATACACACTCCGATTCTGGTTACTAACCAGATCCATTGACTCTACTGATACTCTTGCTTGAAGAACCCACGGTTCTTCAGCAAAGACTTCAAAGTGAGCACTAGTCATTTGGACTTCCTCCTCGGGAGTGAAGGCTAAGGAGACTGTGCTGATCCCAGTAGGTTTACCCTTACATTTTGGATCTCCTTTGATATGGTAAGTTGCCCCACAGAGATAGCATGTTCCAAATGCTCTCTGGAATGGTGGCTTGATCTGACCTCCTTCTGGTTTGTGGCCAGAAGGTACACTATTCTGTTGTAGTTTTCCCTGGGGTTTACCCTGGTTATTTTGTTTGGGGCCCTCTTGGGAATTTGAGTTATTCGAATTCCCTTTTGAGTCTTTTTTTGGCTGTTTTCCCTCATCCTTCTTCTGAGTTGCCCCAGAATCCTTATGAGTAGCCCTGTTGGCAACCCATAAGTCAGCAGCCTTAGCTAGCTTCCGGGAATCCAATTCCTTCGAATCAGCCAAGTGCTGTCTGAGCTCAGGAGAACAGGCATCATAAATCGACTCCAACATAAAAAGATTCTTCATACCCTCATAAGTGTTCACTTTGTAACCCTTAATCCTCTAAGTTTTTCAACCCTTCACTCACCCAGGTAGCCCCAGGGGTACCATCATGCTTTTTGAGGGTTCTAAACCTCTTAAGATACTGGGAAGGGGTCTTCCCAAATCTAGATATCAAAGCTAGTTTCACACTTTCGTAATCCGTCTTATCCGCCTCCCCCAACTCCATTACCACATCAGTCGCAACAGGGGGGAGCCTAGAGAACAGCCAGGGAAGTAAATCATTCCCGGTGATGTCCTGGAGCCCATGATTGTACTCAAACAGTTTTAACTAATCCAAAACATCCAATCTCGGTTCATACATACCCACTAATTCCTTCGGACTGGAGCTCCTAGAGGGACCAGAGGAGAGAGAAGCACTTTCCACAGACAACCTTTTCATCTCTAACTCGTGAGTAAGTTCTATTTCCCTGAGTCTTAACTCAGCTTGCTTCTGCTCAGCCTGGGCATTCATCCGTCTGAACTCGAGCTCTTGGTTTCGTTCAGATTGAGCCAAGAACCGTTTGTATTCTAATTCGAGCTTCATTTTTTGAAGTTCAAAATAAGCAGGTTACATGTGGGACCTGGTATGGGCCCCTTAGGTACAGCTGGTAAGGCAGGTAGAGGAACAGGGGAAACAGTTTCATTAGCCTCTCCTTCCTCGTCAGCCTCTTCATCACTATCGTCAGAATTACGATTTAGATCAACACCATCACTGTTATCTACATCTGCTGGAGAAGTTGGTTCCTCTGAACCAGTACTCAGACTTTGGTTTTCCAGCAATCTCGCTATAAGTTCTAACTTCTTGCCTCTTACAGAAAGATTCTCTTGCCTACAGAGAGCTCGTAAATTCTCAGTATTTTCACCGGACAAGGATTCTTGACTGTAAGCTTCCATAGTAGACATGTTTTTGAAAGTTGCTTTTTAGTGCTAAGCTTTGTGGTTAGTTATCCTAAAGTGTTGAAAAGCACACTAAACTGTATACTTGATACAAATCCCACCGCTGTACACCAGTATTAGGCGGAAACCTGTGCAGTTCCCTCTGGGACCACTGCAAAAGATTTAGGACTACAGGTGTTTGGCAGTAAACCCACTTGGTAGCAGTCTGTACCACACAGATTCACTTGGTAGCTGTGGCTGAGCAGTCCGACTTCCCTCAAGAAGAGTTAGGCAGTATGTGGAGTATACAATATAGGGCAATCTACACAGTAGAACAAGCAAACACGGAACAAGGCTTCGGTGTAAAGATATAAAGGTATTTATTTATAACGACACATCTATAGAAAACAATCTGGCACTAATACGGCAAACAACTTCAATCACAATACGATACGAAGAAAAAGATCAATCCCCCTAACAATAGTTCGACAAGTCTAGGTTTACCGGCATCACTTATTTGCAGACAGAGGTGTATGTGTTAACCTAGATGGCACTCTAGTATTCGTTTGGTAGGGAGAGAAAAAAAGACAGGTTATGGAGTCAACTCGGTACCAATACTTTACGGACAAATGCAAGGCAAGTAAGGCAGGGTCTACTGCAGATCACAAAGTTCAGAGGCCAGGCCCACTCGGAGACAGGCAAGGCGATATGTCCCAAAAGTGTCTCAGTGGAAATGCGCTTCGAGTCTTTATCGCAAAGTGTTATAGAAAGTTTGGAACCAGTTCAGAACCACACGTTAAAGAAAGCTTGGAGGCGACCCAATGGAAAGGCGAGGATTAAGACACCTCACTCGATCCGGCAGAAAGGGAAGCCAGGTGGACACGGTACCTTGTTTGTGGAGAGACAGCTCCGGCTGGGGTAGTTGTTCCTGGTGGTGGATGCACGTCGGGTCTTTGCCAAGAGTAGAGATGATCTCGTCGTCGAAGAAAAGTGAAGTCCGGTGCACCACCAGGGAAGAGACCAGCCGTGGAGTGCTCCATCACAAGGCACCACCTTTTGGTCGCGGTACAGGGGTAGTGGCTATCCGGTTGCCGAGGTGCTCTGCACGGGCAATTCGACCACTGCTTCCTGGAGCGAAGAAAAAGCAAAGGGGACTGGTTGTTCCCACCAGTCAGGGGAAGAGACTCTCCAGCAGGGAGATCTCCTCTGTCGTCGGGAAGTGGTGAGTCGGTTCCGCAGGGCTCCACCAGAGGTGTCGTCATTGCAGGTCGGCTCAGCGTTACCCTTGTCGGATTCTTTAGGTCCTGTGGCGACTTCTGAAGATCCAGTCCCAAAAGCCCTGCTTTTATGCAGAAAACCCCCATTCATTCAGCCTAGCTGTCAATCAACACCCGCTAAGTGGTGAGCGGGGAGGCTCACCACCTGGGCCAATCACATCAGAGTGCGACTGGAGTTGGCAAGGCAACTCGGTCCAGGGTGCCTAAACCCCCTCCCACACCCCTGTGGTAACCCAGACAGAATGGCACCACTTTGGAGGGCCTCTGTACAGAAGCCCGCCAAAAGTGGAACAAAGGGCTCAACCTTTGGTTTAGGAGTCACAGAGACAAACACAGACGCCTTTTTAAAAACCGAGTTCAGGCAGAAAATACCATCCGATAAACTTATTTAAGATAAGTAAACTGGTGGTATGTTAGAGATTAACGAGGAAAAGTATCAATCTCCAACAATGGGAAGAATCCCATAGGGTTATGTTCGGGGTCGAACATAACAAGTAGTTTCCACTGCCACCAGCCAAAACTCGACGAGGGGGGATGGGACAGTGCCCCCTCGAGTAACAGATCTAGGAGTAATTGAATTACCCCTACTAGCACGTCCACAATAAGATGGTGTGTACTATTTCTGTTAGTAAATTTAGGTCTAGTAAAGCCAATGGTGACTTTACATGCCCGGGGAGACAGTAGTCAGTCCCCGGGTATGGAGTCTATGGTGGAGGTCCGTTAGGACGCCCCAGTGTTACGTCACGTAGGTTGCGGTGTAACACACATAGAAAAACATATGAGACCCTATGGGGTAAAAGACCCCATAGCCCATAGAACACATGGACATTCAAAGGAATTACACACATTCATGTCCAAGAGTGGGAGAAAAAGAGTCTCACTCTTGGCAGGATGGAAAAAAACAAACTCCAGAAATCCAGCAAAGCTGCTGGGGGACTCACTAGGTTCGGAAATTCAGCCTAAACAGAGAATTCTCCCTAACAGTGATATACACTACTTCTCGAGTACTAAATGTATACATGAACTAATTTGTAGACAGTCTGAGATCTGCAATGACAATCCCACCCAAAGATGGCCACCATTTAAATGATAGTAGAAACACACCTATGCTGGTAACTGGAGGGAAAGCCCTAAGGGCGGCAGGCCTAGGGGCTGTATAAACGAGGTACAAGGGGGGCTGTCCCGACGACTGTATTTCTAGGGTCTACTTTCTTATTGCTGTAAACCTGAAGTAATTCTGTCATGTAACATATATTCAAATGCCTTTTGTATATAATAGTACTCAAGTAGGCAATTGAGAGTGCAGACAAGAAATAGAAAATTACTACAGCTTTTATTTATTTAGCTGTTCATGCATTTCATAGTCATACATTTAAACTTTTTTGATTTTTTGAGATCCATTTTACTGAGTATAGTTTGCTTCTAACATTCAAGAAACTTTTTATAGCAACTAAAAAGGTAACACAATTTAATTGCACAAAGCTAAAACAGATTTGTCTTTGAATTTTGTGTCTAACCACCACCTATAGTGACAAGTGATAGTTCATATACAAGATACAACCAAACAAAAGGCAGTTAATTGTGTCACAATTGGTTGTATTTAGTCATGCTGGAGGGTGACCTAACACATGGTCGACGTCTTGATATAAATCAAGTAGTTGAAGGGGCCAAATATTGCACGCTGGGGTGCAGGTACTCATACGTTTCAATGGGGTGCCTTCATCGAGGGCCTGGAGTAGGTCTCACTTGGGGGTAGTATTTTTAGGTGGATCCTTAGGTTGGCGATCCACTAGTGTGAAGCATGGTTTTTCTGGTCCATGTTTGTTCAGTGCAGCATCAGGCTGCTTCCATAGCGTTCTCGTAGTCAAAAGTAGCTGGGAGGTGCTGGTGGTGTGGATCAGGCCAGTTATTGGCCTGGATGGGCGTTAAGTATTGTGGAAGCTGTGTTCCCTGAATATGGACGCTCTCAACTGATGGACGTGCTCCTGTTCGCCGGGTCCTGGGCAGGAAGAATGAATCTTGAAAGGCAGCTCTTCAAGATTCATTCTTCCTGCCCCAGACCCGGCGAACAGGAACAAAAGATATGGTGTAACAACATATGATATAATAACTGCAATCCTCTCAAATAAATAAAAGAACAGACCAGGGATAATTTGCAGTCCGATCATGTTAACCGTGACCCAGGAACCACCATATTTAAAGGGTCTTCCCATCCTCAGAAGGGCTTTCCACTGGGCTAAGATGAAGACCAATCTCAGTCAAACAACACAGGCACTCATTCTGGCTGCCTGAGACTGCCTGCAGAGGATAGGTGAGCCACAAGAATGGACCAGGGATGATCTACGGGTTGACATGTGAACCTGACACACACAAAAACATCTTCAAAGGGTCTTTCCATCCTTAGAAGGGGGTTCACCTTGCCTGAGAGGAAGACTGACCTATCTTATCCCAACACCGCCAGAGGCACTTAATAAAGCGATATGAGGACGCCTGCAGAAGTCACATGAGACACAAGAATGAAAAAGGGGTGATATATGGGCTGATCACTTGACCCCTGACAAACTTTATTAAGAAAATAACTTAGCGGTGTCCTGCCCCAGCGAATCCAGTAAAGGGTGGAAGGTAAAGGACATCATTAAGTAGATCTCCATTGTATGTTTGCCTGGTTTTCCGCTTGCTAATAAGCCAAGGCAATGTGTTTATTTTCCCCTTTGTATAAGCTTGTACTATACCTCCCAACCCTATGCTCCTCTCTACCCACACAATTAACACCATGTCAGTACTGCGCTGCATACCCATTCTCGAACCCTATGACAACCTTCCAAAAAATACTTCTAGGAAACAAAGACAATATTTCCTTCAAATTACCCCACACATGACCTATTGCAATAGCTACTATACCAAGTCATCCAAAGGAAAAGTGACACACATCATACTATTCTCTTATCAAATGGATAACGTTGTTGTTACTCATTCTGAGCAATTGGTCTTTTACCGATCATTTATCAATCACCACCCTCAATGGACACATCAAACTTGGTTCTTCCACACCTACCACCATTCACCTCTATACATCAGGATTGATCCAATGCCAGGACACCAACACAGAAAATGTGCTCCCAACATTGCAATTATACTAGGATGTTATCACAATCTACCAAAAACCATACTCACTAATTGAAACTCACAATCCAACACCTTCTCCAACACTCTTCCCAAGCAAAATGTACTCAAACTGACAGCACCCAGTTGGTACTAAACTCATTCTCCCCCTATTTATCACTCCACACTCAGTTGTAGAACCTACCAAACCAAATACACTATCTCCACACACACAACACCACAAACCAGACCCCACTCCAACCCTCTATTACATATTCTAACCCCTTTTTATCTACCAATTCAAATCTGCACAACACCCTCACCATTCTGCTGACAACACTCACACACTCAACAGACCATTTTAAAGAAGCTCAGTCATTCCAATGCAACAATAACTACATGGACCACCACCACATCAACAGCACACCCCTGGACCCCTCATCAGACCACAACTAATATACATCCAATCCAATAACGACCAAACTACAAGGACAAATTCACAAAATGTCATTGAATGCTAGATTAGCAATGAACAATGCACATCAAATCTCGTCTCTTATAAAAGACTTTAATTTAGATGTATTGGCCATCACAGAAACATGGTTTACAAACAAATTCATTACAACTCTTGACACTCTTCTTCCCAACGACTTCACTTTCAAAGCACTCAAAATGAAACATGAAAATGACAGAAATACACCACATTTACCATCACATCCATCTCTACAATAAAAATTGAAAGCCTTGTAATTAAACTTATCATTACCCCTAACACTGAACTAACATTTGTTATCAACTACAGGCTTGGGGTATGGCTACAACTACAGCCATGTCCCACCCTTTCTGAACAAATCTGACTGCATTCGTTCAAAGCTCACCAAAAGCACAACGCCATTTCTTGTTCTAAGCAATATGAACATGAGAGTAGAGGATCACAACACTATTTCAGGATCTTCCCACAACATCCTATTTGTCCATAACATGAATCTCCTCTGTCAAAGCCCCAAACACCACATGGCCCCACAGGGCATTTCATTGACATTATCTCATCTTGAAATCTCCCTCTCATTAAAGCAACTCCTACTGCAATATTACTTCCTGACTACTGTATTGAGAAATGGCAACACAGAAAACAAACAGTACAAATAATCCAAAGGACAAATAATAACTGCACCTCTTTGCAAGGGAAAACAAGATTTATTACATGCAAAAAGATCTATATGGTCCCACAGAACCGAACTGACACAGAGATCCCCACATCTCAAGAGGTTACACGTTATATAACAGAACACTGCAGAATCTGAATATGTAGGTTACAATATTATCCCAACACCCTCATTGGCAACCACATATAGAACATGCTAATACCCCCCTATTGTCCCTTGACTGGATGGCCACACCTTGTCTAAACCCATTCCCCTAGACTCATGGCCCACTACATTGTCACTAGCAAATCCAGGTATGGAATTTGTCCCTTTACACTTATTGACACACAAATAAATGGAGACTGACACGTGATGTGCGCCCCTCCATTCCAGACACGTTCAAAGTAAACTGGCAAGGCCAAATATTCTGTGATAGCCTTTTCATTAAACCCCATGCCACAGCGTACAAAAGCTGCACCTATGACCTTGTACGAAATGTATTTGCATTACCTCTGCTCGTCCTATTCCAAATCATGGAACGTTTCAGACACGTTTCCCCCTTATCTCCTTCCAACCCCAGGTGACCTATAATGACAAGACGAGGGCACTACTCTTGAGTCTGAATTTCAGGAATTTTTTGGTGTTTGGTTGTACGTGTGATTGTAATTCAAATGGGATGACCTTTCTTGGGTAGGTGCAGTAGTGCTCTAACTCTTTGCCTGGCCTCATGAGGTCGCATCCATTCCTGCTCTTCTTTCAACTAACATTCCATTCCCACCAGGTTCAGATCCTGCAGCTGGATACAATTAACACTTATCTGTATACCATTTGAGCCTCAACCTCGACTTCTCTCGAGGGAACTGAAAGGGGTTTTGTGTTGGGCCTGAGCTAAACAAAGCCACATCTTCACATCCAGGCCTAAGTTCTATTTTTGTTCATTGTCTCTTAGGCCTTAACTTTGAATATGGTGACACTTCTATCATATTACACACTGACCTTGCTTCTACTGCAGTACCTTTGTGACTCCAACTTCCACCTAGCATTGCATAAAACCGGACCTCAATATCTTCAAGACAAGCTAAAACCCTATCACCCTCCACGTACTCTAAGATCAAGCTCAGCCTGCCTCCTAGTCATACCTAAAACAAACTCAGTCAGGTTAGGCGGATCATCATTCTCAGCCTTGGCCCCCACGCTGTGGAACACACTCCCACCCCACATCCACCTAGCTGAAGATCTAATGTCTTTCTGCAAACTACTGAAAACTTGGCTCTTCCCCTAAAACCAACCAGTACACAAACTAACCCAAACTGAATAACAGCATCTCAATGACACCAACCCAACAAACTACTAGATCTTGAATAACAATAAGACAAATAACAATACAACATCAAGATCCATGCGAGAAATCGACAACTAATAACCGCTAATGTAAACCAAAAGGACAAACAGAATGGAACGAGTAAAGTAGATCAAAGCAGTGAAGTGGATAAAAAGAATAAATCGTACGAAAACAGTAATGAGGTTTAAATTAATGAAATGGATGTAATGAGTGCAATGGACAAAATGAACAAAATGGGCAAAATGAATAAAGAGAAGAGGATAGAAAAATGAATACAGAGACTGATGAGTACACAGACAGATGACACCGACTGTATGAGTGCATGGCATAAATGGAAAGTACAGAATAGACAATTCAAGTACATGAGACGGATGTAGTACATGAAACAGATAGAGTGCGCGGAACGGATCCAGTGCGTATAACAAGTGACATGGCCCGAATCGATAATGCATGATGAATGAACCAAGTGAATGGAGTGGATGAAATCGTTAGAATGGATGAAGCACGTGGAGCGGATGAGTGCGCTAAGCGGATGAATGCGTTGAGCAGATGAGTGTGTAGACCGGATGAGTGTATAGAACGGATGAGTATGTTGAGCGGATGAGTGTGTTGAGCGGATGGGGTGTAGAGCGGATGAGTGTGTAGAGAGGACGAGTGTGTAGAGCGGATGAGTGTGTAGAACGCAGGAGTGCATAGAGCAGATGAATGTGCAGAGGGGATGAGTGTAGAGCGGATGAGTGTGTAGAGCGGACAAGTGTGTAGACCGGACGAGTGCGTAAATGCGTAGGAGTCTGTAGAACGCACAAGTGCATAGAGCAGATGAATGTGCAGAGCGGATGAGTGTATAGAGCGGATGAGTGTATAGAGCAGATGAGCGGATGAGTTCATAGAGCGGTTGAGTGCGTATGAGTGAACGACTTTGTAGAGCAGATGAGTGCATATAGCAGATGAGTGCGTGGAAAGAACAAGTGCATGAAGCGGATGGGTGAGCGGAGCGGATGGGTGCGCAGAGAGGTTTGGGGGCGCAGAGTGGATGGGTGCGCAGAACATGATTGGTGCGCAGAGCGGAAGAGTGCGCAGAGCGGAAGAGTGCCCAGAGCAGAAGAGTGTGTAGAGTGGAAGAGTGCCCAGAGCGGAAGAGTATGTAGAGCGGAGGAGTGAGTAAGAACGGAGGAGTGTCTAGAGTGGATGAATGTGTAGAACAGACTAGTGGGTAGAGCGGACAAATGTATGGAGCAGACGAGTGCGTAAGAGCAAATGAGTACGTAAGAGCGGGTGAGTGCATAGAGCGGGTGAGTGCATAGAGCGGGTGAGTGCGTAGAGCGGCTGAGTGAGTAGAGCGGGTGAATGCATAGAGCGTGAGATGGCACAAAGTGGACGAGTGCCTTGAGCAGACGAGTGCATAGAGTGGACGCGTGCTTAGGGCGGATGACTGCATAGGGCTGATGAGTGCGTGGGCGGATGAGTGCATAGGAGGGATGAGTGCATAGAGCAGATGAGTGCGTAGAGCGGGTGAGTGCATAGAGCATGTAGAGCGGATGAATGAATGAGTGGATGAGTACATAGAGCGGATGAGTGCGTAGAGCGGATGAGTATGAAGAGCCGTTGAGTGTGTATAGCGGACAGAACGGGTGAAGTATGTGGATGGAATCAGTGACGTATGTGGATAGAATGAGTGATGTATGTGGATAGAATGGGTGACGTATGTGGATAGAAAGAGTGATGTATGTGGATGGAATGGGTGATGTATGTGGATGGAACGGGTGAAATATGTGGATGGAACGGATAAAGTATGTGGAAGGTACTGGTGTAATATGTGAAAGGTACGGGGAAGTATGTGGATGGTACGGGCGAAATATGTGGATGGAGTGCATCAAACAACTTAGAAATAGACAGAACGGATCAGATTACATGGAACAGATTCGAATGCATGGAACGGATTTAGGTGCGTGGAGCGGACTGGAGTGCGTGGAGCAGACTGGAGTGCATGGAACGGATTGGAGCGCATAGAATTGAGCGACTTACATGGAATGGTTTGGAATGCATGGAACGTTTGAAAGAGCATGTAACACATCATATCACATCACCACGCTTACTCCCTTCTTTACACCACCATTCAACTAGAACACAGAGATACTATGACACCATTCGGTATAGCTGTTCTCATACGAACATCTGCCTCATACCCCCCATCACTCTAACTAAACACTGCTGGTTACACACACCGCAGCAAGGCGTTCTCCTCAGGCCTAACGCAGCCACAATCGGTCTGGATAAATCCTGCCAGAACGAGCACATACTCTTGGCCTCTCAACCACCACACCTACCGCTAAGAAGCAGCTATTACACGAATGCCACACCAGCTGCACACATATCCGGTGCTCACACGCACCTTTGACTCTCTCTACTCTCTCTACTGACTTGAACTTTGGTTCCCAAGGGCGTTCAACCTACCAGCGCCTTCAGACCATACCAATGGTACATAAGGCGCTATATAAATGCAAAGTAACATAACATAACATAACATAACTATGTCGGTTCTTGTCAACATCTAACTAAAACACAACCTTGTGTTTTACTTCTAAACACAGGGCCTATACTATATTGCCCTATCTATAAACTCTGCAACCTCAACATTAAAGCATTTGTTGTTCTGTCTGTGTTGCTATATGTGGGATTCTAATATGTGTCAGACCTAACTAGAAACAATACATGCGCCTTCTGGGACGCCAAAGTAATTCTGCTCACACCATGAGACATGTCAATAGGTTTTTCTCAGTCTGAACCTTTTTGCCTGGATGGGACTCTGAATGTGTATTCCGATACTACCCCATGGCCATAAAAAACTCCCTCCATCTCGCACCCAAAACAAAACACAACCCAGAAAAATGTCCTTCAGATCAATAAAAAAGCACCCCAGAAAACCTCAAAAAACCTTCAACAAAGAATCACTCTCCAACTCCATACAGTAGCTCTCCACCCCCACAGACACCTTGAAAAACAAATACCACTAAATTATCACACTTGACACCTTCGCTCCCATAATAACACGTTGACCCGAGCTACAAAAAAAAAGATCCCACAAATGGTTTGACTCTGATCCAGACCTGAATAAACATGCACTTAGAAAAACAGAAAGCAAATGGAGAAATACAAGATCTGAAAATTACAAACTTAATTTCAAAATCTACTCCAGAGGATATAGCTTGATGCTCACCAGAAAACCAGAGTTCAATCCCAGAGTTCAATTTAGCACAGCTAAACTTGTATAATTATACCACAACCCCCAAACCACCGACCCTGAAACCTTGAACAACCTCCGCAATCATACCCAAGACTGGGCTGACAATATAGTTCTAGCTTTCCAAACAAAGATTTAGAAAATTCAGATGACTATAGACAAGTTCAACCTTAACTGCTTAACCCCAGCATCAGTCCACCTAAATTCAAAGTCTTCATACGGCATGGGAAATAGATAGCGATGAAGTTGAAGGCATCCTCATCTCAGATTGATCCTTGTCCACCCTCCTTGACAAAAAACAAAATCGCTCCCTACTAGCCCACCTCATAGAACAAATCTGCATTGCCTCATTCTCAACTGGTTTGTACCGCACAGTGCTAAAAAAAATAGTTAGACCACTCCTAAAAAGACAAATCTTGTTTAAATGAAACCAGACAATTGTAGAGCAATCACTAATCCACGTATAATAGCAAAAATCATGGAGACACTAGCATGCATCCAACTCACATAACTATCAGAAACGCAAAACCACCTCCACAAAACTGGATCCGATTTTAGACCCCCACGGAAGCAATGACACCACATTACTATACCTGAGAGACCATATCCTGCTTGCACTAGGGGACCATGGGTCTGGGTTGACAATCCTTGCAGCAAGGACCTTCAAGGGATTTGTACAGAAACCAAAACAGTTAACTATATTGTTTGGTTTACGCATCAGAATAGCTGTCCCCCACTGTCCAGGTAACTGAGGGTGTACTCTACCCTTGTAAGCAGCTGAAGTAGTTGAAGCAGTTGAATTGAAAAAATTGTATGCATTGACTGGAACACTGTTCATTGGCTGTTTCTTCTGATCTTTTCATGGCCAATTTATCTGAAGTGGTTTTCATGCCATAACGTGGGATAATTACTAATGCAATGGGTGCTTAGTGGGTTGCAGTGGGAAGGCATAGGTTTCGTTCTAACCTCTCTCAGTCCAGTGTGGACGAAGAGATTGATGGAGGACTGGTAACCAAGGATTTGGGGAGCACACGCCGCCCCACTTTGCAGTCTAACTCTCTAAATGGACTATTGGTCAGGAAGAACAAATCTGTCAATCCTTTCCCTCTCTCTGTCCACAGAGGACTGTCAGGCTAAGGCCTCCAAGGACATCAAGGAGCCTGTTAAAAACCTCCACCTAACCTGCCAACACTATAACTATTATACTCTACAAGCATCTGTGATCAAGGAGGCGGCTGTTGATTTATGTACTGATTTGATGGGGGAACTCATGACATCTTTGCCCTGCTTGGGCTCAAAGTCTATTGAGCTGTTAGTGAACGCTATGATTATGCCGAGGGATGATTTTCATGCTTTGAGTTCACCAATATTAGGCATGGTGCCTAGTAATCAAAATAAGAGCAGGAGCATGAGTCCTGTACAAGCGGTGAGGGAAACTGAACTTGGTATTTGCTGTAGGTGAGAAGTCATTCTCAGTTGACTGTGGATTTTGTTTTTACAATGAAAATGCACAGGAGCTCACAGCTTCATTTTGAGTCACAAGCTGTCTTGTCTTGTAGCGGGAAACAAAGATGAGGAATTGGTGATATGAGGATATGATATGATATTTTATTCATATCAAGCTCGTACACAAGTGTTTCAGAGCGCGACCAGGCAAAGGGAGGGGAACAAGGCGGAACAAAAAAAGAAACAATGATCTTACCAGGCCCAGTGACATTAAGAGCACGTAAGTACATGGGAAAGGGAAAAGAGGAAAGTGCATGAAAGGGGGGAGAAATGGAAAGTGCAATACAGAGGACAGAGCAGAATAAATAATAATAAGTACTATAAATAAATAAATGCAATAAACAGTGGCAGTGCAGCCAGCAAGTGGCAACGTGCTAGGTTAGTCAGTTCAGGTGTATCTGATACGTGCAAAAGAAAACTGGGTGGGGGACTGTATGGGTACAGATACAGACCCTAGTGCAAGGGGTGGCCCAGAGGCAGTGTAGGAGGGTGGCAGGGTGAGTAGATACCTGGGCCCGAGGGACAGAGGGTGGCCAGGTGCACGGTGCCAAGAGTTCAAGGGGACTGTATGGGTACAGATACAGACCCCAGTGCAAGGGGTGGCCGAGAGGCAGTGCAGGAGGGTGGCAGGGTGAGTAGATACCTGGGCCCGAGGGACAGAGGGTGGCCAGGTGCACGGTGCCAAGAGATCAAGGCAGATCAGCAGGTGAGAAGAGAGGCAAAGGCAGAAGCAAAGAGGAAGGTCTTCAGCTGCTTCGGGAACTGGAGATGGTTCTCCTCAAGTTTCAAGATGGCAGGCAGGCTGTTCCAAAGGGGGGACACAGCCGAAGACAGATAACTACCCCCAGCTCGTTTCTTTGAAAAACGTCTGAACCTGAGGGAGTTTGAGGTAGAGGAGCAAAGGGCTCGACAGGGGAGGTATTTACGGAGGGATAGTTGAAGGTATTTTGGACCCAGGCCCAAGAAATCCTTGTGGACAATGCAGAGGGTTTTACATTCAATCCTTGCATCCACTGGGAGCCAATGAAGTGATTTCAGAGCTGGAGAGATACAATGCAAGGGCTTGAGGCCAAGGACACACGTCTTGCAGTCCTGTTCTGGATTAGTTGTACAGGGTGGAGAGTGGAGGCAGGTAGATCTAGAAAGAGGCTGTTACAGTAGTCCAACCTAGGGAGAACCAGAGCTTCGGAGACAGTAAGCTTCCGAGGGAAGGAGAGGACATCTAAGGAGATGCAGTAAGCAGTTAGACTTTTTAGAGACGTCAGAGATGTGTGCGGAGAATTAAAGTGTGGAATCAAAGATGTCCCTTAGGTTCTTTGCCTCACAGGTAGGAGGATGGCCAAGGGAGGCCAACCAGAGGGTGAGGGGGAAGGATGGTGAAGGTGTAACAATGAGGAGGTTCTCAGTCTTGTTGGATTTAGACAAATATGGTTGGCATCACACCAATTTTGAATGGCGGGTTAGGCAATCTGAGATGAGGGAAGGAGAGGAGGTGGCTGAAGGAGGCCTGAAAATGAGTTGGGTGTCATCAGCATAGCACTGGAAATTTGAGCAGAAAATGGAAATGCAATCGGCGAGAGTTGCCAGGTATTGGTTGCAAAACAAGGACGAGAGGTTAAACCCCTGGGGAACACCATAGGTAGAGAGGGAGATAGAAGATAGGAAGGACCCAAGTTGTAGCTGGGAGGGTCGATCAGAGACTAAAGAGGTCAGCTAGGCCAGAACTTGATCAGTGATACCCAGGTTGTCATGGAGACAATTGAGCAGGGTGGTATGGTTGACTGTGTCGAAAGAAGAGGAGAAGCACAAAGCATGACTTTGCCAGACCTGGAGGCAAGTAGCCAATCTGCAACCATGTTTTCCATCCTATTAGAACTCCTTACAGATCTGACATGTAAATATGAGGCCTCGACCGTGAAATTGGATGCATTTTGAGACATGTCTGACAGACTAGCACATTCCCTCAATGGACTCCTTAAAACCTCTTACCCAGTAACAAGAGGCATGGCATCAATAAGTAAAGAAAGCAATATTATCCTAGACCTGTTGAAAAAAGATTTGGTTGGTGCACAAGGTGAGAAGGTAGCAATTAAGGAGATGGAAGTAACAACAGTAGTAGATGCGGTAACCATCACCGAGACTGATTCTGCATCTTGGTACACACTGCCCAGGAAAAGGTCCACCAAACAACCGAGGAGACAGGCTATGATGTACGAGCCGTTAGCTGCTAAAAAAAGGATAACATCAAACATAGGGGGTCAGGTGGCTGAGGTGTAGCATGGTTCTGGAAAGGTCCCCAATGTTTGCAGAGAATGCACAGGCTGTGTAGCTATAATTGGGAGGAAGGAGACTGGGGAACGTCAGGTCCATAAACTCTCTAATTGTGCTACCAATTTAACATCACGTATGAAGCTGATGGATGCTGATGAGGCGACTAGTGGAGCAAGCCAGGTGCCTGCCAAGGCCCATCATATGTGTCCTAGAGGCAAGGCATAATCAGACGCACTGTGGATCATGACTTGCCCCCCCCCAGTGTGCTGCAGCTGCGGGCGGCACTAAGGATAATTCGATATGCAACTTGGAAGGTTTATTTGAACCTATTTCGAGTTGCGGAGAAGGGAGTGGTATGTGGCACTGTGGCTAAGGTAGATTTGGACATTTGTGAAGGGAGATGACCGGCCGCAAATCAGCAGCCTGCAATAACTATGATGAAAGCCCGGCAGTTCAAGAGTTTATTCTGTGGGGGCAACAGTTTTTTTCTGAACCGCTCGAGAGCCCTGGCCTTAGTGCATGCCATTCTGCCCCTGCACTCCATAAATAGTGGAGATATTAGGATTGTGGACATGTGTGAGGATTCTGTCTATACTACATTCTTTGTCCACTTTTTGAATGGAATTTCATGAAGCATTCCACAAATTGGACTATGATTGTTATCATTTTCACATGGCGGGCACACTGGGTCTAAAATACCTGAAGGCTGTGGATGGGAAATGTGCATCAACCATCTCAGCCTGGGTGGGCAGAAGATGAGTTTGGGGCTTGCCACCCAGATCGGTCGGCTTGCCGCACTTAACTAAAGGGCGACCTGAAGCTGTGGATCAGGGAAGTGTAGGCGATGAATCTCATTGGGCATGGGCATGGCATGGCTGGAGTCTTTTGTAAAATAAAGGGAGGTGTCAAACTCCTAGCGAGGGCTTTGGGCCTATTCACCTGATGATGTGTTGGAATACCAGAGGCCATAACGATCTATTTCAGAAAGATGATCTTTTAAACTATCTGGATGTCCTTAACGTGTATTACTCCAGGAAACTAGGATAATGGACCCACGGAACCTCATTACTGGAGCCATGAATAAGGGTCTGGGTGGGCACCCCAAAGGAGGTTTAACATTGGGAGTGAAGCGTCCGATGGGGATTGTGGAGATACCTGTACCAACCCCTAACATTCTTGCGGTCAGGGTGACTTTTATGCAGAGCACAGACATGTCTTACCCACAGGAGTAGTTGTGGGTAAATGTTTATGTACCTCCTCATAAAGGAAGAAGCGGTCACTCTGAGTGAAATTAAGCTTTTTGGATGGATTGGGTCAGGTGGGTCTGGTAATATTATGTGGAAATGTCAACGCCAGGAGTCCCCTGGTATTAAGACAGGTTACAGATGATGCAGACTTCCCATCATTCCACTACCAGGGCTTCCCATTATTCCTTTGGGATGGGTGGGAAGCCCTGGTAGAGCCACTGAATGGGGGATGGGCTGGACCTGCTTGCTATCCTCCTCTGGGTTTAGCACCATTAATTGTGCGTATCCACCTGACGACCCACCTTATTTCACAGGGTGGGTAAAGGGGGTAGCAGCACCTTGTATTACATGTTTGTCGCTAATGTCTCCACTATTGTGGAGGATATGTGTGTCTATCAGTGTCCGGAGAGTGATCACTACCCAATTCTGGCACACCGAAGATTGCAGGCAGTGTTTAAAGATGAAAGAGAGTTGGGCCGATTTAGCGTTGATCCCGTACTAGGCCGCATTACATGGAGTGACTTTAGGCTGAATCGGACGGTGAGACTAGCAAGCCTTATCCTGGACGCATGCTGCATAGAGGCCGCAAGACCTGGGGACTGACGCCGGGATGGGCCATGTCTCAGTTTGAGGCTAACATGCAGGAGATACACAGTTGTGCCATGAGGCTGATTTGTGCTGCAAACAGGACAGCCCTGGGGATCAAGCTTCATCATCATCACCATTATGACCACATAATCAGGGATGGTAAGAGAAAGTTGAGAGGGGAACAGAGCATGTGCCACTAGTTCATAGTGAGAAGATCAGAAAGAGCAAAGCAGCCTACTGTAAATGGCTAAAGCAACACAAATACATAATGGAATGTCGTAAATGGCAGGAGTTGGTGTTAACGGCACAGAGTAAAGATAGTACTGCCTTCTGGAAAATTGTTAACACCAGGGACTGTAATATCAGAGATGTAAATGGAGTAACTGAGTGAGAATGGGTAAACATATTACACTGACCTTGGGTGGAGATGTGCCGATTCATATCAGGGGGCAGCAGGTGTATGAGTTGACCCGGGATGACATTGAAGTGGTCATTAGATCTTGCAAGGCATCCAGGGTCCCGGGCCCTGATGCAATGTGTAGTGATGTTTTCAAGGCGGATCCTTCAATCTGGGCAGCGGCACTGCATACTGCATTGAGGCACTGCAGTGCATACCGGCACCATGGCAACACAGCATTATCGTGCCTGTCCTAAAAAAGGGCTGGCCCGATTATCCTACTAATTATTAAATGCTGGAAATGCTGGATGTTCCGGGAAAAAATGTGTTAGAATATTCTTGGATGAATTGACGCATGGAGAGGAATGCCTTGATATCATTCCATTGTTCCAAACTTGGCTTCAGAAGAATTCTAGCACCCGCATCAACACAATGGCCTTAATCACTGTAATACAACAATCATGGTTGGTGAGGAATGTCCCAGTTTATGTAGCATTGATTGATCTAAGTGCAGCATTTGATACCATTGATAGCAACAGGATGTGGAGTAAGCTGCAAAAGCTGGGCATCCCTGCAGGCCTGCTTAAAATGCTGGTGCGCTTGGACTCTTAGATGAGGGTTAGGGTAAGGGTGGACCAAAATGGAGGATGTACTGCCTGGACGCCAACATTGAAGGGTTTGAAACAGGGCTGCACCCTGACCCTGTGAAAACAAAATCAAAATATCGAGGCTGAGTACCCCAAAAGGAAATACACTGAACACGCGTTACAAAGAAACATACAGAGTACTTTATTTTATACTGAATCCAGTTACAAAAACAGAGCAAAATCAGATAGCTATCGGCCCTCAGTACAACACAACAAACTCCAGCGTGGTTCAATGTGTTCAGGGAGAGTCGCTGTACATTAGAATGCATTGGCTTTTTATACATTTTGTGAGCACGATGTCCAGCCCCACTTCGGGTTAATATTCCATTAATACATCATCGATCTAGGGTTCATGCCAAGTCTCGAACAACCGCATATAACTGGTTTGCTTTTAATACATGTATCAACAAGCCTATACAGCAACTGTGTATTCTGGGAATTTCTATGTTAGTCTTCTTAAACATTAGTACAATGTGGTTAAACAAGTGTTCTATGTTCAGTATTTGAACAATGGCCCTCATTACGACCCTGGCGGAAATCGCGGTGCAAAATGCACCATGGAGCACGGCGGAAAGCTGCCGATAGCGCCATGGGGGTTGGCGGATTTTCCGCCCCATTCCGACCTTGGCGGGGCGGTAAATCCCCATCCCCCATTTTACCCTTCCCCATTCCCATTTTTGCCCCATAGGGTATAATGGGAGTGGGGAAGGCGTTAATTACGCCACCGTAAAATACGGTGGCGTAATTAACGACAAGGTCCCGTAGCGCCATGGATTTCTCCGCCCGGAAAAACCAGGCGGAAAACGCTCCATGGCGCTACGGAAACTCGTAGTAGGGCGGACAGGTCCGCCGCGAATAACGCTGGCGTAAACCCACTCCGCCAGGGTCGTAATGAGGCCCATTGTCTTTATAGTATACTCATGGATTAGTTTCTCTACACGAGAAATCTCTTACACACAGGTCAACAAAGGACAAGGTCTCAGTTCACGACCTCAACAAGTGGCCTGCAGGCAAGTTACATATTAGATATGTACAGAGGTCAAGACGGCCATGTTGTATTTTTGGAATGGCATAATCCACCATTTTAACTCACAGGATGACTTTTACAAAGCAAATCCTAAAGTGGCGGATTGACCTAAAATGGCGGCTAACATTGATTTTAAGGTCAGGACCTTGCAACACAGATTCTTTCGCAAACGACTTTCGAGCAGCTTGGCGTAGGCCAATATACATAATTTTATTGCAATAGGAGGCACAATATAATTTCTCTTTTGACAAACCCTCCTTTTGGCCTATGCCAAGTGCTACAACCACTTTGGATCTCCTTGCAAATAACTCCATGAATCATCGTCCATGCACCCTGAATCACTGTCAGAAATATCTATTGCCATTAGGTCATTTGCTAAAATTTCTTTCAACACATATTCTTTGGAAGTTTTATCTGGGGCATACACTTTATGTCCTATCGAACCTATCGCTTGTGCGCAACATCCCCCTAGCATCGAGCACATACCAGGTAGACACTGAATACAGCAACAAAGAAACAACAGGATTCCCAAAATAATCAGCAAGACCGAAAGTACCTTCCAACCCCAAGATCGCAAGAAGTCCTAGAACCAAGCGCTAAGATCCCAGTTTCCCTCGGGAGCATGCACCTCTGAACTAAGGACATGCAGATTCTGTATTGCCTTGAAGAGGGTTGGGGAGGAATCTGGCTCAAAAACATAGCAAGCGGACCCCACTAATTTACACACTCCACCACGTTCAGCCAGAATGACATCTAATGCCATCCGGTTTTGAAGTGCTACTAGTCTTTTCGCCTTCTGTTCTAACGTCATATTATAGAGTATGTCTGTGGTCTGGTTGATGGTTCTCTCCAGTACTCTCGCTAGTTTTCTGTTATCTTCTGAATTTGCTATCTGGCCCCAAAATGGCGCAACTGATTTAGCTATATCTCCCAAGATTTGTGCTGGGGTGTCACCATTCACGTCCTGCCGCGGACGAGCCTTTGAAACTTCTTTCGTACTAGCTATAAACACCCCAGGTAACAGTATCCCTAAATAACAGGTTCCCTGCCAATCCCTGGGCAACCATGGGAATGCTACATTACCACAGACAAAGTAAACAGGTTCGCCTACATACAAAGGTCTGTTTTCCCCAGTCAAATTTGCAACGTTGGCACAACCTAGAAAATCTCCCATTGACTGAGTTCCATTCCTCTGTATGCAAAAAGAAACTGACTCAGGGCTATGATTAAAAGTGTAAGAAGGAAGCATGGCATCCTTATTGCCTATTGGAGCCATCTTAAAGGAAATCAAAGATTGGAAAGGATGAGACAGTTTATCAGAAGGCCTAATAGAAGCAACGTTAGGTTTACTCTGTTTGCGAAAAGCGAGCATCCAAGGGGAGACAAAACACGTTTCTCAAAACTATTCCAATTGGTGCCATCAAAGTTTCCTGAGATGCTATCATTCCAACGACCAAAGAACAGTACTCTAAGAGAGGCATAGCAAGCAGTTGTCAAAGGTAAAGGATGAATATACCAACCTAGCCCCTTATACCCGTGTTGCGGTAAATGTGAGCAGACCCAACAGTTAGACTTATTAAAAACGGCATGAGTATCATTCATGATAAGTAGTAGAGTATTATTGTGGTACCTTTGTCTATGCTGGGAGTCCCTAGGGGACAAAGTATGCAAATGTACAAAGGGAGTAGGAACAGCAGGTATACTTTCAGTGGGCAACAAGGATTCTAAAGGATGCGCTTCCTCAAGGTACCACAATCATAAGACAGTGACTATTATAAACCCAAATATCATTATAAAAACACAGCAATACATTTTCGGGGCCCAGGCATTTTGTCCATTGTCCCGGTTGGTCACCCCCTTATTTACAAGTCCCATACAAGCAGAAGCGGTAGCAGGCATTGTAGTCTTCAAACGGATACCCCAATGTTTGTTGCTGGCGACCTCCCGGTCGTGCGACTTCCTAGTCCTTCCACAACGCTAGCCAACAGAATCCCCTTTCTCAAATTTGGGCAAAAACAAGCCCTCGATTATCCTTTTCTTCTTCAAATACACAGCCGAACCGTGCCATAAGTCTATCAGATGCACAGCAAAACCGTGCCGTAAGTCTATTTTCTTTGACGCAGATTGTACCTAACTTTTCCCGATACTGATTGATCCGGAAACAATATGTTGTCACTTCCTGTTGCAAGCAACGTGTCGGAAACAAGTGAAGATGCCGAATTTGAAATAGCAGTTTCCGTATGCAAAACTTTTGGAGAGTGTGGAGACAAAATGGCAGCTTACCCAAGCCTCACGGGCTCAGAGAGATTCTAAGACACACTCTCAGTGCTACTTACTGCTTTGGGATCGTTGGTTGCATTATTATCTTCTGTAACGTGTGGCACATGGTGAGGAATTTTCTTGACGTGGGACGCGTGGATCCAGTTCTTTCTCCCAGAGACCCGCACCGCTGTTGGGGTGACCAACAGGACTTGGAACGGCCCACGCCAGCGAGGCACAAGGCAGGAAGAGCGCTCGAATGCTTTGACGAGCACCCAGCTTCCAGGCCGTAAGCTGTGGCCCGAGCCCTCATATCACACAGGTAAAGCTTCTCGTACCTGGTGATAAATCAAATACAGGTTTTTAGTCAACTGGCTGCAATAATCTGAAAGTAATACATTTTCAACATTTCTCAATGATTTGCATTTAGGAAGGTTCCAAATATTGGCAGGTCACCCCATTACCACCTCAAATGGAGAGAGCCCAGTCTTAGTTTGAGGGGTTGTACGCATAGATAATAACATGATCGGTAAGGCGTCCGGCCATTTTAGTTTGGTGCCGGCACACGTCTTAGCGAGCTTGTTCTTAATGATACCATTGTGTCTTTCTACTAGTCTACTAGCCCGGCGCTCTGAGCATGTCTGGCCGAATGGAACCGCTTGTCAATTTGTAATGCCGCACATATCGGCAGAATTACAGCAGCGACATAATGTGGACCATTGTCCGACCAGATAACTCTTGGTAGCCCGAACCGCGGGAAGTATTCCCTTAACATGGTTTTTGCAGTAGTCATGGCTGTAGCATCTTTAACAGGGAAAGCCTCAACACATTTACAAAAAGCGCATATAACCACCAGCATATATTTTTTAATATCACATTGTTCCATTTCAATAAAGTCAAAGTGGATAACTTCGAAGGGGACATAGGGTGGCCCAAAACTTCCCCTTGGAGTTACTGTCCCCTTTCCCACATTGTGTTGTAGGCAAATCATGCAATCTTGGACGTAGCGCTGGGCAGAATTGTGTCATTTACCCAAATTTTCTATAACATTTTTGTCATCTTCTGGGCACATACATGTGTAGGACCATGGGCCATGATGACCATCATCATTACATACGAATCATCGAGTAGCCATTTCCCTTCCGCTATATCCATCCAACACCCGTCATCATCAAGTTTCCCCAATCCTTCAGCCCACCTTCTGGATTCTTCTAACGTGCATCAGCTTGGATATCCCATACGGACCCAACACCCTCATCCATTGCATAAGCATTTACAGTCTCCCTTGAAATATACATCTCCGTAAGGGAATCGGTAGCAGTTTGTCTAGCTATCTGATCAGCAAAAGCATTCCCTTTCCCTATGTCATATGTAATCTTTCGATGTGCTGCACATTTCATAACTGCTAATTGAGTAGGGAGCACAAGCGCTGAGAGTAGTTGTACTATTAGGGAGCCGTGTTGGCTTTTAGTGCCATGTGAAGTTAGGAACCCTCTTTCTGACCAAAGTCTCCCAAAGTAATGAACCACCCCAAAGGCATACTGACTGTCAGTATACATATCTACTGCAAGCCCTTCAGAAAGTTCACAAGCTCGGGTCAATGCTATAATCTCTGTGGCCTGCGCAGAATTATGCGTGATTCTCTTTGTTTCCACAACCGTGCTTAATGTGGTGATTGCATAAGCAGCTGTGGATGTACCATGCGGAAGTTTGAAGCAGGAGCCATCACAAAACAGTTCTGCTTGCGGATTATCCAAAGGGGTGTCTTTCAAATCAATTCTACCCTTTGTCTCTTGTTCGGTAGTATACAAACAATCATGTGACTCTTCATCGCCGCAAGTAGTATCTTGCGGGAAAGGTAGGAGTTCAGCTGGATTAAGAACACAACACCTCTTAATTTGAATGTGAGGAGGAAACAAGATCAATTCATATCTTGTCAATCATGCAGAAGTGAGGTGTTGCGTTTGAGTTCGGTTCAGTAGAACATCTACAGAATGAGGCACCATCAGGGTTAGATCATGGCCTAGGACCATTCCCTCACTCTGTTTTACAGACGCAGCAGCAAACATCTTGGCAAAGTGCATGCTACAGGATCAAGGACGGAAGAAAAGTAACCGCACAGCCCATTCTTCCCTCCATGTTCCTGTGTTAATACAGCCAAAGCACATCCATCACATTCATGCACAAACAACACAAAGGCCTTTTCATAGTTTGGTGTGCCCAAAACTGGTGCAGAGCATAATGCAGTCTTAAGCAAGTCAAACGATTGCTGGTGCTCTGTGTTCCATGGCAATGGCAAAGAAATGCCCTTCTTTGTCAAAGCCAACATCGGTTTGATCACTAGAGAAAAATGTGGGATCCACAACCTACAGTAAGAAGCCATACCTATCAAGGCTCTAACTTCCTTCTGTGTATTTGGGACAGACATATCAGAAATGTGTTTTATTCTTTCAGGTGTCAATCTTCTTCCCTCCTTTGGCAGGAGATAGCCTAAATAGGCGACCTCCTGGCAACAATATTGCAGTTTTGTAAGCAAAGCTTTGTGACCATGCTTAGCTAGATGGATAAGCAATAACACAGTGCCCTCCTTTCAGGCGCTCTCAGAGACAGCAGCTAAAAGCCAGTCATCAACGTACTGAAGCAATGTACAAGTAGAGGGCAATTAAAGGCTATCAAGTTGTTCTTTCAAAGCCCTACTATAAATGCTAGGACTCTCTGTGTACCCTTGAGGTGCACGATTAAATGTGAACGAGTGTCCCCCTAAGGTGAACGCGAACAAGTATCTACTATCCTTGAGTATAGGAATACTAAAGAAAGCATTCTTTAGATCCATTACACTAAAGTAAGTAGCTGTAGCTGGAATCATGGTTAGGATTGTCGTTACATCAGGCACAATTGGAAATTGTGGAGCCACGACTTTATTAATGGCACGTAAATTAATTATGAAACGTAATGAATTGCATTATCTCCTTTCTTGTACACGGGTAAAATCAGACTATTACACAAACTTCCTGAAATTTCTTCAATCACCCCGCGATGCACAAAATCGGAAACAATGCATTTCAAAGCTTGCTCGCCCTCAACTGAAATCTTATACTGGGGAATGCGTGGCAGCTCAATTCCATGTTTCAGAACTATCTTAACAGGTTCAATCTGTAAAACACCGACATCACTGTCGTCAACAGCCCACAAGCTCTCTGGTACATCAATGAATTCTGGCGGCAAAGGTCGAGTCAAGAATTGTGAGACAGAAAATTGCTATGGTGAAATCATCAAGCGCTCTCCATCAGAAGAACAATAAATCACTGCATTTAATTCTTTTAACAGATTCAACCCCAGCAAGTTCTCTCCACAATTCAAAGTCAACAGAAATGGACAGTGCTCCGTAGAGGGGCCCAAAGAAATGGGTACCGGCGAAGAAACCGGGCAAACAACTGGTTTGCCAGAAAACCCTACAGAAACATTGGTTTGCCCTGACAGTGGAATGTTTGGAACCTGTGAATGATCAATGGAACACTTCTCTGCTCCAGTGTCTATCAAAAACTGATGTTTCCTATTTCCCACCATTATTTCAACGTGTTATTTGACCTTTGTCGAAGGACGGGGTATTGTCCATTCCAATGACCCTCTTAGCGACAATAGGCGCACTGGTTAATGTTCACAGGACCCAACGGCACATTCCCTTGCGGGACATACTGACCACTAATCTGAGAACTACCCCCTCTGGGGACTCTAACAATTTTCTGCAATAGCACTTTAGTTTTCAAAACACCTTTTCGTTTTTCAACTCTGTCTTTTTCATTATTGACACGGTTCTCATAGTACTGAGCCATGTGCAGTACTTCTGATTGCGATTTCGCCTGCCAAGCGCTCTCAGAAGACTTAATTTGTGACTGGATGTCAGGCAGCAATCCACGCACAAATTTGGCCACAAATAACATTTTCCCAGACTCTGTGCCTAGGTCTTGTCCACTGAAATCCGAGAATACCTCTTCGAACCGATTAAAGAACTCGGTAGCACCCTCAGACTTTCCTTGGACACAGGCCGTAAGTTTGTCCCATATGATTCTTTTCTCTGGAATTATGGTTTTCAATTTAGCAATGATTCTATCTGGCAAAGTTAATATCACCCGAGGCGGTCTTTCACCAGCTGGCCTTTCTCCATCGAGTCTAGTTATATTTCCCCATGTATCTTCCAACCCTGGCACATCGTCTATAGTTCTAACTTGCTTCCACAAATCTACGGCAGGAGTACAGCGAATAACACATCGATATCGCCTAAGGTGAATACTGAGGATTGCAAGACAGACTCTATTTCTTTATAGAATCCTGTCGGATTTTTCCTAATATCAGGAATAAATTGCCTAATGGTATTCACTTCCTGTCTTGCGAACGGGACGTGAACGAACTTTGATACATAATGTGCAGGAATGTTCACAGCAACTATACCCTGTGCAGCATCGGCCGCAACCTCAACCTTCGGGACAAATGTCGGAGGAACTTCTCTCATAGGCAACTGAGAAGTAGGTGACTCCGAACGCTTACTAATCAACAGAGCTAAATCGAGCACTAAAGCAGTAGAAGAAGTGTCAAATGAAAATGCTCTCTTGTAAATACTCAATAACTCTGTGGGACAACTAATCTTTCTTTTTACACAATCATCCTGTAGGTACTCTATCATTACCTGTATCACTTTCCTCTGCATTTCTGGTGTATACTGACTATATGTGTCATTTACTTCAACTGGAGTTATCGACATATCCGAAATCCATCTAAGCGCGTCCTTCGTACAAATTCGTGCTTCCTCAGATATCGATTTACGACAAGGAAGGAACCGTTTCAGTACATACATACTTTCCTCCTCGTCATCCTCATTCTGAAACTTTTCTAACTCCTTTCTATACCCAAATAACCTCTCGACATGCTCATTTACTTTCTCCACAGTGTCTCTAGAAAACGCTAAAGTATTTAGATCCCTTAACCCTTGCGGGAGATCTGTATTATTTAACTTTCCCCACATTACACATAACTGAATCCGTAAACCTTCAATAAAAACATTTTTCTCAGGAAAATTATCCATATTACAAAGTGTGGCAAAAACATTAGCTTGATCATCCTTCCCCATACAATATTTAGCCCATGCAATTAACTCACGTTTCTTCTCCGGTGGTACAGTATTGCGAGTTACAACCTTTGACCCTGCACCTTGATCGATTACAAGCGGCTCAGGACCACTTGGAAGAGAGGGAAAAGGCACATTCAATGGAGGTACTGTAGCTGGTGCGATAAGAAGAGGTGGAGGAGCTGGAGGAAGGGGAACGTTAGGAGGAGCAGGAACAACGGGAACTACAGCAGGTAGAGCAGGAATAACAGGAGGGAGAGGCAAAGCAGCAGGAAGAGGAACATACGGAGGTGGCGCAGAGGCACCAAGCCTTCGTTCATTTAACAATTTATCTATGAATTCATCGGAAGCATGGAGGTCTTTGGAAGGATATATTTTTAGAATTCCAAGTGAGAAAGCCCTATCCATATTCCGAGTCGATTCAGAATGTTTATCTTGGTCATACAATAATGCTTTTTCGGCGTTCGTCTTATGACAGCGTGCATGCTTTTCTCTACTTTTAAATTTTGCAATGCTTCTTTTTTCCAATTCTGCAAACCATCAAATGCTGCAGGTCTAGCCTTTTCCTTTAATAGAATTGACTCTAAATACTCAATAGAAGGGATTTCAAAACTACCATTGATTGGCCACTGAAGTTCGGAGTCATGTCTGGTTTGTCTGTGCCAAATATCATTAAATACTATACTTCCAATTCCATGCTTACAGTACATAGTACATGCTGGTGACCCCTCCTGTGGTGTCGGACGGCTAAATTCCAAAGATTGTCTATCACTGCGGAACAACGCCCTGAAGCAGGTAGACAATTTCCCAGGCATATCAAATTATTGGTGTTACCTGGTCAATAATTGTGTCTGCAGATACAATGCGCCAAATTCAAATTATCAGGGTTGAATTAAGAGTTGTGTCACGACTCACCTGAACAAACCTAAGGAGGTCCGATCGGATTTCAAAGAATCTTACCTAAATAATCTTACCTCGTGTATGGTGATTTCAGCAAATCTGCCCTCCTCGATAAGGGGACCCTCGTCAAGATGCCGTCTCGGACCACAAGCTAATTGTCCAGGGTTCGGGTCGTGCAGCGCTGCTGAGGTGTCGTGTCTCGTTCAGTGGGACCCCTTTTTGTCACACCGTCCGATCCCGGTCCGATAGCGTGTGTCAACCTTCAACAATCCGGCATCAATCTTGAGGGTCCCTATTCGGGCGCCAACTGTGAAAACAAAATCAAAATATTGAGGCTGAGTACCCGAAAAAGGAAATACACTGAACACGGGTTACAAAGAAACATACAGAGTACTTTATTTTATACTGAATCCAGTTACAAAAACAGAGCAAAATCAGATAGCTATCGGCCCTCAGTACAACACAACAAACTCCAGCATGGTTCAATGTGTTCAGTGAGAGACGCTGTACATTAGAATGCATTGGCTTTTTATACATTTTGTGAGCACGATGTCCAGCCCCAATACGGGTTAATATTCCATTAATACATCATCGATCTAGGGTTCATGCCAAGTCTCGAACAACCGCATATAACTGGTTTGCTTTTAATACATGTATCAACAAGCCTATACAGCAACTGTGTATTCTGGGATTTTCCATGTCAGTCTTCTTAAACATTAATACAATGTGGTTAAACAAGTGTTCTATGTTCAGTATTTGAATACATTGTTTTATAGTATACTCGTGGATTAGTTTCTCTACACGAGTAATCCCTTACACACAGGTCAACGAAGGACAAGGTCTCTGTTCACGACCTCAACAAGTGGCCTGCAGGCAAGTTACATATTAGCTATGTACAGATGTCAAGACGGCCATGTTGTATTTTTGGAATGACATCGTCCACCATTTTAACTCACAGGGAGACTTTTACAAAGCAAATCCTAAAATGGCGGATTGACCTAAAATGGCGGCTTACATTGATTTTAAGGTCAGGACCTTGCAACACGGATTCTTTCGCAAATGACTTTCGAGCAGCTTGGCATAGGCCAATATACATAATTTTATTGCAATAGGAGGCACGATATAATTTCTCTTTTGACAGCCCGATATTGATCAATCTTTACATGGCAGACATGGGGGTGGTCCTGTGTCATACTACTGCAATTGCACCTAATTATGGAACTAAACAACTACAATGGCTAAGCTACGCAGTTGACATGGCCATTCTGGACTTGACCCTTGTAGGGTTAAAAACCTCCTTGAATACATTAATGAGCTATGCTGATGAGAGTTCTCTGATTATCAACATCTCTAAGACCAGGATTATGGTCTTTGACCTGCCAAGGAAGAAGCAAAAGCTTAAACCCTGCTGAGAAATTGGCAGGTGTGAAACTGGAGGTGGTTAAGTCCTATACATATCTGGGAATCCATTTGGACTCTAGGTTGAATGATAGGGCCCAGACGGACCATGTGAAAATTAAGAGCTATGCCACTTTGGGGGGGATGTGTTCTCTTGTACATAAGGGGCAGACCATTCATTGGGCTCTGTTCTCCATCTGTATCAAGCCAACGTGGTTCCAATAATGACAGATGGAATGGAATCATCTACATTATCTAAGAGCAGGGAACTGGCTAAGCTGGAACAAGGTTTAGTCAAGAGCTTGTTACGACTACCAACGCATACTGTGTTTTAAATGATTTTGTTGGAATTTAATCTCCTGTCTGTTGACCTGAAGATGCCCTTGGGATGTCTAACTCTCTATTGAAAAATGGTAAATGCACCAGTGGGTACATTACTAAACCTAAACATGGAGGCATATACACCGCGGGCTAAACACATGTTGGGTAGTAATCTTTCTAGAATATGCAAAGCAACAGGGAAATGCTTAAGGATGGTCCCAGTTGATGTTTTGGGTGAATCCCAGTGGCATTATAAATCAGTGCTAAAAACCATCATCGTAGAGCAGGGAGCAGAGCAGGCACTAGTTAATCCGGGAAAAGGGAATAGTGCTGCAGAGTTTGTGCTCTGTGTCCAACAAAGGAGCTGCCCTGCAACATATATACGGGAATTTCTAGGACTACTTACAGATTAAGTGTAATGTGGTCAGAACAAGGGAAAATGAGGGAGCTTGGCACCTGATCCCAAGGTCAGAGAGGGATTGTTGCTTGTGTCTGGATGGTGCATTGGAGTCAGCGAGACATATGCTATGTCAATGCAAAGAATTGGCGGCCTTGAGAATGGAGGCCGGTCTAGCCATTGGATGGGACCGAATCCATCCGAGGAGGGGCAGTGGGACAGATTTATGAGGGGAAATGACCACACTTGCATTGTGTGCTTTAGTCTGTATGGGAATAAAATCATGGAAATGTTATCATGATGGGGAAGCAGGATGTGTCGTTTATTCAGTTCTTTAGACGTATTAGGTTACCATTTTTGTTATTGTTTTACAATTTTACTTATTATGTTCAAGTCTGTGCTTACATTGAAGATGTTGCCTTTTCTTATTACTTTCAAGGTTGTGCCTAATTTTAAGGTGGTGCCAACATAACTCTGCTAGGAGGCACATGCATGTGTTTCGGGTCCTTGGGTTTTCTCAAGGCACCAGTGAAGCAGTTCATCAAAACAATTGCGGGTTCATTTTTAACATACAACTTTTGAAGTACTATTTGCTTAGTTTGACATTATTTGCATTTCAACAATCACAATTTCCTCTATTTCTTGGTAGCTAGTGATGCTGAGTAGTTGAATTTCTGTGGTTCTGAGGAGTTAGAAGGGAAAGGAGAATAAGGGGTATTAATATGAAGTTATACATTCCATATCAGGAACAAATGAGCAAGTGTTGTCCTTGCAATTTGTTCAAATCTATCTGTGCTTACCTTAATGTCAGGTAAGGTAATTCCAATTGTAGGTAGTCAAAGTGTTGAGAGCTCATTGCATTCAAACTCTCTTGATGTTCAATTCTTTTACAGTGATTGCAGCTTGATATTTAAGTTCAGAAACTTGATAAGTGGTATATCCTTCCCTGGGGAATAGCAATTGTTAAACATTATTAATCATTCTGGGTTGTGAGAGCCCTCTCCCTGTGTCCGTGGTGTTTTATTTTCCATGGTAACCAAGGTGGTGTTTATTTATATGCAAGTTATATCGATGGTTGCATTAGTTGCGTGGTGCCCTTCGCAATTGCCATTCTCGTGTGTGTTAAGAGTAAGTGAACCATGTTAATCATGGTATTGGGAAATAAACGGTCAGCTAAGTTGTTTGCCTTGCATGCATTAATATTAGAATACTATTAGGAGTATATTCTGTGTGCTGTGAATGGGATTGTCCCCTAAAAAAATGTTTTGCATGTTAGTGGTGTGCCAGGTTGATAGTGTTGCAATTCACGGTGTGGCCAGCACAGATCACAATTTTGTGGCTCTTGCCATTTGATTACTTTTAAAAAGTGCTACCTGTCAGTGAGTGCATCGACTATAAAAATCTCTGTGGCTTCCTAGGTTGTACGTTCATTGCACGTCCTTGAGCTTTTCCTGAAGTGGTAATTTCATATCTATCCTAGGAAATTAAAGTTTGCCAATAACGTGGTGATATTCAGATTAGTTTTTAGATATTCAGCAATGTTATAGTCTGCGCGATGCCGGTTGAGTTAGTGGTCCATTGTTACCCATTATGCATAAAGGTTAGGTTTGGCCTGCCTGTGTCCTCTTGCAGGAAGCTTAAATTATTATCATGGCCCAGCGTTGTAATCCACCAATGCTAATAGCTTTATAATAGGCAGGGTGCGTTGGGAATTAAATAGTGCTTAATTAATTTGTCACATCGTAAACATGCTGGTTGGCAGTGCAATTGACTGTATGTTCGGGATTATTTTCCGATAGTGCCTCATCATTCTCCAACGCCTACGGTTACATCAGCCTGATGTGAGCATGAGGTTTGCTAATGTTGGCAAATTATTTGTTTGTCGTGGTGAAACATCTGGGATTGCGGGTCAGAGGAACATGTGTCTAGAGCGTGAGCGCGAACTGTCTTTGCAAAAATACGATTTAACATGACTCTCAAAGCATAACTAAATAGAGTGCCGTAGCGCATTGCGCTGGAGGGTTCTAGATTGTCATTCTTGCCTAAGGCTAGTCCTTACCTTGTTAGGTTTAGAAATTGCAGTTACACTTAGAGCTCCGCCATGTTTCCTGTTCCTGGTTGGTGCTGCTCTGTAATGTGATTACCGCCCCATGTTTGTTAGTCACATTGCGTGACATCATCCGGGAGGACCCACCGCTTACTTCCGCCGAGTTCCGTCATGTGATATCTTATAGTAATTGGCATGTGGTTTTGTATGTTTTGCATTGGTTTGATTTGTATTCTGTTCATTGTCCATTAATGAAGATTACCCCTGCTAACTGCGCAGGGAGTATTAATTCTATTAAAGTCTAGGAGGCGAGCATTATGCTTCAACTTCTTTATTTTACTACTCCTCAGCAGTTTCAACAAAATAATAAAACCAACAACAAATACTGGAAAAAGTCTAAACAGACTTTTCTTCCTTTGAAACTACAATCCCCATAGTCTCTGTAGTCCATCTCACTCCCAGCTCAGCTATGACCACTTCCTGTCCCTGAGCTCCTCCTCTCTTTTACTCGCTCTGAAATGTCACTCTTTAACTCCACACTAAGTCCTGCAACTGGCGAAGACTTGAACCACTTCAAACCGAATGTCGAACTTCCTCGACTCCAGGTGACTATGTCTGCTAGTCTCCTACTTCAATTGTTCTTCTGTTCTTACCCTAAGGAATAATAGAAAGCAGAGAAATAAGTTTGGCGTCCATGTATTACTAATTTCGGAAAAAAGGATCCAGAGGATACAATTTTGAAAAAAGGAGATCAAGGAATTTTATTAAACCTGATCCATTATTTTAAATATTAGAATTTTAATCATGAATTAATCATAGCACTCATAACAATTTCACATTGCAGGAGAAAGATTTAAGAACATATAATTTTACATACAAATCATATCATTCATACACATGCGTCCATTGACCATTCGTACATACACAACACAGACAAATATAAGCTAAAACTTTATCATAAAAGTATCATGACAATCGATTACTTATTGTCTTCATTAAAAAGAAAAAATTATATAATCAATATATAAGAGACCACAACGGATTGCACAGGTGGTCATGGGTTGGGATGGGTCACATCAATATCCAAGCTCGACCTCATCTCTGGTTTCTCAACCGGTTTCGACGTGTATAACCTTAATTTTGTTACGTCTTCATCAGGAGATAAGCAATACCACTCTGGAAAGACAGGGAAACACACAAACATAAGACCCCGTCTTAGAGTAACAAGGTGGGGAAAAACCCCCAATTGTCAAACAATTAAAATATTTACTAAAAATGATTTAAAACAAAAAAGCCTGCCCCCGCCCTTGTGCCGTAACTCCAAGGGGGGGCCTTTTGCATGCCAAAAATGTGCTACCATTGTAATTTGTGCCCCATAGTGTAAAAAGAGAGACCATGAGTCATGGTTAACCTGAACCCTATTATGTTTAATTTAAAGTGCTAGTGCATCATATTCTCATCAGTTTCATGAAAGACACATCTTATGTCTAGAAACCCAGCTGGAAGTGTACAAATTCCAACAATATATTTGAGAAATTGACCTAATTAAATAACTAACCTTCAGAGCGAAGAGACCAGCTAGAAATTCCTGAAGTAGATAACAGAAATCGCTGCTGCATAAATGTGTGCTGTTCCGAGGACACTGAGGGCATTGCCGTCAGCCAGATTATGGCAGCTATCCAGTCTGTAATAAATGAGTTTGACATTAAGAACCTATTTGGTTAGGTATATTAAAACTCTACCACCTATAGTTATTAAAACCTAAGGAGCTGTAACAATCTTACCCTACAGAGTCTAATTAACTGCAGAATAGGGCAGTTTTTTGATAGGAGATGTCAATCCACCAGTAATTCTATTTGTAAACGCGATGGTCTTGTGAAAGTCAGAGAACCACAACAGCTCTCACATTCTCTGTACAAATAGAAAAAGCGAGGGAAGAAATGTTCAATTTTGGAAGTCTCAGATGACACGAATCGCAATACAAATTATACACCAGGCAAACTAAGTGAAGCCTAAATTAGGACAACACACTTAGGACCTAAGTTAAAATTGTAGTGATGAGACAGAAAACACATGCCCACCATATTAACAAATTAACTTCCTTCACAACAACAGTCAAGAGATGAAGAGAAACCCGAAGGTCAGGCTACATTTAATTAGAAACACAAGTTGTATCCCGGGCGACTCACAAATACGAATAAGAAGTACCTAAAGCCAGCTCGCGAGTAAAGAGAAAGCCGTATACTCAAATTCAAAAGCGGTCATGTTATGGGCATTCCACTTACCATTCGCGAAAGAGCCGTCCTGCTCAGGCACAGCCGCTCGCACGAGACCTGAGTCGGCAAGACATCAGGAAAAGCTTGGGCAACGTACGAACTCTATCTACGCTATGTTAAATAGTGGGTCACTGTTGTCAGGTGACCGCGGTAACAAAACACGTGACCGGAACCGATCACATGACTAGTGCTTAAGCATTAAGCAAGAAAAAATACTTATTCAGCTTTATTAACAGCTTTTACTTAAAAGTGTGCAGCTACTTAGCACCTGCAAATTGCTCACACATTGAAACTCGTGCCTACCAGGGCAATCCGATACAGATTATTGAAAGTAATCACGAAACAGAAGTCCCTATTGTGAAGAGACGGATCTTTTTGCAAAAGGCCAAGGTAATCATAGGCGATGGAGAATAGCTAAATGAAACACGTATGAAGACGTGTTTATCAATCAGTTATAGAGACTCAGTAGGGATATGAATGCCTCTGTACTAATCCAATCCCCTTTCTGAAGAGACAAACTCTTTGTACAATTGGCCAAGATGATCCTATGCAACAATAGCAATAGTGATAATGATGATAGCTCCCTGGAAAATTAAGAGCAATCTGGAGACACTTTTTTTAGGGCACCAATTATAAAAGCACTCTAAGAATATGAATAGCCCGGTTCTAGTGTATTAAGACCATTGGTTGCTGTTTTCAAATTGAAAATCCATAATTGTTCTTTATAAGACAATTTTTTTTTTGCCATTTGGGTCGTGTTCAGAGCTATAACTTTTTCTGTGCAGAACCACTCAATTTGATCTGCAGAATGGCCCATCTCCACGAAGTGAATAACCATGGGGGCATTCAGATTACGAGTATTCATTTTTGATCGTTGCTCATTAATCCGAGTGCTTACTTCCCTCGTGGTCTTTCCAATGTACATCATTTTGCAGGGACATAAAATCGCATAAATGACATTTTTACTTTTGCACGTGGTGAAAGGGCGTAAGTCCCAGGTTTTATTTTCCATTAAGAAGGAAGTGGTTTTTTTGGAAAACTTACAGGCAGTGCATGAAGTGCATGGATAATGCCCCATCACTGGATTGAGATTAGTGTCTGGAATAACCGTTGTATTTACTGGAGTTCTACTGGCACGGGTCATGTTTTGTTTTACATTTTTTCCTTTCTTAAATGCAAATAAAGGTTTGGGCATGGATGTGCCCGATACTTTTAGAATATGCCAGTTTTTCAGAATAATGCCTTTGATGACATCACTGTATTCGCAATAAGTCGAGACACACACCAATTGTTCTTTTTTGATAATATTGTTTTTTGGTAACCATAGCAGATCTCGATTGGCGTAACGGGCTCTCTTTCTGGAGTGTTTGATAGGTTTTTTTGGATAGCCACGTTCCAATAATCTGTTTTCTAGAATGGTTGCATGTTTCGTAAAATTGTCAATATCAGAACAATTACGCGGTAATCTTAGGAACATGCCAAAAGGTAAGTTCCGAAGTAGACTAGAGGGATGTTGGCTCTTGAAACAAAGAGTGGTATTCCTTTCCGTTGTTTTTCTGAATAATTCAGTTCGAAGGACCCCTCCCTGCTCAAAAATCGAGAGATCGAAAAAAGCAATTCTGGTAGTTGAATACTCGAACGTGAAGTGAATGTCTGGGTCTACTTGGTTAAGCCACTCCACAAATTGGAGTAAAGACTGGGGGGTGCCTTCCCATATAAAGAAAATATCATCGAAATATCGACGGTATAACTTAATCTGTTGTATGAACGGATTAAAATCCGCCAGAATTTTATCTTCCTCAAACAAGGCCATAGAAATAATGGCTAAATTTGGAGCAAACATGCAGCCCATCGCCGTCCCTTTCGTTTGTAGAAAGAATTCTTCCTTAAATTTGAAAAAGCTGTTGGTTAAAACTAGCTTTGCAGCTTTACACAAGAAATTGGTCTGGACGGCATGTGGGAGTGGTCGTCTATTAAGCATAATTTGTAGACTCTGGACTGCTCTCTCTTGAGGTATGTTAGTATAGAGAGCCTCAATGTCAAGTGTAACCAATATTTGTGTCTTGGAGTCAAAGTTCAAATTTTCTACCAGATTGATCACATCTCTCGAATCAAGAAGAAAGGTAGGTGTAAGCATAGCCAGGGGTTCAATAAAGAAATCAATATACTTTGATAGAGATTCAAGGATCGAACCGCACCCTGAAACAATTGGATGTCCAGGGGGATTTTCAGTATCTTTATGCATTTTAGGCATGATGTAAAAAAGAGGAATCCGATCATCTGAATAATTAATATATTCAATTTCTTTTTTTGAAAGAAAACCTACTGAACTGACTTCTTCCGTAAGTTGCAATATTTTAAGTTTAATCATCTTAGAGGGATCTTTAGCTATTTTGGTGTAATGCCCTGGGGTATAAAGAAGTCTGAAGACTTCTTGATCGTATTTATCAACATCCCATACTACTATCCCCCCACCCTTGTCAGCAGCCTTGATGACTATAGTAGGGTCTAAAGCTAATGTCTTAATAGCCTGGAATTCTGATAGTTGTAAATTCGGTCCCTGCTGGTGTCTAGAATGATGAAAATGTTGTTCTACTTCTTTTAGCCGGTCAAGTGGCACAGTGAGTAGAGCGCTCGCTTTGGCATCCGTGCAGAGCCTGCTAACGCAGGTTCGAATCCCGGCAGGGCCAACCTCAGCCTTTCATCCGTCCGAGGTCGATAAATGAGCACCACACACCGTGGGTAATAATAAGCAGCGCTCATATACCTCAGGGTTTGCAGCGCTATATAAATGCCAAATTATTATTATTATTATTATTTTAGAACCAATTTTTCAATAGTAAACGATGAAGGTTTTGAGAGACCAGAGATGTTAGGTTCCCTCGATATCGTATGGTCCATGAAATAGAACCGAAGTCTGAGTTTACGTAAAAACTCTTTGATTTCACTTATCAAAGACATTGCACTAGGGCTCTGCGAAGGAACAAAAGATAAGCCACGTTTCAATACTGATGTTTCCGATGGTGTTAATATACGGGAAGAAAGATTAAAGATAGGTAATATTTTGTTTACAATCTGTAGGCTCGGTTGCATGTTTGGAAGTCCCGGTGTGTCATTCCCTGCCCGGGGTTGTTTTGCATGGGCATACTGCGAGACATCCGGCCTTTGGACACATTTCTGCGGCCTTTTCGGCCGCCCCTTCCTCGAAAAGGGGGATCCCCCAGAGGTTGATTATTGAAATCTTCATTGCCCGAACTATTGGACGAAGTGTCCGAAAATGTGACCCATGTGTTCTTGGTTCCTACGTTCTGATTTACATTGGCTTTCCAAAAAGTTTGGGGATTGAAGTCTTCTGCAAGGTATGGATATACCAATTCCTTTTTAAAGAGTGAAATATCTTTCTTTAGTTTGTTTGTTTTTTTTCTCAATTGTTGAATTCTTAAACTCTTGGAAAGATTTTTCAATCTGCTCTAATTTTTGTTTAGCTTCTGTAATTAATACGTTTGTGAGAAACGACTTCTCTTGTTCCATGTATTGACAATTATCATAACATTCTTATCACATGCAATAATATCCTGTGCAATACATAGCTTGGGTGGGAATTTAATGCTCGCCTCCTAGTCTTCAATAGAATTAATACTCCCTGCACAATTAGCAGGGGTAATCTTCATTCTATGACAAGACTGGAGGCGAGCATTATGCTTGTTCAAAGCTTCCCAACACTGCGACTGCTAAACTCTTGGTCGGCTTGAAATAAAACTCTGTTTGATCATTCGACCAGTCTGCTGTTAATAATATAGCATAATATCTCTAAGGGATACCCCTGTCTTAAATGCTTTAGATGCCATGGCTCCACGTACTGAATGTGCACTTTACTTTCCTACGTCTATCCCAGCTGCCTGCATGATCTCTTTCACCCATCTGGCAATAGTGGCTGTGGATACGCCCTGAAAAGGCCTTCTACGTGCTATAAGCAATTGCGTGGTATTCGCAGCTCTGTATTCCGCTGTTCTGCTTTCATATTCTCTGACGCAGCTTGCCACACACCATTTAGGTCTATCCGGAAAATATGGGTAGTGTACTGATGAAGTAAATGTCTTGGTTCTCTCGATTATTGTAAACATTACGCCATCTGGCCCAAATGACCTCCTATCTACTTCTAACGCCCTCACGTCTGACACGTGCTTACAAGACCCTAGGCATAAAAGCATTGCTAATTCCCCTGACAACTGTGTTAGAGATAAATACCTCTTCCCGGGCCAATTCTCCAATAGCTTAAGGACGATCAGAACGTCCCAGACAGTCTTATTTCGAGGTTCTGGGGCACTTTAAATCTGGCCCCCCGAATGAGTCTAACTACTGCTGGGTGCTCACCAGCTGGTACTCCCTCGATAGGCAGGTGTCCCACGGAAATCGTGGACCTGTACACACCTATAGTGCGGAACGCTCTTCCGCCTTGCAATAGCTGTGCTAAAAAATTTAAAATCATCACTACAGGGGCCGAAATGGGATGAACACATCTCCCTTTGCACCAGCTAGTGCACTTGGCCCAAGCCGCGTCATAGCTCCTTTTCGTGACCGGAGCCCAGGATTCTGCGATGAGCTGAGCAGCCTGTGCCGAAATGCCTGGCAGCACCCAGTGTCTCCTGATATCCTGCACGTGATGAGCGGGAGTGTCCCTCTCACTCTCAGAGGATGATATGACGCAGCTGGGTCTGTGAGCAGGTGCTCTCCTTCTGGGAGTATTCTCGGGTGATCCACTGTCAGCTCCATAAGAGTTGCAAACTACACTTCCAGAGCGGCTCTACTAACAGCAGCTCCGCCTTCTCCCTCCAACACTTTTCTAGAACTCTGCTCAGCATCATAAATGGGGGAAACGCGTAGTGTGGGCCTCTGTTCCATTCTTGCAGGAACGCATCTGTCCCTCAAGCTCCCGGGTCCAGCCTCCAGCTGAAGTATACTGCTGTTTGGGCATTCAACCAGGATGCGTAAAGGTCTATGTGTAACGGGCCCCGTCTTTCGTTCATCATCTGAAACACTGCTGGTTCCAGTCTCCAATCGCTGGAGTCCGTTAGGAGGCGTGAGTTCCAGTCCGTTATCACGTTCAGCGTCCGATGGAGGTACTCCGCTGTGAATGATGTCTCCGATTGCAGGCAAAAATGCCAAAAATCTTTTGCTAGTTCGGCTAGCATCCTGGATTTGGTGCCGCTTAGATGGATTATATAACGCACTGCTGATATTTTGTCCATCTTTAGTAAGACGCACAATCTTATTTTACCCTTCGTGAAGGCTCTGATCGTAAAAGACTCTGCTAGCTGTTCCAGTCAGTTTATGTGGAGGCAGAGTTCCTCTTCACTCCATTTCCCTCCTGTCTGCAGGTCTCCGCACCTTGCTCCCCTGCCTAATCGGCTGGCGTCAGATTCTATAATCAAATCCGTCCATAATCTGCAACCACCATTCCAGCTCCGTCTTGGATTCTTGAGCCAACGGTACTGATTGATGATACCTCAAGCCCTGCTGCAGATTCCTTATCTTTAGTCTCTGTAAGGCTCAATAATGTAAGGGTCCGGGAAATATGGCTTGAATGGAGGCTGCTAGTAGCCCAACTATTCTCACCAGGGTTCTGAGTGACATTACTTGTCTCTGTAGGCACCCTCTCAGTTCTCTCTTGATGTCAGGAATTTTTCACGCTGGCAGCTCGAGGGTCGCTTTCTTGGTATCTTAGACAAAGCCTAGAAAATCCAGGCTTTGCGCTGGTTCGGTGTCTGACTTCTGTACATTCCTAGAAATCCTAGTGACTCCAGCAGGTCTTAGACCCATCTGGTCTGGTATATGAGTGCTTCTCGGTCCTCAGCCAATAAGTGGGGATTGTCTAGATAGATGATCAATCTTATTCCTTTCTCCCTTATAGCTGCCGCTATTGGGTTCATCAGCTTGTAAAGGCCCAGGGAGCTGAAGCAAGCCCGAAGGGCATGGTCTTGAATTGCCAGAGCTGTCCTTTCCAGCGAAAAGCTAGGACGGTCCTGAACTCTTCTGCTATAGGGATCATTAAGTAGGCATCCTTCAGATCCAGCCTCGTAAGCCAGTCTTTCTCTCTGAGTGAGTCTCGAAGCTGGTGGATGCCCTCCATCTTGAAGTGATGGTAAACTACCCAACTGTTTAGCTTCTTTAAGTTTATAACTGGTCGCACCTTCTACTTCTGGTGCACCAGAAACATATTGCTTATGAAGACGGGGACCCTCGGCCATCTCTCTATGGCATTCTTCTTTGCTAGGAGGTATAACTCCTGGTCTAGTAGCCTCTGTGCGTTCTAGACACTGCTGGTGGGGCCTTCGCTCTTGTATGGATGGGCTCACGAATTCCAGATGCATACCCAGAACCGTTTGCAGCACCCAGGCATCGCTGGAAAGCTCGCACCAGTTTCTCCAGACCATACCAGTTCACCCCCCTACTGGAGGGTAATGCACAACTCTCACCTTGTGTGAACCCTTGTCCACAGCCGGATCCTCTTCCTCTGCGCCCGCTGTGGAAACACCCTCTGGTCGGGAAGAAGGAGTCCTGCTGCCAGTTCTCCCAGTATTGGGCTCTGGGATTCAGGGGTCTTGTTCCTCCTTGGTTACGACCAGTCGAACGACCCCTGTGGCGACTGGTCTAGCCAAAAACTCAGTTGGGGAAGATCTTGCGGATTGAGGCCTGCGCCTTCTCCAGTGACGTGTAGGTGCCGATGAAGCGGCCCATTTCTTTGCCGAAAGTCTCCCCGAATAGGAGCCCTTGTGATGCTTCTCCGGCCTTGTATGAGGTGAGATCACTGAGCTTTGCGTCGATCTTTAATAACAGGCCCCTACGGCGGTCATAGGCAATGGTGCAGTTAGCATTCCCAAGGAGACATACTGCTCTTTGTGCCCAGCCTGCTAGGGCGTCGGGTTCTACTTCGCCCCCCGTATCTCTGGCTCTTTCTGCCAGGTCCATGATTTTAGCGAGCAGACCGGCTAGGTCCAGTACCTTCTCTTGACAACTTCTCCAGGATCTATCGATACCTTTACGGGGGTCCTTGGCCGTTATGACATGAATGTCAGCATCTTGGGGTCTAATTCTGGTGTTTCGGCCACCTTCCCCGGGACATCCGGTCTAGGGCACTCCGCTCGAAGGCGCTGCCGGACCTCTTTGTCTAGAGCTTTTCTTAACCTCTTGGTCATATACTGTGCAACTCTTGGCGAAGGTTGCCAATTGGTCGACCTCGGATTCCGGATGCTGTCCAGATCAAACATATCCTCCCCCACCTCTTTGAGGTGTTTCTCCTTGTGGATTCTCTTCCATCTGCTGGGTTTACTTTCCTCCTCCTCCCTAGATTTTTCCTCATCTTGGGAAGGAGGGTCTCCTTCTTCCAGCTCCTCTTCGAGCCCAGGTTCTCTTCTCCATCATCATCCTCCCCTGGAGTGGGGGTCGGGAGGTCTGGCACTGTCTGAAGCCGCAAATACGCTTCGCAGAGCTTTGCGAAGGCATCCATGACCTCCGGGGCCTTCTCTTTTGCCCCATCCAAAGGGCCCTGGGGGTCGTGAAGAGCTTTCCTCTTTCGGGCCTTAGTACTCCCCATTGACCCTGCTTCAGAGGGTTCTGCGGGCATGCATTCTGTCTGCCTGGTGCTGTCTATTGGCTGGTGTAATATTGCCTCCAAGGACTCCAGCCTATCTTGCAGGGGTTTAACCCCTTGAGCCACTGCATCTTTAAGTGAACTTCCCAGCACCTCTTTGAAGCTGGCAGCTAAGTCAGATGACTGCTCCTCTTCACTCCACTCAAATTCCAACAACTTGCAAGGTCGCTGTGTGCCTAGTATACCTGTGAAGGTGTCTCAGCACGCCCTTCCACTATAGCTGCTTCTGGTGATACTAAAATGCACCCATATGTGGTATCAGGGCGAATATGTATATTCTTTCCCCTTTTATTTGCTTGCACTTTTTTTTTTTTTTTACGAAATTGTGGCTGCACCAGACTTAATTACTTCTTATCTGTGCCTGGTATGGGCGTTTCACTTGTTGGGCCCTCTGGCTATGAGGGACACCGAGTACTGCGCAGGCCGTATGCCTGCTGATGTTTGCTGAAGCTGTTAGCACTTCTCGTGTGCCGCTGGCTGTCTGTGCCTAGCTCGAGCGGGGCATTATCTGGAGCGTTCCGCTTCGGTGAGGCGAGCAACTCTGCTCAATGTTGCTACGAACGTAGCTTCTTTTCAATTCACCGGCAGGCCCGGCTTGTACTGTGCGCTCTGCTCCGCGTCGCCAAAAAACATGCGATGCGGAAGTGAGCTCAGTGTTGAGGTCCCTCCCCTCTGAAGGAAGGGGCCAGGGGACTTCGGCATCCCTGTGTACGGCTGGCTCCGCCTCCGCGAAGGAGGGGGCTGCGATGCCAGCTAGTCTGAGTCTCCAGTGTGTCTGCCTCTCCGAAGGAGGGGGCTGGGGACTCCCTGTGCTCAGGCCTCTTCAGGGCTGCTGCAAGCAACACGGCGCCGGCCAGCCACCCCTAAGGTGCCGGGCATGCGACACGGGGTGGTCGTGGGGTACGCTCGCCCGAAGGGCGGTATGCTAAATAGCAATCAAAAGTGAAAGGAAGAATCACACGTGGTTCACGATCGCCGCTGCGGTTCCCGTGGCTTGTCATAAGGATTCAAGATTACGATCAAAATTAAATATAAATGCTTCTGTGCGAATCTTCCTGCGCTGCACACTCTGGCACATAATCTAATATTCCATTCTGTCCCTAAACCATGCTGTACTAATAATAGTCACCAATAAATAGGGAGATGATCATAAATAGTACGTATCTGCTTGAAGAGCAGTAAAAGAAGAGGAGGAGCTTAGGGACAGGAAGTGGTCATAGCTGAGCTGGGAGTGAGATGGACTAGAGAGAATATGGGGATTGTAGTTTCAAAGGAAGACAAGTCTGTTTAGACATTTTTCAGTATTTGTTGTTAGTTTTATTAGTCTGTTGAACCTGCTGAGGAGTAGTAAAATAAAGAAGTTGAAGCATAATGCTCGCCTCCAGTCATGTCATAGGATTACTCCAGAAATGCATGGTTATGTTCTTGTCCGAGCATTATGAGATCAACCTATGGTTTGGTAACTCATTGTCTCAATTATTAAGATGTATTAAAGTTAAAAGTGTTAATATGTCTATATCTCTGGTGAATTTGATAGTGGGGGCCCTTGATTGTGGTGCATTATAAACACATTTACAATTATTAAGGGATGGTTGTCAGTACCTCTGTACCATTGGAATTGTATTCTCTGGCAATTTGTAATGCTCATGTGTTATTCCTGAGTCGATTGGTTCATTGATTAGAGGTGTTGAATTTCTGATGTTCTAATCATGTTAAAGTTACGTATTTAACTACATTTGAACTTCTTTAAGATCGGAGGTTCTTTTTGTGTGTTAGGGTTATCCATGCTACTCTGTTGATTGTCAGAACAGCGGAGGGACCACAAAGGGGGAGTGCCAGATAACCACTTCCATTCTGTCCATTCATCATCTATATTAGAAGTGATGTATTTCTATGTCCGTATTCAGACCTTCAGTGATTGTTCTTAGGTTACTTATTAGTTTATATTAGACCAAGTTTGCTCTGCAGTTTCTCATGCCTGACACCTTATGTGAAATCTAAATATACAATGTTGCACTCATGTATTTTACAATAATGTATGTCATGCATATTATTGAACAATTGCAATATCATTATGTTTGCATCGAGTTTGATCATTTTAGATCCAGATTGATGGGGGTTTATTTGATTGCATGTTTTTTATTGACTAATGCTGTCTAGGTTGGTGTAAAGTTTATTTGGAAAAAAGTTTTTTTTTAAAAATGTGTCCAGTACTTCATCTGAGTCAGGGATCATTTCTTTTAATGGCTTGCCACACAAAGAGGGGGGGTTTAGGGTTTTGTGATGTGTTCAGAGTGTGCGTGCAGTGTTTTACAAATTATGATTGATTGTGTTTTCATGTTTTCAGAAATAGTGACTGTGATTCAATTGTTGATTGGATTGTTTTGGGAGTGTGTGAAAGTAATATCTAAAGTGTAATGCAATGATCTGTGTCTGTCGTGTTTGTCTTTTTAATGGTTCCATTCTGAGAGGCTATACGTGTACCTTCATGTGGTGTAAAAACATTTTGGTAAGAGCATTGTTGGGATGGAAATTAGCATATCCCACCCCCCTAGGGGCTTTAAGGCAAAGCGAACCCCACATGAAGTCATGTAGTGTATAAGGGGGAGAACAACACACCATTAAACACAATGTAGAAGCAGTGTAGCACCAACAGTAGATGTGCGGCGCTAGAAAACACATAGAACAAACTTCATTTTGCAGTAAGCCATGAAGCACAGGCTTGTATGATAGCGCTACACCGGCCAAACTCCATGAACCTAGTTCACTAGGCCCAACCATATTAAGGCAGAACAAATTTGCACAGCCCTTTCTCATGGAAGTGCATTCCCCCTTGCCCGTCCACTGTTGTAAACATTTAGCATCTTTCAGAAAAAATGTGCCCTGCAAGAGCATGAGACAACAGCAGGCTCTGCACAGCGTCCATTCATCTCCAATAAACTGCCAATAGGCATGTAACCACCACAATGCTATGCAAATGCTAGCCCCCACCACTGATTCAACCCCCATACATCTGCATTGCATGATAAGCAAACAACCCTCCTGTCCTAACACGAATCAAGTGTGCATAAAAGATCCAAGCATGCACAACTGTTTTTCTCCCAGCATAAAATACATCCTTTGCAACGGGAGGTACAGAGAGGGATAAATTATAGATCAAACCCAGGGTTGAGACCTTGAGTGCGGGAAGTGCAATATCAACAAAGCCCTGAATGTGCGGGTTAGCTGGACTATATTTTATCCTCCCTTCTCCCTGGCTTCATTTTCTGTGCTGCCCAGGTGCATACCCCAATGATGGAATAAGGAGCTTAGCGTGTTTGTTTAGATGTAACATTGTATTTTACAAGCAACCTGACCTTTGAACCAAGACGGAGATGAGCCCGGCTGACTCACCTGGTTCCTGATAAACCGCAACAGAACTAACCAATTGTAGCCTGGAATCCCCTACGGAGCAGGTCCCTTTATATGGTCCTACCAATCAGTAGCACCAGTTTTTTACTGTATGTGATGATACCACATGGCTTTTTAAGCTTCTGCTTGTCCTCAGATTAACCAGATCACTCTCGAGCAGCGAAGTCCTTTATTGATATTTTGTCTTTCTTTTATTGCTTTATTTTGACAGAATAGTCATGAAAGCAGTTCACAGAAAAGTTATAAAACACATTACTTACATCATCACAATTGCTTCGCTCATAATTACACCACTAAAATTACACAATCAGTGCTTTACCTTAAAACCAAATAAAAACAGATAAACATTATACAGACAATGGCAGCTCGTACAGAAAGATACCTTTAGCCCATAGCACTGTTCAGCAACTTAGCCTTCCTCATATACATTTTCTCGCCCAGCTCAGATAAATTGTTGTGGCAAGCACAGCCTCTGTTTCTGAGGAGTCCAGGCAAATTGCCAAAGCACGAGCTAGGGACCTACATCAACGGCTTAAGAACAGAGGCTTCAGGGAGCACTTCCTCATGGTGGCCGGACAGAGTAACAAATGGTTTAGTACCGTCTCTTCAGACTCACCACAAAGGAAACATGATGCAGAAATGACAATATTCCATCAATGTCGAAATACAGCAGTCGGCAAGATTCCAATACGGAACTTTAAATTTAGTGCTCTTTCCCACCTGGGCGAGAGATAGTACAGGTTTTCTTTGCAGCCCGCCCGCGTCTTTATTGAAAGATATCTGGCCAGATGTTCAGAAGCCCTCGATGTTCCCCGGATGTCGTCCCACACCTTTGCCCCTGCTGCGCTCTTGATTGCTTCCTTTGGAACCAGTGTGATGATTGAGGGATTTGACCAATAATCCTCAAGACCCAGTAAACCGAGATATCCTTTCACATGGGCAGCCAACTTTAAGGAGCTGCCCCCCTTCTGGGACAAAACATCTGTAACTGCCTCTTTGTATTTACAAAGGTTAGGATTAGACCAGAGGCGAGCCCAATGAAGGACCAGGCATAGTTTACGGTAATCTCAAACCCCTCCAATCCAGTTTCCAAAAGCACTGGATGTTCTGGCTGTAGTGGGCAACCCAAGGATATTCTTCATAAATGTTGTCTCAGCCACTGCAAGGGACTTGGTCTCCATGTGCCCCCAGAGTTCCACCCCAAACAATGCTGCCTGGCGTGCTTGTGCCCTGTAGGCCTCCAGTGAGACCCGCACTGCCCCATTCCGGTGTTCATTGGTGAATCTAGTGAGTGCCCGCTATATCTAGCCAAGGTGAGGTTGGCCTTCTTAACCTGCATTTCTGTATTCTGTACAATTAAGCCTGTGTTATTCTTACAACGCTATCTCATGGCCTATTCCCCTAAAGGGTTGTCTGTATTCTGGAGTGTGTGTAAAAAGGGACTTGCCTTCAGCATGAATGATATTTGTGGGTTTTTCTTTGTTCTGCATGGTAATGCTACTTTTAAGATGGCCTGTGAGTTCTATATTGGACTGTGATGCATTTTTAGGATTGCATTCTTCCATGTTGTGGATATGTAGTTGCAGCTACATTCACCATCTTGCTGTTTTCCACTGTCCATATGTTGAGCAGTACATTTTTGCATTTGTTTGGTCTTTGCAGCCTTGTTGGTGTGTTCATGTGCATTTTATGATCTGTGAACGTGAAGTTGTTTTTCTATGTTGGTGCATTCTATTTTATGTTTGCATGATGTAATGGTGTGCTGTGATGGATGTTTTTCTTTTTTGAATGATAGGTTCCTCATTATCATGCTGCGAAGGTGTGCTGTTGTGTGACTGTGGATGTGTTACAAATTTTTTTTGTTTTTTAGTAGTATATTCCTCATTTCATTGTGTCCCTGTGACCACGTGCATGACTGACTAGGTGTGTGAATGAGAGTGTGTTTGGGGTTGTGGATGTTTTTGTTTGTCATTTATTCTTCATTCTCACATCTTTCAAAGTGTGTGTGTGTTAGGGTGGGTTTGTTTTGAGTGTTTTGCATAATCATGTTTGAACTTTTCCGTATATTTTGTTGTTGTTTTCCCTCCTACCCCATTATGTATGAATGGTGACCATACTGCTTACCAGTTGTGAAGGATCACCTTGTGAATTTTGCAGAATATGTTATTATTATTATTATAATTATTATTATTGTTATTATTGTTATTATTGTTATTATTATTATTATTATTATTATTATTATTATTATTATTATTATTGTATTTATTGAGCACAGACCTAGCTTTGAGGAAGCAACCAAGTACTTAACAATGGTATACAACACTATATATACATAATGGAGCACTTTACAGAGTTATACAACAGCACAGTTGCATAATAGAGTGCTTTTTAGAGGTAACAGCAGAACCGATATACAGTGGGGGGGTAGGATACAGTGGGGCACAGAGGAGGGATACAGTTGTACTGGGTGGCAGGAAGTAGAGGGGTGGGTGGCATCTAGTGAGTCAGGTGGCACTAGGGGTGACGTGATGGCCTAGCTGTTGAGGAGAAGAGACTTCTTGAAGAGGTGGGTTTTGATTTTTTCTGAATTCAGGAGCGTGGGGTTGAGTCTGCTGCTGATGGGGAGGAGGTTACATAATCTTGGGGCATATGCAGTAAAGGATTGTTTTCTGGTTCTTTCCTTTTTGCAGCAGTGGATTTCAGGTCTGCACGTGTCCAGGCTTCTGGTGGTGTGCTGTCTGCCAGAGATGCGGAGGTTCTCTCCAAGTGAGCTGGGTGACTTGAAGGCAACTGCCTTTTAGAGGATGCACCGAGACTTGAAGGTGATTTGTGCATGCAGTGGGAGCCAGTGAAGGTCGATGAGGATGGGGTGATGTGGTCATATTGGCATAGAACCTTGATGAGGTGTGCAGCTGTACGTGGGGCACTTCTTAAGGGCACAAAGGAGGAAGACAGGTGGCCTTCAAGGAGTGCCTTGCCCAATTCATGTGGGATAGGACAGTGCTTGAACTCTGGATCTAAATATGTCTGGAGGGAGGAAGAGCTTGCCTTTCTTTAGGAGGGTGAGCTGATACCAAGCTGTCTGAGTTTTCTTAGCTATGTGTGCCTTGAAGGAGAGGTGTTTGTTGATGTGTAACCTGAGGGACTTGGCTCAGGAGGTGAGCTTGACTGTGAAGCCCTCAGAGATTGTGGTTGATAGCCATGTCTGTATGTCTGGGTGTTTGGTGTTGTTGGTGAGGAGTAGGAATTCAGTCTTGGAGGGGTTGAGCTTCAAGTATGCACTGGGCATCCAAGAATGGATCAGCGAGAGGCAGGTTTTGAGCCTATGGATGTTCTTGATGGAGTCAATCTTGAGGTATAGCTTTGTGTCTTCAGCATATTGGTGGTTGTGGATTGGGTGTGTGTCTGGGAGGGCTCCCAGCGGCTCCATGTATAGATTGAAGATCACTGGGGAGTGGATGGAACTGTAGGATTGTTTAACGTGTTTTGGGAGCACAGAGCACAGCACCACTGCACAGGATCAATGTATAGCATGTTTTTTGAAGTGCAGCACCACTGCATGGGTTTGGTGCATTGCTATAAGGTGGTACAGCAAGGCATGTGTTGCCAGTGTAACATGGACATGTAAATGAAAACAGACTTTGCAGTCAAAAACGATGTATACATATAAAATGCAAATAATTTTTTTTCACAGTTAAAAGCATATATTTTTTACCTGAAATTCCTCTGTTGCAGGAGACACATTTGAGGATTAATGAACTAACCTCATTAACAAAAAACTAACATGCTAACTCATTAATAAAATAATGTGTTCTCCAGTGCAAAATGGATGGAAAAGACAGGCTCTGAAAGTCATTTTAAACGCGCATCCAGATTTTTTTTTTCTTTTTGCTGCTCTGTGCTGCTCTGTCCACAGTGTTTGCAGGAAGCAAAGACTCGAATAGCAGGAAATCAGTATTGTTACAGTTGCTTACTGTAAAAGATTTCTATTGTGTGCAGGAGGAGGATAGGACATAGGGGATTCTTATTGGACAAGCATCATATTAGAGGCTGTAACCAAGTTTTCCTGTAGAATCTGGGGGAAGGAGAGAGGCAGAAGACGTTTCACACAGCTGGGAGAAAGACCTGGCTGGTGGCTGAGTTCCTGATTGAAAAAGCAGATCCCAGCTGCACTGCTGCAGAGACTGCGAATCTCAGACAATAATCCCCGGTTTGAGTAACGGCTGATGCCTGTTCTCACTGGGGTGCTTGAAGAGGGAATTGCCACATCCAGAAGGCGACCAGCTGAAGAATTTCACATGCTGAACAGATTAGGTAATTATACATTGCAAAGTAAGGGGGCAGTGTGCATGAATGCGAAACTATTCAGTCAGTGTAGAAGAAAGAATTCCAGTGTCTTATCAACAGGTTTAATGTTGCGACTGTTCGTGTCGCCCTCTTCTCATTTTGTTACAGATAATGTTGACTGTGCTATTTCATTTATTTCTGTAAAAAGAGTAAGATTGTGTTTAAATGCAATTTTTATAATACACAAACATATCTGAAAGCAGACGGGTAGTGTGTGTTATTTTCTCTTTCCTTTGTGCATTTAACATTATAGTGCTGATGATGTGAGGAAATGTTTAGACAGTGCAATTGTCATTTTTAAGGTAGCAGCTGTGTGCACGATTTCATTCAGTATGAGCAATTATAAATAACTGTGTGTGTGAAATAGCCTGCTGAAGGTAAATGAGTCAGCAGAAAGAGAGGCCCTGGACATAGTTCACCGATGTAGATAAATTGGTGATAAATACTGCATGTTAGCTCGCTGCCGTAGATAAGACAGCGAGGACAGCCCATGGTGGCACTCCAATTAAAAATGTGGTGTTCCTGAAATGTAAGCCTGAGGCCTCTCTAGTGATTACACGAACAAACTAAGCAAAAATAAGGGGTTCTGGATATTGGGGCCACATATAAAACAAAGGAATTATGCTCACCAGAAATACCACCAATAACGCATACCAACATAATGTATACTGTAGTACTATATACTAAATCCAATCTGAATGCAAAGAGTGATTATTACTGAATTATTTTCATTTTGGCGGTAAGAAAATACCGCCAGGCCCCAAATCTATACAAAATACCCGACATATTTATGGTGCGTTGCAGGCTGGGTAAGTGATCATAGAGCACCTAACGGGCGTGGCAAGCGTGTCTCACGCTGCCATCTGTACATTAAAGGGAACCCATTTCATAATAGCAGTGTGCCACTAAAAAACGAATTTCAGAATGTCTCAAATGGCAGCCACATTCCCAGAGCTAGTGCAATATTTAGAGGCAAAGTTATTTGCTCATGGGACGTGGTCATCGAACAATGCCATAGAATGGCACGACCGCATTCAGGGTGAGGTGCAGAAAGAAAAACTAGACAATATTTTTGCAGAAGGCAGCATAATTCAGGTCTGCCTTACAAGGTTATAGAATGCAGCCGATAAAAGTGCAGAGAAAGACTGTTTAATACGGCTATGCTCCAAAATATGGTTTATTTTGAATAGGTCCCTGCGAATGCAAGAAAATGATACCCAGCTAATTAACAGGTTAAAGACTGACTTAGATGGGGCAAGTAAAAAAGAGGAGATGTTAAGAACAGAATTAGAAGGATGTCAGAAAGACATGCAATTAAAATGCAGAGATGTTGATATTCAGTTGTCCAAAAGGAAGAAACAGTTTGAAGACAGTGAGCAAGAATTGGTACACTTAAAAGCCTTAGTGAATCACATTAGACAGGATACAAATGAGATTGTTTCAGAAATGCAGATTTTACAAAAAGAACATTTTGAAAAAGAAAGTGATCTCCAAGGTGCAGAGCAAGAAATGGTTAAAATGATTCAAGAAACAGACACGAGAAACAAAGAATTCAATGAATGCCAAATGCAAATGTGCGACATGCAGGAGGTAATAAATAAAATGAGTGATGAAAACAACTATCTGCAAAATGAAGCACACAGGCTCCTTAAAAAGTGCAAAGACTTAGAACAGAAAATGTGCATTCTGAGGTCCCAGGAGAGGCGGCAGGGTACTACATTCAATGGAGTGGAGGTGAATTCTAGTTCTGCCCAAAGAGCTAGTGCTCCAGTGACTGGGCCGGTGACTGAACTTGGTTGCAGCGCCCTTGGGGGATTTGATACTCCCATTGGGGGCAGCCACCAATCCCATACACCTGTAACCCGGATTGAATCACAAAGTGGTGCAATTCCATGTATTGCAACAAGTAGCCCCATCAAGGTAATGAAATCCATTAAAGCCCTGATCAAACCATTTAAAAAAGGAGGGGAATGCTGCATTGAGGATCACTTAGAAGCGGTTCATGACATTTTTAAAGCACTCCAGATACCTAAGGAACAGTACAGACAATATTTTCATTTAACTTTAGATGCTCCGACGGCCAGCATCATAAGGGGATTAAATGAACAGCAGAATATGACATGGGTGGAGTTTGAAAAAGAAATTAGGCGTCATTTTTCTCCTTTTCGGTCATTGCAGCAGGCAAAGAAAGTCACTTACACAATCACTGCTGGGCCTAACACATCCCCTCGCCAATTTTTACAGGACTTAAAAAGGGCATTTTCTTGCTTTGATGTATCTTTTGACCCCAATTCCAATGAGTTTAAAACTGCCTACTTCTATGGGCTACAGAAAGACATCATATCACAATTGGTCCTTGAATTTGACCGTGACAAGTCCCTTGAATGGATTGTACATCAAAGCACACAACTATATGAGGTACTCTATTGTCAGGGTAGAGAAAGCGATAAAATGAAAGATGCTAGACCTAAATATAAAGAACCCTCAGCCACAGTGATGGAAATCAGGTCAGCCAAAATGTCCCTTGAGTCTGCTCAAAGTCCAGGTAAAAATAATTTGGCACCTGAACAAAGGGTTAATCAACAAAGGTCATCACACTCTGCACCAATGTTCCAATCACATGATCCTAGTAATAGGGAGAGCTACATCAGCCCTAGGTATTTAGGGGATAGACCCCGGGCAGGATATCGGCCTGATATGTCAGGTATGAATAAAAACCAAAGACAAAATCAAGATCAAAGAAATGATGGTCCCTACCAGACATTGGGGACACAGAGCGGATTTGATCCCAACACCATGATATATGGTAATCAGGGTAGACCCCGATATGTGGATCGATTTGCTGATAATGGGAATCAACATAGGGGTCAGTACTCACAACATGAGAGACAGGACATTGGGCAGAACATGAACTACAATCCACGTCAGTACAATGATTCCTCACCAGGGGACTATAATCAAAGGATGGGCGCACCCTGCTCCCATCCACAAATGATGGGAACCATCCCAATAGAAATCAATAACCTGAGAGGTATCAGAATAGATCCAATCAGGGGTAAAACACCCAGTATCGACCTAGGCCACAGAAAGAGGATTCTAGAGAGATGGAAAAGTTCCAGTGCCTCGAGGCCCAAGTTAAAATGTTATCTGAGCAAATAGGGAAGCTCTATACAGCGCAAAAACAACCATCCAAAGAGGGGGCTGATGGCCATAGCAATGACCGGGGGGCGTCTGAAAAGTGACTAAGTACTCATGATACCTACAGCGCCGAAAAGACAGATTGCTCTGATGTAATTTTGCATAATGCCTCTGGGATGTCTAATGATTTAAAACTCAAAATGCCAGTAAATGAACATGTAACAGAAAGTGCAAACACTTCTAAAAGAGAGGTACGGTTTAACCTTGAGCTAAATCAAACATTGGAGATTTGTACAAATGAAAAAGAAACGCCTGAAATTCCAAAAGAACAAAGGGACAGATTTAAGAAAAATGACTCATGCATGGGGAATACCAGTGAACAGGGAGTAAGTGGGGATGCTATAGCTCCTTCCCTGAACAGTCAAAATGGTGAACAAACACAGGCAGAAAAGGGAAATACTCAAAAGGAGGGTACAAATCATTCACCTGAAGAATTCCTTGAGCCACATATTTTTGAAGAGGCTGAAAAGGCTGGTACCACACTGAGGGGCCGATTCATGGAACAAACGTGCGCCGAAAATCGTTGCGCAAGCAGGCGCAAGCAGGCGCAAGCGGAAAAAAAGAGGCGCACGCGTGCGATTCATGGAAGTCCCTGCGCGTGTCTTCCTCGGGATGTGCGCCAAACCCGTGCATGGCGCACACGTCACTGCAACATCCCGAAAGACGTGCGCGACGCGCCCAGTGAAAGCGCACAACCTCTGCGCATACACTAGAAAGTGGGCGGAACACGGGGCGTAACGCGCGGAATGGGGAACAACTCGCGAAAACAAGGGCGTAACTGGAGATGTACTGCAGGGAAGCAGAAGGAACGCCCACACGCACCCGAACCACACGTATTCATGGAATCGAATAGGGCAAAGCCACGCACAGCGAAAGACACGCACAAGCCCAAACACGTCCGCCACACGAAGGCAGGCGGTAGCGTCCCTGCGCATTACAAAAGTGGCAACAATAGTGCCTGTGCGAGCGGGGCACGTGTATTTCGGGGTTGCGCGGGAAGTTGCACACGCGATTGAGCGGGGTACGTGTATTTCAGGGGTTCGCGTGAACTTTCTCACGCGATCGGGCCTGGGGGAGCGTGCTACGTGCATTTCAGGGGTTCGCGTGAACTTTCTCACGCGATCGGGCCTGGGGGAGCGGGCTATGTGTATTTCAGGGGTTCGCGTGAAGTTCCTCACGAGATCGGGCCTGGGGGAGCGTGCTACGTGCATTTCAGGGGTTCGCGTGAACTTTCTCACGCGATCGGGCCTGGGGGAGCGGGCTACGTGTATTTCAGGGGTTTGCGTGAAGTTTCTCACGCGATCGGGCCTGGGGGAGCGTGCTACGTGCATTTCAGGGGTTGGCGTGAAGTTTCACACGCGATCGGGCCTGGGGGAGCGGGCTACGTGTATTTCAGGGGTTTGCGTGAAGTTTCTCACGCGATCGGGCCTGGGGGAGCGTGCTACGTGCATTTCAGGGGTTCGCGTGAAGTTTCTCACGCGATCGGGCCTGGGGGAGCGGGTTATGTGTATTTCAGGGGTTCGCGTGAAGTTTCTCACGCAATCGGGCCTGGGGGAGCAGGCTACGTGTATTTCAGGGGTTCGCGTGAAGTTTCTCACGTGATCGGGCCTGGGGGAGCGGGCTACGTGTATTTCAGGGGTTCGCGTGAAGTTTCTCACGCGATCGGGCCTGGGGGAGCGGGCTACGTGTATTTCAGGGGTTCGCGTGACGTTTCTCACGCGATCGGGCCTGGGGGAGCGGGCTACATGTATTTCAGGGGTTCGCGTGAAGTTTCTCACGCGATCGGGCCTGGGGGAGCGGGGTACCACTCACCGTCTGCCTTGCGTGTAGTAGAACGCGTAGCCAACACCCGCTGTGAAGTAATAGCGTGTGAACCCCAACGGATGGAAAACACACGCACCGCACGAAAAGCACGTACAGAACATAAAGGCACGCGGGATCTCCAAGCCCTGCCAGGGCAACGCCCATGCGCAAAACGTCACAGACGCGCTTACGCTGTAAGGGCCTTTGGTCCAATGAAATCGCGTACGCGTGCTGACGCGCTTATGCGCTAAGGGCCTTTCCTTGAATTACACGCTGACGTGCAGATTTTTCACGTGCCAAATCACTCCGTATCAAGCTGGCCACGCGAAAACACACGGAAGACCACGCTCCTGCCCAGAAGGCCGAATCACTGCTCCCCAGTGCCCCGAGCAGCCTCCCACGTGCCATCTGCTGCTGCCTGCCTGCCTGCCTGCTGCCACCGTGCCCTGCCATTTGGTGCCTGCACATCAGCCATCTGCAGGGGTCCAGTTGCTGTGTCCACCCCTGCTGGTACAGAAGACTCCCGACTCGAATAACATCGCTCCACAGCCCAGCCCCAGGACCCAGTTGCCCACCCACTCCTGCCCCTGGGGTTGCCATGTCGGGCACATCCACATCTGACCCCAGTGGCAACCCCCGGCCAGAGGGGCAGAGGGGCACCAGCTTCACTGCCACCGAAGTTGGTGTCCTGGTGGAGCAAGTCCTGGGCAGTATGATGCCCTCTTCGGATCGTCCCGCGCCAACAGGGAAGGACGGGATAGGATCTGGGCCGACTGTGTGGTTGCCATCAACGCGGAGGGGGTGGCAACCCGCACCATCCAGAAGGTCAAGAAGCGCTGGGAGGACTTGAGGTCCAGGACCCTTATGAAGGCCCGGCGCCTCGTGGAGGGGGGCCGGGGCCGCATGAGTTCCATCCAGTTGAGGGTCCTGGAACGCGCACACCCAGTGCTCCACGCCCAGGTCCTTGAGAGGGAGACCCGTCTGGAGTTGAGCGGTAAGTGGCCAAGCATTGCTGTGTGAGACAGGGCATGTTGCAGTGTGCTGGTTGTCTGATACTTGCCTGCATGTGTGACATAGGCCATGTACGCATGTATGTGTGCAGGGACATCATGGGAATGCATGTGCGACCTGTAATGTGTGAACCGCACGGTTGTTGCATGTGTTTGAATGCGACATGGGGAGCCCTGTGCAGATTGCACACATGAGAGCATGGCAGTCTCTGTTCCTGGACATGGGTGGGGGCGAGGGATGGGTGCTGATGCCAGATACATATGTGGTATCCATGTCTGTGTGCCTGACCTGCGTGTCTGTGACTTGTGAGTGCCATGGATGCATGACACATGTCTGTGACAATGTACAGATTCACTGATGCAGCCTAGTCATCCTTGTATGCACTGTGATTGGGGTGTACGGGGCCAGATGGATGTGACTGAGGTGAAGTGTGTGCATGTGATAGGCATGACCCATGATGCATGTGAGTCCCATTACATTGTATGATTCGAGAGTCCATTGGACATGCATTGAAATGTCCATGGCACGCACCATGACTGTCACTGTGTGTGTTTTGCCTGGACTGACACATGTGTTGTGGTGTGACATGATGGAAGTGTACTTTGACAGTGGCACTCATCTGCTATTGCTTCCTGTCTAGGGGACCATTGTACAGTACCCTGATGCTTGTGTTCTATGTCTCCCTCTACGCAGCGGCTAGTGAAGGAGAGGGCGGAGACGGCGCTGTGGAGCAAGGCGGCGGGGATGCCCCCACGGCTGCAGCGGAAGGGGTGGGTGAGCCCCCACAGGGGCCTGCTACGGCGGTAGACGGCGAGGAGCCATTCAGGTTGGTGGTTTCCACAGAGGAGGAGGAGGCCGCCACTGAGGCGCACATGGGGCCTGGTGGGGGCATCCCTGCTGGTGCAAGTGGTGCAGTCCAGGGGCAGGGGCAGGAGACAGCACAGCAAAGAAAAAATTCAATTTCTAGATCTTGAAATGTATGCAGTACAAGATAAAATCCTCACAAATTTATATGTCAAACCAACTGCTGGAAATAGCCTACTACATGCTCAAAGCAATCATCCAAAACATATCATATCAAATATTCCATATGGAGAGGTACTGAGAATTAGAGAGGCAAAATTATATTTGAAGAAAAAAAGAAAAACATGTAAAAAAGAAATAAAATATAAAGGATTTTTGAAAGAACAATCAAGTGTGGAGACAATTATTTGGCACTCATGGATAATATGCAAAGGGAAGTCGCAAGTGGAAATGCATAGAATTTGATAAATGACTTAACTCTACCAGTGGCAATCATGGTATTGATGCAATACCACAGCTGACAAAACCCTACAAACAATATAAAAAGCAAAAAAGAAGGAATTCGCCGGGAACAAAGTCCATAAAAAGGTTGCCAAGAAAGTGTTTAAAGTGTGTTCTAAGGGCATCTCTGGCAGAGTTCAAACAGCATCATAAATAATATAAAAAAATGGAGGAAGCATATGAGAAACGGGAAGCAATAGCTGAGGAACTATTTAAACGGCATAGACAATCACAGAATATGGGTCCTCCCCCCAATACCTCCTTAAGGAACTTATTTGAGCAGTTGGAAAAAGCAAATAAAAACGAATTGTCTAAATGGTGGGAAATAAAAACTCTAAAAATGTACATGGAAGTAGGAAGGATACCAAGGGGACTGAGAATATGTATCTTTCCATCCTTTGAGGAAGATGATAAACAAGCACTAAATGATTGGGAAAACCTTTTAAAAAATACCTCAAAAGAAATGATGATTCGAATAATTAATCAAGCAGCATGTACTCATGAGAAAATTACTAAAGAAATTGAAGAAATAAAACTCAAAATAGAAAAATTGAACTTACCGGAGGTCACTTATAAAAACTATCAGATAATGGATGAGTATCTTCAAAAATTTGAGGAAGAGTTAAAAATGAAAAAACAGAGGAAATGTATCCGAGATGAAAATGATTATTTACAAAAAAGAATTTATACATTTCAAAGGAAATATGATCAAAAACCACTGTATAAAATTAAATCATCAACAAAACCGGGAGCTACAAAAATTGTTAGCCCACAGGTATCGTCGCTATCATCAGACCTAGACTCTGCTAGTGATGTTGAGCAAAGAACAGAGTCTAGAGATGAAGAAGATAATACAATATTGGGAGAAGAAGACACCCGAGAAAATGAACACGGGTGTCCTTTTTTGGAAGAGCTACGGCTACACAAAAAAAAAGTCAAAGATCAAATGCAATGAACTCAAATATCAACGTAAAACGAAATATTTTGACAACAGTATCAAGCGGAGGAGAGGTAAGAGAGGAGGACAAAAACGACCAAAGAAGAAAACAAGGTATGCTAACAAGATCACAGCTGAGAGGGAACCAGAGGTAGACATAGTTCTTAACCTTTCAAATCAGGAAATAGATGCTGACCTAAATTCAGCATTAAACAAAGGTCTTTCCTTTAGCCCTTCTAATAAAATGGATTATTTTCAGATGCAACTAGATCTTTACAGATTTTGTAGGAAATTAAAATTAAAGAAATATTTTGAGGAGAATCCCAAGCATAAAACTCAACTTGAAGTGATATCAACTCCTTCAGCATTAACGGAAGTCCTTGTAGAGCAAACGGTTGATCTATTGAATTTAGCTGGAGATAATGAAATTACAATACAACAATATATTGAGGAGCAAGAAATAGACACTTTTCTATCAGAAGAAACAAAACTTAAACCAACCTCTAGATTTACACCAAATTTTAACTCAGAAAATGTGATTGACCTTTTCCATAAAGCTGTGAAAGAGGATCTAAGGAAAAATTATTTAGGAAACCAAAAAAGCAGGATAAATTACAACTTGACACTAAAAGAATGGCATGCAATTGAAAAGTTATCTAGAAATGAGGAAGTTATCGTAAAAATGGCTGACAAAGGAGGAAAACTGGTTCTAATGAACAGACAAGACTATATAAGGGAAGTCTCTAAGCAATTAAATGAACAACAAAATTATGAAACACTGGAGCAAAATCCATTAAAGCAAATAGCTCAAACTTGGAATGAAATGAGCAAAAATTGGCTTGAAATTGGTCTCCTAACAGAAGAGGAACACGGATATATGAATGTTCAGAATCCAGTAATGTCTACGATTTACTTCCTCCCGAAGATACACAAGAAATACAATGAATATCCAACTTTTAGACCCATAATAAATGGAATAGGTTCGATCACAGAAAAAATTTCACAATTCATTGATATACATCTGCAACCGCTAACAATGCAATTGGCATCTTTTATAAGAGACACAAAACATATTATTCAACAATTGGACTCAATTCCTTGGCAAAACAACTATAACCTGGCAACGCTTGATGTTGTATCATTATATACAAGTATAAACCGTAATCAAGGAATCACTGCATCTGAATTCTTTTTGAAAACAAGATCGGTATCATATAAAGAGGAGAACAATATGATTTTGGAAATGTTAAACTTTGCCTTACAGAACAATATATTTTGCTTTAACCAGAAAATGTATAGGCAAAAGCAAGGCACCGCGATGGGTTCAAAATTTGCGCCATCATATGCCAATCTATTTATGGGCTATTTTGAAATCAAGCATGCTTGGAAGCACAAGGCCTTTACCCACTCCAAGAATATCATCTTTTGGGGTAGGTTTATCGATGACGTTTTTGTGATCTGGGAAGGAAGTCAATTAGAATTTGATCAGTATGTGGAATATCTAAATGGAAATGAATACAACTTAAAATTTACAGCCAATTTTAGCAAAGAAAAAATTCAATTTCTAGATCTTGAAATTTATGCAGTACAAGATAAAATCCTCACAAATTTATATGTCAAACCAACTGCTGGAACTAGCCTACTACATGCTCAAAGCAATCATCCAAAACATATCATATCAAATATTCCATATGGAGAGGTACTGAGAATTAGAGAGGCAAAATTATATTTGAAGAAAAAAAGAAAAAAATGTAAAAAAGGAATTAAAATATAAAGGATTTTTGAAAGAACAATCAAGTGTGGAGACAATTATTTGGCACTCATGGATAATATGCAAAGGGAAGTCGCAAGTGGAAATGCATAGAATTTGATAAATGACTTAACTCTACCAGTGGCAATCATGGTATTGATGCAATACCACAGCTGACAAAACCCTACAAACAATATAAAAAGCAAAAAAGAAGGAATTCGCCCGGAACAAAGTCCATAAAAAGGTTGCCAAGAAAGTGTTTAAAGCAGGAGACAGCACAGGTCACCGTGGAGGGGCCTGTGCATGTCGCTGTCCCTGAACCTGTGGGTGCACCACCTTGCACCAGCAGGGATGCCCCGTCCCAGGCCGGTCCGCAGGTAGACGGGATGTCCATGTCATCTGACTCCCCTCCACCTGCGGACGAGGGGACCCCTGGCCGTGTGGAGAAGGTCCTGATTGGGGTCGCGATGCGCATGGCTGTGATTCGTGATGCCGTGCGTGCTTCCCAGGAGGAGCACGCACGTCATCACGAAGAGCACCGTGCCGACGTGGCCCAATTGGGATCGGCCATGTTCGGGGGTTTCCTGCATGTGTCGGCCAATCTGGCGGCCCTCTCCTCCTCTGTGGAGACTATACGCCAGTCGTTCTCCTTGCCGTCTTCCGGCCCAGATGCCACCAGGGCCCCCTGTGGACCTGCCCTGACCAATGCAGCCAGCTCGGTGGGGATCCCATCCCTGCCACAGTCGGGAGTCAGAGGTCCAGCAGGGGTGGACAACACAGCAACTGGACCCCAGCAGATGGAGGATGTGACGGCATCATCGGGCAGGGCACGTGCACGACGGCATCAGTGGTTTCCATCATCCTGGATGCCGTCGTGCTGGCAGAGGCAGTGGCGTCGGAGGCAGCAGCAGGCTCGACGTGGGAGGCATCATGGCTCGGGGCCATCAAGATCAGAGGGGCAGGCATCGGCCGGAGGGCAGGAGAACCCTGGGATGGTAGTGTCTTCCGTGTGGGAGCAGTTGGTCCAGCGGATAGGTGCGGAGCGGCAGCGGGCGGAAGAGGAGCGGCTCACCATGGTCAGGGCGGAGTTCTCCATGCGTCGGGCGTTGAGGCGGGCTGAGTGCCTCGAGGAAGCTCGCAGGGAGTTTGAGGTGAACATGGGGTTATCCCTGCGAGACCTCGGGGCCAGGACAGAGTCCCGCCTCCAGGACATTGACATGGAGTTCGATGATGCCCTGGCCGGCAACATCAAAGAGTGAGCCGCAGGACTTGCCCGCTGCCATTGTATATAGTTATATAGTTAGTGGTAGGTTTCCTTTAAATTATTTTTTTTTTTATTTGGTTGTGATTGGACAATGCGCCACTTTTTTGTATATAGTTCAGTTTTTAGTTAGTTGACATAGTTAGGTTTCATTTGGTTGGGCTCATGGACCCGGGATTGTCTTGTATATAGTTCTTCTATGGATTTTTTGATTTTTTTGATTTTTTTCATGGACATTCATCTTCTTTTTGTTGTTTTGCTTTGTGGTTTTTCTAATTTCATTTCCATTCTAGTTGATTTTCAATACATTTTTATTTTCATCCTTCAATGTGTCGTATCATCTCATTACTTTCATGCATGTCAAGTTGGGTGTTTTAACATTCACTTGCAGCCATTGTGTGTGACAGACATGTGTTCATTTGCATTATTTACATTGGGTGTGTAACATGTAATTGCCTTTGATATGTGGGTGGATGTGATAGTTGGTTGGGCCTTTTGGCAGGGGAGGATGGCCATTACGGACATGATTGGGGATTGTTGGGACCCAGGTGCAGGGGGGCATGGATGGGACATGGGCGAGGGCCTGGTGGAGGGTGCCCCGCAATGCTGGAGGGTGGGGGTGGTGGGGGACATGAGTTGGACATGGGTGGGGGCCTGCTGGCAGGTGCCCCACAGTGCTGGGGGGTGGGGGTGGTGGGGGACATGAGTTGGACATGGGTGGGGGCCTGCTGGCAGGTGCCCCACAGTGCTGGGGGGTGGGGGTGGTGGGGGACATGAGTTGGATATGTGTGGGGGCCTGCTGGCAGGTGCCCCACAGTGCTGGGGGGTGGGGGTGGTGGGGGACATGAGTTGGACATGGGTGGGGGCCTGCTGGCAGGTGCCCCACAGTGCTGGGGGGTGGGAGTGGTGGGGGACATGAGTTGGACATGGGTGGGGGCCTGCTGGCAGGTGCCCCACAGTGCTGGGGGGTGGGGGTGGTGGGGACATGAGTTGGACATGGGTGGGGGCATGCTGGCAGGTGCCCCACAGTGCTGGGGGGTGGGTGTGGTTGGGGACATGAGTTGGACATGGATGGGGGCCTGCTGGCAGGTGCCCCACAGTGCTGGGGGGTGGGGGTGGTGGGGGACATGAGTTGGACATGGGTGGGGGCATGCTGGCAGGTGCCCCACTGTGCTGGGGGGTGGGGGTGGTGGGGGACATGAGTTGGACATGGGTGGGGGCCTGCTGGCAGGTGCCCCACAGTGCTGGGGGGTGGGGGTGGTGGGGGACATGAGTTGGTGTTCATTAGTTCAAGGAGACATGTGCCTTTGCTGGGGGGCATGCCCATGTTGGGTGGGCTGCCTGCAGGACATGACCAGGGATGCAGGGTAGTCCCCTGTGGTGTGGGCTGCCTGCAGGGGGCGTGGAGGGTGTACAGGGAACACCTGGGAGGACCCACATTGTCAAATCACACGTAGGACTCCCCGGCACCCCTGAAATACACGTACCCTGCTGAAATCGCGTGTAAAACTTCCCGCGCACCCCTGGAATACACGCGCCCAGGCTATTCGCGTGTGGAACCTCCCGCGCACCCCTGAAATACACGCGCCCAGGCTATTCGCGTGTGGAACCTCCCGCGCACCCCTGGAATACACGCGCCCAGGCTATTCGCCTGCGGAACTTCCCGCGCACCCCTGGAATACACGCGCCCAGGCTATTCGCGTGTGGAAATTCCCGCGCACCCCTGGAATACACGCGCCCAGGCTATTCGCGTGTGGAACTTCCCGCGCACCCCTGAAATACACGCGCCCAGGCTATTCGCGTGTGGAGCTTCCCGCGCACCCCTGAAATACACGCGCCCAGGCTATTCGCGTGTGGAACTTCCCGCGCACCCCTGGAATACACGCGACCAGGCTATTCGCGTGTGGAACTTCCCGCGCACCCCTGGAATACACGCGCCCAGGCTATTCGCGTGTGGAACTTCCCGCGCACCCCTGAAATACACGCGCCCAGGCTATTCGCGTGTGGAACTTCCCGCGCACCCCTGAAATACACGCGCCCAGGCTATTCGCGTGTGGAAATTCCCGCGCACCCCTGGAATACACGCGGCCAGGCTATTCGCGTGTGGAACTTCCCGCGCACCCCTGGAATACACGCGGCCAGGCTATTCGCGTGTGGAACTTCCCGCGCACCCCTGAAATACACGCGGCCAGGCTATTCGCGTGTGGAACTTCCCGCGTACCCCTGAAATACACGCGGCCAGGCTATTCGCGTGTGGAACTTCCCGCGCACCCCTGAAATACACGCGGCCAGGCTATTCGCGTGTGGAACTTCCCGCGCACCCCTGAAATACACGCGCCCAGGCTATTCGCGTGTGGAACTTCCCGCGCACCCCTGAAATACACGCGCCCAGGCTATCCCGCGCACCCCTGAAATACGCGTACCCTGCTCGCACGGGGCCAATCGCATGAGGTACTTCCCGCGCACCCCAGTGATACACGTAGCCCGCTTGCTGTGCTGGTACAGGGTTAGCGCAGCCCTTTGCGCTGGATTGGGTATGTTGATGGCTTTTCCCTGCGCGGGAGGCGTTCTTGGGGGCGTAACTGGCGCTGCTGCAGGGTCGCTGCGCCACTGTGCGCCACGGCTGGTTTTGGTGGCTGGAATCCATGAATATGCTGTGCGCGGAAATGGATTTCAGCGCACGCGGCTGGCGCAGGGATTCGCACGCGCACACTGTGCGCCAGCCGCGTGCGCCACTTGTGCGCTGAATTCTATGAATTACCCCCTAAATGATCACAAATGCACAGAATTAAACAATGACAAATTACTAAAATATGTTGTTACACATGTTCAGTTGGAAGGTTGTAATGTGGTCCCTGATGATACCCAGATGGATGGGCGAACAGTGGCCACACTCCAAAAAACCTCTGAACATGGAGAAATGAATAGAGTCTCTCGCGCAGAAATGGGTAAAAAGGAGGGAAAAATGTCTTTCCATTTACCAATGTGCTTAGCCAAAAGTGAAAAAGGCCTGAGAACGGTGAGTCCTGAAATCAGTAAGAATTCACACTTCTAATGTGTAGAGGAAGTTGAGGACAGGTATTATGCTCCCATCACTGTAGAAGAAAAATGCCAAACATTCGCAATGATTGACACTGGCGCACAGGCCACAATTATGTCCAAGGAGCTGGTAAAGAGTATCAATGAAGGGAGAACCCCACAGAATCAGATCACAGTGAAGGAAAATCAAAGTCCAGTGCATAACTTTAATGGGGAGGAGGTGCCCATCATAGGTGTAACTGAGGTTGACATAAAAATAGGAAAGCACAGAATGAAACAAGAGGTATTGATCACATCTATTTGTGAAATTCCATTTCAGATGTGGACAGATTGCCTGAAAAGATTGTCTCCTCTCATAGATGGGGTGAATGGAGTGATGTAGTCCTTAACCAAAAAACCATTGAGACCTAAGAAACTAAAATCACAAAACAGCAACATAAATGAATGTCACACCGTTGCCAAAACAAATGATGCTGTGGAGATATATCTCCAGAATAGTTGCATACCTAGTGTCAATGTTATATTAATGTGTCAAGACAAAATGCAGAGCGACAATGAAAGACTACCTGTACAAATATACTTGGACCCAATGAAAAATTGGCAGACCGCCATAGATGAGCACACCTTACGTTTTTATTTAAAAGAAAAGATATGCAAACAACATATTACTCCTAAAGCAGATTCAGAAAAACACATTACCACTCTTGCTGAAATACACATGGAAGATGAGCAACCATGGGTTCATGTTGGTATAAATGACTGTTTTAAAACAATAAAAGCCAATAATGGAGAGGGAGGAGAACCCGAAATTTAGAATTAAAAACCAATATGTTTCTGGGTTGGACAGTCCAGACTTTGAAAACCGAATTGCAGGCAGATGCATGCTTAAAATTAACATTGGGCAGAAAACAATTTACCATAATGTATGGATAGTGAGTGGAGCACAAAATGACTTTTACATGGGCAATGACATCATGCACAGAATGTGTATGGTGTTAGACTTCCTTAATCAAAAAATATGGTCGCGCCTAGGTGGGCCTGCACCTGAATTTGAAGACAAACGAAGGGCTTATCATTGAGCACAGCTGGTCCCATATGCAGTTGAATTAACGATGAGGAAGGATACTATTGTCCATGCATTCACCAAACAGGTTGCAATAACACTGAGGTGCAAAAATGGACAGCAGATGAAAGATTCTGATGCATTTGTGTGCCTGAATGAAGCCATAAAACAGCAAGGGCTGGATTATGAATGCATTCCATTGGTAGATATTGATGAAGGGTCTGTAAAAATGATGTTGAATAATAAAGGTTGTCAAGATATTCTTTTAGAGGAAAACTCTCCATTGGGAGTGGCTATACAAAATTCACATTATGCTGCAGATCTAAATAACATGGTGATTGGAAATATACCTGAAAGGTATGTAGATGGCAAGGGTGAGTTGCCAGAATACCTGAATTCTCAGCCCAAAGGAATATTTAAAATTCATTCTGTGTACCCTTATGATTCAAATGAGACAGTGTGCTTCCATCAAGAGGATTGCATAACATTTAATTTAAATGAAAATGAAGCAGAAAATCAGCCCATTGAAGTGGAATCTAATTTGCAGGAATTAGCAGGCGCCAAAGTATCTTTACAAAAAGCACAATGGTGCAAGAAAAAAGTGAACTTTCTAGGCCATGAAGTGACTGAACATGGGCTAAATCCACAAAAGAAGAAAATAGAGGCCATACAAAAACTAAAGGACCCTAAACATGTGAAAGGGGTAAAAAGTTTATTAGGGATGACAGGCTATAACAGAAAGTTCATTGAAAATGATGCAGAAATCACTCAACCATTGACTAAACTGCTAAAACTAAATACACCCTGGAAATGGGAAAAAGAGCAGTCTGAGGCAGTGGCTAAATTGAAGGAATGTCTTGTAAAGGCACCATGTTTAGCATGTCCCATAAGGGGTAGGGATTTCTTTATAGAAAGGGGTTTCTCTGAACAATGTATGTCAGCAGTGTTATCACAAAAACACGATTTGAATCACAAAACCATTGCCTATGCAAGTAAGGCATTTTCCCAAGTTGAAATGAAAATCAATGAATGTGAAAAGGCCCTATTAACCACTGTGTGGGCGCTACAACATTTCCGCCCTATTGTTCGGGGGGAAAAGGTGATTATTGAAACAAATCATCAACCTTTGCAGTTTTTAGAGAGTAAAAGAATTAGGTCAGGTAATCTAGCGCAGTCCAGAATCACTTCATGGAAGCTGGCATTACAAGGTTTTCCTGTAGAAGTGAGATATGGACAAAATAAAAAGAGCCCAATTGCTCAAGGGTTAGCTGACTTACATGACTGTGCAGCTGAACAAATACCAAACAAAATGGAAGTGGAACCTAGTTTGCAGGAATTTGAAAAATCACCACACAAAGCTTTTGATGAAAAAACATGCAAGGATTTGCCAACTGTACATGTGGATGGTTGTGCTTTTCACATTGAAAATGACAGTAATAAACAATTAGTGTCAGGAATAGGGAATGTCTGGTTGAAATGTGAAGGCGTCCCCAGTATAGGGATGAGGATTGGAGCTAGAAGCAGTCAAGTGGCGGAATTGGTGGCTATTTATAAAGCAATTGCTACTGCAGTTGATAATAAATTCAGTGAAATTGTCCTGGTGACTGATTCTGACTATGCACAAAATAGCTTTGTGGAGTATTTACCTGGCTGGAAAGCGAGAGGCATGATTACATACAATAAAAAGCCACTTAAACATGGAAAAATGATACAAGCCATAGACAAATTGGTGTCAGAGAATGATTTAACAATATACTGGAGAAAAACTTGTGGGCATTTAAAAACACCAGGAGAGGGAAATGATAAGGCAGACCACCTGGCTAAAATTGGGGCTGTGATGGGAGAATTGCTACCTATAGATGATTTACTGGGTGAAATACAAATTGATGCAGTAACACGTTCTAAAGCACCAAAGGAGGAAGATCAACCAGTGGTACAGTGGGGTCATGATACGCCAGACCAAGATTTGATTGAGGCACAAAAGAATGATCGAATTTTGAGAATCTATTATAATCATTTGATAGATCCTGAACAAAACCCTTTAACAGAAAATGATTGTATGGGAAAAGAAGAGTTGAGGGTGCTATTAAAGAATAAAAATCAAATTAGATTACAGGATGGACTCATGATTAGAGAGTCCATAACAGGACAGATACAGTGGGTGGTACCCCTTTCATTCAGAGTGCTAATGCTAAAACATGCACATGATGCAATAACTGCAGGCCACAAAGGTTCACAAAAAACATTGAAAATACTAAAAGATTATGCTTACTGGCCACATATGTCCCAAGATGTGGAATTATATAGTAGAGGATGTCTAGTATGCGCCCAATTTAAACCTGCTTCACCAATGCATAGAGCCCCATTGATGAAAAGAGGCCTAACTCTTCCATGGTCAGATTTGCAAATAGACTATGTAGGCCCTTTAAAAAGGTCGAGCAGAGGAAACCGTTATATTTTAAGTGTGATATGTTTGATGTCGAAGTGGATTGAATGTATTCCTGCACCAGATTGTAGTGCGCAAACAGCAGCCACATTGCTGGTAAACCAAGTGTTCTCAAGGTTTGGGTTGCCACAAAGAATTGAGTCAGACAGAGGAAGTCATTTCACAAGTACTCTAATGAGTAAGGTATGGCAAATACTGGGTGTGAAAAGGAAACTACATATCGCATATCTGGCAGCGTCTTCAGGTGGAGTTGAACGGAGCAATAGGTCTGTTGTGGACATATTAAAGAAATTTGTGGCAGAAGCAGGTTTCAGCTGGGATTTACGTTTACCGTTGGTTTTAACGGCAATCAGATCAACTCCTGCCAAAGCAACAGGTGTTAGCCCCCATGAGGTCTTGACAGGTAGGAAAATGGTGTTACCACAACACCTGCTATACAGAACACATGAGCAGACACTTGTGAGTGCATCCACAGTTCATGAGTACATTGATGAACTGAGGAAGCATTTGCAACATGTATTTGCTTTTGTGCAGAGAAATCTGGAAAGGTCTTCTGACAGCGCCAAGACATACTACGATAAAAGAACATTAGTGAGAGAATACAGTGTAGGGAATCAGGTGTATAAGTTTCATTTTGGAAAAAGTAAACAGAAACATTCTAAATTTCTAGCAGCCTGGCAGGGGCCATTTCGAATTATAGATAAGGTCTCTCCTGTAGTTTATACAATTTTGAAGAAGGAGGGTGAAACAGTAATAGAGCAATTTGTCCATGTCAATCAGATCAAACCATGTCATCCAAGACATGAGATAAAAAATCTGGAGCGTGTAGAAACAGATAAAGTCCCTTGAACACAAAAAGGTAAAATAAATGGGTACAGTCAGGACACCGTGACAGAGAAGTTAAAAAAAAGATGGTTGAAATGGTACATAAACACTGTAAGATATGTAAATATATATATAATATAAAAAAGAAGCTGAAGTTTATGGAGTCAGTGTGCAGAATGAAAATGCATTAAATATTGAATGTTGTTTTTATGTATGCTTGTTCTCTATAACCTGTGCTTAATTTCAGAAGGCGAAAGAAAAAGGGCGAAATGTTTTGCAAAGCAAGTTTTATTTTTGGCAAAAGGGTGAAGTTAGTATTGCACTATATACTTACAGGCCGATTCATGGAATAATTAGCGCGGCGCAAGTGGGCAAAAACGTGCGAATCGCAGTGGAATAGCGAAAATCGCAGTGCAATTGCGAAAATCGCACGAAAAGCAGCACACGACGATTCATGGAAGGCCGTGCGCGAGAAAACCAGCGGATGTGCGATAAAAAGTGCGCGGCGCACGTTGGCGCACAGGCCATCTAACAGCGTGCGCCAGGTCACTGCGAAAATCGCACAGGCCACAGCGAAAATCGCACATAGCGCGGCGCACGCAACAAAAGTAGGCGGAACACGGGCGTAACACTCGGAATGGGGAACAACTTGCCAAAACGTGGGCGTCACGGGGGAAGTACAGGGCACAAGTGCGCGGAACGCCCACACGCTCGCCTACAACACGTATTCATGGAATAGAATAGGGGAAAAAAGCGCACGCTCAAACCAGCGCACAGGCACAAACACGACCGCCACAAGAAAGCAGGCGGTAGCGTCTCTGCGGCTGTAAGAAATGTGCGCCAAAAGGTGCGCCAACAAATCGCACCTATATACTGCCATGATGAATGTCCCATACTGTGGCCCTCCAGGAAAAAAGACGTGCAAAGGGGTACCCACAAACACGGACACCCGCTGACAAAAAATACGTGTGCGTGTATACCGGGGTGCGCGGGAAGTCTAACACGCGATTTCAGCAGGGTACGTGCATCACAGGGGTTCGCGTGAAGTTTCACACGCGATCGGGTCTGGGGGAGCGGGCTACGTGTATATCAGGGGTTCGCGTGAAGTTCCACACGCGAACAGGCTGGGCGCGTGTATTTCAGGGGTGCGCGGGAAGTTCCACACGCGAATAGCCTAGGCGCGTGTATTTCAGGGGTTCGCGTGAAGTTCCACACGCGAACAGGCTGGGCGCGTGTATTCCAGGGGTGCGCGGGAAGTTCCACACGCGAATAGCCTGGGCGCGTGTATTTCAGGGGTGCGCGGGAAGTTCCACACGCGAATAGCCTGGGCGCGTGTATTTCAGGGGTGCGCGGGAAGTTCCACACGCGAACAGCCTGGGCGCGTGTATTTCAGGGGTGCGCGGGAAGTTCCACACGCGAACAGCCTGGGCGCGTGTATTCCAGTGGTGCGCGGGAAGTTCCACACGCGAATAGCCTGGGCGCGTGTATTTCAGGGGTGCGCGGGAAGTTCCACACGCGAATAGCCTGGGCGCGTGTATTTCAGGGGTGCGCGGGAAGTTCCACACGCGAACAGCCTGGGCTCGTGTATTTCAGGGGTGCGCGGGAAGTTCCACACGCGAATAGCCTAGGCGTGTGTATTTCAGGGGTGCGGGGGAAGTTCCACACGCGAACAGCCTGGGCGCGTGTATTTCAGGGGTGCGGGGGAAGTTCCACACGCGAATAGCCTGGGCGCGTGTATTTCAGGGGTGCGGGGGAAGTTCCACACGCGAACAGCCTGGGCGCGTGTATTTCAGGGGTGCGCGGGAAGTTCCACACGCGAACAGCCTGGGCGCGTGTATTTCAGGGGTGCGCGGGAAGTTCCACATGCGAATAGCCTAGGCGCGTGTATTTCAGGGGTGCGGGGGAAGTTCCACACGCGAACAGCCTGGGCGCGTGTATTTCAGGGGTGCGCGGGAAGTTCCACACGCGAATAGCCTAGGCGCGTGTATTTCAGGGGTGCGGGGGAAGTTCCACACGCGAACAGCCTGGGCGCGTGTATTCCAGGGGTGCGCGGGAAGTTCCACACGCGAATAGCCTGGGCGCGTGTATTTCAGGGGTGCGCGTGAAGTTCCACATGTGATTTGACAGTGTGGGTCCTCCCAGGTGTACCCTGTACACCCTCCACGGCCCCTGCAGGCAGCCCACACCACAGGGGACTACCCTGCATCCCTGGTCATGTCCCGCAGGCAGCCCACCCACCATGGGCATGCCCCCAGCAAAGGCACATGTCTCCTTGAACTAATGAACACCAACTCATGTCCCCTTGCACCCCCACCCCCCAGCACTGTGGGGCACCTGCCAGCAGGCCCCCACCCATGTCCAACTCATGTCCCCCACCCCCCCCACCCCCCAGCACTGTGGGGCACCTGCCAGAAGGCCCCCACCCATGTCCAACTCATGTCTCCCACCCCCCCCACACCCCAGCACTGTGGGGCACCTGCCAGCAGGCCCCCACCCATGTCCAACTCATGTCTCCCACCACCCCCACCCCCCAGCACTGTGGGGCACCTGCCAGCAGGCCCCCACCCATGTCCAACTCATGTCTCCCACCACCCCCACACCCCAGCACTGTGGGGCACCTGCCAGCAGGCCCCCACCCATGTCCAACTCATGTCTCCCACCACCCCCACCCCCCAGCCACCAGGGTCACCCTCCACCAGGCCCCCACTCATGTCTCCCACCACCCCCACCCCCCAGCCACCAGGGTCACCCTCCACCAGGCCCCCACTCATGTCACCCACCACCCCCACACCCCAGCAGTGCAGGGTCACCCTCCACCAGGCCCCCACTCATGTCTCCCACCACCCCCACCCCCCAGCACTGTGGGGCAACCGCCAGCAGGCCCCCACCCATGTCCAACTCATGTCCCCCACCCCCCCACCCCCCAGCACTGTGGGGCACCTGCCAGCAGGCCCCCACCCATGTCCAACTCATGTCTCCCACCACCCCCACCCCCCAGCACTGTGGGGCACCTGCCAGCAGGCCCCCACCCATGTCCAACTCATGTCTCCCACCACCCCCACCCCCCAGCCACCAGGGTCACCCTCCACCAGGCCCCCACTCATGTCTACCACCACCCCCACCCCCCAGCCACCAGGGTCACCCTCCACCAGGCCCCCACTCATGTCTCCCACCACCCCCACCCCCCAGCACTGTGTGGGACCTGCCAGCAGGCCCCCACCCATGTCCAATCCATGCCCCCCTGCACCTGGGTCCCAACATTCCCCAATCATGTCCGTAATGCCCATCCTCCCCTGCCAAAAGGCCCAACCAACTATCACACCCACCCACATATAAAAGGCAATTACATGTTACACCCCCAATGTAAATAATGCAATTTAACACATGTCTGTCACACACAATGGCTGCAAGTGAATGACAAAACACCCAACATGACATGCCTGAAAGCAATGAGATGATACGACACATTGAAGATTAAAAAAATAATATGTATTGAACAGCAAATAAGAAAAAACACAAAGCAAATCAAACAAAACAAGATGAATGTCCAAGAAAAAATTCTGAAAAATTAAAATAAGCCAATTAAGAAGATCATCCTGGGTCCATGAGCCCTACCAAATTAAACCTAACTGACTACTAACTAAAAAGTGAACTATATACAAAAAAGTGGTGCATTGTCCAATCGCAACCAAAAAAAAATCAAAAAAACAAGGGAAACCTAACCCTAACTATACAACTATATACAAAGGCAGCGGCCTATTCGGACGGCTCACTGGTTGTTGTCATGGGCCAGGGCATCATCGAACTCCTGGTCAATGGCTTGGAGGCGGGCATGTTCCCTGGCCCCGAGGTCCCGCAGGGATAACGCAGTGTCAAGCTCAAACTCCCTGCGAAGACCCTCGAGGCACTCAGCCCGCCTCAGCGCCCTCCGCATGGGGTCCTCCGCCCTGACCATCGTGAGCCGTTCCTCCTCTGCCCGCTGCCGCTCCGCACCTATCCGCTGGCACAACCTCTCCCACACGGAAGCCACTCCCATTCCAGGGTTCTCCTGCCCTCCGGCCGATGCCTGCACCCCTGATGTTGATGGCCCCGAGCCATGATGCCTCCCACGTTGAGCCTGCTGCTGCCTCCGACGCAACTGCCTGTGCCAGCACGACGGCATCCAGGCTGATGGAAACCACCGACGCCGTCGTGCACGTGCCCTGCCCGATGATGCCGTCACATCCTCCATCTGCTGGGGTCCAGTTGCTCTGGTGTCCACCCCTGCTGGATCTCTGACTCCCGACTGTGGCAGGGATGGGATCCCCACCGAGCTGGCTGCATTGGTCGGGGCAGGTCCACAGGGGGCCCTGGTGGCATCTGGGCTGGAAGACGGCAAGGAGAACGACTGGTGGATAGCCTGCACAGAGGAGGAGAGGGCCGCCACATTGGCCAACACATGCAGGAAACCCCCGAACATGGCCGATCCCAATTGGGCCACGTCGGCACGGTGCACTTCGTGATGACGTGCGTGCTCCTCCCGGGAAGCACGCACGGCATCACGAATCACAGCCGTGCGCATCGCGACCCCAATCAGGACCTTCTCCGCACGGCCAGGGGTTCCCACGTCCGCAGGTGGAGGGGAGTCAGGTGACATGGACATCCCCTCTACCTGCGGACAGGCCTGGGACGGGGCATCCCTGCTGGTGCATGGTGGTGCACTCACAGGGTCAGGGACAGCGACATGCACAGGCCCCTCCACGGTGACCTGTGCTGCCTCCTGCCCCTGGCCCTGGACTGCACCACTTGCACCAGCAGGGATGCCCCCACCAGGCCCCATGTGTGCCCCAGTGGCGGCCTCCTCCTCCTCTGTGCAAACCACCAACCTGGATGGCTCCTCACCGTCTCCCACCGTAGCAGGCCCCTGTGGGGGCTCACCCACCCCTTCCGCTGCAGCCGTGGGGGCATCCCCGCCGCCTTGCTCCACAGCGCCGTCTCCGCCCTCTTCTTCACTAGCCGCTGCGTAGAGGGAGACAAAGAACACAAGCATCAGGGCACTGTACAATGGTCCCCTAGACAGGAAGCAATAGCAGATGAGCACCACTGTCAAAGTACACTTCCATCATGTCCCTCCACAACACATGGGTCAGTCCAGGCAAAACACACACAGTAACAGGCATGGTGCATGCCATGGACATTTCCATGCATGTCCAATGGACTCTTGAAACATTCAATGATATGTAACTCACATGCATCATGCCTCATGCCCATCACATGCACACACTTCACCTCAGTCACATCCATCTGGCCCCAAACACACCAAACACAGCGGATACAAGGGTAATTTGGCTGCTTTACTGAATCTCTGCATTGTCACACACATGTGTCATGCATCCATGGCATGCACAAGTCACAGACACGCAGGTCAGGCACACAGACATGGCTACCATATATGTACCTGGCATCAGCACCCATCCCTCACCCCCACCCATGTCCAGGTACAGAGACTGGCATGCTCTCATGTTCAAAATCTGAATAGGGCTCCCCATGCGGCATTTCAACACATGCAACAACCATGTGCATCACACATCACTGGTCGCACATGCATTACCATGATGTCCCTGCACACATACATGCATACATGGCCTATGGCACACATACAGGCAAGTATCATAGAACCAGCACACCGCAACATGCCCTGTCTCACACAGTAATGCATGGACACTTACCGCTCAACTCCAGACGGGCCTCCCTCTCAAGGATCTGGGCGTGGAGCGCTGGGCGTACGCGTTCCAGGACCCTCATCTGGATGGAACTCATGCGGCCCCGGCCCCCCTCCACAAGGCGCCGGGCCTTCACAAGGGTCCTGGAACTCAAGTCCTCCCAGCGCTTCTTGATCTTCAGGACGTCGCGGGTTGCCACCCCCTCCGCGTTGATGGCAACCACACAGTCGGCCCAGATCCTCTGCCGTCCTTCCTTGCTGGCGCGGGACGATCCAAAGAGGGCATCATACTGCCCCAGGACATGCTCCACCAGGACACCAACTTCGGTGACAGTGAAGCTGGTGCCCCTTTGCCCCTCTGGCCTGGGGTTGCCACTGGTGCCAGATGTGGAAGTGCCCGACATGGCAACCCCAGAGGCAGGTGTGGGTGGGCAACTGGGTCCTGGGGCTGGGCTGTGGAGCGATGTAATACCAGTCGGGAGTCTTCAGTTCCAGCAGGGGTGGACACAGCAACTGGACCCCTGCAGATGGCTGATGTGCAGGCACCAAATGGCAGGGCACGGTGGCAGCAGGCAGGCAGGCAGGCAGGCAGCAGCAGATGGCACGTGGGAGGCTGCTCGGGGCACTGGGGGGCAGTAACTCGGCCTTCTGGGCAGGAGCGTGGGCTTCCGTGTGTTTTCGTGTGGCCAGCTTGATACGGAGTGATTTGGCACGTGAAAATCCTGCACGTCAGCGTGAAATCCGAGTAAAGGCCCTTAGCGCGTAAGCGCGTCAGCACGCATACGCGATTCTATTGGACCAGAGTCCCTCAGCGCGTAAGCGCGTCTGTGACGTGACCCGCACGGGTGTTCCCCACTCAGCACGTGATGACGGGGCACACGTGGAGATACTGCACGTCAGAGTGTCATCGCGTGTAATTGGACAAAAGTGCGCGTACACGCGATTGGCCTATGTACGTGTATTTAATGGGTGCGCGGCCACTTACACACGCAAGTACGTCAGCGAACCTGTATCACGTGGTGCGTGTGAATTTCCGCACGCTATTGGACTGGGAACTGGATTCCAGGGGTGTGCGGGTCACACGCTGTATCCCGTGGTGCGTGTGAATTTCCACACGCTATTGGACTGGGAACTGGATTCCAGGGGTGCGCGGGTCACACGCTGTATCCCGTGGTGCGTGTGAATTTCCACACGCTATTGGACTGGGAACTGGATTCCAGGGGTGCGCGGGTCACACGCTGTATCCCGTGGTGCGTGTGAATTTCCACACGCTATTGGACTGGGAACTGGATTCCAGGGGTGTGCGGGTCACACGCTGTATCCCGTGGTGCGTGTGAATTTCCACACGCTATTGGACTGGGAACTGGATTCCAGGGGTGCGCGGGTCACACGCTGTATCCCGTGGTGCGTGTGAATTTCCACACGCTATTGGACTGGGAACTGGATTCCAGGGGTGCGCGGGTCACACGCTCGCCTAGAACACGCGCTAAGCATAAATTGCGGACTTTAACAATAACAAGCTCAGACGCCAGGATGAACATACCGTTCCTAGCAGCAGTGGCAGTGGGCTACCAAAGGAGGAGGAGGAGGATAGTCAGGGCCAGAATATTCACACCCAGAACCAGCCTTTTCGGGATGCCTGATGACCAGGTGTATGGGAGGTACAGGTTTCCACCACACATCATACTGGACCTGGTGAGTGAGTGGGAGGATGACCTCACATCACCCACCCTGTGCTCCCAAGCACTCAGCCCCCTGGAGAAGGTCTTCAATGTACTGCACTTCTTAGCCACTGGATCATTTCAGCGGACAAGTGCCATAGTGGGTGGGGTGTCACAGGCCACCCAGTCACGCTGCCTACACCAGGTCTTGAACATCATGACTGCACGCCCATCAGTCCGCAGGCACATATACCTGCCCAGAACACCTGCAGAAAGGCATGCTGCCGCCCTGGATTTTTACGCAGTGGCACGATTCCCCAAAGTGCTAGGTGCCATCGACTGCACCCATGTGGCTCTACGTCCCCCCAGGGCATCTGAGCACATCTATAGGAACCGCAAGCACTGGCATTCCATCAACGTGCAGGTAGCATGTAATGCCAAGGGAATCATCACCTCAGTATATGCCAACTATCCCGGCTCCACCCACGACAGCTTCATTTACCGAATGTCCACCCTAAGCCGGGACCTAGAAGCTGGGCGGCATGGCGATACATGGCTGCTTGGTGAGTATGTATGCCACTGCACATGCATGCATGTTGGATACTGAGCAAGGTCACAACCTCACCAATGATACCAATCCCCACCTCCACAGGGGACAGTGCCTACCCTCTCAGCCCCCACATGATGACGCCAATTCGGAACCCCACCACGCCACCCCAGGTAAGATTTAACACAGCCCACATTACAACCAGGGGCATAGTGGAGCGCACATTCGGAGTGCTAAAGTCACGCTTTCGCTCCCTTGACCGTTCTGGCGGGCAGCTGTTATACGCTCCCCCAGTAGTGTGCAGGATCATAGTGGCAGCATGTGTCCTGCACAACGTTGCAACACGCCGGGGCCTGGCCGTGGACATGGTGGTGGCCCCACATCCCCAACCACATGCACAGCCGCTGCGCATGGGAGGGGAAAGGGCACGGGGGGAGGCAGCCCGTACACAGCTAGTGGCTAATTACTTCACATAGAAATCACACCCCTGTGGAGTGCACACTGCCCTGGCACATTCCATCTGACAATCAATGATGACTCAACCTGACACTGATCCTGAATGTGTGGAGAATGAACCGGGAATTCCATGTCAGCCTGAGATTGTTCACCTGGAAGTGTCACAATGTGTGCATCCCTACCCACACAGACACCACCAATGCAGTTTTGTGAAGTTACACATTGAAGCAGCTAAAATGAATACCCACTTGCAAAATGCAACAAGAGGACAGTGCCATGTCAGCCAACCCAACCCCAGCACTGCCACACGACACACCGTGCCATGTCATGCTAATTGCAGGTAAACAAAGTAATCCCCACAACATGACATCACTCTCACTATGTACAGTGGCACTATTAGAAACCTGCAACACCTGAAATGCTCACAGCAATGCCGGACCAACAACATACTTGAGCACGTAGTACCATTAACATGACATCAAAAATGTTACATATTAGTAGTCTCACCACCTGGAAATGCCTGCACTCCCACCACTACCAACTGTGCAGTGTTGGCGCCATGTAGAGTTGTAGGTGCACTGCTGCCAACATGGTCCCCATCGCCAGACTAGAGGTCCTTGTGTGGACTTGAGGAAGGGACCTGCAAATTGGGAGGTAGACACAGAAGAAGAGTTACACATCAATGCAACATGCAGTGTACAACACAACAGCAATATGCACTATGAATGTATACACAGTATTGACTACAGACTGGCCACACAGCTCATGGGAGTCCAACGTCACTGTGTAATTCACTGTCACTTGGGCACACCCTTTGCAAGCCCATGGAAACGGGAAGCAGGAGGGGTGTGTGTGACTCAAACCCAAGCATCTGAACCAAATACATTACAAGCCTGCATGTGCCCAGCCACAATGCAGCGTATGCCCACAGGAACCACGGAAGCCAACACATCGAAGCCAACACATCGAAGCCAACACATCGGAGCCAACACATCGGAGCCAACACATCGGAGCCAACACATCGAAGCCAACAGATCGGAGCCAACAGATCGGAGCCAACAGATCGGAGCCAACAGATCGGAGCCAACAGATCGGAGCCAACAGATCGGAGCCAACAGATCGAAGCCAACAGATCGTCCCAAAAAAATTGGGAATAAAAGAAATCAAAATAAAAATAAAAATAAGAAACAATCAAAAATGGCCATTGATGGGCCCGGGGGGGTTGGGGAGGCCACCCAGGAGGTCCGAGGACAGGATGCACACCAGAACCCACCTGCGTGGATCCTGGGAAAATAAAACACCTCCATGGGCTCATGGCCCACACGGCTACCCTATTGTGGGAGTATCACTGCTGTCGCTATTATCACCCTGTGCAGCTGCATCCGGAGGTGGTTGCACTATGGGAGGCAGCCCACGCAAGGCCCTAGTCTGCTCCTCCATGGCTGCAAGCATGCGGGTGTGGTAGGTCTGGTTCTGGAGGATGAGTGTGCGGAGGTCCCCATGCAACAACTCACGGGATACCCGGACCTCCGCCCTCGTTGCCTGCATCTCAGCTGAGAGCGTACGGGTGAGACGCTCCAGCTGCTGTTCTGTCCTTTGGTGTGTTGAAGCCTCAAGCTCAACAAGAGTCGTCCTGAGGTGTAGGAGCTCCTGCCTCAGGGCTTCCCTGTGGCCCTGGGACTCAATGGAGATGGCCTCCTGCAGAGTCGCCAGTGCCGCCCGCCTGTCCCTGTTGGACCCCAACATGTCCTCCCTGTGTGACTGGCAGATGGAGTCGGTTGCCTGCTCTAGTCACTCCATCAGCCTTTCTGGGGGGACAATGGAAGTGGCCACCCTATCCATGGCCTGAGCCATCATCTCGGATGATGCAGCCTGTTGGGTAGCCATACCGTAAATGGATTGCTCCCATGCGGTATTGCCGGGTGGCGTACGGCCACCACGTCGGCGGGCACCACACCTGTCTGGGGCAAGGCGAACTGCGCCTTGCTGTGCCGGCACTGCCTGAGGCTGCAGGACTGCATTCCCCATCTGATCTGCTGGCCCAGGAACAGGATCAGATGTCGCGGAGTGTGACCCTGCATCCGTAACCACCGAAGGCGTAGCTGCCAACACTGACATCCCCATGGAGGGTACTGACCCTGGTGCAGGTGGGTGAGACAGAACAGAATCCCTCCCTGGAACACTCACCTGCGACGGCACGTAGGTCTCATCCGAATCAACACCTGAGTACAGCTCGGGGGAGGTGCAGCCAGAGACACCCCTTGAGAGCACGACCTGCAGCACTTGTGGGTTCTCCCCCACCACCACACCACGTCCCTCACTGGTGGTTGGTCGGCCCTGGGACACCTCCTGGGTCTGCACCATCTCCACAACCCCAGCAGTATCAGGTGCGTCTTCCCCTGCAAAGACATGAAAACAAAGTAATGGAAACAGGCATTAGCACCATGGCACACATTGAGGGCTGAGAAGCAAGAGAACCAGTACTTGATTGACACATGTCCCACATGACTAAAACCCTCCCATGCATGCACCCTCACTGCGTATGAAGTGCAGGCAAATGGCACACACTGATGACACCAAGATGGAAGATGAACACATTTTCTGCATGCTGCCTGGCAGTGGCATCACACATTGGCCTGTGATTGGCAGGTGAAACACACATGCCATCACACAGATGGCATGTACCATTGCTATTGAGTGAAGATGGAGAGGAGGGCAGCACCTATTCATTCAGTCCAGTTCCCGCATGTAATAGCTTTTCTGATTCTAACAGGTCAGATTTTTCACCTGGAGCTGCCAGTCTGAAATGGTCAAATTGCACAGGGACATGTGTGTACAAATGATATCCAGGTAACAAAGTCACTCCACTTTACCATACCCATGTCAGACATGTGACTAGTGGACAGCGACATGCCTAGTGAAAGTGGTGGAATGCAAACAAACTGACTGAATGAACAGTGAAAAATAAGCAAATATGTTGTGTCAAGGTGACACTTCAAGGGCAACTGGCGTGCAGTTGTGCTAGATGTCTACTGTTGGCAGAAGGGATACTGCTATGGCCAAATGCAGCTGCGCAGGAAGTATTGCATGAAGCACATGGCTGACCCATACGACTGAGGCGCACACACTCTCACCTGGCACCCAAACAGAAGCCCTCACACACACACCATGCACATGGATGACACACACATGCATGTGCACTCACCGGACAATGCCTCGTAATCAGCCAGATCTCCCACGCCTTGGATCTGTTCCTCCGTGACGTAGGTCCCAGCGACTGACTCATGTGGAGTGAGTTACATGTCTACTACTGGAGACCCACCTCCAGTCACTAGAGTTGCGGCATGACTTGAGGCCAGCTTACTCTTTGCCCTGCGCTTTAGGTCATTCCAGCGCTTATAGCAATCATTGGCTGTGCGCCTCACGATTCCAAGGGCACTTACGATGTCCGCAACGGTCTGCCAGTGTGCCTGGCGTTGTGCAGGTGTGGTCTTGGATCCTGCAACAATGACCATCTCGTTGTCATGTCCGGACACATACTCGACAAGTGCATTCAGTTCGTCATCCGTGAAGCTGGGCTTCCTGGACGGGCCGGACTGTGTAGCCGTGTCTGGGGCATCAGCCTGTGCCGGACGAGCACTCTTCCTTTTCCGCTTGGAAGGTGGTGGTGATCCTGAGTGTCCTGCGCCGCTCTGGACACTAGGGGCAGGAGCCCTGGTGGACTCTGTATCAGGAGTGTGGGATTGCACACTCAGCATGGGAGTTGGTGCAGGCATTGGCTCTAGTGTGATGGTGTCAGGGGGAATGTCAGCAGCATGGACTAGGACCGACACTGTCCTGGCTGGGTGTGTGAGGGCTGGGGTGGATGGAGCCGCAGCTGCCCCTGCAGCCACTCCGCCCTGCCTCCTTGGTGCAGCAGATGACCTTGCTGCCCCAGATCCACGTGGCATGATGGCATCAACGTGCACCAGCGCACGTGTCGTAGCCCTGCTGACCTGGAAGTCAGCCATGGAGTCAGCCAGGTGTGGTGCCACAATGGGCTGGTCCAACAAGGGCTGAGCATGGATGGTGTCAGCCACTTCAGCCTCAACGGGAGGGGGGGGGGGGAGGGGGGGGATGATGGGTGCCCTTGACTGGTCCTCCACACATGGGGGGACAGGCTCACCCTGCAAGTTACGACCACGTCCCCTACCGGATCCACCACGGCCACCACTTGTGGCTCTTCCACCTTTGCCACCCTTACGGAATCCTCGCCTCCCAGCCATGGCACTGATATTAATGTGCGTATGGGAGTGGCTGTAGACAATTGTCCTGGGCAATTGGGGGTCAAAGGGGTTGGGTACCAGATGGTAATTGTACCCTAGTGCTCTAGCACGGCTGATTGTAACCCCTGGGGAAAGATGACGGGTCACGCAACGCACAGGAGGCCCAAAAAAGGGAGATGACGTGCGCGCAACCCCTCCTAGACCACGTGTGCAGAAAGAAAAACCTGCACTACGCTGTGGCACCCAGTAACACAAGAATGAACCTATGCGTGTCACACGCCGCCTAGAATGACCTCTGAAGGGGTAGGCTACACACGGGGCAAGCACAGAAGTTGGATACGTGCGTGACTCACCGTCTGCCAGGTAAAAGAGCGTGAAGAATGAGCGCGTTTGGCTGGCTAAACCCCCGCCAAAAGAAGATGTGTACGCTGTCTGAGAAGACAGGACACCAGTAGAAGGGGACACTGTTTGAGGGAACAGGCCCAGGTAAACCAGTAAAAGAGAAAAAAGAGAAAAAGCTGTCAGAGGTAACAGGGAATACGAACTGGAAACGCCGTGAAGTAAATCGCGTGTGAAACGACAAGAAGTATAGAATTCACCCACTCGCTCTCCACGAAAAGCACGTACAAGGAAATGGTGTTCTACATGTACCTTATATACAGGCCCACACGTACAGCGTCACTTACGCGGCGTGTACGTTCACCAATCACACGCTTTGTCACTCCTGCGTGTAGATCCATTTTCACCAATCACACGCTTTGTCACTTCTGCGTGTAGATCCATTTTCACCATTCACACGCTTTGTCACTTCTGCGTGTAGATCCATTTTCACCAATCACACGCTTTGTCTCTTCTGCGTGTACATCCATTTTCACCAATCCCACGCTTTGACACTGGGACGTGTCACACAACAATTTCCTGCACGTGCAGGTGACTATAGGCGCGCATATGCTGTTGACGGGTTTACGCGCTAAGGGCCTTTGCTGACGTGTGGGATTTCACTCCCTATCAGGCTGTCCACGCGTTCACACACGAGAGACCACGCTCCTGGCCAGGAGGCCAAATTACTGCCCCCCAGAGCCCTGAGCACGCTCCCACCTGCCATCTGCTGCTGCCTGACTGCCTGCTGGCCACGTGCCCCACAGTGCTGGTGGGTGGGGGTGTTGGGAGACATGGGTGGGGGCCTGGTGGAGGGTGCCCCTGCACTGGTGGGGGTGGTGGGAGACATGGGTGGGGGCTTGGTGGAGAGTGCCCCTGGTGGCGGGGGGGGTGGGGGTGGTGGGAGACATGGGTGGGGGCCTGGTGGAGGCTGCCCCTGGTGGCGGGAGGGTGGGGGTGGTGGGAGACATGAGTGGGGGCCTGGTGGAGGCTGCCCCTGCACTGCTGGGGGGTGGGGGTGCAGGGGGACATGAGCAGGTGTGCGGGGTAGTCCCCTTTTTTGTAGGCTGCCTGCAGGGGCCGTGGAGGGTGTACAGGGAACACCTGTGAGGACCCACCCAGCCTAATCGCGTGTGATGATTCCCACGCACCCCTGTAATACACGTACCCTGGCCAATCGCGTGTTAAACTTCCCGCGTACCCCTGTAATACACGTACCCTGGCCAATCGCGTGTTAAACTTCCCGCGTACCCCTGTAATACACGTACCCTGGCCAATCGCGTGTTAAACTTCCCGCGTACCCCTGTAATACACGTACCCTGGCTAATCGCGTGTTAAACTTCCCGCGTACCCCTGTAATACACTTACCCTGGCTAATCGCGTGTTAAACTTCCCGCGTACCCCTGTAATACACGTACCCTGGCCAATCGCGTGTTAAACTTCCCGAATACCCCTGTAATACACGTACCCTGGCCAATCGCGTGTTAAACTTCCCGCGTACCCCTGTAATACACGTACCCTGGCTAATCGCGTGTTAAACTTCCCGCATACCCCTGTAATACACGTACCCTGGCCAATCGCGTGTTAAACTTCCCGCGTACCCCTGTAATACACGTACCCTGCCTAATCGCGTGTTAAACTTCCCGCGTACCCCTGTAATACACGTACCCTGGCTAATCGCGTGTTAAACTTCCCGCATACCCCTGTAATACACGTACCCTGGCCAATCGCGTGTTAAACTTCCCGCGTACCCCTGTAATACACGTACCCTGGCCAATCGCGTGTTAAACTTCCCGCGTACCCCTGTAATACACGTACCCTGGCTAATCGCGTGTTAAACTTCCCGCGTACCCCTGTAATACACTTACCCTGGCTAATCACGTGTTAAACTTCCCGCGTACCCCTGTAATACACGTACCCTGGCCAATCGCGTGTTAAACTTCCCGAATACCCCTGTAATACACGTACCCTGGCCAATCGCGTGTTAAACTTCCCGCGTACCCCTGTAATACACGTACCCTGGCCAATCGCGTGTTAAACTTCCCGCATACCCCTGTAATACACGTACCCTGGCCAATCGCGTGTTAAACTTCCCGCGTACCCCTGTAATACACGTACCCTGCCTAATCGCGTGTTAAACTTCCCGCGTACCCCTGTAATACACGTACCCTGGCTAATCGCGTGTTAAACTTCCCGCATACCCCTGTAATACACGTACCCTGGCCAATCGCGTGTTAAACTTCCCGCGTACCCCTGTAATACACGTACCCTGGCCAATCGCGTGTTAAACTTCCCACGTACCCCTGTAATACACGTACCCTGGCTAATCGCGTGTTACACTTCCCGCGTACCCCTGTAATACACTTACCCTGGCTAATCGCGTGTTAAACTTCCCGCGTACCCCTGTAATACACGTACCCTGGCCAATCGCGTGTTAAACTTCCCGAATACCCCTGTAATACACGTACCCTGGCCAATTGCGTGTTAAACTTCCCGCGTACCCCTGTAATACACGTACCCTGGCTAATCGCGTGTTAAACTTCCCGCGTACCCCTGTAATACACTTACCCTGGCTAATCGCGTGTTAAACTTCCCGCGTACCCCTGTAATACACGTACCCTGGCCAATCGCGTGTTAAACTTCCCGCGTACCCCTGTAATACACGTACCCTGCCTAATCGCGTGTTAAACTTCCCGCGTACCCCTGTAATACACCTACCCTGGCTAATCGCGTGTTAAACTTCCCGCATACCCCTGTAATACACGTACCCTGGCCAATCGCGTGTTAAACTTCCCGCGTACCCCTGTAATACACGTACCCTGGCCAATCGCGTGTTAAACTTCCCGCGTACCCCTGTAATACACGTACCCTGGCTAATCGCGTGTTAAACTTCCCGCGTACCCCTGTAATACACTTACCCTGGCTAATCGCGTGTTAAACTTCCCGCGTACCCCTGTAATACACGTACCCTGGCCAATCGCGTGTTAAACTTCCCGCGTACCCCTGTAATACACGTACCCTGGCTAATCGCGTGTTAAACTTCCCGCGTACCCCTGTAATACATTTACCCTGGCTAATCGCGTGTTAAACTTCCCGCGTACCCCTGTAATACACGTACCCTGGCCAATCGCGTGTTAAACTTCCCGAATACCCCTGTAATACACGTACCCTGGCCAATCGCGTGTTAAACTTCCCGAATACCCCTGTAATACACGTACCCTGGCCAATCGCGTGTTAAACTTCCCGCGTACCCCTGATATGCACGTTACCCGCTTTGCGTTCCTTGTTTGGCAGCCCTGTAAACTGGTCCAGGGTTAGCGCAGCCCTTTGCGATGATTTAGTGATTTTGATGGCTTTTCCTTGCGCGAGGGCATTCTTGGGGGCGTTACTGGCGCTGCTGCAGGGTCGCTGCGATACTCTGCGCCACGGCTGGTTTGGGAGCATGAAATCCATGAATACGCTGTCCGCGGAAATCGGTTTTAGCGCACGTGCCTGGCACAGTCAATCGCACGCGGACACTCTGCGCCAGCCGCTTGCGACACTTTTCAGCGAAATTCTATGAATTACCCTGTTAATCTGTTTCTTTTCTATTTGATTTAGAATATTAACATATTTGTACCGGAGGTCACGGGAGACGATGGAGTCCTGGAGTCCCCTGGATGAAGACCAAAAGATGCCTGCCTCCGGGTGGAGGTGAAGACAAAATAACCGGAATGCCAAAAGAGATGACTCCTATGGAAAAGGATCCAAGAATGCCAAGATGAAAGAGTACCCGAATGAACCAAAAGAGGCAGACAAGTATCCTGGCATATGGAGTTCCACGTATTTATTGTTTTAATTAATTATTTTAATTTGGTATGTTAATTATTTATTTTAGTTGGTTGTTTTAGTTTGTTGTTTTCAATTGACTTATAAAATTGGAACACTGGACTATGGACACTTCCATTGGGAAGGCAAATGTAGAACATTTTGTAAGAATTGATGAATTCAGATGAATTTTAATATTATGTTGATTGAACAGTGGTTTTTCAAATTTTTCATTTTTGCACGTGAATATTCATTTTATTGGATTGACACATTTTGAAAAGAAGAAAAGAAGCAAATTGTTTTTTTTTCCAATTGGCTTGGATCGTAGCCAAGTTAAAAACAAAAGGAGGTGATATGTAGGATTGTTTGGCGTGTTTTGGGAGCACAGAGCACAGCACCACTGCACAGGATCAATGTATAGCATGTTTTTTGAAGTGCATCACCACTGCATGGGTTTGGTGCATTGCTATAAGGTGGTACAGCAAGGCATGTGTTGCCAGTGTAACATGGACATGTAAATGAAAACAGTCTATGCAGTCAAAACGATGTATACATATAAAATGCAAATAATTTTTGTTCACAGTTAAAAGCATATATTTTTTACCTGAAATTCCTCTGTTGCAGGAGACACATTTGAGGATTAATGAACTAACCTCATTAACAAAAAACTAACATGCTAACTCATTAATAAAATAATGTGTTCTCCAGTGCAAAATGGATGGAAAAGACAGGCTCTGAAAGTAATTTTAAACGCGCATCCAGATTTTTTTTTTCTTTTTGCTGCTCTGTGCTGCTCTGTCCACAGTATTTGCAGGAAGCAAAGACTCGAATAGCAGGAAATCAGTTTTGTTACAGTTGCTTACTGTAAAAGATTTCTATTGTGTGCAGGAGGAGGATAGGACATAGAGGATTCTTATTGGACAAGCATCATATTAGAGGCTGTAACCAAGTTTTCCTGTAGAATCTGGGGGAAGGAGAGAGGCGGAAGTCTTTTCACACAGCTGGGAGAAAGACCTGGCTGGTGGCTGAGTTCCTGATTGAAAAAGCAGATCCCAGCTGCACTGCTGCAGAGTCTGGGAATCCCAGACAATAATCCCTGGTTTGAGTAACGGCTGATGCCTGTTCTCACTGGGGTGCTTGAAGAGGGAATTGCCACATCCAGAAGGCGACCAGCCGAAGAATTTCACATGCTGAACAGATTAGGTAATTATACATTGCAAAGTACGGGGGCAGTGTGCGTGAATGCGAAACTATTCAGTCAGTGTTGAAGAAAGAATTCCAGTGTCTTATCAACAGGTTTAATGTTGCGACTGTTCTCGTCGCCCTCTTCTCATTTTGTTACAGATAATGTTGACTGTGCTATTTCATTTATTTCTGTAAAAAGAGTAAGATCATGTCTAAATGCAATTTTTATAATAGACAAACATATCTGAAAGCAGACGGGTAGTGTGTTTTATTTTCTCTTTCCTTTGTGCATTTACCATTATAGTGCTGATGATGTGGGGAGATGTTTAGACAGTGCAATTGTCATTTTTAAGGTAGCTAAAAATAAGACTTGGCTGCAGCCGTGTGCACGATTTCATTCAGTATGAACAATTATAAATAACTGTGTGTGTGAAATAGCCTGCTGAAGGTAAATGAGTCAGCAGAAAGAGAGGCCCTGGACATAGTTCACTGATGTAGATAAATTGATGATAAATACCGCATTTAGTTCGCTGCCGTAGATAAGACAGCGAGGACAGCCCATGGTGGCACTCCAATTGAAAATGTGGTGTTCCTGAAATGTAAGCCTGAGGTCTCTCTAGTGATCACATGAACAAACTAAGCAAAAATAAGGGGTTCTGGATATTGGGGCCACATATAAAACAAAGGAATTATGCTCACCAGAAATACCACCAATAACGCATACCAACATAATGTATACTGTAGTACTATATACTAAATCTAATCTGAATGCAAAGAGTGATTATTACTGAATTATTTTCATTTTGGCGGTAAGAAAATACCACCAGGCCCCAAATCTATACAAAATACCCTACAGAACCCTGCAGGACTCCACAGGTGAAGGGTAACATTGACGATCATGGGGAGTCCACCTGAACCTGCTGCTGGCGGTTGGCAAGGCAGGACTTCAACCAGTGTAGGTCAAGGTTGCTTATCCCCATGCGCCAATCTATGGTGTGCATCAGCTCCTGGTGGTCTACTGTGTCGAAAGTGGATGAAAGGTCAAGTACTACTAGGAGGCAGGGGTGACCATCATCAAGGATGTTGAGGGTGTTCTCGAACACCTGTATGGTTGCTGTCTCCATGCTGCATCTGGGTCTGAACCCAGATTGGTAGGTTTGGAGGAATTGGTTAGTGTTAATGTCTTGCTGCAGTTGTGTGGCTACCACTTTCCTTGATGATTTTACCTAGCAAAGGAAGATGATGGGTGATGGGTCAATGGTTACCTAAGTAGGATCCAGAGTGGGTTTCTTTAGTAGAGGGGGGATTTGTCATGTCTTTAAGGTTGATGGGAAAGTGCCTTGAGTTCAGGAGCTGTGGATGATCTCCAGGTAGGGAAGGAGAGCTTCTGCGGGCAGTGTCTTGAGGATGAATGCTGGGAGGATGTCATCTGTATATGATGTGGCTTTCAGGGTGGCATGGGTTTACACCAGGACCTCTATTGTGAGTGTCTTGAATGTTGTCCAAGGTGTGGAGATTTCACAATTTGGGTCTGTGGTGGCAGAGCTGGTGTCTATGTGTTGGCCAATCTTGCTCATTTTGACAACGAAGAAGGTGTTGATGACAGTGGATTTTTTCAATGGAGTGTGGTATGGCAGGTCCGGGTAGCGGGTTGACACAGTGCTTGACGGCTTTGAAGATGGCTTTGCTTTTGTAGTCAGCTTCTGCTATGAAATTCTTATATTGGGAGGCTGTGTTGATTAGTTGTTGGTGGGATGCTCAGACTTTCCTTGAGGAGCAAAAAGTAGCATGTGGTCCTGAAGCAGAGCAGATGTGTCTGTTCTTTCCTGATGACTCTTTTTCTACGGATGAGTTCTTGCATGTACCAGGTTTGCAGGTGTATTGTTTCAGAGGTGCGTGTCACTTGATGAAGGCTTACAGGGTGGTGTTGATTGCTTCCAGTAGGGAGTTGCAGTTCGATTGGGGGTGTTTGGTCCTTGTCTGGTGGAGGTTAGCAAGGTCTTCCATGAGGGCTTCGACCGGAAAGTTCTTGAAGGATGTGAAGGTTTTGTCTGATGGATTTTTGCTGGGAGTAATTGACCGTGGTGGTGTGCACGATGTTGAAAGGCATGACTAGGTGGTCAGACCAGTAAAACAGGAGATGAGAGTTGTAGTCGAGGGAAGACAGTGCAGTGATTAATAGTTCAAGGATGTTACCTTTCTCAGTTGTTTTCTTTCTTTCATGTGCTGTATGAGGCTGGGGGTTTTGAGAAGGCTCAGGGTGTGTAGAAGGCTGAGGAGCGCTTCTTTCATTGGTTTGGTGGCCTTGTTGTCTGGGAGTATGGCATTGCCTAGGAAGATGTTTTTGGCATGCGTGAGGGACATGGTTGTGACCAGGTCGGTGCAGTCTCAGGTGAAGCGAATTTTGAGTTTCCGTGGTCTGTAGATAGATGGAATCTGGCTGTGTCCATTTGGGAGAGCGGTAAGTGGCAGTAGAGGACTTTGAAGGAGCCAATGTTGTTGATGACAAGTCTGGTGCAGGGCCACAAAGTCTTGTGGATGACTGCAAGGCCTCTGCCTATCTGGTTTTGCCAGTCTCTGTGTTGGATGCTGTAGCCTTTGGGGGCAAAGCCATCAAGGATGTGGATGGAGGTGGGTGTCAGCCAGGTCTCAGTGATGAAGATGGCATTCAAGGTCGTGTCTAGTGATGAGGTCAGTGATTGCTGCTGCACTGGTGATAGCAGAGCGGATGTTGGCAAGCATCAACTTCCATGTTGTGGGCAGTGAGTGGGTGCTGATGGGCTTGGGGTTGAGGTGACATTTCATTTTGTGGCATATTTCACTCTGTCCCTCCAACACAACGTTGGATGACTAATTAGAGTACTGTCTTTGTTGGGGGCTGCCAGTGGGTTTCTGTGTTTTGCAGTCTAGTTTTGATGCCATTTTATTTAATTCTGTCCATGCCCACCACACAAGTTCATTAGTACATTGTGTAGCTTAAAAAGTGAATATCTTGAGTTTGGATGCTACAATTTTCAAAATATTTTCAAAATATGTGTTGCATGCACTACTGTGTAAGGCAGATGTCTGAGCCATATAGCTTCAAAATAGAAGCAGACAATGTTTATTTATAATGGGCTTAATGGTGCATTGTTTCGTCTACACGGAAAGTTATATAAAACTAAGCAGGGTTTCTTTACTATCTTTTTCTGCATTACACCTTTGCCATTTGGCTGACGTGTATGCATGCAGCCAAATCAGTTGCATTCCACATTTGTTGATTTTTCATGGATATGAAAAAACTTTACAGAGGAAAAACATTCTTCATTGTTCTATTTACATCTTCAACACTAAGCCAGTGTGCCCGGTGAAGACCAGGCCCAATAACTTCTTTGGGTGGCACGGCAGATCATAGAACAGAGCCTTGACAACATAAAGGTTGATTAGTTTCTGAAAATTGGAAACTGGCCAAACTGGCCAAGCTCTATTGAAATGCATGTATCTCCATTGTCAGTGTGTCAAGGGATGCACAAAGGAGAGCCCAGTAGGTGAGCATTTTTTGGAAACTAATCATGCACTTGAGGATTGCAACATGGTGTACTCTGGGGTAATTTCTTGACTCACAAAGCCAGGCATGCTTATGAATTCAAATAAATGCATCCCTTTTAATACAATGCCAAGGGACTTGAACAGACATCATAGCTGTATGAGTCACTGTCCCAACTAACGGACTCTCACTTTTTTTCACCCATAGATATGCAGGGCTCACAACAGTCAAACCTGAACATTTCCATCATTATTTTTCACAGCAGTTCATAGACACCCAACTGATACTGCACTATCCCTACTAGCCTTTCTAAGTCAATGGCCCTCATTACGACCCTGGCGGAATTCGCGGTGCTAAATGCACCGCGGAGCACGGTGGAAAGCCGCCGATAGCGCCATGGGGGTTGGCGGATTTACCACCCCATGCCGACCTTGGCGGAGCGGTAAATCCCCAATCCCCATTTTGCCCTTCCCCATTCCCATTCTTGCCCCATAGGGTATAATGGGAGTGGGGAAGGCGTTAATTACGCCACCGTAAAGTACGGTGGCGTAATTAACAACGAGGTCCCTTAGCGCCATGGATTTCTCCGCCCGGTAAAACCAGGCGGAGAAAGGCTCCATGGCGCTACGGGAACTCGTAGTAGGGCGGACAGGTCCGCCGCGAATAACGCTGGCGGAAACCCACTCCGCCAGGGTCGTAATGAGGGCCAATGTCTTGTTGCTAGACTCTTTCCAACCCAGCCCCATCTGCCCTCAAAATGCCCCAGTCCAAAAGCTTCTGAGAGGCGCATGCAGGCTTCGTTCTCAAGTCAACCCAAACCTTTACTCATGAGTGTGATCTAACACAATCTCAATATGGTACTTGTCACAAACTTACTGCACTGGGCACGATGAATCGAATGCCTAACACATGACTGGTTGCGCCTACTCGCTCCCAGCACTGATCTTGCAAAGGGACTGTTTTCCATTTGTCTTCTTTCGTTCCCATCTCTTCCGTTCCAATGCAGTGTCCCACATAACACAGTGTACCATTCAGACCTTGAAGACTGCAATGAGTGGGGGGGGGGGTTCAACATCTAATGCATGCAACTCTGAGCAAAACTATAAATCAGATATGCAGACAGGCACACATTAAGTAAAACACATTTCCTGGGGGTGCCGGGGGGGCTATTTAAGCTGTAATGCTGTAATGTATTTCAAAAGCTTCATTTCATCCCTTCTTGAGGAAATGGTGAAATACCACGACGGAATGCAAATAAGCAAACAAATGATTAATTTAGCCTAATTTAGGTATCAACTATTTGTTTTCTTTTGGATCAAAACTATTTTCAACCCTTGGCTAAAACTGTACAAGCAAACTGCATCTATATGGTTTTATGTCCATTTGCAGGACCAGCCAAACCACTACTGATGTCATATGGCAACAACAGAATAAAGCACTACATCGTTGGAAATAAAAAGGTTGATAATTACACATGACGTACATCCTAAAGCAAATAGCTGGACTCCCTAAAATAAAAAGGGATCGTTTTAATGCAGGAAACATAGCAATACTTTTAGGTTAACTAGATTTGTTTTAACTAATCAGAATACTAGTATTTTCAAAAATAAAAACATAACATGAAGTGGTACATTTTCATAATAGTGATATGTATACATCTTGTTGCAGACCCACCTCATAGTGCTTGCAGGATAGAGAAACCGCAGGCTCTGGAGGTTGCTCTAATCCAGTGTGCTGCAGTGGAGGTCTCATCGATGGGGCACTGTGAATTTGGTAAGTACAACTAATTAATTACCTTCATTTTCTGTCTGCATGTTACCACGTACAAGGTGACTCGAACCAAAACAACTTAACCCTCCTACATCTATAAGGGACACAAACATTGCTCATATCACACACACACATATAAACCCACCGTTTTACCAACAACAATTATCACCGCACTAGCTACAGACACTACACCCACTACTATATTCACAATATCAAACATATGTGATGCCTGAAACTTGCTCCCACACCTGAATCATGAAATATGTTCGCCTTCATGAATGCCACACAACACAAACTCACATAATGGATAAATGCAATATCATCACAAGCAATGCCATGCACACCTACACACATGACTGCATGTGCACCTGGCCTTTGTCTAAGGGAAACTTGCATTCTTATGTATGGGAATATTTCAAAGTTCAACATCACCAACATATATATACACATGCAGTCATTTCCTTTTACAGTGAGGCACCCCTTGTACGTTCAGACTGGAGACAACTTGTGTACGTGTCCACATGTGCCAAAATGCCTCAACAATACACACAGCTACAATAATCACCAAATCTTCTACAACTCACACTACCACCACTACATTAAATCGAACGAAATTCAGGCAAACAAAACATCTCACACCACAAACTCCCCCACACACACTGATTAATATAGATGCATAAACTACTGATCCAAACCCTGAGGGTGAGCCATACACTTACCAAAGCCATAATCAAATTTGACAAACATTGTAAAGATGTTAGCGTTAATTGATTAAAGTTCATAAATACACTTGCTGTGGCTGAAAAAAATGTTAAGAAAATAGTAACACAAAATGCAACATCATAGAAAGAAGAACAAGATAAATATGTTCGATAAGCACACAGGTAATGCTTCCTGTATATTTATTAAACACATGTCCATAAGGAGAGAAAGAGGCAGACAGTAACATGTGCAGTTTAAGTCTATTTAAAACTCTTGAAAGTGAGCCACACCTCTCAATGGAAATCTTAATACCAAATTCACTAGTTTCTCAAACAGTGAATGTATGCCATGCATTATAGTGGGTGCTCCAACTCAAATATCACCTCCAGTAACAATTTCCAGTTATCTAATGAAGATGTATAGCAATTTGCTTAGATCACACCAGAACACTGTGCCTAAAGCAAACAAAACAAATATACCTGCTGATGAAAATCATATTAACAAAGCAATCATAAACACCCATTTACTTCCATATTAATTCATTCCTCTTGCTACGTGAAGATCATTATTTCATCTGTGTACTTCCTAATGAAAATGTTCTGCTCAGAAAAGGACATGGAAAAATTAAAAAGGAAGTATACTCTAAATAAAAAAAGTAAGCACTTCAAGTAAATGTAAAAAATACCATGGGCGAAAAGATCAGTATTTCATCTGTTTATCTACAATAAACCATGCCTTTCTAAAAAAAAGATCCTAACCAATTTTTTGAAACATATGCAAATAGACAAAGTATGAACTCCACATATGCATACAATACACAGCCAAACAACACAAAACATCCTCACTTACCAAACCGTACAATATTGACATTGATATGTTAAACGTATACTACATATGCCCCCTTTAAATGATGTGGATAATTAAATGTAATCATCAGTGCCAATTGCTGAGTCTTACATTACCTGATATTTTTAAGGGTCAATTAAATCTCAAGTGTGATTGCTGATTCGTACCTTACCTCATCAGACACTGACAAGGTTGGATTATCTTGTTTATGTATTGGTTATGTTACTCGCTAGAAATGTCCCTGCATAATTGGGTCCTTGCCTTTACCCTTATCTAACTAGATCCTTGACCTATGTTCCATGTGCTTGGCTTATTTGCTTCATGAGATTTGAGAAGGGACTTTCTCCAATCGTGTTTTTCCTGGCTGTGTGTCAGTAAATTGTATAATAACCATGTGGGCCTTCCTATTGCTGAAAGTTAAATGATGGCCTTTCAAATGCTGAAAGTTGAATGATGACCTTTCAAATGTTGAAAGTTGAATGATGGCTTCTTATTTGACTTCCTAGAGCTTTCACCATAAAACAAATCTTATTATATGTATATAACTAATATTATTAATAGGCGCGCTATTTCTAAGAGCTCTAAAAAGGTTTAAATGTGAGTGCATTGAATGCAGGGCTACTTTAGGACTCATTTTGGCAGTGTGCCACCCCTCAGACAAGGTTCAGGTGCTGTAAGACCACAACATGCGTGATGGGCTCAGTGTAAATATTGGATAATATAACATACTAGCAAAAAGTACCCTTTTGTGAACATGTTCGATAGACAGACATGATAACACTCTCATCAATTGTTGAAAATCAATGATCTTGTAGGTCGCTGCTCTGATTCTCTTATTACTTGACGTGCTTTGCAACCTGCAGTAAACTGCACTGAGACTGTGCGTGTGTGGCTAGCTGACATACCTCAGAACAGACATTTGGGGGAGGCGAGATTTGGTGTGCTGCTCCATACTGAGACCTTCTGTGTTTTCTACCCACCTATCACCTCACCCTGGCGGTGTAAGAGGATTCAATTCAGCACTACAGCCAAGTTAACGCCTAGTCTAGAATACTGAATGAAAACCCTTATTAATATATCTTTAGGTCCAGTTCATGCGTTCTGGATGACTACCCTTGTATAACACCCCTCTCTTGGAATCCCCCTGACCCCACTGAGCCAAGAAGTAATTCTGTTTTGCAAGTTTAAAAGGTTTATTTGATAAATTAAAATATATATCACACTTTTTAATAAATTAATAATTGAATATCACACTTAATCTGATATGGTAAATATTAACAACGGAGAATCTGGCACTAGCACACTTCTTTAATCACTAATGAGTTGACATGAAATGGATAAGGTAGCACACTGGTAAATAGGAACAAAAGTATAATGTGGTAGAGGATGCTTTATGTAGGCTCAGGTGGATGCAATATTCAATGAATGCAGTACAGAAAATACGCAATATGATTTCAACCAAACAATGTAATCACTTTTCTCTGGCTACTCCCCTCCCCCCCTTGATGCAAGGCAAGGAAATGGAAGGAAAACACACAGTTCTCAGAAATGCAATCAACTGTAATTCAGTTCAATCCAGCAAGCTTAAACAGAAGTTTGAAAACACAGGCAAATGCTTTGATAGGTGCTAGCAATGAATGAGAAATATGCTGGAAACGCTCTTAATTCCCTTTTAGAGGTTCAGGATGAGTGGTATCTAGTTAATATTAGTCCAGGCTCACACTAGCAATGATGCAGGGATAGTTAGCAGGTTAAACGAATTTCTGGCAAATGAAATCAGGCAGCAGCAGTTTTTTTACATGTGAAGAAATTGCAAATCGCGGCAAAATTCGCGGATGCGCCGAGCGCTATTACAAAGGAACCGCAAGGATTATCTCTACCGTTTTGGGGTCCTAGGAAAGCCTGGGATCTCAGCTTCCAAATGAAAGTTATTGCAAGTCTCTAGCCCAAACGGTTGCGGAGATATGAGTAATTTAGTAAAGGTCGTTTTTGGTTTTGTAAATTTTAAACGCACACTTTTTCAAAATGACAAATTTTACTAGAAATGACAGGTGACAGATAGGAGGCAGTTCTACTTAGGTTAGATAGATTGAATTAGATGAATTTAAACTAAGAGATGTGTTCTGAGTTTTGCTAAGTACTCACAAGAGATTTTGAACAGGAAAGCGACTTGGTCACGATCTTCAGTCTGGTCAGGTCTTTCCGGATTCTGCTCACAGCGCCTGGTCTGGTCTCGGCTAGGCACAGCACTGCTTTCTCTCTGGTCTGGTCTCTGCTAGGCACAGCACTGCTTTCTCTCTGGTCTGGTCTCTGCTAGGCACAGCACTGCTTTCTCTCTGGTCTGGTCTCTGCTCTGGATAGATTGAAGTCTCTAGTTTGGCTTTCTGGAGTTTGATGGAGGTAAGTATGGATTTTTCCGGCAGGGCTTCCAGCGGCAGATGAAATTGAATGTCTCTATGTGTCCTGACTCTCTGCTTTTATCTGTTTCTTGAGAATGGGTGTGTGTGTTGCCTCACTAGACTTGCCCCTCTCATTCGTCATTGGTCAGGCTTCCATTCCTCCGCTTGATTGGCAAACTGAACTGTGAGTCAGATTGATGTCATTTTATGATCTCTTGAAACAACCTCCCTTATCATCTGTGCACCCAAATATATATATGATCAAAATCCATACTTCAGAGTTACACAGTTGTTTGAAATTACATATACATGGTGTGGCTGAATTTAGCCATGTCTATGTCCAAATCTGCTCATTCTCGGAGCTTGCATTCAAAGAGTGTACATAATTGACTTTTTAACTGCTTTTTCAATTTCCGACATGGACCCAACTTTACATACATGTGTGCAGGGGGTAGGGACATTAACTGATGAAGTTTCAGATTTTTAACATGCACACATTTAGAGTAATATCCACTTTTCCGCTAAAACCCCCCTGAACATACCACCGGTTCCTACCACGTCTTAAACTGTGGGCAGAAAAATCACAAGAATTATGGTATCATTTCTAAATTTTCACATGTCCGCACTATGAATTATCCCCCTTTTTATAAAACCATATCCTTGCTGCAGGGGTGTGTCTTTTCAGGTCACATGGTACAGAAACCAGTCTTTCCAGTTTCTGCCAAGCCAGCTTGCTTCTCACAGGCAGTGCCCCTCCCAGCTTCTCCAGGAGGAAGCCACTTTTTACGACGTCTGTAATAAAAACCTTTGCCTGAGTGGAGAGGGCTTTGTTCACTCTCTGGCAGAGCACAGGAAATTCAATTATCAGATAGATGGCATATCCTTAGTGTGGGCAGCAAAAGGAACATTGGCCTGGGAACATAGTTGTGACTCAAGTTTCACTCCTGATGGGATCCGTTGCTAGGCAAAATCAAGTTCCTTAAGCCAGACCTTCAGCTAACTTTTTGTTGCTTTTAAAATAACTTGTAATTTTACACATGCAGCTAGAATGCTGATTCTAAGTGCAAAACTATGACATTTCAACAGTTACAAAGGCATGTGACACCAAACATAGGTCACTCATTTAATTTAACATTTTCGATTTTGGTGGTTTTAAATCCAGTTGCAGTTAGGCTTAAGCTGCTGACTCCATAGCATTTTTGTTATAAGCATTGTTTTTGGGCTCTTCATTTCCCAGATTTTGTAGGCACACAAAACTCCATTCTGCCAAATGTCTGCTGGTGTTCAGTGAATATTTTGCACATGTTGCAAGGTTTGAAATAGGCATTTTGCTTGCCTTCAGAAAAACACACAGTGGGTTTTAAAACGCCGGCTTTTGGATAGTGGTGAGTACTGGTACTGCACCCATTTTTGGGATTTTCTTGGATTAATGCATTCTAAACAGGAATGGTTCTTACATGGTAGTAAATCCTTGCTTAACATTGTTTTGATGGGGCTCCTTACAGTAAGATGGTTATGTGGAACCCCACAAAAAGGGTTGAATCTTTAAAGTGGTCCAATGAGTCACGATTTCAGCAACTTTTTGACATCAGTAAAAGTGGATTTTGTTAACAAAGACCTTTCTTTACCCTGGTGGGTGGCAAGTTAGGTAACCATTTTGGTGTGCGCACAACTGCGCAGCTTTCCTGGATTTCGGCGCACATGTGGGCTTTCCGCCATCTTGAATTTCCTAAGCCCACAGCACCAAATGTTGTAGCAGGGTAGCTTAAACGTGGGTCAGGACACCCTACAAGCCCCCCCACGTGACTGCACTTTGAGTTTGGGTCGATGGGGAGTCGCGTGCCCAAGGGTTTTGACCCACGCACCGGTCTGTCCGCATAATCTTCTTCCTCTTCTGTAGATGGCACAGTTCAGCATCTTCTTCTCCATCCGGTAAGTTCGATCAGTTCTCCTCGCCGGTCCTGATGGGAAGATTGGGCGGTACCCCGGGCCCGTTGTGTCTTTGCTCCCGGTCTCCGGATCGTCCTTCTTGGTCATCCTTCATGGTTTCATCTCTCCTAGGATGATAAAGGAAGAGCGGCAATATCTACTCATAGACGATTTTTTTTTTCCACCACTGTTGAGATAGTGGGGCAGCATATGCATTTCATCGTAACGAAATATTACATTCTTATTTTGAAAAAAAAAAAACAGCATCACTAGAGACAGTTTCATGTAAATCACAATATTTTAGAGACTAGATGTGGTAGGTTTTATGATTGGAACTGAATTAGTCTGATACAGTACCCGCTAGGATTCCAGAGGATTCCTCCAGTTGTTGCAGAGTGTGCCTGGGATGGCAACATTTCAACTGGTTTATGTGGACCCACTTGTCTTCCCCCTCTGCCGAACCACCTTTGGGGATGCGGATCTTGTAGGCCACAGGGGAGATCTTATCGACGATCTCAAAGGGTCCCTTCCATGTAGGCAAAAATTTGCGCTGCTTGGCCTGGTTCCTTTGGAAGTTGTATAGATAGACCCGGTCTCCCACCTGATATTCCTTCCTGGAAGTTTTCAGGTCATAATGGGTCTTCATGCTATCAGCCGATCTTTCTAGATTCCGCTGAGCGTAAGCAAAAGCATGTTGGAGGTGTTTCCTTAAATTCTCTACATACTCATGAGTAGTGGAGGCATTTATCAGTGTCTGCTCTTGGGTCCTGTAGAGCAAATGCTGCGGAAGCACCATCTTGCGCCCAGTCATCAACTCAAATGGTGACATTTTGGTTGCAGATGAAGGGGTAGATCTGATGGCCATTAGGACCAGAGGTAATCGGATATCCCAACTTGGCCCAGAATCTGCCACAAACTTCTTTAATATGCTCACAATTGTCCGGTTATATCTCTCTACTGCCCCAGAAGAAGCTGGCCGGTAAGCAATATGCAGCTTTCTCTTGACCCCCAGTATCTCCCACATCTTTGTCATTACTTCACTGGTGAAGTGGCTACCTCTGTCTGACTCAATCCTTTGAGGTAGACCAAAACGGGAAAAGATGTGGTTAATCATCAAGGCCGCTGCAGTTTCTGCCTTGCAATTTGGGGCTGGGAGACATTCCACCCACTTGGTAAACAAGCATGTCACAGTCAACATGTACTTATTCCCCCTAGCCGAGCGAATCACAGGGCCTACAAAGTCGATTTGTAAATCTGACCATGGCAGTGTCATTCCCCTCTTTTGTAAAGGCGCCCGGTGTGTGAGGGATGATGGCTGAAATTGTGCACACACAAGGCAACCCTTCAGGTACTGGTCGAGGTCCTGCCCCATGTGTGGCCAGTATGCAACCTCTCTTAAGATTTCCAATGTTGTGTGAAACCCCCTATGACCGGCAGTGGCCGCATCATGGGCGTGACTTAACATCAGGCTTCGGAATGAGGTAGGAACCACCCACTGATCGTGGCCAGCTTTGGATTTCCTTACCAACAAACCGTCTTGGATCCGGAACATTTTGGGACATTTCATCAACACTCTTAGGTCCTCTTTCCCAATGTAATCGGTATCCGTCAGGGGAAAGTTCTCAGGGTCCTCAAGGTGCTGGTAAAATTTACCAATTATTGGATCCCCCTTCTGAGCAGTAATCAAATCAGCATCAGGGGTCTCCTTACTCCATTGTGCAATTGAGAGGTCGTTGTGAGCATTTGTCTGGGACCTAGTGATGGCAGTGACCTGGATTTCCCCCAACAGGGACTCAATCTCAATTAGATCCCCTTGGATGGCCCCGGTTTTGGCCAGCTGATCAGCTAAGTCATTTCCAGTTTTGTCTGGTCCCTCTACTTTGGAATGACCCTTGATCTTCTTCCAATAGATGGTCACCCCATTCGAGGTGACCAGATCATCAATGTTTTGGATCAACTTCCCATGTTTCAAGGGTTTGTTGTTAGCACATACCATGCCTCTGGTCTTCCAATTAACCAGGTGCTCCACGAACCCGTTCCGTACATAATCCGAATCTGTGATTATGACCAGTTCGTGGAGTTGATGCTGGACAGCAGTGAGGATGGCCTGATGCACAGCCATCAATTCTGCCACCTGACTACTTCGGGGACCAATTTTGTATCCAGCGGAGGGTTCTGGGGACTCATTCACCCATGCATTCCCTACGCCGGCCACCAGTTCTTTCTCCCCGTTGTTGTCGACATGGTAAGAGCATCCATCCACATACACAGTGGGCATTCCCTCACACTTGTCTTCTTCAAAGACTTTGTGGGGGGAATTAAGGTATGCCTCCATGTTGTCCTTTATTTTTAGACTTTTGTCCTCGAGACAGTTTTCTCTGGCACAATCATGCAAGTCAGCCAGACCTTGCGCGAGGGGACTCTTCTTGTTTTGGCCATATCTGACCTCCACAGGAAAGCCTTGCATTGACAGAATCCAGGAAGTAATTCGGGAATTACTCACATTTCCGGCCCGGATTCTGTCACTTTGGAGATATTGCAGAGGCTGGTGTGGAGTCTCCACTATGATGTGTTCCCCCTGGATAAACGGGCGGTAATTCTTCAATGCCCACACCGTTGCCAGGAGTGCCTTCTCACAATCGTTGAATTTTTCCTCCACAGAGGATAAAGTTTTGCTCGCATAGGAGATTACTTTATTGACCTTGTCATGCTTTTGATATAATACTGCCGTCAAGCACGTATTAGAGAACCCCGTCTCCAGGAAGAACTCCTTGTTTCTGACAGGGTAAGCTAGGCAAGGCGCTTGTGAGAGGCTTCTTTTGAGTTGTTTTACTGCCTCGGCTTATTCTGGACCCCATTCCCACTTGACCCCCCCCTTCAGGAGATGAATCAGGGGTCTGGTGATCTCTGCGTAGCCCTCAATGAACTTTCTGCTGTAATTAGTCAGTCCAAGGAGGCTCCTTAGTTCCCGCAGAGTTGTGGGGTCTTTCAGTTTCTGAAGTGCTTCCACTTTCTTTTCCTGGGGACAGAGACCCTGAGGAGTAATCTCATGCCCCAAGAAATTAACACGGGTTCTACACCACTGTGCTTTCTGAAAGGAAAGTTTTGCTCCGGCGGCCCTCAACTGTGTCAGAACATAACGGATCTCTGCTATGTGTTCCTCCACAGATGAACTTTTGATGAGGACATCATCTACATAAGCCAGGTTACCCCTCGTACCCAGGTCGGGCATGGCCTTATGTAGGAAAATATTGAACTCATTACCGGAGTTAAGGTATCCGAAGGGAGTCCGGGTCCATGTGTACTGCTGGCCCCCAAAGGTAAAAGCCAGCTTGTATTGGTCCTCCCTACTGACAGGCACGGTCCAGTATCCATTGGTCAGGTCTATTGCAGTGAATACCTGTGACCCCTGAATCTGGGCCAGCCCTTGGTCAATGTAGGGCAGAGGCCATCGGGAAGTATGGACCCGTTTGTTGAGCTCCCTGAGGTCGGCGCAGAGTCTCCACTGGCCGTTTGGCTTCAATATTCCCAGCACCGGATTATTGAAGGTGCTGTGGACTGGACGGATTATTCCCCGGGACTCAAGGTTCTTAATTATTTCAGTAAGGGACTCCATTGATGCGAGAGGCAAGCGATATTGCTTCACAAACACTGGAGTCATGCCAGGGTCCGTGGGGATTGTTGTGGTGTGGATGTCGGTGCGACCACAGTCATCTGAGTCTACCGCAAAGAGATCTTGGAAATCCAAGAAAACTTGTTTCAACTTTTGCTTTTGTTCCAGAGTCACACAGGCATCAGCTAGGTTGACTCTCTCTTCCACCATCTGCCTGAAGCCTGGAAAGACTTCTGGTTTGGCTATCTCAGCGGCCTCCTCCAGCTGGGTGGAGAAGTCCCTGGTCAGAGTGCTGATTTGGACCGGAGGCTTCAGGTGGGAAAGGCAGCCCTCATGGACCTGGAAAATCACCTCATCCCTCCTGAAGTCACAGGTCACATCTTCCTTACCATAGGGGCAGGAAGTGTACACCAGGAAGTTCCCCCCATGCCGGGTAAAAATCCTGTCTGGTGTTGCGTTGTCATCACTGTCACTGTCAAAACAGTCCTTGGGGATGGGTCCTAACAGTTCATTTACAAGATCAATGGAGAAATGTCGGTCATCAACCGCCATTCCAATAATGGTGCCTGCGGCTAGAGTAATACTCTTTAAGTCGCTGTTATCCACCTCTATTAGAATGGGGTCATGTTCTATGTTGACTAATGGAGTCGGGTTTACCCCCAACCCTTGCTGTTGGAGAGAAGCATTTAGATGTATGTAAGCATCAGGGTTTTTCAACTCTTGTCCCCTTTTAACTTTCACTTCCAGGGAGAATTGTCGGGTCCTTTCTGGGATGGTGACTTCCTCTTTAACCTGAATTTCAACTGCATAAGGTAGCAATTGAGCTGACCTAAATGCTTTTTCTGGATCATCAAAGCCCATGGGATTATCCGCGAATCGGGACCAAGCTTTGAAGTTTATTAGGTCCAAACTAATGGCAATAGCGATTGAGAATGTCACTGCCTAAGTAAAAGGCGGCAGGGGCGTCTCGCACGACCCAACAATTGTGGACTATGCTCTTGTTGCCAATGGAGATTTTGAGCATACACCTGCTTGGCAGGAGATGTTTGGAATTAGGTGCTTCCAGGTCCATTTCCCATTTGTCTATCAGTTTGAAGGTGGGAATGGCTGGATCTTTTGGGAGTTGGCGGAACATGGCTTCGCTGATGAAGCTCTTACCGTTGTTCACACACACTCGAGCGAGAACAGAGTCCTTCCCATCATTTAACTGAACAGGGATGAACAACTGCTCTTCAATTTGCTGAATATCAGCCAGGCTTTGAGCTGATTTCACATCTTTCTGGACTATAGGAGTGGGGGTTTCTGATTGTGGATTAGTATAGAATTTCAGAGTGTTTCCTTCCAGCGTGGAATACCACTTTAGACTGGAAGGAAGGTTGATTTTCAGAAATAGAGAGGACCCCCCATCACCAGTCTGTTGTCCTACTGCTATTACCGTCACGTCTGGAATTTGGTTGTTCTGGAAGTGAAATTCTACTTGGTCAGATTTTTGTTCAACCATGTGGCATGTGCCGTTTAAACTAACATGGTTGACACTCTGTTTTAATTTTATGGGTCGGCTAGTCTGAGTCCAGAGGACCTTGTTTACGCAATCTATTAGGGGTGACAACCTTCTCAGGAGGTCATTCCCTAGTAAACAAGGGGTGCCCTCTGGGGTCACAACTATGACCGGGTGTTTCAACTTATGTCGCCCCATCTTAATGTCCAAGTCTGCCGTCCCCTCGACGGGAATTTCCTTCCCGTCAAAGTTCGGGAGTTGCCCAGGAAGAGAGGTGAGAGGAATTTGATAATTCTCTCCCCTTCCTGCATTCAGTTCATCAAAGGCCCTTCTGGACAGAAGGGTAGCTTGAGATCCAGTGTCCACCAGTGCCGAGATTGTACCCTGCCCCTGTACTTGTACCGGGGCATAATATCTTCCCTCCTTCTCCTCAAGGGGGCACAGATAATGCACATTTTTGGACAACTGGTGGGCTAACTTTCTGGTTTTGGACATCGCTAGCGAAGAGATTTGGGCAGAATTCTGTGGAGAGTCTTGGGAATCTGAAAGAAAAAGTTGGCAACTGGAGATCAGAGCCATTGTGGGTTCCCCTGGCTCCGGTTCTGGGCCGCCCCCCTCTTTTTGGAGGCAGTCACCAGGATGGGTTTGAACCAGGGGATTTTCTTGCTGTTGGTTCTGGGATGAGATGGTGGGCGGCGGTAGCTCAGTCTCCACATCTCCCCAGTCTGGATTTGCATCCCTAGGGACCCATTTTTCTTTGGGAGGAGTTCCCCCCTCTCTGAAGGAGAAGATCCTTTTCCCAGGATCCTCTGAGGATCCCTCTCCCTCAAATTGGAAGATCTGTACCTCCTCCTCAAACTGAGTCTGTTTGGGTCTTTTGTTTCTCCTACCCCCCCTCTGCTCCTTAGGAGGCAGACTTTCAGGGGCAAGAGATTTTGTTTCCGGTTCCGGGGTTTCTAGGGGCTGTTTACAAGTGAGGAAGGAAGCTTCCTCCAAGGCTTTACACCCCCCTTCCCCTTGTGCCTCCTCCCTGGGAACCGGTGAGTTATCGGGGTGCTGCCCCCGTCATTGTTCTGGAGCACCAGGTCCAGAGTTGGGTGCGTTCTGCGCCGGCACTCCCATCTGAGGGTTCTGCTGAGCCCTCAGTATGTGACCCAGATCCCGCGCCATGTTTTGAACCTGGCGCTCTAACTGGGAAACCCGCTCAGGCTGATACGGGGCCCTGTTTTCTCCCCTGGGCTGATCCCGGGAAGGGTAGCTGTCCCTCCTCTGGTAGTACCCCTGGTTGGGAAGATTTTGGTACCCCTCCACCCTTGGCCTCCCCTCTCCCGGATTCAGTGGTCTGGGCTCAGGGAATTGAGGAAAGAAGGATGGATGATTTTGGGGTTGGAAGTCGGGTGGATATCTGGGGAAAAAGTTCTGCCCAGGGTTTGGTAAATTTCTGCCCTCCTGTGGGAAGTTTGGAGGGAAGTTCCCTGGGTTAGGTGCTTGGCTGGATCCCCCCCCTTGGGCTGGAGGAGTCCACACATAACCCAGGATGGGTCTGTTACCTTTGTAGCGAGGACTTACATAGTCAGGAGAGCGAGGGACCCCATTTGTGGGGCTGCCTCCCTGGCTCCCTGTCTGCGACTGGCCCGAGGACCTTCTGGGCCTAGCATTATTAGGTGCAGGTAGGTTTTTAGGCCCCCCCATCTCCAAATCCAAAACGGGGGTGACCTTTACCTCTGCCACCTTGGCAGCAGCAGGGGTGCTGTTGGCTTTGGGGTTTTTCTGGGCATTGCTTTTATTTTCTATGGGCTTCTGCACCTCATAGATGCGGGTAGCCTGTTCAATGACCCAGTCTAAAGATCTTTTCTCGTGAAAATCCCTCACGAGCTGGGTCATGATATATTTGGGCAAGGCATGGAAAAACGTGTTTATAAATTCACGGCTATCCGTGCGCACCCTTCTTGTGGTCTGTGCAAAAGCCCGCTTTAACTCCTGCACAAATTCTTGTGGGGCCTGATCCTCCCCACATTGCAAATTGTAGGCTGCCTTGCGAGCCTCTTGAGGATTTCTGTGAACAGAAAAATGTTTCAGGATGGCCGCCTTATAGGTGGACCATCTTAAATGATTTTGGTCCTCCAGCCCCGCAAAGAAACTGGAGTATTCCGGGGAGAAGGTCCACTTTACATATTGAATGCAGCTTTGGCTGTCCTTCAAATGGAAAGTCTCCATCATTTGTTCAAACAACTCTAAGTGCTCCCAAACAGAATACTTAGCGTTCTTATGGTAAGGCGTGATGACGCTCCTGATCGCCTTAATCTGCTTTAAGGGGTCCTTGAGCAAGGCCCTTTTTGCCTTATTGGCCTTTTTGGTTCGGGTAACCCTTGTCCATTCTTCGTCGGACTCAGAGGCACTGCTCCCAGAGGTTCCCGTCTGTTCTTCCAGGTTTTCCCGGATTCTGCGAGCCTGGGAATGGCTGGCAGAATGTGGGGACCTGGTCTCCTGTGTCCTGCGCAGTTCAGAGGAGTCTTCAGATTCCTCCTTGCTGTCAGGATTTGATGGGTACCCCCTCCACTGACCTAACTGGGCAGAGGTTTTCAGGATGCCCTTAATGGGCCTACTCTCCTGGGGTTCCCCACTGAACTGTATTGTACTTGGGTGCCCATACCCGGATGCCCACCCCTCCATTCCTGGATGGTACTGGCCTATGAGCCCCATGCTTCTGGCTGGATAGTAATCTGCCATCCCTGTGGCCCTGTGCTCATGTGCGCCAGGGGACATGGGGGTGGCAGAGTCCAGGGACTGAGAGGTATGAGGGCCTCTGGTACTAGGGCTCCTGAGGTTATGCTCCGGAGTTTCCATTTCCCAGCGAACCTCATCTCTATCCGCCCCTGCTCCCTGTTGCAATGCAAGAGCCTGCATTTGTGCCTTCAGTTCCTCAGTTAAGGCCTTACTCGACTCTATCAGTCTCTCCTGCATCACTACCTGCTGTTGGAGCCTATCATTGTGTTGACAGAGGGCCTCATTTTCCCTCTGTGCTTCCTGGTTGGTCCTGGAGAACTGGGCCAGTCTTTGCTGCAGGAGGGTTACCTCCTGAGCTGTGTCCCTATTGGCCTGCTCCTTTCTTGCTAGAGCATCCTCCACCCTCCTGGTGTGCTCTAGCAAGTTCTGGTTTTCTTTTTGGAGGTCACCCAGTCCCTGGTGGGCCAGGTGATTTTCTTCCATTTTCCTTTTTAAATGGCAGACTTCCTGGCCTAAGGCGTCTCTTTCCTGACTAAGAGCCTGCATTTGTGCCGCCAGGTCGTCCCTTTGCCTTTGGAAGGCACCAGCTTTCTGGCGCTCCTGATCAAACTCTGCCTGGGTATCCAGGTCTTTCAGGATCAGTTTATTGCTCTCCTCTTTCTCTCTGTCTAGTTGGATTTGCAGGGTGGCTACCTGCTCTGTGCATGCCCTGTTGAAATTGATCTGTTGCTCCAGCTTTTTCTGGCTCTGCAGTAAGGAGTCCAAACTGTCTTGGTGCTCCTTCTGCAGGGCCAGAAATCTAGTATCCTGTTCTGACTTTTCCTTTTGCAGCACATCCATATCCTCCTTTATTTTAGTAATGTACAGTCTGCTGTCATTTTCTGACTCCTGGCTCCTCTGCAGCCTCTGCTCAGAAGAGTCCAGATCAGATTGGACCTTCTGTAATGCCATCTGTTGCCTATTTGCCAGATTTTGGCTTTCAGCACATCTATCCTGCATGTCTCCCATATATAGGTACAGGTATGCTGCTATCCTGGCGATCTTATTGTGTTCCTCTTTGGCTTTAGGAGCCATATATAGTTCACTCAGGGCCACATGTAAGGGACCCTGATCTCTATATATATCTGACCCTGTTTCAGTGACCTGTTGTGTGATGGCCTGCAACCACACATCCTGGCCCTGTTCGGTCCATTCACCTCTCACAAATAGCTTATGCAAGAGGTGCTCTCTGGCTATTTTCATGTCTACTAAGGTCGTCATTCTAGAGATTGGTCTCTGTCCTGACTTACAGAAGTTAGTATTTTATTTTTGCAGAACAGAACTTTTCTTGGAGTGTCCCTTTTGAGGAATGCTTCACAGCGTAATGCAGCGTGGTGATCCGACCGGGTGTATGTATCCCGTCAGTTAGCACACTGTATTAAGCTGCACAACTGGTAAATCTAACCCAACGTCTCGGCTCGAGCCCCCACTTTGTAAGAGGATTCAATTCAGCACTACAGCCAAGTTAACGCCTAGTCTAGAATACTGAATGAAAACCCTTATTGATATATCTTTAGGTCCAGTTCATGCGTTCTGGATGACTACCCTTGTATAACACCCCTCTCTTGGAATCCCCCTGACCCCACTGAGCCAAGAAGTAATTCTGTTTTGCAAGTTTAAAAGGTTTATTTGATAAATTAAAATATATATCACACTTTTTAATAAATTAATAATTGAATATCACACTTAATCTGATATGGTAAATATTAACAACGGAGAATCTGGCACTAGCACACTTCTTTAATCACTAATGAGTTGACATGAAATGGATAAGGTAGCACACTGGTAAATAGGAACAAAAGTATAATGTGGTAGAGGATGCTTTATGTAGGCTCAGGTGGATGCAATATTCAATGAATGCAGTACAGAAAATACGCAATATGATTTCAACCAAACAATGTAATCACTTTTCTCTGGCTACTCCCCTCCCCCCCTTGATGCAAGGCAAGGAAATGGAAGGAAAACACACAGTTCTCAGAAATGCAATCAACTGTAATTCAGTTCAATCCAGCAAGCTTAAACAGAAGTTTGAAAACACAGGCAAATGCTTTGATAGGTGCTAGCAATGAATGAGAAATATGCTGGAAACGCTCTTAATTCCCTTTTAGAGGTTCAGGATGAGTGGTATCTAGTTAATATTAGTCCAGGCTCACACTAGCAATGATGCAGGGATAGTTAGCAGGTTAAACGAATTTCTGGCAAATGAAATCAGGCAGCAGCAGTTTTTTTACATGTGAAGAAATTGCAAATCGCGGCAAAATTCGCGGATGCGCCGAGCGCTATTACAAAGGAACCGCAATGACTATCTCTACCGTTTCGGGGTCCTAGGAAAGCCTGGGATCCCAGCTTCCAAATGAAAGTTATTGCAAGTCTCTAGCCCAAACGGTTGCGGAGATATGAGTAATTTAGTAAAGGTCGTTTTTGGTTTTGTAAATTTTAAACGCACACTTTTTCAAAATGACAAATTTTACTAGAAATGACAGGTGACAGATAGGAGGCAGTTCTACTTAGGTTAGATAGATTGAATTAGATGAATTTAAACTAGGAGATGTGTTCTGAGTTTTGCTAAGTACTCACAAGAGATTTTGAACAGGAAAGCGACTTGGTCACGATCTTCAGTCTGGTCAGGTCTTTCCGGATTCTGCTCACAGCGCCTGGTCTGGTCTCGGCTAGGCACAGCACTGCTTTCTCTCTGGTCTGGTCTCTGCTAGGCACAGCACTGCTTTCTCTCTGGTCTGGTCTCTGCTAGGCACAGCACTGCTTTCTCTCTGGTCTGGTCTCTGCTCTGGATAGATTGAAGTCTCTAGTTTGGCTTTCTGGAGTTTGATGGAGGTAAGTATGGATTTTTCCGGCAGGGCTTCCAGCGGCAGATGAAATTGAATGTCTCTATGTGTCCTGACTCTCTGCTTTTATCTGTTTCTTGAGAATGGGTGTGTGTGTTGCCTCACTAGACTTGCCCCTCTCATTCGTCATTGGTCAGGCTTCCATTCCTCCGCTTGATTGGCAAACTGAACTGTGAGTCAGATTGATGTCATTTTATGATCTCTTGAAACAACCTCCCTTATCATCTGTGCACCCAAATATATATATGATCAAAATCCATACTTCAGAGTTACACAGTTGTTTGAAATTACATATACATGGTGTGGCTGAATTTAGCCATGTCTATGTCCAAATCTGCTCATTCTCGGAGCTTGCATTCAAAGAGTGTACATAATTGACTTTTTAACTGCTTTTTCAATTTCCGACATGGACCCAACTTTACATACATGTGTGCAGGGGGTAGGGACATTAACTGATGAAGTTTCAGATTTTTAACATGCACACATTTAGAGTAATATCCACTTTTCCGCTAAAACCCCCCTGAACATACCACCGGTTCCTACCACGTCTTAAACTGTGGGCAGAAAAATCACAAGAATTATGGTATCATTTCTAAATTTTCACATGTCCGCACTATGAATTATCCCCCTTTTTATAAAACCATATCCTTGCTGCAGGGGTGTGTCTTTTCAGGTCACATGGTACAGAAACCAGTCTTTCCAGTTTCTGCCAAGCCAGCTTGCTTCTCACAGGCAGTGCCCCTCCCAGCTTCTCCAGGAGGAAGCCACTTTTTACGACGTCTGTAATAAAAACCTTTGCCTGAGTGGAGAGGGCTTTGTTCACTCTCTGGCAGAGCACAGGAAATTCAATTATCAGATAGATGGCATATCCTTAGTGTGGGCAGCAAAAGGAACATTGGCCTGGGAACATAGTTGTGACTCAAGTTTCACTCCTGATGGGATCCGTTGCTAGGCAAAATCAAGTTCCTTAAGCCAGACCTTCACCTAACTTTTTGTTGCTTTTAAAATAACTTGTAATTTTACACATGCAGCTAGAATGCTGATTCTAAGTGCAAAACTATGACATTTCAACAGTTACAAAGGCATGTGACACCAAACATAGGTCACTCATTTAATTTAACATTTCGATTTTGGTGGTTTTAAATCCAGTTGCAGTTAGGCTTAAGCTGCTGACTCCATAGCATTTTTGTTATAAGCATTGTTTTTGGGCTCTTCATTTCCCAGATTTTGTAGGCACACAAAACTCCATTCTGCCAAATGTCTGCTGGTGTTCAGTGAATATTTTGCACATGTTGCAAGGTTTGAAATAGGCATTTTGCTTGCCTTCAGAAAAACACACAGTGGGTTTTAAAACGCCGGCTTTTGGATAGTGGTGAGTACTGGTACTGCACCCATTTTTGGGATTTTCTTGGATTAATGCATTCTAAACAGGAATGGTTCTTACATGGTAGTAAATCCTTGCTTAACATTGTTTTGATGGGGCTCCTTACAGTAAGATGGTTATGTGGAACCCCACAAAAAGGGTTGAATCTTTAAAGTGGTCCAATGAGTCACGATTTCAGCAACTTTTTGACATCAGTAAAAGTGGATTTTGTTAACAAAGACCTTTCTTTACCCTGGTGGGTGGCAAGTTAGGTAACCATTTTGGTGTGCGCACAACTGCGCAGCTTTCCTGGATTTCGGCGCACATGTGGGTTTTCCGCCATCTTGAATTTCCTAAGCCCACAGCACCAAATGTTGTAGCAGGGTAGCTTAAACGTGGGTCAGGACACCCTACAGCGGGGTGCAGTTTCTTGCAGTGCAGTGCAAATATCTCGAAAATCATGCATCCTAGGGCATTGAAACGTGATCCTAGAGCTTTGTTAATTGTGTCAAGATCGGTCCTTCTACGACCACATTGATGTTTTGCTGAATTCAGGCAAGCATCTCATGTGTGAAGGTGCTGAAATCCAGGACAAGAGGTGGGGTGTCCAAATGTCATGCAGCCAGTAATTTCCGGAGGTGGTGCAGATAGGTGAAACGGTGTGGAATTGTTTATGGAACAACACTTTGCCAAGCAACAAACCCACACACAAATGTTGACATTTGGTGAAATACAGTGAAAGGGGTGGGGTGTGCAAATGTCATATAGCCTAACTATGCAAAATGTGGTGCAGACTGGTGAAACTGTGTGGAATTGTATAAGGAACAATGCTTTGCCAAGCCACAAACCAACAAACAAATGTGACTTTTGCTAAAATCCGGGGAAAGGGTGGGGTGTCCAAATGCCATGTAGCCAGTAAAGTCTGGAGTGTCCTTACAGGTATGTATGAAATATTTTGTGCAGATTGGTGAAACAGTGTGGAATTGTATAAAGAACAATTCTTTGACAAGCCACAAACCCATAACCACATTTTGACGCTTGCTGAAATCCGTGGAAAGGGTTGGGGTGTCCAAATGTCATTTAGCCAGTTATGTCTGGAGGGTCCCAACAGGTAACTATGCAACATTTGTTGCAGATTAGTGAAATAGTGTGGAATTGTATGTCACGGTTTATTACGCGGTCACACCCTACTCAGGGAGTTACTTTCCCCAGTTTTGAATGTGGCGCACAATAAAGCACTTTTACTTTTAGTTTGATTCACTGTGGCAAGGCCTCCAACCCGTCTCGCACCCAATCCCAGCAAGTACCTCGTGCCACAATGGACTAGTAACCAGGCTGGTGTGTATTAAGAATATAGATTTCTTAACTTATTTATACCAAATTTCAAACATAGATTAACATCAGCCACCAATGCTGTGGCAACACAATAACAAAAATGACTTCTGTAAAGGCACCAGCACAGAGATATGCAGTCACAATTATTTCCTTTTAAATCACCCCCCAATACAGAAAAAAAAAATTTGACACACACAGTAATGGCAGATTTAAAACCCAACGTTATGATACCTTTCCTCCTGGCAACCCTCACCCTCCAAACATCAATTAGATTTGACTCCTCCGAATGGAAGGCAGTGGTAGAGAGTGGGAACACAATGGGAACATCGGTTTTTGAGTGTTAAGCACAGATGCAATGTGAGAAAGAAAAACAAATGGAGAAATGTGTTTGTTACACCTAACAAGAACCGGCAGTGCTTTGTGGTTTTGGTCAGAGAACAATGGGAAAATCGGTTTTGGGAGATAAGCACAGCTGCAATGTGAAAGAATGAAAAGCATGGAGAAATGAGTCTTGCTACACCTAACCAGAACATGCTGTATCAGGTAATAATGTCCCCATACATAATGTCCCGATACATAATGTCGCTGGGAAAAGCCATTGGTGACATTATATATGGTGGCATTATGTATGGGGATGGGTTGCGGATGTCCCGTGCTCCCCCTGCAAAAAAAAATAAAAAATGTGAGGTTGCAGGGGTGTCCCCTGCATGTTCAATGTTATAATGTCTCTGCAAAAAAGGGGGACTTTTTTCTCCTGAGACATTTTTGCAGGGACAATATTACATGGAACCGAACAGGTAGGGTTTTGTGGTTCTGGACAGAGCACAATGGATACAAAGGGGCACTTTAATTTTGCACCTTGCATATGCAAAGTCACTACCAAAGTTCACCCTTCTGATTTAAAGTGAAGGGGATCAATGAGGAATTTCATTTTGTACCCTGCACACTCTTGTGGGAACAGGGTTTTGGAATTAATTATTTTTGGAAAACCTTTAGGTCTATACTCGCTCACAACACACTGGGAAGAGCTTGTTGGTTTTGAATGGCAACAAACAAATCCCATGATTTCAATAGGGAAATTAAATGAGTCACTTTGGTTAAATATGCTAGGGATCTACACAGAAAGACAGGATATGTTGCTATGGGTAAATAACTAAAACAATGCTGTAAAATATAGAGCCTACACAATCTATGGTTTGGGGTGGTCTTACTTACAGGAGAGGACTGGGCTTGGCATCAGGAAACAGCAGAACACTGCTGGGACAGCACAGGATAAGTCAAGGATCTCCTCTGAGTCCTCCAAGGGGTCCCAATCAGCTTCTATGTATTCTGGTTCCTGTCTCCAATGCAAGCTTTAGGTTTCTCTGCTGGGATGTTTCTTGACAGATTTAGGCAGCAGGTCGCCTCTTGGAATTATTCAAGAACCACAGATCTCATGAAAACTGTTTTATTTATAGGGCAAATGGCATCACTAACTTGTCATGATTCCCGTGAAAGTGATTGGCTGGTTTTCACTACCCACCTCCCACCTGTGTGCTGAAAGGATAAGAGGATGGGGGAGTAATTTAGGACAGCTGTAGGAGGTGAACGCTTCATCATCCCACTTTGACAGGTGGGATTGGTCAAGTTTTAAACTCACAGAATCTATCAACAAGGCAAGTACCCTACATTTTAAAATCTTTACATGTATGAATACATGTTTAAGAACTACATTTTAAGGCAAATCAGATAAGGCTAATCTGTAGTCGGCACACCCTTCCTATGCGAGATACAGATTTTTATTAATTTACTTAGAAGCCATATCAGTGAGAAATATGCCACTTTACCATTTCCATGTCAATTATGACCTGCACACACATACCAACGTTCGCCTCTCTCAGAAACAAGGGAAGGCCCAAATCGCATTTTCCTTAATAACTTTAGTTATGTTTCTCACACCACAATCGTTTGAGCATGGTTACAAAGGGGTAACTGTCACCTTTATTAAAAGTCTGGAATGACCGTTTTCACATGCTGGCTGCCCTTTGTATGCGATAAAATGTATTTTAAAATGTATAAAATGTATTTCTCCCATTTAGTCAAACCGCAGTTTCACAAGTCTCTTTCATTCCTGCCCCCACCTTTTTATAAGTTTAATTTCTCTTCAGGCATATGGCTAAGCAGAGAAGCCTGATGGCCACACTAATGGACTTTTTATGGGACTTGTGACCTGTAGATCACTCCTGCTGCCAGAACAGACATGGCTTTATTTGGTCTTCACTGTGTTTTCGATCTAAAAAAGTGTATTTTTTTTGTATTTTTTTAAATACTGGTCCTGAGTGATGATGACAACCAGGCCCCTTGCTTCAGGGCCCATACACAATTGCAATTATCCATAGATAAGTGCAAACCCTCTGTTCATTAATAATACAATTCATGTGTGAAAACGCCACACAATCCCTTCCAAAAAGGGAGCCCTACTTAAAAGGCATGTATTCTAGACAAAAGACAGTGTGTATGTTAAAGTTCATTTATTTTATTCATTAGTCAAATATTATCATGAAAAAGCATTTACAAAGAATCACATGTACCACATTGTCATATCATCTATTAAAAACAGATCTAGAAAAGCACATATCATATCTAGAAAAAAACATATATCAAACCAGTGATCACATCTCACACATCGTTTCTCACATCCACTTTCACCCCCATTCATACAAACAACTTGCAAAAAAACGCAAATTTAATAATTCTCTTCTGTTCTCAGAACTACCATCTGCTAGGACTAATTCCTTTATCTACTGAAAATGCATAGTTGACAATATTTTTTCTAAAAGTCAAAAAGAGGTAAATGTGCAAAAAATACTTGCTTATGAACATATGTCAATTACAACCTGTGTTTAATAATATAAACCCAAGTTAAACCCAACCCTAAAAGGAGTGGGCTCTGTGGTGATGTTTACTCGAGTTTCGGGCAACTAGACAGACATGGGCCATTCCCATCTAGTGCACCTCATCAGGACATATACGTTTTGAAAAAACGAACAGTTCTTATTGATGTAATTCAGCTTGATATGTAGTAAATGTTGTTCAATGTTCAATACACAATTTCTTCCCATTTACAGAATGCCATGCTTCTATGGGTAAAATGTGTTACTGTGGAAGCCACCATTGTTTTTTTTTGGAAAACACTGTGCATAGCTGTGCCCCAAATGTATTTTGCTGACGTTAACTGGATATTCTCCATGTAGTTGTTCTATCCTGGCCACGGTGATAAGGAATTACTTCCTTGATCAAAGATGCTGTTTATATCTTATGAATTTGGCCCATTTCCTCCATACGGATTTCGCCTCACCCGTTGCTTGATCGGGTCCAAAACAACTCAAAGAGATATTGGCATCAATACACGTTCCCCGTATGGTTCTCAGAGTGGGCCCCTATTCCGCTTTATTCCCCCGTGCTGTGTGTGTCTTCAGACACTTGTGTCCTTGATTTGACTGCGAACCCGGCATGTGTGGTGTGCTCTATTCCAAGTTCACCGGGAGCAGAGCAGCAGAGGAAAGGCCTTTGAGGTTAGGTTTCATGTTCTGGAGAAATGACCAGCTTCTGTACCCAGCAGCACATGGCCTTTTAAACTCATACACAATTGCAATATTAAAGGACATCTTATAAGGCTTTCACAGTTTCAACATACATGAGTATCACTCCTAAATTGTCCATATATATAAGTCGATTATATGAAGAACCATGTTCAAATTTTGAAAGTCTAGTAAGCATTTTGCTTAGGATACTGTCAGTTTGAATGAGGGAAAAACAAAAATGACATTCTTTTATTTCTTTTCCATGCAAAGGGCTCCGTTTCACTTCAGCTGCTTGGAGCACAGTGTGGTCTTCCATTGAAGATACTGTGCGCACTGCTGTTTCACATGTATTTCTTTTCCTTCCTGAAATGTATTGCGCATATCTTCACACTTATGATTTTAGGCCCACTTTCTTTCCTTTATGATTTAGTTTCCATAGGCCTTATGTCTGACATCATTTCTGTGCTGGCCTTACATTTCGGTGAACATTCACAAATTACTCTGCCCTCTTTATTTCTGGCATCCAGAGGCTATATTTCACCCCACATGTCTAAGGAACAACGCTTTGCCAAACTACAAACCCAATAACCAACAAACATGTTTTTACTTTTGGTGAAAACTGGGGAAAGTGGTGGGGTGTCAAAATGTCATGTAGCCAGTAATGTCCAGAGTGTCCTAGCAGGTAACTACGCAAAATTTGGTCCAGATTGGAGAAACAGTATGGAATTGTATAAGGAACAACACTTTGCAAACCCACAAAATGTTTTGACTTTTGCTGTAATCCGGGTAAAGGGGTCGGGTGTGCAAATGTCATGTAGGCAGTAATGTCCAGAGGGTCCTAACAGTTAACTATGCAACACTTGGTGCAGATTGGTTAAATGGTGTGGATGTATAAGGAACAACAATTTGCAAGCCACAAACCCATAAACAAATTTAGATTTTTATTAATATAAAATATACACCTGTACTGAATGCATAAGCTTATTATGGTACTATATGTATACACCCTATTGTTCTAAACTTGCCATTGTCAATCTGTACATGACAGTATGCTGTGCAAAATTCTAATCAACCCATATGTCCTTGTATACCGCTACAGTTGGTTGAAATACTGAAGGCTGAAGTTTTAGAACCTATTTCTACCCAAGAAAACAGAACTGTCACCCATGATGAAATCGCAAGAATTGCCCCAAAATGCGGAGGCTTGTTGGTATGTTGGAAACATTTCTGGCCATATACTGGCAGGGCCAATGGGTTTACATTATATTGGTGATGTCTGTTAATTTGTCTGCTTTGAAATACTGGTTGATTCCTGCATTGTGGTGTCTACCATACACACTTTTAAATACCGGATTTTACATTTCAAATGACCATTATAAGACTCAATGGCGACTCTTAATGTGCGTTGCAATGGAATATCTTGAGCGCCTTGTGCTGCTGGATGGGAGGAAGGAGGCAGAAAACCATCTTAAGATCCTTCCTATTTTCTGAATGTGTTGTGTGCTAACTAACTGAAGAAAATGTAACCAAGTCAGTCTATTTGATTCTAGAAGGAGATCGAGAGCACTGCATTGCCTAGTACAAGGATAAGCAATGGCCATGATGGGTTACTCATTTATTGAACTATAACATCTAGACTGCAACTTCTAGTTAGTGCTGGAAAAACAGGATGACCATGATGGATTGCTCTTCAAAACGTATTTCTTCTCCTCTACTTTAGAATTGTTCTAACATGGGTTTCCAGAATGTAATTACTTACACATATTGGTTTTGCATGCACCCTCCTGCATTGATGTTGCTATCATATTAGGATGTATCATCATGTAGGTCATATGTCGGTCACTTTCTGATCAGTGTCAACTATGTGGACATGACAATGTGACTAACTTACACATAACATTTATCTGGAAGACTGCATTAGATATTGCACTAAGACACACATAGAACATATGCTGTGCTTCTAATCAATTGCATTATTCAAATAATTGGTGTGTAATGCAAACCCTGAGATGGGTAAACTTCCACAACACGATCATTCATGCTGAGAAGAGGCATTCTCACAAAGATCTGTTTCCGGATGCTTCCTCAATAATTCTGAATATTGATTAGCAACAGCAGTTGGTGCAAAGTGAGACTAGAATGACTAGTAATGGATACACATTATTTTGCCACACTACAGTCAGAGCCTACGTCAATTAAATATTCTGTTCAATCCGAGAACACATACTGCGTTCAATACACTAACAGGGGGAACGACAGACAGAGAAGAATGTACCACTTTGGTGGATTAGGTGGCAGGAATGTTACATTTAAAGATAAATGTTCGAAAGCTGGAAATAAAACATGCAAATGCAGAATTAGCTGTCATAATAATATAATTTTTTAGGTCTGCCTGAAAAGTTATAGGGCAAAGATGCTGTAAGCCTAATGGAAAGGAGGTTTCCTTCAACTTTCCTTCACACTCCCTTTGGAATTACAGAGGGCACAGCCAATCAAATCTAAGAAGGATTCAAAAGGTAATGGTACTAAATCCCTTATGATATGTACCATCCAGTCTCATCACATAAGGCTTATTTTGCCAGCAACAAAGAAAAAAGCCCCACTATCCTAACACGGCGCCAAGATATATGTCTCTGCAGACTTGTCCAAAGGAACGATGATTAAAAGTAGGACAAACAAAAACTCCAATAGTGTATACTAGAACCCGTCAGAATGATAAAAAAAATGACAATTTAACACATAGATACTTTGTTAAACCAAAGGAAGTACTCGATATTGCTCACCCTTACAAATGGAAGACATGGAGGCTAGAGAAAGTACACCTTTTCATAGTAGACAGATGAGCAGTTTTGGATATCAACAATCGACCTTCAATAGAACATGTGAGGCAAATACCTTTATAGAGATATAACAGCTTATGTAGGGCATGGATCTATATTTCTGAATAAAAATAATGAAACAGAGATACACCGTAAATGTCCTACCCTCACTCTCTTTGTCATATGTATGTATGTAATCAGTCAGTTTTCAGATGCTGGCAACTGAGGCGTTTTTCTTAGAAATATCCAAATAGTCTCAAATACATCCATCACCAATACACTCTCTACACAAAAGATAGGCTGGTTGTTTAAGCTTGTGTATGTACTTTTGTTTAAGTGAAGAGATTCTCAAATATGAGCACAAATGAGAGGCGCACAGAGAATGTGCTCCTTTCATTTGCGCTCATAGCCCGAAATGCTCAGGTCACCTTAATGACAAAGGAGGCCTGAGAATTTCCACAGGTGCTTGACAATAGTGCGGTCTAGCCCCCCTGCATAGATCAGTGTTGGGAGCATGCCATGTGGTTGCTGGGAATTGATTTCAGTGAGATGGGTCTTTAAAGGTCTCATTTTTGTTAATTGACTGGAAAAGAAAACTTTCCATCCCCATTTGTGGGATGAAAATGCTAGTGTGACAGACATGGTCAGAAATTACCCTGCAGTGATGTGTGCCTCCTCTGCACCTGTTCTGAATAGGGGCATGGGGAATTTCAGCACATTTAAAAGAGCATCCCATTTGTGAAGTTGTGATACGGATTAAATGTGCAAAATGTACCCCTTAAATGCACAAAGGGAAAAGGGGCATCTCAATTAGTACATCTAAGATCTGCTCATTCAGATACCCTTTGAGACTTGGGCTGCCGTTTTTTGCTACAAAAAAGGTTTCAGTATCTGGCCATGAAGGTGCAACCGTTTGGTTTTCTGACACCTAATTTTGATGAAAGATTACCCCATTGGGTTCGGTTGGTATATATTTTTCCTAATTTTCTGTAATTGCAATGTGTTAGTAGCTGTGGGAATATTAATCATTCTCCGATATTTTTGATTTTGCAAAGGCCATCAAAAAGATCTGTTTGATATAGTGTTGAGATGCCAGGTATTATCATGGGTGATAACCATACTGACATTTCAATGAAATGCCAGGATTACATATTGTCTTAACCATTTGCTTCAGAGAAGATCTAACACTATCTAGTTTTTCAACAACGAGAAATGGTAGATTTACAAGACATGTGTAAGGTGTTTCTCACCTTTAGTCTTAGAGATGATTGAGCAGCAACCTGTAGGAGATCTGAGCATAGGAGTCTAACACCTTACTGCACACATGTGCACCAGCAAATGAAAACCCAGGGGGCCAAATGATGGACCTTCATCAGAGTGAAGATTATGGACAGCTATATTAGTGCCCCTGATTAAATAAACAGACACATCCTAATTTCTTATAACCAGTGTGAACCGTTTTTGTTTATGTAATTGAAATCTGTCAAACCAATCCTCAGTACACTTGAGTAATATGACCTCACTGCACTCCCAGTGGAGGCGCTCTCTCCTAGTCCTTGCAAGAAACAAGCTTAAAATGTATTTTGCCTTCACCTTACGGTAGGAATAATTTCACTTTACTTACCATAATATTGAAACAGGTCCTGTGGGAATACCTGAGAACCAGTACATTCACCTTTGGTAAATATATAATTAAATAGACCAGTGGGGTCACATTTAGATCCAGTGCCCTCACATTGGGTAAATAAATAAGGAAATAGCTCAGTGGGGTCACCTAAGAACAAGTGCATTCACAGTTGGCAAATACATGATTAAATAGATCAATGGGATCACCTGAGAACAAATGCATTCACTGTTGGTAAATAAATAATTAAATAGATCAGTGAGATCACCTGAGAACAAGTGCATTCACAGTTGGTAAATAGATAATTAATTAGTTCAGTGGGATAACCTGAGAACAAGTGCATTTACAGTTGGTAAATAGATAATTAAATAGATCAGTGGGATCACTCGAGAACAAACGGGTTCACAGTAGGTAAATAAATAATTAAAAAGATCAGAGGGATCACTTTTAGATCAAGTGTATTAATAGTTGGTAAATAAATAATGATATTGGTCGGACCAGTGTCTCCTCACTACGGTTCACGGCAGGATGCCACTAAGACATACAACACTTAACACTAAAATCCACCAATCACTCAGTGAGGACACACTGTGCCGCACTCCATCTCTACACTGCGCATGGCAAGCCCCTGAAGATAGGTCCCAGTGGGAATTTTCAGATTACCCACCCAGCTAGCTAAGAGCTCATTTTAGGACTGAGTAAATCACTGCCCCCAGTGCGGAAATAATCTAGTGGTGTGGAACAGTACCCTTTGGAAGATAAGCGGGATGATTCCCCTACTCAGATGAACCAACCCTCTCACGGCACTCAGGGCCTTACACATCGTGTCCCCTGAGGCGGCCAAATCCACCTCTCTATTAAGTGTGTTGCCTCATCCCCACACCCTGCAGAGTCGACTGAGTGTTAACAGTCTCTCAGCGTCACCGGGACCGGTGTGGAGAACATTACCTTACGGCTGATGATACACCGCCCTTGTGTTCGCCAAATGCGGCACACACATGGCACGGTATCCCTTTTTTCACTCTGTCCCTTTACTACCTGGTTGCTATGACATAGCGTAAAACCCGACCCTGTTCTCTCTCTCTCTAGGGCGGGGGAGTGCAAGGTGTAGTGCGCGCCAAGAGCTTCTTCAGATAATGTACCCCAGCAAACTCTCTCGACGCTGGGTGGGGGGTAGCAATGCCGATCTAGACAGCGGATGGTTTTATGGTGGAGGAATGTCCCTGACACCAGCTAGGGCCTGGATGCCCTCCGCGATAGTCTGGAGCTCCTCTCTCTCATGTCTCTTCCGGCGCTCTACCCTTCTCGAGCCATGTGCGGCTCTTAAACTCCCTGGGGAATTTCCATGTGTTTCTGCCAGCAGGGGGGCTCATGCCGGGCCTGAAGTGAAATCACCTCACGGACAGCCCAGCGCCCCCTGCTGGTGGAACCAACCATGTCGCTATTGACAATCTCTTCTCGCCGGAAATACGCAGCAAAGTGAAACTGACAACAGGAAAGTAAGAAAGACAAATATGCCTCTTAAACAATGTGTGACACAAAGCCCATGCACACAATGGCGACCCGCAGGGAATGTAGGTTTACACATGCTTTTGTTTCCTATTGAACCAGTGAAATTGAAAAGGCAGTGGGTTGGGAGGGTGTATCAGCGCTCTTTACTGAAATGGGAAAAAAGGGCCCATTCACAAGGCCCATTTAGAAGGTAGGTTGATTGTGATAAGGCTACATATTGGGAAGAATGTATTAGTGATAGGTGCCACTAATGCTTCAAACACCAATAAAGCAACCTTTTTTCTTTCAACTATGGGCAGGTTAAACAGTGAATTTGTATATACAAAAATATTGCCTGCCGGTGATTGAAATTTAAATATAGATCCCATCATAGATAAACCTGGTAGGCCTGACGTTTCTCGTACCATGGAGAGAGTGTTTTCATGATATAATGAAAGGCAATGGATTAGTTGGACTATGGTGTTTACTTCATCAAATAACTAGAGCTGTTGTGTATTTGTCTTGCATTCATGTCACTCCACTGATATACGTTATTTTATGGCCTCTCATTCTTTTCTTCCTGGAATTTCGAACTGCGAAATACTGGCCACTATACTTCCTATCAAATCAATGGCCAGTGATGTTTGGCTTGGATTTAAGTGGAGCCCGACCAACCAGAAGTAAATGGTGTAGGAATCTAAGTCAAAATGGTGAGCCCCCAGAAAAAGGATGCACTTCAAGTAGGGGTGTACCGAATAGTTAATTTACTATTCGTCCGAATACCGAATAGTTGGTCCAGCTATTCGGTCGGAACTGAATACTGAGCAGAATAGTTTTTTTTTTTTAAAAACAAATATGTTTTAGAACATAATAAACAACATTTCATTGAATAAAATCAGGAGATATTCTATTGCATTTTCATGTTTATTAAATGGGCATATAGATCTCACTAAGTTTATTAAAAGCTTGTTTTTAAAGATAAAAAGACATTAAAAAAACAGATTTGGCCCCATCGGTTGGATGGGAACCAAGCCTTCAAATGTTGGGAGAGGCGCTAACTTCAGAGACTGTGGGGGAAGGGCAAACTTACTTGTGTGGGAACATCTAACTTCTTTACACATGCTATTAAGACTATTCTGGTGAAGCTTCAATGTTACGAACAGTTAACTCTTCATGTTTGAAACCACACACTTAAGGACTGCTGTGAGAATTAGCTGTCTCCTGTCCTCCCTACCTTTCCAATAACTGTGAAGCATACCGTGGTACTCAAGTAGCATTATGTGCATCAATTGTTCTTTATTTATTTAAAAATTCCCCTCCAAAAGCAAGTTATGTGTGAATGACTACAAGTCCCAGAATGCAAAGCTCTGCACCAAAACCTGAACCAATCTAATGAACTGGATAATGGAAATGTTTGTTACACTTACACAAGTGCCTAATACAACCAAAAACCACAAATTGGTATATAGCAATTTAGGCAGTTGCTAAACAGTATGTGAGGCTTTGGCTGTTTCTGCATTCAGTGTCCACAGCAAGTCATCTAAAGCGAGACCTGCAAGTTTCCTGGGCTAGCCCCGGAGCCTTGTGGGCAGTATAGGGAAGCCAAACTTTGCCAGAGCAGTTCAACCTCTGTTTGTTTGATGCAAAGGTAACAAAAATGTGGAATGCTCAGGCAAAGCATGAACATTTCTATTTTGACTCGGTCAGTGTCGCCAGGTGTCTTTTCAGACCTTCGGCAGTTGTGTGCAAAACAAAATATACACACTACCATAAACAGTTCCTTATCAGCTGTTGGCTGTTGCTACCGCTGGCTTTGCTGTCCTTGGTGCAAATAGCGCTCTAGCTCCAATTATTGATAAACACGTGCAAACCCATGCCCCTGTGTGGGTTTATAAGCATACGATCATATAGACCTGCACACTGACATTTCATAGACACAGGGCAGCCATATATACTATCACAAAAACGTAATAATAACACTTTCCTTTAAAGTGCTTTGCAGAAGGTTTCTCTATTATGAAAGGGGCTTAAATTACCCAGTGTATTAATGCACAATGTCAAGTAGGAAGGGCTGATTAATTGCTGCTGGCCTTGGAACCTGCGACTGCAGGCTGCACACAGTCCTTAGAAGCAGCTACCATTAGCGGCGCACATTCACATAACGAGCACTAAGAGGGATGGTCTTGCACACAGAAGCAGACACAATTAGGGGCGCTCATGCACAAACACTCTAACAGGGATGTTCTCACACACAGAAGCGGCCACCATTAACGGCGCACATGCACCTAACATACACACATGCACTAAGGAATACTCACATACACAGGCATACAGATATAAAGACACTCGGAGCTGCGCATACATAGTTAACATTGCACATTGCATACAGGTGGCATGGACCCATTAGGGTTAGGTGAAATGGGGGGTGGTGGTAATCCATAAGGCTATTAGGTGTTTTTCCCCTTGCACTTGCACCCCCCCACAGGCTCTTTTGTCCTATAATGGCCAGGAGCCCCCATCAGACCCCGACGGTGCATGCATGCAGCCTGCACTCAGGGTGTAGACGGTGCGAGGGAGGCCGGTGCTGCCATAAATGGGCCCTACTAGCAGTAGTTAAGCCCTCCTTTTGTCATTAAAGCAACCCCTCATTAGGGACACATCAAGCGATGCCCAGGTCTGCCGAGACTGAAGGCGGCACCTTTTGCAGCTGATTAAAGGCACGTGAGTAATATCATTCAATACAATAGGCTAGCTTTTGGGAGCCAAGACCCCAGTGGTAGAGACAACTCAGAACCAAGAGTCCAAGACACCCTGTCACCCGTTCCCACAACACCTAAGCACTGCCCCCTTCGTGGCTTGGCTCTGGGGGCTGTGGATATCTTAAAGGGTGCAGGGGTTTTCAATCAGCCCATCTCCCACCCTTCACACACAGACAGCGGACAAGGATGCTAAGAAGTCGGAGCTTTTTCAAAGCTCAAACAAGTAATCTAAAACCATTATACAAACGCTGTAGTTGCTTTTCTTATTGCCTGGGAAAAAATTCTCGTTTATTTTTAAATTCAGGTCATAATGTTGAAAGTGCAACATCCTATAACGCTGAGTTGCTGCATTTCGCATTTGACTATACAGGCAGACTTGCACAACACTCTGACCTTTGAGCCATGATACCGAAGGCATTTCTGCTTGGATTATGCCAAACTCACTGTTTGCATGAGTATTTTGTAATCGCCGTCATTGAGAAGAGATTTACCTATTTACCTATTCGGTCTAGAGCTCTTACTGCAGTATACGGTGTGTAACAAAGACAAGTTCATCCACTGTAGAGACTGAACATGAAATTTAACATGTGCCCTGTCTAACTAGGGGTGTAACTTAGGCTTCGAGTAAGCATTACATTAAGTTTTCTACCGAAGCTGAATACTTAATTTTAAGCCGGAATTCGGCCGAATGCTTACTCGGTACACCCCTAACTTCAAGGCACTATGGAGAAATTATTTTCTGTGAATGAACATTCTGTTGTATGAAAGCATATTATCTAAGTTGCTGGTAAGGCCTATATATAGAGATTCATGAACCAAGAAGCCCCTATTTAAGCTAAACATGTGACTCAAAAAGAGCAGGATTGAGACAGAACATCAAAAGTATGGAATATCCTAAGTCACTATTATAAAAACCTACTAAGCTTAAACATGAACAATATTTTTGCAAGAACAGCTAAACATATGCTAGTCTATTTGAAGGAGTGACAGTATGAAGAAGACGGTATAGCTGGCTGGTTGCTAGCAGCACATCTATGTCAGATAGAAAGTATAATTGGAATACCCTTGCAGACAGATCCATTAATGTACATCCTCCAAAAACAAATGACAAATGAAGAATTATTGGATTTCTTGTATACATGCCTTGATACATCGGATAGTCCTACAGATTGTAAGAATACATATAGCGTTTTACCAAAATGTAATGGCATATTTTTTATTGCAAACTGCAGTGCCATTTGATTGCCAGCAGTAATGTGGCACATACATATATTTTTGTGTTGCCAGTATAACATGTGAAAATGTTGTTGGTGGCATGCAAGGTACAGAATTCATAACACAGCCAAGCACAACTTGAAACTTCAGAGAACGGCATGCATAGAAGATTAATGCTGCCAGGCAAAACAATGAAGTGCACCATTTTCTTTTTTTTGGGATACCTCATACATACAAGACTACATTATTTATATAACTGACTAATTCAATTAACATTACTAAATACTAAATCTAATTTCCCTAACATTATAATGTAGTCTCATGTGCAAAATGAGGTGAAAATACATATTTTGTTGGCACTGCTGAAATGCATTTTAAATGCACAATGGCATTTTTTTTTCCTTTCTGTGTTAGCTGGTAGAGAGCAGAAAGTATGCACAGCAGGAAATAAATGAAACAGTTACTCATAGAGCAAGGATGTCTTTGTTCTGGAAATGAAGGGTGGCGCAGAAAACATTCTTTTGACCTGATTGGAAGAAAGTGTCTGCAGATATGCCACGTAAATAAAGTAGGAAGGCGCCAAGTTTTGCTAATGGCAAAACCTGCGGAGAGGAGTGAGTGGAGACTGGGTTGTGAGGACAGACGTAGTCCAAGGGGTCACTGAGCACTGGCTTGAGAAGATACCTCTCCGGCGCTCCCCACACACACACACAAGATTACAGGAACCGTCCATGCTGATACTGGGCCTGCATTTGTGAAAGTAGCGAGGTCACACTTGGAACTTCAAAGAAACACTTTTGGTAAGATATGAACAAGTGAGGACACTGTGAAATGCTGCATGAATGACTGAGCTTTAGTACAGGGCAGAAAGGCAGGGAAGTCAATGCATGCTTATTTTAAAAGATCTGCTTGTTCTATTTTGTTTTCTCTTTGTATTCCAGATGACGATGCAATGTATTCATGGTAAGAATTAATGATTGTGAATTATATTTGTATATAATATAATGAGGGTATATAAAAACAAATGGGATTTTGGTGTCATTTTTTGCATCTGTGAAATTATTTATATACATATAAAGTATACAGTACAGTGGAGGTTCATTTCTCTTCAGTAGTGCATTTGTCAATTTACTACTTCAGGTAAAATAACAGCCCAGAAGGAGGTAATAATATTTAATGACAAAAAAAGGGTTTATGTGTGAGTGTGTACCTTCCTTGCATGCTGATTGGAAGGAATCTGATATAAAATAGATTGCTGGATGTAGATAAGCCAGTGATACCAACCAAAAACTGTGGGCGGCGCTCTGAATAAAATTATTGGGTCCCAACAGTGCATAGGTCTGGGGCTCTCTACAGACAACTAAGAGGTATCATAATAGAAAGTAAGTTTTGTTTTATGATGGAGTTATAGTATAAGGGAGAAAACCGTGCTCACCACTAAATACTTTAAAATAACACACCACTAAAATTACCACCAATGTAAGCTAACAAAGTATGGTCACTAAAATAATAATAGTTATGTCCATATGGATGGTGGCAGTATTAAAGTGTGTTAACAGATTCATAACTAGACTATGGAGAAGATATGAATAACTTAAATATGATACATGGTTTACAGACATGACCACAATTGTCAATCATGAAATCATAGGTTACAGATCAAATGATTCAGAACTGACTTATAGTGATATTCAGAGTCCCTTTCTTTCTCTATTGTTGAGATGAGAATATAGAGAAATGTGTATATGACATACAGCAATAATATGTTGGGGGCATTGCTGCATTATTATTTGTATAAATTGAGATAAGTTAACTTCATTACCATACTGAAGACTATACTAATAAAATCCTGTTTCTTTGCAATGCCCACTGTGTTGGCACTATTCAACTTACTTAAAACGGGTCTTCTCTGAACCATTTGAGTATTCATGAATATGTAACATATTCATGAATGTTGATGTAAGAGGGATGTACACATAACCCTACCCAATACGTCTGGATTGAATTCTCTGCATTAGAAAATGTTGATTATTGACAACATACATGTTTCCCAATGATGTTAGAGTTACTGCAAGAGGATTGTCTTAGTAAGCAATTGATTATTTAATTAGTCCACTAGTTACTGTTCTGTTGATGAGTTGATTGATCCCAAATATTTCCTACTAAACTCGATTCATCGTTTTACATGTAATGACTTCAGAATGTTTTCCTTTGGTGGATTTTAACATATGTCGTACTAGTTTGATTGTCTAGTTTGCAAGTAAAGACATCTGTGTATGTTCTGTTTTTTTCTGTAAATGTTTTAATTGTTGATAAGGTGTTTATTGTTGCTTTAGGTATTTCGAGAACAATATTAAAAGAAATACAGATAAGATAGAAGAGGTGTGATTGATCCAATACCTTTATGGTTGCCAAATAGCAAGAGTGGGTTCGTTTTTGTACATGTATCCTTTCAGTCAGGCTCATGTTGATAATCTTTCATATTTAGTCAACATTTCGATGAAACCAGTACCGTAACATGGCAAAGAACAAAGATAAAAACACCTAGTCTGAGAGGCCCACACATCTTTTATGTGAGTCATATGCTATAATCTAGTGTTGTGCGAAAGAGAAGGACAGGGGATCCCAACAGACAGTTGTAAGCTTCATAGTATTTAGAATAGTATAATGGATGTGGGGTATCTTGGTAGGAGCTAACATCATTCTTTCTATGGTCCCAGATCGCTAATAATATAAATTCTGAATCCATCAAAACAGTAGATTATCACTTCATATGTATCAATAATAACTAATCCTTGTATACAATCTCGCTGATATGACACTGGATTCTCCATATCCTTGAAGAATGCATAACATTGCATTATGTGAAGATACAGTTACAAATTGTTCCTTCTTCTTGATTTTCCTAACACAGTAACAGACGTGTCTCAGTGATTGGACCTCATTTGAAGAATACACTTCTATTAGACACATACATTCATCTGAATCTTGATTTGTATCAGATGTTTTAATAACATTTTTTTTTCTCTTCCAATAACTGGGTTTTCCTGTGGCTAGCAGATCATAGTGCATTCAAATCTGCACCCTGGTGCAGGTCCCGTGGATGGTTCCATTGATTGATAGATGGATTGATAGGTAATTTATAATGCACCTATACACATGTGTGCATTATAAGTCCTACAAATACAAATACATTACATAGTTACCATAAGGGTTGTAACCAACCTTCCCTGCCAGTGCCCAATCATTGCACATGTGTCTGAGAAATCATACAGTATGATCAGTTGTGCTCTGAACATCTGAATAGTATGTTCTTACTTTTGGACCTGACTATAACAAATGTATCATATTCAAAGTTGATTACTCCTATTTCCAGCAGTTGTCCAGTTGTGCTTCTCAACCTTATTGAGTCTAGCTGGTGTCCAGTGCCAATGGTGGAGTATTTTAAAGTGGGTACATGTCAGCCGTGCTTCATGCATGCCTACATTGCATTGTATCAGAATCTGAGAACAATGTTTTTCTGAGTATGCATGACCCAATTCTCTTTCCCATTTTATTTTTTAGGGACAATGATGTTTTAACATTGGATTTGATGGTGATGAGAGATGCATAACAGGCTCATGCTATATATTTATAGTTATTCCGATTAGAAAGGGCATTTTGAAAGAAGGGAACTGAGCAAGCAGTATTTGATAAGGGACACTTTGGTTTTCAAATAGCTTCTCAATTGCATGTATTGCATGTATTGCCTATTATGTTTGTCCAAAAGTCGAAAGAAAGTCTGTAATACAGTAAAAGAAAGAATTGTGCTGTGCTCACAAACCACACATCATGTTTGGTGTCTATTACGTTTGGAGCCATTCTGGACAACACAAAATGAAAGTTACTATCCTAAGTCCACGATTATTCCATAAGGGTGACTCGAGATGCATATATGGATTTAGATATTTCTGGAGAGCAGGGCCTCCAAAGGAAGATGTCACAAGGAGTTTGGTCACGTTGACTCCCGACATTTTTTGAACAATCACTCATGCAATTTAACAACTCTGTATGTGAAAATGGGTGTGGTGCATTACCAAATACACTACTGCTTACAAGTTTAACAAACAGAACATAATAAGAATGAATAACAAATAAGCACATAACTTTACAGTAACAAGTTGTAACACACAGGGAAGGAATAATTAACCATGTGGTATACAGTTCACAAACCCTATGACCGATTATAATAGTTTTCCAATCAAAAACGAATGTTCACCTACATTTTTTTAACATACATCCTGATATGTCAAATGCCATTACTTTCACTTTCATATATGTATACTTCCAGATCAATCCACGCTCTCATATAATAACAGACAGAGCAATATTAAAATATAATGCATGAACTACCTTCTGTGGTTACAACATGAACTCATACTATATCAATATATCACCAAAAGTTCAACCCCTCTGACTTTATGTTGTATGAACAACATACAAGTGGATTATTCACAAAATAATCCAGACACACCAACAAAATAACATGCAGAACCTACTAAAACATTATGCACATAATTAAAACCTTGGCACTCCTACAAATCTGTCAAAGTAGCTCATGCACAAATTATACATAGCTCCATTAATGAAATGATGCAATCTGGGGTTGTGGGATTTTTTAAAAACAAAGTTAATGTTACTACCGATACAAAAAAATAAAAACAAATATATAAAACTGTTGTTATCTTACCTCACAGCCACAATTGACAAGTAAAACACTTCCATCAATGCATCAACACATAGGTGAATCCTTTCAACATACACCAAAAAGAAATCAACATACACAGCAAACAAGCTACACATTCTAGAAACAAACATCATTTCAAACATATGCTCTTACTACCATGTCAGTTCACTGGTGATACCGGTAAGGTTTATATTCATATTTTCCTCTGTTTTACTTTTAATTACCTCTATGGAGTAGAAGTACAATCTGCAATTTGTTCTTATTCTTCTTAGAGACAAGGACCGATGCTCATAGTTATTAATTTCAGAATTTTTGCCATTTGTAAAAATGCTCTTTCTGTCTGTGCATCTTAAGAGATACAGATGAACAGTTTTACACTTGCAAATATGCAAATTCCGAACGGCAATTAAGAACGTGGTAGAGGATTCAAAAGAGACATGAGTCTAACAATGCATGAAGCCACTATTGGATCCATTTATTTTACATCGTAAGCCCCATCAAATCATTGGTGCACTCAACATATTTCGGCTTCCAATTTTCTATTCCATTAAAATATTAAAAACACGCACTAGCTGCCTTTAGCAGTGCATTACTATGTTTGCTAAACACAATCGGAAAAGCGTGCTCAGTTATGCGGGAGTACTTCCATTGCAGTTTTAGTTAAAGTAGGAAATGTACAATGATAGAGAACTCCCTGGAAGCAAATGAGGTGCTTTCATTGATTAGTGCACATTTTCAGTTTGAATTTTAATTCCGTGTTCGACAAAAACACGTGTGGCTAACTTAAGTATTAACTTAACAAGTTGGTAAGCAGTGGTGCCTCAAACCTAAGCATTTCTTTGTTTGAACCAACTTTGCACGAGTCAGAGATTGTTATTGTCTTTTCCGAAATGTGAAACAAACAATTAAAGTAATATATGCCAAACATGGAATGCATAATTTGATGCACATTCATACTTCCTTCCGTATGAGTGTTGCCGTTTTGCCAATTTCAATGGCAGCTTTTTTTGAGAACAAATAGTGAAAATAGTTGAATGGAATTTCAAAACCACTGCATATAAAAATAAAATCTGTACTAGTTATTGCGCATCTGTTTAAAAAAAAAAAAGTTGCTCAATAGATGACATGTCCTGATTGATAGATTGTGTGAGGAGTGTTGGAAAACGCATGAAAGCATCCTGATGTGTCGAGCAATTATCGCTCAATCACTAACTCCCCTTTTCTCTTCAACGTTCTGGACAAGATTGCACATGTACAGATCCAGGCATTCCTGAGTGCACACAGCTTATTAGGCCCCAAGCAATCAGGTTTTCGGAGCTCCCATAGGATTGAATCTACATTAGTAGACCGTAAAACCAATATTTTCTAACAGATGGATACGGGCAAAGCTTCATTACTGATGCTCCTGGACCTAACAGCTGCGTTCAATTTGGTAGTTCATTCCATTTTAGCCAGCAGACTAATTGAGAGGGCCTCTTTTTCCAGGGAAACAGCTAGTTTGGTACTCTCCTTCCTGTCAGACCGGACAGCCAAGGTCTTCCATGAGGAAGCTATGGCAGAGAGATATGCTCTAGACTGTGGAATGCCGCAGGGTTCCTGTCTGTCACCCACTCTTTTTAATTTAATCAAGCTCACACTCTTCGATCAACTGGATGCAGAAGGTACATGCTACGCCAACTATACAGATGATACTCAATTTCTTTTCCCACTTTCGGGGGACTACATCAATGACACTGAGGTCATCAATGCCACAAACAACATCTCTGGATGTTGCACAATGGCCTTGCCCTGAACAACTCCAAAACAGAGATTATAATCTTAGGCACCTCTTCTAAACTGTGTCTCTTAGACCAAGTCTACTGTTCCATAGAAATTGCAGATTGCCTTCTTCCAACTCTCAAGAAAGTGAATACTTTGGTAGTACTATCGATCAAGAGCTCTCAATGAGGGCTCCCATTAGCTGCTTAGTGTCTAACTCATCAAACTACATCAGGCTCCTGGCACAACTTAGACATTATCTTGAAGTTTCCAGCTGTGCTACTTTGGCCTTTCATGACCACTGTGAGGGGGCACACATTGTGCCACAAGCAGGCTCCCACCAGAACCCTGAGGGCCTTAAAACGGTTTATAGTCAAAAAGTCGAAAACATAATGTCGAATAGCAAAAATGTCGAAAAAAAAATGTCGAATGTAAAAAAGTCGAAAAAACATACATATAATAGGAAAAGTCATAATTTCGAAAAAAAATGTCGAAAAAAAAATTGAAAACCCAAAACACTCTTTTTCTTTTTTTTACCCAGATAGTAACATTTATTATGGGGGGGGGTCCCCCCCAACCCCCCCATCCCAAACCCCTACCCCAACCCCCCCTCCTCCCCATCCCCCCCACCCCCCATAGATATACCTTTAATTATTTTTAAAAAATCTTTAATATAATATTAAATAATTAATTAATTATTTAAAAAACCATCCCAAACCCCTATCCCCAACCCCCCCCATCCTCCCCATCACCCCCACCCCCCATGGAAATACCTTTAATTATTTTTTTTAAAAAAGTTTAATAAAATATTTATTATTAACACATAAAATCGAAAAAAGTCGAAAAAAAGTCGACATTTTTGTTTTTCGACATTTTTGTTTTTCGACTAAATATTTTCGACATTTTTACTTTCGAATATATTGTATTCGAAATTATGACTGGATACCCCTTAAAACCACTGAAAAAGGGCTCCTGGAGCTAGTCCTGGCACCTTTGGTGCCAGGCACATATGTAGGAAGGAAGGGCTGTTCAAACTAGGTCCCATTTATGTACATGGGCCTTTAAATCCAACATGGAAGCACCCACACAGTCTAGTTCTAAGAACCAAGCCATGCAGTCTAGTGTTTTGGGTGTGGCAGGCCTGGATCTACTTTCCCTGGTACTACTTTATCTGGGCAATATAAACCACATCCTGACTGCAGAACACTCTTTGTGTTATTCTGCCATCAGCAGCGTGATGCTCACCGTGTCCAGCTCCTGGTCTTCAGCATCTTCCTGTAATCCCTCAAGAACAAGAACAAGATTATTCTGTGTTACCTGAGAATACACCATCCAGCACTCAGCATCTCAACTGAGCTGCAATCTGTGGAAACCGAGAGAAGAAGAAACATCACTCATCTGTGAGTACTAGTTTAAGGACTTACGGCGAACCACTACCATAGCTGCTGTTCAAACATTGCGACCTGCAATAAAGAGAAAGGGAAAAACAATATTAGAATGCACACTTCCAAAACATCAAATTCCATCAGTCTTACCTGAATTACATCGCGCTACGCCACGCTTTAAGGATTTACGGCGAACCACTACCATAGCTGCTGTTCAAACATTGCAACCTGCAACAAAGAGAAAGGGAAAAACAATATTAGAATGCACACTTCCAAAACATCAAATTCCATCAGTCTTACCTGAATTACATCGCGCTATGCCACGCTACCATCCGGAGCACCACAGCAACATCTGCAAAGGAAAAGAGACATATTCTGGTTTGCTTTCAATATTAAACAACTGCACAGGGCTGTACTTACCTCAAGGTGTTCCGGATGCCTGTTTTTCATTGAACTCTCATGAACTTGCAGCACCACAGAGGCCTGTGAGGAGAAGAAGAAAACACAGGTTAGCTTTAAAAGACAATAAATGCGCTGCGCTTCGCGCTTTCTTTTACCTAGAAACGTGCCTCTTCATTCGGCACGCCAGCATCAAGACCCTCGCACCTGAAAAGAAGGAGATAAAAACATTAACACATTTCCACCATAAACAGAACAAAGACTTACATTTAACAAACCTACCTGCCTACCAGCAGATTCGGGGTCACAGCATGCCTGGGCTCAAGGAAGGCGTACTGCACCAGTGAAGCAACTCAGGCAGCTCACCAACAAATGTCAAGCACCCCTGCACAAGAAACGCAGGACGGATAGCTCACCCTACAAATAACTAAGATTAATTATTCAGCACTGGTCAACTAGGCATCCAGGGTTCCAGATCTCAGAGCCTTCCATACGCCCCCGGGGATATCAGGTAAGCGTAACAGGCCAGAGTTATCATAGTTAGTCGCCTGGACTACTGTGCAAGCATTTTACTGGGTGTGGGTGTGGGTGAGGGTGAAATCAACCACCTACAAGTTGTTAAGAACAACGCAGTGAGGGTGGTAGTTGGCTTGTGCAAAACTGATAATGTGTCAGCAGCACAGAGATTGCGATACTGACTTCCTATAGCAAAGAGGGTCATTTTTTGCACCCTGTGCATTGCACACTCCTGCCTCTATGGAAAATGCCTGACTTACCTGGTAGCACAGTTTAAATGGCTACCAAACAGATGGAGTCTCAGATCTAGCAACAATGGTATATTGCAATAACTGAAAGCAAAACTGTCACTTTTAAGAAATGGATGCTTTCCATTTTGAACTCCATGCCTATGGAATATGTTGCCCCCTGACGTAAGGCTGTGTCCTAGTTTCGCCAGTTTAGTCAGCACTTTAGAAATAAATGAAATAAACAAATAACTAAATAAATACATTAAAGGTAATAAACACCAAGGGCCTACTGAAGAAAGCATTTTTAATTGTTTTTTCCCATTGAAAAATACTTTGTGAATCAGGCCCCGTATTAGTAGTATAGTATCATTGCTGAATCACAGTATTTTCTTCCATAAGAGTGCCATGTATCAAGATCTCACCGAACTACATATCTCTGATTATCCTTCCCCAACACAGCAAGATCATTAAATTTGATGTCACAGAACCACCCTTGCCCAGTCTTTCACTTAGTATACCGCTATCTCTGTACCTCTGTCGAAATTACTTCTGCTCTGCAGGAAAGTAAGTATTTGTATAGAGTCCAGAGAAATAACTAATTTGCCTTTTCCCGTAACGTGGGTTGAGGGAAGGCTATGCTCTCAAAAGGGGCGTGGATACGATCCAACAGCAACATCCCCTCCACCCCAGATTGGGAAGGTTTATTTATTTATTTAACATTTTTGGGAAAGATTCATTAAAATATAAAGATGTTATTAAGAAAACAAAAACAGTTTCGGCCTACCCCCATTCCTTTTCTCATAGACGCAAAAGATACATGTTTAGCCAATTACACAGCAAAAACCGCTGGACAGATTTGCACCAGATACAAAACAACTTGGGCATGAAGCGTTGACTCGCAATCATTTTGTGGTTTGGGGTTATTCGAGAAGGGCGTGCCCCCTTCTCCAAACGCTATATATAGGGTACATTGAAAATCCAGGTGTTTATAAATGAAACAGCCAGCATCTTTTTTTTCAATGTGCAAGTTAGCAATGGTTATACCCCAGGTTTTAACTGAGAGTATCAGAAAATAAAATTCAGAAAAAGCCATTTGCAAGTCAAAAACCAAGGAAATGTTATCAGGGTAGAGGTGCACGGGGTGGGGGTAAGAGGACACCAAGTGAAATTTGGGAGTTGGAGGTGGTTTTTAACTGAGAGTATCAGAAAATAAAATTCAGAAAAAGCCATTTGCAAGTCAAAAACCAAGGAAATGTTATCAGGGTAGAGGTGCACAGGGGTGGGGGTAAGAGGACACCAAGTGAAATTTGGGAGTTGGCGGTGGTCTAGGGACCAAGTTTGCAACACAAGGCTCAAACATTTTTCCCATACCCTTGAGTATAACCTGGGTATACCCATGAATAGCTGACATCTCAAAGCAAACTGCATCACAGAAACAAAGAGTGCTGTGGGGTGAATGGGATAGGGCAGGAGAGGTGAGAAGGCCATCAGGGGAGCTGGCAGAGGTGAGGAGGACACTTGGTGAGGTCCTGGGGAGGCAAAAGGTGTTTTTTGTGGCAGTTTTTCGATATTCACTTCTCCAAATCTACACATTCCCAGCTATCTGTTGTTCATACTACTGATACCCACAGCTATGCACGATTTATTATCACAATTGAAATAGGCAACATCACACTGGAAATAGGCATCAGGGACTCCCATCCCTGCAGGATCCAGGACAGACTCTGCTTAGCTACAAAATGAGGAAGGGGCCAGCCACCTCAGGCCTTGTTGCCTAAAAAATGAGCCCAAGATACAAGACCACTTAGAGGAACATAGCCTGAGGGGGCTGGTCTCTTCCCCGCTTTGAAGCTAAGCAGGGTTACTGCACGGATAGGAGATAGTCCACAGTCCAGAATGCTGTGTGTTTTGTCTTAGTTTTAAATATCTCATAACACTAGGGGTGTCATGGTATTAGTTTTATGACGGTACGATTACCTTCTTGCCAAATGACAGTATATCATGGTTATTGCGGTATAGCAGATGAAGTTGACTAATCTTAACAAATATTTTCTAAAAGGTCATAAATTGTCGATTTATCATCACAAACAAAACCAGACACCCATGGCCAGAATTGGGGTTTTCAACATACTTTCCACTTAAATGCCACCCCTTGCTTCCACCAAACACAAACACATGTGTGGAAAGGTGGAGGGGGAGCCCTGCAGCGACAGGCAAAGCAAACTGAATAGCTTTTCTTAAGTGGCCATTTAGGCTCGGGCCAAAAGGTGTTAAGTAATCACGGACATGTTACCCTTTGGTAAGAGATTAGTGAATTTCGCAGTGTGACTTATTATATGTAAATTCAATGATAGAACCAGGGAAATCCCCCATTGTCATATGTTTAGAGAACATTAACCATTATAAATATATAAACCCCAAAGCCGCCAACCCAAAATAAACTCTTTTCCTTCTTGACACTTTATCTATTCTTCCTATTGCTAACATATTGATTTTGTGTCAGGCACGTGTGGTTTATCGAATGGCATTAAAAACTGCCCCAACTGAAACTACTTGGCAGAGGGCACATCCAACAGTGCAAGACCAAGACTGTGCAGCACTTGCTTACTGCAGCCTTTCCAAATCAGATTGATTGGAAAGCACACTTAACAGTGTAAACAGTATAGCGGTATAAACAATGTGACGGTTATTATTGTTCAATTAAGTGCTACTGTCTGTCCTTGATAGTATTGCACTCTAAAGGTCAAGATGCACTGAGGCCCACACGAAAAGAGCAGCTATCTCTGGCTAAGGAGCTACTAATACATGGAGAATTGCAAATCCAGCTTGCACATGAAAGGCAAACTAGAATAACCTATTGTTATACATATTACAGAGCCTGCGGTAGTGGCCCTGTAGTTATAGTTAAGTTGCTCAACCAATAGGAAGAACAGTTTTTGGGCAGCTTATAACTTTGGCGATGTTTGACCTATTCTCACCAAACTTTGCAAATAAAGTATATGGCCACCTCAAATGATTTTGCAAAGTTTGGTGCAGTTTTGACAAGGGAAGGGGGGCAACGTTATAGGGGTCCCAAAACTTTTGAAATCATCATAGACATAATGGAAAAGAAATGTTGCTCAAGCCAAACTAGTGGGCAGATTTTCAATAAATGTATACGAGGAGCAGCGGATTGATCCCGAAAGGGAGCTTTTGCAAAATTGGAGTAAATCCATCTAGTATGTATTTTAAAGGGCCAGAAAAGAATTTTACAAAATAATTGTGATATCTGCGTCCAGTCCACTGACTCATATCCTGATTAGGAGTCTGCGGATGCCCCTCGTACAATCATGGGGCTGCGTGGTGTTTTCAGACATCAGATGCACATGGTGATGGTTATTGAAAAAAAGTAATCTACGTCTAACTTTTTTAAAGGGACGCCATATTCGATCCGGAGATGATGAGCATTGTCTGAAGACAATGCAGCGTAAAACATTGTACAAAAAAATTGTAGTTTATGGAAAAAGTTGAGATGGAGACATTTTTATACGTGAAAACGGCTGTGTGGCTGCCACCGAGTAAGTGGTCAATTCTACTGTCCACTGACGTTTACCATGCTGCAGATATGGTCATTTGTCCACAGACATCATTGGGACTGGCAGGGGTTCTGAGTTTTGGTAAATGTAAGCATATTTTATGAAAGTAGCGAGTGTGAGTAGTATGATTGTGTTTGGAATAAAAATATGATTGTTATTTGTTGCTTAAGTGTGTAAACTGGTTATGCAATAGTGTATATGTATGTGTGTGGTGAGGTTATAACATTTTTGGGGACATGGTTGTATAGTTTGCAAATGGCTAGCATGGCTGCATAATTTTGGAGGGCAAAAGTAAAAGCAAATGGGGTGAGTCATGATGCAGTTTCTGGCATTTACATGGTTTTAAAGTTTAATTGTACAGAATATATTTGTGTGTTTGAAAAAGTTAGATAACCTTTTGCGTATTCTAACTGTATTGGATTTTTTAAAAGTACTATTGTTCTAGTTTGGGTGTATTATGTAAGTATAAATGTGATTGCATGCCTGAAGTGTGTTGTAATGAAGGGTAGGTCTAAAATAGTTAGAAACCCGTTGGCGTATTCTAACTGTATTTGATTTTAAAAGTACTATTGTTCTAGTATGGGTGTATTATGTAAGTATAAGTGTGATGGTGTTGGCGAGGGGAGGAAATTACTGACGGGCCCATTGGTCAGTACTCACCCTCGAAAACTAGTAATACAAGATAGCTGCAACTTGCGAGGACAGAGTGCAGGATTCACATACTCCAGCAAGGTTCAATAATCAGGACTCAGAAAATTGGCAAAGGGAAGTCCGTTTAATGATACATACATCATTTTATGGAAATCAGCAGCATCCCGAACACCTGCCTTACCCCGACTTCCTCGAACTTTAGTCAAACAGCCTCTTTTATGGGCCACAACCATCATCATTGACGTCTAATTCTACAAAAATCATCATGCAATACAATTGGTTGGGAAAGGTAACTTAAGTATAGGTGCTATATCTGTATATGGAAATAATGCAAGTGGATTGGATAACTCTTATCGGGTGGGCGGCTATGCCCTTCCCTCTACAGCACATGTGATTGACGTCACTACAAGTACGGCATCTCATTGGTTACAGTGTCTATAGGACCCTAGATTACATGGTCCCTTGTGATTGGGCAAGTTACACCCCTAAACATAAATCTCAATTTTAATTAGCAGCATGCAGAGTAGACACCCAGGTGCCTAGTGTCCCAAGATTCACCCTTCCTCCCTTCCATCAATCAGTGTTTTAGGGCTATGTGTCAATTAGTTGGCTGGGTATGGCCTCGGATCTGTAGTCTCTTATCAGGAAAATGTATGGCTCTGGATGACATCAGGCGGTGGTACATCTCCGCGCCTGTCTGGTCACGTGTTGGTTCACCGTGAATCTGCTTCAGTTTCCAACCTTTTGTGCATTTAATTCTGTGTGCGCTTGGTCACCTGCATGGGCCTATCTTATCTTGACCATCACGGGGGGGCTGGTATTCTCTGTAGTTGGAGTCTCGTGAGCTCATGCTCACCTCCCCTTCTCTGGTTGACTTCGATCTCCCCGGCATAAGCCTCTCTTTGTTGAATTTCGATTCCGCTCCTTCTCTGGTCTTTGCTGGGTTTCTAAACTCGACTGTCAGGCCTTTGGCCGCCTGGGTACATTTCTGCTTTCACAAAATGGAGTCGCAAGTGTACATTGTGCAGTATTGAGGTAGATATATGGTTGGTGCTTGCCTCTCTACTCTTCTACTAGGCATTGCAAGCAGTATCAGTTTCTTAGCCTCTTGCATTTCAAGCTTATTTACACACATTCAACAGGGCGATTGCTTCCATCTTGTCTTATGGGATCATTCTCTTACATTTTAACAGTGTCTCTCCCCTGCATCCATTATCATTATCCTTGCAGTTACTAGTACTGACATTCGTGCTTCCAGTAGCCAATTCTGGTTGTTCTCGGGGCTGCTCGGGCCCTTGGTTTATTTTCATTGGCCTTCCATTAAGGCTTTAGGGGTCTCCTCGTGGACTGTGTGCAGGTATTCCTCATTTCGTATCAGTGGCAGTTAAGGCTGTCTGATAGGGTATCGTGCAGCCTAGGGTTGTTGCGTTATGGCTGCTTCAACCGGTGGTGATCTCCTTACGTACAAGGGGCAGAGTCCCAGTGCGGCTCTCTGTTGGTTCATTTGCTCCTCATACGTCACGCACCACGGCGAGTACCTTACTGGCAACTCGCAATGGGGGGCAGGGGTGCAGGTCATATCTGGGACCTCCTCTACACTCCCCCCTCTGTTCGGTTCATCGACCACTCCTACTTCCTCCTTTTTATTCAGTTTCTTTGATTCCTCAGCTTCTTGCTCATCATCTCCTGGGTTTACACAAGAAGGCGTGGAAGTATGCAATTTTGGTGTCCATATCTTTACCACCCCTTTCAAGATTCCTGCTGTTCTCACATGCACATCTTTGTTCCAGGTCATCAACTGGCATTGTCCATGTGGACTGCAGTAAATCCATTTTCCTTTGTACCTTCTTCGTTTCTTGGGATAAGTGAATTTTGTTCCTTCTGGTGCAAATTCACTGGCCTTCACAAAGTCATTTATCTCCTCATCTGTCAGGTCTCTGGGCTTCCAGCCTGGTTCGACATCAACCATAATTTTCATCCCAATGGCCTTTATTGCTGTTTTCTGGCACTGTGTGATGATTATCTTGATAACACAGACTCCTAGCAGCACCATTGCTAGCAAAGTTCCCAGAAACTTGAATATATCTGCCATCCATTGCGGGTCCCATGAGAATAGGTTCCCAAACCAGCTGTTGTCGTCCACTTCATCTGTCTCATCGGTCATCTGGTTTTTCAGGGTTGTTAACATGTCTATGGCCTCTGTGAGGGTTCCATTTTCTTTGTCGTGTGATGGTATAAATGTGCAACATGATTCTCCAATGTTTGCGCAAACACATCCATCCATTGCGGTGATCATGTCAAGCACATATCTGTTCTGGAGGGTCATCAGTCTGACTGCCCTCAGTTCTTCCTTGATTGCATTGAACCCTTTTATGGTGGTATTGATGGTCTGCAGTAACTCCCATCGTGTTATCTGCAACCACTTGGTATTTGCACCAACCTGGATGTGCGGCAAAAGTATTGTTGTAAATATGGATGAAGTCAGGCTAAACAGCCTGTGTTCATAGGGAATGGCATACAATGTGTCCTCTGATTTGGCGGAGAAGTAATTCTCTCTCTTCATCATTGACTTTAGTTCCACAGACCTCCTTTTCCTCAGGTGAGTGTCTGCTTTCGGGAAACTGTCCAAATTCAGTTCATTTTTTGGGATCACTAGTGCAGGAACGTGGACGTTGACCATTGTGCATATGCCTCCCCAGTTACTCGGTAGTCTTATGTAGGCCTTGGATCCACATGCCCAATAGTGGTCCATCAGGACTGCGGTCCCTGGAGCTTCGTATATTCACCCGCAGTTTTTATTCTCCCCCATTTTCCTCGTGCCATTACTTCTAAAGCACAGTTTCGAGTTTTCCAGCGGTACTATTTGCAAGGGGCCTCCTCTGTCTACGACCCACGTTAACCGCTTTATCCATTTTGGCCAGAGTGGTTTACATAGTCTTTGAGAGTTTTCTATGGCTTCTTGGCCGGCTCCAAGGACCATCCAAGCTCGGCAGATTACAACTCCTTCTTCCCAACCGTCGGGGGAAACAACTGATCTCCAGATCTGCATTTGGCCTCGGTTCTTCCATATTTGCGCTTCTTCTGCCGTTTTCCCCTGGATGTTCAGTCTTGAGTTTATTTCCCACCTTATTCCTGATCCTTCCATATCAGGGTTCTCATATCTAATCACAAGATTCTTGGTGTGCGCCCTGTTTCTTGTTTTGATGTCCTGGACATATCCGTCTTCATCAGGGTAGTCCTTTTTGTTGGCCCATATCAATGAGGCGTCTCTCCCCATTAATTGCCCTATGGTGTTACACATTGCACATGTGACATGCAGTGTGCTATGGGGACATCTATTTCTACAGCCACAAAGATTTTGGACTTGCCCATACTGTACAGCAGGAGTGCACAGACGAAACATTCTCCTTCTGATTGTCTTCGTCCAACTTCCTTCATGTGCTGGTACCATATGTTGTTTCCAAGATGGGCCGTGCTGTCCAAGTAATCGTTTAACTCGTTATCGGTTTCATATGGACTTCTCTTGATCCTTAGCGTTTTTCTGTGGTTGGCTATCACTATGTCTCTGAATGCGTCTGTACTGTTCTTTCGTTCAGGCAGACTCTCGGGCGATATCCTTGGAGGGGCAGGTTTCATTTCCTGCCCTGCAGCAATTGCACTTCTTTTCCTTCCCTCCTGCATTCTTTTGTAGACCTCCTCCCACCGCATGTGATATATCATCCTTTCAACACGTGGCTTTGTCGTAGTCTCGGTAGTTACTTCTGGCGTTGGAGCTGGCGTGCTCGCTATCACAGTTGTGGTGGTTGTCTTGCTCAGCTCCTCCTGTAGCTTCTTTGCTCTAAGTATGAGTGGAAACACATACTCAACTACCACATGTGTTTTCTCAGTGAGTTCTTTCGTTGCTTCCTCTGTTCTATTGAGTGATTTTGCTATTTCACTTCGGTTCGGTTTCTCACGTTGCTCCCTGCTTTCTGGAGCTGCTTGTTCCACAGGTGATTTCTCTCTTTTCGTTGGTTTGGCCTGCGGTTTCGTACCCATTGAAACTTGCCCTTGTTCGTGTGCACTCAGTGTATGGGTGCGTGCCATGGACAGTGCTATGCTATCATTCATTCCTTGCTGACCCTGTCTCCAGCCTTTCTCACCGTTCATTACTTCGGGTGTATACGTGTTACTGCTAATTACATTCAACTGTAAATCGTTTGCTTTATCATCAGTTTTTCTTGGAACAGGGATGACAATATAAGGTCTGGGTGCTTTTGTGGGCCCCAGATGCTCATTACCTGGTGGATGCACAGACATTGGGACGCTTTGTGCACCAATAAAAAATGCAGTTCTAATAGTTAACGATAAAAATACTTCAGTAATCACAATGCATATGCATATGACTGCCTTGAAAGACAGCTTGCAGCATCTCCTTCCAGGGAACCGTGGGCGCCCTTCCACGGGTGGCACGACTAAGTTACTGTTTTGGGCCCCCATTTCAAATACATCCACAGTCATTAGTTTATTTTTCTTCTTATTCTGTTTTCGTCGTTCAAAGTTCAATAAACACTAAAGTGACAAGTGTAGTTCAATGTCCCCCCTCTTACGAGTGATGATGATGATAGTCTCTGAGTATGGAGTACAGTTCCTTTACTAGACTATGGAAAAAGGTTAGACTATCGTTTTCAACACATCATAATTATCCTGTATTTGTATGGCCAGCGTATTCCCAGGGCACTCTTCCAACTCGCCTTGGCCCTGGGGACATACAGGACCTTGTTTGCTGTGACACCATGAAAGGATGGATTTGCTACAAATCACGCAAAATAACATTTTGAAAAAATAAAAATAAAAATAAAAATAGAAGTGAACATATGAGAAGGTAGGAAAAAATAAGAAAAAGGTTGAAAAAAGTAAACACGGCAGTGAAGTTTGTGTCTCTGTTCCTTTCACTTGATCTTTCGAGGTCGAGTTGGTGAACAGTCTCTCTCTCCCCCATTTACTCCACTGCGGAACGATGATGCAAAAATAGAAAAATTAAGAAAAATAGGAAAAGAAGTTCAATATGTCGTTGTCGTTGTTTCTGCCTTTTCGGTCCGTTCTACGTTGGAAGCATAAAGAACTGTGTCTTTGTTTCCTTGCTCTGTCCCCTGCTGGGGGATGATGGAAAGTTTTATCTTGGATCTCCCCCTTCTAAGGCTCTTCTTAGCAGTGGATGTCCATAATTGCTTCTTAGTTGTGATGCACTAGCCCTCAGGAGCCGATTCAATTGGGCATTTTTTGCTGGATCATTAAGAAAAGTGGGCACATCAATGTTGTGGGGTCTGCCCACTAGTTCTGGAAAGTTTTCAATGAGATGAAAGAAAACACGAAACGCATACCGACTGTCTTCGGGTGTTAATGACATTTGCTCTGACGCTTTGGCTCTTAGGTCACAGGCCTTTCATGCAGTGTGATCAGTCTTTGCCTCCTCGATCTGTCCCTCGCCGAATAGTCTCATAGGAATCTCCTTAGGAATTATCACTGGAAGTTGGACAGTTCCACTTGGAGCATAATGCCATGGAGAAGAGTCTTCATGTGTGGGAAATTGACTGGATCTCTAAGGAAGGTAGCAACATCGACATCAGCAGGCCTTCCCACCATTACTGGATAGTATGTGACTAGCGTTATCAGAACGTTGTGGGCTAGCTTTGTGCCTGCAGGGGACAAGGACATTTGCTTTGCTTTGCTGGACCCCGATCACAAGTCTTTTTGTTGTCGCGAACAGGTCCTGCACTTTCCTGCTGCGTGGTCTGCTACCACATTGTTCAGTTTACTCCATATTTGATTCAGGATGTGATTATTTTGGGGATCTCTGATGAAAGTCAAGGTATCTGTGGTTCTCCCGACAACTTCTGGGCACTTCTTAATGAGTTGAAAGAATAAGATGTAGGTAACTTCGTCAATAACTGCTTGAGGTGGGGGCATTAGTCTTTTGTTTACTGTGCTCGGGCAACTCGGAGAAGACCTCTGCGCTGACTGTCAGTAGTTGCCTGATTATCTTCTTATTTTCTGGATCCTGAATATATTCTGTGACACTTGTTTCTCTCCCTATGAGTGACGGATAGGACAGTACTATTAGCTGAAAATAGGTGAGCACATCCCACTTGAGACTTCTGCTGGGGTGAACCATATGTCTGTGAACAGGGTCTTGATACTGGATGCTTCAGGATACCAGTTTTAGTTTACAAGAGTGTCCTGTTTTTACAGTTTATCAGAGTCCGAGAGTTTGTGTTCAATGCTTTGTGGCTCAACGTGATCAAGCTATCAGTGTCACTGGAGGTTCAGAGTATGCAACTTTTTCCTTTACCCTGTGAGTTCAGCTGTACTTTGCGTTCATTTGAAGGTCTTGTACCTCATTCAGTGCCTGGAGGAGAAGTTCAGTGTACAGCCACAATTTTCACAGCAAGTTCCTTAGTTTGTGTTTTCTGCTCGTGCGTCTTTCTTCCTTGTCATAGACCTTGTCTTCACGTGCTACGGTCCTTCCCCGTTGTCTGTGGATTCCTCTGCAGTAGATGTAGTAGGAGTGCTCTCTCCTATAAAGGGTTTTATATCGTTCAGGAAGATCAAGGCTCTTGTGCCTTTGAGCTTGACAGCTGACGGGGTGCAGTCCTCTACGATGAACGGGCCATTAAACCTCGGCTCGTCCCATCTTTTTCTTGTGAAATTCTTCACGAGGACGCGATCTCCAGGGAAGACAAGAGGCGCGCATGGGCTGTGAGTTGCGCCTGCATCAGCACTATCTGTTGTGTTTTGAGCCGTGCTGTCCCCTTTCCGCCGTCGCTGCAGCTGGCCTGAAATGACAGTGGCACTTGTTGTGAGACAATCCAAATAGGCTTGCATCTCCTATCCTAGAACCTCCCTAGTTGACTGGGCATCACATCTAGCTCTGTCTCGGGGGGTAAGGGGAGTTCTCATTCTTGTCCCAGTTACTATCTCGTGCAGCGTAAGATGATGGTCGGAGCCTGGCTGGTTCCGAAGCGCATATAATGCCAGTGGTAGGCAGTGCATCCATCCCTTTCTTAATGTGAGCTTCAACTTGGCTATCCTTTCCTTAAGCAAGCTGTTGATCCGTTCACATATCCCATTTCCATCTGGGTGATACGCCGATGAGAATTTGTGCTTTATACCAAGCAACAAGCGAATCTGTTCAAACAGAGCATTTACAAAATGTGCCCCATTATCTGATCTTATTACTTCACACACACCCCACCTAGGGAAAACCTCCCTCATCAGGAATTTGGCAGCACAGGCAGCGTCAGGGTGTGTACAGGGGCCTGCTTCTACCCATCTGGGGAAGGGACACACCAGCACAAGTAAATACCTCTACCCATTACACACCTGAATCATATCGACATAATCAATATGTAGGTGCTGGAAAGGTCCATTTGGTCTGGGGATGACTCCTCTCACTACTTTTAATGTGTGCCCAGAAGTGAATTGCTGGCAGACAATGCAGTTTACCACAAAGAATGCAACATGCTCGGCTAAATTCGGTATAAACCAGTCTTCCGCGAGCGTTGCAGCAAGATTTTCTTTTGACATATGAATGGGGTAGTGAAGCTGTTCTAATGCTACTTTTAGAAGGGCAACAGGCATTACTGGTTTACCAGTGGTGTCTTGCCGCCACAATCCGTCAGAAGGGTTTAAAGAATACCCTTGATGCTTCCATACATTTTTCTCTTCCTGAGGTGCCTCCCCCTGGAGCTCCATTAATTGAGAATGCCCCATATTGCTATAGGCTTCTGGAGTGGCTCGTGCTACCATCATCCGTTCATGGGTACGTGCCAACTCCACGTCCATGATTGTTTCAGTTTTGGATGCCATACGTTTGGCTTCCGTGTCCGCTTCATGATTTCCATGTGACACAAAATCTGTCCCTTTGGTATGAGCGGCACATTTCACAACCACTATGTCCACTGGGAGCAGTAGTGCTTTTATCAGTCTCTCCAACAAGGCTGCGTGTTGCACTGGTGTGCCGTCTGCTCAGAGGTAGCCCCTCCTTTTCCAGCGCGCTAATCCTGCGTGCACTGTTGACATCACATAGGCGGAGTCGCTGTACACTGTTACTTCCTGGTCTGCATGGTTCTCAATGGCGAGTGTCAGTGCCAGTAGCTCTGCAGCCTATGCCGAATAATGAGATGGTATTCGTGCACTGACAAGTACTTGGAACTCTCCATTCACCATGTGTTTCACTACGGCCACGCCTGTATACCTTTGTCTGTCTTCTAGGTCAATTCTTGTTGACCCGTCAATAAAGACGATCTCTCCACTTGGCAGGGCATTTTCCTTGACCCTGGGGATCTCATCATAGTATTCTTAATAGTTTGCACAGTCATGCACAGGTTCTCCCTCTGTGACTGGCTCAGCAATAAACATAGCAGGGTTCACCGGTTTGCATCATACTATTTTGATCGATGGATTGGAGATAATCACCTCGTAGGCTGATGCTCTCTGAGAGGTCAGCGTGCCCTTTGGCTTCTCTAGCATGGCAAATAGTGAGTGCTCAACATATAATGTCATGGAACACCACATCACAATGGATGATGCCTTCTCAATGGCGAACGCGGCGGCAGCTAGATTTTGTTCGCATGGGAAGTGGCCCTTCAGAACCGGGTCCAGACTCCCGCTGTAATAGGCTAGAGGTTTATAGCACAGTGAGGTTCGCTGCGCGAGTACTGCCGTCATAAAATCGCCATCAGTATGAGAAAACAGATAGAATTCCTCAGCATAATTAGGAATCCCGAGGACGGGGGCCTTACAGATTGCCCCCTTGAGTTCCGTAAACCCTTTCTCCATTGCTTCATTCCATTCAATTTCTTCTCTCGTTGCCTGGGCCTTTTTAAGGGCTTGCAACAAGGGCTTGGTATACGAGCTGTAGTCAAAGATCCATGCTCTGACATAGTTGCACAGGCCTAGGAAGCTTTGCATTTGCTTTACTGTGCGCGGCTTGACCGTGTTCATGATAGCCTCAGCCCTTTCTGGGGTTACCTTTTTCCCCTCATGTGAGATCAGTTGCCCTATGTACAGCACCTCCTGTTGGCAGTTCTGCAGCTTGTCTTTGTCCACTTTGTATCCTTTCTCAGCCAGTATAGTTAATAGCTGGACTGAGTCATGTCGGCATTGCTTTTCAGTGATGCTGCAGATTAGAATGTCATCTACATACTGCAAAACAACATTGTCCACCGCAATATTGCTTACGTCCATTTGCAGGACTCTGTTGAAAATAGATGGAGACTCGCAATACCCCTCTGGCGACCTCGTATTCTTCAGTCACGGTGTAGTGGGATCGAGAAAAAAGCATTTTTCAAATCGATCACCGTGAAGTATTTTGCCTCAGTGGGTATGTTGCACAAAATTGCGGATGGATTCGGGACTAGAGGGAACTCGCCTTCGACTATGTCGTTTAGGGCTCTTAAATCCTGGATTAAATGCCAGGACCCTCCCTTTGATTTCTTAACAGGATAAATCACTGTGTTGCAAGGTGATTCTGACGTCACTAAGATGCCCTGCTCCATCATGGCAGAGATTGTCTTTGCGATCCCTTCATCCGCTTCTCTGGACATGGGATATTGCTGTGCCCGCGGCAGAATTGCCCCTGGTTTCAGTTAAATTTTTACTTCGCCGGCCCCTTTCAGGAGACCTACGTCATTGGGTCCTGTAGTCTATACCTTGGCCGGCACCAGGGCCATGTCGTTATCAAAGTATTCTGGATGTACTAATGCTAACATCATCCTCTGCGGTACCTCCCGCCTGATCATTTTGACCCAAAATATGAGACTCACTTCCACCCGCATCTCTTCTAGGTCATGGTGTTCTTCGAACAGATCGTCATCGGTGACGTCAGTCACTCGATACCCTTCTTCGATGGCGACAATGGCGGCAGAGTGTATCATTAAGGGAAATACTTGTCCCTCCTCTTCCTGCATGGGTATTCTTAGCCTGAATTGAAACTCATCCAGAGTTCTCATAGTGTTGTCTGCGAGACCTGACAACCCCGCCATAAACACTCATACGCCATATGAGAACACTTCTGTTTCCAGTGGTATGGCTCTCATGGAAGCACGTCCGGAGTATGCTCTAATCATTTTGCACACATTAGAATAATGCATTCTTGGGGTGGAGCACACTATGCCATCCTCAGTGAATGAGATAGTCATATTCAAATTTGTCATCAAGTCCCGACCCATGATATTTAGTGGGGACTGACGAGAATACAATAAAGGTACATTCATGTTGCACTCTCCCACGGAGACTGGGAGTGCATCAGTAAAGGGAACTCTGCTATGAGCTCCAGTAAAACTCTGGGTATCTATTACCTCACCGGACAAGGAGAACTTGCCTTCTCGTACGCACGAGCACTTTGCAGCCGTGTCAACTAAGAAGAAATATTCTTTCCCCCCTATGGTGACATTTACCCTAGGTTCCCTGTTAGGGTCTGGTGTCACTGATAGGATAGAACACATCAGAGTCCCCTGTGAGCCGTCCTATTTCATATACAGGTTCGGTCCATTGTATACCTGTGGGTTTCTGCTGGGGTTACCCTTGTGGTACATTCCCCATTTTCAGTGGTTGGACCACTTGCTGTGCACCTTGCTGCAAGCCAGCTGCCTGCTGCTGCACGGTATAGTTTTGTGCATTGCCCTGTTGTGGGGTAGCAAGTTGATTCACCATGCCTGCCCCCAACCCTTGGTTGTTCTGTAACATACTTTGGCTCCTGCACATGCACGCCACATGTACTGTCACTCCACACAGCCAACACACTGGCGGTGGTCGGGCCATCTGTCCATCTGGCATAGTTGGACTGCCCATTGGTGCACTCTAGATACCACCTTGAACATTTTGAAAACCTCCTTGGTTCCCTCGAAAGCCTCCCTGATTGCTCTGCCATCCTCTCCCTCCAAATCCCCTTCCTCTCAGGTAATATCCCGTGTTACCCTGATTGGTCTGCGGCGGGTTAGTTGCACGTTGTGCACTTGATTCGGCTGGGCTTGTTAGCATGGCTCCCTCGAGAGAATAATTTGAGAGCTTCCTTTGCACTAGCTTCGCCTCCTCTCCCTTACGTGTTGCCTCTTTCTTCCGATTCTTTTCTTGCAGCAGTCTACAGTAATGTGCAATTGTCAACTGGATTTCGGCCCATGGTTTAGCTTATACTCCTACCCATTTTTTTTAGCTGTTTTTGCACCGGTTCCGGTAACCCTTGGCACAATATATGATAGAATACAGGGATAGATTTTGCCCAAGACTCATGCGTTTTGAGCACCCATGCGTCTTGAAAATTCTGGATATAAAGCAACAGATCCTCTGAATCTTTCATTTTTCGAGTCATTATGGCTCCCATATCAGATGTGTCCGGATATAGTGTACGCAGCGCTTTCCACACTGCTGCTCTACAGTTGTTAAATGGCGCTGCGTCATGAGAGGTGTTAGTTATGGTTACCCTAGGGTATCCTGCCCTTTTCCACACGTTGTCTGCTCTTTCACCAAGTATAGCAATTAGAAGACCCTTGATGTCCCCTATGGCTAGAGTTACGCCCCCCATCATTTTCTCTAGCTCATGTATCCACTTTCCGGCGCCCGAGGTCAGCATTGGAAGCTTATTTTCAAGATTCTCTCGGTCCATGTGTGGCCATGGAATATATTGCGGTCTTGCTCCCCCCTTTTCTAACAGTGGGAATTGGAATGCGCAATCCTCCTTTTCCTTCTCTGTCCATCTCATCATATATTTTATCAATCGCTTCCCCGATGCTTCTGGTGTCGAAGTTATCTTCAATAACTGTCCCACTTGTACCTGGTACTGCATCGCTTGCAGGAAAGAACTCTTCTATGTCTACAACAGGATTGTGTTTTTTCACTTCCCTTTGCATCTTCTAAATCTCGTGCCTTTTGCCTGGGTTTACGTTCTGCTTACTCATCCATTTCTCTTTGCTTCTTCACTTCCTTTCTAGCCTTATCAACTTCCCTCATCCGTTCATCTCTACGTTTGTTTGTCCTTCTACTATCCTCATCTTCTCGCTTTTTTACCTTTCTTTCGTGCACTCTCTTCTCTTCCTCTAACCTTGGCATGTTCTGCCTGTACTTTTCATAGGCTGCATATTGCATGCGACTGAGCGGTATACCTTGCTCTGCGCGATATAGTTGTTCTCACCTCAACCTATCCTTTCTTGCCTTCTCGTTTCTTATGTCCACTTCTTTTTCCCTTTCCTTTCTTTGCGCCTCATCAGACTGTTCACTCGACCTTGCACCATCACTTCCTTTTCCATCTAACTTCAACAGTATTTGCCCTCCCATCCATTTGTCCTTTGTACATGTTAACTCATCGGTTCCTTTCCGCTTCTTTCCCTCTCTCTCTCTATCTAGAGGTGCACTTGTTTGTGCCTGGTCCTTCCTTTCCTCACCTCGCCTCTCTTTTCCCCATGGGACTGTGGAGGCCGAGTCAATTTCATGTTCCTTCTCTTTTGTCTCGTTACTGCTGCACGCAGCTGACGCATATGCAGGGTTGTTATAACCTGTGGCTGCCTTAAGCTCTCTTAGTGGGTAAAGACCCTCTGACTTACTTCCCTCAACAACTGGTTCCGGCGGGGCAGGTGGTGTGGTAGGGGTCTCACCCCCCTCGTTCATACATTTAATATCCAGTCTGCAGGGGGTTCTTCTTCTTTTTCTTGTTCAAACATTTTCCAAAGCTCGAGAACAGCAAGGCGTTTTTCGAGCTTCTTCCCGCTATATGTGGCATATAGGAAGGTGGTCATGTGCTGTAAAACAGCCTTTGACAATGACCCATTTTGGGGCCACGGCATAAACATTTTATTTGCGGTGCCGTAACCCACTCCTGGCTATATTTCTTCAATTTTGTTGCGTGCTTTGGCAACTGCTTGCACAGATGTGCAAGTGGGGTAACTTCTTCCATCCTTAATTTTGTCATCAACAATGTTCATACAGTTTTTCAACTTTACGCTATTATGAGCAAGCACCACATACGCAAGCCCCAATCCAATTTTCCTGCAAAATTTTATACCAACAGTTTTACTCAAAACACATCAATTCAGTGGCGATTCCCTCTCATTTACAGAATCGCCACTGAATTGATGTGTTTTGAGTAAAACTGTTGGTATAAAATTTTGCAGGAAAATTGGATTGGAGCTCGTGTATGTGGTGCTTGATCATAATAGCGTAAAGTTGAAAAACTGTATGAACATTGTTGATGACAAAATACATTGCCATCAATTAATAACACAATAATTCCTCATTCAGCATTCACAGGACATATCGGACAGACGCTTGACAGACTAGACGGACACCAGCTGGTCATACGTATACCTGAGTTCTAATTGTTACCCCGTCATGGGATTTGAACTAACCCCTTTATGACGTCTTTAAACTTCATCGTAGCCTAAAGTCCCCCCTCTGTGGGCTCTGGGTTCAAGTTCCTTCTGACCACTCTTTAAAGCGCAGGAACAAGGCGAATTTGACAGTTTCTCTCGGGTGCCCCCCCGGTATACCTTACAGATTTTTGCTCGGGTGCCCCCCCGGTATTCCTTACAGTTTTTTTCTCGGGTGCCCCCCGGTATTCATTACAGTTTTTTTCTCGGGTGCCCCCCCGGTATTTTTCCCAATTACTTCAGGTGCCCGGGTTTTTACCCTCTATATCTCTACAGTCTTTCCTACTTTTAACTTTATTAATCTTCTCCACCACCCTCTGTTACCTTTCCCCTTCTTACTCTAAGGCCTATAAGACATTTGCCAAGGTAACGAGTTTTGTTGTTTTCACTTTCCTCTCTGGGACTTAAGGATCACCGCCCTTTCCTCTTCCTGCTTTTATGGTTTTCGTCCGATCCGCTGCCCGTGGGAATGAGAAGGGTTATGCTTGGAAGGGCGGGTTCCTTCAGACCCACTGCAGATTTTTTGGGAATGATTACGCTATCATTGTCCACAGGGTGCTTTTCAACCTACTCAGCCGGAATTGCGAAAGGATGATCTAACCGAAGGCCCAGAGTTACTTCGTGCCGTCGGTCTAAAGGTGTCTTATACTACATCAATCAATAATCTATAATCGATGGCCGAAACCATCCTCACGCTACCAAGTGTTGACGAGGAGAGGAAATTACTGACGGGCCCATTGGTCAGTAATCACCCTCGAAAACTAGTAATATAAGATAGCTGCACCATGCGAGGACAGAGTGCAGGATTCACATACACCAGCAAGGTTCAATAATCAGGACTCAGTAAATAGGCAAAGGGAAGTCTGTTTAATGATACATACATCAGCTTATGGAAATCAGCAGCATCCCGAACACCTGCCTTACTCCGACTTCCTCGAACTTTATTCAAACAGCCTCTTTTATGGGCAAAATCCATCATCATTGACGTCTAATTCTACAAAAATCATCATGCAATACAATTGGTTGGGAAAGGTAACTTAAGTATAGGTGCTATATCTGCATATGGAAATAACGCAAGTGGATTGGATAACTCTTATCGGGTGGGCGTCTACGCCCTTCCCTCTACAACATACATGATTGACGTCACTACAAGTATGACGTTTCATTGGTTACAGTGTCTATAGGACCCTAGATTACATGGTCCCTTGTGATTGGGCAAGTTACACCCCTAAACATAAATCTCCATTTTAATTAGTAACATGCAGAGTAGACACCCAGGTGCCTAGTGTCCCAAGTTTCACCCTTCCTCCCTTCCATCAATCATTGTTTTAGGGCTATCTGTCAATTAGTTGGCTGGGTATGGCCTCGGATCTGTAGTCTCTTATCATGAAAAGTTATGGCACCCTGTGGTTCTGGATGACATCAGGCGGTGGTACATCTTCGCACCTGTCTGTTCACGTGTTGGTTCACTGTGAATCTGCTTAAGTTTCCAACTTTTGTGCATTTAATTCTGTGTGCATTTGGCCACCTGCATGGGCCTCTCTTATCTTGACCTTCACGGGCGGGCTCGTATTCTCTGTAGTTGGAGTCTCGTGAGCTCATGCTCACCTCCCCTTCTCAGGTTGACCTCGATCTGCCCGGCATAATCCTCTCTTTGTTTAGTTTCGATTCCGCTCCTTCTCTGGTCTTTGCTGGGTTTCTAAACTCGGCCTGTCAGGCCTTTGGCCGCCTGGGTACATTTCTCCTTTCACAAAATGGAGTTGCACGTGTACATTGTGCAGTATTGAGGTAGATATATGGTTGGCGCTTGCTGCTCTACTCTTCTACTAGGCATTGCCAGCAGTATCGATTGCTTAGCCTCTTGCATTTCAAGCTTATTTACACACATTCAACATGGCGATTGCTTCCATCTTGTCTCATGACATCATTCTTTTACGTTTTGACAGTGTCTCTGCCCTGCATCCATTATCATTATCCTTGCAGTTACTAGTACTGGCATTCGTGCTTTCAGTAGCCAATTCTGGTTGTTCTCGGGGCTGCTCAGGCCCTTGGTTAATTTTCATTGGCCTTCCATTAAGGCTTTAGGGGTCTCCTCGTGGACCGTCTGCAGGTATTCCTCATTTCGTATCAGTGGCTGGTATGGCTGTCTGATAGGGTATTGTGCTGCCCAGGGTTGTTGCGTTATGGCTGCTTCAACCGGTGTTGATCTCCTTACGTACAAGGGGCAGAGTCGCAGTGCGCTCTCTGTAGGTTCATTTGCTCCTCATACGTCACGTACCACGGCGAGTACCTTACTGGCAACTCGCAATGGGGGGCAGGGGTCCAGGTCATATCTGGGACCTCCTCTACAATGGCATGGTTGAAGTTTAATGAAGGGTTTGTTTAAAGTAGTTTGATACCCATTGGCATATTCTAACTGTAGTACTATGGATATGTTATGTAAGTATTGTATGTGAGGATAGATCTGTAGGACCCCCCTCCCCTGCACTGCCCACCTATGTGAGGCTCATGACTCGTCGCAAGCCCTCCATGCACCTGGGCCCGGGAGGCAGGGCAGCTGCAGATCGACACGTGAGGCTGCACGGCCAGTAGCCTGGCATAACATAGACACCATTTTGTAATAAGCAAGACTCCATCTTAAGTGTGCTGAACCCAGGCCCATGCAGAATAGCCGGTGTACAAAGCTGCAGCTTGGCCCCTACTTGACCGCACATTGAGAGGCCTGCACTTCCTCCAGCCTCCACCCCATGGCAGATCCGCTGAAAGCCCGTTCTCACGAGCAACTAGACACGAACAAGTAACAGAACAAACACTGTATCATTTACCTTCCGCAGTACATCATTGCCCTAGGAGTGACCAGACTTTTAGTTGGAGTCTGGAAAAGAACAAAAACCATCCCTCTCAAACATACCCTGACCGCGCACCTAACCCCTGCATGAGTAATATATAGTACCCGTGACCCCCCTTCCCAGTTACCCAGATGAAGTGTTAACCGTACATACTAAACCCTCGAGTCTCTCAGCCTTATTCCTGTTGCTAAAGAATGTGTAGTAATTAAGGTAAAATGTATAATACAAACCACTTATATGGAAGTGAAGTAACCCTGCACACTCTCATGATGCTTTCATGTTCCAAGGGCCAGTGTATAACTACTCGAATATCCACTCTGTGCCAACCAATGTTTTCTGCTATTGTGAAAAAGGATAATTGAAAAAGCAATATATAAAATACTTGTGTATGATGTAACAAAATATGTCGTATTGCATGTAAGCTACGTAAGGATACCAAATTAGTAATTGAAATGTTAGATTAACATGTTGCTTTTATGCTCCTGAGTATATGACCCAACCTGACACTACCTCATGTTTGTTATTCATTCGCCTTTCTCAAGAATTGCAAGTATTAGACCGTCTCACGTTATGTATTGCATGTGATATTGAAAAATCTCCATTGTCATGATCTTAGTAATATAAACATATGTAAACAGCAAAAATGTGTAATTTCCTTAATGCTCCCAGCTTTAGCATTCATCCCCTCCAATGGTATATTGTGCAGCCCCATGAATAGAGAGTTACTCAGAGTTACAAGGCCATCTCCCCCTCCTTCTGCCCAGGCCCGCAGGGGCTCGTGATGTTCGAGCAGCACAGCCTCACCTCCCCACATTCCTGCTGGACCCGCTTCAAGTATTTATCTCCCCCATGGCAGAGACCGCCATAGCCAGGCCAAATGAATTATGAGCTACCTAGTCCTAAATCCCACTGCCTTTGAGGTGGCGGCTAGGTGCCCCCTCTGACCCAATGGCATCCCACTTCACCCCAACTCCAACAGACCAAAAAAGGCAGTTATCGGTCCTTGTGCAAACATCCCCCAGAGTCATCATTTACTGTATCAAACAGAGTAAAATGATGAAGATAGGCTGACCCATGCCCCCTGATAAGACACCTGGACCCATGGCACTCGACCCCTTGCTACTGACAACTTTATGAAGATGTATGGAAACAGCCTCGTATTGCATATTGTTTTCCTGTGTCCCCACCCAGGTATTAGATTTACGTGCTAGAAGTTTTAAATAACAACTCGGTATAGATGAGTGTGATGAATGGGTATGAAAGGTCACAAGGGCAAGTTTCTAGAACAACTGTGGTGAATCTCCATTGACAGCCAGCGCCCAAGAGCTCCACCCCGATGAGCCCAGCTGACCCAAGCACGTCGTGATGCCACCACGTGGATCTCTGCCAATCATGGAGCACCAAACCCATAGTTCACATAGTAGCTATACATCGCCATCCAATCCCCAAGACTGTGTGGCCCCTATAGCTTACCTCATGCATGATGTGTATTTGTAATATAACTGACTGTCTTTGCTATTGTCAGACAGAGCGCTCTCAGAGTTTGCAGAGTCCTTTGCTTGCCCTATTCGATTTAAATAAAAACCTTTTAACTTCACCCACACTTGGTTGTGGTCTCATTCCCTCCTGGGGTGTGTCCTTTATTGCCTCTCAGTAAGGGGGGTTTTCTGCCTTATTGGGGGATGCTTACTCTCAGTATAAATGTATTGGCATATTTGAAGTGTATTGTAATACAGTGTCTGTCTGAAGTAGTTAGATACCCATTGACATATTCTCACTGTATTGGATTTTAAAAGTACTACTGTAGTAATATGGATGTATACTGTCAGTAAAATTGTGATGGTAGGTTTGAAGTGTTGTAATCAGCGTTATGTTAAAGTAGTAAGATACTCATTGGTGTATTCTAACTGTGTATTGTACTTCACTTTAATGAGTACATTTGTGTTGCAACAATATTAGGTAGGCATTTGTTCAATTTTTTGGTAACCTACGTTTTTGAGTAACAAAAGTGTCATTACATTCAAACCAACCACTTTCTTTTTTTGACATATGATGTATAGTGGCCTGAAGATTTTTTGGCACCAGTGTGATATATTATGCCTACTGTTGTGAAGGATTTATTTCCAAGAGATATTCGGCCATGTGTAAAGCTAGTGAGTTTTCAGTTATTTTTATTACCATCTGAATTGTACCTTAAAATAATTACTATCACATATTGGCCATGTAAATCTATGTGTATGCAGGAGCATCTAAATTGCAAAAAGAGCATACTGTGCCATGATTTGCATTTTGTAGAAGTTGGTGAAATGGAATGGAGTGACAACTTAGTACGGCTACATTAACAAACCATTCATTAGGGATGTGCTCTTGAGAAACATGGTTGCAGAGAGTGCATGTACGTTTCCACATGAATGAACTGTGGAAGATTTAACTTTTAGGGATGTTTTTTGTTCTAGTACTTGTTATGAGTACATTAGGACTTCATGTGGATTTTCCTGTGTTTATGGTGAATATAATCATTCCTATCCAGGGGTCAAATACCTGCCTTATACCAAAGACACTGTAGGTGCTGTCAGGATTATATGTGGCACGTTTATGAGGACAATCATTTACAAGCACAACTGGTCTGAGATTTTGAGTATATGGTGTCAGCAACTGGTCGCAATTAGAAGAGAAATTGATTGCTACATTTTCACAACAATGTATTCCAGTTCTGTTCTGGAATTTTGATGGACCAGAGAGTTTTGCCTCTGTATCCTTTGATTGGCCTGCAGTTGTTTTTGGATGAGAGAGATGTGTCTGTATATCTTTTGATGGACCTGCAGTTGCTTTTGGACCAGAGAGGTGTGTGTTTGTATCATTTGAGGGACCTGCAGTTTTTGTTTGGTTTGGGAATGGGATTGCAGGGAGATCTGCTATAGCTTCTATTTTGATTAGTTCTGTTTTTAAAGGTTTTCTTTTTTGAGGTACAGGGTGTGTAACTATACGGAGGTGTTCGGTGTGCATAGCTTGTTGTATTCTATGATATAAGGAACATCAGTGTTGACTTTGTTTGAATCAAAATTAGCTAGGATTAGATCATCGAGTGTGCAGAGACATGAAAGTGCTATGTAACACATACCTTCTTTGAAGACTGTGCTGCCTATGTCGATTAGTGCGTGGTCTAGAGTTAGACCGTGTGACTTGTGAATAGTGACAGCATATGCAAGAGACAGAGAGAAGTGTTCTCTGTGTACATACATGTCTTTGAAATGAACCAAACATGCTGTTGTGCGACCTATTTCTTTAACTTCTGAGAGGATGTTGACACACCGAATGTTATTGTTGTGTAGATATGTATGGAAGCCAACAACTGTACCAATTGATCCATTGACTAAACCTTGTTCTACATCAATATTTCATTTTAGAAATACTCTGCAGTTTGGACACAGATTTAGTCGTTTTTCTAATCCAGCTATGTTGGAGAAACATTTTTCTAAGTTATTTTTTTTACATTGCTTGTTGACACTGTGTCATAACTGGCACTTCTAGTTTGTCTGTCGAGTATGCCATGTATTTCTGTTTTGAACATTGTGTCATTGAATTAGCTACAACTTGCCAGCATTGGCATTAAGCACAGACGTTTTAGATTTTGCTGAGTTAATTTTCCATGACATCGGGGGCAGATGTGTTTTGTCTATACAGTTCTTGGATTACTCTAGTTTTTACAGTGGATTCTGAATCTTTAGTAAGCAGACCAGTTCTAATGCTTTTTAAAATGTTAGCACAGGTTATATCTGCAGAATGACAATTGTTTTAAGTTATTTCTCTGTAGCGAAAATGCCGTCAGAGATTTACATTACCAATGCTGCCAAGCATATTACAGCATTTCTTGTTTCCTAAAGTTTTGGATATGGGTTGGCATTTTACTAGTGTTAATTGTAGGAGATCTCTGAAAACAATAACATGTTTTCTTCCAAACAGTTCCTCATAGTCATTTTGTTCCAGCTGGTCATTTTTTCCCTTTTCCATGCTGCTTATATGCGGTTAGTTGGGGTTGTGTGATGCATTAAAACAGTCATCAGGAGACTGGCAATAAAGCGAGGGACTTGCAGCACATTGCCTAACCGAAGTGTGTCATCTTTGGCAAATAATTTTATCTCAATGCACATTGCCTAAAAACATTGTGAGTTCTCAAAGCCTGCTATGTTCTATACATAACAATACCAATATGTCAAAACAGGCCAAAATCAGTCTGTGATTGATGCACGCCTTTGAGCGATGGTTGCAATAGGGTTAATTTCGAGATTAAACTTTCACATCTGAAATATGTTATTATTGCCTGCTAACCTTTTTGAAGCAGTGTGGAAGGCTGTAGCCACTAGCCAAGTCCAAAGGCAATGACTAGTGGCCTGTTTGTGTTTTAAAATATACAGTGGGCATGGCCAAAGGCCATGGCCAGTGGTCTGCATTAATAAAAATAATGTAAAACAAAATATACATTGGGTATGGTCAGTGGCCCCCTAATGAGCTAAAATATGCAATGGGCACAGCGGAAGTCCATGACCAGTGGTGTGGGAAAAAAAGTACAAAAAAGTTGAAAAAAATCTATGGTATAACAACATTCTTTAAATTCTGGGAAAAAACTTTAGTTGCAGGGATGTTAAGATGAGCAATACATTGTAACAAAAACTTTGAAATTCAGGGAAAATCGTTAGTTGCAGGGACAACACTAATAAGCCACTGGACATGGCCTTCAGCCATCGATCGCCAATGGCTGTAGCCTTGGCCATGGCAAAGGCCATGGACAAGGACAAGGCCACAGCCTATATTGATATTTAGTTGATCAAAGCTTTTATTAGCTAAGTCATAAATGATGGTATCTCTGATGTCTTGTAGTCAGTGCTGTCACATATAATGTAATTATTGATATCACCCGTGATGTCATCAGTGATACTATAAATGATGTAATTAGTGATTTCATCATATATGTCATCCATTGATGTTATCATTGTGGTCATAGGCTGCACAACAGGGGCCTTGTGTGAGACATGGCATAAATGAATCTCTCCAACAAGGCTGCATGCTGCACATGTGCTGCACATGTGTGCCGCCTGATTGCCTACATCCATTTTCCATCTAGACAACCCAGAATGTAGAACAGTGGTGGTCAGATTCACGGAGTCAGAGCATATGCTCACTAAGCATCCGTGGGAGGCTTCTAATGCTTCAATTAATTAAATTTGCTGCATGGGGCGAATAGTGTGTCTGTAACCTCTCTTGCACTACAACCTCATATTCCCCGTCCACAATGCGCACCACTGCTGCACCTGTGTGTCTCTAGACAATATCCTGATCAATCGTTGATGACCCTTCCCCTTCTTCAAGTGCATCATTCCTTGCCTGTATTAAATAACCTTCAGAACCTTTGTATGTGACACAAAGATTCACTTCCTCACCTTGCTGAACATGTATTCCAATTAATGTGGCATGGTTTACTTTGCAGCACCACAAAATGTCAATTGAGAGAATTACTTCATTTGCAGAGGCCCTTTGTGTGGTCATAGTGGATTTGGATTGCTCAAGAATTGGTAACACTGCATGCTCTAGTTATAATGTCACTGAGCAACTGGTAGTGATTGTTGAGGATTTTCCAATGCCAAAGGCTGCAGGAGCCAGTGCCAGTTCACAAGGGAATTGACCCTGCATCACTGAATCAAATATTACAGTATTACATGCTACAGGTTTGTGTCCGATGGATGTTTGCTGAGCCAAAAATGCAGTGATGACCTGGCCATTAGAATATGAAAACAAGTCAAATTGTTTCATGTAATTGGTGGGCGCTAGTACTGGTGAATTGCTTATGCCATTTTTGAGTCCCTCAAAGCATGTAGTTATTTCTCCTGTCCATGTGAGTGTTCCTTTTCTTTTCTGTGATTCCTTAAGTGCCTGTAGAAGAGATTTTGTGTAATAGAATAGCCAAAAATACATGTCCAACAATGGTTGCCCAAATTCAAAAATGGTTGCATATCTTGAACTGTAATGGGCTGTGGTGTGTTCTGTACAGAATCTGCTCTTTCTGTGGTTACTCATTTCCCTGCAGATGATATTATCTGTCCAAAATACACCAGCTCTTTCTGACAGTATTGCATTGTTTTCCTTATCCAATTCATATCCTTGTCTGCAAACAGTGTTAGGAGTGTTACTGAATCTGTTCTACATAGGTCTTCTGTTGTGCTGCACACTATGAGATCATATACTTACTAAACGATAGTACTCTGTATGTGCATGTTACCCAAATCCATGTGGACTACTCTGTTGAAAATGTTGCGGGACTGTGAGAAACCTGAAGGTGTCTCCATAGCTAGTCCCCAGGGATCTGATATCCAGGTGTCCAGGACACGGCCATCGCTATTGGATCCACTTCATGGGGGTGGAACAGTGAGGAAGAATCACCTGGATAGGGGGTCCTTGGGGAGTGGGAGTGGGACACCGATGGGTGAGACGTGGTATTCCCCTTGTTTCAACACCTTTTACCCATCCTACAATGTAGGATATTCCAAAATACTGCCCCCCCCTTTGTGATACGAACATTTTCGCACAAGACAAAAGACAACGGACTAACACTAGAGCTGTTTACCTGACATGTCCCAATACAAGGGTCAGGCAAAGTCAGGCAACTGACCAGAATCACCCACACCTGACGGGCCCTTTCCCTTCCCCACAGGGATAAAAGGTGGAGTACAAGAGCACAGGATGGGCAAGGCAGACCGCACAACATAAGAGCTAACTCAGCATGGCAATTTAAGAGGACCCGAAAGACGGTGCATACCGAGAGGTTGAAAAGGAAAGAAGTGACCTTGCCCTTTCCAACCAAGGCCGCAGCAGACAGAGACATAAGACAGAGACATAAGACAGCAAGCAGTGGCCAGCTTGTGTTGCAGCATGTGTCAGCAGTATGAAAGACCCTCCTCCACTGATTACCAAGCCTGGGATAGACGCTTGTCTCAGTGGTACCAACCTTGACTCCAGAGAGAAGAAAGCCAAGTGGTTAATCACAGCTTGGAGAGTCAATAAGAAATCGAACTGTGTTGAATGAAAAGTAGCCAACGGCTAAATGGAACTTTGAAAGCGAAAAGGAACTATTGACGAAAGTGGGGGAAAGCCTGCAACAGAGGCCTCCGGCACTACGTGGGTGTTCACGCAGGAAACTCTGGGCGATTACCTCAAGATGGAGACTACCATAAGCAGAAGGCCTTGGGAAGAGGCGAAGATAGGTCAAAGTGGTCATACAGGGGTCTTGTGAAATTCTCTGTATCAGTGAAAGTCTTTGACCGACAGATGATTGTGAAAGGAAGGGAACTTAATAGGCCATGGTGAAAATAGTACAGTGAAATGTCTGAAAAAGTTAGCAAGAGTGAACCCGGCAGAGGTAAGCCGACAACCAGGGGCAAAGCCCGAAGAACTGTTTAGAAAGACATTAAGATTTGTGAATGCACAAGTATTGATATATATGATCAGGGGTAGTAAATTGTCCTGTTGTCAGTTGGGTCCAAGCCCGGCTGAGGGAGATCCAGGGGTGAAAAGGAACTGTTGAGCTTTTTTGTGGCGTATGACTGGTGAGGGGTCTGCGCCCGGAAGAGGGATACCCAGGAGTGAAGCTGTTTGTGTTTGTTTGTTGAATATATCAGGCCCTCGAGGGAAGCAGACTTTTATTGAAAAGAGACTTAAACATCGAAGAACTTGATAGCTAATACAGAACTGTCGACTCATGCTGGGAAGGCTCGAGTGTGTACTGTGCTTAGGAGATCCACTTTTTCCCGTGCTGAAATCGTGGGGAAGGGAAACACCTGGCAATCACATCCTGCCTTATTATTTGTGAACATTTCTTTCTTTACTTGAGAACATTATCCCACACTTCTTTTTGTATTTAGACTAAGGATTGGCAATAGGTTTTTCTTAGTATAGGCTCCTTCATTTTGACACAACGCCACAAGGATTGCATTATGTTCAAGTGATGGTCAAAGCTTGCTCCCATCTTAGATTTAGGTTTAGGTTAGGAGCTTTTCCACCCTGCATTTACAGTTTAATAAACACCCTTGAACTGTGATTACTTGTGTCTGTCTTTACTGGTGCCACCATGAGTTCCTTACAGGGCTCACAGTATCCTTGAGGAAGTCTTCTTTGTGGAAATCTTTGTCCATAATAGGTAAACACAGAGGGATATTGAGAATATGGGTGCAATGGAATGGAGAACACCACACAAATGTGACCAAATAAGAAAAACTACAGAAGATCAGCACATTATTTGATCATGCAATGTAGAGGTAAGCCCTTCCCAGATTATGATCTAAACAGGTCCAGTGTCTTCAACGTTATGAGTGATATCCCCATACTGGAGGACTTATCTTCGAATGACATCGACCAAATGGAGTTCATGGATGAATGCAATCCGTCCATAGTAAAACTATGGATGCCATTGGGCATCGTTAGGAATCTAATTTGGCAGGCCACAGAAGAACTATACATGATTGGCTTCCTGGTCAGCAAACAACCGGTCAGTGACCTGGTAAAGCATCTGCCCTGGGGTCAACAGTCTGAGACTAATACGAATGTTCAGGCAATGTATCGGGGTATCAAACTCACATGTTCTCCAAACACGAATAAAGGTAACAGTCCATCCTATAATCCTAATTAACAACTCACCACTGCAAAACTATTGTCATCCTCATTTGCCTCGTGGAACACACAGGGATTTAAGCATTTAACATTCATTTAATCAAACCCTCTTAAAGAGTATGACATAATAGCATTACAGGAAGTTTGGCTAACCATACCACCCATTTGGGAGAATCATGTCTTATTTCTAATTCCCGCCAAGTTACCAGTCAGAGGAAGACCTATGGCTGGCTTAATGGTTGTAGTCAGAGTTACAGCCAATTTACAAATTATTCTGTGGCTATCTCCGAACATGTTTCTCCACTGGTCAAAATCAAATCTGCTACTTGTAAAAGAGCGTTGGTGAATACATACTGGAATCATGCAGCAATCACAGATGAGGAATTTCTCAGGGATGTCGGGATCGTACTTGACTGTATAATCTCAGATCTAACGGTTCAGTATAGGATTTTGGCAGGAGATTTAAACGTTAAATGCCTAATAAACCCAGCTATCCAGTTGTCACAAGTGGCAAGACACTGGATGGCTCTGATGGAGGAAAGGCAGTTACTGATGCTGAATGGCACCATCCCTGGCAACATTCCACCGAGGAACATATGGCACAGGTGAGAACAAGCAGCACTAATAGATTATGTGTTTGTGAGCAGAAATTGGTTCACATTTATTGAATCCTTCCAAATAAGATGTCAAACGAGCCGTGATCATGATTTATTATCACTAATTTAGTCCTGTGAAAACTTTAAAGTCAGACCTGAGCTGTCTTGCATTCGAAATCTATCTGTTGCCAACACCAGAAATTGCTTCAGATGGACACCTGACTTATTGAGGGACCTAAATAGACAGTTATTATACCCCTCTAACATCTTGTACCCAGATCTAACCTCATCAAGTGGTCTATATGTTGCAGTGTTGCACAAATATAAACAGAAGACCAGCTTGGATGGCTGCAATAACATAAGTCATCTACGTACATATGGTCCAAAATTGGTATGAGTGAGAGCACAATATCGAGCAGATAGACATGCCATTACAAAGGTGTCGTCAATAGCTACTCAACGAAATTTAAGAACTCTGAAAAATAGATATAATAACTGGGTGAGAGGCAGGTGGGCAAAACTATACCAACAAGATTCAGAGACTATGCTACGGATACTATCATCAAAAAACTCTGCACTTATTTGGGGCCTTTTAAATCAGTTACAAGGCACCCACCAGATAAGTGTTCAGATTAATGATGTTCCCAAAGAAGTATGGGTAAAATACTATAGGTCACTCGATGCAGAAATTAATCTCCCTCATGTGATTGATTGTGATGTGCTGGGTGGGCAAAACGACATCAAGTTTGATGTTGAAGACATTCTGTTTCACATAAGTAAAGTAAAGCGTGTCGCGTTCCACAGGCCCGGATGGTTTATCCAATCTTATGATTATGATGAAAACACATCCGGAAGCATGAGTGTCAATTATGATGCTAATATTTATGAAAGTGCTATATAGTGGTAGAGTCCCTACCTCATGGCAAAAATCAATTGTGGTGCCTTTGTATAAGAAGGGAAATTGTCAAGTCCCTGAAAATTATAGACCAGTGACACTTCTTGATATACCAGGGAAGTTGTACACCAGGGTAATTCTTAAACAATTGTTATCATGGGTGAATACATCAAACACATCAGATCCTTTTCAGACTGATTTTGTTGCCGGCTTGGGGACAACTGTAAACCTGATGGCTTTGCACGTGATCAAACTTCATGAAAGAGAAAAGAAGCAATCTGTATAAATGGCCTTTATAGATTTTCAGGCTGCATTCGAGTTCAGTTTCAAGGGAACTTGTGAGAGAAAATTGTGAAAGACTTTGTGCCCACCATCATTGAGGTATCGGATTGATCAATTACATAGTAATACATTGATTCAAATTTTATTATGAATGAATGGAACTCTCTCAGCTCCTATTCCAACATGCAGGGGCCTGAAACAAGGCTGTATACTGGTCTCAGTACATCACACAAGATGGGTATCACCTAAACCATGGAACTGGGGAGCAGCAATAAGACAAAAAAAAACCCGAAGGGGAGGAGTTCACATGGAGGAGTACTATATTAATTTAAGTACCCAATTATAGGAATAGAGGTGGAAAAGAATAGTGGCCCAATCATAACAGATTCATATTTTCATATTTTAATAATCATCGCAAAACATTTATAAAATTACATAATATATAAACAACATAACAACAATAAAATAGATGAATTAATGTTAGTATAAAATACTTGTCCAATCTAATACATTAAACCATTCAATCGCAATTTAATTACCACAATTCATGACCCAGTATTAATCAAGGTAAAGCATCACTGTCTCATATTTTTAAATTTCATTCGAATAATAAGGATGCTGTAGAAAAGAAAATTACTGCCAATGGAATAAAGTGCTAGGTGCAAAAGAGTAATGAGTGCCTAATCAAAATAAAGCATCACTGTCTCATATTTTTAAATTTCATTTGAATAATAAAGATGCTATAGAAAAAGAAATTGCTGCCAATGGAATAAAGTGCTAAGTACAAAAAAGTGCTAAGCCCTTTTTAAATTCTTTACTTCTGACATAAGATTTTCATTTGCTGAAGTGGTGTCTGATTATCTGAGATTGAGTGGTCGGAGCATCACCTGGTTGTTTTATGCCGATGACCTAGTGTTATTGGCTAAAACACCCAGGGGTTTGCAGGCTTTGCTGACTCAGCTAGACAGATATATAGAAGCGACTCATCTCATGATTAACAAAGTAAAATTTAAAATCTTGATTAATTGCACTGGTGAAGTCAGGAAGAAAATACATCCAAAATGGGTCCTTCAAGAGAACCATCTGATGGTGGTAAATGAATATACATATCTAGGACTCGGAAGTGAGAGCATGGCGAGGATAACTATTTTGGTCTCGCCTTGAGGGATATTTCTGGCAAAATGTCATAAAACTTACCTGCCATTCGATGTGTGCCATCAGGCATGAGCTAGGCCTGATATCCTTGAGTACAATGTACATGTGGAAGATGTTTTCTTTCTAATGTCTATTGCCAACGAAGGACAACTCAAATATGAGTGTCATCTCAAAATATATAATCTTCATGACTCACAGGAAAATGCATGAATGGTTGATAAAGGTACATGATTATAATAAAGATGCTGGTGTATCTGAAGTTTTGTTAAAAACTAACCCAGACAGGGCCTAACTCAAACTCTACCAGAGAGATTGTATTGCTAATCTGGAGAACTGCATGAAACTGTACCTATTCAATGAGCACGTTTTTCTTCCTAAAAAGGTAAACATCGAGGAATCCTTCCTGGTTAAGTTTCCAGCCTCAAGACTTAGAAACCAATTCTTGAGGTTTAGGTTGAATTTATGGAGTACTAATGATGTGTTGACAATGCATAAAATCCTTGCCAAATATAACAAATACTGCTTGTTTCGTGTGATTCGTGAACAACCAGAAACCATGAAAAATCTGTTGACGGAATGTCCTGTATTGTTGGATTTGAGAATGAAGTATTTCAAGCATTTTCTGTTTAATGATTATTGCTTCGTAACATCTGAATTAATGTGGAATGTCTTTTCCATTGTCAACATGAAGGTGGCTATTGTGAACTACTTGGAGCTGTTAAATCTCTCGGAAAGGAGTGATATTTCACACACAGATGATACAGTGGAGAGGTTGATGAATAATGTCAGAATCTTGAAATTATTTACACATTGTTGACTTGGAGTAACTGTGAAAGTGGAAGTTGTACTGTGTTGTAAAAGAAAAAAGGGAAACATTGACCATTTTATTGTAAAATAAAACTTCTTTTAGATGATTAATGAGTTCTTTATGTAATGATATAATATTTATTGATCAAAGTGATATTTTTAAATTTCTTTTTGCATACATTTAAAGGCAGACTTGTTCTGCTTCAAATTCAATAAAAAATGTAAAAATATATGCCAACCCTTCATCACCTCCACCCAACTCCTACCCATCCTCATATCCTTTCACTCAACCCTCATTAGTCCACACTTCCATTTGCCCATGTAGCATTAAAAACCCAAGGTTTACTGTGATGAAAAAGAGTAGGGATTACCATAGAAGGACTTCCCTGGAAGATACTGGTACAAGGAAGTGTAGGGATGAATTTGGAAATACTTCTCTGGAAGGTTCTGGGAAGATGTGAACATGTAGAGCAATGAAGAGTCCTTAAGAGAACGTACATTCACATTGTAGTTGTTTTCCTAGATTAAACGTAAGAACAGCCAAAGGACTTATCACAGGGAGAAGCCCTCCCTGGAGGAACCACTAGCTAGTGAGTGGTTTGGTAGAGCACCGGGAAGAAACCAGTGAGCGCGGCAAGAGAAATGGAATAAAGAAGTCCCTGTTCAGTGCAGCGAGGAGGAACATGATGAACGCATTGCCAGGATAAGGTCTGGGCACGAGAAGAACCTGGATGGTGCACACAAGCTCTAAAGCACACACGGAAGACAGGGGCACACTGTGGGGCCACTGCAGCCCTTCAGAAATTCAGAAATCCGAGGTAAAACCAACCCTGAGGAGGCAGCCAGCAAGAGCCCAAAAGTTATCTGGGTCACTAGGAAGGCTGGTGCGGACGTAGGGGTTCATGAGAGGGAATTACGAAACAGCTATGGAATCCACACCCAAAAAGGAAGGAGGGGCATCCAAGTCATCTTCTTCATGGCAGTAGCTGTCAGGAGAGTGAACCAGGTCTGCAAAAGCCGAACACTTAAGCAACTTTTGTAAGACATTCCCCGGGTGTTGTGAACTGCAAAGTAGGCCTGAGAAAAGGCCAGAGAAAGAGAGACATTCACCCCAATTTTGTTAATTGCAAAGTAAGCCTGAGAACGGACTAGGGGAAGGGAGAAATTCCCCTTGGTGTTGTGAAATAAGCAGTGTGCGGTATAATCCAACATAACATGACATAACATAACATAACTAGGAAGGGAGACATTCCTTCTGGTGTTGCAATCTGTGGGGTAAGACTGAAAGGGCCAGGGTAAGGGAGTCATTCCGCCTGCATTGTGAAAACACTTAGGGCAAGATACCTGGAGCCCAGTAGTGAAGAAACAACTATGAGCAATAAGGAATGTTGCTGTTTGAATTGGAACTTGACTGCTTTTTAGAATTTGAACCTGGAACATTTTGTTGTGTCTTGAGAAGGGATTGAAACCTGAGGAAGGGAGTCATACCCTCAGGTAAAGGTTCCACCTAACATTTGCAATTGTGACACATTGTCCAGAAGAATGAATCCTTACCAAGAAGATACATCACTTTATTAGTTTAGTTACAAGTGTAAGGGACATAAATAGGCTTTTTGACACAGGACTGTGGACTCTTGATTTACATGGTGTGGGAAAAAAAGGGAGGTATCCTGTTTCGGGGAGCAACACCTTCAGGGATCGAAAATACGAGACCAAAGAGGAACAGTGAAGGTGATGACCTTGTCTCTTGCAGAAACAACCATGCAGTGAATATACCTATTACTGGAAGAGGTCAATTAGTTAAAAGAACAAGATCAACATTTTGATCAATGTCCATGAGGCTGCCAAACTTAACTAAGGCAGGTGTAATTATTACACCAAAAAAACAATTATGAAACCAACCTGAAAATAACAGTACAAAATACATTTTATTTAGTTCTCAATAAAACATATACAAAAACAGACAATTGATTTTTTTTAAAAAAGATCTTTGACTGAAAACATTACACATACACATAAGAAAACAGACTTAAGAATCTGATGTGACACAAAAGAATTGTGGTGGGCTTAGTATGTGAGTCTTGTGTCTTGTTTTTGATTAATATTTGAAAAACAGGCACCAGGATAGAGCACTCTTATTGATAATAGACAGCTCTATCATGAAAAGAAGCCTGTTAGAACATAATAGACAGTTCTATCATGAAAAGAAGCCTGTTAGAACCCTTAGGCTGTTGTTGTGATGGTCGACATATGTTTCGGTTTATGGCGACAGGAAATATCAAACAGTTCCACAATGTGTCTGTTGTCGCAAGTGTAGCCGTCTTCCGGACAGAAAGAAGATTTTTTTTTAGAAGGTATTAGCTGTGTTGAGTACTTCTCAGTTAGCCGGACTTATTATAAGTGTAACCCACTATTAAGACATTCTTTAATAGAAGAGTTTCTTCATCAGTTTCGTGATGCTAGATTTTGTTATTCCAGCAGTACAACACTGTGCTTCTTATAAGGTGAATCTGTTTTAGATTGGGTGCTCCTAGGTAGGTGTTAGGCGGAGCAGTGTCATTTTTGTGTGTCTATAAGTGACACAATATCCTTGGTAAGGCAATGTGTGCTGTATTATGCGGTTCTGAAGGTCGCGTAACCAGCCTTCGGTGATCTTTTCCGTATGTAATGTGGTCAATATACTGGAAAAAGCGTTTGGTGCAGAGTGAGTAGATCGCGCCCCTGAATGTGGGCTATTGAAGTATATCTGAGCGTTATCCACCCTCTAAACAACACAGCATGGCATAGAGCCACAACACAAAACCTGTATAATTCTGCTCAACCTAACCCTCATGACAAAACCTCCACCCAAGGTGGCTCTTTCAAATACACCTAAAGTACCCAACCTAATGACTAGTGTCCACAAACATTTTGCCAGAAATCAGGCGAGGAAATCCTGCCTTTGTTGGGGACATCTGACACATCACTGCCCAAACAACCTTATGGGCCTGTGTGCTTTTGCCAACTAATCATATGGTCTCAAGTCTTTTTTTATGCCTCCTTCTATGTTATGGATGTGGGTCTGCTCTGCCCATGGTTCATGTATGTCCAGGTAGACATGAGAACATAAATACTGTTGGCTTTGACATTTTCCAACTTGTGTTCTTTCTGAACAACATTCACAATATTTTTGTTCTTCTTGTATTGCCCAACTTGCTTTTGCAAACCCCAGCATTCATTCTAACCTGTATTTCCAACTACAAACTACAAAACTACCTTATTATTCAATACTTGTTTGTGGTCATGTTAATGCATTAAAAAAAAGATAATGTGTATAAATACACAATAGACTTTGTGTGTCATTTATTTTCCATTGTTTTATCTTCTTGACTACTCTCATTCACAAACCTGGTCACAATGCTATGTATTAGCATGTGGATTATCCCCTCAATGTGCAAATGGGAAGTGTGCTCAAGCATTTGGACTGAAAGCCAACCAATCCACTTATAGGAATCACACAATTTAGCAATCTGGGGAAATCACACAGTATATCTATAAGCTGCAGAGTCACTTTGTGATATGCTATTTCAAAAGAATTTTGCTTAAGCTTGTAACACAAGTTCACTCTTTAAGTATGACTATTTCTGCATCTCTCGCAACAGTTCTAACAAATAATCAAAGAGGCATGGCATTATAGTTGACCAAAAAAAGCTCAATTAATGCTTAAAATCATGCTTCAAATATACCTGTATTTGTAACTCAGTAGACAAAAATACATCATGCCTTTCAGACAATGGCAACAATGCAAACGTCATATTGGGTGGCTTGTAGGAATACAAGGTAGCTCCACATTTCATCATTCACATTTTAGCAAAGGTTTGAATTTTAACTAGGGCCAAGGTTGTGAGACTCATGTGTGTGACACAAGGGTATACGGCAGAACCTAAATAGATGACAATGCACAGAACATATGCTACAATAGAATAACTTTGCTCCATGAGTTGCACAAAAAATTAAACTAACATGAAACTAACATACTAATTTACCATAACCATTTAACACATAAACTTCCATATTAACATTTAGTGCAAACCAGTCCATGATATAAACTGGATGCAGATTGATGGAAATACAAGGTGGTCTGGAAAAGAAAAATAACTAAACAACGCAGGCTTAACGCTGCACCATGTTTTAAAGCGTGGGTGTGAGATCCGTTCTGCCAAAGATATTGCATTGTCTCAGGGCAGGAAGCGCCAGAGGGATGTAACACTTTCTCTTCAAAGATGCAGTATGTATCTTGGGTAAAGGCACAGAGGAAATCATATGCTATTTTAATTGGCTGATTTTTCAAGGGCAGGTTCTTTTTGAGTGCCACATGGGTTTTAGAAAAAGTTTTGAGTTAGAGGAGGGCTGGATCATTCACTCACTCACTGACAAAGGAAGCAGAAGTGCTGGAGGAAACCGCTAGTTCCTGAGGGGCTGAGGCTCCTGTGTTCTTTCTGGAAGTCCTTAGAAGAGCTGCAGTCTCGAGAATTATTGTCTGGGTTCACCTTGAGCACAGTAAGCAGAAGGATGTTTGATATTATGTAGCATAAGTTAAATAAGTTAAATCTGCTACACAGATCCATAAAGATTCAGGTGAAAGACAGATAAGTCATTAGCAAATGACAGTGCAGTTTAGACAATGAATGTGATCAGGTGCAGCAATTGAAAGCAGAATTACAATAGAGAGAACTAGATACGGAACTGCAAGCCAAAGGCAGTGATCTTGCTACTCAATTGGCTCAAAGGAAGAAACAACTTAATGAGAGTGAACAAGAATTAACCATTTAAAAACAATACTGGATGATATAAGGCAAGATCAAGATGTCGCAGTTTCCCAAATTCAAATACTTAGAGAAGATAACAGGAAGAAAGATGAGGAATTCCAAGCTATGGAACAGGAGATATTTAATTTACTGGATGAAAATGAAAAATAACAAAGCACTTGATTATTGTCAGACACAGATCAATGAATTGCAAGCAACAATCAATAAGGGCATGAATGAGAATACTGCTCTCTGGCATGAAGCAGATCAGCTTAATGGAAAGTCTAATAACCTGGAACAGCAAATATTTAATCTCAAATCTCAGGAAAATCAACTGGGTACTAGATTCCCTGGAGCTGAACTCAATCCCAGCCCTAGTCAAGAAAATGTACCAGCAGCTGTCCCTTTGGCTAGACCTGGTAATAACCCAATGGTAGAGTCTGAATCACATATTCACACACATTCTAGCCCACAAGAGAACAGGAATGAGCAACAAAATAACACATATCAGAAAGCAACATGGAGCCCTTTAACAATTATGAAATCTATCAAGACTTTGATTAAACCATTCAAAAAGGGAGGCAATTGTTGCATGCAAGACCATCTAGAGGCCATTTATGATATATTCAAAGCCCTTCAGATCCCTAGGGAACAATATAGACAGTACTTTCACCTCACTCTAGAAGCAGCATTTGCTAATATAATTTGTGGTTTCAATGAACTGGAACATTTGTCATGGGCAGAGTTTGAGAAGGAGATTAGACATCAATTCTCACCTTACCAGTCTATACAGGACACCAAAAAAAACTGTTTATACTATGACAGCAAAGTAAAATGAGTCACTTTGCCAGTTCTTTCAAAACCTAAAAAGTGCATTTTTACACTTTGATGTAAAATGTAACCCTAACTCTGTAGAATTTGAAACTGCATACTTTTTTGGCCACCAAAAAGAAATTGTCTCCCAGTTAATTTGTGCATTTGACAGGGAAAAACGCCTGGAATGGAGAATAGAACAGGGGACGAAACTCTATGAAGTGATATTTGGTCAGAAAGATGAGGGGCTCAAGAATAAAGAGGGAAAACCAAGTCTAGGGAATCCACAATAGCGATCTTGGAGGTAAAATATGTAAAGATGCCGCCAGAAGCAGCCCAAACTCAGGCAAAGAATGACATGACACCTATTCAAATGGGCGTGTCTCCACAATGGACATCACCCCAAACTCCTATGTTCCAATCCATTGATGCCAGCGATGTAAGTTCTAACAATTGTCCTAGATATCTTGGTATTTCTTCCAGAGTGGGATTTCGCCATGATATGCCAGGCCTAAATAACAATCAAAATTAAATAATGTACAATGGTCCAGACCAGCCATCAGGGGCCCAGAGTAGATTTGACCCTAATACAATGGTATATGGTCACCAAGAAAGTCCAAGATAAGTGAATAGATATATTGAAAATGGAACCCACCATTGAAAGACAACATATGAATTATGTACCTTGCCAATATAATCAGTCACCACCACTAGACGACGAAGGTGAAGGGATGGTCACTCCACGTTCTCCACCTCCTGTGTCACATGAAATCAGAGGTAACACAAATAGAAATCAGTCTCCTGAATGATATCAGAACAGGCCTAATCAGGGTGAGTTTAAACATTACTGGCCCAGACTGCAAGCAGAGGAATTCGGAGACATGGACAGGTTTCACTGCTTAGAGGAGTAAGTCAAACTGTTGTCTGAACAAATAGGAAAATTATCTGCAGTTCAAAAGCAACAGCCAAGTGAAGGTGCAGAAGGCCATAGGAGTGATCGTGTACGTAGTAACAAGTGACTAGTTAAACACCTCTGCCCTGAACAAAACAAAGATTCCCATGAATCGCCTTTAAATAAAAATACTGAATTGACTGCTGATTTAAAAATAAGAAAACAAACGCATGAAAGTGCGACAGGGTATTTCAACACACACAAAAGGAGAGTGTAGTTAAATTTAGAGTTGAACCAGACCATTCAGTTGTGTGAGGATGAAGAACAAAAAGGGGAAATTGAACAGGAATAGCCCAAAGAACAGAGATGCAGATTTAAAAGGAGTATGCAATGTGAAAATAAAATTCAAAAAGAAGAATTAGGATCAACAGACAGGTTATCCTTAACTGACAATCAAAATACTGTTGAAACCCACACAGAGGGAACAATTGCCCAAAAGGCAGGTGCAGGTCAATCACCTGAGGAGTATTCTGAACCACAGACATTCCAAGTGAGAGAAATGACAGGCTCTGTACAAAACACATATAACTGTCACACGCCAGAAGCTGACATGTTGTCACTTGACAATTGTGAAAATACCTAGCCAATAGGTTTCAATGTGGAAGTAAGTAGAGGGGACCCAGGCAATGGGAAAGGCACAATGAGAAATTTGGGTGTGAACATTAGTGGTCCCAAGTCAGAGGGGTAGTCAATGGCTACAGTCCGACTGGGTTCTGAGCCCAAGAGAATAGACAAAGAAATGTAAAATGAAGTGGACAAAAAGAAGGGTACAATGCTATTTCCTATATCCAGGTGTCTAGCAAAAAGTAAAAAAAGAGCTAAGAAAATTAAGTCGTGAAATGAGTAAAAATTCACATTTTTTATGCATACTAGAAGAGGTTGAGTAAAGGTACTATGCCCCTATCACTATTGAAGAGAAATGTAATGCATTTGCTATGATTGACACAGGGGCTGAAGCAACAATAATGTCAAAATAATTGGGGAAAAGTATCAATGAAGCGAAATCCCCAAACAATCATGTAAAGGTGAGGCAAAATGAAGGCATGTGCATGATTTCGATGGTGAAGAGATTCCTACCGAATGTGCCTCTGAGGTTGCCCGAAAGATAGGGAAGCATCTGATGAGGCAGGAAGTGTTGGTCACACCCATTAATGAAATACCCTTTCTCATAGGGAAAAATTGCATGAAGAGATTATCGTCCCTCATTGATGGGGTAAATGGAGTATTCTGGTCCTTAGCTAAAAGGCCATTGAGATCTAAGTAAATAATGACTCAAAGCAACAGTGTAAAAGAATGCCACACCATTGCTAAATCAGAAAGTGCAGTGGAAGTATATATTCAGAATGGCTGTGTGCCTAGTATCACTGTTATTCTCATGTGTTAGGACGAAATGCGAGGAGAAAAAGAGAAGCCGTCTTTGCAGATTTATTTGGACCCTAAGAAAAACTGGAAAACAGAAATAGATGGAAACATATTGTGCCTCATCACGAGTCAGGCGGTAAACCCTATTAGCCCTACTGCCAAACCCCCTGGCGCTATTAGCGCAGGATCAGGGGTTTGGCAGAACGGTTGGTTCCCAATCCCTATTGGGCCCAATGGGGAATTTTCGCGCTATTAGCGCCGGCGGTAATAGCGCCGTAAATCAGCAAAATCACAGCGGATTTGCCCCCAGTTTAAAGCTTGGGGCAAATCCGCCAAGCCCATGATCTGGCGGACCCTTAAATGCAGCGGTAAAAGCGATACCTCTGCATTTAAGAGCTACCACCGGACTTGTGATGAGGCACATTGTGTTTTTATCGAAAGGAAGAAAAATGCAAACCAAGTATTACTCGCGAGGTAAATCAAGAAAAACACATTTCAACAATCTCAGAAATACACATTGGAGAAGGGCAGCCATGAATTTCTATCCATGTGAATGGGCATTCTGAAATGATAGAAACCACTTTGGCGCTTGAACATGAAAGGAGTTTTATCAGTGAAAAGGTACTCCGGCAAATACTTGACAGAGAGGAGATCCCAAAGTTTAAAATAAAAAAAGAGCCAACACTTGTTTGGCCTAGATGATCCTAAATTGGGACAAAGAATTGTAGGAAGATGCATGTTAAAGATTACAATTGGCTCTAAGAGCATTCGTCACAATGAGTGGATCGTGAACGGAACATGAAACAAATTTTATCTGTGAAATGACATCATGCACAGAATGTGTATGGTATTAGACTTTCTAAATCAAAAGGTCTGGTCCAGGTTGGGGGGAGTCACACTGGAATTTGAAGACAAAAGACAAGCTTACCATTGCGCCCAAATGACGCCATATGCAATAGAGCATCAGCGAAAAAGGAGGTTACCGTTCACATATTTACCAGACAATTTACAGTACTATTAAAATACAGGAAGGGACAACAAATAAAAGGTTCTGATGCATTTGTATGCCTACATGGATCCATAAAGCAGCAAGGGTTAGAATGCAAATATACATCACTGATAGAGATTGGGGATGGACCTATTCAAGTCCTGGTGGACAATAAAGGCATTAAGACATAAAGACATTCATTTGGAAGAGAATTCAGCATTTGGAATGGCAGTACAGATATTTTACTACACTGCTGATTTTAGTAACAAGTGATCAGCAACATTCCTGAAAGCTATGTGACTGCACAGGGTGAATTACCAGAATCATTGGAATTTATCCTAGAGGAATCTTTAAGGTTCAGTCTGTCTACTCTTATGGACCAGGTGAAATGTTATGATGCCATCAGGATGATTGTATCCTATTCGAATTAGGTGAATTGAAAAGAGAAAAACAGCATATTGAAATGGAGGTCAAGATTCCAAAATATTTGAGTATAGCGACTGCCCAAAGAGACATCGACACACGGTTACAGGAAAGTACAGAGGTTCCTCCTTTGACGGACTTCCCAGAGTTTTCTAAAATGATAGAGGAGCATATTGAAGCTGCAGATGCTTGCAAAAAATTAAGAAGAAAAAGACCAATTGAAAAAAATATTCATGGAGTTCAAACAGGTTTTTGCCAAAAATGCCTATGACTGTGGGCTGACCGATTTCCATGTGGCTACACTACCAGAAGGACATGGTAGGGAGACAATATTTGTGAGATAATATAGGTTACCCCTGGCATGTTTGGAATAACTAGCTGAAATAATAAAAAATTAGAATCTAGAGGAATCATTAGGCCACATACTCCTATATTAGGGGTGCTAAAACGCAATGGCCAATGGGGCTTGCATGCAGATCTACGAGAATTAAACAAAAAATACCTTATTCAAGGTGACCTCTTCCATTTATTGATCAGGGTCTTGCACAGGTTCATGGATCTAAGGATTTACCAACTTAGACCTTACAGCTGGATACTGGTGTGTGCCACTAGCTGTCAACATTAAACATGTATTTACACTTTCATTTCACAAATCACAATATGCATGGTCCCAGACCCTTTTAGCTATGTCAATAGTGGGAGTGAGTTTGGGATATTCCCGAGCAAAGGGCTCCCGGATGCAGCTGAAAGAGGGACAATAGTCATGTGGATAAATGAAGATCTGAAAAGCCACTTCAATGAGAATAGACATGTACTCAATGAACTACAGAAGGCTGTGGCAAACATATCTTCACAGAAAGCACAATGGTGCAGAAAAAAGTAAACCTCCTAGGCCGTGAAGTGACAGAGCATGGATTAAACCCACAAAAGTAAAAGGTGGAAGTGATTCAGAAACTAAAAGATCCCACTAACTTGAAAAGTTTAAAGAGCTTGTTAGGAATGCCAAGTTACAACAGAAAATGTACTGAAAATTATGCAGAGATTACACAACCATTGACGAAATTACAGAAGCAGGGTGTACCCTGGACATGGGAAAAGGAACAAAGTGAGGCAGTGACCATGCTTAAAGGGTACCTAAGGAAAGCACCATGTTTGGCATATCCAATAAAATAACAGGACTTTTTTGTACAAAAATAATTCACAGATCAATGCATGTCAGCAGTGTTATATCAAAAACTAATGCAAATAACAAAACTGTTGCATATGCTAGCAAAGCATTGTCACAGGTAGAGACCAAATTTAGTGAATGTGAAAAAGTGCTCCTGACCACTGCCATTACAACATTTATGTCCCATACTTCAAGGGGAGCAGGTAATTGTTGAACAAAATCAGCAGCCTCTGGAATTTTTACAAAGTAAGAGGATCACATCAGAGAGATTGGCCAAGTCAAGAATCACCTCATGGACATTAGCACTTCAAGGAATTCTGGTAGAAGTAAGATATGGACAAAATAAAAAGAACCCGGTTGCTCAAGGGCTAGCAGAGTTGCATGCCTGTTCAGATTCCGTGAGCCTGATGACAGAGAGCTAGAGACATGTTTGAATGAATTTGAGCAATCCCCACACAAGGCCTTCAACGAAGAAACAATTATGGACTTTCAAATGTACATGTCGATGGATGTGCATACCATGTACAAAATGAGACTGAGAAAGAACTCGTAGCAGGGATAGGAAATGTATTGTTTAAATGTGATAGCATTCCAAGAGTGAGCATGAGAATAGTCCCCATAATCAGTCAAAAAGCAGAACTGGCCGTTATTTATAAGGCAATATCTACTCTACAGCAGTAGACAATAGACTCAAAGAAATAGTTTTAGTCACTGATTCTGATTATGCGCAAAATAGTATTGTGGAGTATTTACCTGGCAGGAAGGGGAAAGGAATGCTCACAAATAACAAGAAGCCACTTAAACATGGCAATATGATTCAATCTACTGACAAACTTGTATAAAAAAAATGACCTGATAATCCACTGGAGGGAAATACACAGTCATTTGAAAACACCAGGGTGAGGATAAGGAAGGAAATGATACTCTCATTGAGATGGCATGCATAGAGATGTGAAACGTGCGATAAGAAAATTATCAAATCAAATTTAGACACAGTAAATAGTTTTACTCTGAGAGGCTGAATGAATGTTTTGTCTTTCATTTGCTTGTTTAATGTATTTACTGTTTCAATGGTAATGGGGCTTGTGGTAAACACATCATTTTGCCAGTGAGATTTGTGTATAGACTCAAACCTGCAATCCTGTTCATAGTACCTTGCATGCACATCAATGCAAGTGGTACCACATGAATCACTTCAAACTAGTCTCTTTGTAATTCTTCAAAATCTTACTTTTCAAAACCCCATTTTGTCTTTCCACCTCCCATGAAGATTGTGAGTGATAGGAACAATGGAGCTTTTTCTGGATATTCAGTACCTTAGAGTACCTTCATCAGTTCTCCAGTGAAATATGGTCCACAATTACTCTTGATGCTCATTGATACCCTAAAGTGCAGGATGCAGTTGTATAAGAGATCCCAAACCACAGCCTGAGAGTCAGCTCTGTGGCTCAGATACACTTATATACATTTTGTAAACATGTCTCCATCCAGAAGGTAGAATTGTAAGCATTCCAGCCTTGGAAGCTCAAAGAAGTCACAATGTATCTGGGGAAAGGGTGCTGAAGAGGCTGGATGTTCCACCTGTACAACGTTCAAATTCTTACTCATGTTAAATGTTGGCATACTACATTGTGAGGAATTGCCAACTGATATGAGTGCAAAACCGTGCTTTTTTATATTTATTGGTACATAAAATGATGCAGGTGAAGGGTCAATCTGCTAACAGATCCTTCTTTTGCATCCTTCAGCGTCCTGCAAAAAGCATAGTGCACGTGTGCCCTGCTGCATTAGCCTGATCTGCAGCACCTACTCTGCTCATGGCGCAGGGCAGATTCAAAGGTCACAAGAAGCCCACTCGACTTTTGCAGCAACTGCAAAGTCACTGCAGCAGAGGGCTGACAGATATGCCCCCTGTACCCAAACTATGATGATTCTGAGTACCCCATGCTGGTGGCAGGGCAATCTCCTGTGAGCTAGATTTGTTTTGGTAGAGCATGTGTATTCTGGTCTGGTGACATCAGGATAGAAACTCAGAGGATGTCTCTGTTTGATTCTCTTTGGGAGGGCCGGTAACCCAATCCCCCAAAGGCCAATGTATCAAAGGAGCACACCCATTCAGGAGGAGTAGCCTCACAAGGGTGGGTCAGTTAGGAGAAGTGGGTGGGAGTAGGATAGGCAAGAGTGCTCTGGACACTGGAAGAAGCCTTGCACCATATTATTTCTCACTGTCGCTCTTTTCTTTTCCTGTCCTATACACATCCTATGGAGAAAAGCACTTTGGATGCAAGATCAACACAGCAAGGTCCACTCCAGCCAGGAGCAGGGATTAGTCCCACAGGGGAGGATAGCTTTAGACCAATCACTTGAGGACTTGTGCCCTTAAAGGATAAAGTATCACACCCCGTCAGGAGAATTTGCTCAGCTCCTCAAGGATCCTTTAAGGATCAACAGATGTTCTGAACATTTTCCTTGAAGATCCTTTGGGACAGTTGCACTGTCCAAAGCCCTTAGCCTGAGGTGAAGAAGGAGCTGTCAAGAAAGAAGGAAGATCTGTCCCCTAACCACCCCTAGGGTTCATTAGGAGTGACCAGTGCTGTGGACCAGGAACAACCATTCTGCAACAGATATTCTGTGCCAGAAGAGCAGACCTCGAACTGGAGTATCCTGTCCTCGAGTCCTTTGCGAACGCCTCACAGAAATCAGAGGGCCAGACCAGCCAAAGATCCCTGTTCTATCGCACCAAACCAATCGATCCATTTTCCCTGCATCCTTAACCATAGGGAAGGTGCTGGGGCTGGTGACTGCGTTCATCCAACCAGCCGAACTATTGCACTCAGGGGCGTAGGAGACACATACAATCTGGGGGGCACAGGTGACACCTTGGGGACTTTGATTTTTTAGAATGTTTTATGTTTTAGTTAAAGAACTTAACTTTTCACAAAATTACTAAATTAAAATTAAAATAGCAATACATATTAAATTACACATATCACCACTGTATAAAACAAGAGAAAAGAAAAAAGAAAACAGAACAAAATTAAGAAAAAGCAAAGCAGTTCAGAGTATAAAATCCTTCAATTTGATGTCTTACTTCAAAATTGTTACCACTTCCCAGGTCTAAAGGCTTTCATGGCCTGAGCATAGCTGGTCCCAAAAAGATTGGGTGTCCAGCCACCATTCCTTGTCCACAAAACTCACAAACTTTAGAACCGTCTTCTTTACAAGCCATTACACAGAAATAAGTTTTGAATACTGAAATGTGGGCTACATGTTTGCTGTGGAGAGCAGCAAAGAAAAAGGAAGTAGGTCTCATTGCACGCACTTTTGTGTGCATGTACCCTGTGTGAATTATTTGTTCTGGGGGCAATGACTCTGCTTCATTAGTAGCTGAGTACGTACTCTAAATGCTGAGCATACAAGATGTCCTTTCAAGTGTACCTTAAAGTGTACTGTTTTGTTCCTATCGGAAAAAAGTTGATAAGTTAATTGTTAACATTAGCAGGTGTGGACTGCCCTACAGAGAACTTTGGAGATTTCCCAGTAGGCCTGTGCACCCTGGACCTCTTTTGTGTGGTAACCTATTTTATTTCCACATTTTCTCATAGGAAAAAAGTTGGGCTTTCCGAAAATGTGTACTATGGGGCCACTTTGAACAGTATTTCCAGGGCCTCCTTTGGATCCCAGTCCACCCCTGAATATTAGTAAGCCTCCAGTCTTGTCAAAGATTAATAAAAAAAAATCCTTGTTGTTTCAAAACATGTGTGAAGAGGAAGTGTCAAGTATCACCCCCACTCCAGTTGCCCCCCTTCCATTGCCTATTGAGTTCACACCAAAGTATGTGATGTATGAAGAACAGTTAAATCAGTAGACAGCAGCACATGGGCTCTGCCCAGTACCTATCAGTGTAACAGCACCTATTAATATACCGACACCTAAGAAAACCTGGACAGTAAGGTATCCATTGAGAAATCCATATCTACATCCTAGACAATATGAAGGATGTTTGAATGAAATACCAGAAGAAGCAAAGAAGCAAAGAAGATAATGAAGGAAGATGAATGGTGACGTCATAATAAATCGGACAGACGCATATATAGAAGATATAATGACCTAAGATGAAGAAACTCATGCCACATACATGATGAAGATATTTAGATAGTTTAAACATGTACAGATGCAAGTAACTACAAGAGGCAAAGAAACTGTGAAGCTAGCTTATGCTTAATAGTCAATAGATTGTGGCAAGCGCCAACGTTTACAAGTATATACCTCAATAAGTACGTTATGTATGAATACAGGTCCACTACGCATATGAGCAGAATTGAACAAAGGTTATAAAAGGCCTCAAATGGAGTGTGTCACAGAAAGAAAATCGAGAATCGAGACAGAGCAAACTCAGCTAAGGATGACCATGCCAAGAAGCCAAGGTTTTATCTGGCTGGAATGGGCTGACATTGGATACAATTAAGGAGAGAAGAGAACAGAGGATCCCGTTCAGAATGTCAAGCTAAGACATCAGGGAACTGGTAGAATTAAATCAAATATACAAAAAGACACAGAGAAAAGCCGATTTCACGGTGCCCAGTCATGTGACAAAGGCAGGCTGCAAGAGTGAGACTTTAACACCTACGCATGGATCCCCGCCATGCCCAAACTTCTTAAAAGTTCTCAGATCACAGAGCAGACTCAAGGCCAAACTACAAAGAAGTAATGATGATTGATTGTAGTATAATTGGTGGGAAGCTGGTGGGTGCAGACAAGCTTCTTTGTACCTGGATGTTCTTTCTGTGTACTGCTAGACGTAGTTGGAAAAGTATGAGAGGGGTTGATGCCAACCCAATTATAGTGGACAATGGCCCTCATTACGACCCTGGCGGAAATCGAAAAACGATGGCGGAAATGCAATACCGCCATCGAATAGCGCTCGGTGTGACTATGACCCGTCACCGTAAAGTACGATGCCATTAGCGACACCGTAGTGAACGCCAACGCTAACTGCACCAAGTACGCGCGCGCGCGCCATGCCAAACCGTAATTAGCACCATGGCGCAAGGGTACGCGAATTCCGACCCTAGCGGACATGTACTTAACGCCATCAAGCACGGCGGAAAGTACCATTCCGCCATGGTGAGAAGTACGGCATCGCGAATCAACCGTAAACGGCCCCACTGAGTGCCTGTACACCGCTCCCTGGCCACATAGTACAACTCCCCGTAGGTGCAACGAAGTCACAATGCAACCAGTGAAATGTACAAGTCACCCATGCATGCCAACGAACAAAAGAATCACAAGAGGGGCCAATGGGAGCTGCAGGGCACAGATGGCACGAATACAGAAGCTATACCAATGGACATGACCCCAGTCTCCCACCAAGAAACGCACGCAAACACAGGCACCTGTGACCAGCAATATTCCGATAATCACATCATTCCACCAATCCACCTGGCTGACCGGCATCTGTTACACAAAACCTAATCCCCCGCCCCTGAGCATGACATCATCCAAACAGTCATATTGGCAGCCCTCACCCCTGACCTCACTGGGCTTCGTAGGCAAACGCGCCCAGCACAGTACCACGCAACTATACTCCGAAGCTGGAACCCAATGCAGATCTCCTCACAATACATCGCTCCCCAAATGGGAATATGCCACATCACTTGCAAAGAAGAAGGCTACACGGCCCATATCAGAATAGAAATTTAATGCACAACAAATTCACCAAGCCCATACAGCCATTAGGCCATGAACTCCAAAACACATTTCACCATTGTGGGCTGCATCCGCAATAAATGACCAGCTACTTCTTGTGTGACGCCCTGTTCCTTCATGGTACACAGGGGCTACATTCTCGTACGAAAAGGCAACATGGAAGCGCCTAGAACCGCAGGGCCGTCCCAATAGGGAGGCACTAGTCCAGCTGAAAGGCCGAAATGTTGCTCCGAGCCACTAGTACTGCGTAAGGGCATGTGGCCCATTGGCGATCGTCCCATAAGATCGTAATGCTGCTCCACTGATTAACACGAAGCAGCAGGTGTCGGGAGTAAAACCCATCTGCAGGAGTGGCATACAGATGGCAGTGGCAAAAGGGGAGGAGATACCTGTCAACCAAAAGAAAAGAAAAAGAAAAGAATGGCCATCAGAACTACATTCGAACAACTCACTTCAATGATCACACTAGATCCACAGCCATATGCATGCTAGCCCACTCCAAAGGATCATCACCACCCCAAAACCACTTGCGACTCATAACTATCCATATCGAGGTGAAAACACCATCACAAACGAGTGTACCTGTGCATGCGTCTGTGAAAACAGAATCCATCAGATGGGATTGGTAACGTGCATGGACACAAGTGTCTGAAGGCGCGTCGAGACAGGGAGGGCTCAACAAGGCCAGATAGACGATGGTCCCACTATGGCAGCCCTGCATCACATAGCGCAGGGGAGGCGGACAGATTCCACGAAGCCCTGTACATGGCAAACACCGTATCAAATCATCTGCCCATGCATCCATTCATCATTCCCTCATCCCGTAATGATAACGCCTGTTTCCATACTCACATAACATGTGAGAATTCCATTGAGTCTGTGCGTTATGCAGCCTGCAAAATCCACTGTGCCCCAGCCCGTAATTCCAGTGTTGTGAAGTAACATGTATTTGGGAACGTCCGGCCTCATCATCCACTTCGCTATTGCGCATCCCAAACTATTCATATCAATCATTGCATCCTCGCCATGGCCCCTGTCCCAAGGACACTGAACAATAGAACGTTATATTTGCAGTCAGACCTGTGGGCATCTCCTCGCCGCTAGCTGAAGACCGAAAGCGCCGCCCTTCGAATTCCTCATTTGCAACATCACGTCGAAAAGGCATCTGTGGCCGCTTGAAATCACAAATTAATCCATCTAGTGCGGCTGTGTGTGAAAATGGCAACTGCCTTCACTCACAAATGGGAGGCCCCACCCGTCGGTGAACCTCGGTACAGTGATGCATGAGGGTCCACCGTTACTCGAGTACTACGTTCCACTGACCCTTCACAAGTCTGTTCGCGACTGCAAAGAATGCATGTGAAACAATGGGACCATAGCCGAATGAACATATCAACCAATGTTACACGGCCATCGGGTACTAATACATGATTGTAATAGCAAGATGCCATTCCTCGAATTGCAGCGTTGTGTGCGGGACGTGCTCGCCCAAAGGAGAGAGCAGCTTGCACAGGTGGAATGAATCACCACAGGTGGAGGCCATACAGCCTGAAAACACATAAATTGCACGCCCAGTCTCCTCCCACAACCACTCCGAAATGCTACCGGCAGGACTCGCGATGTTGGCCCTGGGGGACCTGATAGCACTGCAAGTACTCCAACTCCAAGAAGAAGACAAACACCAACTACAACCGGCCGCACGGAGGAGACGCAGGAGGAGGAGGAGGGCAAGGCAGGGCCAGCAAGGGCTGCCAGCACAGCCACTACCACCACGCAGGCAGCCCGCAATCCCACGCCTCCGAGCACATCCGTTCAACCTCACTGATAAGCAGATCCACACCCTCTACCGTTTGGACCGGGACACCATAGCCGCCATTGTGGACATGACACAGGCTGACCTTGTCAGCATGATAGATAGCCCAGCCGCCATCCCACCCCTACTGAAGGTGGTGTCTGTACTCCACTTCCTGGCCACAGGCACCTACCAGCACACAGTCGGACAGTTGCATGGCATTTCTCAGCCACTGTTCTCACAGACACTATTGCAAGTGCTCGATGCCCTCCTGCAGCACGCAGACGACTACATCTCTCTACCACGCTCGGAGCAGGAAATTACCAACACAAAAGTGGGATTCCATGCACTTGCCGGCATACCGGGTTGCATTGGTGCCATCGACTGCACCCATGTGGAATTGGTCGTCCCACATGCCATGGAGGCCCAGTACCGCAACCGAAAACAATTTCATTCACTGAATGTACAAATGGTGTGTGACTCCAACAGGATCATTACACATTGTTGTGCCCGATTCCCTGGATCAACCCATGATTCTATGGTCTTGAGGAACTCTACAATACCACGCTACATGGAGCGACACGCAGGGAACAGATCCTGGCTACTCAGTGAGTCTCATTTCATGCATGATGATGTGGGGTATGTGATGCGGCAATGACCTGGCAGGAAGGGGGGGGGGTGCGTACGTAGCAATGGCATTCCACATAATTCGTTTATCGTCCACATACAGGTGATGCCGGATATCCACTGAAGAGATGGCTCCTCACACCAGTCCGGAACCCACGGGACCAGCATGAGGAGGACTACAACCATGCCCACTCACGTACCCGTGTAGTCATTGAACAGGCATTCGGCCTACTGAAGACTCGTTTCCGGTGCCTCAGCAGGTCTGGCGGGGCACTCCTGTACCGCCATGAGAAGGTTGCAAAGATGGTGATGGCATGTGTCATGCTCCACAACATGTGCGTACGTAGAAATGTGCCCATGCCCCCTGACGCAGAACTGCAAGCACCTGAAGATGGTCATGATGAGGGTGGGGATGTGGCAGCACCTCAAGGAGTCTGCGAGGCACAGGAGGGCCGTGAAATTCGTCAGCATCTCATAGATGCATGCTTCTAGCACTCACGCCTGGTGGCTGATACATGGACACGGGACTCGTGGCACTGTGTGTGTCTGGTACATGCACAATATGGACTGTACGCCTATGATGGCCTAGTACACAAAGATCATTGTCCACACATCTCATTGTTTGATCGTGCATTGTTTATGGCATATGTGATATCATGTGGAACACCCTATCGACCCGCCACCCAAGTGAGCCCAACACACCCCCTCCACCCTCCCACCTCCCCCCCGAACACCAGTGTCCAAAGATGCTCATTGTCAGTGGGCAGTCGCTATTGCAAGCCCCCTCTGCGGGTATCAGGGGCACCCCTGCCTGTGGAGCGCAGGTTCCTCCCAGATCTATGTTGGGGGCTGCCCTGGACGGAACTTGCAACGGATGATGTCTCTGCCTGCTCACGTCCATGCATGTCCCTAAGGGTTTGTGAGAGCTCAGTGAGCACACGGCGCACTGCGGCAAGTTCGGCACATACGTCTTTGGACGTCGCATGCAGTTCCCCCCTCAGGCTCTCGGTGCTTCTCTCCATTTGGACTCTCAGGCTCTCGGTGCTACTCTCCATTTGGACTCTCAGGCTCTCGGTGCTACTCTCCATTTGTGCCCTAAGTGTCTCAGTTGATGTTTCTATGTCTGCCTTAGTGCCCCCACATCCATCGGCATGGTCCTTGAGGAGCGTGGCCAGTTGCTGCTGTTGCACGATTAACTGGTCGAGGGACTGTTGCCTCTGCTGGGCCATGGCCATTTGCGGTGGTGTCACAGAGGGGCTGTTCGCCTCATGTTGCCCTGCCACAGGGCTTGTGGGGGATGGCCAGTCGTCGTCTTGTGGGTGCCCCTGCGTGGTATCCTCATGGTGTACGGGATGGAACAGACAGGGGGATTGGGACAGGTCATGGATGGATCTGACTTCGACATCCCCGTCTTCTGTGTCGGAGCATGCTGCCATTAATGGGGTGTCACCTATGGTGCTGCTGCCACCAGAGGCAGTACCTTCTGTGGCATCCATTGGGGGGACCTGTGGTGGTGCTGTTGTGGGCATGCTGGCTGCTGGGGTGCCTGTTGATGTTCCCTCCTGTGTGCTGCCACTTGATATGTGCTGCTGCCATGTCTTGATGCGTGCAGCTGAGGTGGAGGGTCTTTGGCCGTCGGTCTTGGCCCTCTTTGCAGGTGTGCTGGTAGGGGTGTCCTGGAGCTCGTCGTTTGGATCGGACCCTGTGGTGGAGTAAAGGAGGGCGAGCGTTATTAATGGGTCTGTGGGAATTGGAATGGCAATGTATCACATGCATTGGGGTGGTACCTGAGGGTGATTTGGGTCGGGGCCTTGGAGGTGCTTTCATTTGTGTGTGGAGTGAGGGTGCAGTTGTTTGGCAGCCTGCAGTTAGGGTGTGCCTGCTGCACGTGTAGTGGGTGTTTTTGGGGTTTTTACTTATTTATGTATTTATTGTGTGTTTTAAAGTGCGCTATCAGGCCAATGTGTGTGGACGTTCTCCTGGCCATGTGTTGCTGTTGCGCTATGTGGACACATGTGAGTCACATGATTGGACATTGTGGATTTGGCATGGTTTTATTTGGGCCACCTACCTGATTCTCCGGATGTCTGCACTCCTTTCTCCATCCCTCCGACTCCCTCTATGCTCTCCATTCCAATGGTGGAGGCACAGATTTCTTCCCAGGGGGTCAACTTGATGGGTGATTCCGACCCTCCCCCGGTGGCTGTGGCAATGTTGCGGTTGGCAGAAAGTATGCTACGGACGCGTATCCGCAGGTCGTCCCACCGCTTCCTGCATTGCTGTGGGTTGCGGGGTGCGGTCCCCACCGCACTTACCCGCTGTGCCACCAGGGCCCATATGGCCTTCTTGTTCGCAAGTGCCGTCCTGGTCATTTGCGTGGAGAAGACGGCGGCGGCATTCTCCTGGAGGGTCTCTGTGAGTACGGTGAGTTCCTCACGGGAGAAGTGGACCTGCCGCTTGCGGTCGCACGCTTTCTTCGCTACTTTTCCCATTTTTCTTGGTTTCACTAGGGTGGATGACGGGTTGGGATGTGTCTCAGGGTGGTGTTTTTAGTGGTTGTGTGTATTTTGTGGTTTTATAGGTGTACGGGGTGTTGTTTCCCGTTCCGGGCCCATGTTTTCACTTCCGTTTCCGTATATTTACGGTCGCCGTACTTTCCGGTTGGCGCTCACTGCGGTGTCCGCTATGATGGGTGGCGGTATTGCACCTAGGGCGCCGTACGGCGGCGGTGTGGGCCGTTTTGGGGTCATTTCCGCCATCGCGGACTTTGCACTTCCGCCATGGCGTGGTGCTCGTGCCCGATGGGTCGGAATGGGCCGCACTTTGCTCCATCGTGCAATGGCGGAAACGCTATTTACGCTGTGGCGGTCCGGTCAGTCACTTTCCGCAAGGGTCGTAATGAGGGCCAATGTAATCTAGGGTCCTATAGTGAGTAGAGCCAATGGGACGTTGTACTTTTAGTGACGTTCATAGTGGCCATTTTGAAGGGAGGGCTTAGTTGCCCCACCTCTTATTGATTATCCAATCCCCTCTCCCCGTTACCAAATACAGATATAGTACCTATATTAAGTTACCTTCCTATGACCAATCATGTTGCATGTTAGGTTTTTAAGGTTGCCATGTAGAATGACGTTAGTACGTGTGCAGGTTGTACATCAGCAATTACGAGTTTTTGCTATAAATATTGTGTTTTTTCTAAAGGTAAAGAGAGCGAGAAGAGCGAGTGATTGCGGATGTTCTTTGTACTCCCCGTTTTATGAACGTGTCCTTAAACGGACTCACTTTGCCAAACTATTGTGTTGTCTTGATTATTTGATGCATTAGTATGAATCTGCATCCCCATCTATCTCGAGGGTACTGCTACTCATCTTAAAGGACTGTTTGGAGATCATCCAGTTCATGTGTAACACTTGGACATGTTTGCAGAACCGGTTAAAAGCAGCTCTTTCCTAGTAAAGTGCATTGTGTTTGTAATATTGAAGGTGAACATGATGATATACTAATCTCGAATTCTCAAGTTCTAAGGGTGTGTATGTTGTCCTTGAATTCCCGTAAGCAATTATTGCAGGCTTCGCCCACTCCTGCACTTTTAAACACCTGTTTGCAGTTTCACAATTAAAAACTAAAACGTAATGGAGACATTTAAGGTGCACTTAGAAAATTGACTTTTGCACTAATTGCACCTCATTGTACCCTCAATCACCACTTCCACATCCATTGCACTGCAACCCAAACCACTGGAGTGTCACTCGCGGACATTTCCCAGCGGCCAAAGCCTGGCTCAACCTGGCCAACTGTGAAGCGTTCTTGAGACCGCCCCGAACTGCATCATGGTACAGCTCCTATTCAACCACACAGACCCTTCTCAAAACCCACTTACTGCCAGGGCATCCGCAATCCTAGGGGCCTGACTGAGCCTGATCAACTTGCATCAATGTTACAACCCAGGTCTGATTCATCAGCTCACAAATAACTAAATCCAGGTATTGTGACACTGAAGTGCCCCCACATTGTCCATTTGGGCCTTAGAGACTGGTTAGTTCCACATCACTCCTGCTTTTAACTCAACATCCTTTTTATGGTAGTACCTTACCTACCACTCCTGGTACCATATTCAAGCTACTTTCTCCAGTCTGTTGCATCTTTCCTATGCTTTCCTTTGGGGTGTTTTTTATTATATGCATCTCTTTTCGTTCTACTCGCAGATAGTGTGTTTTATTAAAGTGTTTGTATTTTATGGAACCTTGATTGGCCATTCCCCTTATTTTGGACTGTGATACTGTGTTGTTTGGGTCACTAGTGGCTCACCTCACACCCCTCTTAAGAGTATAGCCTTCCCGAGGCCTGCAATACCACATTAGACTAAGGAGGTATATCTCTTGTTTGTGCCTGTTTACCCTTTATGATTGAATGGTTTTTGGTTTGTAGAAGTGTGAGAGCTGAGTGGGCCATTTTTGCCCTAACTCATATTTGGACTCCTACAAAGCAGAATCCAATTTGCCACATAGGCAATGACAGCACAGATTTTCTGCAACTCACGAAAAAAAACTTGTGGCATACCATTATTTTCACAACTGAGCCACCATCCCTCATTTGCTGACATTTAGAATTTCAGGGAGCACGCACGCAAAGCAATGCAGAATGAGTTTTGGTACCACAAAATGTCCTTCATGACAGTGCCACAGCTTATCAATGTGAAGGGCACACACTGCAATCCTCCATGCGTTCTTTTCAATATTCCTGTATTTCTGCCAACTCTTCCAGCATGGAATAAGTATGTAATCGACTCCAATTGTACCCGGTGTAACAATTTCTCAGCCATGGGATTCCGTCAATTTTGTTTTTTGCAAGGGCATTTTTGCCAGATGAGATATCTGTCAGGACATGATTTTCCATGCACTTTAAAATTGCTAACACTTTAGGGAACATTAATGATTCAAGAAGGCAATTTACGTTTCTAATGAGGGAGCGACTAGACGTTAAGAAACCCCTTTCTTAGCATAACATTCCATAGCCAGGCAAATAGCCAAATGTGTAGCGAGAGTTTGTTTGTTTGTTTTGTTTATTCGTATTTATATAGCGCACAACAGCCCGAGGACATTGTGGCACTTGTTACAGTACAAAGCTTAGTTACTTAGTAACATGGTCATTAGCAATATATATACAGGTTCCAATATAGTTACATAGTCATTAGCAGTATATATACAGGTTACAATACAGTTATTTTACATTTGTGTTATATTACAATATACATGGTGAAGTAGAGGAGGCAGTCCTCCACTTGCTAATTGAGGAGAGTGGCCTTGAGGTTGTTGTGGAAGACCGAGATGGAAGTTTCAGCTCTAAGGGTGGCAGGGAGTGAGTCCCAGAGTTTCGGTGCAATATAGGAGAAGCCTAGACCTCCCGCTGTGGCTCTCTTTATGCGTGGTATGTGTAGCTGGTTGGTGTACTGAGCTCTGGTGGGGCGAGTGGATGTGGTCCTTGATATTGCTTCAGATAGGTATGCTGGAGCGGTTTTGTTAATGCACCTGTGAGTGATGGTGAGGATTTTCAGAGTAATACTGTCTTTGACCTGGAACCACCGTGCTTCGCGTCTGGAGTGGGATATATGGTCTCTTCTAGGGATGCTCATGGCAGCTCAGAGGGCATTGTTTTGTCTGGTTTGCAGTCTGTGAATGTTTTTGGCGGAGGTGCCAGCAAGAAGGGTGTTGCAATAATCGAGTTTGGCTCCTATAGTTGCTCTAGCTATGGCCAAGCGGGTGGGGGTTGATAAGTAGGGTTTAATGGCATTGAAGAGTTTGGTGCTGAACGCTGATGCAGAGGCTATGGCGCTGACTTGTTTGTTCATTGATAGATTTGCATCAATGTGAACACCTAGAGTCTTGACAGAGGATAATACGGAGATGGTTGAGTTGTCTATGTTGAAGTTGTTGTATTGGGGGCTTAGTTTCGATAATGTGTTTGTCTGGCCCAGGATGAGAATTTCAGTCTTCTCCCCTTTAAGACAGAGGCCATTGATTCCCATCCAAGCTTGGATAGTGGCATAGATGTTGTGAAGGGCCGTGGCATCTTGGTGATAGAATCCAGATAGGGGTAAAAGTACTTGAGTGTCGTCTGCATAGTTTGTATATGCAACACCCATGGAGTCAAGTAGGTCGAAGAGGGTTTTTTTGAAGAGGTTATAGAGGGTGGGAGCTGTACAAGATCCTTGAGGGACACCGCAGTTTATAGTGGTAGGATCTGCATTAGCTGTGTCGGAGTAGACCTTCATGGATCTTCCTTCAAGGAAGGAAGTGATCCAGGATGCTTCTTGAATAGAGCAATGGGCTGCATGGGTGAGGTGGGTGGTGAGTGTTTGGTGATCTACCAGGTCAAAAGCAGCTGATAGATCGAGGAGGAGGAGCAAGGCAGGTTTGCCTTTGTCCATGATCTGTGAGATTTGATTTTTTAGGTCTAATAAGGCAGATTCTGTTCCATGCCCGACACGGAAGCCAGATTGTCTTTTGCCTAGTATGGAGTTGGCTTCTATGTATGATTGGATCTGGATGTGAGCTGCTTTGTCCAGGATTTTTAGGAGGAAATGGACTGGCGTTATCGGTCTGTAGTTGTTGGGTTGTGCTGGGTAAAGTGTGGCCTTTTTTAGAAGTGGCTGCACCCAGGCTTCCTTGAGATTGTTTGGGACAGTTCCTGTTTGGAAAGATGCGTTAATGAAGGCAGTAATCAGGGGTGCTAGGTCATTGGCGCATTCTTGATTATTTTGGGAGGGCAAATGTCTGCTTTACAGAGGGATGGTTTGAGGTTTTTGATGAGATTAAGGACCTCAGGTTCAGTGACGTTTCTGAAGGAGAATTGAGCGTGATTGAGATTACTACACTTGTCTTGCGTAGGGCAGTTGGTTTTTTGGTTTGGGAGGGCTTTGCAGTTGGTTTGGATTTTGTTCTGGAGGAGTTTTATTTTTTTGAGCATGGCGGACTGAAGGCTGGCACACCAGGCTTTGTCGTTAGTTATCTCGTCAGCGGTAGCCGGAGGAGTGACTAATTCATTAAAGATTGCAAATAGCTCCTTAGCTTGGGAATTGGCCTTTGAGATCCTATCATTGAAGGAGTTGGATTTTGCTGCTACTATGGCTTTTTTATATTGGAGGGCTATTTATTTGAAGAGGCTCTTATTTAGATCACTCGGCTCCGTTTGCCAGTTTTTAAGCGACTGGCGCTTTTGAGCTCGGAGGGTTTGGAGTTCTTCCGAGAACCAAGAGTTGCAGTGAAATGATTTATTTTTCCTTCTTGCTTTCAAGTGGGGCTATAGAGTTTATGGCATTGGTGAGAGTCGTTCAAATAGGTGCTTGCATATCCTTCGCCAAGTTACATGTAAGTGTCAATGCCATGGGTTCTGTTATGCAATGCCACTTTCTATTACCACATGTGTGGCACATACTGCATAGCTCAATTTCAATTCCCACTTTTCATTCCTCAAAGAAGAGGCCTCTACATAATCCTCCTCATCAGAGTTTTGCAATGGGACTTCAAGTAAATATTTTGTTCAGTAATGCTGCAGTTGCTAGCATTAAGTAATGGGGCTCATGATCAGTCATGCTTAGTAGCAGTGATGCAAGATACATAACTGAGCATCTTGTGATGGATACATTTGCTGAATTTAGGAGGACGAATGCATATTTTATAAGTTGTGATGCAGATACCGTATAGGTTTTCGTTTTCATAAGTGGCATTGCAAGTTCATGGGTCACTGCCATGATAAGTGGTGACCCTAATACCAAATGTTCTGAGGATTGTTCACCCATTGACCCTGCGGCACCCCCCTGAACAAGGCGGCAATCTTTCTGCAACTGGGTCATCAGCGTGTATAGTATACAATGGGTCAATGCTTCCCACCAATTGTGTCAAAACTGCTTGTGCACAACCATTCTTTTCATGGCGGTGTAGTACAAAAGGTTACTCATATACGCAACATTTGTTGAATTGTTAAATATTTGTAATACTTCATTGGCTGCATAATACTTTTCAAAGGTTATGCACTGTAATGTATTCTGTTATGGCTGTTGTTTTCCATGAAGGTTTTATTTTACATAGAATACTCAGTCAGCTCATGTCAAGTCAAGTGAAGGAGATGTCCATCAATGTTCACTGATCAGTAATGACGAGGCCATTGATGCAGACAGTTACCTTGACTGGTCAGGAAGCGAGGACAATCTGCTAGAAAGATAGAGAGCCTTTTGGGGACAGGACTGTCACTCCACCCAGCTCCAGGTCACTAAGGGACTCCAAAATCAATTCACTGAAAAGTCATCTGATACGCCAGCCATGCTGAGTCCTGCTGTAACATCACTGGTACTACATATAAAAAGCTCAGATCAAGGTCTGCACCAGACTTGACATCATCTCATTCATTTTGTCTTGCCACGATAACATAGTAAATCTTCAATCCCACCCTTCAAATAAATAAGTGTTGTAATATATAATGTAATGCAATTGTCATTTGTATAGCACCTTTCACCATTGTTATGGTCCCAACGCCCTGCAGAATGAACGCCCTTGGGGAACAGAAGTCCAGGTATTGGAACTTGGTCAGAGAGTTATACAGTGATTGTGTACATTTTAGGCAATACAAAGCTAGGTTGGGGTGTCCAGGTCTCTGTTAGTCACCCATGTCCAGCAGGCATGTGGATCAGTGCAGAGAGATTTTCTGGAGAGTATGCGAGAGAAACATTGTGTGTGCAGCTAAACTAAATTTATATTGTGGGCGAAAGTTGCATTCTAATGACATAGGTGTTGTGCAATGTGTCTTAGAGTAGTGCACATAGTGGATGGTTGCAGAGATGTAGGGCCTCATTACGAGTGTGGCAGTCTGGTCACAACGGTGCCAGTAAGCGTGCCAGCAAAATTGTTCCTGGACCGGCACACTCCGAGTTCCTTGGTCAGTTGCCTACCTGCCCGCCAGGTCTGACCTGGCAGGCGGGACGGCAGCTGCTCGCAGACTTTCATGGAAGCACCGGCACTGTTGTAGAGTGCTGGTGTGCAGTTTAGGAAAAAGTGTATCTTTGTATGACTTATTTGAGAGATTTCAGAATACTGTGTTAGCCAGCCAATCAGTGCTCGCTGGTGTATTTTAAAACAAAAAAGCAACGGGAGGATCTCTCATCAATGATTCCTTTATTAGGTGAATTCCATTTTTGTTTATGTTAGCTTTCAAAACAACATACTCGCATTCGTTTAACCTGTGTGCCACCTTTTCAATTTGTATATACTGTATATATTGTGTGCTCTCATCTACTGCTCTGTACATTCTCTATGCTATTTGAACCTTGTACACTTTGTAACTAAGCTTTGCATATTCTTGTAAATGCTGCGCCCTGATACCCTCGGGTATAATAGCGCATTATAAATAATAAAACAAACAAACAAACAAACATGGGTCCCTTCACTTGAAGGGCCTGACTCACAGGGATGTTGCTAGGTCTGGAAAAGATCCAGGGCTATGCTGATTTTGGGTCCGTTGGGACTGGGGGCTAGATAGTCTTTTTGGTTGTAACCCCTGAACTTCTATCCAGGGCTGCAATCAAAAGACCCAGGGCTATAGCCCCCTATCCCGCCTGCCCCATCCCCCCCATAGCAACGCCGCCTGAGGAAGGAACACACTTCTCTCAAGGGCTGCCTGAGGAAGGACCCCATGTGGTCTTGAAAACTTGCAGAAGGTATCATTGCTGCCGGATTCTCTGTTGTTTTCCCTTCTTAAAAAAGAAACATCTTATTTTGGTGATTTGTATGAACCTGACTGCTCACAGCTGGCCGAAGATAGTTTTTTTTACCGTGGAAGGGAGGCGTGTACTATGCACGTTGAAAGAAAGACTGTACTGGAAGGCCTGTGTTATGGTTTCCTAATTTCTCGTTATTCTTTTTGTAATTTAGCGGATACTTCCTGCAAAAGCGTCTGCAGAGCAGCGGTCCCCGTTCCACTTTGAGTCAGCATGCACACGTTTGCTTGTGATGCATTTTGTGACTTCTAATCGTGTTTGCAAAAGCGTACATATCATTACAATTACAAATAATAATCACGTACAATAACTATTATGCTAAATAATTGTAGGTACATGTTTAGTTTGGCATTATGCTGAGATGACGATGTTACATTGGTGGAACATAACCCCCTTCCCGTTCTTTCCTCTGAAAAGTCAGCCAAACATAGTGCCATAACTCTCAGAAATAATGTTGACACTATACAACTCTCGAAATGATTTGATGTACTTTTTCACCTCCAATGCTGCAGTTTCTCAACTTACACCAAATGGTCTGCTGCTGGATTGCTTACCCTACAAGGCTCACGGCGGTTTCCAATGCTGGCATGCCAATGTGTTTTTGGGACTGCTTCTCCTGGTAGAAAGTATTAGATTATTTTCCAACACTCAGTTCTAGAAAGAAGACACTCGGCAGTTTCTCATTGCTGACTGACTGCCGTATTTGACATTTAATTAAATCAACTAGGCAGCATTAGAAAATACCCTTATAGCAATTTGATCACTGGAAAGAACTATACTCCTTGGTATTTAATTATAATACTAAGATATGCTTTAGATGAACTAGACTCTGACAGATGAAAAGCACAATTACATTCGGTCTTTTCCAAAGCTCAAGAGTATGACATATTAGGTAGCCGATTTGCAGCTATATATTAGCCCATCAGTCATCAGTGAAAATAATTACCACCTATTTACCAACTAGATGCTAGGCAATGTAGATCCTTAGGCCATCAGAACTTGCTGCCGGATGTCATCGTTTCATCTGCCATGGTCCTTGTTTTACGTGTTCTGGCCTGAAAGCTTAGGACTACCTTCCCCATCCAATCTTTCGATATACTGTTGTTGCCCTTGCCCTTGGGAATTATGGCCAATGTACACGTGTGGTTTTCTGTACTAAAATAGACCACTTTTTAGTGTTCTGCCGGTCTTTTATTTATTTATTTTTTGCTATTTTCGATGCCACTTAGTTCAAATACTGTATATTAATGGTCGGTGAGCCTCGAAACCCAATTATTTTGTGCATATCAAGATGTTTGGCCAAAGTCGAGAAGGGCCTCCCTCATCTTCGCTGTACTAAACAGTGATTTCAAGGATGAACGAATAGCTGCAACCGGATCACTAGTTCCAAGATGGAGTGCAGTTCATTCGTATAGATAATGGGCCTCATTACGACCCAGGCGGTAAGTTACCGCCTGGGCCGTGACTTTACCACCATGGCGTAAACTACGTTTACACCATGGTGGTTGGCTGACTTACCGCCCCATTCCGAGTTTGGCGGGGCGGTAAGTCCCCAATCCCCATTTACCCTTCCCCATTCCCATTTTTGCCCCATAGGGCATAATGGGAGTGGGGAAGGCGTTAATTACGCCACCGTAAATTACGGTGGCGTAATTAACTCCATGGTCCCTTAGCGCCATGGATTTTAACACCTGCTAAAAGCAGGTGTTAAATCCGCCATGGCGCTAAGGGACCTCATACTCAGGCGGTAAGGGTCGGCGCTGTTTACGGCGCCGTAAACCCTTTACCGCCTGAGTTGTAATGAGGCCCAATGACACATACACGTGCATGTCCCCTATGGACCACTGGAGAGCAAGGTTACTTAGCTTGGGAACTAAGGGCCATTCCCTGAGACCACAGGATGGCTCGAACTGAGGGAGGCGTGTTGCCTCACCGTCACAGTTCCCAGGCACCTGTTTTTTTCTATTTTGTGATGTCCAATTAATCCACTTTTTTGCGGTAACGTGTCCAGGTTTCCTCTGGACAATCCATTATTCCAGCTCTACGTGTTTTATCATTACAAACGTCAGTCTGGACAGTTTATTGTTTCTGCTTTTGCCCGTGTCACACACAGGGTTCAAGTTGAGGGTAAACGCATGTGGACGGAGTCCCCCACTTTTATCAGAAGTCCCCACACTTTTTTCAGAGAGCACCTTGATATGCGAATTTCTGGTGACACCACCTTCAATGTTAATGTTAATGAGTCCCCCCACTTTCTTTGTAGGACTTGACCGTATAGATACGTAGGCAAAGGCATTTCACTGTTAATCAGATTGCTTTTCTCTCCTTCAAGACATTAGGTTACTGTACTGTTTATGTTATTCCGTTCTTCCAACACATTCGATAGTAAAACTCTCAGCTTGAGACAGGCAAGACCCTGGTGAAAATTTCATGGGAGCAGATCTATATGGTATCTATTGGATGCAATTGGAGTATGTGCCTTTTTTTAGACAGTGGGTGATATACATGCAAACAACACTGCACAGAATTCATTGAATAACTGAACCCAGCAGACACCAGTAACTATTTCCAAGATGCAGGTTAAACAATTATACATTTCAATGTCCGTGTCTGTCACCAATAGTGAAGTCTAAACAAAAAATCAAGGAGTTGGGCTCATGAGATGTTGACTGTTGTCACCAGCTGCAGTCGCCGTATGTCCCAAGCGCATCACATTGCATGCCCAGGGGGGCAAAGCTCTTCATTATGTTTCGCCATAAGCCTTAAACTAAGTAGCTCTCGCTGTCCAAGATCCGTATATACCTGCCTAGGTAGCCAAAGTTACAACACACGAGAATGCTGCTCACCGTATGCCCCATGGTACTCACACTGTTGGTACATGTACCCAAAGCCTGTTCTTGTGGGTGAAAGAGTGATAGGCTGTGAAACTAGAAAACAGGGAGAATTTGCAGCAATATATATGTACTCTGCTCTCAAATGATTCCCATTGCATCTTTAACTCTTACCTCTATTTGAAAATGTGAATTTGTTTTCAAAGTGGTGTTCATTATACAATTCCACACCATTTCACCAATCTGTATCAAGTTTTGCATTGTTGCCTCTTAGGACCCTCCGGACATTACTGGCTACATGACATTTGGACACCCCACCCCTTTCCCCAGATTTAAGCAAAAGTCAACATTTCTTTGTGTGTTTGTGGCTTGGCAACTATTGTTCCTTATACAATTTCACACCATTTCACCAATCTGCACCAAATTCTGTATAGTTACCTGTTGGGTCACTCTGGGCATTACTGGCTACATGTCATTTGAACACCCCACCCTTTTCCCCGGCTTTCAGCAAAAGTCCACATTTGTTTGTGGGTGTGTGGCTTTTGTCAAGGATACCAATCGGGTGTCACACACCGGACCAGGACACATGGTCTTATCCTGTGATGTGGCGCTCAATAGGAATGCTTTTTCTTTAATTTCAATTAATTCAAATTGAGCCGATAACCGACCCGTCTCACACCCCCTTTTACAAATACCCTGGGTCACAATGGACCATGAACCAGGCAAGATGGTGAAAATACAATATTTATTTATTTTTAGAATTCACAAAAATCACATACATTTTAATATTGGGCATAAATCACCAATGGGGTGATAATTACAATAAAGACCACTGAACTACACTAGGTAAACCTTCTACATGAACATATCCAAAGCACAATTGAATAGGAGCACTTTTTCAATTAGGATAGATAGCACCAAGTTAAGGTTCCCCTTGCAAGGTTCCCTCAACCCACAAATAATCAAATTCTGAGTGGATAGAAGGAAGCAGCAGGTAGTCATGGATAAGACACACCAAGCAGAATCAAACCGACCTTCCCTCACAAAATAAGAGGGGAAATTAAATTAGCAAAGCCCTAAAATGATACTCAGATTTTAATAATAATAATAATAATAATAATAATAATAATAATAATAATAATAATAATAATAATAATAATAATAATATTATATGTGTGTTTAAAGAAAGATATGCATATGTTTTATCAGAGTATCAGGGATTTTATATCACTAGCAACCATCAGGCAAAGTATCACAAAAGCATACAGTTCACAAGCAGAAGGGAAAACCCAGTGCAGACGAATTCACACATGGAAAAGTTGCATTTTTTCTAGTTTGCAGTTTTAAATGTAAAAATGTTTTTTGCAAACAAAACAGGTGAGAAACGCTGAATTGGAATGCGGTTTTTGGGCAGGGTAATGGATGCACAGCCCAGAGACAATATAGAGGTTAAAGGAGAGCTATAGGTGGTGAATTGAGAGAGATTTGGATGGTAGAATGAGCTTTGTTTTCAGGAAAATAGAGTAGTTGAAAATAGAAAATCGGTTGTAAAAGGAAAGGCACATTTTACTTTAACTAGGGCTAAGAAAAGAGGAACGCCACCCGTGAATATAAAAGTAACGCTGCAGTTGTAACCCTTCACGCAGTGTACCCCTTTTCTTTAGGGAAAAATAATTTATTTAATCATAATATCACCAATGACATGTTCTATGCAAGACAGAAATGAAGAGGAAAGTTGTGCTAAAGTTTGGAGATCAAGGACATAATGGACAGATAATTCAAGATAGTTGGACAAGTTATCGGGATCCTTATAGGGTTGCTTAGAGAATGGAACAAAGACAAAAATCAAGATATGTGTGATGGGATGTGGATACTCACAGTCGGCTCTTAAATTTGGGATTGGGCACAGTCAACCGGGTTCTGGACTCCAGGGCTCGGGTCACCGGACGGTGGAATCTCCTGGCAAAAGACAGCTGGGCAAAGGTCTGGTCACAGCACAGCGATGCCTCGGCGAGATGGAGCGGGTAAGCAGGGCAAGCAGTTAGTGGACAAAAAGCCAGTCTGGTTTCAGGAGGCTTCCCAAAAGAACACCACTGCTTTCCCTTTGGTTATTGGGATTTTTAGATATGGGGCCTCTGGATTGAGGCCTGGCTGGGATTGTCAGCAATGCTTTGGCCTTGCAGTGGGATCTGGAATCAGCTATGCTTGGGCTTTGCATTGTATCTGGAATCAGCTATGCTTTAGCTTTGCAGTGGGATCTGGAATCAGCTGTGCTTTGGCCTTTCAATGGAATCTAGAATCAGATATGCTTTGGCGTTTGCAGGGGGATCTAGAATATGGCAAGATAAATGTGGAAAATCAGGAACGCAGTCGCATGAAATTCAGGAAAGAGTCTGTCTAGAGTCATGTCAGCCACCCTTTATATAAAGCATGGTGACATCAGAGAACTATACCGTGGGGCAGGCTTAGCTGAGCATGCCTCTAAACAACTGGATTGGTCAGGGATAATGGTTGATGCCTTGCTCTCAGCTGGGTTTCAAGGACATGCTGTCAGATTTATGATGTGAGTTTTACAATGTCCAGACCCTCCCACAGTTATTTGAGCTAATATCTAGTTTTGCCATAAATGGCACATTTGTACAGTGGTAGCATATTAACAAATTACATAAACAGGTTACATATTGTATGCAGCACATGCCAGTCCAACTCTGCAGCCTGTAAGACATTGTTTCACCACTTATAATACTTTTTGGTCATTTTTAGGGTGAAATATTCGGCCTAAAATTCTATAACTTTATACATGTGTGTGTGGAATATTTTATTTATTAATATGTTCATAGCCATGACAGGCTTTACATATATAAAACACAAACTTATTTCAATTTCTAACAACAGGTCTAATCAACAAGGTTATCATACATAAATACCATCAGACAAATCTTTTAAAATGGTTAAAATCAACTCATAAGATGTCATCATGTGAAAGGTTGATATCATTCCCTTCCATCAACCTAATGGCATAACAGATGTTTTGCAGTCTCAATTCAATGTTTGCCATTCCACATAGCCTGCATAGTCTCAGCTTTCTATTAATGCCAATTTTGGCTCCTAATATCTCCACCGTATCACATCTATGAAATTTGAACATAAGATAAGATCTAACTATAGACTGATGGGGAAACGCATATTGATATTTGGGTTTCTTTGTCGCAGTAGTTCACTGTTCTGAAAAAAGTTCAATAGTTGATTTTGTAGCAAGTTATATCATATTACTTTCTTTAACAAGACCATAGATAACAGATTGTAGTAACTTTTTCACATTTGCATGCGAAAAAAGTAATCAAATAGAGGCGTTACCTTTGGCCCATTTAACATATGCTAAATAAAGTAAGTTCAACGTTTTAAAATGTCTACAATTCTATCCTTTCCTAAACATTTTCATCAATTCCACCACAAATGTATTAATTGTCAGGGTACTCAACTTCAAAACCAACATAGCAGATTTGTACTCTAAAATGTCTCTGGCATATCTAAAATCACATTCCAATAAAATATGTTCACATGTTCACATGTTACCGCAGTAGGTAATCTGAAGAGCCATTTTAAAATGTTTCCTTCCAACTTGCTTATTTCATTTAGAAACGTAGTCCCCCATATCTCCGCTGCATATAAAAGACATGATATGATATTGCTAGAATAAAGTAGAAGAATAGTATTCACAGAGAAACACCCTTGTCTTCCTATAAATTGGCTCAAGGCTCCTGCTATTTTTATACATTTAAGTTTAGTCTCAAGCCAGTGTGGTCTTCATGGTAGCTTGTGGTCCACTAACACTCCTAGGTATCTATAACATTCAACAATTTCAATACCTTCATTTTCACAAACCACGTCAATTTAATTTATTGGAGTGTGATTGCTTTGTTGTACCTTAAAATGACATCACCTTTGTTTTAGCAATGTTTATAACCACACCATTACTTTCAGCAAATTGAATAAAGCTATTTAACCTAGTTTAGAGGCCAACTGGTGTACAATCCAGCAAAACTAAGTCATCGGCATACCCTAACCAGGATAACTGCATATTGGCGATCCTCACTGCATCAACAGATAACAACAGAATCTCATTCAAACAATCAGCCAAATAAAGATTAAATACCGTTGCTGCTAGGCTACAGCAAAGTTTAACTCCACATACTGTGGGGATTGCCTTGGATAGTCGGCCTTCGCTATCCAGTCGAATTCTGACAAAGGTGTCGGAATATAACAGCTGGATCATGTAGAGTAACCCCGGCGGGATCCCCCATTTGGATAATTTAATCCACAGTTTCTCCCTCACGATAGTGTCAAACGCAGCTGTAAAATTAATGAATACAGCATACACAGGGAGTTTTCGCACCATCCATGAATACTCCACAGCTGACACTAGGTTGATATTATGAATCGTAGAGGATTTGGCACAACAGCCTGCTTGGTTGATCGGAAGGATCATATTCTCAGAGATCCACTCATTCAATTCTTCCAAAAATAATTTAGCAAACATTTTTGCTGGTATATCCAGCATAGCAAGCATTCTGTAATTTTTGGGGTCTTTCCACTCTCCCTTTTTATGTATGGTAGAATGATGCTATCTCGCCAGGACTCAGGAATCCTCCTATATTTACCAATACACCAAAACAGAATAGCCAGTGCTTTTGCCCATTCCTCAGGCACCATCCTAGAAAGGGCATTACAGGTGTGGGAACTATTGACCCACTCCGCTTTGCTATGTGGCATCACCCTGCCAGTTATGGGGAAAGAAACAGCAACAATGGCAGCAAAACCCTTGCACGCGCCAAAAACCTACAAAAACCCACAAAAACTGTGTGCTTCAGCACACAAAAAGAGGGATGAACAACCTGCCACCCATGGTGCATGTGCAGTGGAATGGTGCACACTCTGCAGAAATGTGCCAGTGGGTTCCATAACCAGCAAACAGAGTGCAGACAGAGAATAGCAGCACTTTGCAAATGAAACCCAAAAATGTGCCTACAAATGACATTTGTTTTGTTGCCAAAAACTCCAAAATGCCTATAACACAACACTTTTCAATATTCACAATCTTGCCTGGTGCTAAGATCTGTGTATCAAATGAAACATTGTGAAAAATACAAAGCCTGAAACTGACAGCCTCTGTGCAAAATCTGGGTGCAGTACCCGGGGCGTCCTGAACGACAGCTGTCAGAGGAGTACTAAGCCAGCTTTAAAATGACCTAAAACGCAAAAGTCTGCTGGATTAGCAAACATAAATAGGATTGTTGCCAAAAAGGAATACTAATTTTAGTTGTGTTTTTCATTCCACAGATTTGAAGGCCAAGGAAGAAATGTATTTGTATGTGATGCAACAAATGTGGGTTTTGTTAAGTTTAAGAAGTAATTAGCATGGCTGAAGTTGAAAAAAACTGGGAAAGCAGGTTTTTTTCCCAGAGGAGGGCCTCCCCGGCAGGGGTTGGGACAGAATCTGGTTTACAGAGAGCAAAGGAACAATGACAAGCTGCAGCTCAGGAAACTTAGAAGTGTAAAGAGGGTCGTCAATGGCCTCTGGAAGGAACAAACAAGGAGGAGCATGCCCCTGGACTGCAGGGAGACAAAAAGAGGCAGAGAAGAGCCAAGCGACCATCTGTTGCTGAACATGAACAAAGAACACTTTTTAAAAGACTTATAACTTGCTATTCAAAATGGTGAAAAATATAAAAATATAAAAATCATACAGTTGTTACTTTAATTTCCAGCTGCAAGTGGGAAGAGGCAGCAGAACTGTATGACATTTTCTGGACAGGAATGGCAAGATATGTGATTTTACACAAAATGTATTACTGTTAGAATTGTGAAAATGTACATGCATATCCCTATGTTAAACATGCACACTTGTGGAAATCTGCTTAAAAATTGGACATTGTGTTCATAGCGAAAAGGACAACATTCTGTAGAAAGTTGATACCAGATCCTACAGCTGTGAGAGTTTGATGAGCAGATACTCCATAAAATAGGCAATCTGTATATGTGATTTCTATAAAGGTTGTACATGTGTAAATATGTATTTTTCCAAAATTAGACTTTGTGTTCCAGTGGCTAGGGGTGTATTCTCAGCATCATAAAAGTATACCATAAAGATGACACTCTGTTTCTGTCCTCCTATCAAGGCAGAGGGTAGACTCTGACCCAATCACCTTTCACAGGGGAAAAGCTTAGCTAGGCCGGCCGATACACCCCTTTGTGATGTCATTTCTAAGGCATAGAGACAGCTGAGGAAAGATAGGGACTCCCTGATCCAGCCAGCTTTAAATATTGTTCCAGATCCAGATGCCCAAAATCTCTTGCCAGCAATAGAGACTATTGATTCCAGCAAGGCCCCACATCTGCACATTTATTCTCTCCACTCAGTAAAGCGCTGTGTGGTGTGAGAAGGCCTTTTGAACCAGTATCCAGACATTCTCTGGCTTGCCACCAGTAGGCTTGCCTGAGGAACTTGCCATCCAGCTGATCCAAATACCCACAGACTAGGAGAGCAGATCCTGTGCCAATCCGGTGACCGGCCTAGATGATCCAGTACCGGGCCTGATGTGCTGTTTTTCCTAGACCAGATACAATCCCCTGACCAGAGCTGACTGTCCCATTTCAAACTTATCCTTTGAGTATGAATAGAAAGAACTGTGGCCCATAACATATGTACTTTGCATAGTCCTGTCCCTATCTTAAACTCATACTATCTTTCATTGAGAAGCAGTATTGTTAGAACTATCTTTGCACAGACTCTTCTCTCATATGTGTTCCTAAACCCTAACTTTCTATTGATTGATTAAGAAAGTAACTCACAACCAAACAGAAAGTAGAGTATCACGCGTGAACTGTTGTAAGCGGCCGTGAATGACCTTCCTCTGTGGCATTCTACTTTTTGATAGTCTTTAACATAGCATAAGAAAACCTATCTGTCAATTCAAAAGGCATTCCCGTTTTCCATTCTCGAGCCTATCTCGAAAAAACAACCTTTACTAAAACCTCTGTTACTTCCTCATTCTTTGTGATAGAAACGAAATTTCAACTTCTACTTGTAGCCAACATCCATAGCTATCCATCGAATGCACTGTAACTTCCGTTATTGCGAATATCACTCAATGAAAAGTTTGCCGCAAATTTAAAGACTTGAAAGATTTTACAGATGTAAAATAGCTCGAAACTGCTTCCAACTTGGATTTTAAGATTCAAAAGTTTTCTTTGGGCTAAATCATTGCTTGTGTTTGTGTGCAACTATTCAAGGAGGCTCCCATAAGAATTTAGAGCAATTTAACTGTTTTTGATCACATTTGGTGTTTTTGCCCAGTCAATTCTAAAGACAAATTTAAAAGCCATTCTGACAGCTGGACAGTCAATTCCGTTTTTCTCTTGTGTTTGCGGGGGGAAAGTGGGATTGATATTCTGTTTGATTGGTGCCATTCCTGAATACATGCTCTCTCCTCCTATCTCCTTACATTTCCTATTGGGGGTGGAGGGGTGTTGCAGGGGGAACTGCTAACCACAGTGCTATTTGATATGAACCAACACAAAAGTATTACTTTCTGTGCTGCATTTGTTTTGCTTATTACTCATTCCTAGCGTATTAAAGACATCATTCAGTGTTCTGTCATCCCATTGGCGATTGTTGTTTATCTATTAAAACATGTTGTGATTACAATTTCAATACCTAAATAAATATTTACCTTTGCAAACCAGTCTGATTCCTGGTTCAGCGTGACCGGGGGAAGAGGGGGGGGTTCCAGGAGAAGGGTATGATACGAGTGGTATAGCGTTCAGAATATTGAACTTTTAGACAAAAATAAATAAGGATTTCAGTTGTGCACTACATGCTGGGCTATTGACTTGGATTGAAATCACTTACACAGGGCCCATCAGGTCCAGTAGCCCTAGAGGTATGTAATTGTTCTAACATTCTTATTGAGGTAACCTCAGTATAGTTACCCTACCATTGAGACTGGATTACTTTGTATCCTTCACCTTCTACTGCATAAGAACCAATAGTGTTTTTTACATTTATGATCCAATCACTTTCTACAACACTATTAATGGGTACGCTTCTCGTTTAGCCTCATTTATTGCCTTCCACATACCCTGGTAATTGTTACTCAGGGCATGGGCAGCAATATTCTGCCATACTTCCATAGCCTTATCTCTTTTATGGCAGCACAGCCACTTCCCGTATAGTTTTCTTACCCATTTTATCTGTACTGTGACATCAGTCTTCAGAGAATTTACAATAGATTTAATGGATTGTCTTAGTAAGCTTTTGGCCTTATTTATTTCCCAATCATAGGTATTATGCTTTCCATGAGAAAGATTGCATCTTTCACTATTGCTGAGATACTTCCGTTTGTTAGTAGAGACTTATTTAATCTTGTTCACCAAGTATTCAAATTTACTGATCATATCATTTGAATCTTCATCTACTGTTTTCGCCAATTGGTCCATAAAAGCATTCAATTCATTTACAGTGATCACATTATCTTTCTCTAATTTAGTGGAATTCCAAGTTATCCGATTAGCAGCATTATTGATCTCAATATTGCCGCACAAATGATGTGTAGTCTCTACCTTTGGATAGTCCAGCATCACATATAGTGGTAGATGGTAACTTTCCTCTCTATAACCTACTGCCATGTCACGTACCAGACCTTATGTCCTTTCGTTCACAGTGATGTAGTCTATGGTAGATAGAGTGCATCCTCACACATGGGTAGCACTACATTTGGCATTGCCTTTTGAATTGCCGTTTAGCATTATCAAGTGATGTTTCAGGATCAAATTACTCCAAGGTCTGCCATATTTATTATAGAATCCATTTGTTTTCGATGGGTCCTGAACATCTCTCATTGAATTCAATATCATCAGGAAGATTTATCTTTGCATTAAAGCCCCCGGTTATTATAATGGGTAACTCAGAGTCAAATTCTTTTAAAATGTTCACTATTATGGTCAGGCTGGCTTTATTATGTGTTCCATTGGGTGACTTATATATATTTACCATCATTAGACAAGGAATTTGAGGTAAGGTAGTTTTAACCATCACGGCTAGCACCATATCTGTAGACCAGCTTGTTTTAACTCCAGACCATGGATGTTTCATGGCAGTTAGTAGGCCGCCTTTCGGGCGTCCTCTCTTCCCTTTCACCACCAGACTTTGTAAGCAACACCATCCATCAATATAACATGGTTTATACAGCCATGTTTCCTGTAATGCTATCATACAGAAACAGTGTAGAACAACCCATCATCAACTTCATAATGCAAGTTACCACGGGTATTCCAGGAAAGCACCATATCCAATTCATCAGGGGCGTTGTTCAATTTGGGATTTGAATGCCATTGGTAGCCACTGCCAGTAGCCTTCGGCCTTACACTCACTTCTTGACCCAGCTATCTGATCAATGTTGGAATTACTTAGAATTCCAGGTCTTTTGTTAGCTGGTAATCTTTCCTTTGGCGCCGGACTGCTACTTGTCCCAGGTTGCGGTTCAATGCTGATAGAAAAAACCTCTGAGATTGCTGTGCTATTATTATTTTTATTGTTCAAATCAATTGCCAGCCTCTGATTTTTCACCATGCGCATTGATGTTTCTGTACATGTATACCCTAACTTATTGAATAAATCATGGTGACTAAGTATAAACTCCAACATTGCATTATCCACACATCACACATTGGCCGTCACAAGCATAGGGGTCACTAATTGGTCCACAATCTTAAAGTCACTAGTGTGGATTATCATTAGGCATGTCCGAATTGAAAGTCGCAGTAGCATCAGGTATACTTTCCGTGGAATACCCAATTCTCTGCCATTTCTATTCCCAATATAGCAGGTGAAAGCTAATATGTCTTAAATTAAAGCCCACAAAATGACATTAAAGCTGTTATTTATTTTACATTCCTGCAAAGTCTGGTTACAAAGATAAAAGTCTGAAAAGTGTCTTAATAAAATAGCTGTTTAAACCAAATGGTCAGCATTGTCCTCCAAATATGGTCATGCATTTCGAGGCTACCCCCCTAAGCCCAGGGTGTGTCATGGAGTTTTTCTTTGAAGCTTCTTTTAGTAGTCACAGGGAGGTGTGATTTTGTCCCAGAATTTCTATTGTGAGAGGCCTCTGCTCAGCTGAAAGTCTGATGAGTATGTGAACTTTCTTTGTCTTGCTCAGTCAAAGTGTTCTAACCTAGTGATTATCAGCCAAATGTCCTATAAGTTTAAGGTCATTCCTTTTGGGGGAAGCCTTAGCTTAGCCAGCAGGGAAAACATGTTCTGGAGCTTGCCAAATCCAGCCAATGCTGTTTTAATTCCTTTTCTTTTCTTTTGTCCTGGATCAAAACAAACCTGTTGGATAAAACATCCCCTATGTATCACAGCAACAAACCCCTTTACATTGCTAGGCACAGACACGTTGTTGTTCACCATGACACTTTTAAAACAGGCATTACATTTTCTGGTTTGCAAAAGCCCATTTTTACATGTGTGAAGCCAGCTGGCATTTTCTATGTAAATTCTGTTTGTCTCTTCCCTCTGAATTTCCACATTGTTTTGTAGCCATAGTTAGTTCCTTGTATGTAGCAATTTGTTTGAACACAGATGCACTGTAATTAACATGGGCCCAGAGCCAGGGCCTCTTTGACGCATTGATCTTTGATATTTTGTATCCCAATAGTAAAGCAATTCCTGTGTGGCTGAAGTAAAGCTTCTTTTGATTCCTTCAGAACTGAACAACAGCCTGTCATTCAGGGATACTGCTCCTGTCTGCTGGAGCACAATGTGAATGTGAATGGGCATGGCAGAGTCTCTTTAAAAAAATAGTGTGATGAGGAATCAAAGGAAAAAGCATCAGAGTGGCATTGATTTTAATGTAAGTGTTTCCCTTTTTCAATGGGAACTGTAGGTTTGCAAGCAGCAGAGCAGCACTGCTTTGATTCGCTTCTCTTGGGTACAATCCAGAACACACTGGCACCTTTCTCTGTGTGCTCCCAGTTCCAACTCACCCATTTTGTGTTTGACAAGATGGAGCAGACATCCTTTTGTCGCTGCAAGGCGCAGTTTAATTGCAATGGTGTCCCAATGTAGCCCACACTTTGCAATGCCTTGCTCCTTATACAATTCCACACTGTTTCACCAATCTGCACCACATTTTACATAGTAACCTGTTAGGACCCTCCAGATATTACTAGCTACATGATATTTGCCCAGATGTCAGCACCTTCACACATGAGACAGTTGTCTGAAATCAGAAAAAAAGTTACCTGTTAGGACCCTCGGGACATTACTGGCTACATAACATTAGGACACCCTACCCCGTTACCCAGATTTAAGCACAAGTCAAAATTTGTGTGTGTCTGTGTGGCTTCGCAAAGCATTGATCCTTATATAATTCCACACTGTTTCACCAATCTGCACCACATTTTGCATAGTTACCTGTTAGGACCCTCCAGACATTACTAGTTACATGGTATTTGGGCATCCCACCCCTTTCCACAGATGTCAGCACCTTCACACATGAGACATTTGTCAGAAATCGGCAAAACATTGTAGAAGGACTGGTCCGCACATGAGGAACACAACTCGAGACCCCCGACATGAGGAACAAATCTTGAGATCCAGGCCCTAGGATGCACAGTTTCCAAGATATTTGCACTGCAATGCACTGCAACGAACTGCACCGAACCAGGGTGAGGCCGAATGTCCCAGTATGCAGCAGCACACCAACTCTTGCTTCAGCCGATCTCTGCACGGTGGTATGTCAGCCAGTCATAAGCACCCATTCTTAGTGCAGTTTACTTAAGGGTGTAAAGCACATCAAGCATAGAGTAAATCAGACCAGCGACCCACAGGATCAGTGTTATATTTTCTGTCTACAGAACCAGTTCAGAAAATGGGTACTTCTGCTATTAGTATGTTTAAATGTAGTAACACGCTCTACACTAAGGGTTTTGGTTTATATGCCCTCCTGATAGGTACCCTCTTTGTTGTTGACCTGAGTTCTATAGTAAAGCTCACAGCTTTTTTAGGGCAGGATTTTATGAACCTCTATGCTCCCTACCATATACAGGAATTGTGTGTCCTTGCAGAACACTGCTATCTACAAAATCACCTAATGGAGACACACGTTACCAATGTGTTCCTGTTCCTCTCACAACATTCTCTCCATTTCCTCTCAGACATCTATTATAGGAGAATTCCAACCTGTAGTATATTTAAACATATATACTTAATTCCTTTACAACATAACACAAATACATGGTTTCAAATAAAGTTGCCCTACAATACTGCAAAAATACATCAAACATACTTTTAAAAAAAATCTCTTCTATTATATATTTCAAGCAACTCAGAAGCTTAGACGTGAACTGAATAAAGTCAGTCAATATAGTACTCCTACATTTATAGCTAAGAGCCTCAGAATAACAATCGATAGAATGTTGTGAGAGGAACATGAACACATTGGTAAAGAGTGTCTCACTTGTAGATGTTAGTACAATCCCGTAAGAGGGAGGCACTGGTCTGGTTCCCACCTTTTTATAGACTTGCGTAACACTGTCCTTTCTCTATGAGAGTAATTTTGGTTGAGAGTACAGCCCCAGCAACAGTTACTTTGACTTTGTAACTAAGGGGGTAATTCATAGAATTCAGTGCACAAGCGGCGCATGCGGTTGGCGCACAGTGTGTGCGTGCGAATGTCTGTGCCAGCCGCGCGCGCTAAAATCGATTTCCGCGCACAGCGTATTCATGGAGTTTAGCCTCCAAAACCAGCCGTGGCGCAGAGTGGCGCAGCGACCCTGCAGCAGCGCCAGTTACGCCCCCAAGAACGCCCCTAGTGCAAGGAAAAGCCATCAAAATCCCCAATCCAGTGCAAAGGGCCGCGCTAACCCTGGACCAGTTTACAGGGCTGCCAAACAGCAAAGCCAAGCGGGGAACGTGTATTACTGGGGTGCGCGGGAAGTTTCACGCGCGATTTCAGCAGGGTACGTGTATTTCAGGGGTGCGCGGGAAGTTTCACATACGATTGGCCTGGGTACGTGTATTTCAGGGGTGCGCGGGAAGTTTCACACGTGATTTCAGCAGGGTACGTGTATTTCAAGGGTGCGCGGGAAGTTTTAGACACGATTTCAGCAGGGTACGTGTATTTCAGGGGTGCACAGGAAGATTTACACGCAATTTCAGCAAGGTACGTGTATTTCAGGGGTGCACGGGAAGTTTGACATGCGATTTCAGCAGGGTATGTGTATTTCAGGGGTGCGCGGGAAGTTTCACATGCGATTGGCCTGGGTACGTGTAATTCAGGGGTGCGCGGGAAGTTTCACACGCGATTGGCCTGGGTACGTGTATTTCAGGGGTGCGTGGGAAGTTTCACATGCGATTTCAGCAGGGTACGTGTATTTCAGGGGTGCGCAAGAAGTTTCACACGTGATTTCAGCAGGGTACGTGTATTTCAGGGGTGCGGGGGAAGTTTTACATGTGATCTTGCTGTCAGAGCGGGGAACGCATATTTCGGGGGTGCGCGGGGAGTCCTACATTGAATTGGCAGTGTGGGTCCTCCCAGGTGTCACCTCTACCCCCTCCATGGCCCCTGCAGGCAGCCCACACCACAGGGGACTACCCTGCACCCCTGGTCATGTCCCGCAGGCAGCCCATCCACCATGGGCATGCCCCCCAGCCAAGCCACATGTCACGTTGCAATATGATCACCAACTCATGTCTCCCAGCACCCCGAGCCCCCAGCAGTGAGGGGCGCCTGCCAGCAGGCCCCCACTCATGTCCCCCAGCACCCCCACACCTCCATCATTGACAGGCACCTGCCAGCAGGCCCCCACTCATGTCCCCAGCCCCCTCCACCCCCCCATCATTGACAGACACCTGCTAGCAGGCCCCGACACATGTCCCCCAGCACCCCCACTCCCCAGCAGTCAGGGGCACCTGCCAGCAGGCCCCCACTCATGTCACCCAGCACCCCCACCCCCTATCATTGACAGGCACCTGCTAGCAGGCCCCCACTCATGTCTCCCAGCACTCCCACCCCCCAGCAGTGAGGGGCACCTGCCAGCAGGCCCCCACTCATGTCTCCCAGCACCCCCACCCCCCAGCAGTGAGGGGCACCTGCCAGCAGGCCCCCACTCATGTCTCCCAGCACCCCCACCCCCCAGCAGTGAGGGTCACCTGCCAGCAGGCCCCGACACATGTCCCCCAGCCAACACGTCATCACAATCTAGATCCCTGGCTCTTATGGCCACCCAAATCCCACCCCACGCCACCCCAGTCCAAACACCCAACCAAGCTTCACACCCACTCCAAATTGAAATCCCCATTACATGATAGATCACAAATAAGCAGTATGCGCATAAGTACAAGTCTGTCAGACCCACACAATGGCAACACATGACTGAGAAAACCCACATTGTGACATGCATGAAACCAATGAGAGAAGACCACACATTGAAGTAAGAAACAAAAATGTATTCAAGTCAAAATGAAGGGAATGAAATCAAAACACACAATAATGCCAATAATAATCAAAATGCAGCATGTCCCAAAAAATGATAAATAAATAAAATGAGAATCCACATTAATCCAAATGAAAATGTGTCCAAAGTCACCGTCCAACAAAGCAAATCCAAAGGGAAAGACAAGCGTAATATCCATTGCTCCATGGTAAAAAAAAAAAGATGAAGGAGAAGAATCCACTGTAAAACTATGTACAAATAGCAAATCCAGGGTCCATGAGCCCAACAACATAAATGAAACCTACAAAGAAACCTACCTAATTACTAACTATATACAAAAATGTGGGGCATAGTCCATGCGCCCCAAATAAAAGAAAAAAGAAATGAAACTTAACACTAATGAACTATATACAATGGCGGCGGGCAAGTACAACGGCTCACTTGTTGATGTCATGGGCCAATGCATCATCGAACTCCTGTTCAATGTCTTGGAGGAGGGCCTGTTCTCTGGCCTGAGGTCTCGCAGGGATATCGCCATGTCCACCTCCAACTCCCTGCGAATTCCCTCGAGGCACTCAGCTCGCCTCAGCGCCCTGCGCATGGAGTTCTCCACCCTGACCATTGTGAGCCGTTCCTCCTCCGCCAGCCGCCGCTCCGCACCTATCTGCTGGCCCAACCGCTGCGACACGGAAGACACTCCCATTACAGGGTCCTCCTGCCCTCTGGCCGATGCCTGCCCCTCTGATGTAGATGGCCCCGAGCCATGATACATCCCACGTTGAGCCTGCCGCTGCCTCCGATGCAACTGCCTCTGCCAGCACGACGGCATCCAGGCTGATGGAATCCACCGACGCCGTCATGCATGTGCCCTGCCCGATGATGCCGGCACATCCTCCATCTGCTGGGGTCCAGTTGCTGGGGTGTCCACCCCTGCTGGACCTCCGACCCCCGACTGTGGCAGGGATGGGATCTCCACCGAGCTGGCTGCGTTGGCCAGGGCAGGTTCACAGGGGGCCCTGGTGGCATCTGGGCCGGAAGACGGCATGGAGAATGACTGGCGCATACTCTCCACAGAGGAGGAGAGGGCCGCCAGAGTGGCCGACACATGTACAAAACCCCCGACCATGGACACTCCCAACTGGGCCACGTTGGCATGCTGCTCTTCGTGATGACATGCGTGCTCCCCCCGGAAAGCACGCACATCATCACGAATGTCACGCATGCACAACGTGACACCAATCAGGACCTTCTCCATATGGCCAGGGGTCCCCTCGTCCGCATGTAGAGGAGTGTCAGATGACATGGACATCCCCCCTACCTGTGGACGGGCCTGGGGTGGGGCATCCCTGCTGGTGCATGGTGGTGCAGTTACAGTGTCAGGGACAGTGACATGCGCATGCCCCTCCATGGCGACCTGTGCTGCATCCTGCCCCTGCCCCTGGACTGCACCACTTGCACCAGTGGTACCACCCCCACCAGGCCCCATGTGCGGCTCAGTAGCGGCCTCCTCTTCCTCTGTGGAAACCACCAACCTGGATGGCTCCACACCGTCTTCTGCCGTTGCAAGCCCCTGTGGGGACTCACCCACCCCTTGCGCTGCAGCCGTAGTGGCAGACGCAGCACCAGTCCCCTCACTCCCGGACAATGGTAATTTCTGGGAGGGTGACTGGGCCTTGCGTCGCCGGCCGGTGGGGGCATCACCGCCGCTTTTCTCCACAGCACCGTCTTCGCCCTCTTCATCACTTGCCACTGTGCAGACGGAGACATAGAACACAAGCATCAGGGTACTGTACAATGGTCCCCTAGACAGGAAGCAATAGCAGATGAGCGGCACTGTCAAACATCACTTCCATCATGTCCCTCCACAACACATGGGCCAGTGGAGGCAAAACACATGCAGTAACAGGCATGGCGCATGTTATGAACATTAGCATACATGTCCAAGGGACTCTTGAAACATACAATGCTGGTTTGAAACTCACATGCATCATGGGTCATGCCTATCACATGCACACACTTCACCGTAGTTTCATCCATCTGGCGTGGATACAAGGATGAGTTGGCTGCATCAGTGAATCTGAACATTGTCACAGACATGTGTCATGCATCCATGGCATTTACAAGTCACAGACACGCAAGTCAGACACACAGACATGGACACCATACATGTCCATGACAGCAGCACCCATCTCTCACACCCCATTCATGTCCAATAACAGAGACAGGCATGCATTAATGTGTTCATTCTGCATGCTGCTCCGCATGTTGCATTGTAACACATGCACCTACCATGTGGTTCACACATTACTGGTCTCACATGCATGACCAGGATGTCTCTGCACACACACATACGTACATGGCCTATGTCACACACACAGGCAAGTATCAGACAACCAGCACCCTGCAAAATGCCTTGTTTCACACAGCAATGCTTGGCCACTTAGCGCTCAACTCCAGACGGGTCTGCCTCTGAAGGATCTGGGCATGGAGCGCTGGGCCTACGAGTTCCAGGACCCTCATCTGGATGGTACTCATGCTGCCCCGGCCCCCCTCCATGAGGCGCCGGGCCGTTATGAGGGACCTGGACCTCAGGTCCTCCCAGCGCTTCTTGACTTGCTAGATGTTGTGGGTTGCCAGCCCTCCACGTTGATGGCAACCACAAAGTCGTCCCAGATCCTATCCCGTCCTTCCTTGTTCACACGTGATGTTCCGAAGAGGGCATCATAATGCCCCAGGACATGCTCCACCAGGACAACAACTTCCTTCTGACTGAAGCTGGTGGCCCTCTGCCCCTCTGGCTGTGGGTCGCCAGTGGGATCAGATGGTGTTTGCCCCGACATGGCGACCCCCGAGGCAGGCGTGGGTGGGCAACTGTGTCCTGGGGCTGGGCTGTGGAGCGATGGTATCCCAGTCGGGAGTCTTCTGTTCCAGCAGGGGTGGACACAGCAACTGGACCCCTGCAGATGGCTGATGTGCAAGCACCAAATAGCAGGGCACGTGGGCAGCAGGCAGTCAGGCAGCAGCAGATGGCAGGTGGGAGCGTGCTCGGGGCTCTGGGGGGAAGGAAAATGGCCTTCAGGGCAGGAGCGTGGTCTTCTGTGTGTTTTCGCATGGCCAGCTTGATACGGAACGATTTGGCACGTGAAAAAATTGCACGTCAGCGTGTAATTCGAGGAAAGTCCCTTAGCATGTAAGCGTGTCAGCACACGTACGCGATTTCATTGGACCAAAGGCCCTTAGCGCGTAAGCGCGTCTGTGACGTATCGTGCACTCGCATTGCCCTTTCGTGTGTAAAACTTCCCGTGAACCCCAGGAATACACGTAACCTGCTGAAATCGCGTCTTCCCGCGCACCCCCGAAATACACATACCCTGCTGAAATCACGTGTGAAACTTCCCGCGCACCCCCGAAATACACGTACTCTGCTGAAATTGTGTGTGAAACTTCCTGCGCACCCCCGAAATACACGTACCCTGCTGAAATCGCATGTGAAACTTCCCGCAAACCCCCGAAATACACGTACCCTGCTGAAATCGCGTGTGAAACTTCCCGCGCTCCCCCGAAATACACGTACCCTGCTGAAATCGTGTGTGAAACTTCCCGCGCACCCCCGAAATGCACGTACCCTGCTGAAATTGCGTGTCAAACTTCCTGTGCACCCCCGGAACACATGTACCCTGCTGAAATCGCGTGTCAAACTTCCCGCACACCCCGAAATACACGTACCCTGCTGAAATCACATGTGAAACTTCCCGCGCACCCCCGAAATACACGTACCCCACTCGCACAGGGCCCTTTCGCGTGTAAAACTTCACGCGAACCACAGGAATACACATACCCCATTCAGTATATGCGTGCTTTTTATTTGTGCACACTTTTGTAATGCGCAAGGACGCTACCGCCTGCCTTCATGTGGCGGACATGTTTAGGCCTGTGCGTGTCATTGCCCATGCGCGGGTTTGCCCTATTCGATTCCATGAATACGTGTGGTTCGCGTGCGTGTGGGCGTTCTGTGTACTTCCCAGCAGTACTTCCCCCGTTACACCTTCTTTTTCATGCGTTTTTCCCCATTCCGCATGTTACACCCCCTGTTCCGCATACTTTTGTTGTGTGCGCTGCGCTATGTGCACTTTTGCTGTGCGCTTAGCGCACGCTGTTTGGAGATGTGTCCGCCAGCGTGTGCCCTGCACGGATTTGGCGCACAACCAGTGGGAAAGTAGCACAGTGCCTTCCTTGAATCGCACGTGTGCGCGTGCGCTTGCTTCCTCACGCTTGCGCCTCCTTGCGCCTGCTTGCACTGGGATTTCCGGCACACGTTTGTTCCATGAATCGGCCCCTAAATGTGAACTGTATTTCTGTCATCAGTAAATCGGCAATCTAACAGGTGCCAGTGTGTGATGATCTTAAGGTTTTGGGCTGATTTTCAAGGTGTCCTTGTGGTTACTCAAAGCTTTATTTCGGTGTCTAAGAATTAGGTGTCGGCCTAACGTGAACCAGGAACCTCACTTATCCCCGGGTTAACACTGAACTCTTTGATATGTTTGCCTATAAGTATATGTACCCAGTATTTTTAATATGAGCCCACACACCATGAAGTTGATTCTGATAAAGGATTCTCACAAACATGGAACAAATTGTGTAGTGAAAAGTCATGTGTGAACAGAGCCTTCTTCTCAATCCCCTTCAGCCCTCACTTTGAATGATGAATGTAAGGGCGAGGGTGATTTCTTTCATGTCTGGCAGGAAAGACCTTGTAACATTCTTAGAAACGACCTGGAACATTTCAAGTGTGAATCCTGTTTCATTAATGGTTATAAGTCTCTTACCAAGCCTGAAAATCAACCTGCTGCCTCGAAGGGAAAATAAGAAAGAAGATGCAACCCAAATGAGTTGTAAGAACATTGAGAGAGAAGGAACTACAGCAGCGTATATGTGGTGGGACAGATACCAATCTGACATCTCTCACTATGAACAGGAACGGCATCTCGTGTTCCTCAACTGCCGAGCTCCTACAGGCAGGGATAGCTTGAGCAGGTTCCTAGAGCAGAAGGCAGGGATACACTTTATATCACTTCTATGCAAATGACTTGGGTGCTGTCTGGAAATTTGAAGACAGGCTGTCACTGGAGTGGACCGCCACTTTGTATGTACAGACAGCAATGTATTCCCTAAATAAAAGATTTCAGAGAGTTCCACTCTAATTTTGTTTCAATGATAAACTAAAACCAGAAGGGAGTCCACCTGGATCGCAGTAGCCTCCTCTGCCTCCTAGAAAATGGTAAAATCGCAAAATGCCTAAATGACGAGCATCCACTTTGCAAGTAAACTGTTGGCAGGATAGCTGGCAGGATTTTTGGATCAGCAGAGGCATTCCTAAGTTTTGGTAAGACAGTTGCAGCTTTGTAGCAGGATGGGAAGATCCTAATGGAGAGAGAGAGAGGTTGAAGAGTTAGCAGAGGTACGATCAGGTGAGAGTTGCAAGATCCTTAATCATCTAGGGCCAAACTGATGGGCTTGCAAAAAGGAGGGTTTGCAGTCCTCATAATAGGTGTCCATTAGAAGGAGTAGTAGGGAAGAATGGGTAAGGGTGGGAGGTTAGTGGAGATCGGTGGGGGAGAGGAGGGAAAACACAGAGGAAATGACATGAGCTTGGTAACTGTGCAACATAAATGTGCAAACTCAGATGAGAAGTATTGGCCAATAGCATTGGTCGATAGTGAAGAAGAGAGTGCACACCAATGCCAGAGGTTAGGATTAATTTTACAGATTCCAGCCATCACCCCTTTTGTTTTGCTGGAGAGGAGGGGCGGGACAGAATCGTAACTTACTATCCGCCCCTCTTTTCCCCATGTATATTATTTTTAATGAGCAGGAATGTAAACGAAATGTGTAAAAGCCTTACGCAGGGCTTTTACGCTTGTTTGCTTACATTGTGGTTCATCGAAAATGAGCCCTTCTGTCTACTATATATGCTCCAAAGATTTACGGTTGAAAACATGTATGTTTCTCTCATGATGGAAGCCTATGGGCGTGTGCAACAGTTATACTGAGGGCACAGAGCCCAAAGCTAAAATCATCTATTTCCAATGCCAACCATTTTGGTAGTGTAGAATGTTAAAACTAGACTGCAGAGCTAAGACTTTGGTTTGGCTGAAAAAGGCTGGTGAAGTCCCCTGCATGTGACCGTTCTCAGCTGACTTTTGTCTACTATAACGGTTAATCTGTGCCGTGTGCATGGACGACATTCATGAAACTGGCATAAAATGCTCTTTGCATTCTTGTACTTAAAGTTTCAGTAATTCAATAAGTATTGCAGGATGAGAAGAAGTGGTGCACAGCAACGCATTGCAGTGCCGTATTCCAATCCCTTGAACATAGAAATCGTTGGTCCATCCGTTGCAGGTAAAAAGGCTATGAGGACTCGGGCATTGTTTTGCTTGTGGAGAGCTGTGGAGTAACATCCTCTCATAGGTTGCACTCACAGGACAAATGAAATGTATGGGGTCTGTATCTGCAGGAACAGAGCTAGTACAACATGTGAACATGGGGGGAGGGCGTCAAAGGCATCCACGTGTTGTGGGTTACAGTGAAGGCAATATAATTAACACTGTGTGTAGAGGTGAACAGGGTAGGGGCCACATGAACAGATAGTGTGAGTGCTTAGAAAATGCTCAGAGTACATAGCAGTAAATGTGGTGCGTCAGGGTGTTGGTGGATTGTCCACTGCAAATGTGTCTCTGGAGTTACTACTGCAATTAGAAAATAAACGGATCATGCATTTTGGCCAGACTCTTCATATTCTAATTTTTATAAATATAGTTTCCCTTGCTGCAATTCCCTTATGACAGATGTAGTCAAGGCTAGGAATAGTGCAACAGGACGACCCTTTGCTTGAGATGCCACCACTTTCCCACAGTTGCTAAATTTGACTGTGGGATGATTAATATGTTGACCCACTTTTGCTTTAATTTCTTCTGCCTTCTCGAAAATGTTATCCTCCAGATACCAGGCAACACAAAGTAATTGTTCATGGGTGAGGTGCACAATGCCATCAGCATGTTTCTACAAAACAAATGCTCTTACCACAAGCAGCAAAGGATAAAGCATTTGGGAGTGTACCTGAGTATTACACACACTACATTCGCTGCATACATGCACTGCGTGTAATGCTCACATGTTGCACACATGCCGGTGCTCCTTATAGAGTCGGGCCAGGAAACATGGTCTGAAGACTGCACACCGGGAAATGACCTATTGAACATTATTTTATGTGTTTTTCTAAATGCTCTTCTACATCAATTAATTAATTAATGAATTAGAGCGGTCTGGTTCACAAGGCTTCTTCCAGTTAGAACAGCACATGAACATGCATATGCCTGATTCAAAAAACGCCATAGGAGTGTTCTGGGAGTGGAAAATCTATCAACTCCGGCAACAAGGCAGAACATCCACCAACAACCTCCACCAACAATAACGTGGTATACAGGGTCTCCCTTGCTACCCCTGTGGCCTCCCTTGCTAACCCTGAAAATATATATATACATATATTTGTTTTTTAAATGGAAGCTCCTGGGCTATGGCCAGCAGCATGTGGCTCTTTGTTTCTGGAGTGTCTAGTTTTCTGATAGCTATAGCCGTCAAGATAGCTCAGTGGGTTGAGCACTTGCTGCTGCAATGTGCGTGTGATCGGCAGGTTCAGCTCCTGGCAAGGTCAACTTAGCATTTCAACATGCCGAGGTTGATAAATGAATACCGACACAGGTTGGGAGATATTGTATGTATATCTGTTCTATATGGAGCGCTTAAGCGTAAGTGCTATATAATAACACATCATTATCATTTGGCCTCGGACGTCTGCTTGCATTCAGAGCAATTTGGGAAATGGGCCTATACGTGCTGTTATTAATGATACATATGTTGATCCATTCCTGTATGAAATGTTTACCATTTTTCGTAGTGTACTTGGAAACAATGCTATGTGATGCCACTTCTTGTTTTGTCAACGGGTCAAAGGTCGAGTTCCATCGCTTCCTGTGATGTCACTTTGGGGTGGGGAAGGGGCTTGTCAGTGCAAGTGTTATTGATTTTGTTGGCCTGTAAGATGGTGTGTGAGTGGAACTTGAAAAAGTTGCAATTGACATCGTATTCACTAACATGAAAAGCAGCTATCAAAATGTAACACCCGCTGCAGAATTTACATCTAAAAATCGAATTGTGTAAGTGTGGGCTGAGCCGTATGGTAGTGGAAGTGGGTGCATTGAAATCAATGGATTGTAAAGAGTAAGTAGGTTAGTGTATATAAACACGTTTGATACTTTTATGATATAGGGCTAATGTTTTCTTTGTGAAAATGCTATCACAAGTCTAATAAGATATTTATAGCTGTTTTGAACTTAGATCTATAGTAAATGTCTCAACATTACAATAGAGATTTTAAGATCTGACACCAGTGGTGTGTTTCATCTTACATGTTATTGTTGCATTTTTTTCATGTCACATGGTTGTATTTTGGTTTACATTCTTTAGTTTTGTCTCGTAATTCTAGCAGTTACTTTTTTGTTTATGGTAATCAGTTTTTTTGTTCTCTTCTAGGTCCTATTCTAGGACCGTTTTTCTAGCACACACTTGGTTTACAAATTTGTTTTATTGTCTTTGTCTAATGGTTGTTGTCTAGCATATTAGAAGGTGTGACGGTTATTTTCCCATCCTTTTTTTACTAAATGGTTTTTAATATAATTGTAAGTATTAAATAAAAAGATACATATTTATTTTTTCAATTATAACTGCAGTGTCATTTGTTGCAATCGAGAAGCGCAGTTCTTAATGTCTCCCCATAGATGAATCCAGATCTCAAAGGGTGAGCCTCTGAGAGGAGTTAAGACTATTTCGTGGTAATTTACACATTTTGTATAGGGCACTGTCTTAAGCCTCTCTCCCTTTGTTTCCAAAAAAATCCCTAGTCCTCTGCAAGTTTTTCAATATTTTACTTACACCAGTGATTTTCACGATGGAATACCCACAGGTGGATCTTCCACTTGTGTTTCTAAGACATAAATCTGCTTGTCAGTGACTGATGGAACGTGTTCCTAGTTTTCCATCAGATGTACGTTCAGACTGGAATCACTGAGCAGTTTAGTGAACCCCATTTTCAGGGGTCTATTACGCCACACATACTTGAAATGTTTGCCAGGAGTAGCTTACCCCAAATACAGTTTTGGAGAGAATCATGACATTTTCTTTATATACGTTTTTATTGTTTTCACATAATGAACACTACAAAAGAAGAAAATAATCATACCAACATTTCCCCAACTTCCCCCCCAACTCCCCCCAAACCCCTTCCGAAGGACATCCCCAGTGTTCTTGTGGAATTTCCTCAAGCTTCGAATAAATCGAGGATCCAAATTTTGTGTGGGCACAATTACACCAAATAGTCTAGACTGGAGGAAGTCCAACACTGCCCCCCACTCCTTCGCAAAGGACCCATTTAAACCTTGTAAATTGTGTGGCAACTTTTCCATTGTAACTAGTGACCACACTTTCTGCAACCAGGTGAATACTAGAGTTGGGTCTTGATGATTCCAGTTCTGGGCAATAGCAGCCCATGCCGCAATAACCAGACCCATAAAGCTCCTCCATCGCCTCTTCGTGTATCCCTTGTTAGTTTGATCTCTTATCCCACCTAGCCAGAGCTTCTCCCCCACCAGGGCCACGAAAAGTACACCATAACAAACTCAGGGCGAAGAAACTGATGTCAGCCTTATATAAATTCATAAATTTACAGGCAGAGGATGTTCGATAGAGTTACATGTTAAAGTTGGAGAAGACATTGGGGGAACACATCAATAAACTCTAGTGGAAGGAGCTCTGGGGGAGTATTCCTAAACTGGCCCGTTCTATCCAGACGAGGAAAATGTGGGTTAAGGTTGTTATGCAATGGCATTATACGCCAGAGCGGTTAAATGTGATGTTCCCAAGCACGCCCAAATTCTGCTGGAGCGGTTGTGGGGGGGTGGGCAACTGGAGGCATATCTGGTGGGACTGTAAAGAGATTCAGGGCTTTTGTACAGAAGTGAAATCCCATATGCAGGGGACATTTTTTTTTTAACTGTAAATTAAACCAATGCAGGATCCACCAGTCTGTGACTGCACTGCTCGTCAAGATGCACAGGCTCGACGATACCAGGTATAAATGGTTACATGTGTTATGGGTATTTTAGAGCAATAGACCCTAAGTACAGCTATATATGGCAATTAAATTACATTTCTTCTGAGTCTATTTTTGTAAACTAGGCTTTGTCAATTTGATATTGACAAGCCTTCTAAAGGAAGCCGTTTTCTTGAACATTTCAATTATGTATTTTTTATTTCTATTTTAAGGAATATTTGTGTTGAAGAGTTTAAGATAAAAATAAATAAAAGGGAGATAGCAATACCTATAACTATATGGCAAAGCAAGGGGAAACCATGTAGAGGTTAAGAGCATGATGGAGCCCACGCAAAGGAGCCAAAATAAAGGGTACACTGATCAGTACATAGCATCATTCTGCCTGATATATACTATGCTGCATTTGTCAAAACCTTTTCTATATCAGATCATCTGCCAGGTCTATTAAATCATATTCGCTTCTTGAGCTGTAGTCTCGATCTCATGTATCATATTAGCCAACGTTCATTCTACAGTCCTACGAGCCAAACACTAGTCACAACGTCAGCAGGATTTATCAAGCAGTATTCCTTTTATATAGTGTAGCTTGCTAAACTACTGAAGTGCCTGACACAAATGTATGTGCACATGCACGTACACGCACAAAGAAAGACTAGGAGGTCAGTGTGGCTTTTGGCATCCCTATTCACATGGAAGAGACTGCTGTATTTAGTGAATGGCATAGAACAACCAAAGATGAACGGTTGTCTGATCCTACCAGGTGGGGATGGGTTGATCTGCTCGAGTGGCTGCTGGACTGAAGCTCCAGAGACCAAACACTATCGCGTATCCATACACTGAGGTGGCTTACAGACTTAGACATGTACAATGCAAAATATGTAGGGTTAGACACACAGTTGACCGAATGTAGAGCAATTCTGTGGAGGCAAGATCTGGGAGCTGAACTGTTTGGGCACACTAAATCACTGACTTAGCTCCCATGTTCATTTGTCTGTAATTGCATGTACTTATATGTTTATTATTTCTCACGTGCCAGCTCTCAATTTGAACTGCAACACCTGGAGTTGTTGGTGTAGCTGGAACTCAGAAGCTGGTTAGCTGCCTTGTTCCTGCTTTTGGGATGCAAGGTAACGTGTGGGACACAATTGATAACAGAACATTATTAGAATGTGTCAAGGAATCTAGGTTCCTACTAAATTATACGTATTGATATTTGTATATTTATTCTGCTGTATTCATTAGTGAGCGCATGGAGTCAGCTGGCATGTAGCTGCCTAAAAAGAGCTGAACATTCAGCACGGCTTGTGGTTGTAAACACCATTTTAACACTCAAGATTATGTATGCAATTGTTTCAGTTATCATTGTTGCTCTTCCAAGATTGGTGTCTGGTGGGATTTTGGAGTTCGCGTGTACTTAAGATTTAGTGAAAACCACTGGAAATCCAGCAAAAGCTGCCTAGTAACTGGTGTGATTCTGGGAAATTATGAACAAATGGGCCCATCAATTCCAGTCAATGTTTATGCTGATCTAGCATCTTGAAAGGGGGAATGAAGACAGTAGTATGTGGAGTGAACAATTTAAACAGATTGATGCCACATCTGGTGATCCCTATGATCATATATGCTTGCCTATTGTGTAAAGACTAAACTAACAGTGGCAAGGAGGGACATTCAGAATAACAGAATGATAAAAGCACTGGGAAAATAATCTAGGCCACAGGTCAAATAATCTGCCAAAACTAAAACAAACGTAGATGCTCATACAGGACAGTTCAAAATGCGTTTTGTCAAATTGTGCCATTGTGAACAAGCCTTGAAATGAACATCATGGTATAAACCTGCGCTCTGAGCAGCCTTAGAGCTGGGGTCCATGCCCCAACATTTTCCCTCCCTCCCGCCCCATCCCTGTTTCTCTCCACTCCACACCACCCTTCACTCCTCCCACTTACCTGAAGAGGTTTCAGCATCACAGCACCATGCCGCTGCGCCTCTCAAGCTCGACGGCCAAAATGGAAATTGAAGAGGGGCTCAGATTGGAGCCTCGCTTCCCATTCCATGCTGGCCATGTTAGATTAGTATTACTTTGAAAGAATGGTTCAGGCGCTTGTTGTGAACCATTTTTTCAAAGAAATAAATGGCTATTAGCACCTCATGATGTAAACCGAGGGTGCTAGTAGCTATAATGATGGGTTACCTGGGCCGGTGTTATGGCACGGGTAACTCGTCATTATGGCCATATTGGCACCTGCCTGGGGTGGGGAAGCTAGCCAAACAGGTTGCTCGTAATGAAGGCTGACCCTCACAGTATAAGCCAGCATTTCCAGCAACCTGAAGGCTGCACTCACCCACCCTGCCATCTTCCCACCATGCTCCCATTTCCTCTATTCAATGCTCCCTTCCCTCCCTCTCCCCATGATATGATATGATATGGCATTTATAACGCGCCTGTACACAAGTGTTTATAGGCACGACAAGACAAGGAGGGGGAAACAAAGGGAGGACAAAACAACGATCTCACTAGGCCTTGTGTCATTCAGATCGCGCAAGTGCAGGGAGGTGGGAGGGGAGAAGAGCAGAAAGGGAGGGTGGAGAAGTGCAAAAGGGAGGGGGATGGAGAAGGGCAGGTAACAGAGTGCAGCCTGCGTGTGGTTAAATGCCGGTAATCAAAGGGTGCTGAGGGTGCTGCCACCCCCAACTTAACTTCTTCTTTGGGTGGTGGTGCCACCACTGCTCCTCAGCCCTAGCCGATATGGAAATGGCAGAGGGGAGGCCATCTTAGGCAGGTTTTTGTTTGAATGAACAAGACACTGTGAGAGCGGATTCCTTTTGTATAAACAAAATCATTGCTCTCAACACCCCGGATTAAAAACCTGGGGTGCTAATAGCAACAACACCCTTTTCCACCTAGCCAGATTGGGTGGCAATGGAGACAAGGCCTATTGTTAAGGCCTTTGCTTTAATCTGGCTTGGGAGTTGGGACATGTGCCGTTACCACCTCATCCGTCACACTGGCTTGGGTCTTATTTCTTAATTAGCACCCTGGAGGTTGGCACAGTCAATCAGGTGGTTCGGGGTGCAGACCACTTATCTCCACTTGCAGAGTGTCTTTGCACAGGTAATTTCCAGGTGGGACATCCCACCAATAAAGTCACTATCTCCTGATTAAAGGATACATGTTCATAAATGAATTATTCCCAAAACACATATGTACAATATGATAAAATAAAACAGAACATATCTATTTACTCACTGCCCTATACTATTCCAGATACAAAGACTATTCCGAATACAGATAAAGAGAGGCGTCAACGTCGTTTATTGTTATTTGATTTACATACTCATAACATTCACTAATCTTTTGATGATAGTAGCTTGAAAGTCCTCAATTTATTGTTGTCTGCAACTAGGAACATAGGAAAAAAGATTAAGAAGGAGATGAGAATTTAGTTTAAAGCCAACTAGCGCTACAGAGTTCAATTACATTTCCAACCAAGATTCGAAATCACTAATCAAATAGAGTCATCCTTTTGTACTTAAAAAATAAAGCTTTGACAGTGTTGGTTCATGAACCAAGGCTTCCAACTATCATAGTAAACATATTAAACATATTAAAAACAAAAGTATATTAAAAGAGTCACGACAGAAGAGGCTTAAGAGGAATAGGAGGAGGAGGAGTTAGCAGAGCACAAATGGGAAAAGAGCAATGTAAACACACGATAATGTTACAAAAAGAGATCTACAAGGATATGAATCAGAGATATTATATTTTAACAACATTGCCAAATGATTGGGGATATGCATAAACTGTTTCAGCTTAAGGAATAAACAGAGAAAAAAACAAACATTGAGTAGACAAACAAGGCTAACATGATATGCACTAACAAACAACCCATACTATTTAACATACAAATCAGTAAAAATTAAATGAATAAGTAAAAGAGGGGCCAGGGGGGAGAGAGAAAAAAGAAAGGGCTATACAAAGTGTTAAAGAGGATTTAAAAAACAAAAAAAAAGTGGAGAGGAAAAGGTAGAGAAGTGAGAGTTTGACATACAGAAAGTAACAGATAAAAATCAAAGGAGAAAAGGAAAAAGTCAAAAGGAAATATGGAAAGGGAGTATACCAAAGGAATCAAGGAACACATAGAAGAATCTTGGATGAAAAAGATGGACGATCAAGCACTGATGAGAAACATAAGTAGAAGATAAGTGAAACATAGCAGAATTAACGATATAAAGGAAGGCATTGGGCCTCATTACAACCCAGGCGTTAAGGGTTTAACGGCGCCGTCGGCGCCGTTAACCCTTAACGCCTGATTACCATTTTAACGCCTGCTTTTAGCAGCCGTTAAAATGCAAGGCGCTAACCCGCCTTGGAGCTAATTACGGCACCGTAATTTACGGTGCCGTAATTAGCGCCTTCCCCACTCCCATTATGCCCTATGGGGCAAAAATGGGAATGGGGAAGGGTGAATGGGGAAGGGGGATTTGCCGCCCCACTCACCTTGGAATGGGGCGGTAAATCCGCCATCCAACATGGTGTAAACATAGTTTACACCATGGTGGTAAAGTAGGGAACTTACCGCCTGGGTTGTAATGAGGCCCATTGACCTCTCATATGAGGATGTGACACATGTTTAAGAAGAAATAGAAATAAAAACAAACTCAGGTCAGGGAGCGGCAGTATCTGAGGGTAATGATCAGCTTTGTTGGGCAAAACCATCACAAGTTTGTCATTAAAGGGGAAAATGTTGGCATTTTAGTGCCAAGCCACCCCAGGAATTGTCACCATGAATGGAATCCAAAAACAATCAACCAAAGCAAGAAGCATTGGAATCTGCACTGCTTTCTCAAGTGTTGCACACATTATTTAATTGCATACAGAAATTATATCCAAGTAGTAGGTGCCAAATCCTATAATGGACAGCACATAACATAAGACATGGAGACGGCTTCCACTAGAGAGAACACAGGACAAAATGGCAAAACATGTTGACATTTTATTTCATCTAACATTTATGACTGTTTGTGATTCATTGTTGTTATTAAACTTTATCTTACTAATGTCAGTTCCCAATGTTTGGTGTCCATTATTAATATGCCTATTTGATTTAATGTCTGTCTAAATATTTCCCTAGCCATTAATTGGACTATGTGAAAGTTGTGTAGTAAATCGATACTAGCTGTATACTAGCTGTATGCATTGTAAGGGTGTGGAAGGAGGAGACTGACACACAACTGTCATGCTTTAGGGCAAATACTTTTATTTATGATATGATTTAAACAATGCTTAATACTCAGAGGTTTCTAAGCAAGGACCCTGGGATCGAACCTGTGTTGCTCCGTGGCAATTTGCTTCCAAGGCACGCACATTGCCACTGAGCTATCCCCCCAAGACATATACCAAAAGAAAGAGGGACACCGAGCCATCCCTAACTCTAAGTGAGGTTGCCCTGCCTTAACAAAATACTAAGGACATGTCCGAATGTCCAAAAATAAAGTTTCTACCATCCAGTGTCAAAATCCTACTTCTATCCCATACACCTATAACCAAGCTAAACTAGGTTTGTGTCTTCTGGGTCCAGGAGAATGACTCACTTATTCTGGATGGGTATGGTTCACAAAGTGGGGGGAATGTCTCCCTTACCCTGGACATTCACAGGCTTCTCTTGGCAGTTACATGTGGTTTGGGGGAATGTCTCTCTACTCCTGGCCTTTCTCAGACGTCTCTTCGCGGTTTAATATGGTTGAGGTAATGTCTCCCTTCCTCTGGCCTTTTGCAGGCTTCTCTTAGCAGCTCAATGTGGATGGGTGAATGTCTGCCTTCCCCTGGCCTTTCTCAGGCTTCTCTTGGCAGTTCAATATGGTTGTGGGAATGTCTCCCTTCCCTTTGCCTTTCTCTGGCTTCTCTTGGCAGTTAATTGTGGTTGGGGGAATGCCTCCCTTGCCCTGGCCTTTCTTAGGCATCTCTTAGCAGTTTAATATGGCCATGTTTAGGTTTGATTACAACAGTTCAGCTGGCAACCCTAGCGTACTCTCCAGTCAGGGATTATCTTGGGTCCCAGACCCCTTTGTGTACTGTCCTGCCAGGGATTGCCTTGGGTCCCCGACCCCTTCACAATGGTTTCTCACACACTGGTCGCAGACCCCTTCCCATTGGCTTCTTATCTGTAGGTCCCAGACCCCTTTACAATGGTTTCTCAGATACAGATCCCAGATCCCTTTATATCGTGTTCTCTCAAGACCGAGAGTTCCTCAGGCAGCCCTGTACCTTCTTGCGGGACTTCCAGTCATCCGCCTCCATCTCAGGTCTCTTTACATCTTCTGATGGCTCTACTTTGGTTTCGTCTGTGTTTGTGCTGTGCTACTTGGCTCCACTTCACTTCCGTGTAGTCGGGCAGCACGTACCTGCTCAGCCTCGCCATGCAGCACTCTCCTGTGCCGGTGCAGACTGCCATATCTGGTCCCAGAACCTTTGCCATTGGTGGAGCAGGTAAGGACACCTGTACTTCCCGCGACACGTCACGGTCCACTGCTATAGGCTCTGCTCACCCTGACGCAGGAAAGAACCTCTGCTCACAGTAACTCTGAGGAGAGACTGACTCCAATGTTAGTCACTCTTCCATCTTTAAGGTGCTTGAAGTTTGACCACTAGAATGCGCCACCAGTACTCTGAGTGTTGCATGGTGGCTCTGTGCCCCTTCCTCGTCACAGTAGTGTGTCCAGGAGATCCATCATAGTCAGCCCTGCTCTTCCTCTTCCCAATACTACCGCTATAGAAGGGTTGAAATAAGTACCTGGGGAGTCTGTCAGTATTAGAGGAAGGTAAGGATAGAGGTGTGAAAGAAGTGGATGAGTGGTGGGAATACCGTATTGGCCCATGGTGTCCTCCATGCATCCCAGAGTGGGAATCCCTCCTCATGAAATCCTCCCACTGAATACCACCCCTAGGGGGACTATCAGTTAGTGGCCTTCCTTCCTGGCCTCATGGAAAGGTTCTTCCCTCAGTGAAAAGGGACGACATCAAATGATTTGTCACAGTATTTCCATGATATAGAAATGCTTGCTCAGTAACACTGACCAAACATGTCAATTTTCCTGCCATTTGTTCATGCTTATTAAAAGGTCAAATGGCTTGAGAACCAGGTTGATCAAATTCAGCACCCTAATGATATGTGTGATCAAAGACAAACTGATATGATTGGTATGACATGATTAAGCCCAGAGCGAGGATCAAACCTGTGCTGCTTCGTGTCGTTTTGTTTCCAAAGCAAGCATGTTGCCCCTGAGCTATCCTCCGAGACAAGGTGAAAAGGTGAAGTAGAGCTGATCTATGTAACAGGAGTTCCCCTTGGTCCGTACAAATGTGTTTAAAGCAAATTGTAAATGTCCCTCCATCCTCCATGGTGACATCCCTGGTTAAATGCAACAATTGATTACATGTTTCACCTATGTTGTTGTATGCATAATTCATCCCCTCAATATGACATCACTGTTTGAGTGCTGGGTAGAGGTTTCTCCAGTTTTCCCCCTTGAGGTTAAATTACTCACTGTATAGCCTTGAATCTCACTCTCCTCCACTATAACCATGTAATCAACCACTACATTGATTTCTTCACGTAGGATTTCCTCAACGTGCTTCATATTTCGTGAGTTTGATTCCTTTCTTAAAAGATAGGTCAGTACAGAATTGACTTTCACGGATGATTGGCCTGCCTTTGTTATTATCATCTTTTTACAATTGTTGTTCTTTTTGTTTTTACAAATCTTGGATGAGAGGTATTAGAGTCATAGAGGTATTTGTTTTTACAAATCTTGGATGAGTGGTATTAGAGTCGTAGAGGTATTTGTTAATCTTCCATGGATTACCATCACAACATAGTTAATCTGTGTCAACATGTCCTTGAATCTCTACTTTTTGTTTTACAAAGTTATGTAGTTTTGTCCTTCTCCCCTTTTCCACACCTGGATCTTTTTCCTATTTTGGTTGCATCTCTGGTGCACCTTAAACTTAAACTGGCGCACAGATTCATGGAATTATTTGCACCGAAAAATGGGGATTTTTGCGCCATTCTGCCTGCAAATCCCTATTTAACAAATGGGAATTTGCGGGCAGAATGGCCCACAAATCCCCGTTTTCCAGCGCAAATAATTCCATGAATCAGCCCCTATAACTTTATCACTTTAAAAATGTACTACCACTAATGCTTCAATTTTGGAGCTATGTACAGCAGATCACGGCAACCCTAATACAATGATAGCTTCCCTCTGACCAGAATTGTTAAGCGCAATACCAGATCCAACCTCATTTTCATCCAGTACCTGCCTGTACCTCAAGGATTGATAATTTTTTAAAAGAACCAGAATATCTTTCATCATTTATTTATTTGCATTTTTAAAGCACTCACACAGCCCAGGGGCATGGCTGCACTGTTACAGAATTCTGTTGTTGTTGTTGTCGTAGTTGCATATTTATAACGCGCTAAAATACCCATAGGTTTCTAAGCGTGGACCCGGGGATCGAACCTGTGTTGCTTTGTGTAGTCTTGCTTCCAAGGCGAGCATGTTGCTACTGAGCTTTCCTTCCGGGACATGACTGTATGGGACTTCGTTCCCTCTCAAATTACATCTTGCAGCCTGACAAACGGTTGCAGAGCGACATGTAAAGCAGATAGTTGGATATTAATAGGTATGGTATCTTCAATGGCTATTCCCATTGCTTTGCTCAGTTCTCATTTAGGCATAAGGTTAGTATGCTTTGTGAAGAAAAGTCATAGCAAAGGCTTTTTCATGTAGTTCGGTGGGAGGAAACTTCGAATAACCCTGCGGTGTTTTAAAGCAATCTCAGTAAGTCATCGCCTCCCTCTTCTTCAAGGCTGTCACATAAGTGTAAGAATGAGTCTTCTACCTCTTTCAACGCCTGTCACTCTTCTCTGGTTGTTGGTTGAATTTTGTGGTCTGCGTTAAGGTGGCATCTGACTTATGTATTTGAAGAAATCTGTATATTCCACTCCCCTCCCTAATTAAGGGCCTGTTCCTTCTCTTGTCATTTTACAATTTGTAGAGGGTTCTCTCCGGTCTCCTGAGAAGTACTGTCCCTGGAATTTGCAGGTACTGTTACAATGGAATAGGACAAAATGTCTGAATAAAAATAACAACCCCACCCTAAAACACACACCACGAAATGTTCTAACTACCAAAAGTTCAAACTTTTCGTGGTATGTGTTTACGTGTTTAGATGTTTTGGTGGGGTCGGTATGAAAAAAATAAAATAAAAGGCTGCTGGGGCTTGGTTGGTATCCTCCGCAAGAGTGGGGGTTACGGGGAACACCAGCAAGCTCTACCAACAGAACAGGAAAAAAAAATAACAGGGACTGCGGGGGTGTCCCCCACAACATTCTGCTAACTATACTACACAGTATAGTGAGCAGGGGTTGCGAGGGAAACCCCTGCATGTTTGCATGGGAAATGTACAAACATTTGCTGTTTGTGCATTTCCCATGCAAACATTTCCGTCGTGGGAAATGCAGCCACGGGTAGATCACGCAGATCTGTTACAGCTGAGTACTTTATAGTTGTAGGTGCTGCATCTAAAGCAGTTACAGTTCTTAGGTAGTGGCTTATTGAGTCCGAGTAGGACACTTCCCTTCTTATAATTCAAGAGATTGGACCAGACCTTTGTTGACAATTTTAAAATCTCATGTAAGACAAACATTACCTTGTAGAGATTAATAGTGCTCCACCACTAACTCCAGTAATTGAACTTGGTGCACTCAGCGACTAAGCTCACAAACTGCGCGGGTTCAAGTGCTTTGAAAGAAAGCATGTAACCATCAATACGGTCCATAAAGGAACAGAGTCTTATTGTGGTAACTGCAATAGTTCGCTGTGTGACTGAGTGTGAGTGTGTTACCCCATATCAATATTAATCACATGCAGGAGATTCCGGAATGCAGGCAGCACAGGCAGCAGCATAATCCTGTAGCTCCTGGCCCTCTCCCCCTTGTATTGATAATAATTGGATTATGAACTCTAAGAAGAAAATTGAAACAGCGGATAATCCTATCCCTAAGAAATCAAAACCGGCTTCTGAGATGGGGGAGACAGCCAGCACCCAAGATATTTATTCACTGCTTCTGAAGATGGCTCAAGATCTTGGGAAAGTTGTTCAAGATGTAGGGGATGTTAAATCTGCTATGGAGGATATGACCCTGATGATCTCCCAACTGGACTGCAGAGTTTCTGCTTTTGAAGGAGGATCAGCATCTTTATCTGGTGAGATAGCTGACAGCTTCAGGGCATATACAAGCTTGAAGGAAGAGGTGCAGAAGGGGAGAGATACAAATTTGGAGTTGGACTTGAGGATCAGAAGCAAGAACTTGAGACTGGTTGGAGTGGTGGAAGATAATGCTGATGATTTATTGGTGCTGGTGTTGGACATTTTAAAATCCTCATTTGGATGTGATTGTGTCTCTCCAGGTGACATTGATAATGTCTATAGGGTTGGTAAGGGGGGGCGGTCAAAATGCAAGGCAGATTCTGCTCTCCTTGGTTTGCACCAGGATTAAGGAGGATATCCTTAGGAATGCAAGGAAGAAGGGTAATGTTATCTACAGGGGCAAACAGATTTCTATTTATCCTGATTATCCTAAGGAGGCTCTGGCTATTAGGAAATCCTTCAAAGAAGCTAAGGATCTTGCTAAATTCGTGGGACTGAAAGCATTCCTTAACAGGAATAATGTGCTAACTGTTGCTCTTCCAGGAGGTGATACGGCTACCACAGATAGGCGGTGGGCTGGTTGGAGCCTCTTATCAACAAGGATGTTTAAATTCACTGGTGCACACCTCCCTTATTCGAGGATTTTGGATCTGTGTTTTTTTGTTGTTGTTTTCTTTTCCCCCTTTTTGCATTCATACTGCAGTTTTTAATGGGCTAAAATGGCACCGCTGATCAGCTTCTGTTGAACGATTCGATATTTTGAAAGATGACTCACTTCATCATGGCAGTCGTGGCACGGTTCGGCGCGTACATTTCTGTGCATTTCTGAGTTTCCTAGCCTTGTTTCGTAGCGGTGGAGCGCTTGGTATTAGAGGAATGGACCTGTTGGGAAATACAGGTCACGTGGAGCTTCATGACATCTTACGCTACAGCGTTTACTATCGCTTCTAGGAAGGATGTGCTTCCTCCGTCATCTCCGTCATCTATGCCCTTTGGATGTGAGTGGCGGCCCCTCCGATATGCGCGACGGAGGGAAGGATGGCATCGGATATGAAACTGGTGCGGACTGGGACACGGCTAATGCTTTGGTGCTGAAGTGGGCAGGGAGAGTCTAGAGAGGGCGTGAGCAGTAATTACGGCATCCCCGGTCTTTCTGTGTTTCGTGGGAGTTGACCGGAGGGATAGTCGTTTTAGTTCAATCATGCCGCTCTGGGTGTTAAAGGCTGAGGCCCCTTTCTATTGTTACATTTCATACTGCAACGGTCTCTGGGTCCTCTTCAATATCATGGGACTCGGCATGGCTGTGTGTTGGCTTCAACTGGGTCCTGTACTTCGGAAATGATGGTGGGGCCAATATAAGCCGTGACACAGCTCTCTGTGATATGGTGTTTTAGTCTATACAGTTTGTACAATTGACAAAGGTTCCATGGCTAATGAATTGGGTCTTTAAAATTGCTAGGGCTTTGGGTTTTGCTTTGGCTAATGTGCATGATGCTGCAGCCCCATGTAGGTGTTGTTTGACCTCCCCCAATTATGTGTTGTCCTCAGACTCACGGGGATTGGATGGAGTTTGGATGGAAATAGCAGTGGAATGACATTATCAATGGGGGTTTGAATCGCAGTCTGCATTGTTTCTTCATTTTGATTCCTGATTTCACTGCTCTTGTCCATTCCACCTCCGTCCATTTTTTGTACGGCATAGTCATCGTACATTGTGTGGATCGGCTGTTATTGCTATGACATGCTTTGAGGTCAGGATGGGTGATGTGCATATTCTTTGAATTCTAATGTGTCGAGTTGAATGTGGGATGCATTGTTGGTTGCACTAATGGACATGGGCAATGTAGAAAGTGTTAATGAGCAATAGATTTCTGTGCGCCCATTTGATGTATGTCTGAATAGTTCTATATGGCCAGTGGGGTTAATCAGTAGGTAGTGTGCATGTTATACTATTGTGCATAGGGCATGGCTTCTAGAATATGTATCTTAGTTTAGGTCTGAGTATGTCACGGCCATGTCCTGTTGCTCGGAACTGGTGTTCGGGATTGTTGGGAGGGCATGGGGGGGTTGTGATATTTCATTTATTGTTACTTACGGATTGAGTGGCAGTGTGTCGGGGGAGGTTCTATGATCTGTCTGTAGTGTGGAGTAACTCATAGGGCTGTGTTGGCTGAGTACTTAGCGGACATGGGTGTTATCTTGGGAGAAGTTGGGGATTATTATTTGTTGGTGGTGGGGTTGAGGTGGTATGGGTCTCCATATATTTTTAAACTGTGATGAATGGGATATTGTGGGGATCTATGACAGTAGTCGTCTTTGAATTGGAATAGGATACTAAGGAGGTGTGCTTTGTTGATAGGGGTGGGGAAATTTGGGATATTGTTACCTGTGTTTATGGTTTAGAAGTGAGAGTTCATTATGATTTGGGGGTGGGCCAGGACACTGGGGCTCTGGAATGTACTTTTTGTCTTGTTGAATTGTGCTGTGGTTTGCTTTCTGCATCCATTGCAGCGGGGGTGGGTTGGGTTTGTGGGGTGTGGGTGTACATAATTTACCAAGTCGTTTTGCTTTTATTGTTGGTCGGTTGGATTTGGGTAGGGATTGGTTTGGTGGGGGGAAGATGGGTGATGATCTACGGATGGTGACATGGAATGTAAATGAGTTGAATAATATAAAAAAGAGAATGAAAGTGTTGCATTATTTAGATGAGCTCAAGGCGGACATATGTTGCTTGCAGGAGACATATTTAATGAAAGATGAAATTGAGAGGCTGAGGAAGGGTTGGGTGGGGGAGGTTCATGGTGCTTCTTTCAATTCTAGATCAAGAGGGGTTGCAATACTGATTCGAAGGAACACTCCTATAAAGGTTTTGAAAGAGGTGTCGGATAGGGAAGGGCGGATGGTGACTCTGTTAGTAGATGTACAGGGCCAACAGATATCTATTTGTAATATTTACGCGCCGACAGTGGATGATGGTGCTTTCTTTAGGAAAGTGGCACAGGCCTTACAGGACATGGGGTCAAGAGATATTGTCCTACGGGGTAACTTTAATATTGTGTTGGACTCCACTATGGACAGGAGAGGGAATTCGGCCAAGGGGGGTGCTGACAGGCACCGCTTAGCTTTGGATGATTTAATTCGGGAACATGATTTTAGGGATGTTTGGAGGTTGGAGCATCCGACCTCTCATGAGTATAGTTTCTTTTCTGGAGCGTATTTGGTGTATTCTAGGCTGGACAGGATGACAGAATCTTATAAAGCGTGCAAATTTGGCAGTATATTGTTGTCACATCATGCACATGTGACTCTGCAGCTACAGTTGAGATATGCCTTTCTGGAGGATGAATGTCGCCTTGTTGCGCAAAGATGACGTGGTGGATACATTGCGAAGGGAAATAGATTGTTTTGTGGAATGTAATCACACGGGTGAAGTTCGTCCTGGTATTGTTTGGGAGGCTCTAAAGTGTACTGTGAGAGGGCATTTGATTGCTGTTTCTAGTGGTCTTAGGAGGCAGGCTGATGATAAGGAGACTTTGCTAGGGGAGAAGTTGAATGAGTTATCCAAGAGAGTTATGGCTGCTCAGGTTGATGCTGAAGTAGTGGCGGAAATGAAGAAGACAAAAAGGGAGCTGAAGTCGCTGATGGATGAGCAAGCGGAACGCTGCAACTTTTTTCTTAAATGTGCATACTATGAGAAGGGTGAGAAATGTGATAGGTGGTTGGCTTATAGGTTGAGGAAGAGGGAAGCTGAGAGAGTCATTCCGGCAATTCGAGGTGAGAATGGCAATGTTACATATCATCCTGGTGAGATAAATAGGGTTTTTCAAAACTTCTATGCAAATCTATACACAAATGTACCTGACTTAACCGGAGGAGGCAACGCTTTGTTGGATAGATTGGATTTATCGAGGATTGGTGTACGTGATTCGGAGCTGCTGGAGGCGGATGTTACAGTTCAGGAGATTGAGAGGGCTATAGGGAAATTGAATGTGGGGAAAGCCCCTGGCCCTGATGGGTTTCCGGTTGAATTGTATCAGTTGCTACCGGTTTCGGCGATTAAGCTCTTGAGAGACATGTATATGGAGTCCTGGGACAATGGTGTTTTGCCGGATTCTACTAGGCATGCATTGATATTTGTCTTTTGGAAGAAAGGAAAAGAGGATACTTTGCATGCGAATTACAGACCTATAAGTCTCATAAATGTGGACAACAAAATTGTGGCAAAATTACTTGCGATTCGGATTGAAAATGTGCTCCCGACTTTGATCCATGTTGACCAATCAGGTTTTGTGAAGGGTAGGAAGACCTCTACTAACATTAGGAGAATCTTGAATACCATTTCCAAAATGAAAGATAGTCGGGGTGACTGCGCCTTGTTGTCGTTGGAAGCTGAAAAAGCTTTCGACAGAATAAATTGGGATTTTCTATTTTCTGTTTTGTCAAAGATGGGGTTTGGTGGAAAGTTTGTTTCTTGGATTAGTCTGTTGTATACGGCACCGACAGCAGAGGTAAACACTAACGGACTGTGATCTGGGAAGTTTGAGCTGGAGAGGGGGACTAGACAAGGGTGTCCTTTGTCACCGCTATTGTTTGTGATTGCCATAGAACCGCTGGCAGAGGCTATAATGGAGGCGGATGAGGTGGTGGGACTTACGAGCTGGGGTTTGAAACAAAAGATCTGGCTGTTTGCGGATGATATGTTGTTAGCCCTGAAGGATCTGGAAAGGTCTGGGCCGGCACTTGTGGAAATAATGGGTGATTTTCAGCGATGCTCGGGGTTCAAGATCAATTGGACTAATCAGAGGTTATGCCTTTAACATGTTCTGTGGACAGGACATTTTTGATGGGCCTGGGATTTCGGTGGTGTCCTGATAAGATGCAATACTTGGGGGTATGGCTGGCTCCGGAAATTAGAGATATGGTTTCGGAAAATGTGAAATCAATTTGCAGTGGGTTGAGGGTTGAACTGGACAGGTGGAGTTTGTTGAATCTCTCACTTTGGGGTAAGGTGAACGCCCTGAAGATGATTTCTGCCCCAGAAATTAATTTTGTTTTGGGTATGCTTCCTTTGGTGCTGCCGAGGTCTTTTTGGAAGGATTTGGACAGGATGATTCAGGAATTCTTGTGGAATAAGAAGCCTCTGAAATTAAAGTTGTGGAAATTACAACTGCCACTTAATCGAGGTGGTTTGGGGGTTCCCAATTTCAGGGCCTATCACTTGGCTTTTATGCTGGCTTTTCTAGTTCCGTTCGTGGGTGAATTACCGGATGTGTGGGTGGAGGCAGAGACTAGCTCTATTGGGCCGTTGACTCCACGAGCGGTCTTAACTTTCGTCTCCAAGAGGTGTTGTGGAAGAGATTTGTTGATTGAGAACTTGAGGTACTCTTGGAAAAGTTTATGTGGATTTATTGGTGTAGACACATTTAGAGAACCAGGAGCGTCGCTTATGGTTTAATCCTGCAATTAGGATTAGTGGTAATGTGATTTTTTGGGCAGATTGGTTCTTGGGTGGAGTGAGGTGGGTGAGTGATCTATTTAAGAACAGACTTTGGTTGACAGTGAGGGAATTGCTGCTACAATTTGACATACATTTTTTTAAGAGAACTGATTATGTGAAGCTGAAGCAGGCAGTTGGAATTGTGGACTGTGACCGGAGAATGTACTTGGGCTTGTTTACTGGAGAGCCTGTTGGGAAGGAAGGTGGCCTGGCCAGTCGGGTGTATAAAGAGATTGTGTCGCATTATAATGGTAATGATTTGCTTAGAGAGGAGTGGGGTAGGAGAATTAGTTCGGATATATCTGATGACTCGTGGCAACGGATGTGTGAGAATATCAAGTTATGTTCAGTAGGACTTATGGAGAGATCGAGACGGATCAAGATTCTTAATCGGGTTTTTTGGACTCCAGAGAGAATGGTGAGTAGGGGGATGTCGGAGAGCTCTGATTGTTGGAGGTGTATTCATGTGGCAGGTACACTGGAGCACATGCTGTGGGACTGTAGGTTGGTGAGGTTGTTCTGGGGTGAGGTCAGTAGGGTGTGTAGTGAGGTGATTGAGGGTTTGCCAGCTTTGGATTTCAGAATGGTAGTATTGGGGGAAAATGAGTCTTTGGTGGATCTTACTCAGAATCAGAAGAAGTGGTTGTTCCGAGGGGCAATGATTGGTAAGAAAATTGTTTTGCGTAATTGAAAATCGGTGCTGACTCTGAATCTTGAGATGTGGTTGACTGAAATGCAAGATTTGGTCGGCTGTGGAGAAGACACTTTACAGAAGGGAAGGGAAATTGGGTTTGTTTGAGAAAATGTGGGGTAGATTTCTACAGCTATACTAGACTTGGTATTGTACTTATGTAAATAGGGGCTGGGGGTGTTGGGGGACTGTGATTTAGTTTAGGGTTATGTTTGATACTGTTAAGCTGGTCAAGTGGCACAACATCCGTGCAGAGCCTGCTAACACAAGTTCGAATCCCAGCGGGGCCAAACTCAGCTTTTCATCCTTCCGAGGTCGATAAATGAGCACCACACACCGTGGGTAATAATAAGCAGCACTCAGATACCCGAGGGTTTGTAGCACTATATAAATGCCAAATTATTATTATTTCATTATATATAGTTATATTATGGAATGTTTTGATGTTTTCGGAAATCTTAAATGTTATATCGAGTGTATTTTCCTGTATATGATTTTGAAGTTCTGTAAATAATGTTTAAAAAAAAAATATCACATGCAAGCATACTCACATTGTTTATACACATTATCATATTTTTATATTCTATATTCTTCCAAAGTAAGCAGACCACCTTGGACTTTATTTTATTTAAATACATTTGAGTTGTGATCTCAAAACGCCGTGATTTGTGGGGTGGGACTGTACACTAGGGATTTTACATTAGTGATATCCAGTTACTGAAAGGATCCACATATCAATACATGTATATTACAGTATGTTCTTATGAGGGAAAATAATGGTATTTTGGAGCAATTTCATCAAAGGTTTGTTCTTAAATGGGAACATGTTTACATTTTGGATCAAAGCCACTGTAGGTGTGTTCTCAAAGGGGCAAACAGTTGCAATGATTGGACAAAACATCATGAGTGTTTGTTTAAAGAGTTGCTATACTGGCATGTTTTGCTGTCTCTAGTGGATAGCTTCAAAATGTTCCAACTAATGGATAGTGATCTATTTGTTTTTCTGATTATGGACCGTATGTTTATTGCTGTGTGGATTTATCTGTTTCGATTTTCCACCCTTTTACACTCTGATGCACTCCAGTGAAAGATATCCTGCTCTATGAATGACTGGAAATAATACAATACAACTATATTTTGCCATATCCTGCAATTGCTTAGATGGGACTGCCCAGTTGGGACGTGTGTGTAGCACACTTACAGGAAAAACAACATAATGGAAACAAAATGGACACAGACTTGATTCTTCAACATATGTTTCTTAGTTGAGATTGCACCTTCACTGTATTGCTAAATTAATTATTTAAGACAAATTGAATACTTGAATTTAAAAATAAAATATTTATGAATACAATAATTGGGTGTTAGCTGCTGGCATTGCTGCTTTGATTTTCTAGTAACCATGAATATCAATGCTCATTAATTAAGCATACAATCTGATCACAGTGTAACCCAAGGAGAATACCATCTTACAAATGAATTGATGTATTAAACAGAACACAACAAAATCCGTGTAAAAATGCTTCAGTCCACACTTCAAACGACTTTTTTTTATATTCACCTCTTTTATCTAGAGATGCTTGGGACTAACATGGGGCTTAATTAGTCTTTTATATGCAAATCGGTTAATGGACATTTTGAGAAAAAATGTGCATGTACAAACCCAAGATTCACAACCAAAGAATATAGCATCATACCAGATAGGATATATATAAAATAAACCAATGATTTGAACAGGGTGCACAATAACAAACATAATACCAGTGCAAGAAGAACACATTTATGGTCCTAGAATTAAACCCATTGCTTCGTGTGCGTAGTAGTCATTTTAACCCTATCTAGAAAAATATACCTCATGTTTAATTCCTAAGAATACAAATAAATTAAGTGATGTAAAGTAATTTGTCATACTCCAGCACCCTGATTAGAAAATATACTAACATAATTCTTAAAAAAGCGCAAACTTCTTCTGATAAAAAAAGTAAACACGTAAATCTATTTCAGATAAAAGGAGACAATATGCTTTATTAAGAAATGCAATTGCAGCAGCCGGGATAATAGAATAATCCTAAACAGACAGTGCACATATTTTGAGGGAATGTATACCTTCAGCAGTAACTTAAAGGGACCAGCAATCACAAAGACAGAAAAAAGTATCAAAAGTATTCTGAACTCAAGCTTGCTTACACCAACCTCCAACACAAAATTCAAATAACTGTCAGATAAACTGAACGAATTCTACAAAAATGGAAATTGGAAAATGTGCAAACTCAACCTCCACCAGAGCAAAGAATTTCAACTACTCAATTAACAGCATGGATGTTGCTGCTTTCAATAAGATCTAAATTGTGACAAGCCCCCTAACAACACTTTAAATAAAGCACTATTTCTAAAGTTTATTTGTTAGTCAAATAAGTCACTTTGGGAATGTGCCTGTCAGTTGCTGGTCTCCACTAATGGCGGCGGGCCCCCTGGCCTGATTGTTTTGCTCCACTGGAGTGGGAGGAGTTAGAGGGGATTTCACTCTAGTATTCTAACGAAGTCTATTTGGTATTTTTGAATTTGTGGTTAATTTGCCATGTCTTGGACGATGCCTGTGTTGGTAGGTAAAATCCACAATTTTTGGCCTGGTGCGGAGCTGAAATCATGGATGTACTACCCTTGGTCCATGACTTACTGTTATGCACTACCGCAGGGTTCGGAATTGAGATTCAATGAGCAGGAGCTAAAACCAGCTCCTGGGTGTCTGGCATCACCCAGTAGGCACAAGCTACTACAGGGGAACCAGGAGCTACCGTAGATGATCCTTTAACTATTGTTTAAATGTGTATTCAATTCTTAACATTCTCAAGTACTCTCCAATCCCCCCGGCCCACCCTCCTCCTGTTCACTTTCCGGCAATACCTCAATTGCCATTAGGCATAGTAATGTAGCCGCTTGTCTGTCTCACTCTCCTGCCCACCCCTCTTCCCATTCACTATTTATTTTGCTCTTACTCTTCAGATATGTCCGCCAGACCTATCCGTGCAGTTTGTTTTGTTGTCAAACATAGTAAAATTGCCACTTGTTCTGTTCCTATCCCTCTCCTTCTTTCCAATCCCCCCACCCCACCCTCCTCCTGTTTACTTTCCGGCACTACCTCAATTGCTGTCAGGCACAGTAATGTAGCCGCTTGTTTGTTTCACTCTCCCTCCCTCCCATCCCCTTAGAACTTGCACTATCTGAAATGTCGTCAGGCTGATTATGATAGTTGATCTTTGTTCTTTTTACATTCTGACTGTATCAAGGACTGAAAGAATGTTCATTGTATTTTTTCCCATGTTCCCTCCCCTCCTTGAAGCGCTTTAAAACACTTTGTGTATAGGCGCTATACAAATAAACAATCAATTCAATTCAATTATTAGAAACAAACATTGTTCATCAACTGCAAAAGCTCAAATGTGGCCTTTGGGGTCTAATGTAAATGTATGTAAATTATATACATTGAAAGCACAAAAGGGAAAATGAAGGAATGGATTCATGAACAAATACATTAGACACAATTTCAAGTATGGATCAAAGAATAACACGTCTTACCCAATGCCAGTGATGCTTTAGGCAGGGCCTTTCCAACACTAATAAAAAGTACACATGGAATTTACGTGTGGAGAAATACTCTTCTCCTCATATGATATTCCTTAGACCTTAACTTAGTTTGGCCGACAGAGAAAGGCAGTGAATGAAACTGCGAAACACGTCAATTAATCTTATTTTAATGTATCTAATTCAGGAATTTTGTAACAGCTCATCTGCTCAAGTGAGTGTGGAAAATTCCCATGCAGTTTAGCAGGATACAGTTAAGGGATGACCCCGGCATAATTTAATAGGGCAAATTTGGGCTCCCCAAGTGCAGGAGGAAGAGAATGACAGAAACCCAATATTATTAAGCAGCCCGAAGCACCTTGCAGGCAGAGACAAACAAGCAACAACAAAAATAAACTCTTACAATTTAAAAATCTGAGTTACACTTTCAGGGGTGCACCTAAGTGGGTCCATTTACATGATATCCTTCATCAGGATTGCCAAATAGATCAAAGAAGAGAATTCTCAAGACCTGAGGGGTTTGTGAGATGTCCAGGCATATACTGTGGCCCCCAACAATCAAAGGGAAGGAAATTCATCATATGCATGCCATCAGGGTGAGACAGTAAACACACTGGGATTATTCATCCTGTTATGCTAGCATCATTGCATGCACAATTTTGCTCTTCCCTAAAAAAATAAAGCATTTTACATTAAAGAAAAACCAATTTGCCTTGCTTAATAGGGTTTTCTCCAAAATGGGAAAACAGAGGGACACAGGTAGGGAATGTGTAAGGGGTTTTTGTCTTGGGCTAGTACCTAACTTGGAGGTCTTTTAGTATTGTGGTATACTGGTGAGCACATTCATAGCATAGCCGTATATGATGAGAGAAACATTACCCCTTTATAATTATGGTCTATTTCGGGTTGACTATAGGCATGGATACCCAGGCTAAGCACGTTTATAAGAAAACAACAGTGGCCATAAAGTGTATAGATTATGCATATATTCTGCATAGATTGTGCATAGATTGTGCCAATGACTTATCTACACCATTAGCTTATGCCCTCGAATGGCCCTGTTCAGTCCCAGCATACATGGCAGAACATACCCATACAAACACACATGCTTTCTGGCTTCCTTTTAGTATTGCCCCTTTTATTTCTTACTTTACCTCTGCCGGTAAATTATTTTTTTTACCACGTTGGTGTAGACACTAGAAAACCTTCTAATTACCTTCCCACAGCTCAAGAGAAGTCAACAGAGACATAAAAGGAAACCTTACACCAATTCAATTTTCACCCACTTTATGTGTGTGTATTTTTAAGAACATGTCATTATTGCAATACAATCAGAATTCATTTCACCACAATACATTTATCAAATCTTACCAATAAATCACACTACCTTGGTTTCCTAAGAGACAAAAAGATTAGCATGCATTGCACGACTTTTCTTATTTTTGTTAGTTCACAATGTGCCAAAGAAAACCAAGCAATAATTCAGTTGAAATTACTGATACATTCCTGTCTAACTGAACACAGATATTTCCCATTCATCCCCCGCTCCCGTCAATTCTACTTGACTTACATGGGATTCTTCAGTTTTCGTGCTTATCAGGATGGCCCCTCTCCTACTGCTGTCTGTCTGCAATGAAATGTTGCAAGCCTGCACTGTCACTTTGCACTCCCAAAAGAGGGCCTTGGCCTCCCAGCAGATTTCTCTGCCTCTTTGGTAGCAAGCAGAAGAACCAACACCCTCTATCTCACCCCTATTTATTTATCCTGCCTGTCAATCAAGACTAAAACTGTCTTCTCTCTGACGTGTCTCACCAACTTCTAAACTCCTGACCCCACTCTCCAATCACCTATGAGAGTTTGTATGTATCTCTTTTGCTTCCTGCACATACAAAGAAAGCTCAGAATGCATAAAGACAGTAGATTCATTTTCTTTTTTTTTACAATGCATATTTCTTTTCCATGGAGCGAAAAGAGTGAAAGAAAAACTAAAATAGAATTTCCATCCGTGTTCACTGACATTGCATTGCAATGTTAATCAGGAGAACTAATTCAATTCGTAATTGGGGTGTCATTTAATAAAGGTAGTTAGTTAATCTGGGTTATTTTCACCGATGCAACCTTGCACAGATGGGAATTCCCGTAACTTTATGTGTGTGCACCATGCATTTTGAATCTACTGTCTTTCTGCAAATGTTCTGCTTTGCCATTGAAGGCCTAATTCACTGTTATACTGACTCAATGTGGCATTCCACCTGCTTTACATCATTTTATGTCTCTTTTCTGCATTTACACTAACCCCACTGAAAGTGCTGTCCTGTAATCCCACTTGCACCCATTTAACTGGCTGCTTTTATTGAAATCACTGTCATCTGCACTCATTTTGCTGGCTGCTTTTATAATTACTGCCATAGATTCTTACAAATGTCAGCTGCAGTCAGAGTGCATGGGATAGGACCATCCATATGGCTAAGGCCTGTATCATATCCAAAATTGTAACAACACCTGATATAACCTCACACTCAGCCCCTTTCAACCCACATTAGCATAAGCACAAGAGAAACTCACAAGACAGCCCAACCACCACTGAAAATGTGTAGGCAAGAACTCTGCCCACTATACAAGGGATTTGATGTGAGATCAGGTTTCAAAAGCCAATCCACGCTGTCTGTAGTTGCCATTGATTTGGAGAACTGGCTGGAGGCAGCAATAGTCCCTGGGAGATGACTGCCTGGAAACTCAACATGAGGACAGCATGTCTTTGGGGACTTAGATGGATGAGATACTGGTGTGTGAAGGGAAAAGTGTGGAATACAGAGAAGGGCGAGTTTGGACTGGAGAAATTGTTTTAGTGGTAGAGGAGGGGAGCAGTTGTAGTGCTGACCAGAAGAGAGGATGTGGCATATTGGAGACAAAGGGAGAAATTGTTTGGGAGCAGAAAAGTGTAAAGCCAACTTGAAGAAAAAAGCAAGCAGTGCCACTTCAAAAGGGGAGGAGAGGGCTATTGTGGTGTGAAGGAGGATGAAGATATTGGCTAGAGAGGAAGGGGGAGTACTGATAGAGAGAGGAAGGAGGGCAATATCAACTGGAGAGAATTTTAAGATTGTTATTGAGTTGGAGAAAAAAGGGGGGATGCTATCTTAAAGAGGAGATAGGATAGAGACACAGTTAGAGGTTTGTCTTGGGGAGAAGGAGGTTAGTCAAGTATTATTGTGGATAGGAGAGATGAAAAAACTCAGCATTTAGATATAATCATATTAAGAAGAGGAGTTGCAATCTGAGGAGAAAGCTTGGTGGCAAGAGGAGGAAAATTAATACAATCAGGAATGATTCACAAGATTGGAAGCTAGATCCAGACCATATTAGGCAGGAGACGGGAGGAGAATCCACTTGCCTATTTACAGGGACATCTTAGGGCCTGGACCCACAGGGTTCTAGCCCAGGCCCTAACCTTTGGAGGAGCACATGACTCCTGGATTGGCTAGCTGCAGCCTGTTGCTGTTTTGCTTTTTTGTTAGAAAACTAACGGATGGGTGTAGCCTGTAACTCACTGTCACCTGAGGTTATCTTAAACAAAAAATACAGAAAAGTGGTGTCTCGCGAGAGCAATTGTAACATATCTTATTTTATTTAATTACGGAGTCCATTTACCCATATTAAATATAAAACCAATGTATAGGCATGAAGGCTGAATACCATCCTAATATGGGATAAAAATTACAATCATTGTTATTTATTAAAAAACTTCATACATTGAAAGGTAAAAATCACAAACAACATAAATCTCAATGTAAGACAAATCTAAAACATATGACCTGAATCGATCATTGTGCAACAAAGTGCAAGGCATACACGTCTATCTAAATGCATGCATGTGATCAGAATATGTCTGCTAAAAACACTGACTATGAATATGCACAGCATCAACGTGCAAAAAGAACAGTCAAAATGACATGTGGGCCAACAGTATATTAGACCATGAGGGGTCATGCAAAACATATCAATGGTCAATATTAGCCATACACTATTCTCCATGATTTAATGTCAAACCATTCTTAGTGGATGAAAACATCATCTATGAGGTGGTTGTAGGGGCACAAAAGTTACTCAAAAGTTCTCTGCTCTGTATTTATATACAACCATCCTTCAAATCTAGTTTTCACAGACTGAGAGAGACAGACAGAGTGTTTAATCCATCGAAATGTGTTAATCTTCTTCAGGACAAGCACAGCCACTCAGTCTCTTCCTCTGAGTTATTTTACTTCTTTTTGTAAATCAATGCAGGTAGCAAGAAGTGACATTGGTGAGCATTGTATGTGTTTTCTGACTGCACAAGCACTCACACATAAACTATCTCTCCCTCTCTCTCTCTCTCTCTCTCTCTCTCTCTCACACCCACTCCTTGTTTCCTGTTTTGCTTTATTCCTTTTAATGTTTGAGCAGCATCAGAGATCTACTTGCAATGTTGAATTCTTTAAAGTAAATTGACAGATCCCAAAACAGAAAGCTGTATTATTCGTTAATTGATCATTAATAACAAAACAAACTCAAGAAAATTGAGTATCTATATGTGCATGAGATCACCGATCTTTATTCAAATACGAACAGCCGGGAAAATACAAAAAAGCATTCTCAATCGTTATGATAAGAACACAAGCTTTTAAATGGAAAACACATTATAAATGGCGTCATGGTTAGTGATACCTAACCTGCAAGTTACCTAACCTGAATAAATTGATGAGTTGGCAGAGGCATACTGTGATACCCTTGAGAAGGCTGTTAACGTTCTAGCCCCGGTGCAAACTAGACTGTCTAAATCGCAGCCCAATAAAAAATTATATTCCACTGAGATTGACACCCTAAACATAACCAATAGGACCTCAAACAATGTGAAAAAACTCCTGTCCTAGAATATAAAACCATCTACTCTGCCGCAGCCAAGGTACACAGAAATGCTACAATGGAGGCCAAAAAATGCTTCTATGACCAAAGGATTGCAGGGGCAACATCCAATTCTAGGGAGTTATTTAGATTACTCAAAGAACTGGACAATCTCTGTGCAATCCCACTACAAGTTACAAGACTCTAATTAAGAAATAAGCCCCTCACAGGGAATGCATTACCACTTCATGTAATGCCACAGGGCCCATGTTAACATAGTTAACGAATACCCCGGGCATTACCTAAAGTGGTAATTCCCTGCTTGTGAGAGGCTTATTGCTATTAGTAGCTGAGCCCAGAAGACCAGGGTACTAAAAGCAAAATGTCAAAAAAATTAGCGCCAGGGAAAATGACAAACATGTCTGTTTTCCCTTTCCATGACGGCCAATGAAAAAAGTAAACATAAAATATGGCTGCCATGGAAATGTGAGAATGACGGCCCGACAGAGATTGGGAGCAGGCGCACTGGGGACAGAAGTGTTCCCAGCACGTCTGCTCCCGAAATACACTGAAAAGAAGGTAAGTAGGGGCAGGGAGGACATTCTGTGGATAGGGAAACGGGGGAAGACCACACTTACCTCATTCATCAGCAGGGGAAGATTGCATCCTCCAGCTATGAGGTGGCACAGAGTGGGGGGATTACTGCTGGTAATGTCCCCGGTCCAAGCCTCCTCATTGGCTGAGAGGCTGCCACACACCTCCACCGGGTACTTATTGGTGTTCATCCATTCAAAACACTAGGATAAACAAACTAAAGAAAATTCAAAAGGACATCTCTGCAAAAACAAAGTCACAGCAAGGAGGCAGTTCAGCCTCCTCAGCCCCATGTACCACTGATGACCATCCTAAATCTGACTTCCAGCCCATCAGCGAGCAATACCTAGCAAACGTCCTTAGGCAATTAAAACCTACACCGTGCAAGGGTGATGTTTGTCCCTAACATACAATCAAGGATTGTGGCCCGCAGCTTGTTCCCTAATTACCACATTCATAAATGCCTTGTTTAGAGAAAGCTCTGTCCCCTCAAAAATTAAACAAGCCTGTATTTCCCATTAATAAAAAAAAAGCCACCCAGGATGTAAGCGTGCCAGGAAATTGTCGACCTATTACAAACGTCCCTTATTTATTGAAGATATTAGACAAAGTAGTACAGCTACAAATCGAAGAATTCTTGCTTCGACATACTATCCTGGGACGAAAACCATCTGGGTTTTGACGTGCCTGCAGTACAGAGTCAACTCTTCTTGATAAAAAATCTTACATATTTAATATCTTTAATGAGGGGAATACAGCCATGCTGGTGCTACTGGATCTGTCTAGAGCATTTGATCTTGTGGATCACTCCATTTTATCAGACATACTTTGTAGCAGAGCACACTTCTCGGGCTGGGTTGGCGGGCTGGGTACTTTCATTTTTGTCTGATCGAAGGGCCAGTGTCTTCTATCAGGAGTCAACAAGCAGACGATTTCTTAGTCATGTGTGGCGTGCCTCAGGGCTCCTGTGTGTTGCCAAATTGTTCAACATCCTTATGCTCCCATTATTCGATCAATTGGACGCAGCTGGCATCATTTATGCAAATTATGCTGATGACACACAGTGCCTTGTGCCACTGTTGTGAGGCTATGCTCCAGACTACTCTGCCATGAACGTTACCTACAGTTTGATTCAAACTTGGATGCATGCCAACAAGCTTGCACTTAATGACTCCAAGAGGGAGTTTATGGTAGTAGGCAATGCTCCTCAACTACGGAAGCTAGGCCAAGAACACTACCAGTTTAATAATGGTGCTGGTCCATGAAAACTCAATCCAAGGTTAAAACACTGGGAGTCACCCTGGATCAAGATCTGGCCATGACGGAACAGGTGAATAGTCTGGTTGCGGGCACCTCTTACCATTTGAAACTGCTGGCACAGATACAATCATTCTTACATACTTCCAACTGTGCTATTATTGTGGGTGCCATTTTCGGGGCTAAATTGGACTATTGTGCCAGATTCTTGATGGGCATCACCAAGGGGTAGCTTTCCCGACTCCAGCTAACTCAAAACAATGCTGTTCGTATTTTGGAAGGACTACATAGAACACAACATGTTTCATCCGCGAGAAGTTCCTTACATTGGCTCCCAGTGAGCAGTCATATATTGTTCTGTGCACATTGTATTACCCATTGCTGCCTCTATGGGCAGGGGCCTGAACACTTGTCTAAATGCATTTCATGGTTACCAGCTCACAGAACATGGTGGTCAAATAACACTCTCTTGTGCGGCATGGAGGGTCCTTCCCACATGCAGCACCCAATAATCTGGAATGCACTTCCATTTGATTTGCGAGCATGTTCTTCGCTATCTGGGTTTCAACGAAGGCTGAAAACAATGCTGTTCAGCTGACCTGTCTCACTGTTTCCATGATGTACTACTGTACCTGATCCCTATTATTTCTGTTTCTTTTTCTCGTTGATTGTTGTTTGTTCTGTTAAGCACCTCTATGCCTCTGGGCTTCTGTTTTGCGCTATAGAAATAAATAAATAAATAAACAGATAAATAAATAAAATAAGAAAATACTTTTATCCATTTTCCCTTTTGGTTAGTGAGATATACTGTATATACATTCTAAAGGCAAAGGCTACTATTATTGGATATTCTTTAACTGATAACTCCTTCTAAGTTTGTCCTACTACACAATGTTACATTTTGTACTAGTACTTCATTGTTTGGCACTACACTACATTAGCCAACGTGGCGGACGAGGGTCTAATTTGTTGCCAGTTTACTCATCAGACCTTGGCCACTTTAATATGATGCCATGGTGGGTGGTGGGGAAGGATGGATGAACCAGCTGCTATGATTCAGTTTCAATAAGTTACTCCACTCTTATTCCCAGGCTTGAGACCAAATCTGCCAATTTGTATGTGACCTTGATGCATCATCCCTGTGTCTGGATCAGAAGGTGCGCTATCAGGTTGGGCCTGGAATAAATTATCAGTGTAGAAATCACGTGGTGGGGGACCACTCTCCAGAGCTCGTTTTCATGTATTTATTGAGATTTCCATCTATCCCACCCTCTTTATGCTATTCTGTGTATCTATTAATTGTGAGGCCGTTTGGCATGGAAGCTACTGGAGATCAAAGCTATCTGTGTTTTATCAGTGATACCACTCAAAACTAATTAACTTTATAGTTGCATGGTTTGCACTTCTGGAAAATGTTATCTAATGTTGGTTCTGATTCCCTGCCAGGGCTTTCTTCCTCGCCGACCCTGATGCCTGAGCGTCTGTCTGGATTTCATGGGGATTGTGTGAAAAGCAGTTTTAATGTCAGGATTCAATATTTCAGAATAAAGGCCTTTCAACATCAAAATGGTGCTACTCTGGTTCAATCTTTGCCATGTTAATGTTATCTGTGTCTCGTGTGTTGCATGCCGCCATACGTTGCTCCCTGCTCGTGTATGGAGCAGCCTTCTCCTACCTGCATCCCTCTCTTATGCTACGTGTGTACTCTATGTATATTGCAAACTTTCCCTAAGCATGTGAATGCACTCTACTTCTTTCCTTACCTGTGTGACGTGACCTAATCTAATCTTTATGGTGGTTGCATTATCACTAATGTTCAAACTGGCTGCTTACAGTTCCCTTGTCAGCTTCTAGGTGTGTTGACCTCTGTGAATGTCTAGGGCCGGGGGCCAACCTTGTGTTGATTTTATATGCATCATCACAGCTGTAAGGAGCATAGCAGGTTATGAGACTGCTGCTCAGAGATTATATGTTGTGATCAACCGATAATTCCTTTGGTTTTTTTCAATTTCGGTCCATAAAATTTGATATAAAATGCTCCTTTTCTACCTGGGAAGTAGTGAGCTGGGTTATATGCTCATCATATTCATTAGGCAGTGGAATTTTGTCCATAATGAAAATCAAACTAGGATTAATGTAGTGTAGCCTAAGGGAGTGTTCCAGGAAACATCTGGTGCCCTACATTCATATAATTGCTACATTCCTAATAAAAAACAACACCTGGACATTCGATATATAATTCACATTAGAGCTTTACTATTGCCCAGCCATGTAGGAGAGTAATATATGTGATGACAAAGAAAAACAACTCATACTTTCATTCCATTACATATACTAAAGAGTAATTTAAGAGAGGGCAGTTTGCTGAAATTATGTTTTAATGAAGTTAAAAATCCTGAAAATATACTATAGTATAATGTGATATTAATTTGAAATATGTATGACATGGTTTGAATTAACCATGTTCTCAAATTAAAAACATTACGCAATGTAGAATACATTACATAGATGTTCACATTGACCTATTATTAGTATTAGGTTTCATTTCTGCCTGTACCTAATGTGACAAAGTGACCTGTGGTGCGGGAGAACCTGAGGGACTAAGCGAAGTCAGACATCTTTACTCAATCTCTCCACAGCCCTCGATTTACCATGAGGATGAGTGACGGCAAACTTGAAAACAATCCTTATCCTTGAGAGAGCAAACCACAAGCATAACACAAATGAGAGAATCTTCGAGAGTGACAGCCCTGGATAACACTGCAGATTAGTTGGCAATTTTACCCTGCATATGATTCTGAAGTAGAGACTGGGGAAGCTGTGGGTAGATGGGGGTACAGGAAGCAGCAGCTGGGGAAAGCAAGCAACATGCATTCAAACCGAAAGTATCCATAGCAGATCAGGCAGCTGCCATGGCAGGACCAATTGACCCTAATGAAGCAGCTCTAACCTTTAAAGCCTCAGCTCTGGAGTCACAATACAACAGCACTTTGAGCAAACACTATTTAATAACCATATTTTAGAGGGTGGGCAGTGACTGTCCCCCTATAACAAATGGGCACAAGTATAAAAGGGGAGGGGGAAGACCACTTCAATTGAATTTGGAGTCAGTAGAGAAGAAAGGGGCAGCAAGAGATATGGCTAGGGGAGACCGAGTGCAGCACTTTTATTTGCAATGTAATACTCCTTTACAGAAATAAGACATTGCTCTTCGAGGGTATTCTCTGAAGATATGCTTGCTCAGCCTTTGTTTAGCCAGGCTCACCCTGACCCCAATTGGGACATCAGTGAGCGACTTGGTAACGTATTACAGATACTTTGCACCAGTGCAAGTACATGATGGCCCTATATTAGCACAATGACAAATATTGCATTGGTCTGAAATCAAATTCTTTCAATGCAGTTTTGTTCCAGGGCAATGAAATTGCATTAGCAAAATGCATTGACATAAAAATGTTCTTTTGCATGAGGGAAACATTTACCCTTGTGATAAAACTGTGCAAGATTTCTCTAATGTAGTAGTCTAGCAAAACGCCTGACAAACTTCACTCTCAAGAAAGAACAAATAGAAGGAAGAAGAATATCTATTGCAAGAACCTTACAAAAGGTGAATTTTACCTAAATCTGCAAGTGCTAAATGTGGTAAAACATGCCTGCGGAGCGGGTAGGATTAACCAGGAATTGGTGCTTAACACTTAAGTGCTGTTACAATGCTATATAATATGAATGCCAGGGAAGTATATGATCACATCAGAGCGACATAAAGTGTTACTAGAGTGTTGTCTGTTCCAGCGGTTAGCAAACTCCTCTCCAAGAAAATGGAAAACGTGTGCATTGTTTTTCCTTCGGAATATCAATGGAATAAGCAAGCATAATTAGATGGAAAAAGTATGCCGCAGATCCAGTGTTCGGAAGGATATTTCACTTAGTATTGACACAGACCCAAGTTTTTGTAACTCTGTCAAAAAGTCTATATTTTTTGAGGCAGATGAAATTTTCATATGACTTAAGCAGCTCATTGCAGATCATTGCCAACAGTTATAAAAACTGCTGTTGGCATTAGCATGATAGAGAAATAATAGCCCCCGAGCTCTCTCGGTGATCGTTAGACGGCCATTACAATGCCCGCAAATGAATGAGAAGGTGAACAGAGGACAGGAAATGCGAATGCACATAAAACAATCAACCCCTAAAGATGTATTGCCTGATACATCTCAAGAAGTAAAAGTGTTCCCTTCGCCTCTGAAATCTGAGAGCATGTTTGTCATAGAAGACAGTATATTTAAATGTGTGGGAATCCAACAAGGACAATCTGTATTCAGGGCTGCAGCCAAAGGTATGTACTCTGAACAGGACATATTTTAATTTTCATTGCATATTGAACAATGCCTTGAAGAGTGACATCCAGAAAGAGCCATAGTACATAAACATGCCAGATTAATTCTCCCACTCCTGTCCAAATGGAGGCACTGAAATCTTGTCCAACTTTTGTATGCATTACTTTGAGGCCCCACATTCATCTAACGTCTGCCTAGAGCCAAGTATGTCACTAGCAGAGGGGCCAGCACCAACGACACATGCAAATGAAGTCCATTCATTGGCATAATGACCTAAGTATGAGAATGATGGTGATTGTAAAAAAAATTGTGGGGTTTTAAATATTTGAGTTTACCCTTGCCTCTTGCTAGAACTAAAGGTCGATTGTGATGGTAAAACATGTGACCTAATTTTAACCATGATTGCAACCAGCTTCATTTTAAATTACTTTGAGTAAGGAACACGTGGGATATTTAGGGCAAGAGGAACAACTAAAGTTCTGCATGGGGTAAATTACCTATAGGTACTTGTTGCAGTAATGTAACCCATGCCATGAATAGCCCATGTGATCTAAACCCATACCCATAAGATCCCACATATATTTACCTTTACCACAATGCTCTTTTGTTGATTATAACACCTAGTTTTCAAATAACAATGAAAAGTGAGTTGGGATCGCATGGGGTACTTACAAATGGGATACAAGGGAAAAGTGTATTTTTTATTAATTGTATTGTGTAAATAACTGACCTAGCTCGAGAGCAGTATAGGGTGTGGATATCCAGCATTTGGGCTGCTGTCTTTTAATAGCACAATACTGTGACTTGTGGTTTGCGTGCCAGTCTGTGCATCCATTTGTATTAGCCGCAGGCCAGTAGTTGTTGAAAAACCTTTTCTGGGTGATTTGCAAAACTGGGGAATTGTGGGGGCATTCTGAGCTGATACTGGGATAGAGATTCAGATGGTGGGTGTGTGAATAGAGAAGGATTTTTGCAGGTCTTCTCTTTGCAAAATAAATGAGTTTTGATTTGAGCCAGTTGGTCGATTTGCTGCATGAGGGGTGTGTGCCACCAGACATGTGCAGCTTAGCTGCCAGTTGCACTGGTGTGACACTCGTGACTGCTTTGTGAATGATACATGTAGTCTTCAACGGTAACCTGGCCTGTAGAGGAAGTTAATGTAGTTTGTGTAGAATGGGGTTGATTATGTCAAATTTCCCCGCACCCATACTAAAGAGCACTGCAACATTGGGAACTGCTTTAAGGGAAGCCAAGTGAGTGGCTGCTGCCCCATCAGGCGAGCAATTTTCCCATTGAAGTACAAGATAACTAGGCCCTGCAATATAGTCCAGATATCCTACTGCAGGATGAAGGATTTGATTTTGCGAAAAGTGGAGATTTGGGCCAGGCCATTTGGGCCTTCTTGGCTATGTTTTTCTGGAAGGACATGCTGGCTGTAAATGGTGAAGAATGAGGATTTTACTGAATCACAGAGTGTTGGATCAAATCCTTCCAGACTCAACTCTTTGAATGAGGAGGAATACATTCTGGAGGGGTTAAGTTTGGGTAGGCAGTTAACATCCATAACTTGGTGATGGCTAAGTAATCACAGTGACAAATGTTGTCCAGTGGGCTTTTTTCTCTCATTTACAGCTGGGTATCATCGAAGTATTGGTGAATGGCTATTTCGGGAACCTTCGAGGTGTTTACCCAGAAGCTCTTTAAAAGGTTAAAAAGAATCGGTGAGAGGTTGGAGCATTGACAGACTCCACATGAGACGTATTTCCATCAGCCAGTACTTTCTAAGCGCCCAGTGCAGTTAGTATTCTGTGATATCTCAATTTATAACTAGATGGCATTTTGAAAGTAGGCAGCATTTAAAGTAAATCATAACTTTTACCATACAACCATGCTCCTAATGAGGCTATTAGTTGTCTCAATATGCAGCTGTAAATGACATATTGCCAGTTTGTTCTAGTAATCAACTTCTAAGAAAATAATCTTTTGGTCAATAAATGGCAAGCTTTATTTTTGCTGGCTGCTATGAATTTCTTTTTTGTTTCTTTATTATTGTGAATATGGCTGTATTTATTGAACAGCTCAGTGGAGAATGGTAGGTCTACCTCAGAGGCTAAGGTGATAAACGTGTAAGGGGCATAATAACATAATGATGCCAAGTGCAACAAACTGAACATTTGATTAATTAGATATATGTTTATAGTGAGTGTTTAGGATCATATGACATATTTTATAGCAAGCCGTTGCGGTAAAGGTTCAAATACTGCACTGCCAAGGAGCGTGCACTTATCAGTTGTGGGAATGAATGGGGAGGGGGCACCCCTGGGGTGGGTGAACATCATTGATAGCTGCACCATGCAACTTATGTACCGTGTGCGCAGGTGACGCTTAATGAGTTCGCCGGATATAGTAGGGGTAGGGGCTCCCTGGGGGAACTCAGGGGATGGAGACCCTGGGGCAGGGGTGACAAACAGCAGGGCTAGTACAGTATAATATGACCCAGACAGCAGCAACCCTGACAAATCGGACACAGGTAAGTAAATCACTTTGGGATTTCACACTGCAGGATCCCGTGTTTTGTGGAAGATATACATTTCTTGAGCACTCAGCCATAGCAGGTGGCAAAAGAAATATTGCAAACCGACCATTCCGAGGAGACTGTGGTCACTGGGAGACAAGTCCAGCTGATATTTTTGAGGTCAGTGAGCCAAGCTCCGGGGCACACAATTATTCCAGAGATCCTCCCTGAAAGCTTGGTCTGTCAGTGCTTCTGCTGGCATACGCCATAGTGGTATGGGTGGCCTTGGGCACTGCATTGACCATTTCATTAGCATCGGTGAATGATCTGAGATTGATCTGCCCAGATATTGCGTGGACTCTACCTGTGGTAGGTGAATTTTGCCAATGAGTATGTAGTCAATTCTGGTGTACAAACCATGTGGTGGGCAGAAGTAAGAGTACCCTCTGCTTGTGGGGTGAAGCTCCCTCCATGCGTCAACTCATTCCAGGTGGACAATAGCTGTGTTTAGTGCCATTGGGGCTGATGCTGCCCGATTCAGGGGAGGGCCGGACCTATCTAGGTCTAGGTCACTCACGCAATTGAAATCGTCCACCCAGATGAAGAAGCACCCCCGGTGTTGGGTTATTCTGGCACATAGTGCATTGAGGTTCACAGGGATGCCTTGGTTGGGGAAGTAGGAGTTGACAATGCATATTTCCGTGTGTTCAATACTGCCCCACAGTATCAGGCATCTACCGCCCGTATCCGTCTCCATCCTTGATAGCCAGAAGGGTACCTTGGGGTCTATCCACGTAAATACACCCCTTGCATACTTAGAGTATGCCGCCCCATAACCTTGCCCTCCCCAGTATTCTTTCACCTTGGACATAGTGTCATCTGTGAGATGAGTTTCTTGTAGCAGGGCTGACTTGGTTCCTACGCAAGTAGGTGCCCATTCACCTTATGTTCCACGGCAGTACCGTGATGTTAGCTGCCATGGCCATGTGATGTTGCTCCTCTCAGCCCCCTTCCGTCCTCCCATTGCACCCACTGCATAATTGCCGCCCAGAGTTTATTCTGTCCCGGTGTCCCACGCCTCCCCTCACATCCCATCTCTGCATACGTCCACTTCCCCACAACCATTGCTTTGTAAGAAGACTTAAGAACAAGCCAAACAATAAACAAAATCAAACAACTGCACCCAGCTGCTGCCCCGATCCAGCAGCGCTCGTATGCCCCTGCACCTCTGTGACCCATCTGGGCCATTGTGTGTGAGTATTGTCGTGCTAGCAACAGGCCAGCACTAATCATTCCGTGGGTTAGACCAATGAGCCCAGGACAAATGGCCAAACAGGCCTCCCGTTGAATGGTAGTAGTATGACTGTGCTACTGTGGGCATAAGGCGCTATCAGATTGATTTACCAAAGCTGCAATGGTGGCCTTGTTTCCCAATCCCAGCCCCTGCCCGACCCAGCATTGTTCATGTAACTGCTTCTTCATCTCCTGCTAGGTTGTTATGCTCCAGCCACATATTGGCTGCTGCTGGAGTTTCCAGAAAGACAGCTCACCCTTTATAGATCACCTTTAGCCTGGATGGGTACATTAACATGTATTTTAAGTTCAATTGACGTAGTCTACCCTTGATCGGGACAAAGGAATTTCGTGCATGTTGTACTGTGGGTGTGTAATCTGGGTATATGGCTATTTTGGAGTTATCTCTCTTCATCTCCCCTCCTTCTCTTGAATATTTGAGTATGATCTCCCTGTCTTGATAATTCAGGATCTTAGCAATCATCGAGTGGGGTTACGACCCCGGTGGTTGTCTTTTCTGTAAGGATCTATGGGCCCTTTCCACCGCAAAGCCCTGTGATAGTCGGCCAAGGCCTATCTCCTGCTGCAGCAACGTTTAAACAAATTAATTTGGGTTTGATCCTTCTGTTCCCTCAGGGATCCTAGCAGGTGAACATTGTTGCGTCGGGCCGTCCTTCAGCATCTTCAGATCTAGCCTCAAGCATTGCAACCTTTTTTTCCAACTCTTGCACTCTTGTTTTTAAGTCTTCCATGGTCTCCGTTGTTTCTTGGAGCCCAGCCTCTTTCTGCCAGGTTATGTGCATCCTGTTGCATCAATTGCATGTCAGACTTGACCTCTTCGATTTTGGTGTCTATAAATAACCACAGTGCAGCTATGGCCTCCAGTACCTGTCCATCCCTGTTGTCTACTTCCAGGGCTTTTTGACCACTGCAAGAGTCTGTGGTGGCTTGCGCTGGTTCCCGTGACTTGGTTACAGCAACGGAACCCACGATCGTCGTTTTTCCTTTCCCTTTAGTAGTGGGCATGTCTATCCTGCTCCTGCGAGGGTAAGTCTTCAACCTGATTCTCAACTCCTCTGTCCACAACCCAGTACTACTCTGCGCTATGCAGAAGGTGTGTGCAGGCGTGAGCGGTTCCGCCTGAGGTGTCTGAGCTGGGTGTGGTGGTTATACTACTGTGTGCACACATGGCCGCAGCTTGACAGGTGTGAGTGCTGTTCCAAGGCTTATTTGGAAATCTTAGCATCAGCTAGCTGCAGCCAGCTTTGGTTTCAACTTGGGGGCCCTCTGTGTCAGGGTGGATTACCCTTTGTTCCTCAATCAGGGGGACACCACCCTCTGCCTTCAATTCTTGGTTTGCGTCAGGTGGGAGACAGGTGTCTGAGATTGTATTGCTTTATATTGTTAATATTTATGTGCCCGATTGCTGCAAGACTCATTCACGAATAAAGCCAATGTAACTAAAACAAAAAAAAACAATATTAATATAGTGACCATTCATGTATTGCACACAACAAAATCATTTGTTTTTTTTGCTTAATTCATGCAAAACCACTTGCAAACATGCCATTTTCTAAAATGAGTATATGTTCAGATATTTCACATTTTTGGTCATTTCGAATACGTATCATCTGTCTATGCTATGGTATATCTGTTTTCGCTGTTATTTCCTATTGGTGTGCTGTATCCATGATTGAGCACTTGTTCCTCATCTGATGCTGCTCTGGTCCTGCATCTATAGTACGCCAATGTTAATTTTCCTTGTAGCTCCTAATCCCTGTCCTGTATCTTCATTATGACTCCGAATCTGTGCCCTGTACCCATGCTATGGGGCATATACCTTTCTCTTCTACAATCATAGATCTTAACTCCAAAAATATTCTCTGTTAATTGTACCTTCCTGTGATGATTAATCTGATTCCTCCACCTTTGCAGAATTATATGTAGCCTTTGAATACAGCTAACTGTTGACTCTACTGCAACCCATGTTCGTTCCTCCTGGATACTATTGTTAAATATGTCCTCTACCCATGGTAACCTGCACAGCGGAGGGTTATCAGGGACTTTAAAATGAGTATCCATGCTAATTTGGATTGCTGCTAGTGCAGCGTTTCTAACCATGGGCTGAGATTGTGAGAGGGGGCGAACAAGATTGTTGAGTCTCTTGATTTCTTTGGTTTCTGGGGTGAACTCATTTACCTCTGCCTTACCCCAAAATCGCTTAATGTGGCCCAGATGACACTGGGACACTTTTTAATTGTGGCAGAGCAAGGTCAACATTGCTGCACAGGTAGTTTTGTCTTTACAACTGTGTTTTAGGCCGGTTGTTGTGCTTAAGAGTTTGGCCAATGACAACCATGTGAGAGAGCAATCAATGGGGCATCAATGTCACTTTCATTACAAGTATTGTCTCAATTAGTGTGTTTGGGTGGGGGCGGGGCTTGTGGTCATTGTAGGCATTAATTCAGGATAGGTGAAATAACTAGCAAAATCTTTGCAAACGTAAGACTGTTCCTTTCCTCTCCTGGAAAAGCATAAGCATAAATTCTGCATTTGGCGTCTGCCGGTTAATCCATGCAGGTTAACTGTTACAGGAGCACTGCCACCCACTCCTAGCCCTGGATGGAGCCCATGGAGGGCAAAAGCCGCAACTTTCAGACTGAGCAGGAGGCACAGCTGTGACACATGTGTATTAAGACATGGTTATAAATGTGCCACTTTGGTGACAGTTGCGCACAATCTGTACGGAGGTGCACTGCGGTATGTGTTGATTTCCCATAAGTGCAGCACAGACCACACTTAAAATCAAGTGCAAAACTTGATTGTCTGTGTAGGTCCCCAAAGGGCCTGCTGTGACAAATTGGATTCAACCCTGCCAGAGTACGAAGTTGAGTAGAGGCTAAAATGCCTATTCAGCCTTTACTACAAACCTATAGACAACACAAACATAAATGTGAAACAGGCACAGTTAAGAGATATACCTCATCTGCCTTTTGTGGTAAAGTGGGACTTAGGAAGGCTATGCTCTTAAGAAGGTTCTGAATGTGATTCAGTAGCGATCCAAACAGCAAAACAAAACAATCTAAAATAAAGGGAATGTCCAATTTAGGTTCTGTAAGTATAGAGCTACTTTAATAAAACAGACCATCTGCAAAAATATCTAAATATAAAAACACTGTACAGAACCTACCACTGTGGAATGGACAGAAATGCCACAGGTAGAAGGAGGTTGCACTCTGAGCATGAGTACATTTGGAAAGGCAAATTATTAACCACAATAATGATATGTCTTTTAATGGAAAAGGTTCACAAGTGACCTAACCAGTCTCTGGGGACCAAAATGGACCAAGGGGGCAGCTATTGGTCGATAATACATTGTTTCGGGTATTTAGCGAGTCTGCTGCATCAAACCCGGCTTTTAGCAGTGGTGTGAGCAAATCGCTCAGAGTACATTAGATTGTATGGGCCCACGCGGAAAGTGGATGTCAAGCAGGTTCAATTGTGGCAGCTCTGTCCAGTTCTTAGGTGGCGTTTGGTGACATAGGTTGGTGTGCTAGCCAAGGTCTATTTGATGTTGAGCCGGGTCGAGTGCGGTTTTAACCGTCATGAAGGGTCGATGAATGATGCTTCAGCGTTTTGAGTTGGCAGGCGGCGATTCTCGAAACAGTGATCCTGTTGCTCCAAGGTGCAATTCAGTAAAGCAGCAGTTTAAGGCCGAGTTGGGTTGAGTCATGTCAAAAACTCTGATTCGAGTCAGCAAGTGACTCTCTAGGGGTTCAAGTCGGGTCCCGGTGTCGAGCTTTTGACTCAAGGCTAGCAGGTGACGGGGTCAGCAAGGGCACGAAGCAGCATCAAGCAGGCTTGAGATGCAGGCATTTGAGTTCAGAGTTTTGGAGGAGTGCCAAAAAGCAGCACAGGGGGTATTCCTCCGTGCTAAATATGGTTCAGCATCAGAATGAGGCTCAAGGCTGCAGAACGGGAAGCCTTAGCTAATCTGGTACTCGAGATACTGTGAGTCCCATTTCAGGGGCTAAAGGACAGGATGAGTCCTTTGAGGGTCTTTTTTCTCAGTCTGTGAAATTCTGGTGCAGGTCCAAGTCTGCCACAAGAGTCACCCCCAAAGTGTTATTGGACTGCTCCATCTTCACCTTAGTGGTTAAGGGTTGTGGAAAGTACACATCTCCCAAAAGAGGTCCAATGAATCCTTCTCTGGGGTTTGTTTCAGAGTGAATCAAAGAAGTGGTGTGAGACCCCTTCTTTTAAAGGTAAAACTCCACATCGAACCGAAAGTGCTCTGTGCTAGAGGATGTGGAGCGGACAGGAAGGAGAGGCAGATGCAGAGAGAAACAAAAGGGTGGAGCCTTCCCCTACTGAACAGAGCTCTGCCTCTCTACACAAAGCTCACTGCTTTCTCACTAGAATCAAAGGCCCCTTTGGTATGCTGGACCCTGGTGTGAGCCTACTCATTTTGAATGAGTGTGCTCCTTTTATTCTTTGGCCAAGGACTGATTCCTGTTGAGTGCTGTCTCTGGGGGAGGGTGCTACACATCACCTTCCACAGCTGAGCTGGCTCACAGGAGCTGACCCATGTGTGATATCATAATTATGAACAGCACCATCCACCATGTCCGAACCCGGCATGGCATATTTTTAGATTGTACCCTGCCAAACGCATTGGCTACTCATAATCATAATTTTTTGGAACGGGGTGCAGAACTTAAATGCCACTCCGGTGCTACTGTGACTTTGGTTGTCACTTAAGCTGTCAAGAGAGCACCTGTGACCTGAACCTGCTATGTGCCATTGTAGGCAGGCGCTGCAGATCAGGATACTGATGCAGCAGGAAAGAGATACATAATAAGCTTTTGACATGGAGAATATGAAAGGAAAATATGATTGGAAGATTACCCTTTCAGATATGGAATTGCCTGTGCCATTGTATTAAACTAATAACAATCAAAATAACCAGAGCTTCTACAGCCTTGACAAATGGCAATTCGTCACACCTGCTGCTGTGAAGCCCTATCATGGTTGCCAGGCCACAGCACAACCCTCAATTTGCGGTGCATGAATCGTACTGCATTGAAGGGAGTGCCATTCAAACTGTAACCTAAATTATGGCTAGATTTGGCGGCACTTACAGCAACTGTGCCCCAAAGCTAGTGACTCATTTTCTGAAAGGGAAACGGATGAATAAAAATGAAACATCGTAAAATCAACAAACGTTTGTCTTTTTCCAAACGAAATATAGGCCAACTGAACTCACCATTTGTTTTGGTCAGAAACCTCTGACTTTAAACATACCCTTTTGTGCTTTGGGGCATTGCAGAAAGATCCAATGAGTTTCAACACATAAACCATTCTGCTTCAGCAAGTGGCTAGAGCAGATTTGTACCTAAGGTGCAGCCCCATTCGCTGTTGAAGTTGTGAGTCCCATTTCCAGCAAAACTTTACAGAGGCACAGTTCTACACATAGGCACAATGGTGTTTGCCTCGGATTATATTAACAAGCACAGCTGGGAATTCTTCGCAATGCAATCAAAGAGAAAAGAGTGGTGAAAAGAGTGTTGTTTCAAGCACCAACCATTTGAACTAAGGCCTGGTGATTCTGAGAGAACACTGATGCTGTTATTAAAAGAGAAAACATGCAAATGTCGCCTAATACATTCGATCTGTATGCTAATTAAATGAGACGATGTCTATTATGCAATCTCCTTTTCATCTCTCTATGATATTCGATTTCAATGCAGACTGCTGCAGCCACACTGTCGTGAACAGCAGCAGGAAATCCCAATTCAATTTGCTTTCCAGATTTTTTAAAAAATGATTGAAAGGCCGGTCAAAACGAATTCCTCTGGGTTGAAAATCTGAAAGGCTCATTCTTGCTGTGTTTTCATATTAATTGCTTCACATATTACAAACAACCTATATTGGCTTTTGAAGACTTTTGAACTTTTGTAATTTAATCCATATGGATCTTTTCATATTCTGGAATATGACCTGCTGTCATCTCCTTTCCAGCTGCTCACTAGCTAATTCACCCAGCCTGACATTTCCATATATAACGCTGAACAACGTTGATTGAATGCAAGCGTGGATTTACAAAACGACAATAAGTCTACAGCCATTGCCTCTGCTGGACATTGATTCTAAAAAAAATAAAATGATAATATTCACGCATGCCACTTTCTTTAGCCTCTACTTTTAAAAAAGAACAACAAAATAGGGGTCTGATTGTTAAACCTTTTTAGGTGCAGGTGAGGAAATGGCTTGCCGTTGACTTTTCGTAAAGAGACAGAAAATGGTCAAACTGAAAGAAGCTTGAATGGTGTGTGGGTGTGTCTGGATTGATGTGGGTGTGAGAGACAAATTAATCAAGCGGATTACATTGCAACCTTGATTAACTTTTCACAATGACAAAGGCCAGTTGTTTGGAGAGCATGCAACACAATTTCTGGTCATACTGCTGTGGTAAATAGGAAGGTAGGCTTTGCAGATGTGCCATTGTTTTGGTGTGAGGATGTACTTGTAAGTGGAAATTGAAACAAATACGCTGTGTTGAATTCCAGTAGTTAGAACAATGTGTTCCCAGTAGAACTGTTTGGTCAGGCCTTGCCTGGTGATTCCTAAGTTATGTGAAGGGTTTTGCAAACACTTAAGAAATAACATACAGCAGTGAGCTGGTATAGAGCAACAACAGACAATGATTTAAAAGCGAATGCAGATGCACAAATAAACAAAGCATAGGCCATGTGTTTTGCATGAGTCTGGTTTTGGAGCTTGCTGACCTGTGCAAAGGCTTCACTGTGTCTTGGCTAGTTCATCACCCCTGGAGGATAGCTTAACGGCAACGTGTTCTCCTTGGAAGCAAGAAGACATGCAGCAACACAGGTTCGATCCCTGGGTCCGCGCTTAGAAACCTCTGGGTATTTAGGCGCGTTATAAATACGCAATTAAGACAAAAAAAAAAACAATTACGCAACAAAAAAAAAAATTCCTGTAACAGTGCCTCGATGCCCGCGGGCTGTGTGAGCGCTTTAAAAATGCAAATAAATAAAATAAAAATCACCATCCTAGAAGCACTCGCAGACTGGTTCTTCCTGACTGGGTTGAGTAGCAGAACTTACACACTGAAGAGTGAGTTATTTATAGACATTTATTTTCACTCCAACAGAGTAAAAAAACAATGTATCTTAGTTTGGAAAATAAATTGTTGGTTTTGTATGGGAGGAAAGGTCTTTTAGGCCCCCTCCCCTCCATTCAAGTCCATTGGCACACAATGCTTGTCCCGCGGTTGCCCATGCACCTATGGCCAGAGGTGCCGGACAGCCGCTGAGCGGCACATACGGATGCAACATTCATTAGAGGGCTGAAGTGGGCTGTTTACTGACTCCATTTTCTACCAAACCCTGACTCCATTTTGTATACACTAAAGCAGGCCTCACAGCAAAGCCAGCCTGCACGCCTACAGCTCTCCCCTGGTGCCTCGCACAGTTAGCCAGCTATTCCTCCCACCTCCTCTCCTCTGTGTCCCTGCAGCAGCCCTGTTCTCACGGGAGACTGAGCACATACAGTTACAAGTCAAACACTGTTTCTCTTGCCTTCCACCTTCCATCACTGACCTGTGAATGACCGGCAAGAGCTTGGGCCTGGAAAAAACAATCCATCTCCACAAACATGCCACATGATTTGCAGACTCTACCCTAAAGATATATAACGTGTAGAACCCCTCAACCCTGCACCCCTTCTGTTGTACAGATGCATGCCCTATTGACTATGTGCCACCCTGTTTCACCCACAATGCTAATACCCTCTGTAAGGCAATAAATCCCCTCTTGTGTTTGAGATCTGTCTCTATGAGGTGTAAAAGAACGATCAATAATTAACCTATCTGAATCAATTGCAATGAGTATGATATCATGATCCACATGTTGATGTCCCATAATGCTGGTCACATACCGTTCACTACCAAAGGTTGCCGCAAATGTATGAGATGTTAGGTGACTTGGTTGCTTTGATGCAAAATGTATGGTCCACATGCTTGTTGGTGTCTCAATATTATGTATACTTGCAACTGTATTCAAACGGAATAAGAACCTCATGCGCACAATATAAATGGCGAGACCACAAGGTTAATGTAAATAGAGCCATCCCGTAGCACGGTAACCATGGTAAATGTGAAGACATAGCCCACAATATGAGACCATGCGTATCACTTGTAAGAAAAGTGACAGCAAACATGTTTTGAAGAGATAGTCAGTGCACTCCCACTATTTATATATAGAAATATTCTTAAAAAGTAAAATAGCTGTATTTAAGGTGCAGGGGAGGAAAAGTGAGCCTGGCACAGGATCACCAACACACAAATGTAAACAAAAGAAGAGGATCAAAAGATAGGAACCCTCCCGTCCCCTGCACAATATCACAATCCTTTCATCAGACGGTTAATAATTTCTTAATTCAAGATAGCAATGTTCATCAAAGTGTGACATTTTCAAAAAAAGACACTGGTTTTGTTATGTATTGTCAATTAGAGAAGTGAAAATTGTATCAGTTCACAAATTCATTAAGCAAAAAGTGCATGTAGAGTAAGTACAACGTGAAAAGCTGATGCATTTCTCAGTCTCTTCTTCTTGAGACAAAGTTGAACTAAAGACAGATAATACAATATGGATAAATTGTCAGGGAAATTCTTTCTAAGTGAACATGTCAAACAATTGAAGACAAAAATCTACTATTACTGTAAATGTCCTAACAATGAATTAAGATTACAGAATCAACTTAATGTGGATAACAGTACTCAAATATATCTTTAAAAAATTGAGAAACAGGTTTCTGTCACAGACTTATAATCATTTGCCATAACTACACATCACCAAGACAAATAGCTTGGTATCTCGTGATTATTATATAGAAGGGGATGCAAAAAGCAGAAAAATGTACCTTAAATAAGGTGAGTAGGAACTTCGACCCCTTTAAGTCTTTGTTTTGTTTGTTTGTTTATTTATTTGTATTGCGCGCCAGACCCAAGGGTAACCGGGCGCAGTTAACAGAATATACGAAGCTTACAATGTTGCATAGAAATTACAGTGTTACAGCAAATTACAATGTTACATAATTGAAAATGTACAATAGTGAGAAGTCTTTGATGTTACATATGTACATTCAGATAAGTAACATAACACAAATTAAAGTCTTTCAAACCTTACATGTTGTTGTCATTGAGGTGTTTGATAAGATTTGTTCTAAAGTGAGGGAAAGGTTGGTCTGATCTAAGGTTGTGTGGCAGGGCATTCCACCATTTAGCGGCTAGCACAGGGAAGCTTGTGCCGCCAATTTTGGCAAGTTTAAATCTTGGAATTTCCAGGCAGTTGGAGTTGGGAGTTCTTGTAGGTCTGCTAGAGATTTTTCTTCTTATTTTGTCCATCAGGTAAATGGGGGCAGCGTTGTTGAGGGCTTTGTGTGTCAAGGAGAGCATTTTGAGGTGAATTTTATTGTCAGTGGAGAGCCATTTGTATTGTTGTCTAGTGGAGGAGATATGTTCCCTTTTGTTTATGCCTAAGGCAGCTCTAAGGGCGTTATTTTGTAGGATTTGTAGCCTTTTGGTGATAGTTTTGTTAGCGCCACTGTAAAGGGCATTGCAATAATCGAGTCGTGATAGTATTAAGGCTCTCGCTAGGATCATGCAACTGTTGTTAGATAAGAAATGTTTACCTGCTCTTATTAATTTGCAGGTATAGGCTGTCGTGGAAGCTAAGGAGTTAACTTGTTTGGCAAAAGACATGGTGGAGTCGAGATAGAAGCCTAGTGTTTTTACTTCACTCGAAACCTTGATGCTATTGCCATCTATGTTAAACGTGGAATAGTCCTTGCCTAGTTTGTTGATATTGGCCTGCGTGCCCAGAACGATCAGCTCAGTCTTATCATCATTCAGGCAGAGGCCATGTGATGCCATCCATGCCTGAATAATGAGGTACACCCTATTCACCAACTCCCTGTCCTTGCTGTGATCCCCAGAAAGCGGGAGGAGAATCTGTTTATCATCTGCATAGTTACTGTAGGTGATACCTAGAAGGTCCAGATCATCGAAGAGGGGTTTAGTGAATATGTTGTACAGGTTTGGTGAAACACAGGAGCCTTAAGGGACGCCGCACATGATTGGAAGAGGGTCGGCTGCTGCCGAGGGGGAGAAGACTCTCATTGTTCTCTCACTCAGAAAGGATTCAATCCATTTGGTGGCATGCGTGGAGAAGTGCGCAGCAGTGTCTAAGTGTTTGCAGAGGACCCTGTGATCCACCAGATCGAAAGCAGCTGAGAGATCAAGTAAGAGGAGGAGTGCCGTCTTACCTTGATCTCTCAGTTTGTCTATTTGGGTCTTTAGATCAATAAGTGCAGTTTCAGTACCGTGGAGTGGACGGAAACCAGATTGTCTGGCTCCGAGTAGATTGTTTAATTCAAGGTGTCTTTGAATTTGTGTATAGGCAACCTTGTCTAGTATCTTTAGTAGGAAAGGTACGGTAGTGATGGGCCGATAATTAGTGGGGATGAGGGGGTCAAGAGTCTGCTTCTTGAGAAGTGGGAGCACCCATGATTGTTTTAAGTTCACCGGGATATTACCTGTGGCGAAGGAGAAGTTGATCAATTTTGAAATGAACGGTGAAAGGTCTCTGGCAGCGTCTTTTATTAGTTGTGCTGGGCAGATGTCACCTTTGCAGTTCGACGATTTGAGGGAAAGGATGATTTTCTCTACCTCTAGGATGGTAGTTTTTGTGAAGGAGAATTTGTTGGTTGGGTCGTTAATGGTGTTGTTAAGTGGCGGCTTGTTTGTGAGGTTTAGGGAATCTTTTTTTAGTTGGATTTTGTTTTGCAGTGTGGTGATTTTATTTGCTAGGGCTGTTTGGATATCTGTGCACCAGGTCTGGTCTTTGATGCAGGTATCAGGTGTGGCAATGGGGGACTCAAGTTCTTTCAAGATCGAGAAGAATTCCTTCATTCTTGAGTTGGCATTGGCAATGCGAACATTGTAGCAATTATGTTTCGCTAGACAGATTTCTTTTTTATAATGCCGAGAGATATTAGTTAAGTTAGCTTTATTCTCTTCGGTTGGACATAATTTCCAGTTGGATTCACAATTTCTTTTGTTTAGTCACAAGGCCTTAAGTTCTGTCGTGAACCACTTGTTTAAATGTGCCTTGGGTTTGCTTGTTCGCATTTTGAGAGGGGCGACTTTGTCCATAGTGGTGCGCATGAAGCTGTTGAATTTGTTGACCAATGCACTAGGGTCGAGGTTGTCTGGCAGTGCATTTAAGGTAGGAAGGATCAGGGGAATAATATTATATCCGCTGTAATATTCTTTTTGTTTCTTGTAGGGCATGGTGGAGCTGCCTGTGGGGCAGGGCCGGGTGGTTTGGTGGTTAGTAAATTAAAGGACACAAAGGAGTGGTCTGTCCAGGAGAGGGGCGTAATAGAGGATACTCAAGTGTGAATTTTCTATGTTCTAACACGCGTGATAGGTCAAACGTGGGTTGCATAACCTTAACACCAAATGAATTAACAAAATGATGTTCAAATTTAAACGCCTAACAAAACAAGTTTGTAGACACTACCATAATTGTTACACTTGAAAGTCTGATCTGTTGAAAAATGCAGAAGAAATTATCTGTTGCTCAGAATTATATATATGATCTTCCAGTAACTTCACCACATAGGTAACATGTATCCACAACATCAGGGTAGACTATATTTGCCTGGTTTAATCTCATTCCATAACAAATATTAAGCATGCTTAGTGAGACCTTAAGGCTAATCCATGTATGAAATCAGGAATGGTTCATCATCAAAATGAAACTCACCACTCTAGTTTGACCAATGGCTTCAGAATCTACGGCAATGCACATATGTCGGTCACACCACTATGTTTCAAATGACGCCGTGCAGTGTATAGTCACCTCGCATCCAATCAATGTAAGAATCAGTTTGGACGATACCACAAAAAATAGTTCTGCAACTAAACAAGTTGTTGGTAGACCGAAATACAAAAGCGCTCTCTCTTTCGAATGTGTTCATCGGATTCAAAAAGATTCCCTTACCTAGTTTATTAAGTAATTCTCTTCAATGCGAAAGATGATACCCAGCGGATTTGGTAAACGAAATGGTACTGTCAGCGCGGAGTAGAACACGTGATCCTCCAGCAAAGGAAAAAAGCTGCTCAGCTACCGCGATTAATGTAAACCTCCTATGGTGTCATGGCAACAGAGCAGGATGCTCAGGGAAATCGCGCATGCTCATTGTCCATAACTGGAGATCTTACAGCATTAACATAAACAACAGACTAGTTAAGGGAACATGTTTTGACCCTATTCCAATGGTTTACATATACTCTCACTAATCAAATTGGGCCAAACTCGACAAGCCACAGGGCCTTCTCTCCCAACTCCAGCAGCGCTGCACCTGAAGGGCGCACAGCCCCCACCCATCTTTCCCTTCCTTCTGACAGTGCTGCAGCCAGAGGCCATGTCTCGCTGATGCCTTACTGCAACAAATGTAGCCTCTCACCCTTCCGCTGAGCCTGCACAGAGTATTCAGTCGCCTGCCCCCAGGCACACGATGACCCCCATACCTGTCCCCCATTTCAGGTGAACCAGATAAATGTATGTATAGATAAGTGTGAAATATATGATTCTCCCCCACTGTCAAAATGCCAATGATGTTTTTATGAGTGTCTTTTTATTGCATACTTTGAAGTGGTGTCTAGTTGAGATAGTTAGTATTAATCACCCCATCCTGGGCCTCATAAACATCACCTCACACTGACCAGCTTGGATGAAGCACGTGATGTCCGCCTTCCCGCCAAACAACTATCCAATCATTTGGAGGTAGCACCTACACAACGATACTGGATTTTGGACTCCACCAATGAAAATGTAATAAATGTAACCTATGTAGTGACATCATTTATGTGCTCTCGGAGTGTGCACAGTTCTCTGCTAGCCCTATTTTGGTTTTAGATAAACTATACTTTTACTTTCACCCACACTTGGTCTAGGTCTCATTCCCTCCTGGGGTGTGTCCATTATTGACTCTCACTGGGGAGCTTTGATTGCATGTTTTGGGAACTTACACTTTCAGTTTCGAAAATCAGGTTAACTGCTTCGAATTCATTATATTGTCATGCTTTATACTGAACAGAAAAAAGTGAACGTGAAAAACATAATCGTTGTCTGTTCTAAAACATGCCAGTAAGAGCGTGTCACATGCTTCCCACACAGTCAAAAACTTTGTGAATGGGGGTTCATCTGTGATAACATGTAAAATCCTATTAAACAAGCATTATCATTTCACATTGCTTTTCTCTCTCCATTGTCACATTGCATGTAGTGTGATAAATGCACACACAGAGGCTATATTGTAGGAAAATTGTTGCAACTATTTCAGAGAGAAAGAATAAACATTTATTTCTCAACTAATTTTCCATAAAAACACAACTGCAGCAACATTATATATAATACAAATCTCCATCACTGTTACAGACACATCAATCATATTCCTAAAATAAGTGAGTCTGTATGTTTTCACAAGTTACATGCAGTGAAGGATCATACATGCGCATTAAAGCCCCACAATCACATGAAAAATACCAGTGCTAAAACCTATCACTAAACTTAATGCATTATTTAAAAAACATTACAGAGCAACAACTATAGTTTAAAAAGATGAGTACACAAAGAAATTTCATTATGTGATACAATCCCAGTTTTCATGTAAAATAATCATTTCCTTGATAGTCAGTTCATTGGTCATTCCTTTCAACCGGCAATACAAACAAAAAAAATCCCACTAAAATATTAGCTTGGGGATGTTCCATGATCAATCATCGGAATGCCATATGCTTGCGGGTTAGATCTTGGAGAACAGAATACCTCTTAGCACCCAGAATCACGTTCTTACTTTACTCAATGAGTAAAGGATATCCCCAAGACAGCTTTGACATTCTTGCTTCTCGAAACCAACATAAGATATTTGACACCCTCTAGTTCCACCTTACACAATGAATTAACTGCTGTATATGGTGCCAGTTATCGGGCCAGCAAGGACTTTCGGCTAGCTAGCGCCTGCTGTAAGAACTACAGAAAACGTCAGCTAACCTTTGGTGTGTCAGATAATAATTAATACAGTAGAGCTGGGCGACATTGTATAAATTGTCTCTCTGTTAGTATAGGGATCATGGATATGTTTATAATTCTTCTCTACTGTGTTTAAAACAACAGACCTGCTCTCCAACCTTGATTCCAACATCCCCTGTGTCCTCATCTTACTTGACCTTTCTTCTGCCTTTCTATTCTCCACCCTCTGCAACTCGTCCAGAACAGGACTGCAAGATGTGTCCTTGGCCTCAAGCCCAGGGAACTTATCTCTCCAGGACTGAAATCTCTGCACTGGCTCCCAGTGGCTGCGAGGATTAAGTACAAACCCTCTGCATTGTCATCAAGGACTTCTGGGGTGTGGGGCCTCAATACCTTGAACTCTCTCTTCCTAAGTGTCTTCCTTCTCGAGCTCTTCGCTCATCTGCCTCCAACTCCCTGCGGGTCAGTCGCTTCTCCAAGCAACGAGTTGGTGGTATATCTGATTCTTCAGCTGGTGCCCCCCTCTGAAACAGCCTCCTTGTCTCCCTGAAACTTGACGAGAACCATCTTTGGTTCCGGAAGCACCTCAAAACCGTCCTCTTTGCTTCTGCTTGATATCCTCCTCTCCCCTGCTGATTTCCTGGTTGAAACTGAAACTGCACTGGTCACCTGGCCACTTTATGATCTTGGGCCTAGATCACCTCCCCCACTAGTTGCACTCCTGTACTGCCTCCCTGGCAACCCCCGCACCTGTGAATTGTTTTCTGTATCCCTACAGTCCCCCTACCAGCACTCCACTCCTGATGTCAGAACGTACCTTTGGACTTGCCACCAGCTGGCCATATTTTTTATTATTGGTATATGTTTTTTTTCTATTTATCTCATGTACTGCACTGCCCCATCCCCATTCCCCCTGAACTTCTCCCCTTCCCCCTTCCCATGCACTTGCAATTTCTGAATGACCCCTGCCCTAGTAAGATTGGCATCTCTGTCTTTCCTCTGTTCCCACTCCCTTTCCTTGTTGCGCCTTGACACACTTGTGTATATGCACGTCATAAATACCATATCATATCATATCAATGCAGGAAGTTCTCTTTTGTTTCTTGTAAGAAGGGACAAAAAGTTGCTGACATATATTTTTGACCAGCGTGACATGATTTTCTCAAAGGGATACAGTCATATCTCTGTAAATTGGTACATTTGCCCATAGCAGATATGTTTGGATCGTATCTGAGGTCAATATGCCATGTATGATATGATATGATTATTTATAATGTGCTTAATACCCAGAGGTTTCTAAAGGCGGACCCGGGGATCGAACCTGTGTTGCTACATGCTGTCTGGCTTCCAAGGCGAGAACGTTGACGCTGAGCTATCCTCCCTCCTGTCCCTCCAGTCCTCAGTTTGTAACCTTTTGTATTCCACATGATTCCTGAGCATCCTTAATGACCAAGAATAACTATTTTTGAGATGATCTACAAAAGCTAAATTCAACAACATGGTCATCGTCAGATAAGACTGTGCATTTAGTTTTAATAGTTGTGTTTTTTTTTAGTTTATAAAGTTTTATTTGATAGAAAACACAAATTCTAGTTCAACGATCGCAATGTTAATGTTAATGTTAAAGGACATTTGTACTGTGCACTACCACCACCAGAGTGGTCCCCTGGCATTCTGGCGGCTCTGAAAAAAAAAAAAGGAAAGGGAGGGTGAGTTAGTGGGAGGAAGCTGGAAAAGTGCAAGAAAGCAGTGATGTGCGGTTGGCAGCCTCACCCCAGTGGGTCCGTAGGCTGGGCCTGGGGTGTTTGCGGCTGACAGTCCTCGTGTACTCTTGTGTGAGTCTATGTGTGTTTTTATTTTGTTGTTGCAATGTAGTGAAGTTTGTGCGGTTTGTTGTGCTGTAGGTTTGTGGTTGTGTTTGGTTTGGAGTTTGAGAGGTGTATGCAGAGGGAGAAATTGTTAGTGGATTGGTTAGTTGGCATTTCTGTCTTGAAGTGAGGCTCTGGGCTAGCGTAATCTCCCCATAAGGGGTGCAGGGACATTTCTGCGCCTCTGTCCTGATCTGAGTTTGTTCGGTATTCACAGTCCCTTTCCTAACTGTCCTCGACTTCCATCAACTTCCTTCATAACCTTTTCTGCCTTCCTTTTCCACTCATACTGTAGGTGTACCTGCTAAGGTCCACAGCTCAGTTCGAGCGTGGTGATTACTAATATATAGAAAAACTCTATAATAGTGTGGTACCTGGTAGCACTTAAGGGGCGAGTGATGGTGTTGGCTGGAATTGGCTGGACAATGAAAGACTGATAAATATTATAGCTACAAAGTATTTATCAAATTATGATTATTAAGGTATAGTATTCTGTGAGAATGTTCAGCTAAGCTGGTTCAATTGAGCTAGTCTGACCATTAGGGGCTCTGTGACAGTGGATGTGATTTTTTGTTTGGAGTCGGCCCAGTTTAAAGGTCAATATCTTATTCACTTTGTTACTTTTAGAGTAATAAAACTGCTTATAGCATAATCAGGATTTGGTAGCCTCTTCCGTTAATAGGGTCTCCAAAAGCCTTCTGGCAGTTGTTAATTTGTGGTAGATTTTTCGCAGCCACCTTTACATGTATGGTCCTGCTCAGAGTCATAACTTTGGTCTCTAGGGTAGAGGTTTGGGTTTGCAATAGCCTACGATGTGCTGATCTTAGACATCAACAAAACTATCTCCGTCAAATGCCTCTTCCGGTTCTCTAGAAGAGGACAAGAGGACAAGTTACAGCTAGTGTGCCCTATTGTGGTGGAAGAAATCATACATACCATTAAATCACTCCCCTATAGCAAATCACAGACCCGGAAGGGTTTTCTATATCATTTTACAAACAATTCTCAGCCCATCTAGCGGAACTCCTTACAAAGCTATTTAATAGATTTTTGGTGACCGGCAGTGTAACTTCTCCTATGGCTGGTTCCACCCCTACCTTCCTACTCAAACCAGTTAGAGACCCCAAAGAATGTTCAGCATTCCGCCCCATAGCCATCCTGAATTATGACACGCACATCTATTCCAAAATGTTAGCCAATTGCGTTGCCCCTTAGCTTCCTAAGCTGATTGACCTTCACCAATCTGGCTTTATTTTAGATTGCCAAATGCATGATAATATTTGCAGGGTGATGAATGCACCAAAAAAGAGGTCCTTAGTCCTTCTGACACGTGACACAGTAAAAGCCCTGGGCAGCATAAGCTGGTCATATCTGGCTGATGTTTTAACCATCTTTGGTTTGGGCCTTCCTTTATAAAGCTGTTTTTATGCTAACGGCAGCTGCCCCCAAGCATCCATTAGGATGAATCACAAACTGTCTGAACCAATCCCTATTCATCAGGGCACACAGCAAGGTTTTCCCCTATCCCCACTGCTATTTGTCCTAACTTCTAGCCAGAAAAGTGTGAGACAACCCCTTGATCACAGGCAAGACTACATACTTACTGGCCCTATTTGCAGATGATATGATCTTTGTGATGGCTAATTCCCCGTCCACAATTCCAGGCAGATCTCATGGTACACTTTTAATTACACTAAATCGGCAGCCGTCAACATTTCTATATCTCATGCAGACCTACAGCATCTAAAACAAGCTTACACTAAATCGGCAGCCCTCAACATTTCTATATCTCATGCAGACCTACAGCATCTAAAACAAGCTTACCCCTTCAGGTCGGTGAAGGACAAGATCAAATATTTGGAGATTTACCTCACACATTCCCATGACACTCTTTCTCCATAAAACTCCCAGACCTTCTACACAAACTCTTCAAGGACCTTGATCATTGGAAAAACACTGAGATCTCTTGGTTTGGAAGGTGCACTGTAATTAAGATGAACTTGTCAGTGCAAATCCCATCTCATACCCTTAAATCATACAATATACAATCTGGAATTGTATCTGCAAGATAATCTTGACCTGTTCAAAGGAACAAGGAGGGATAGCAGTGCTGAATATGCACCAGTTTTTGCTTGTAACACAACTCCTAGCAATATTTGATTTTGCAGACACACAGCTAACCACAACAGATGGAAGGAATTTGAACAGGAATCCATGAGGATTCCACTAGCCTCTGTTTCGTGGTTGAAACCCTCTAACTGGCCCTCAAGGCACACTTTGCTGCCTTCTGCCGTGACAAGTTTACTTTCAGGGTTAGGTTAATGCGCAAATAACAACTCACCACCCACATCTCCCCGATGACACTGTTTTGTATAAGCTATGCGCAATGGTGGGATTAATTAGTTCCAAAAAGTAAAAAAAAAATAGTATTGTGCCGTAGCTCTAGTCCTGCTAACATTTAAAGGAGCTGACTGATAAAAGGTCCAGAAGTACCTAGAACAAATCACAGAAAAGCAAGAAGCCAGTTATACAATATCTAGCTGGACAGTCACTCACAAACTGTACCCATACCAGGGTTACCAAAGAAAGTTGCAGAAAGTATCCAAAAAGAATTTTTATCCAAACTATATTTGTTCTTCTTAATTGTGCTGTGTTCTTTCCAAAATAAAGGCCACTCTCATTAACATAGTTCATTCACAATTGATCAAATAGATTGTGATGTTTAATTTTAAATAGGAGGCAAGCTGTCACTTAAGTGTGTGCACAGGGCTTAGTTGCCAATGCATTTCGGAGTCAACATACTCTTTCATCAGGGCAGAGCCCCATTGTAAACACTGTTTAGAACACAACAATTAAACCATGACAATCAACAATGTTGAAACATGCAGAAAATGAAAATGCAATGTCACAGAATGTCACAAAGGGAAACCACATTCTCAGATCTAGTGCAATATTTAGAGGCAAAGTTGTTTGCACATGGGAATTGGTCGTCGAATAGCACGTTAGAATGGAGTAACCGCATTCAGGGTGAGGTGCAGAAAGAAAAACTAGACAATATTTTTGCAGAAGGCCGCATAATTCAGGTCTGGCTTACAAGATTATCAAATGCAGCTGATAAAAGTGCAGAGAAAGACTGTTTAATACGGCTATGCGGCAAAATATGGTTTATTTTAAACAAGTCCCTGCGAATGCAAGAGAATGCTACTCAGCTAATTAACAGGTTAAAGACTGAATTAGATGGGGCAAGTAAAAATCAGGAAATGTTGAGAGCAGAATTGGATGTATGCCAAAAAGACATGCAATTAAAATGCAGAGACTTTGATACTCAGTTATCCAAAAGCAAGAAACAATTTGAGGATAGTGAGCAAGAATTGGTACACTTAAAAGCCTTAGTGGATCACATTAGACAGGATAAAGATGAGGTTGTTTCAGAAATGCAGATTTTACAAAAAGAACATTGTGAAAAAGAATGTGATCTCCAGAGTGCAGAACAAGAAATGATTAAAATGATTCAAGAAAGAGACAAGAGAAATAAAGAGTTCAATGAATGCCAAATGCAAATGTGCGACATGCAGGAGGTGATTAATATGATGAGTGGTGAAAACAACTATTTGAAAGATGAAGCCAACAGACTCCTTAAAAAGTGTAAGGACTTAGAACAGCAAATGTGCATTCCCAGGTCCCAGGAGAGGCGGCAGGGTACCACATTCAATGGAGTAGAGGTGAATTCTAGCTCTGCCCAAAGAGCTAGTGCTCCAGTGACTGGGCCGGTGACTGAACTTGGTTGCAGCCCCCTTGGGGGATTTGATACTCCCATTGGGGGCAGCCACCAATATCATACGCCTGAAAACAGGATTGAATCACAAAATAGTGCAATTCCATGCATTGCAACAAATAGCCCCATAAAAATAATGAAATCCATTAAAGCCCTGATCAAACCATTTAAAAAGGGAGGTGAATGCTGCATTGAGGATCATTTAGAAGCGGTGCAGGACATTTTTAAAGCACTCCAGATACCTAAGGAACAGTACAGACAATATTTTCATTTAACTTTAGATGCCCCGACGGCCAGCATCATAAGGGGAATAAATGAACAGCAGAATATGACATGGTTGGAGTTTGAAAAAGAAATTAGGCGTCATTTTTCTCCTTTTCAGTCATTGCAGGAGGCAAAGAAAGTCGCTTACACAATTACTGCTGGACCTAATACATCCCCTCGCCAATTTTTACAAGACTTAAAAAGAGCATTTTCTCGCTTTGATGTATCTTTTGATTCAAATTCCAATGAGTTTAAAACTGCATACTTCTATGGGCTACAGAAAGACATCATATCCCAATTGGTCGGTGAATTTGACCGTGACAAGTCCCTTGAATGGATTGTACATCAAAGCACAAAACTATATGAGGTACTCTATTGTCAGGGTAGAGAAAGTGATAAAATGAAAGATACTAGACCTAAATCTAAAGAACCCTCAGCCACAGTAATGGAAATCAGGTCAGCCAAAATGTCCCTTGAGTCTGCTCAAAGCCAAGGTAAAAATAATGTGACACCTGAACAAAGGGGTAATCAACAAAGATCGCCATTTCCTGTACCAATGTTCCAATCACATGATCCTAGTAATAGAGAGAGCTACATCAGCCCTAGGTATTTAGGGGACAGACCCCGGGTAGGATATCGGCCTGATATGGCAGGTATGAACAATAACCAGAGACAAAATCAAGATCAAAGAAATGATGGTCCCTACCAGTCATTGGGGACACAGAGCAGATTTGATCCCAACACCATGATATATGGTAATCAGGATAGGCCCCGATATGTGGATCGATTTACTGATAATGGAAATCAACCTAGGGGCCAGTACCCACAATCTGAGAGACAGGACGTGAGGCAAAACGTGAACTACAATCCACGCCAGTACAATGATTCCCCACCAGGGGATTATAATCAAAGGATGGGTGCAACCCGCTCCCCTCCACAAATGAATCAAGAGTTCAGAAACCATCCCAACCGACATCATTCACCTGAGAGGTATCAGAATAGATCCAATCAGGGGGAAAACAACCAATATCGACCTAGACCACAGAAAGAGGATCCTAGAGAGATGGAAAGGTTCCAGTGCCTTGAGGCCCAAGTGAAAATGTTAGCTGAGCAAATAGGAAAGCTCTGTAAAGCGCAAAAACAACCTTCCAAAGAGGGGGCTGATGGCCATAGCAATGACCGGGGGGCTTCCGAAAAGTGACTAAGTACTCATGATAACTGCAGTGCCAAAATGACAGATTGCTCTAATATAATTTTGCATAACGACTCTGAGATGCCTAATGGATTAAATGTGAAAGTGCCAGTAAATGAACTTGTGACAGAAAGTGCAAATAATTCTAAAAAAGAGGTACGGTTTAACCTAGAGCTAAATAAAACAGTAAAGATTTGTACAAATGAAAAAGAAACATTAGGAATTCCAAAAGAAAAAAGGGACAGACTTAAGAAAAATGACTCATGCATGGGGAATACCAGTGGACAGGGAGTAATTGGGGATGCTATAGCTCCTTCCCTGGGCATGCAAAACAATGACCAAACACAGACAGAAAAAGGAAATACTCACAAGGAGGGTACAAGTCAATCACCTGAAGAATTCTTTGAGCCACATATTTTTGAAGAGGCTGAAAGGGCTGGTATCACACTAAATGATCACTTATGCACAGAATTAAAAAATGACAAATTGATGAATGATGTTGTTACACATGTTCAGTTGGAAGGTTGTAATGTGGTCTCTGATGTTACCCAGATGGATGGGCGAACAGTGGCCACACTCCAAAAAACCTCTGATCATGGAGAAATGAATAAAGTCTCTCGCGCAGAAATGAGTAAAAAGGAGGGAAAAATGTCTTTCCATTTACCAATGTGTTTAGCCAAAAGTGAAAAAAGACCTGAGAAAGGTGAGCCCTGAAATCAGTAAGAATTCACATTTCTTATGTGTATTAGAGGAAGTTGAGGACAGATATTATGCACCCATCACTGTAGAAGAAAAATGCCACACCTTTGCTATGATTGACACTGGCGCACAGGCCACAATTATGTCCAAGGAGCTGGTAAAGAGTATCAATGAAGGGAGACCCCCACGGAGTCAGATCACAGTGAAGGAAAATCAAGGCCCAGTGCATAACTTTAATGGGGAGGAGGTGCCCATCATAGGTGTAACTGAGGTTGACATAAAAATAGGAAAGCACAGAATGAAACAAGAGGTATTGATCACATCTATTTGTGAAATTCCATTTCTGATGGGGACAGATTGTCTGAAAAGATTGTCTCCTCTAACAGATGGGGTGAATGGAGTGCTGTGGTCCTTAACCAAAAAACCATTGAGGCCTAAGAAACTAAAATCACAAAACAGCAATATAAATGAATGTCACACCGTTGCCAAAACAAATGATGCTGTGGAGGTATATCTCCAGAATAGCTGCATACCTAGTGTCACTGTTATATTAATGTGTCAAGACAAAATGCAGAGCGACAATGAAAAACTACCAGTACAAATATACTTGGACCCAAGGAAAAATTGGCAGACTGCCATAGATGAGCACACATTACGTTTTTATTTAAAAGAGAAAACATGCAAACAGAATATTACTCCTAAAACAGATTCAGAAAAACACATTACCACTCTGGCAGAAATACACATGGAAGATGAGCAACCATGGGTTCATGTTGGTATAAATGACTATTTTAAAACAATAAAAGCAACTTTAGCGCTTGAACATGAAAGGAGTTTCATTAATGAGAAATTGTTGTAAAAAATAATGGAGAGGGAAGAAATCCCGAGATTTAGGATTAATAACCAATATGTTTCTGGCTTGGACAGTCCAGACTTTGAAAACCGAATTGCAGGCAGATGCATGCTTAAAATTAGCATTGGGCAGAAAACAATTTACCATAATGTATGGATAGTGAGTGGAGCACAAAATGAATTTTACATGGGAAATGACATCATGCACAGAATGTGTATGGTGTTAGATTTCCTTAATCAAAAAATATGGCCACGCCTAGGTGGTCCGGCACCTGAATTTGAAGACAAAAGAAGGGCTTATCATTGTGCACAACTGGTTCCTTATGCAATCGAATTACAAATGAGGAAATATACTATTATTCCTGCATTTACAAAACAGTTTGCAATAACACTGAAATGCAAAAATGGACAGCAGATGAAAGGCTCTGATGCATTTGTATGCCTGAATGAATCCATAAAACAGCAAGGCCTGGATTATGAATACATTCCATTGGTAGATATTGGTGAAGGATCTGTAAAAATTATGGTAAATAATAAAGGTTGTCAGGATATTAATTTAGTGGAAAACTCCCCATTAGGAATGGCCATACAAAAATCACATTATACGGCAGATTTAAATAACATGGTGATTGGAAATAATCCTGAAAAGTATGTAGATGCCAAGGGTGAGTTGCCAGAACACCTGGACTCTCAGCCCAAAGGAATATTTAAAATTCATTCTGTGTATCCTTATGATTCAAATGAAACAGTGTGCTGCCATCAAGAGGATTGCATAATATTTAATTTAAATGAAAATGAAACAGAAAATCAGCCCATTGAAGTGGAAGCTGATATGCCAAAATATTTAAAAGTGGCAGCTTTACAAAAAGACACAGCCACACAGTTAGAGGAAAGCGCCGAGATTCCCTTACCAGAAGATTTTCCAGAATTTTCCAAAATGGTAGAAGAACAGATCTCCTTAGCGAATGCGTGTGAAAGCAATGAAGAGAGGGACAATCTGAGGGAGATATTTATGGAGTTTAAGGGTGTATTTGCAAAAGATGCTTATGATTGTGGTTTAACTGATTTACATGTGGCCACACTACTAGAAGGGTGTAGCAGAAATCCAGTGTTTGTACGCCAGTATAGACTACCGCTGGCATGTTTAGAATCATTGGCAGAGATTATTAAAAATTTGGAATCGCGGGGAATCATCAGGCCCATTCATAGCACATCCAATACACCTATTTTAGGTGTGTTAAAGCCAAATGGTCAATGGCGGCTGTGTGCAGACTTGAGAGAGTTAAATAAAAGAGTACCAGTATCTAGATGGCCACTGCCATTCATTGATCAGGGCCTAGCTCAGATACATGGTTCAAATGTATTTACCACATTAGATCTCACCTCTGGATCTTGGTGCGTGCCATTGGCAGAGGAGATACAACATTTATTTTCCTTTACATTTGACAGGACTCAATATGCCTGGCTTAGAGCTCCGTTCGGGTACATCAATAGTGGGAGTGAATTTGGCATATTTTTGAGAAAGGCCATGCCGGATGCAGCGGAAAGAGGAACAATAGTTTATGTGGACGATGTCCTGATAAAAAATAAAAGCCTGAAAAGCCATTTTGATGAAATATCATGTACTTGGCCAATTGCAGAAAGCAGACGCCAAAGTATCTTTGCAAAAAGCACAATGGTGCAAGAAAAAAGTGAACTTTCTAGGGCATGAAGTGACTGAACATGGGCTAAATCCACAAAAGAAGAAAATAGAGGCCATACAAAGATTAAAAGATCCTACAAATGTGAAAGGAGTAAAAAGTTTATTAGGGATGACAGGCTATAACAGAAAGTTCATTGAAAATTATGCAGAAATCACTCAACCATTGACTAAACTGCTTAAACTGAATACTCCCTGGAAATGGGAAAAAGAGCAGTCTGATGCAGTGGCTAAATTAAAGGAATGTCTTGTAAAGGCACCATGTTTAGCATACCCCATAAAGGACAGGGATTTCTTTATAGAAATAGGTTTTTCTGAACATTGTATGTCAGCAGTGTTATCACAAAAACACGATTTGAATCACAAAACCATTGCATATGCAAGTAAGGCATTTTCCCAAGTTGAAATGAAATTTAATGAATGTGAAAAAGCCCTATTAACCACTGTGTGGGCGCTACAACATTTCCGCCCCATTGTTCAGGGAGAAAAGGTGATTATTGAAACAAATCACCAACCTTTGCAATTTTTAGAGAGTAAAAGAATTAGATCAGGTAATCTAGCGCAATCCAGAATCACTTCATGGACGTTGGCATTACAAGGTTTTCCCGTAGAAGTGAGATATGGACAAAATAAAAAGAACCCAATTGCTCAAGGGTTAGCTGACTTACATGACTGTGCAGCTGAACAAATACCAAATGAAATGGAAGTGGAAACTAGTTTGCAGGAATTTGAACAATCACCACACAAAGCATTTGATGAAAAAACATGCAAGGATTTGCCAACTGTATATGTGGATGGTTGTGCTTTTCACATTGAAAATGACAGTAATAAACAGTTAGTGGCAGGAATAGGAAATGTCTGGTTGAAATGTGAAGGTGTCCCCAGTATAGGGATGAGGATTGGAGATAGGAGCAGTCAGGTGGCGGAATTGGCAGCCATTTATAAAGCAATTGCTACTGCAGTTGATAAAAAGTTCAGTGAAATTGTCCTGGTGACTGATTCTGACTATGCACGGAATAGCTTTGTGGAGTATTTGCCTGGTTGGAAAGCAAGAGGCATGGTTACATACAACAAAAAGCCACTTAAGCATGGAAAAATGATACAAGCCATAGACAAATTGGTGTCAGAGAATAAGTTAACAATATACTGGAGAAAAATTTTTGGGCATTTAAAAACACCAGGAGGGGATAAGCAGGGAAATGATAAGGCAGACCACCTGGCTAAGATTGGGGCTGTGATGGGAGAATTGCTACCTATTGATTATTTAATGGGTGAAATACAAATTGATGCAGTCACATGTTCTAAAGCACCAAAGGAGGTAGATCAACCGGTGGTGCAGTGGAGTCATGACACGCCAGACCAAGATTTGATTGAGGCACAAAAGAATGATCAAATTTTGGGAATCTATTATAATCATTTGATAGATCCCGAACAAAATTCTTTGACAGAAAATGATTGTATGGGAAAAGGAGAGTTGAGGGTGTTATTAAAGAACAAAACACGAATTAGATTACAGGATGGACTCATGATTAGAGAGTCCATAACAGGACAAATACAGTGGGTAGTACCCCTTTCATTCAGAGGACTAATGCTACACCATGCACATGATGCCATAACTGCAGGCCATAGAGGTTCACAAAAAACATTAGAAATACTAAAGGATTATGCTTACTGGCCACATATGTCCCAAGATGTGGAATTATATACTAGAGGATGTCTAGTAGGCGCCCAATTTAAACCTGCTTCACCAATGCATAGAGCACCATTGATGAAAAAAGGCCTAACTCTCCCATGGTCAGATTTGCAAATAGACTATGTAGGTCCTTTAAAAAGGTCGAGCAGGGGACACCGTTATATTTTGAGTGTGGTATGTTTGATGTCGAAGTGGATTGAAAGCATTCCTGCACCAGATTGTAGTGCGCAAACAGCAGCCACATTGCTGGTGAACCATGTGTTTTCAAGGTTTGGGTTGCCACAAAGAATTGAGTCAGACAGAGGAAGTCATTTCACAAGTACTGTAATGAGTAAGGTATGGCAAATACTAGGTGTGAAAAGGAAACTACATATCGCATATCGGGCGGCGTCTTCAGGTACAGTTGAAAGAAGCAATAGGTCTGTTGTGGATATTTTAAAGAAATTTGTGGCAGAAGCAGGTTCCAGCTGGGATTTACGTTTACCGTTGGTTTTGATGGCAATGAGATCAACTCCTGCCAAGGCAACAGGTGTTAGCCCCCATGAGGTCTTGACAGGTAGGAAAATGGTGTTACCACAACACCTACTATACAGAACACATGAGCAGACACTTGTGAGTGCATCCACAGTTCATGAATATATTGATGAACTGAGGAGGCATTTGCAACATGCATTTGCTTTTGTGCAGAGAAATCTGGAAAGAGCTGCTGACAGTGCAAAGTCTTATTATGACAAAAAGACATCAGTAAAGGAATACAGTGTAGGGGATCAGGTGTACAAGTTTCATTTTGGAAAAAGTAAACAGAACAATTCTAAATTTCTAGCAGCCTGGCAGGGGCCATTTCGAATTATAGATAAGGTCTCTCCTGTAGTTTATAAAATTTTGAAAAATGAAGGTGAAACGGCAATAGAGCAGTTTGTCCATGTAAATCAAATCAAACCATGCCATCCCAGACATGAGATCAGGCATCTTGAGCATGTAGAAACAGATAAAGTCCCTTGAACACAAAAAGAGAAAATAAATGGGTACAATCAGGAGGCAGTGACAAAGAAGTTAAAAAGTTGATTGTTATAATGGCACATAAACACTGTAATATATGTAAAAATATATAATATAAAATAAATAAATAAATAAAAATATATAATGGAAGCTCGTGGTTGGTGTGCAGAGAGAAAATGTATTAAATATTGAATGCTGTTTATATGTGCTTGTTTTCTTTTAACTTGTGTTTAATTTAAAAAAAAAAAAAACGAAATATTTTTACCAAGCATGTTTTATTTTTGGCAAAATGGTGAAGTTAGTATTGTGCTATGTACTTAATTTGTTTATTTTCTATTAAATTAACATTATTTGGTCGGAGGTTCCGGGATAAGAGCCCACGGGAGACGATGGAGTCCTGGAGCCCACGTGGACGGATTCCGGGAAAGCCCCAAAGAGGGGTGAAGACCAAGGCTGCAAAGCGATCAGCATTGAAGATGATACCGATGATATGGTTAATGATGATGATATTTGGAGGGATCTTCAAGAATTCAGAAGCACAGGTTGTCATTGAACCCGGACCAGCATCTGGTATCGCGGTGGAAGAGGCACCAGGATTCATCATGAGTGATAGAAGGATGATTTTCCAAAATATATACATACCATTGAATCCTGAGATTTTGATTGAAAAACACTTGAACAATACCGGAATTAAGATTGAACAGACTAAAGAGTGGCTGGAAATAAGAAAAGAGGACACTAAGCAGTCAATAAGAGATATATTAATGCAATTGGAAAAAACATTTGTGAATTCAGCAGACATTAAGAAGAAGAGAGGAAAGAGAGGTGCGGTGATGCTCGCGATATCAATGGTAATGTCTATAGTTGGAGCCATAATAGGTACCACAATATCAACAGCCAATTCTATTTCGGTAGGAACACTGAGTACTAAAGCGCAACAACTGAGTATTGACCTAGAAATATGATGCCATAACTGCAGGCCATAGAGGTTCACAAAAAACATTAGAAATACTAAAGGAAAACATTAGATGGAATTAGAGGGGGACTGGATGAACAAGTAAGATTCATAAATGAAACTGCAATCATTCTAAATGAACAAGTGGATGTAATGCAACGGGCGACTAAAATAATATTTAAGCATGACAGAACTTTAAATGAAATATTGAACATAATGAGTCCTGTTGATAGACTATTAACGAATTATATGAGAGAAGTTCAAACTGCAGTTTCACAATTGATTCAAGGACATATCCCCTTGTATTTTGTTTCGCAGGATATTATTCGTCAAATGATAGAAAGATTGACTAGGAGGAAAATTGATATAATAGAGGTAAAAATTGCATTCGAAATGGTTAATGCAATGCCATTATATGTGGACTTGGAAAGACTAGAGGTCGGATTTTTGCTATGCATCCCATATGTAGCCCCTGAACTTATTTATCAAACGAAGTGGGTACACAACGTGGGATTTTGGCAAGAGGACAAATTTATTAAGATTATGACTCCAGAAGTCGTGGCATTTCAGTCATGGGAACCTGAAGTTTATTTATTACCAAGCCTGGAAACATGTGTAAAATTTAAAGAACAAAATTATATGTGTCCACGTAAACCGTTTGTTCCTGATGCCACAGATGCTATTTGTGGTTTGAAATCTGACCCAAGTATATCAGAGGGATGTGAAGTGATTATTAGCAATATGGGGAGTGAAGACATGGCATAGGGTAAGATGGTCAGAGGTAAATGGTTGATCAGCACCTGTTTAAAGAACATGATGGTAGTACATTTAAACCATGGAACATACGTGGTTAAACAGGTGAAATATAATGTTTTTTATTTACAGGTTCCAAAGGATACAATTGTGTCAATTGGGGGGTTAACATTGTTTCATGTAACAAATGATGTTTGGGAAAGCCAAGTGGAAAATATCAATTTTTTTCAAAGGGATACTTTTCCAATAGACCCGGATGTGGAATATTTATTGAATCACAAAGAAAGACATGTTATAAAAATGAATTTGAGAAAAAACAATATTACAATTAGTAATCTGGGGATAATAGAAGTGGAAAGATTTAATTGGGGAACCTGGGGGGAACGCTCAATAGTGGGTTTGGCTGTCCTGGTGCTAATCATGGGTGGATGGTTGATTGTGCTATCAGTAAAAATGAAAATGTTACTGATTTTACTAGCTACGTCCGGAAGAGAGAGATATCCCAATACACATGCATTTTAAAAGAAAAAAGAAAGAACAAGTTGTTTTTAGGAATTGGCTTGGATTGTAGCCAAGTTCTAAAAACAAAAGGAGGGTATGTAAGGATATTTGGTGTGTTACAGCACAGAGTACAGCACTACTGCACAGGTAGCAATTTTTTTTTATGCAGCACCACCACATGGGTGCGGTGCATTGCTATATGTGTTACCAGATTAACATGGAAAGACAGGCTATTCAGTCAAAAACGATTTTAACATATAAGATGCAAATCTATTTTTACAGTTAAAAGCACACGTGCACATTCAAAAATGCACACCTGAAATGCCTATGGTGCAAGAGACACATTTGAAAATTAATAACTAACATTATTCATAACTAACCTGACTAATACAACTGCATTTAACATAACCCACTAATAAAAATGTGTCTCCACTGCAGAAATAGGCCTACTCTGAAAGTGAACTTTTAAACGCACATTCATTTTTTTCTTTTTCTCTGCTGCTCTGTTCACATAACTCAGGAAGCCAAGGGCTCGAAGATACAGGAAATCAGTTGGTTACAAATGGTTACTGTAAAAAGGAGCCATTGTGTAGAGAGGGAGGAGATGGCATGATTAATTTCTGATTGGAGCAGCGTCATAGCAAGTATCATGCTAGAGGCAGTGATGAGGGTTTTGCTGGGGGGAGTTTGAAGAGAGGGGAAGGACAGTCGGGATTTGGAGAGCTGGGAGAAGGACCTGTTTTCCTGGTTGGAGCATTTCTGATGAAAAAGCTGAGAGTTCCAGGCAATAACCCCGGTTTGAGAACGAAAGACGCTTGTTTTCACCGGGGTTAATCTTCAAGGGAGCCACATTCAGAAAGAGAACAGCTGAAGAAAACTCAGGCTGAACAGATAAGGTAATTACAGAAGTGTGGGGGCTGAGTGTGTACGAGAATATTCAGTCAGTGTAGGAAAGGAGATTCCTGTGCTTTAATCACATGTTAATGTTGCAAATTGAGTTCTTGTCTCCGCCACTCTCTTTTCAGTGTATCACAGACAATGCTGTTACTGTGCTATTTTATTTATTTCTTTTAAGAGTGAGATCGTGTTTAAATGCAACTTTTATAATACAGAAAAATATTTGAAAGCAGACGGGTGGTGTGTTTTATATTTACCAATACAGTGCTGATGATGTGGGGAGATTTTTAAACAGTGCAATTGTCATTTTAAGACAGATGTGTGCATGATCATATTCAGTAGGGACAGTTGTGAGTGACTGTTTGTAGCATAGCTCGTTGGAGGTACATGAGCCAACGGGAAGAGAGACTCTCTGGACATAGTTCCCTACCGTATATAAGGTAGTGTAAATTACCACAAAATTACCACATATAGCGCTCTGTCGTAAATAAGTCAGTGAGATCGCCCATGGTGGCACACTAACACTAACAATGAAAATGTGGTATTCCTGAAATGTAGGCCTGAGGTTTCTCTAGTAATCACAAGAACAATCTAAACAAAAACAAGGGATTCTGGATACTGGGGCCACAAATAGAACAAAGGAATTATGCTCGCCACTATAACCACGCAAATCAACCACGTTTACCACCTAAATATGTCTGAGCTCTGAAATAACGCACTGTATTATTGTTATGTGTGATCCAATATGAATATAGAGAGTGATTATTGCGAAAGGTATTCTGGCGGTAAGAAAATACTTCAAAGCCCCAAATGTCCACAAAATACCCTAAAGCTGCCCATGTACCCCTTTTTTACATTGACATACCAACACATATACCACAAATTCCCTGTTGCATGATATTTTAAATGTAATTTCTTCTGCATTCCCAAGAATGGGCCTACGCCGTCACCTTCACCTTCCCCTATCACAAAGATTCAGAATAATTTCAAGTTACTTCTCCCACCCCCGCCCCGCCAACTTCTTTTCCCACATGGCATGGTAGTTCAGTATCAATGAACAGTTTATTCAAGGCTCAACTTTTCAGTCTCTAAAGAGCAAAACACTGTAGGACGAATGCTTCCTCACAAGCTAAAACTGAAAGTAGGTGCTGTAATTATGGACTCTGCAATGGAACAAGTTTGACAATTACACGTCTACAAAGACACATCATAGAGGCCTGTGTAATAGATGGAACTTACATACTGTTTTTATACTGCGCATACCTCTGTTTCCATCTGATACTTTAATCCTTTTCATCAAGCATTAATAAGTTGCAGGGACCTACGGCCCCTTCCTGGAAGCGGTCGGTGGTAATTTCGATATTTAAGAAGGGGAACAGAAGTGACCCTATGAATTATTGACTGATATTGACCTTTAAGATATTCTAGAATGGCATATGCTAAGCCGGTAACTGCTAGTTTAGTAAATTTACTGAAACCCTGGCATTTTTCTGTTAACCTAGTGACCCTCTTCCAGAGGAGATTTCCTTTGTATCCCTCTGTGAAAACTTGTAACTAAGGTATCTTTGAGGGAGTTTGATTTGTGATAGGTAATGCTAGGAGATCTGCCAAGTATAGCGTTTTATATTATTGTGGGCCTCAAGAACATTCCAATGTTTCTGGATATGTTGTCTTATTCTATTGGATTTAAAGTTAAAAGTGTAGATTAAATGTGTCTCATCTGAGTTTTCCTTCATCATCTATCTATTTGTAGTGTATGATAATAATTTTACACGAGTGGCAGAGTGTGCCTTCTGAAAGGCATGCTCTATTACCACAGTGGTATAACCTCTACCCCTAAAAATGTACTGGCTTTGGCAAATGCCCTTATATATGTTAATGTATGTAGTTGATTGTGAGTGTTTTTGAGTGCTATTTGCTACTCTATGACCACTTTGGAGAACATGTGGACTGGCAGACTATGCAAATATGGAATTTTGGATGTCCTTGAATAATTTACAGTGAATGTATGATCGACTGATATGTATGCTCCAACGACTCTAAAAGAGAGTCATCACCAAAATGTCTGCCATGTCAGTGTACCAGCTCATCAGTTGAGGAAGCCAAAGGTAGGGGATAGTATTGTGAGGGTGGTCCAATCATAGTCAGCATCGGGGAAAGATGGTACATTAGGTATCCCCTTTGGAACTAGAGAAAATGTTAACAAATTATATTATTTCCGGATGCAGAAAACAAGCAAATTCGGACCCCTCCAAATGATATCCCTGCCCACTCCATTTCTGTAGAACTTAAGTTGAAGCTCATCCAAGTTTCGCCTTCTTCAACAGGTAAGAATCATCTAATGGTCTTTTCCCAAGGATGTTGTTTTGGTTTGGATTCTTTTTGGCACATTTCCTGTGGGTTGAAGTTGCAAATATAAATGAGGGTGCTTTAGATATATTATAGCCATGTTCAATAAACAAGTTGGCTCAATATTATTATAGGTATACCCACTTAAGACATACGTTCTTGAAAAACAAACCAAATTTAGGATAGGAATTATTGACAGATGTTGTATGTAAATGTGAATGAAAAGTGATGCCTGTTGAATTGCAAAGCATTACAAGTAAACATGCACTGACAAACAACACGGAGTGCACTATGCTAGCCTTGAATTTGATACCTTTAAAACATATTCCTAGATACATCATTTTAGCCCTTGTTAATCAGAACAGATCATGCAAGCAGAACATTTGAAACCGTCAGGTTTGCTGCCTTATAATGGTGCGGCTGGCTTATGCCTAATACCAGAATAGCCATTCCTCAGAGATGTGTTATGGTTGGGCGAGTGGTGACGGAAAAACGGAACCTTTATTATTAAGCGATTGAATATGCAATTTTAAATAGATGTAAAATGAAATCAGTTTTCATGGTTGACTCTTCCATATTGAGTTAAAACGTTTGGTGTTAGGGAAAATATCTGATATCTAATGAGGTGATGATTTCCCATTTGAGAAGAATCACAAAGTTTTCAATATTATTGTACGAACATGTGCAACAAGCTTTCGTTTTAGACCTGACTGCAGGGGTGTAACACCACTATGGGTAGAAGAAATGAAATGAAGTGAACTGATATTTTATTTATATCACGCTAATACGCAAGTGTTTCAGAGCGCGACCAGGCAAAGGGAGGGGAACAGGGGAGAACAAAAACAACGATCTTACTAGGCCGGGTGACATTGAGAACGTGAAAGTGCATGGGAAAGTGAAAAGGGGAAATGTGCATGGGAGGGAGGAGAGTTGGAAAGTGCGGAACAGAGGAGAGTACCGAATAAATAAATAAGAAAATTAAATAAATAAAGGTGGTAGTGCAGCCAACAAGTGGCAAGTGCTAGGTTAAGCAGATAGGGTATATCTGATAAGTGCAGAAAAGAAGTGGGTGGGGGACTGTATGGGTACAGCTACAGACCCCAGTGCAAGGGGTGGCCTTGAGGCAATGCAGTAGGGTGGCAGGGTGAGCAGGTACCTGGGCCTGAAGGACAGAGGGTGGCCAGGTGCACGGTGCGAGAGAGAAAACAGATCAGCAGGGGAGAAGAGGGACAAAGGAAGAAGCAAAGAAGAAGGTCTTGAGGTGCTTCCGGAGATGGTTCTCCTCAAGTTTCAAGGTGGCAGGGAGGCTGTTCCAAAGGGAGACCCCAGCCGAAGACAGAGATCTACCCCCAGCTTGTTTATTTGAAAAACAACTGACCCTGAGGGAGTTAGAGGTAGAGGAGCGAAGAGTTCGAGAGGGGAGGTATTTGCGGAGGGATAGCTGGAGGTATTTTGGACCCAGGCCCCAGAAAGCCTTGTGGACAATGCAGAGGGTTTTAAATTTAATCCTTGCTTCCACTGGGAGCCAATGAAGGGATTTCAGAGCTGCAGATATACGATCCCAGGGCGTTAGGCCAAGGACACGTCTTGCAGTCCCGTTCTGGATTAGTTGTAAAAGGCAGAGGTTGGAGGCAGTTAGATTTAGAAAGAGGCTGTTACAGTAGTCCAACCTAGAGAGAACCAGAGCTTGGGAGACAGTAAGCTTCTGAGGGAAGGAGAGGAAAGGCAGAGTACCTCTGAGGAGGTGCAGCAGGAAGTTTGACTTTTTAGAGATGTCAGAGATGTGTGCGAAGGAAAAGTGTGGAGTCAAAGATGACTCCAAGGTTCTTGGCCTCGCAGGGAGGGCTAGGAGGAAAGCCAAGGGAGGCCGGCCAGAGGGTAAGGGGAAAAGATGGTGAAGGTGTACCAATGAGGAGGATCTCAGTCTTGTTGGCATTTAGACAGAGATCGTTGGCGGCACACCAATTTTGAATGGTGATTAGGCAATCAGAGATGAAGGAAGGAGAGGAGGTGGCTGAAGGAAGCCTGAAAATGAGTTGGGTGTCATCAGCATAGCACTGGAAATTAGAGCAGAAAATGGAAATGCAGAAGGTGAGAGTTGCCAGGTATTGGTTAAAAACCCATGACGAGAGGTTAGACCACTGGGGAACAACACAGGTAGAAAGGGAGATAGAAGATAATAAGGACCCAAGTTGTACCTCGAAGGGTAGATTAGAGAGGAATTAGGTCAGCCCGACCAGTGCCTGATCTATGTTACCCAGGTTGTCACCGATACAGTTGAGCAGGGTGGTATGGTTGACTGTGTCGAAAGCAGAGGAGAGATCATGCAGGATGAGGACAGAGGGAATGTTAGAGTCAAGGTTGGGGAGCAGATCTTCATGGATGTTCATGAGAGCAGTGTCCGTGCTTCTGGCAGCTCTGAAGCCAGATGGGTGATCATAGAGAGAACCAACAGAATCAGAATGAAGGTTATGCACAGAGATGGGCAACTTTTCCAGGAGTTTACCCAAAAAGGGTGTAATGTAAATTGTACCATAGTTAGCTGGACAAGAAGGATCAGCTGTGGGTTTCTTAAGAAGAGGGTGCACAAGGGAGTGCTTCAGAGGGTAGGGGAAAGATCCAGAGGCAAAGGAGGGGTTGCATAAATCAGCAAAGGCCAGAGCAAGGGTATATATGTGGTCCTTAATGGTTTTAAAGGAACAGGGATGTGCCTTTTTTGATGAGGCTTTCATGGATCAGACTTGTCTAGCAACCTCATCAGGGGAGAAAAGAGGAAAGGAGGAGAAAGTGGGTGAGGGGGTAGCTGAAGGAGGCTCAGCAGGCAGAGAAGGAGGGGGGAGAGTAAGGGGAGCAGAGGAGAGGGTGGACAAGATGTCCTGGGTTTTAGAGACAAAGTGAAAGGCAAGGGAATTGTAAAGAGCCTGGGAGACGAGAGGCGGGGTGGGGACTACAGCAGGTTGACCAGTTCCTTACAGATTTTAAGGAGTTGTGAGATGCCGCAGAGACACAGGCTTGAATGTAGATTATCTCCTTGGTGCAGACAGAGAGTCGGTATTGCCTTTGGAGAAGGCGGAAGGCCAGTTTGTCAGAGGATGAACAAGAAGCCCTCCATTTCCTCCCATCCGCCCTGCACTTACTTTTAAGTGTAGCTAGGTCAGAGTGCAAGCAGGGTCCAGGATAAGAGTAGGGAAGAAGGGTGCCGCCTGAGTGCCACGTTGCACAGTAAACCAGTATGCTTTATTTGCATGGGGGACTCTGCTGCTGCCTCTCACTAGGGGCATGTCCACCATTATGCATTTTCTTTTATATGCATAGCCCCTTGGCTCTGCAATAAATGTAGTACAACGTAATGAGAGGTGTTGAAAATACTGCATCCATCCTAAATTCTGGTGTGAGAAGGCAACCTCAGCACAGTTGGTCTTCAGACATTAAAGAAAAGAAAATTCAATCTAGTATTAAATATTGATTCAAAAATATGCAATGGTTGCCTAATTGTCCGCAGATAAAGGAGGAGCCCTAGTATTACTGAATACGAGTGACTATGATGAAGAGTGCCTTAGGCAACTTAGTGACAGTAACACCTATGCTATACTTGAAATAGATCCCACGGAAGTAATCCGTTGCAACTTGGAAAAATTCCGTGAAAGGGCTGAAGAACTCGAATGGATTAATCATAACACAAAGAAATTTTTGATGAACACACATCCCAAGATTCCACATTTCTATACTCTTCCAAAGATCCATAAAGACATGCAGAAACCCCCAGGAAGACCAATAGTGGCGGGGATCAACAGCATTCTTGAACCACTTGGCAAATACATTGATTATTTTTTACAGCCATTAATTCAGAAAACGAGCACTTACATCAAAGACCCTACACATTTCCTACAGTATTTACGTAGCATCGCATTTGACAACAACAACATCTGCTTCACGGTGGATGTGAAAAGCCTATATACTTCAATCCCCCATGATCTCGGCAGATAAGCAGTGTAGTGGATGCTTTTGAAAGAGGGAGATATAGCTGCACAAAAAGAATTTATCATGGGACTTCTTGAATTTATCATCAATAACTCATACTTCCAATACAAGAATTCATATTATCTACAAGTTGCAGGTACAGCCATGGGGGCAACCATGGCCCCTTCATATGCAAACTCATTCATGCATAAATTTGAAACAGAATATGTCCTATCAAATCACCTGTGGAATCAAGATCTTATTATTTGGATTAGATATATCGATGATATTTTTGGTATCTGGAAGAGCACAGAAGTACGCCTTTTAGAACTTTTCGGATATATCAACAGTATAGACCCTAGGATACAGTTTACATATGAATACTCACAGAAATAAATCCACTTTCTAGATGTGGAGATTAACATCACACAAACTGAATATCAGACAACTTTCCATCGGAAGAGCACGGACAGGAACTGTTTGTTACAACGACTTAGTTTTCACCAACCAAGTTTGATTAGAAATCTACCCTATAGCCAAATGCTTAGAGTTAAAAGAATTGTCAGCAACCAAAGTGAATATGAAGTAGCAGTTAAAGCAATGGGCAGCAAATTTCTTGCACGAGGCTACTCACAAGAAGAAATTGCATCGGCAGAAGCACGGACAATTACACAGAATCGAGAAGATCTACTCAAACCAAGGGAAACCAAGAAAGATACTTCACCTCCACTAGTCTTTGTTTCCAAATATTCACGCCAAAGTAATCGCATTAAGGCAATTATAAAGAAAAATTGGAACACTGTCACATGCGATAAAAGGGTTGAACATCTATTTAAAGAAACTCCCATGTTTGCCTACCAAAGGAGCTCCAACCTCAAAGACAGATTGGTTCACACAAGACCACCACAGAAAAAGAAGAACACAGACCGAATAGGTACATTCCCCTGTTTGAACTGCAGTAACTGCAGCTATATCATGAAAGGAGAAACAATCAATCATCCCTATACTGGATAGAAGATAAAATTAAAATGCTATGCAACATGTGACACTCCAGGAATCATATATGGGATCAAATGCCCATGCGGATTGTATTATGTTGGACAAACGCAACGTACTGCCAAAATGAGTTGGAACAAACACAGATTGTGTATTAGGAACAATACTGTAAGCTCGGCGGTGGCAAGACATTGGCAGAACAAACAACACAATTTGGCACAGATAAAATTTGTGATCTTGGAGAGGGTCCAAAAAAGAGAGAAACATGAGGATTTGCAGAAAAGACTGGATCAACGTGAGACGTTTTGGATTGATAGAGTGAATTCTCTCACCCCAAAAGGAATGAATGAAGATATCAATTATATGTGTTTCCTGTAATAAACACAACCAGATGTTGCTTCGGGACGGACATTCTGGGAGGCAGTATCAATCACATGTGTTTTCTCTAATTTGGACAACAAGTGCATATCTGCAGCTCCCAACTGTAGCACTGCGCAGCAGAACATTGTAGATGCAATTTTTTGCAATTTTTTTGCAAAGAAATTTTGTTCCATACACAGCATTATCATAACGGACAGCAGATGTATTCCGGCTATTGCTACACGCTCTTCCCTTAATTAAGATGTTCCTTTTTTGATTAGCGTTTGCAATTTGTTTTAAACATTAATATTCTCCTTTCTTATTTCTTATGTTTAAATTTTTGATTACTGGATCCAGGATCTTAGATCACAGAATGAAGTGATCGTATATACACTAACATTTGCTTACAGTAAAACATACTTTTTCTTTAACGCTCTTTGATACGGATCGCCATGGCAACAATCCCTCCCCTCTGCAACCCTGCAGGGAGGTGGGACCCGAGGCGTACGTGCGGCAGCACTCGCGCTGCTCAGCGTCACCCCGCCCACGTTCCTATGGTGATCTTAGATAGCGTCTGAGTTTGCGCGCATTATACTTTCGCTTTCAACGCGATCGGTTCTACGTGCAAGCTCTGCACACAAAGGTAAGACACTCTTCAGTGTGAAGATATTGGTTATATGTAATTGAACAGATAGAAGCACTTAGACTCGCTTACTGTTAATCAACAGGAATGTTGGAGACAACTATTGAGAAAACCGATACGAGAGGATAACCAATTCAAAGCAGGTATAGATTGCCGTAGGTTGGGAATAGTTAAACACTGGAAATATATAGTTGTTTAACATTATTGACATACTTTCCATTTATTTTCTCCCTTGTTCACTCACACGGATCCACCTGGGGGTATGTGCTTTATCTGTTTTTGCATTATCTTTGAAAACATTGATATATGGTTTGTGTTGAAATACAGTATTGCTATATGAATGATTAGTTGTTGGTATATTCACTAAAGCATGGCCCTGACGATGGTCATAGACCGAAATGCATTGGCATATGTGCTTACTGATGAAACAACCTCCGTTTTTCGAAGTTGCCTCACTGTATGAAAATTAAATTGGCGATACTAAACCTAGAAATGTGAATAAAACATTTCTTGTTGAAGAATACATTACAACCATTGCATATTTTTGAATCAATATTTAATACTAGATTGAATTTTTGAGTATAATTTCGCAACCCTGCCAAGGGTCAACTGAGAGCTCTAGCCTCTAGTAAGGAAATGCAACCTTACTTTTCCTCTAAACTGTTCATTGAGATCCGGATGCCATAGGATCTTTTTTCAGACTGGAGCTCCAGGTTAAAACGTCTATAACAATTACAGAATAAGCAATATTACTGTCATCGTAGCAGAAATCTCTGTGGTGCCCGCCGAAACTCTGTACTTATTAAAGAAAAGAAAGCCATTTTAGGGTCCCATAGCATAGCTGGTCCCTTTTCTTTTTGCACCATAGGCTATGTGAGTGAGGAGCAGGGGGAGAAAGTAGATTCATTGCCTAGGAGCGTGGAACTTTTACTTATGAATCAGGCATAAGTATTGATTATGTAGTGTTCACTTTAAATTAAGAAAGAATATTTTGGATCTGTCTTTCATTCTAGAATTGTCATGATCCGTGTGTATACTTATTAACCCACAGTTGGGCCATTGTTCGTATGCATTTATTCATGTATTTTGCTAGTAAGCTGGTTAGTTAATCATTCTATATAATGGCTGCCATGTGAGGAGGCTCCGTTCAAAACAATGTTGAGGTGAGTCATTGTTAATCATTTCCGAGTTTAATTGCACAATACATATCTGTACTTGGAAGGTTGCTTGTATTTTAGGTGTGGACTTTGGGGGTAAATCCCACATTTCACTACAGGTGGAGGCAATACATAAAACAGGTATGTCCAAGTTTAATGTCCGTCCTACGCCTCACCCCAAATTCAGCAAAGAACTCAGGTACTGTTTGAGGTGTGCACCCACCTCCGGCATACCTATAGGCAGCGATGTTTCGAATCATACGAAAGGGGATTCGTTATTAGATATGGCAGCATTAGCCAACCATTAAAGACTAGCCGCACCATACATATCTCTCAGCGAAAAGTGTACTTGATTGTTTCACATGATTTATTTATAGGGACTTTGACTTCCCTGGAACCTTTCTCTGTATTGATATTGAAAATAAGACATTTGTCTAAAATATAGTTTAATGTTAAAATGTTGTATATTCTAGAAATATGTGAGACATTACTATTTCTTTTTGGGGAAAATGTTAACCATATTTTGGAGGAGACACAGCTATGGTTATGTTTCTGAACGTGGTGAATCCAACCTCTGTTCATGAAAGGACCGAACATCATTTTGATGACTGTGGTTTCTTTTCGTTTGACCTCATGAAGTTGAATCGTCCAAACAAAGCCTGCTACATATAAACCTTTTATGGAAAAGAACATGACAATTCACAGTGCAAAAAAGCAGATTTGTTTTGAATGATATTGGAAGCCATTACATTTTAATGACAAGGATAGTATTCTTCATGATTTGATAGCTGATTTGGTCATATAATTAGAGAATGTGTTAGCAAAGTATACTGACGAGACCATTTAGTTTAAGGAGCAGAAAATAGTGTTATTTATCCTGATAAACTTGACAAATTGTGTGATGAAACTGAAAGGATGGCTATGTATTATATGTTCACGTGATAAAAAAAGGTTTTATATAGACAGACCTATCAGCTCCATAGCAGACTCATCTGAGGTTACAGAATGTGAGAACTTAGCACCTGAATAGCTGGACAATTTGGATAAGTATTGTGTAGAAAGGCTATTTCCAGTGAAAATACATACAGTTAGAATGGAGAGACAGGCTAGTAGCAAAGGGGAGTAATTCCTGGCCTTAATCATATGCTCCTATTACTCCTATTACTACCCGGTTGCAGGAAAAGAATAATTGTTCTCTAAGATCAATATGGTAATTAATTAATTATAGTTGCTGTCAGATTTTAACAGTATGCAAGACATGCATGAAAAGAAAACAGTCTGTTTTAATTATATGTCTGGCTCTTTAAATATTATTGAACTGATGGAATAATGAATGCATGTGGCCAAACCGAGACACCTTCATTATCGTCTCAAAATTGCCATCCAATCCCAGAAATACTGAGATTTCAGGAAGCACAGACCTTCTTCACCATCTTGCATAAGTATCATCTTTGCTGCCAGGGAGCTTTGCGTCTATGTGTTAATAGATTCCCTCATGCAAAAGGTATTTGTAACAAATCCACTTTGATCAACTTCGGCAAAACAACTGTAGTCCCGCAACCACTCCCGTGGCCCCTCTTCCTTGGCAATCCCTCCTACCTCCATCACAGAAAAACCCTTGGCTTCACAATGGCCTAACCCTGTCCCACCAGATCAATAATGTAGCCAAATCCTGCCACTAACACATCAGACTTCTGAAACACATCTTCCCTTATCTCACCTTCGCCAAAAGACTGGCTTCTGTTATCTCCATTTTCATGTCCAGACTAGACTATATGAACTACATCTACCTGAATGCACTGGACTACCACTTAAACTCCAAAGAGTCCAAAAACTCAGCTGCTAGACTCCGCCTTGCACTTGGTAGAAGGGGCCACATCTCGCCTGCTCTCTGCACCCTCCACTGGCTGCCTATCGGATGAAGGGCCACGTTCAAAACCTTAAGCATCACCCACGAGCAGTGCACAAGGCCAGCACAACATACCTCCAAGAGAAGAATGTTCCCTACCTCCCAACTCGCACCCTACAGTCAAACACGTCCCACCTACCGGTGATCCCATCCTCCAGCTCAGCCAGGTTTGGATTGTCAGCCCACTCTAGTTTAGCACCAACTCTGTGGAATTCACCACCTGCCTATAAACAACGCAAGCAGGACTACATGGCCTCCATAAAGCGTTAAAACATGGCTTTTCCCAAAACAGTGTACAGGACCGTATAAGGCCACAAATCCATTCACCAATGGCCAGAATTCTGATAGAATCTGCATTACTCAAAACACAGCATCAGTTAGGGCCATGAAAGCCGGCTAACTAATTTAAGAGACAGTGGAGACAGTGTAAGGCATGGAAGTCGGCCTATAGACCAGAGGGTTTAAAGCCCAGGCAGCAGAGGACTCTACGCTCCCAGCTCGACCACCAAGGCATTGCAGGTAGTATATGATCAAGAGAGGCAAACGGGGTTTACCTAGGAATGAGAGCCAAGAACCGCCCACCGGACGAATAAATATGCTCTGATGGACTCTCTGGAAAATCATGCAATAATGCAGGAAATACCCACCCTCCCACCTCAAACTTCCACTAGGGACCCGGAAAATTGGCGCTTTGAGTCGTACAACAAGGCGTCTGGAAATAGTCTGCCCAACTGAGCTAACACATTATACCCTCACCGGCCAGAATATACCTCTCGGAAATCCACTACCACGAAACCACCAGGACAGACACGGCTGGCACATTGATCTCCAAAAGCAGTCCAGGAATATGGGCCTCTGACTGATTACAACAGTCACTCATTCCTACCAATATGCTCACTCTCCACTTTGCATCAACAAACAATAGATCACAGCTACACCACTCAATCAATTTGGCTAGCTGCACACATACCTACATTTCTCCAGAAAACACCTCAATAGCCTGGTACAATGCAGACTAAAATCAGCCTAATTTCACACATACACTCCTGCACAAGGCCCACAGCAGCCAGAATGCAGACTCAGAGACCACACTCCTTGCCACAACAGTACACTGATCTCTCACATCCACCGCACCACACCAGGCAGTAGCATGCAGCCAACCCACACAAAGCACTCTGACCGCACACATACCAAGTGCACCCAAGCATTATATGCTACTGTACTCTCTTCACTGACAGGGACTGCGGTTCCTAAGGGTGTTCAACCCACAGCGCTTTCAGATCATACCAATTGTACATAAGGCACTATACAAATGCACCATAACATAACATAACATCAAGTGCCTGCCAAGACATCATTGATATTATTTATAACTTGAACATTTATATGTTTAAAATGTGTTATTTTACCTACTCTGGTATTCCCATGGTAAGGAAAACAACAACCCCTTTTCCTTCAGTAATAACTGTTTTGTGCTATTAGTTGTTGGCACAAGCATGTAACATAGGCCTGTCGATTGAATACTTTTTGAAGAGATCAGTACTTAAATATATGATTTGCGAAATCCCTGCACAATCTGTACATGAGGTGGATAATAATAGTTTATCATCATTAAAGACAGGAAACTTGACTTAAATCAGATCGGAACCCATAAAAACAATGGGGGTTTGTGACAAAATGACTTCTGCTCTGCAGGAGTACACGGGTGAGTAGTGGCTAAACTGCCCACTCAGCACCCACTCTGTTGCAAACCAACAGTGATCCAGGGGTGTGAATGTGAGACAATATCAAATCAAAAAGCAACAGTACACTATTCCAAAACAAAAGGCTGTCCAATCAAGGTTTTATAAAAAGATAAACTTTAATTGAACAAATGAATCAGACAATTAACTGTAAAAACAGTATCAAAAACCCAGCCCATATAAAAGAAGACAGCAGATGCAAAGCTGATATGTATCAGCATTCTCAATACTTTGTTAGGGAAAAAAACAAGTGTGAACTGCAGTAATGTGTAAAAAAGGATATGTCTTGCTTGAAAAAGGTACAAAAGGGATTTAACCAGTCTGTAGGGCCCCAAAAAGTGGACCAGGGGGGCAGGGTACACTTTGAAGAGCACCTGCTTCCAATTTTAGGCAGTCTGATGGTATCGAGCCAGGCTTTGAGGTGCTGTTCATGAAGTTTGAACCAGGTTTTGGTGTGGCAAGTCTTGCTTCTTCATTCAGGGAGCTGGTGCTGAGTCGGTTCAAAGCGGGCACTCAGTTCAGTTCGGATGTGGCGTTCAAGCAATGCAGAGTGGATGGCTCACAAGGGTCAGTTTGAATGTAGTCTGTTCAAAAAATGGTTAAACCTACTCGAACAGGTCAGCATGTGATGCAATGATGCATGGGTTCAAATGAAGGTGAGGCGGTTTGAATCTGTGATCCTAGTGGTCAGGTGCAGTGTTCGAAGAGGTGTTTTTTTATCGAATTTGTCCTCAGGGACAAGCTGGTTGCCTTGTTCCAGCGAAACATGTGACATTGCCTGCTTCACAGTTGCGGTTAAAAAATGAAGCAAGTGCCAAAAGCAGCAAAAGGGGGTCCTTTTGGTTGGAGTGTGGTAAACACGATTTGAATGTGGTTTCAATGGTTTCATATGATGTAAACAGGGCCTTAGGATGCTGTGAGACCCAATGCAAGGGGGCTCAATGATAAGGTGAGCCCTTCTTAGTCTCTGTGCTCCCAACCTAAGCAGGTTTGAAAGCAGAGTGGTAGGTATTCAGAAGAGACCTCCCCATTGTGCCCAGAGAGTGGTTAGGGACCAGAGCCTGCCTCTGCCGTGGAGCACTCCTTCTTCACCTCAAAGGCTGTGTGCTTTGGAAAGACAATTTTCCCAAAAGAGGTCACATGAATTCTTCCTTATGTCATTGATGGTCCAAAAGTGAATCAAAGAAGTAGTGGGAGACCCCTTTTTATGGGCATAATGCCACACAGGATTGGATGAAAACAAGCCTGCTTTAAGGAGTCCAATCCCTATCCTTGTGACAAGTGTTCCTTGCCTTCTGATGTCATACCCAGAGTTCCTTGAAGTGCAGGAGTTTTGGGGGTATAGGAAGTAAAGAGAAGCCAACAGAAAATCAAGATGGAGGAACATGTTCTTCTTTGTGCTCAGCTCAATTTGTCTGTGTTAACCCACGCCTTCTCTAACCATCTACTACCAAGGTTGTCTGGTGTCTAGCCCCCTTGTGTGAGGCAGGCGTTTGTTATGTACTTGCCTCTTTGAAGCCAGCTATGCTTACCAGGTGTTTACAGCTAGGAGATTCCAGGACTGCAAATGAGGGGTTACCTATCACCCTAGAGAAGCAACCAAGCCATGCATCTCACCATTTTTCTCATTCACTGAAATACAGATTGGCAGGAGCCTGAAATCCATCCAGCCTCATATAGATGCCTGTGCTCACTGGATGACACTGGTATGCTACAATCAGAAGTCAGCCCAATCAAATGGCATGGTCACACATCATCTCTGACTCCCCATTCAGTGGGCTGACAGGGCGGACTCCCGTACCTGAGAGGTTAATAAACCAACATTCCCAGACTTCCATACACATGTGTCAGTCTCAGTTGATGATTGTGGATGATGCAATCTTCACTTGCAGATGTGCAACCCATAAAGATGTTGTGCATGCATGTCCTTCACATACCCCCAACATGATAATCTGCCATATGTACCTTTCAGAGCACTTGTCACCAACTCACATTGCATGCACACAAGTGCACTAACTCACCAAGAACTGACAGTGCACATACACATGTTTTCCCGTTCACAGATGTCTGCCATCGCTTATACACAGCATTGACTGGTGGCTGAATGTCAGTGCAGATCAGTGCAATGTGCATGCTGTGTACCGAAGGGAGTACCTGTAGTCATGGATACTCATGCACAACTCACATACACTATGCAGCAGTGCACCCCATGGGTGCTCACCAGTAGTTTCCAGATGGGTTTGCCAGTCAAGGATATGGGTTTGGACCTATGAGTAGAACCTGTCAAGGTCCCAGAGCTAAAGGGGTGACATTCGATGGTAGCCCGCTCGGTGCACCTCCATGGAGGCACCACCCTTGAGGACTGCATTTGCCTTATTATGGCTCCAGTCCTTGAGGTCCTCCCAGCGCTTCTTTGCAGTCTTCACGGAATGGACTGCCACCCCCACCATGTTGATGGCAGCCATGATGTGTTCCCAGATCTGATGATGTCATCTGTCCCGAGCTGCGTTGACGGCTTGAAGAGGAATTCAAAATGTGTCAGGACCCGACTGTCAGATTTCGCCAGCATCAGTCTCTCTGGCTGAGATGTAAGATGTATCTTACCCATTGATTTTGAGTTTCTTTATGTACGAACCAGTAAAACTTTCCATAATGGAGCTTCATTAATGTATATATAGTGAACATTAATTGACAATTACATTGTCTCATGTGTGCCCTGAGTCTTGCCCTTCAATGTCTTTGAAGGACCTTTTCTCTATACTGGTGGAGATCGAGACTGCCTTTCCAAATGTGACGCTCTGCATTCACTGTGGATGCCCATCCCAAGATGGCTGCTGCTGCAAGGACACTTGCAGCAACACCCACAGACCAGAAGCGTTCCAGTTCCCGTTCGCTTCACTTTAAATCAGCTGTTTACTGGTAAGCCAGTGCCTAGCAACTGTTATCCTCATTGCACTGGGGCTGTTTATTTTCCTGCCTTGCTTGCTCTTGTTCTCTCACGCCAATTCCATCGGCGCTCCTTCTTCCTACCTGAACTTCCTTAGTCCTCCTGACCACTCCTCTCTTCCTTTCCTTCCTTGCTGTGCCCGTTGCCTCCATCTTTCGGATTCAGGCATGGAGTTCCTCTGAATTGCTCCATCCACTTTGTCTGACTGGACTGCCACACTCTTGAAGAAATACACAAGGTTTTTTTCCTCTATTGAGGTTTTCCTGTGTTTCGGGCTGTTACTCTGGAGGAGGCCCCCTGTTTCTCTCTCCCTCTAGAATACAGGGTGGCTGCCCAGGAGGACAGACCCTATCTCTACCCGGAGAGGACAAACCAGGGTAAAGAGGTAAGGTGCAAATCTGATAGCTTGTGATGCCCCAAGGCCAATATGGCCAAAATGCAGTTGCTTGTTACTGCAATTCAAACCCTTACTGCTGAAATGCAGACAATAAAAAACGAGAATGCATACTTGTGCCAAGCCCTGCTTAACAGAGATGCCTTGTATTGTATTGTATAATGATTCATACAATAATCTCTGGGTCTCACATGGTTGACCCCCAAGTGGAAATATACTCTGGGGATCCTAAAAAACGTAAGGAATTCCTCGACGCCCGCACTGTAGTTTTCTCATTTAGGCAAGCCTCCTTTCAGAGCGATAGATCAAATGCCGTTTTTTGTTAACCCATGTAATTGGCAGTGCCCTGGCATGGGCTTCCCCTTTAGTGACTGCTGAAGATGATCTTCTGGATACTGATATTGCCTTCATAGTAGCCTTAAAAAAACTACTTTGACCGATCAGATTTGTCATACACTGCCCAGGAGTCTCTATTGAACTTCCACCAGGGGAATTTGGACCTTTTGTCTTATACTACCTGATTTAAGAAGATCACCCAAGAAACTGCTTGGCCTGAAGAGACCCGTTACATGTTCTTCCAGAGAGGGTGCTCAGAAGAACTAAAGGACGGGACAAAATGGCAAGGGTTTCTAGATCCCCTCCTTTCGACCAACTCACCAAGTTAGTTTTGCAGATTGACTTTCGTATTCATGAGATAAGGACTGAAAGATGAAAGAATAAATCCATGGTTCAACGTTCCTCACTTCCCTTGGCAGTCAATGTGCCTTCTGAAATTGGCGAACCAATGCAAATCGGTACTGCCTGCGGTCCTCTTTCTAAGGAAGAAAAGACATGCAGAAGAACCAAGGGCTTATGCCTGTATTATTTTTTTGTCATCTCACCTATTGAGGCAATGCCCCTTGGCTCCCCCGTGCCGACAGGGAACTGCCACCTCCTGATTCAGAAGGGACACTGTCTCTGGAACAGAAAGGAAGTCCCACAAAGAATAAAGCTACAACTATACACAACATGCATGAGAACAACAGACTGATAGTCCTTAAAGTACAACTTTGGATCGAAGATGGACCACCCAAGGAAGTTTGTGCCGTGGTCGATTCCGGAGTGGCTGGTGTATTCATGGACCACATATGGGCCAAACAAAATGGTATTCATTGTGTACAAAAGCATATTGCTTTACCTGTGAAAGGAGTAGACAGGACACTCCTGGATGGATTACCCACTGCTTTGACTACTTCAGAACTTAGAATCTAAGTAGCTCAATATCAGTAAACCTTGTCTTTTTATATAATAAAAGCAGCCAATTTTCCTTTGATTCTTTTCATTAGTTCTTGTCAAGCTGTTTTCTCTCCGTCTTCTATTCCAACTCAATGGCCATCTCCGTCTTCTATTCCAACTCAATGGCCATCGCAGTGAAGTACAATGCTTTCAAACAAGTCTGTGAAAGAAACTTCTAAGTTCCTTCCTCCTCACTGTCCCGATGATTGCGCCATATAGTTGTTACCCAATACCACTGTACCGTTCAGTCGTATGTTCATACTATCCCCTTCTGAAAAGACCACCTGCAAGGAGTATCTCCGCAAGAACTTGGAAAGTGGCTTTATTCATGAACTTATCTCCTCTGCAGGGGCCTCCTTATTTTTCGTATCGAAGAAAGACACAACAGAGTTGAGGCTGTGTATCGATTACAGGGGATTGAACTGAATTTCACTAAAAGACAAGTATTCACTGCCCCTAACACCGGACATACTTGAAGCTGTACAAGGAGCTAGAATCTTAACTAAGATTGATCTGCATGGAGCATACCATCTTGTCAGACTAAAAAAAAGGAGATTAGTGGAAAACTGCCTTCCGGACAACATTTGAGCACTATGAGTACTGCGTCCTGCCCTTTGTGTTGGCTAATGCACCAGTGGCTTTTCAGAGATTCATTGGTCATGGATACCTCCTGGAACAAATCAACCAAGGAATGGATGCTACCCAACACTCTCTTCATCTTGGAAATTGAAACCTTCCTTCAAAAGATCCTTTTGCAAATATCGAACACACCTCCTAGTGATCTATTCTGCACTAAGTGGGACATAACTTCCAGGATGGTCTCTACTTTAACAACAGAGACCTTTTCATTCCCACCTCTACCTTATGAAAATAATTGCTCTCCCTAGGACACAATTCTCCAATGGCAGGTCATCAAGGCATCCAGAAAACTCTCAACCTCATTCAACACCAGTCTCGGTGGCCCAGCCTTAAACAGGAAGTACAGGAATACATACACACCTGTGTGGTCTGTGACCAACAGAAAGACCCCAGAACCAAACCTGTGGGCAGACTGCTCCAATTACAATTTCCTAAAGGGCCGTGGAAAAAAATATCCACATACTTCATTGTTGATCCACCCCATCTAACGGTCTTACTGTTATCATGGTAACCATGGGTACGCTTTCTAAGATGGCTCACTTTTCTGATCTTCCTAAATTGCCTTCTGTGATGCTGGAAATGCATCTGAGGGACAGGGCCTCTGAATCCTTGTCCTTTTACTGCTTTTTACCGTGTGTTCTGTTATGTTTTCTGCCCCGGAGTCCATGTGGGACTCCTGGCAGTGCAGCTCTCTCTTTTGGTTTGGTGAACAGACCCATGGGATACCCTTATGGCACCCATGGGTAGGGGTACAACCCTGTGCCCCTAGTGTATGTTTTTGGGCACCTGTGGGTGACCCCAGAGCAGGGTATGGGCTGGTGGCAGCTCCATGCTGAAATTGACAGGTGCTCTGGGTGTCCTCCATTTTGGGACACCCTGGCCCTGCCATTGGGATCTGTTGATTCCTGATAGGAAACAAGATGGCCCCTGTGGCCTCTTGCTTTCTATGGCCTGTTATCTTGTTTTTCCCAAAGTCCTGGGAAGCCCTGTCTCTGTCCCTTCCCCCTGACTGGCTGTTGGGTGGAAGTTCCATGTATGGTATTGTTGTGAAGGCCCAGCTAGACTGATTGGAGCCTTCTCAGTGACTGTATGTTGTGGGTACCTCCTGTGGGTGGGACCTGGGTGAATGGAGTGTGTGACCAATATACACTTCTTGTTGTGGTTGTCTGGTTTCTGGCATGAGAGACAAAGACTGAGACAGCCCTGCCCGAAACTGGCCTGAATAGTGTGTAGTGTTGAATGGCTGGGTACTTGTCCCAATCCACATTCCTTGTTGTGAGTGTCTGGAAGGGAGGAGTGTGGCCTGAATGCACTGTGTGCCTGATTGGCTGACTGACTGCATGAATGCCCTGCAGTATGATTGGCTGCTGAGTGTGTGCCAGCAGCGTGGATGAGAGAGAGGATAGTATATCTGGGGACCTCTCACCACTGGAAAAGAGTTCAGAAGCGTTCAGAAGCTGAGTCTCCACTTAAGAGTAACTGGAACTGCTGATCCTCGACGTCCAGCTGGGAGAAGAAGACTTGCTGTGGCATTTGCTTTGACCGATCCGAAGGCTGTCGAATTCGTCGAGGACTGACCCGAGAGAGGACCTGGTAAGGCGCCCTCTTCCCGTGCTCCGAGGGACCATCGAGCACCGCTCCATCTTCGCCGAAGCGCCCTGGAAGACAGATCCTCGAAAGGCTGTCTACCCGAGACGGGACCGCCGAGGAGATCGAAGTGAAGCACCCGGACATCGACGCCGTCGAAGTCCATTGCCGTCGACCAGGGTTCGCAGGTTTGTGGAACCGCTGGAGGCCCGTCGAAGTTGTGTTGCCCAGCCGTGGGAACCACTTGACGCCGTGCCGCCGACGACCGGAGCCGTCCGCTCCATTGCCTAAGAACATTCAATCGAAGGACTCTCTCGACCGCATCGTCGACCGCTTATCCTGCCGGAGAAAGTCGAGGACGACCAACGCGCCGAGGAGAAACCTGCCGGTGGGTTTCCCGCCACCCGACGACCTCAAAGACTCGGACGACTCGACGCCCTTGCTGGGCTCCCGTCTCTACAATCTTTGCGGTCCAGAACTATTGTCATCGAGGTGCCCCGCACACCTCCGCCTTGCAGGACGCCGACGCCCTGACGCCGACGAGCACCGCTCGAACGAAGCTGCCGCCTCTTCGACATCGTTCTACCTCGTTTGTCGACGGACGTTCGATGCCCCGTGCCTCCCGCTTGAAAGGGAAGGCATTCAAGAAGGGCCGTCGATTCCCCGTCGCCGAACAGCGAGTCCCTCGACGTTTGTCGACGCCTTTTCGAGGAACTCGACTCCACCAGGTATATTGGGGGGGTAAAAATATTATAGGGGAAAACAAGACTTGCAGAGCAATATATGGACTGGGCTTGTGCTATATCTTTCTTTACAGGTTGCCCAGGTGGGGGGATCTCCACACAGAACTGTGCCTAGTGGTAGGGGTCAGTATTCTGCCTATTGCTCAACCATCTTATTTTCTCTCCTCTCTCTATTGCTGGTTTCACTCTATTGGTCTGTGTGACATTGTACAGTATTGTTCATGCACTTCAATGAGATCTAGGGTGGTACCACTTTAGGATTGTAAATATTTGTCATTGTAGATTTTGCCAGAGTACAAAGTGAGTTATCATGATGAATGTACATAACCTTAACTATTGATTATATAAAGACTGTGTTCTAACCAATACAGAGTGTGGATATTCCTTTGTGGGGGCTTGGGGATACACTGTACTTAAGAACCGGCCTGCATCACCTCCTGAGAAGCTAGGCCTTGATTGCTCGACCATTGCTACCGAATAGAGAATCTTGGCTGGGGTCTCCTGTGCCTCTCCCCCACCATATAGGGAGTGGGAGTACAGACACCCCCCACCGGTCGTTGAGATCCGTTCTCTCACACCTTCAGCTGCTCAAATGGCTTTTGTCATTGCGCAGGATGTATTTTGACTCCACGGTCTGCCTGAAACAATTACCTCTGATAGAGGAACACAACATACCTCAACATTTTTGAAACGGGTATGTGTCTCCTTGGGTGTGCAAAGGCTTTTGTCTTCATGTTACAAGGCAGAAAGCAATGCCCAGACCAAAAGACTAAACCAAACCCTTGAGCAGTATCTGTGCTGTTTTGTTTCTGCTACACAGGACAAATAGACAACATTTTTGCTAACAGCCTAGTTTGCATATGATAACGCATTTCATATTTCCTTGAGCATGTCCCCTTTTTTTGGTTTTATGGTTTCCACCCAAAATGATTGCCAATCACTACTGTCAAAGAATCTACCATCCCCACTGTTGATACCCCACTGCAGGACCTACAAATAAAACAACAATTAGCTTTAAATAACCTACATCTTACACAGAAAACAACCAAGCGATTTGCTGATCTTCACTGTTCTGATGCTCAGGAGTACAAGGCAAGAGACAAGGTTTGACTTTCTTCCAAACACATTCCTATCACCTTCATTCCAAGATGTGTTCTCCTCAGCATTCTGGACCATTTACAGTACACAAGGTGCCTCATTACGACCCTGGCTCTAATGAGTTAACGACGCCGTAAAAAGCTGTGGAGCCGTTAACCCATTAGCGCCTGATTACGAGGTCCCTTTGCGGGACCCGACCTTAACGGCTGGTCTCGACCAGCCGTTAAAGTAGGGACCCACAAAGGGACCTTGGTGCTAAGTACGGTACCGCAATTTGCGGTACCGTACTTAGCGCCTTCCCCATTCCCATTGAGCCCTATGGGGCAAAAATGGGAATGGCGAAGGGCCATGGAGGAAGGGGGAATTACCGCCCCGCCAACCTTGTAATGGGGTGATAATTCCCCCTTTCTCCATGGCGGAGTCGGTAAGTTACCGGCATGGACCTTGGTTTTCCGCCTGGGTCGTAATGAGGCCCATGGTCATCAATCCAGTTGCTTATCGCCTTCATCTTCCTTCTTCATGGAAACTTATCCATCCATATATTAATGTCTCCTTAATGAAGCCTTATAAGACCTGACCCCTGCAATGGAATATCACACCAATACTAAAGGTGACCATTTAAAGTATGAAGTACAATTAAGCTGTGATTCCAGAAACCGCTGAGGACAATTGGAGTAGCTTATAGATTGGAAGGGTTATGACCCTTGTGGAAGGACCTGGGCGAATGCAAAGGATGTTCACGCCCCTTGTTTGATAACACAGTTCCACATCAGGAATCCAGGAAGACCCGGTTCCCCCAGATCTGATACGGGGCATGATGTCACATTTTCCCAGTGCTGGTCTCTCTGGCAGCGGTGGCGATCGAGAGTGCCCTTCCCAAGATGGTACTCCACATTCACTGCGGTTGCCTATCCCAAGATGGCCACTGCTGCAAGGATGCACGCAGTAACTCCCACAGACAAGAAGTAATCCAGTGCCTGGTTGAATGCTTTAAACCAGCTGTTTACTGGTAAGCCTGCCCGTCACAACTGTTATCCTCATTTCATTGGTGCTGTTCATTTTCCTGACTTGCTTGCTCTTGTTTTCGCACCCCTTCCCTCGGTGCTCCGCCTTCCGACCTGCAATTATGTAGTTCTCCTGACTGCTCCTCTCTGCCTTTCCTGCCTTGCTGTGACCGTTATCCCAATATTTCTAATTCCGGCATGGTGTTACTCGAAATTGCTCCATTCACTTATTCTAACTGGTCTGCCATGCTCTTGAGAAAAACAAAAGGGTTTTTCCACCAGGATGCCAACTTTGGTGGAGGTGAAGTTGGCAGCTCTCTGCCTCGCTTCCATGGGGTTGCCACTTGATGTAGAGGAGGATGGAGCCAATATTGCAACCCCTGAGGCGGGTGTGGTCTAGCTGTGTCCTGACAATGTGCTGTGGAGCGGTAGTACAGAGAGGTGGAAATCAGAAGTTGCCAAATGACGTGGTCACAGGCTGACACAGGAGAACAGGCAATGGCAGAACAGCAGGCACTCCAAGACACTTCTAGTGGGCAGCAGGAACTTACACTCTACCAGGCAGCAGCAGATGGTATCTGTTGGAGGCAATACAGGGCAGGAGTAGGCAAAACTAATCGCATTGAGGCAGGAGGAAGTTATGATATGATATGATAAGTCTTGTATAATGTGCTTGTAGACAACTGTTTCTTGGCACGACAAGACAAGTGAGGGAAGACAGAGGGAGGACAAAAACAAACTATCTTGCTAGGCCTTGTGTCATTGAGATCGTACAAGTGTGACAACAAGAAGTGCAAGGGGAAAAGGGGGGAAGTGCAGGGAGACAGAAAGGGGAAACAGGGCAGCATTGCTGCCCTGGGCACACGGCTCTGTGTAAGTGAAAAGAGTTACAGCACTGTAGCAGTTACAGTTTCAGCTCCTAAGTGTGTGGTAGGCCCAGAGGCAGTGCAGGTGTGACTGATCAACAAAGTTCCTGGTACCCAGTGAGACTCGGGGGGTAGCCAAGCAACCAGTCGGTGGAGCAGACAGGTAGGTCAGGTACAGCAGGAGAGGGAGACAGTGAAAGCAGAGGAGAAGAGGAAAGTTTAGAGATGCTTTCGGAACTTCAGCTGGTCCGGCTCAATTTTGAGAGACCTACCCCCCACTGTCTCCCTGGAGAAACATCTTATCCTTAGAGAGTTTGAGGTGGCTGTGCAAAGTGCTTGAGAACTAAGGTATTTTGGAAGAGAGAGTTAGTTATAGTGCGGGCCCCAGCCCTAGAAAGGCTTGTGGACACTGCAAAGGTTCTTTAACTTGATCCTTGCAGCCACCAGGAGCCAGTGGATATATTTCAGGGCTGGAGAGATACAGTCCCTGGGCATGAGGCCAAGGATATGTCTCGCAGTCCCATTGTGGATTAGTTGCAGAGGCCGGATCATTGTGGAAGGAAGATTGAGAAAGAGGCTTTTACAGTAGTCCAGCCTCGAGAGAACCAGGACTGTGGAGACAGTGAGCTTCTGGTGGAAGGTGAGAGAGGAATGACTGCCTTTGAGGAGGTGCAGCTGGTAGTGGGACTTATTGGCGGTGTCTGTGATGTGAGGAGAGAAGGAGTGAGTGGAGTTGAAGATGACACCAAGGATTTTAGCCTCACAGGAAAGTGAGAGAAGAAAAGCGGGAGCAGGATTCCCAATGAGAAGAATTTCCGTCTTACTGGCATTAAGGCAGAGATCATTTGAGGTGCACCAATCCTGAATCATGGATAGACAGTCAGGGATGAGCGGTAGAGGACTGGAGGTTGAGGAGAGCCGGAAGGAGAGCTGAGTGTCATCCGCATAACACTGAAAGTTAGAGGAGAAGATAGACATCAGGTGGGTCAAAGGGGTGAACTAGAGATTGAGGAACCAGGGTGACAGTGTAGAGACCTGGGCAATGCCACACGTGGAGAGAGGGGTGGAAGTGAGAAAGGAACCCAGTTGGACCTGGGAGGGGCAGTCCAAGAGGAAGGAGGTCAACCACTCCAGGGCCTGATCATCTATGACCAGGTTCTCATTGAGTCAATTGATCAGGCTGGTGTGGTTGACTGTGTCAAAAGCAGAGGAAAGGTCAAGGAGCATGAGAACAGAAGGAAGGCTGGAATCAAGGGGTGTTCAGGAGAGCAGTACCTGTGCCTCTGGCAGCTCTGAATCCAGACTGATGGTCATGGGAGACAACCAACAGATTCTGTGTGGAGAGTAAGCAGGGAGATGGCCGGCTTTTCCAAGAATTTGCCCAGAAAAGGGGTGATAGAGATCGGGTGATATCGGCTTCTTATGAAGGGGGTGCACAATGGAGTGATTGAGGAGAGAGGGGAAAGTTACAATGGCAAAATAGTGATTACAGAAATTGGCCAAGGCTGGTGCGAGTGCATCAATATGGTCCTTGATGGTTCTGGAGGAGCACAGGGGCACCTGTTTGGATGACACCTTCATAGATCTGACCTCATCCAGTGTTGTCAAAGAGAAAGAGGAGAAAGGAAGAGGAGAGGGAGAGTTGGCCAAAGGGGGGCTGAGAGAGGAAGAGGAGATAGAGGGCAGGATGTCCTGAGTTTTAATAGTGAAGTGAGAGGTCAGAGCCATAAAGATGGCTTGCGAGGGAACAGGAGAGCTGGAGACTGCAGTAGGATTGGCCAGTTCCTTGCAGGTTTTAAACAATGTGGCCATGTTGTTAGAGGTTGCAGCGACACAGGCTTGAATGTGGACTCTCTTCTTGGACAAGACAGAGAGTCTGTATTGCCTTTGGAGCAGGCGGCAGGCCAGTTTGTCATCAGATGCACCCAAAGCCCTCCACTTCCTCCTAGCCACCCTATACTTGCATTTCAGGGTAGCGAGGTCAGAGTAATAACAACATTTTTCACTTGGAGGTAGGCTTCAGCTGGATTCACATGACAGAGGTAAGGATGTGCAGAGTATTTGAGATAGAAAGATGTAAATTAAAGAGGATTGTGTCAGGGTGTGAGTCAGCCAAAGGCTTGGGAGGAGCAGAGAAAGTAGAGGCAATGGCATCCACTGACATATACTTCATGCGCTGAATGGCAGAGAAGGTAGTTGGCTGTGCAGGGGTGGGCTTTGCCTGAGGGACAGAGAGTTTCATTTGAGAGGAAAGTCGAAAGTGGTCAGTCCAAGAGAGAGAAGTAGTGAGAGCGTTAGAGAGGGGGATATCTGAGCAGATGACAACATCCAAGGTATGTCCGGCAGAGTGTGATGGACCAGAGTGCAAGATGGAGAGAGAGAGCATGTTGCAGAGGTTTCGGAAAAGCCCACAGGAGGGATTAGAAGCATCCAAGTGGATGTTAAGGTCTCTGAGGAGGAGAAGTTGAGAGGTAGAGGCAAGGAGAGAAGAGGGGAGGCCAGCTCTGGCCAGGTGGCTTGTAGATATTGGCCACAGTCAGAGAGAGGCCCGTATAGACAGAGAGCCTGCAAACCAGACATTCAAAGAAGGAGTAGGCCTGCGTAGGAAAGGCAGAAGCAGGGATCCACTCCGGAAAGATCAGTGTTACTCCACCTCTGGGATGGTTGGTTCTGAGCTCATAGAGGATCTTTAAGCTATCAGGGAGGAGAGTATCAAATCTCGAGACAGAGCTGGCCACGAACAAAGTCTCGATGAGGATTTGCCAAGTCAAGTTCATCGAGGAGTTGGCATATGTCAGAGAAATATTTGACAGCAGAGTGAGATTTGAGAGTGGCAACATGGAGCAGGGTGCCACATTTGAAAGTCTTGGGGGTGATATGCAGGCTAGAGGTAAAACCAGTGGAATTGCTGAAAGGGCCCAGGGGTGGGCAGAGGTAATAGCAGAATGTGGCATATGAGCCAGTGAGGAGGAGACGTGTGCCAGAGGTGTGGCAGAGAAAGGAGGTGGCAGAGGAGACAGAGAGATACTGGTAGGAGTAGAAGGAGAAGGAAGGAAGGTGATACGATGTGGAGGAGATTGGGCTGAGGTCCCTGGGCCAAGACGGTGCCATTCAGATAGACATTAATGATCATCTTGGAGGAGTGGAAGAAGGCCAGAAGGACATCCCACTGCGTGAAACCACTAATCAGATGGGTGGATAAAGGATAGAGGGCTGAGACCCTGTGAGGGGTATATAGGCCTTATGAGGGAACAACAAAGAGGATGCCAGTAAGAGTCTGTCTGGAGGAAACACTGGTGTAGGTATCAATGAGCAACAATGTTTGTGCATGTGCATGAGGCCATCTTCCAGACAGGACAAGATGTGCTTGGCCAATAGTTGCTTCAGTTCAGTACATTCCACATTTGGAGTGTCAATGGAGCAATGGACCTGCAAGCCTGCCTTGGTCATTTGGTCAAACATGGTTGAGATGCATGTGATCGGGACCAACCACATATTTGGTGAGTCAATGTTGCAATGGTGGTTGGGGAGATCATGGTAATACATATGCCTGCGTTTAATTTTGGGTCAGCAGATGTACAGGTTAGACTTCCATATGCTGCAATAAGACAAGGGCAGAGGCTCGCTGATGATACACAGACCTCCACTGGAGGGAATCACTATCAATCATGTCCGTGTGTATGTATGTACTCTTGATCCCACAAACCATGCCATGTTGCGTGGCCTGATAGGCCCTGCCATGTCTGCAGAGGTCACTGAATTCCATTGATCTGTGCCGTGCAGGTCACAGTGTGCTCAGTTACAATGCCTGATGTCTGTGTGGTTGGCCATTTTGTGTCTGCATGCAATGTTATGCACATGTGTATGTTCTGCCAGGCACTCATACCTCAGATTGTTGTTGTCTGCTTTGTGCAGGTGATGATGCAGGAGATGCAGAGGTGCAGGAGGAAGAGGAGTAGAACACACGTCAGACCTACAGTTGAGGCTGGGATGTTGTGCCCCACTAGAATCTCCAGGTGCTGCAGACACTCCTTGGTATAGTTGCACACTCTTCTAACTCTTCATACTCTTCACTTACAGCTGCTGAATCAGATATGGAAGACTCTTGGGGGACATGGAAGGTTCCCCAAAGGGCAGTATGTATGGGGCAGTTGAGTCCAAGGAGGTGAGCCAAGAATCGTGGGCCCGGTCAGTGTGAAGCCCCGTGTCTACAGTGGTTATGGCTGCAAGATCACCTGGTTTGGAATAATCAGCAGACGCTGCAGTCCTACAGTCCTACAGAGTGTTGCATACCTGCAACCAATGAAATGGGTCCTATTGCGATGGGCCTGGATTCCGGCATCCCACCACCATCAGTCTCGCACATGTGATGGACGTGTGCATGACAAACAGTAAGAATGGAAGCAGCAGATCCTGTGTGCAACCATGCGACATGGCAAGGTCCTGCAGGGGATATGATATGATGTGGCATTTGTAATGCGCTGGTGCACAAGTGTTTCTAGGCACGACCAAATTGGGGCAGGGACATCCATCGCCTGGCTGATAACTCCCCCTCAGCAGCTACATGGGATGTACAGCATCTGGCCTCTCAGGACCATCAGCATTAATTGATGGACACCTTGATGAGGACACTGCATGCTGAGATGCAGTCCTCAAGGCTCTCCCACAGACTGGGCATGGAGTCCAACATCACAAGCCAGCAGGCTGATCTGGCACATATGCAGTGGCACATAAAAAAAGCCTGCAGCTGGAGATGTTAGAATTACGAACCTTCCATCACCGTGACATGGGGAGCTTGAGGGATGTACTGCATGATGAGCTGTTAGCTACAAGGTCCCACCTCCACTTCGAGATGTACACCTTGAGGCAGTCTCTCTCCCAGCACTCTGATGTATCACGAGTGGAGGTACATGTGGACTCTGTCCAATCAGCAGGAAATTCATTGTGAACGCTCTGCCATTGGGTTCGTTATGCATGCATATGTGTCATGAGTGACACTAGCCAATGAAGATCAGGCTTTGGCACTACAAGGTCAAGATGCACAACCAACACAATATGCAAATCAGGCTTGGTCCCAAACTGCTAGTTCACATCCCTTCTGCACGAGATCACAAGCATACACAGACATGTTTTGGCCTCATAGGGCATCATCAGTGAGGAGTAGCTTGGGTCTCTGGGCCCAACATGATGGCTGGAAAGTTTAGAATTAATATTAACCTCAGGAATTGCTCTGGGCAACCCTCCAGACCATCAGTCTTTGCCTGCCAAGACATTACAGAAGGGGAACATTTTCAAGCTAGGTGACTGGACATGCAGCCTTGCTCACTGGAGTCAACTGACATTGTGTCGTGGACTACTAAAGCCTCCCACATACATGGTGAAGAGTCCATTCCACATTGATGTGTATGTGTGGATTTTGTCAGACAGACTCCTTTAGCTGGTCCAAACATATGTACAATGTGTTGATTTTATACTTGAGTGGCGCTAGCGCACTAAGTCAAAGAGCAATGTCTTCCATTCACTTTAGGTGTGGGTAATACGTATGGTCCACACAATTCCTTTGTTGTATTTAGTTAATGATTAATTGAAGGTACATTGATTGGAAAAAGTGCCTTTATTTGGTCTAAAAAACTGTATCCTCTTTATCTGCTGGCTGTTACTGTTTCTGATTTATTGGCTTCACCTTCTGTTGCTCTGCTCATGTCAGGCTGTTCCAAGTTGTTGATTTCTGGCTCATTTTCCAAGTCAGAGCTCTGGGGGGAGCTATTAGAGGTGCTCTCCCTTGATGCAGATGTGTAGTAATCATCATATTTGGGTTGGAATGTGAAGACTCTGTCATCTCGATAGTCCCTTTCATCTCTTGAGAATGTGCGACATTGGCGTATTTTTACCTCATCTTGGTGAGCTCTAAGTATCTCATACATTATTCTGTAGTTATTGTCTTTTGAACTTGCTGGAGCACTGTTTTTTTCTATTTCTTCTTTAATTGTGTCTATAGCTGAGGTTATTCTCTTGTGCTCTCTTTTGGCATGTTTACCACAAATCTGCATTGAGGGAGAGCACCCCTAATAGCTCCCCCCAGAGCTCTGACGTGGAAAGTGAGCCAGAAATCAACAACTTAGAACAGCCTGACCACCAGGTAAGATTTTGCACAGTCGTTCATTTTCATAGCTGGTGGCATATGCATCCCAATAGTGGCATTATGTGGTACAAAAAAGGTTTACAAGAGTGATGTAATATGGTGCTGATTGGGTGATGGTTACTGTCGCTGAAGATGTGAGTGCATGTCTCCTTGATCAGCTATGCATGTACTTTGTGGTACTGGTTGCACATCCACATCTTGCTGCTCAGAATCAGGCTCTTCAGGATGTTCCTGTGTACATGATTTTGTTGAGGGCTGATGCAGTAGCTTCTTTCTCATGTGGAATTACATGTGCACTCTTGTCATGACAGCATTGCATGCCGTCTCCTAACATGTGTCATGTCAGGAAGCCACTCTGTGATCAGGGGTGAACTGGCCTATAGTGATGTCTGGTGATTTCACAGTAGGCCTCTGCACCCATGGCCTCATTTGTTTGGTATTTCCACATTTTATCATGTTAAAGGGTTGGGCTTGTTGTGGGAGTGTAATATGGGTCTGCTCTGTATATTATTTCCAGGGGCTCTTTTGCTTCCCAGCCCACCTCTGTCCATGTTGCATGAGCATGCAAAACACCTGACTGTCACTTCCACACAGGTGGATGGTCGAGTTGATGCATGTGGGTGATGTATGAAGCATGCATTGCATTGCTGTTGAGGTGCAGGTGTGGGAAGCCTGAATGTCTTTCTCATTTGTAATGCTGCATCTAAGTGCCTATTGATTTGATCAGGGACTATTGATAGTGAGGGGGTATCCTGTGAGTATCTGGATATCTTTCTGTGGGATTTGGTGTGCATTTCTATGATGGGACAATGGACATGTTGAGGGTATCAGAGACCTGCATTGGGAGGTGGTGGGTGGGCAACTGTAGATTTTACGCATTGAAGGAGCACGTACATGGCAGTGATGAGTGGGGTGAGCAGGACCAGCTGCGATGGTGCAGATGGACCCAGCTTCTAGATGGTTTTCAACTTGAGTCAAGAAACTTAGGGGAACACATGTGATGGTGCTATCATGCCAGGGTCTGGCTTTGCAATGACAGGTATTTTGGCCGTGTGACATGGACAGTTTACTCCAAACTTGACATGAGTGTGGCCATTGTTAATTCACTTTTATCCCAAGGATATCAATTAGGATGAAAGTGTAATTTTATCATTACGTGGCATACACAGTTTGGACATCCTAGAGGCACATTTTCAGGGTGTTATTAGAGGAAATCTGGATTAGCCTGATTGTATCATTGGAGGCCACCAGGAATGGGGCTTTACTGAGTGTGTTCCACAGGGGTTGCAATTCATGTGAAGTAGGATTGTACTAGCTGGTTATATGGGTCGTGTCCCTGTGCCCTTTGTCCTGATAAGGGAATGGGTGGTGGCTGTGTATGAGGGCTGGTGCCATCCTACATCTCTACTGCTATGCCATGATGTGTGGCAATATTCTGCAGAGCACAAAATCCCAGAATGATTTTACATACTACAGGGGCTGCATCTAGCAATATGCTACCTGAGTGATCAAGGGTGTGGAAGCATGATAAGGGCTGGTGAGAGACCGGGGGAATTGCAAAGGGAAGCCAGGGTTGGAGGCCACTGGCTAAGTGCTACGGCAGAGGAATCCGGGGTGGAGTGGGGGAGGGTACTGGTGTCAACTGGGTAGAGGGCCTTGAAGCTTGTGGGATTCATGAAGGACCAGGCCACCAGTCTCAGCGGTAGTGGGGTGATTAGCAGGGAGGGAAAGAGGGAATGGAGTAGAGAAAAGCAGAGTTTTGAGATGTTTCCTGAAATTAAGGAGGTCCGGCTCAAGTCTGAGAGGGTCAGAGAGACTGTCCGAAAGAGAGGCACCAGCCAAAGAGAGAGACCTGCCCCCAACTCACTGCTTGGAGAAGGATTTGACAAGTAGAGAGCTGGAGTTAGAGGAGCAAAGAGCTGTAGCAGGGAAGTATTTAGGGAGGGAAAGTTGGAGATAGTGTGGTCCCAGGCCCCAGAACGCATTGTGGATGATGCAGATGGTCTTGAATTTCATCCTCACAGCCACCGGAATCCAGTGAAGAGATGTTAGGGCTGGATAGACATGGTCCCTGGGCTTGAGGCCAAGGATACATTTTACAGCCCTATTCTGCATTAGCTGAAGGGGGCATAGACGGAGATTGCGGAAGAGGTTGTTGCAATAGTCCAGCCTAGAAATGAACAGAGCTCTGGGGAAAAGTGAGGAAAGGGAGAATGTTTCTAAGGTTGTGAAGCTGGAAGTGGGCCATGTTGGCAAGGTCCAAGAAGTGAGAGGTGAAGGAGAGGGCAGACTCAAAGATGACGCCAAGGTGTTTGACCTCACAGGATGGTGAGGGCAGAGGGCCCAAGGAGGGGGGGCCAGAGGGTAGGAGGCAAACAGGGCACAGGTGTCCCAATGAGAATGATCCCCATCTTAATGTCATTAAGACAGAGATCATTAGCCGCACACCATGCCTGGATAGCAGTCAGACAATCAGGGATGAGAAAGGGGGACGAGGAGGTAGTAGAGAGAAGTTTCAAGGAAAGCTGTGGGTCATCGGCATAATACTGGAAATGAGGGAGAAGGAGGAGTTCAGGTGGGCAAGAGGGGTGAGTTAGATATTGAAGATCCACAGCAACAGGATAGAGCCCTGAGGGAGGCCTCGGGTAGAGAGTGAGGTGGTGGACAAGAAAGGGCACAGTTGCATCCTGGTGGGGCAGTTAGTGAGGAAGAGGTCAGCGATTGCAGTGCCCGGTCCATGATGCTGAGGGTATCGCAGAGCTGTTTTATGAGAATGGAGGGGTTGACCATGTCAAAGGCAGAGGAGAGATCGAAGGGAATGAGAACAGTAGGAGAGTTAGAGTCAAGATTTGCAAGCATGTCTTGAAAGGTCTTTAGGAGAGCAATTTCCGTGCCTCTGGATGCCCGGAATCCAGTTTGATGGTCATGGAGGCAACCGCCAAGTTCAGTATGAAGGATCAGTTGGGGGAGGACCAAGGTCTCCAAGAGTTTACCCAGGAAGGGAGTGGTAGATATAGGATGATAGTTAGCCAGGCATGAAAGGTCAGCAGATAGCTTTTTTAGGAGAGGGAGTACAAGGGAGTGCACATCATAGTTGATAATCACCCACAAGCCAGGTGTTTCCAAATGTTCCCCATGGCAGGACAGAGTATATGGGTGAATGGTAAAAGATGTCGCTGTCATGGGTGCATCCAGGGATATTGGCATTGACATGCATGATGTGTCCCGTAGCATCACTACCTGCACAATAATGGAAGGTCAATGTTTCCTGTTGTGATAGGTGTGATCTGTCTCTCTGGGGCTTGGGGCTTCAGCGCTACATGGTTGCAGTCGATAGCTCCCAGGATCTGGGTGTTAGGGAGAGTTCTCAAAATGTGCTAACTTCCCTTACCTTTTGAAACCTCCAGCAACTTTGCTGCATTTCTAGGATTTTTTTTTTTTTTTACCTGGGAAGAGTGTGGGCCTTTTTTCCCACTCTTCTTTGTATTTTGATGTGTGTTTTACTTTTGTGTTCTTTGGTTATGGAGTTTTAAAGCAACTCCATAGTCATTGTCTTTTTCATCCAGTGCAGTGACACAGGGATGTCTTTTAGACTTTGCAAGGTTTAAACAGCTTCTCTGGGATTGACTACTGTCTCCCAGAGCATGTAAAATTAAATTGACTTTACTAGTCTCTTTAAATTTATAGACCCAGCACACATTATCTTCCTATAGAGTGCTGGAGGGATTGCCTAGCTTCCCCTGAGTCAAAAAAAACTCATGTAACACTCAAATGCTACCCTTTCCTACTTTAAATAGCTGGTGGAAGTGGTGTAGACCAAACTGCCATGATTTTTACTGACCGCGAACAACGGTAGCTAAAAATCGTGTCAGCCATGTTTTTCAATATGGTGCCCAAGAACTAGACCTATCTCCGGTCAACTCTGGTCAACTTTTTTCGCCATTTATTTTAGGAAATGTCCTTCTTGTGTTTGTCTCTGCGGACCAAACCAGGTTTCCTCCCTTTGTTCATTGGCTTTTGGCGGACTTCAGTGCTGAATCCCTCCTCTGGCGCCAGGGTGTCTGGGGTGGACAGGATGTGAGGGAGGTGCCTGAAACTACCTGTGCTTAGTCTCCTAGGAGACCTGAATGCACTCTGGCATGATTGGCCGGCTGGCTGTCTGGCTAGGACAGCAACCCTGCTGTGTGATTGACAGCCAGGCTGGGATGAATGGGGCAAAACTGATTAAAAGCAGGTCTCTGGGACTTTGAGGGCATAGTCGACCAATGGAACGAAAGAACCAAAGACGAGCTGAAGGAAGAGGACTGCTGCAACTCGTGGATGACCGGTGAAGCACTACTGCACATCCTAATTGCCTGGAACTCCATCGACAGAGAAGCCCATCAAGGTTAACTTCTTCCCTTGAGTTTGGTGGGAACAACCAACTCACAAGCCACCTGGACACCGTCCCCATCCTGGTCGAATTTTCTTCAGAATGCTGTTGAAAACTGGATAGCTAGTGGGAAGGAAACCAGTTTGTGGATTTGAAGGCACTCACACCTTAAACTAACTTTTTGCCAAGCTTGTGGCCTCTTCCCTGGGCAGTGCAGGAACCTCCCAAGGTCCTCCTTGTCTCCACGACTGAAGCTCAGGAACAGCGAGATCTGCTTGAACAGCCTGAAACAACTGCCTCAACTACAGCTCTTCTTCACTTTAAAGGTACTGTGCAAACGTGATCCGGAAATCTTTTCAGCCACTGTGAAAGTTTCCGGACTTCAAAGGCTTGTCCTTCCCTAAACATTCGTCTAACTTTTCGCCTAGCCAAATTCTTCTAAAGTCTGTGCCAAAGACTTAACCGTTTACTACCAGAACTGTGATATCCTATACAAACACTCTGAACCAATGACTTTGACCCAGGCCTATGAACTGAATTGCTGGTTATAGTTCACTGAAACCCTTTGCCTTGCCTATGCAAGTATTTATACTATTGATTCTTAGAACCTTGTCTTTTTACCCCTTTTTAAAGCATCTTAAGTGCCATTTTGCTCCCACTTCAGGGGAGCTGAACTTGTTCAGTAACCTATTGGTTGTGTATTTGTAGTGTATTAGTCTATGATATTGAGCTGCTCTTGCTAGTCTACTGTTTTCAAACTGACTATGTAAATAAATGTATATTCTTTTAACAAGAAACCTTGAGTGTTTGTTTGAATCATTGTATTGGTTGGTCCTTTGTGTAACTTGTTCTACTGCTCACTCAACTCTTGAGATAAGTCTGGCTGCTCAGCCACTGCTACCACATAACTGTGTAGTACATGCTTGTACTAAAGGTGAAATTGTACTGACACTTGTAGTCTTAATTACATGTAGTGCTCCATGTGATTCTTCCTAACACCAGTGTACAGTGGTGAGGATAAAGTATACTTGTTACATTTAGAGTACTGCTCTTACCTTTGTTCAAATAACCCTCACAAGGCTAAGCAACACTAGAGAAGCAATTGTTTTATTATGGATGATATGGAAAGCTACATACAGGTGACCTTGGTCACTTTAACAGTTGATCAATTGAGAGATATGTGGTAAGCTAGGAATCTCATTGTAAAAGGCAAGAAGATTGAATTGATGGAAAGGTTGTTAGAATACGAAAGTCTGAAGAGTGGGTCTGAAACCCCTACCCCTGCAGAAAATGTGGAACATGTTGATGAGGATGATTATATGTCAGAGCCCAGCTCTAATGTTATGGATGAGTTAGATGAGGCAGAAGAGTCTCACAATGTAGGCCCTGTTTTACCTCTACCTGCTCATAGGCCTCAACCTTTGACCAAAGGGACAACATCAGGTCCAACACTGAGTGCTGAGTTTGTCTCTTTGGAAAGAATGAGACTTGAGTTAGAATTTAAACGAATCCAAGCTCAAACTGAAAGCAAACATCAAGAACTTAAACTCAGAGAAATGGAGTTGAATCATGCACTTGAAATGAAGAAGTTGTCTCTTGAAACTGATTCTCACCCAGAGTCTTCTAGGTCTTCCAGTCCTAAGAGGCCTTGCATGCCCAAAGATGCAGTAAGTATGTATGAGGTTAAGCTTGATATTTTGGATTGGTTGGCTGCTTTTGAATATATCCAGGGGATTCGAGACATTACAGGGAATCATCTGATTCCTTGGCTTTTTTCTAGGCTACCCCCTGTTGCAAATGATGTGGTAATGGGGAATGACTTAAAAACTCTTGGAGTTGTATCAAGCACCCCCAGGCCTCCTAGCAAAAGGAAACAGGAGCAGACTAGGAAGGCCAGAGAGAGAGTACGTTAAGGGGCGCCCAAGAGGAGATTATAGAGGAAACTATAACTCCCAGTCCACAGGACTTACTGACTGCAATTTCAAAGAAGAAGGAGGAAAAGGGGAAACCCAAAACCCCCAGGACGAAACCAGCCAGCACTCCTCTGCTACCAACAAGGACACCCCGGAGAGGACTGTCCAAAGTCACACCTGTGACTCCTTCACCAGCTGAGGCTGAGTGTGTTGAACAACCTTGTGTGGTTCAATCAGCTGCTGAGAAATCAGAGCTGGAAGAGGATCTTGCTATGTAGGAGATCTGGATCCTGCAGACCATCCTGAGCTGCAATCTTTACTGGCAGAAGGTGGATCCTGTAAGGCAGACGTCAGCAGAGGTCAAAGAGAGTGTCCTACTCGTGAAGGTCTTTGCCAAAAGGCAGCTTCCTAGCTGGATGGGCATGAGCCAGGGAAGCATAGGTTATACTGGGAAGAATACCTCTATGTTAGGAAAGATTTCATAATTGGATGTAATGTTCCCTTCATGTGTCAACCCCCAAACTTGTTGCTGCTGTTTTGACATCATTGACTGACTTTGCCAGAGAAGAACAGCCTTCAGCTGCACTCCTCTGGGCTTTCACTCACTTTTTATGGGGAACTGACATGCCCTTAAGACATTCAGTACTGGGAGAGTTTGTTTCCCTTCATCCTTTCCTCATGTTGCCGCTCTTAAGCAACATGTAACAAGTGTGCAATGTATCTTACCATACAGCACACTTGGATCTATAGTCATTTCCAAAATCCCTAGATACTCTCGCTGGACTTTTTATGAACTGTGCAGATGTGTCATAGACAGGACTGGTGGCAGCTATCTTTTCACAATATTTTTAACCCTTTTCTGCCATGTTAACCATGTTAACCATGTTTGGCACGGATAGGTGTTCTAGCTCCAAAATGGCCATGCCACAAGGTTCTTTGTCCTGTCCTTTGGCCATCTTGCCCCTTCAACTTCCCCAGGTCGAGCCGACCCGGGCCAGTCCTTATTTGGTCATGCACTTTCCCACAAATCCCAATGCTTTTGTAGGCTTCTGCATGTTTTGTGTGTGTGCCTCCAGGATGTGGGCTGGAATGTCTGATTCCAATACACATCCAGGGTTCCAGAGAGTCTGGAGTGCCATGAATGCCTAGGACCACAGTGGTCCGTTATTGGTCCACATATGGAGTGTGTGTTTGTGAGCAGATACCCCATTTGGTCCTCTCTGTTTTAGCACAAAGGGAACTTTGGATAAGAGAAGGCTGACAACACCACTTCGATGTCAATCTCCTGAGTTCACACCTTAAAAAGGATAGGATCCAGGTATCCTGCAACTACGAAGCTGAGTCGAGGAACCGCTGGTGACCCGCTGGAAGGTTTGGCACCCTGAGCCCGATGTTGTCCCGAGAGACCCCTCTGCATCTGGTCCTCCTAGAAGGTCTGTGAAGATGCTTTGACCCATTGGAATAGTGGGACCAACTATTCTCGGCACCTTCATCAAGCCCTGCAAGTAAACTTTCTCGGAAGTGTCCCTGGACTAACCAGTGGACTGACCAACTTACCGAGTTGCTTTGCTCTGTCACCGCTGCCGTTTCAAGGAGGCCCTCAATATTTGGTATACTGCTAGCTCTCTGTGCACGGCACCCTCACACCGAATTTCGTATACTTGGCGGTCCCAGGTCTGAAGTGAGATGAGTGTGCCAGGACTGTATTAAACACGGTTACTGTGTTGCCCTGCCACGGCAACAACCTGTACAAGTTCACTGCATTTGTGACCCTTTTGCCCCTGAATCCTGCTGCAGTGAAACCGGGCTGATTCCTCTACCCAGAGTGGAGAAACCACCACTGTCGCATTTGGGAATCATCGCTATATCTAAGGATCAGAAAGTGCTGAGACGTTCTTTTTGCCGCATTTGAAGCTACCAGCTAAGTGGACTGAACTGGCGAAGTTTGGGTCTGCTTGCTTCGGGGACCGGTGAGTACTCCTTACCCCAACTGGTGGCCCCTAGCGCAAGAACCCATTTTTATGCACAAGTGGCCCCTGGGGGGCCCCTCCCCTTTCCACAGCTATTGCGAAATAGCGACTCCATCCCGCACTCTCGAACTGCCTCTGCCTTCAAGTGGAGGTCCTTCTTGAATAGTGGGAACCAGTTCTGCATTGCTTCATCCACCTTCCTGAGCTGCTAGAGAGCCTTGAAGAGACTCTTTTCCGCCCATTGGCACAAGCGCGTGCATGTACTATTGAGCATAAGGCTCCTCTCTTCATAGGGCTTGGATTGCCTCTAAGATAGGTGAATTATTGATGTTGAACTGGGCCTAAAGATTAACTGCACTGCCTGTTTTCTTCCCATCTAGGTTGTCAACATATTTCGTGCCTAACCCTTTAGACCCCCATGGTCTTGTATATATATTGTATTGAGTGTGATGCATTGGTTTACTTAGTGTTCCTGTGATTCTTTTGCTTTGGTCTATGTTACAAAGGCCTTGTAATAAATGTGTATATATTTTTGATATAACAACTGTCTGGAGTAATTTGTAAGTGTCCTTGCTCTGTGTGCTCATTGAGGTCCTTCAGCCACCCTCACCCCTCCTGAGACTTAGGGGGTCATTACGAGTTTGGAGGTAGCCATGACGCTATTAGCACCATGGCTGCTTCCAAACCCGGGTCCGGTCTGTCTGAATGGGGACTTACTGGGACATTCTGACCTAGGCAGACCCGGCTGGTCCCCAATCAGTTGACCATTCCCCACTCCCATTTGAGTCCCGATAGGGCTCAATGGGAATGGGGAAGGCGCTAATAACAGGCCTGCAAATTGCGGGCCCGTTATTAGCTCCAAGGTCCCTTAACGGGACCCGCAGAGAACGGATAGTCAGACCAGCCGTTCCTGCTGGGACCCGCTAAGGGACCTCGGAATACGGTGTTAAGATGGATTTCTGAACTCTATCCTGGAGGGGCAGAGGTTCAGAAGGCCAGCCTAGTTTCTTGGAACAGGGTAACCTCTGGACAAGCCAGACCAATCAGGGTAGCGATGGCGGCAGTCAAGACTAGGTCTCAAGAGGGGTGAGGGTGACTGAAAGCCCGCAATGAGCACACAAAGCAAGGACACTTACGAATCACTCCAAGCAGGTGTTATATTAAAAATATAGACACATTTATTACAAGGCCTCTGTAACATTGACCATATTAATGAATCACAGTCAAACTCAAGTAAACCAACACATCACAATCAAATACAATATATATACAATTACCAAAGGGTCTAAAGAGTTAGAAGCACGAAATATGCAGACCGCCTAGATGGGGAGAAAAACAGGCAGTGCAAGTAATCGTTAGACCCAGTTCGCCTTCAGAGGCCACCTAACTAGAAGGAAGTCCGAGCCCTACGAAGAGTGGAGCCTTGTGCTCAAAAGTACCTGCACACGCTGGTGCCAACAGGCCAAGGGGAGTCTCTTCAAGGAAATCAGGCAGTTCAGAGCGGTGAACAAAGGAGGGCGAACAGATCTCCGCTACTCAAGCACGGCCTCCACTTGCGGGCAGAAGCAGAGCGCGAGTGCGAAAAAGGCATGCTGTTAGACACAGCGAGGAAAAGCTACAGGCTACTGCAGGAGGGCGACCGGTTCCTAGCGTTGCTACTCACCGGTCCCTGATGCAGGCACACCCAGGCTTCTCCGCATCAGTTTCAGTGCTGGCAGGTTCAGATACGAGCAGGGGACATCTCGGTGTCGTGTAGATTCCGCGGCAGCAGAAGTTAGAGTTGAGGATGTCCCAAACGCAGTGAACCACACAGATTGTTACCACAGCAGGGCAATGCAGCGGCTGTTTGTATTTCAGCCCAATGCACACTTCTCACTTCAGACCTGGGAATGCCAAGTGTACGAATTGTGTGAGAGTTCTAAGGACTCGGAATACAGCAGCAACCTGACAGCAGTGACAGAGCAAAGCTCCTGGGTAGGCTGGTCAGTCCACTGGATGGCCCAGGGACGCTTCCTAAGGCTTATGTGCAGGAGATGATGAAGATGCTGAGAATAGTTGTTCCCACTATTCCAAAGGGTCGAAGTACCAGTACAGGCCTTCTCGTTCGATCAGAGGCAGAATGGTCTCACAGGGCGACAGCAGTGCAGAGGAGCAGTCCTTCAGCGGGTCACCAGTGATTCCTCAGTTCAGCCTCTTAGTTGCAGGATACTTGGCTCCTGTATCCGTCTTTCGCGAGAACTCAGGAGATCAACATGGTAGTGGTGTTTCCAGCCTCCTCTTATCCAGAGTTCCCTTTGCGCCAAAACAGAGAGGACCCAATGGGAGATCTGCTCACAAAACACTCACACCATACGTGGACCTATCATGGACAACGGTGGTCCCAGGCATTCAAGACACACTAGACTCTCTGGCACCCAGGATGTGTATTGGGACCAGACATCCCAGCCCACATCCTGGAGGCTCACACCAGGCCTGTAGAAGCCCACGAAAGCATATGTGTTTCACGGGAAAGTACAAGCCCAAATAAGGAAGGCCCCGGGTAGGCTCGACCTGGGGAAGGTGAAGGGGGCAAGACAGTCAGCGGGCAGGACAAAGAACCTTGTGGTCTGGCAATTTTGGGAGCCAGGCCACCATTTTGGGCTAAGCGCGAGAAACGTGCTTAAACAGCCAAAAGGAGCTCAAAACACAAAGAAACGATCGCTGCCACCAGTCCTGTTCGTGATTCACTTGCACCGTTCGTTAACAATCCAATGAGAGTTTCTAGGGCCTGTAGAGTGACTAGAGACCCAAGAGAGCAGTAACTTAGCTTACAGTGCCCTCTTGTGCCATGTTGTGCGAAAGCTGCAACATGAGAAAAGAACTACAGAAAACAATGTTTCCCGGTACTGACTGTCTTAAGGGCATGTCAGTTTCCCCGTAAGAATGGAGCGAAAGCCCAGAGGAGTACTGCGGAAGGCTGCGCTTCTCTGGCAAAGTCTAGATCAGGGTGTAAAACAACAACACAAAGTTTAGGGGTTGCCACATGGAAGGAAAATGAACTACAATTAAGAAATCTTTCCTAACCTAGGGCGGTAAGGGTTTACCGGCAACAGCATCATTACCGGTGACCGTTTGCCCTTACTGCCCCAACTCGTAATGACCCCCTTAGTCTTGACCGCCTGCCATAGCTACCCTGATTGGTCAGGCTTGTCCATAGGTTACCCTGTTCCAAGAAACTGGGCTGGTCTTCTGAACCTCTGCCCCTCCAGGTCAGAGTTCAGAAATCCATCTTAACATTCTTCTACAGTGAACCGACTGAGTCTATTCCAGGGGACTACAGAAGACTTTTAGTGCCTCTTGAAAGAAGACTCCAGTTCCTACAGTTAGCCCATGAGATACCTTTGGCTGGTCACTTAAGTTTTAAGAAGACCAAGGAAAGGATCTATTTGTATTTCTACTGGCCTAAGTTGGGGTCTGATGTAGATAAGTTCTGTAGGAGCTGTCACACTTGCCAAACCCCTGGCAAGAGTGGAGCCAAGAACAGGAGATCCAATTTTATGTCCCACTGCATGCAGGCCATGTAGAAAAACTGTGGAGTAACTTACAAGTTCTCAACTGCCTACCATCCTCAGACAGATGGATTGGTAGAGAGGTTCAACCATACAATGAAGAGCATGATAGGTACTTTAGAGGAATCCCTTAGAAGAAAGTGGGACCTTCTACTGCCATGCCTTCTATTTGCTTATAGAGAAGACCCTCAGGAGGGAGTTGGATTTAGTCCCTTTAAAATTCTCTATGGCCATCCAGTTAGAGGCAACTTGGTCCTAATTAAGGAGGGGTTGGAGAGTGCTCCTTCCCCCAAGCCAGTTGAGTCACTGACTATGTGATAGGTCTCCAGAGGAGAATGTCACACATGATGGCAGAAGCATCAGATAACTTGAAAGCAGGACAATCGCTGGTGAAGCATTGGCATGAGCAGAAGGCCAACATGGTTGAGTTTACTCAAGATCAGCTAGTTCTAGTTATGGTACTGTCCAATGAGAAATTATGTTGTGCCTCCTATTGCAATGAAATATGTATATTGGCCTACGCCAACCTGCTTGTAAGTCGCTTGCGAAGAAATCCATGTTGCAAGGTCCTGACCTTAAAATCAATGTAAGCCGCCATTTTAGGTCAATCCGCCATTTTAGGTTTGCTTTGTAAAGTCACCCTGTGAGTTAAAATGGTGGACGATGTCATTTCAAAAAACAAATTTGGCTGTCTTGAACTCTGTATGTAGCTAATATCTAACTTGCCTGCAGACCACTTGTTGAGGTCGTGAACTGAGACCTTGTCCTTCGTTGACCTGTATATAAAGGATTACTCGTGCAATGAAACTAATTCGCGAGCATATGTTAAGAACAATGTATTCAAATACTGAGCGTAGAACACTTGTTTAACTACATTGTATTAATGTTTGAGAAGACCTGCATGGAAAATCCTAGAATACACAGTTGCCGTATAGGCTTGGTGATATATGTATTAAAGCAAACCAGTTACATATGGATGTGCGAAACTTGGCATGAACCCTAGATCGGTGATGTATTAGTGGAATATTAACCCGAAGTAGGGATGAAATCGTGCTCACGAAGAGTATAAAAGACCAATGCATTCTAATGTACAGCATCTCTCACTGAACACACTGAACCACGCTGGAGTTCGTTGTGTTGCACTGAGGGTCGATAGCTATCTGATTTTGCCCTGTTCTTGGTAACTGGATTCAGTATAAAATGAAGTACTTTGTATGTTACTTTGTAACCTGTGTTCGGTGTATTTCCTTTTGGGGTACTCAGCCTCGATATTTTGATTTTGTTTTCACAGTTGGCGCCCGAATAGGGATCCTCAAGATTGATCCCGGATTGTTGAAGGTTGACTCAGGCTATCGGACCGGGATCGGACGTGTGTCAAAAAGGGGCCCCACTCAACTAGTCGCCACACCTCAGCAGTGCTGCACGACCCGATCCCTGGACGATTAGCTTGTGGTCTGAAACGGCATCTCGACGAGGCTCCACTTATCGAGGCGGGCAGATTTGCCGAAATCACCATACACGAGGTAAAATTAGTTAGGTAAGATTCTTTGAAATCCGATCGGACCGCCTTAGGTTTGTTCAGGTGAGTCGTGACCCGACTCTTAATTCAACCCTGATAATTTGAATTTGGCGCATTGTATCTGCAGACACAATTATTGACCAGGTAACACCAATAATTTGATATGCCTGGGAAATTATCTACCTGCTTCAGGGCATTGTCCCGCAGCAATAGACAATCTCTGGAATTTAGCCGTCCCGCACCACAGGCGGGATTGCCGGCATGTACTATGTACTGTAAGCATGGTATTGGAAGTATAGTATTTAATGACATTTGGCACAGACAAATCAGACATGCCTCCGAACTTCAGTGGCCAATCAATGGTAGTTTTGAAATCCTTCGTATTGAGTATTTAGAGTCAATTCTATTAAAGAAAAAAGCTAGACCTGCAGCATTTGATGTTTTGCAGAATTGGAAAAAAGAAGCATTGCAGCAACTTAAAAGTAGAGAAAAACATGCATGCCATCATAAGACGAACGCCGCAAAAAGAATTATTGTATGACCAAGATAAACATTCTGCATCGACTAGGAATATGGATAGGGTTTTCTCACTTGAAATTCAGAAAATCTATCCTTCCAAAGACCTCCATGCTTCTGATGAATTCATAGACAAATTGTTAAATGAACGAAGGCCTGGTGCCTCTGCGCCACCTCCGTATGTTCCCTTCCTGCTGCTTTGCCTCTTCCTCCTGCTGTTCCTGCTCTACCTGCTGTTGTTCCCGTTGTTCCTGCTCCTCCTAATGTTCCCCTTCCTCCAGCTCCTCCACCTCTTCTTATCGCACCTGTGACAGTACCTCCATTGAATTTGCCTGCTCCCTCTCTACCAAGTGGTCTTGAGCCGCTTGTAGTCGATCGAGGTGCAGGGTCGAAGGTTGTCACTCGTAATACTGTACCACCAGAGAAGAAACGTGATTTGATTGCATGGGCTAAGCATTATATGGACAGGGATGATCAAGCTAATGTTTTTGCCACACTTTGCAATATGGATAATTTTCCTGAGAAAAATGTTTTTATTGAAGGTTTAGGGATTAATTTATGTGTAATGTGAGAAAATTAAATAATACAGATCTCCCGCAAGGGTTAAAGGATCTAAATACTTTAGCGTTTTCTAGAGACACTGTGGAGAAAGTAAATTAGCATGTTGAGAGGTTATTTGGGTATAAAAAGTAGTTAGAAAAGTTGCAGAATGAGGATGACGAGGGAGAAAGTATGTATGTACAGAAACGGTTCTTTCCTTGTCGTAAATCGATATCTGAGGAAGCACGAATTTGTATGAAGGACGCGCTTAGATGGATTTCAGATATGTCGATAACTCCAGTTGAAGTATATGACACATATAGTCAGTATACGCCAGAAATGCAAAGGAAAGTGATACAGGTAATGATAGAGTACCTACAGGATGATTGTCTAAAAAGAAAGATTAGTTGTCCCACAGAGTTATTGAGTATTTATAAGAGAGCTTTTTCACTTGACACTTCTTCGACTGTTTTAGCGTTCGACTTAGCTCTGTTGCTTAGTAAGCGTTCGGAGTCACCTACTTCTCAGTTGCCTATGAGAGAGGTTCCTCCGACATTTGTCCCAAAGGTTGAGATTGCGGCCGATGCTGCACAGGGTATAGTCGCTGTGGACATTCTGCACATTATGTATCACAGTACGTTCACGTGCCGTTCTCAAGACAGGAAGTGAATACTATTAGGCAATCTATTCCTGATATTAGGAAAAATCTGACAGGATTCTATAAAGAAATAGAGTCCGTCTTGCAGTCCTCAGTGTTCACTTTAGATGATATCGATTTGTTATTTCCTGTACTCCTGCCCATAGATTTGTGGAAACAAGTTAGAACTATAGACGACGTGCCAGGGTTGGGAGATACATGGGTGAATATAACTAGACTGGATGGAGAAAGGCCAGCTGGTGAATGACCGCCTCAGGTAATACTAACTTTGACTGATAGAATCATTGCAAAATTGAAAACTATAATTCCAGAGAAAAGAATTATTTGGGACAAACTTATGGCCTGTGTCCAAGGGAAGTCTGAGGGTGCTACCGAGTTCTTTAATCCGTTCGAACAGGTATTCTCGGATTCCAGCGGACAAGACCTAGGCACAGAGTTTGGGAGAAAGGTTATTTGTGGACAAATTTGTGCGTGGATTGCTGCCTGACATCCAGTCACAAATGATGTCTTCTAAGAGCGCTTGGCAGGCGAAGTCCCAATCAGAAGTGCTGCATTTGGCTCAGTACTACGAGAACCGTGTCAATAATGAAAAAGATAGAGTTGAAAAACAAAAAGGTGATTTGAAGACTAAAGTGCTATTACAACAAATTGTTAAAGGCCCCAGAGGGGGTAATTCTCAGATTAGAGGTCAGTATGTCCCGCAAGGGAATGTGCCCTTGGGTCCTGTGAACATTAAACAGTGCGCCTTTTGTCGTCAAGAGGGTCATTGTCATGCATAATGCCCCGTCCTTCGACAGAGGTCGAACAACACAATTGGGAATATGGGTTGGCGATCCAGAGGCTGCCCGGGTGTAGGGGGCCCTGGTAGAGGTCAGTTTACACAGGATGCTCAGCAACCTTTTTCACAGGATAATCAGACTCCGAGTGTGGATACGAGGAGCATATTTGATCATCCTTCTGCTGCATATTTATCTGAAGAGCTTCCTTTTGATGACATTCTGTTTCGTTAGGATTGCCCGAAGCAGGGTTTGGAACCTTCACGTATTCCCATCAATCAGAAAGGTCCCTACGTTGAAATGGTGGTGGGAAATAGGAAACAACAGTTTTTGATAGACACTGGAGCACAGAATTGTTCCATTGATCATTCGCGGGTTCCAAACATTCCACTGTCAGAGCCAACCAATGTTTCTGTAGGGTTTTCTGGCACACCAGTTATTTGTCCGGTTTCTTCACAGGTACCCATTTCTTTGGGTCCCTTTACGGACCACTATCCATTTCTGTTGACTTCGAATTGTGGAGAGAACTTGCTGGGGTTGAATCTGTTAAAAGAATTAAATGCATTGATTTATTGTTCTTCTGATGGAGTGCGCTTGACGATTTCACCCCAGCAGTTTTCTGTCTCGCAATTCTTGACTAGACCTTTGCCGCCAGAATTCATTAATGTACCAGAGAGCTTATGGGCTGTTGACGACAATAATGTCAGTGTTTTACAGAATTAACCTATTAAGATAGTTTTGAAGCACGGAATTGAGCTGCCACGCATTCCCCAGTATAAGATTTCAGTTGAGGGTGAGCGAGCTTTGAAATGCATTGTTTCCGATTTTGTGCATCGCGGGGTGATTGAATAAATTTCAGGAAGTTTGTGCAATAGTTCGATTTTGCCCGTGTACAAAAAAGGTGATAATGCAATTCCATTCCGTTTCATAATTGATTAACGTGCCATTTATGAAGTTGTCGTTCCACAATTTCCAATTGTGCCTGATGTGACAACGATATTAACTATGATTCCAGCTACAGTTACTTACTTTAGTGTTGTGAATCTAAAGAAAGCTTTCTTTAGTATTCCTGTACACAAGGATAGTAGATACTTGTTTGCGTTCACCTTAGGGGGACGCTCGTTCACATTTACTCGTGCACCTCAAGGGTACACAGAGAGGCCTAGCATCTATAGTAGGGCTTTGAAAGAACAACTTGATACCCTTGAATTGCTCTCTACTTGTACCTTGCTTCAGTACGTTGATGACTTGCTTTTAGCTACTCACTCTGAGAGCACCTGTAAGGAGGGCACTGTTTTATTGCTTATCTATCTAGCTAAGCATGGTCACAAAGCTTTGCTTAAAAAGTTTCAATATTGTTGCCAGGAGGTCGCCGATTTAGGCTATCTCCTGTCAAAGGAGGGAAGAAGATTGACACCTGAAAGAATAAAACACATTTCTGGCATGTCTGTCCCAAATACACAGAAAGAAGTTAGAGCCTTGATAGGTATGGCTTCTTACTGTAGGTTGTGGATCCCAAAATGTTTCACTAGTGATGAAACCGATGTTGGCTTTTACAAAGAAGGGCATTTCTTCGCCATTGCCGTGGAACGCGGAACACCACCAATCGTTTGACTTGCTTAAGACTGCATTATGCTCTGCACCAGTTTTGGGCACACCAAACTATGAAAAGGCCTTTGTGTTGATTGTGCATGAATGTGATGGATGTGCTTTGGCTGTATTAACGCAAGAACATGGAGGGAAGAATAGGCCATGCGGTTACTTTTCTTCCGCCCTTGATCCTGTAGCATGCGCTTTGCCAAGATGTTTGCGAGCTGTCGCTGCTGCTGCGTCTGTAAAACAGAGTGAGGGAATGGTCCTAGGCCATGATCTAACCCTGATGGTGCCTCACTCTGTAGATGTTCTACTGAACCAAACCCAAATGCAAAACCTCACTTCTGCACGGTTGACAAGATATGAATTGATCTTGTTTGCTCCTCACATTCAAATTAAGAGGTGTGTTCTTAATCCGGCTGAACTCCTACCTTTCCCGCGAGATACTAGTTGCAGCAATGAAGAGTCACATGATTGTTTATATACTACCGAACAAGAAACAAAGGGTAGAATTGATTTGAAAGACACTCCTTTGTATAATCCGCAAGGAGAGCTGTTCTGTGATGGCTCCTGCTCCAAACTTCTGGATGGTACATCCACAGCTGCTTATGCAATCACCACATTAAGCACGGTAGTGGAAACCAAGAGAATCACGCATAACTCTGCGCAAGCTGCAGGGATTATAGCATTCACCGAAGCTTGTGAACTTTCTGAAGGGCTTGCAGTACACATATATACTGATTGTCAGTATGCCTTTGGAGTGGTTCACAACTTGGGGAGACTTTGGTAAGAGAGAGGGTTCCTAACTTCACATGGCACTAAATTCCAACATGGTTCCCTAATGGTACAACTACTCTCAGTGCTTGCGCTCCCTGTTCAGTTAGCAGTTATGAAATGGGCAGCACATCAAAAGATTACAGATGACATGGGGAAAGGGAATGCTTTCACTGATCAGATTGCTAGACAAACTGCTACCGATCCCCTTACGGAGATGTATGTTTCAGGGGAGACTGTAAATGCTTATGCAATGGATGAGGGTGTTGGGTCTGTATGGGATATCCAAGCTGATGCTAGGTTAGAAGAATCCAAGAGGTGGGCTGAAGGCTTGGGGAAACTTGATGATGACGGGTGTTGGGTGGACATAGTGGAACGGTGATGGCTACTCCCTGACGCGTATATAATGATGATGGTCATCATGGCCCATGGTCCTACGCATGTATGTGCCCAGAAGATGACAAAGATGTTAGAAAAAGTTTGGGCAAATGACAAAATTTCAAAAATTGCCCAGCGCTAAGTCCAGGATTGTATGATTTGCCTACAACACAATGTGGGAAAGGGGACAGCAACTCCAAGGGGAAGTTTTGGGCCACCCTCTGTCCCCTTTGAAGTTATCCACTTTGACTTTATTGAAATGGAACGATGTAACAATAAAAAGTATGTGCTGGTGGTCATCTGTGCTTTTAGTAAATGGGTTGAGGCTTTCCCTGTTAAAGATGCTACAGCCATAACTACTGCGAAAACCATGTTAAAGGAGTACTTCCCGCGGTTCGGGCTACCAAGAGTTATCTGGTCGGACAATGGTCCACATTGTGTCGCTGCTGTAATTCTGCAGATATGTGCGGCATTACAGATCGACAAACGGTTCCATTCGGCCAGACATTCTCAAACATTCTCAGAGCGCTGGACTAGTAGAAAGACACAATGGTATCATCAAGAACAAGCTCGCTAAGACGTGTGCCAGCACTAAATTAAAATGGCCGGATGCCTTACTGATCGTGTTATTATCCATGCGTACAACCCCTCAAACTAAGACTAACGTACAATCTGCATCCAAGAAAATAGACTTACGGCACGGTTTTGCTGTGCATCTGATAGACTTACGGCACAGTTTTGCTGTGCATCTGATAGACTTGTGGCACGGTTTGGCTGTGCATTCAAAGAAGGAAAGGATCATCGAGGGCTTGTTTTTGCCCAAATTTGAGAAAGGGGATTCTGTTGGCTAGGGTTGTGGAAAGACTAAGAAGTCACGCGACCGGGAAGTCGCCAGCAACAAACATTGGGGGTTTCGGTTTGAATACTACAATGCCTGCCACCGCTACTCGTATGGGACTTGTAAATGATGGGGTGACGAACCGGGACAATGGAGAATATGCCTGGGCCCCAAAAACTTATTGCTTTGTTTTTATAATCATATTTGGGTTTTTAATAGTCACTGTTTTAGGATTGTGGTACCTTGAGGAAATGCATTCTTTAGAATCCTTGTTGCCCACTGAAAATGTACCTGCTGTTCCTACTCCCTTTGTACATTTGCATTCTATGTCCCCTAGGGACTCTCAGCATAGACAATGGTACCACATTAATACTCTGCTACTTATCATGAATGCTACGCATGCCATTTTTAATAAGTCTAACTGTTGGATCTGCTCACATTTACCGCAACACGGGGATAAGGAGCTAGGTTGGTATATTCATCCTTTACCTTTGACAACTGCTTGTTATGCTTCTCTTAGAGCACTGTTCTTTGGCCGTTGAAACGATAGCATCTCAGGGAACTTTTGACGGCACTAATTTGAATAGTTTTGTGAAACGTGTTTTGACTCCCCTGGGATGCTCGCTTTTCGCAAACAGGAGTAAACCTAACGTTGGTTCTATTAGGCCTTCTGATAGACTGTCTCGTCCTTTTTAATCTTTGATTTCCTTCAAGATGGCTCCGATAGGCAATAAGGATGCCATGCCTCCTTCTTACACTGTTAACCATAGCCCCGATTCAGTTTCTTTTTGCATACCGAGGAATGGAACTCAGTCAATGGGAGATTTTCTAGGTTGTGCCAACGTTGCAAATTTGACTGGTGAAAACAGACCTTTGTATGTAGGCGAAACTGTCTACTTCGTCTGCGGTAATGTAGCATTCCCATGGTTGCCCAGGGATTGGCAGGGAACCTGTTATTTAGGGATCCTGTTACCTGGGGTGTTTATAGCTAGTACAAAAGAAGTTTCAAAGGCTCGTCCACGGCGGGACGAGAAGGTGACACTCCAGCACAAATCTTGGGAGATATAGCAAAATCAGTTGTGCCATTTTGGGGGCAGATAGCGAATTCCGAAGATATCAGAGAACTAGCGAGAGTACTGGAGAGAACCATCCACCGGACCACGGACATACTCTATAATATGACATTAGGACAGAAGGCGATAAGACTAGTAGCACTTTAAAACCGGATGGCATTAGATGTCATTCTGACTGAACGTGGTGGAGTGTGTAAATTAGTGGGGTCCGCTTGCTGTGTTTTTGTGCCAGATTCCTCCCCAACCATCTTCAAGGCAATATAGAATCTGCACTTCCTTAGTTCAGAAGTGCATGTTCCCGAGGGAAACTGGGATCTTAGCGCTTGGTTCTGGGACTTCTTGCGATATTGGGTTTGGAAAGTACTTTCGGCCTTGCTGATTATTTTGGGAATCCTGTTGTTTCTTTGTTGCTGTATTCAGTGTCTACCTAGTATATGTTCGATGCTAGGGGGATGTTGCCCACAAGCGATAGGTTCGATAGGACATAAAGTGTATGCCCCAGATAAAACTTCCAAAGAATATGTGTTGAAAGAAATCTTAGCGAATGACCTAATGGCAATAGATATTTCCGACAGCGATTCAGGGTGCATGGACGATGATGCATGGAGTTATTTGCAAGGAGATCCAAAGTAGTATTAGCACTTGGCATAGGCCAAAAGGAGGGTTTGTCAAATGAGAAATTATGTCGTGCCTCCTATTGCAATGAAATATGTATATTGGCATACCAAAAGGAGGTTTTGTCAAATCAGAAATCATGTTGTGCCTCCTATTGCAATGAAATATGTGTATTGGCATATGCCAAGTTGCTTGTAAGTCGCTTGCGAAGAAGTCCGTGTTGCAAGGTCCTGACCTTAAAATCAATGTAAACCGCAATTTTAGGTCAATCCGCCATTTTAGGTTTGCTTTGTAAATTCACCCTGTGAGTTAAAATGGTGGACGATGTCATTTCAAAATACAACATGGCTGTCTTGACCTCTATATGTAGCTAATATGTAACTTGTCTGTAGGCCACTTGTTGAGGTCGTGAACTGAGACCTTGTCCTTCGTTGACCTGTGTATAAAGGATTACTCGTGCAATGAAACTAATCCATGAGCATATGTTAAGAACAATGTATTCAAATACTGAACGTAGAACACTTGTTTAACTACATTGTATTAATGTTTGAGAAGACCTGCATGGAAAATCCTAGAATACACAGTTGCCATATAGGCTTGTTGATATATGTATTAAAAGCAAACCAGTTACATGTGGATATGTGAAACTCGGCATGAACCCTATATCAATGATGTCTTAGTGGAATATTAACCCGAAGTAGGGCTGGACATCGTGCTCACGAAGAGTATAAATTACCAATGCATTCTAATGTACAGTGTCTCTCACTGAACACACTGAACCACGCTGGAGTTCGTTGTGTTGCACTGAGGGCCGATAGCTATCTGATTTTGCTCTGTTCTTCTTAACTGGATTCGGTATAAAATAAAGTACTTTGTATGTTCCTTTGTAACCCGTGTTCAGTGTATTTGCTTTTGGGGAACTCAGCCTCGATATTTTGATTTTGTTTTCACAGTACCTACAAGGCAGAGGGTCTTACAGGACAAATGGATAAGACCCTTCAAGCTTGTTGGTAAAGTTGGAGAGGTCTACTATCTGGTGGATTTAGACAATCCTAAGGAGGCTCCCAGAGTCTTTCACACCAACTGTCTAAAAGCTTATGTCTCAAGACCAGAAGTGGGAGCTTTGCTTCTAGCTTCAGCTCAAGAGGAGGAGGTGAGCAAACCTCTACCTGACCTACTCAGAGGCCAGCCTTTAGCTGAGAAAATATAAGGAGTTAATCTCTCTTCTTATTTGACACCTGAACAACAGGAGGAGTGCAAGTTTCTGTTAAATCAGTCTGCCTCCCTGTTTTCACTATCACCAGGCTTGATGCCTTGGGACCAGCATGATATTCACACTGGTGACTGTTTACCTGTTAAAAGCAGAGGTTACAGGATGTCAGATCATGTAAGATCCCACATAAAGGAAGATGTCAACAAGATGCTTGATCTCGGGGTAATAGGGCCCTCTACCAGTCCATGCTCTAGTTCAGTTGTTCTAGTACCAAAGACAGGATCCAAGGAGTTGAGATTCTGTGTCGACTGTAGAGCTCTTAATGCAGTCACCAAGACTGAAGCCCACCCTTTACCCAGGACAGATGAACTGGTGGACAAACTTGGTTCAGCCAAGTACCTCAGTACATATGATCTCACTTCATGCTATTGGCAAATAGCACTGACAGATCATGCCAAGGAGAAAACTGCATTATCAACCCCAGCAGGCCTCTACCAGTTTAAGGTAATGCCATTTGAACTAAAGAATGCACCTGTTGCATTCCAAAGGATGGTTAACCAGGTTCTCAATGGGATGGAGGCTTCTGCATGGCATACTTAGATGACATTGCAGTGTTTAGCTCTACCTGGAAAGAACATGTTGACCACTTATGATATGTTTTGCAGGCTCTTGAGCAGGCCCATCTGACCATAAAGGCTAGTAAATGTCAAATTGGTCAGAGCAAATTGGTCTATCTTGGACATGAGGTAGGAGGAGGTGAAATCAGGCCATTACCTAGCAAAGTACAAGCTGTACAAAACTGTGCCACCCCTACTACTTAAACCCAAGTGAGAGCCTTCCTAGGCCTCACTGATTACTATAGGAGCTTCATAGAGAATTATGGGGCCATAGCTTCTCCCTTGAATGTGGTCTCCTCTCCCAAATTCCCTATCAAGGTCTGGTGGAATGAGGAGTGCGCCCAAGCCTTTGAAGGCCTAAAGAAAGTCCTTGGCCAAGCTCCAGTCCTAAGAGCTCCTGACTACAACCAAACCTTCATTGTGGAGACAGATGCTTCAAATACAGGCATAGGTGCAGTTCTGAGTCATCTGGATGAGAAAGGTAGCAAGCACCCCATTTGCTTCATCAGCAGGAAGCTGAAAGAACCTGAGACAAGGTGGACAACCATTGAAAGAGAATGTTTTGCTGTTGTGTGGTCACCAAAGAAGTTTAGACCATACTTGTATTGATCTACTTTTGTGATTCAGACTGACCACCAACCCTTGATATGGTTGATGCAACTGAAAGGGGAAACCCCTAAACTACTGACCTGGTCAATCAGCCTGCAAGGGTTTGATTTTACCATTGAACACAGGTCTGGGTGTCAGCACCGGCATTCTGATGTTTTCTCCAGGATGTTTGACCGACTGGAGTAAGGAAATTCTTCCAGGAGTGGATTAAATCCTCCTATCCCTTATTCTGGGTGGGGGGGATGAGCGTTAGGCAGAATTCTCAAAATGTGCTAAATCCACTTACCTTTTTTAGACCCCCAGCAACTTTGCTGGATTTCTAGGATTTGATGTTTTTACCTGGGAAGAGTGTGAGCCTTTTTCCCAATCTTCCATGTATTTTGATGTGTGTTTTACTTTTGTGTTCTTTGGTTATGGAGTTTTAAACCAACTCCATAGGCATCATCTTTTTCTGTGTGTCACACAGCACCTTCAGTGCAGTGACACAGGCATGTCTTTCAGACTTCCCAAGGTTTAAACATCTTCTCTGTGACTGACTACTGTCTCACAGAGCATGTAAAGTTAAATTGACTTTAGTAGTCTCTTTAAATTTACAGACCCAGCACACACTATCTTCCTATAGAGTGCTGGAGGGGTTGCCTAGCTTCCCCTGAATCAAAACACTCATGTAACAGTCAAATGTTACCTTTCCTACCTGAAATGGCTGGTGGCGGTGGTTTAGATCAAACTACCATGATGTTTCCCGACCACAAACAACTGTAGCTAAAAATCGGGTCAGCCATGTTTTTCAATATGGCGCCCAAGACCTATCTGTAAAAACAGACTCTGGTCGACTTTTTTCGTCATTTCTTTAAGGAAAGGTCCTTTTTGTGTTTGTCTCTGCACGCCAAACCAGGTTTGGTCCCTTTGATCATTGGCCTTTGGCGGGCTTCAGTGCTGAAGCCCTCCTCTGGCGCCCGGGTGTTCCGGGTGGACAGTATGTGAGGGAGGTGCCCAAAACTCTCTGTGCTTAGTCTCCTAGGAGACCTGAATGTACTCTGGCATGATTGGCCAGCTGGCTGTCCGACAAGGACAGTCACCCTGCTGTGTGATTGACAGTTAGGCTGGAATGAATGGGGGAGATCTGTTTAAAAGAAGGTCTCTGGGACTTGGAACGCAGAGTCAACCAATGGAACGGAAGAACTGAAGACGAGCTGAAGGAAGAGGACTGCTGCAACTCCTGGATGACCGGTGAAGCCCTGCTGCAGGTCTGAATTGCCTGAAACTCCATCGACAGAGAAACCCTTGAAGTTTTACTTCTTCCATAGAGTTTGGTGGGAACAACAAACTCACAAACCACCTGGACACTGTCCCCATCCTGGTCGAATTTTCTTCAGAGTGCTGTTGAAAACCAGATAGCCAATGGGAAGGGAACCAGTGTGTGGACTTTAAGGCACTCACCTTAAACCAGCGTTTTGCCAAGCTTGTGGCCTCTTCCCTGGGCAGTGCAGGAACCTCCCGACATCCTCCTTCTTGTCCCCATGACGAAAGCTCAGGAACAACGAGATCTGCTCGAACTGCCAGGAACTACTGCTACAGATACAGCTCTTCTTCACTTTAAAAGTACTGTGCAAACGCGGTCCGTAAATCTTTTCAGTCACTGTGAAAGTTTGTGAAACTTTCCTGACTTTGAAGGCTTGTTCTCCCCTAAAAATTCATCTAACTTTTCGCCAAGCCAAATTCTTCTAAAATCTGTGGCAAAGACTTAACCGTTTACTACCAGAACTGTGCTATCCTATACAAAGACTCTGAACCATTGCCCAGGCCTATGAACTGAGTTGCTGGTTGTAGTACACTGAAACCCCATGCCCTGTCTATGCAAGTATTGGTGCCATCGATTCTTATAACCTTGTCTTTTTACCCCTTTTTAAAGTATCTGAAATGCCATTTTGCTCACTTTGTTAAGTAGCTTATTGGTTGGTAATTTGTAGTTTATTAGTATATGATATTGAGCTGCTGTTGCAAGTGTAATGTTTTCAAACTGACTGTGTAAATAAATGTATATTATTTTACCAAGAAACCTTGATTGAGTTTATATTGGAATCGCTGTATTTGTTGCTCCTTTGTGTAACTTGTTTTACTGCTCACTAAACTCTTGAGCTAAGTCTGGCTGCTCAGCTACTGCTACAGCATAACTGTGTGGTAAAGGCCTGTACAAAAGGTGAAATTGTACTGACACTTTTACTCTTAATTGCATGTCATGTTCCCAAAGGGTACTGCATGTGATTCTGGCTAACACTGGTGTACAGTAGTGAGGACAAAATTATGCTTGTTACATTTGGAGTACTGATCTTACCAGTGTTCAAAAAAACCCTCACAAGGCTAAGCAAGTATTTGTGCTATTGATTCTTATAACCTTGTTTTTTTTTTACCCCTTTTTAAAGTATCTGAAGTGCCATTTTCTACAACTTCAGGGGAGCTGAACTTGTTCAGTGACTTATTGGTTGTGTATTTGTAATGTATTAGTATGTGCTATTGAGCTGCTCTTGCTAGTATAATGTTTTCAAACTGACTGTGTACATAAATGTATATTCTTTTACCAAGAAACCTTGAGTAAGTGTTTGTTTGAATCACTATATTGGTTGGTCCTTTGTGTAAGTTGTTCTACTGCTCACTCAACTCTTGAGATAAGTTTGGCTGCTCAGGCACAGCTACCACATAACTGTGTAGTACAGGCTTGTGCCAAAGATGAAATTATACTGATACTTGAAGTCTTAATCACATGTAGTGTTCCCAAAGGGTACTGCATGTGATTCTGCCTAACACCGGGGAAAGTTGCAAATGGTTAGAATTACTAATAGAATTACTTGCACAGTCTCTGCTATACCTGCAGTGTGCATGGCATGTCAATGTGCCTATGCATACGTGCTAGGTTTCAGTGCAAGACCTGGTGGAGGCATCTTGATTGTGTGGGCTGTTATATGCACCGCCCCAATGATTGTTGTGGAATGCTGGAACACTCCAATGGCCAGCAAGTGTAGGGCTGATAGCACTTTGATTTGAGGTGTAGAGGAGGTCCCACATAAAGCCTGCACTCCCATTTAGAAGTACCAGGAACATTCACACCAAATTATGTGACATATGATGAACAAATAAATCAGCAGAGAGCCGCAGTAGCGCTCTGCCCAGTACCCATCAGTAGAGCAACACCTACGGAAGTACCAATAACCAGACAACCATGGCCAGTAAGGTATCCATTGAGAAAACCCTACAAACAAATGAGACAAAATGAAGATTGCCTAACTACCGTCCCGGAAGAAACCAAAAAGGTCTTAATGGAAGAAGAATGGTGACGTCACGAGAGCCCGGGCAGACTCACAGATAGAACAAATGATGAACCAAGAATGACACAAGGAGACAAAACGCCATGAGGAAAGAGATTGTGAGTTTATAGTGATAGAACGCTATCAAAATGTAAGAGAGTTAAGCTGTAAGCAAAATGACTACTGTCGATCAGTTTACACCTGTACATATGGTTGAAACCGCAAGAAAGCTACAAAAACACTACGGCTTGCTATGCTAAGTAGAAGAATAGGGCAGCAAGCGACATTGTACATGATCTACATCAAAACAAAGCACAGTATTATAATTGCGAGTCCACTTTGCACGAAAAGCAGAATCAATTTAGGTTACTAGAGGCCAAGCATGACAAGCTTCATGTTCTAGCAAAACAAGGACAAATGTCTGAATCGAAACTCAGCAGATGCAACTCATGCCAAAGGAGCCAAGGTCATACCAATAGAAGAAACAAACAGTAGCTACATCTAATTGAAACTTGACAACAGAATATCTTTCCTCTGAAAGGAAAGATAAGAAAGCGTAGGCAGGTGGCCAGCCGAATAACAATTAAATGCACAAATCGAGAGAAACTAGGCAAATTCACGGTGTCTGCATCACGTGACCATCCAAGCGAGGAGAAGCACGAGTTCACACCTACACGTGGCATCCGCACAGGAGAAGATAGCAGAACTTTCTCAGGCTGAAGATGCAGTTTCGAGGCCAACCACAATAACATAATTGACACATTGTTGCTGAAGCGATGATTGATTGTAACCTTAATTGGAGGATGGTCGGGTAGCTGAGGGGGCACCCGGCACCTGGCTGTCCATTCTGCATGCTGCTAAGCACAGTGGAAATGTATGCATGGGGTTGGTGCCAACCCAATCACAATGGACCAAATAATCTAGGGTCCTATAGTTAGTAGACCCAATGGGACATCATACTTTTGGTGACATCCACAGTAGTCATTTTGAAGGAAGGGCTTAGACGCCCACCTGACAGTATTTTAGCCAATCCCTCACTCTGTTACCATATGCAGATATAGCACCTATATTAAAGTTACCTTTGCCTAACCAATAGAAATGCTTATTAACTTCTGCGTGTTACACGTCACTTATGACACATTTTCAGTATAAACAATGTGTTTTGTATAAAGTTTGTTGAGTTGAAGTGAGACGGACTATCGCATCACTGCTGATTGCCATGACTCCCTGTTTTTTGATTGGTGTTGGAGCAATACATCTGCACTCCCATTCATCTCAAGGTGCAGCTTTCTCATCTTAAAGTACTTTTGGAGCAAACCCCTACTCTATGGGCCGGTTGGGGGTCTCCTCAGTATACTTGGTAGCAAAGATCTGATAGTTATCGATTATCGATTATTGGTTTGAATAAGACACCTATTGACCATTGACATAAAGTAACTCTGGGTCTTTGGCAATATCACGTGTCTTTTGCCATTCGGCCGAATAGACCATGAAGCTCCCCGTAGACAGTGGTAGATTAAAGAGAAATACTGCAGACATGGGCCTGTCGGGACCCATGTTCTCCACGCATCCCTTCCCATTACTATGGGCAGCTGAGCGGGCGAAAGTTGAAGAAGGCGGTAACAAAAGCAGTGATCCAGAGGGTCCAGAGAAGAACCATGTGAACGGTGAGTGAAAAAGATTAATGTTCTGCCAAAAGTGCATGCTTTAGAACAAGTAACGGGAAAAGGTAACAGAGGGAGGCGGGAGAAAAAACTAAAATATAAGTAGAGAAGACTGTATATATATATATATATATATATATGTATATATATATATATATATATATATATATATATATATATATATATATATATATATATATATATATATATGAAAAAAAGGAGGAGAGGGGCGCACTCCAGTTCCCTGCACAGTAAACCTTCTCAGCTACAGGTGTTCTCCTCCGACCGGTTTCTGTGCCAATACACGTCATCAGGGAGGCTGTCTTAACTTGCAGCTCACAGCAAGTGCAGGTGTTAACACTTAGTGATGATTCTGCTGCAAGAACTTCTGGTAGCTGTAGTCATCAGGTTTGCAAGGAATAGACTCACACCCAATCCCATAAATAGGGAAAGGGGGGGAGTAGCCTACAGTGAGGCACTCCAAAGTTGGGCATATGTTACCCCGGTGCTGCACCCTATAAGATTTCTGAAGATTCCACCCTTCAGAAAACTTAGAAATGTGAAAAAAAGGAGGAGAGGGGCGCACTCCAGTTCCCTGCACAGTAAACCTTCTCAGCTACAGGTGTTCTCCTCCGACCGGTTTCTGTGCCAATACACGTCATCAGGGAGGCTGTCTTAACTTGCAGCTCACAGCAAGTGCAGGTGTTAACACTTAGTGATGATTCTGCTGCAAGGACTTCTGGTAGCTGTAGTCATCAGGTTTGCAAGGAACAGACTCACACCCAATCCCATAAATAGGGAAAGGGGGGGGGGAGTAGCCTACAGTGAGGCACTCCAAAGTTGGGCATATGTTACCCGGTGCTGCACCCTATAAGATTTCTGAAGATTCCACCCTTCAGAAAACTTAGAAATGTGAAAAAATGGAGGAGAGGGGCGCACTCCAGTTCCCTGCACAGTAAACCTTCTCAGCTACAGGTGTTCTCCTCCGACCGGTTTCTGTGCCAATACACGTCATCAGGGAGGCTGTCTTAACTTGCAGCTCACAGCAAGTGCAGGTGTTAACACTTAGTGATGATTCTGCTGCAAGGACTTCTGGTAGCTGTAGTCATCAGGTTTGCAAGGAACAGACTCACACCCAATCCCATAAATAGGGAAAGGGGGGGAGTAGCCTACAGTGAGGCACTCCAAAGTTGGGCATATGTTACCCCGGTGCTGCACCCTATAAGATTTCTGAAGATTCCACCCTTCAGAAAACTTAGAAATGTGAAAAAAAGGAGGAGAGGGGCGCACTCCAGTTCCCTGCACAGTAAACCTTCTCAGCTACAGGTGTTCTCCTCCGACCGGTTTCTGTGCCAATACACGTCATCAGGGAGGCTGTCTTAACTTGCAGCTCACAGCAAGTGCAGGTGTTAACACTTAGTGATGATTCTGCTGCAAGGACTTCTGGTAGCTGTAGTCATCAGGTTTGCAAGGAACAGACTCACACCCAATCCCATAAATAGGGAAAGGGGGGGAGTAGCCTACAGTGAGGCACTCCAAAGTTGGGCATATGTTACCCCGGTGCTGCACCCTATAAGATTTCTGAAGATTCCACCCTTCAGAAAACTTAGAAATGTGAAAAAAAGGAGGAGAGGGGCGCACTCCAGTTCCCTGCACAGTAAACCTTCTCAGCTACAGGTGTTCTCCTCCGACCGGTTTCTGTGCCAATACACGTCATCAGGGAGGCTGTCTTAACTTGCAGCTCACAGCAAGTGCAGGTGTTAACACTTAGTGATGATTCTGCTGCAAGGACGTCTGGTAGCTGTAGTCATCAGGTTTGCAAGGAACAGACTCACACCCAATCCCATAAATAGGGAAAGGGGTGGAGTAGCCTACAGTGAGGCACTCCAAAGTTGGGCATACGTTACCCCGGTGCTGCACCCTATAAGATTTCTGAAGATTCCACCCTTCAGAAAACTTAGAAATGTGAAAAAAAGGAGGAGAGGGGCGCACTCCAGTTCCCTGCACAGTAAACCTTCTCAGCTACAGGTGTTCTCCTCCGACCGGTTTCTGTGCCAATACACGTCATCAGGGAGGCTGTCTTAACTTGCAGCTCACAGCAAGTGCAGGTGTTAACACTTAGTGATGATTCTGCTGCAAGGACTTCTGGTAGCTGTAGTCATCAGGTTTGCAAGGAACAGACTCACACCCAATCCCATAAATAGGGAAAGGGGGGGAGTAGCCTACAGTGAGGCACTCCAAAGTTGGGCATATGTTACCCCGGTGCTGCACCCTATAGGAATAGGAATAGAGAGCTATCCCTGGATAGACTAGAAATAAGTAGGAACAAAGAGGACACGAGAAGTCGCACTAGTTGATGACAGACAATGTCCGACTCTGAAAGGGAGGAGCGTGAGGAAATTGAGGAAGAGGGAAGGAGCAAAAGACGACTCCCAAGGGAAAAAGGAATAAGGTGGTCAGACAATAGCAAATCTGCACCGAGGGCACCAGAGTCTGCCACGCAGCCTGACCGATATGAAGAAGTATCTCACGTCAGAGGGGGGTGTCTTCGCCGCCCTATGTGGACATACTAAGGGCATTACCAGGTAGACGGCGATGCAGGAATATTACCCCTGCAATAGACAGGAGAACAATGAGAGAAGGAAGAGAGGGCTACACATTCCAATTTCCGTTGCTCGAGAAGGAGGGAGTAAGAGCGCAATATATACCATGGTCACACATGGATCGAGCACATTGGAAAAATAAGCTTCCAATGCTGACATCAGGAGCTGGAAAGTGGATAATGAGTTCAAAAAATGACAGGAGGGAACACGTTAGCTATAGGGGATGTCAAATGTCTCTTAATTGCCATACTTGGTGAGAGAGCAGATGACGTGTGGGCATGAGCAGGCTACCCTGGTGTAACCACAATTAATACGGCGCTCGACGAAGCTCCATTTAACAATTGTAGAGCCGCCGTATGGACGCGCTACGAGTGCTTTACCCAGACACTTCTGATATGGGAGCTATAATGACGCGAAAGATGAAGGAGTCTGAAGATCCATTAATTTACATACAAAATGTTCAAGATGCATGGGTGCTCGAGACTCATGAATCGTAGACAATATCTGTACCCGTGTTTTACCACATATTGTGCCAAGGGCTGCCAGAGCCGATACAGAAATATCTCAGTAAATTGGTGGGAATTGAAGCCAAGCCTTGGGCTGAAATACAGTTGACCATTGCACATTATTGTAGACTGCTTCAGTAAAAGATATCGCAAAAAGTAAGCAACTCGAAAGGATGAGGAAGCAAAACTGGTGCAAAAGAAATTGTCAAAATATGCTCTTGAAGGAGCCATGATAACTAGCACAGCTGAAGCAAGCATGCAGCAGGTGGCTAGTCCACAGCAAAATAATCAAGGCAATACAGGGCTTTATCCCAGGGAAAGAGGATTTAGGGGAAGAGGATGGCAGAGAAATCAGGGAGGTTTCCAAAATAATCAAGGAGGTTTTCAAAATGTGCAAAATGGTAACCAAGATATGTCAAATGGGCAAATGATCCGACCACAGCCAGTATGTTGGCTGTGTGGAATGACAGGTATTTGGCGCGCACATGCAGAAATCAAGGCATGATGCAGAGCGGCCAAGGAACATGAGCAGGCATGGCAAATCTACCCGTAATTTAACAGTAGGGTGGTGCACAGAATCACACAGTGCAGCAACTAGCGCCAGAAGCACAACAAAGTGTACAACCACAAAGCTTGGGGAATTGTCCACAAGGACAATCCCAACAGTCACCGCTGCAACTATCGCAGACGATGGGCACAGGGCAGACCACGAACCCTGGAATGGGGAGTAACAATGGGAATGGGGGAAATTCACCAGCACACAGTTGGCCAAATTTGTATATAAACTAGGACAGCTCACTGGGAACTCTGATGTGCTCTATCCTATCAGTGACGCCAGACCCTCACAGGGAACCTAGGGTGGATGTCATTATAGGAGATAAAGAATATTCCTTCCTAGTTGACACTCACAGTCTCTATAGGAGAGTGTGAAATGAATGTGCCCTTACTTATTATACTCACGTCAGACACCAGTAAACATTTTGGGTCGAGATTTGATGACGAAGTTAAACATGACAATCTCATTCACGGAGAAGGGCATAGTATGTTCAACTCCAGGAATGCACTATTCAAACATATGTGAGATAATCAGAGCATACGCAGGACACCCAGCCATGAGGGCTATTTCATTAGAGCCAGAAATATTTGCATATGGTATGCGTGTGCTTATGGCAGGGCTGCCAGGCCTTGCAGACATAATTATGACAACTCCTGATGAGTTCTTATTCAGACCCAGAATACTGATGCATGAGGAGAAGGGACAAGTATTTCCCTTGATGATACACACGGCTGCAGTGAAAGGGAGAGTGGCCTTGATCGATGGTTATGATGACGAGGGCCGACAATGGTGTGCAGTAATCACCATCGAAGAAGGATATCGATTGACTGACGTCACCAATGACGAGCTGTTTGAAGAACAAACAGATATGGGAGAGAAAATGGTGGAAGTGAGTCTCAGCTTTTGGCTAAAGATGATTAAAAGAGGAGTACCTCAGAGAATGATGTTGGCACAAACCCGTCGTGAATATTTTGATGATGACATGGCCAAGGTGCCTCTCTCAGTATGGACTACAGGACCCTATGATGTAGACCTCTTGAAGGGGGTTGGAGAAGTGAAGATTAAACTGAAACCAGGAGCAATTTTACCGAAGGCACGACAATATCCCATGTCCAGAGAGGCAGATGAGGGGATTTTTAAGACAATTTCTGCCATGATAGAGCAAGGCATCTTAGTGATGTTAGAGTCGTCATGTAATACATCAGTGTACCCTTTGAAAAAAAGTAAAGGGGGGTCATGGAGGCTAATTCAAGACTTCCGGCCAATATACAATATTGTTGAGGCTGAGTTCCCTATAGCCCCGAACTCGGCTACAATTTTATGTAATATACCTATTGAGACAAAATATTTCACTGTGATTGACCTGAAAATTGCATTTTTCTCAATCCCGTTGCACCGTGACTCACAAGATCTGACGTCATTCACGTTCAGACAAATGCGTCTGAAAAGCACAAGGCTGCCACAGGGGTACTGTGAGACTCCATCTATCTTTAACAGAGTCCTGCAGATGGACTTGAGCAATATTGCACTAGAAAGTGTCGCCCTGCAATAAGTGGATGACATCTTAATTTGCAATACCACAGAAGAGCAATGTGGGCACGATTCTGTTCAGCTATTGATTATACTGGCTGAGAAGGGATATAAAGTTGAAAAAGAAAAGTTACAATATTGCCCTAAAGAAGGACCAAGTGACAAAGGAGAAGATCGAATGGTCTGAGACCATGGAAAAATGGTTTGCTGAACTCAAAAGAGCTATTTTCACAGCACCAGTTCTCAGGATCCCCAATTAAGCACAGAGGAATTTTACCTGTTCTCACACACAAATGGCAGCGTCATGACGGCAGTGCTCGCTCAAAGAACCTAGTTGGGGTTCAAGCCCCTGGCATATTACAGCGGGAATATGGATCCAGTGATGAGAGGCCACTTCCCATGCGAACAAAGTTTAGCTGCCCCAGCGTTCGCCATAGAGAAGGCTACAACTATTGTAATGGGATGCTCAATGACGTTGTATGTCGAGCACTCGCTATTTACCATTCTAGGGAAATCAAAGGGCACATTGACATCTCAGAGAGCTTCTGCTTATGAAGTGATCATATCAAATCCATTGATTAAAATAGTCCGATGTAAGATAGTGAACCCAGCTATGTTCTTGGCAGAGCCAGTCACTGAAGGAGAGCCCATACATGACTGTACAAATTATGAAGCATTCTATGATGAAATCCCCAGGGTGAAAGAAAATGCCTTGACAGGAGGAGAGATCGTCTTTATTGAGGGTCCTCAAGGATCGACCAAAATATAGGGCAAAGATAAACAGGCGTTGCTGTGATGAAACACACAATTAATGGAGAGTTTCGAGTGCTTCTTAGTGCACGAATACCATCTCATTATTCAGCACAGGCTGCAGAATTATTGGTGTTGATACTCACCATTGAGAATCACGCAAACCAGGAAGTAACGGCGTACAGTGACTCTGCCTATGTGACGTCAACAGTGCATGCAGGTTTAGCGTGCTGAAAAGGGAGGGTTACCTCTGAGCAGATGGCACGCCAGGGCAGCACGCAGCCTTATTGGACAGGCTGATCGAAGCACTGCAGCTCCCATTGGACATAGCAGTCATGAAATGTGCCACCCACACAAAAGGGACAGATTTTATCTCACGTGGAAATCAAGCAGCAGACATGGAAGCAAAGCGTATGGCATCCAAAAGTGAGGCGATCGTGGAAGTGGAAGTTATCCATACCAACGAACGAATGATGGTTACACGAACTGCACCGGAAAGTTACAGTAATTTGGAGCAAACACAGATAATGGAACTCAAAGGGGAGGCACTGCAGGAAGAGAAGAATATGTGGAAACATTGAGGGTGTTCTTTAAACCCCTCTACAGCGTGTGGTGATAAGACAGCACTGGTAAATCAGTAATGCCTGTAGCCCTATTAGAAATAGCGCTGGAGCAGTTACATTACCGGGCACACATGACAAAAGAGAACCTAGCAGCAACACTCGCAGAATTTAACCGAGCATGTTGCATTCTTTATAGTGAACTCTATAATTTGCCAGCAATTTACGTAAAAGTTATGAGAGGAATCACCCCAAGGCCAAATGGGCCTTTTAAACACTTGCATGTCGATTACGCTGACATGATTCAAATATGTTACGGGTACAGATACTTAATTGTGGTGTGTCCATTCTCTAGATGGATTGAGGAAGGTCCATGTAAACACCCAGACTCTACCTGTGCGGCCAAATTCTTAGTGAGAGAAGAGTTTCCCAGTTGAGGGGTGTGCGAGGTCATGAGGTCAGATAATGGCCCTCATTTTGTCAATGCAGTGTTTGAGCAGATTAGCTTGGTATAAAGCACAAGTTCTCGTTGGCGTATCATCCACAAGGGAATGGAAATTGTGAGAAGCTCAACAGCTTGTTAAAGGAAACGATAGCCAAGTTGAAGCTTACTCTAAAGAAGGGATAGTTGCATTGCCTTCCACTAGCACTGTATTCACTTCGGAACCAACCAGGGTCTGACCATCATTTTACGCCACACGAGATAGCCACAGGAAGAAGAATGAGAACTCCTCTGACACCCCAAGATAGAACTAGATGTGATGCCCAGTCAACAGGAGAGGTATTAGGGTCTGAAATGCAAAACTATCTGAACTGCATGACACCTTGCCTTACTATAATTTGAGACCAGCTGCAACGACGACAAAAAGGGTGCAGTGAAGCACAGAATACAAAAGGAGACACTACAACAGACCAAGTTCAAGATCTAGATGTTCTACCCGTCTTCCCTGGAGACACCGCCCTTGTGAGGAATCACACAAGGAAAAATGGGACGATCAAAGGTTCAATGGTCTGCACTCCGTCCGCAGTGAAACTACAAGGCAGGAGAGCTTGGATTTTTCTCGGTGATATAAAACCCTACATCGGAGGAGGCCCCTGCCTGCACCCCAATGAGAGGAATCGACGAGCAACGGGGAAGAACCACAGCACGTGCAGATGAGATCCATGACGTAGAAGAAGGACGTATGAAACAGACACTCTGTGCATCCTAGTTGCAAGGTGAAGAAGAAAACCACACGCACAAGCCACAATACAGTCGGATGACTTTGAACTTTGGACTGAAGCACACCTAAGCCTTGAGAAAAGAGTATGCCAAATTTTGACACTTACATTGGAAGCAAATACAGTATCCCGATTTGTTTAATTCTGAGGCACTCTTCGGAATCACTTATGGTGTCCCACAGTAGAGACATCACAAAGTACATAATAATTGACCTTGATCTAGTGCTAAGATCATACCTGTCATTGGTAGAGAGGCTCCCAAGTGTCACTGACTTCCTACAAGATCCTGAAAACGAAAAGACAATGAGGCGACTCCTCACTGTCATTGCCAAACAATTTATCCTACTCCCTGAGTACAGTGAAAAAGAATAAAATGATCCCAACACAGGCGGAAATAGATGAGCTCATCAACACACTGTTCTTTTGCATAATCAAAGACTGTGCAACTTTTATTGGAAGAACAACAGACATACTCACCTTTCTTCGAGATCCAGCAAATACAGAACATTTAAGCCAATCTCTTAAATAAGATAATCATTCTGGTTGCATTTCATGTGACCAGACAGTGCAGCTATTGTTCACATTTGGGAGAAAACATATAAGCCTGAACCTCAGCAGGGCAGGATGCACATCCCTGCCACCAGAAGACACCAGGTTGGCCCATAATATTCTGTTTCAACTAGTCACTGACTTTCCAGAGGTAGTGGGGAGTCCAATCGATGTTGACGTCCTCACTTTCATCAGAGACCCAGCTAATATTGCACAGATGAGAATGCTCTTACACAGAATCGTAATCCAAGTGGAACTTTCTAACCATCAGAGGACCTATCTGAGGAGATTCTAAGAACCTTCCGCTGAGGGACATATCACGGAAGCAGTGCCAAGAACTCCACGTGTCATATTTGTTTTTATTTTTGTCCCTAATCCTTTGTATTGACCGGCATACACCATGTCCTCAAGATTGAAGCAAATAAGGGGAGTGGATTGGGAGCTTACCTATTTCAAACATGCACAGTAAAAGGACTCACAAAAATGTTGTTTTACATCTGATTTTTCCCATAGTCTAGCAAAGGAACTGTATCCTGATAAAAAGAGACAATTAGAAACTCACAAGAGGGGGGACACTTGTGAAGTACTGGACACTCTTAACACACAGAAGCAAAAAACAATGACATTTGTTGAATCATCGAGATGGGGGTCCAGAACAGCAATCTGGTCCTCCCACAAGAAGAGAGGCAAACCCGCTTCTCTGGAAGAAAATGCTGTTGCCTGACCTACAGGGGCATAATGTACCTATGCATCATATTCATTATTGTTTTACCGTCATTAACGATCAGAACTGCATTCTTTATTGGTGCACAAAGCCTCCCAATTTCAGTACACCCACCTAATGATGCAGGCATAAAACCCACAAAGGCACCCAGACCTTATATAGTCATTCCAGTCCCTAGAAGATCTGACGGTGGAGTGAATGAACTTGAAATGGATGTGATTACCAATGATACACACACACTTGTGGTAACAAACAAAAGAAAAAGCCGGAGACAGGGTCGGCAAGGGATGAATGAAGTAACATTACTGAAAACTACACGCACGCAAACACTGAATGCACACAAAACTGGCCTAGTGTCAATGACTGCAGAACCACACACCAAAGCAGTAGGGAAGAAGAGACTGCCTGACACAAGAAACCCAACAGCAGATGTTGTGAAAAAACAAGAATTAAGACAAAAAACAACAGGAGCAGTTACATCAGAAACTATTACGAAAACAAGAGCCAACACTGAGAAACTCTCTGTAAAGACACAACTGATAGTAGACTCATTAGTTCCACACATAGCCCGAGCAAGGGAACTACAAGAGGAACTGAAGAACAAAATCGCAGGGACTGTATTACCAAGCATATACATTCCAATGCAAGGATCAAGCACTAGTTCCACAGTACAACCGTATACTGGACCAATGCCGGAATGGATACAAACATTTACATCCCGACAGAGAAAGATGTATGAGGAGAGAGAAAGAGCTCAGAAATCCGGAAGAATTGTCCAGAGAGCAAAACTGTGTTGCTTACAAAATGTATCAGTTTTTATTTAATCATGATACAAAAATTATGGTCAATCAATGACACAGTACTTTAAAGAACACATTATTACATATCACAACAGCAAGGGTAAACATTACACCTGGCTAAAATTAGTCCATCATCAAAACCATTCATAGTGCAGCATTCAAACCATACAACATTCAAAGTGACATTCATCCAAACAACAATAGCTAAAAATGACAAAATTGATTCATATTCGGGAGTGAGCACAATCCTCGCATCCCATCTAATTATTTTAATATTTTTTAGAAAAAACATACAATATAAATGATTAAAACAATCTATCATAAGGGCGGATCTAAGAGTGAAGATGGTATGTAGATCACATCCCTGGGGAACAAAACTCAACCGGTTTCGACGTGGTATGTCTATTGCACAACGTCTTCATCAGGAGCTATGGAACGAAAGACTGCAAGAGAAGAGCATTACTGCATAAGTATGCGGCAGTGCCCCACCTCATAAAACAAACTCAACAGTTAAAAGTGTATTGTGTACCCACCATGTGCCACCTTTTACAAACCATGTAAAGAGAAAGTGAAATATTTAGGTGCTGGGAAAGTCAAGTGGAATCAGAAGCACATCCTAGTAGTGGAGGTATATTTAAAAAGGCCAAACGCAGGGGAGCCTGCTCCATGCCGTGTACTGGGGGAGCAACACTAGTTGGAAACACCAATGAGAGGCTAGAGAGAAGAGAGAGGCATATGCACCAGATCAATTAAGGTGGCTGAGTGACCAAAGAAATCAGGGTCCAAAAGGTGCGCTAATGGGTAATAAGCCAAACTGACCTCACACAGTCAGCCAATCACTGACACGATGGATGGAAGGAGTATCTATACTGGAATGAGAGCCTGGTAAGGGCTACAGCTGTTCATGAGCTGAAAAACACGTATAGCGCAAATTAAACCAAGGGAAGATAAGCACTACACAGAAATTGCAAACTGGAAAAGTAAGTAGATTACCTGTCAGAGCAGGGTACTGTGCTTGATGTGCCCATCGTTGGTAAATCCGATGAAGTGGCCTACTGGGCGATGGATACGGTAAGTAGGCTCGTATCAGCTTCAGATGCCCAGGCTAGCTGTGGGCCAAATAATAGTATGAGTGTAGGCTCAAACTATGTCCACAAGGAAGAGGCAGACAATATATATACTAAAACAGTTGGTAAATAGTACAAGGGTCTTCCCATGGAGCAGAACAATTGCCAATTGCCACTGTTGTAAACTAAAGAACAAGTATCTAAGCGCTGCAGCAGAAAAATGCTCTGCTGGGACAGGTGGTAATTAACAAAAAAGAGGGGAGGTGTTACAGGAGCCTATCCATAAACCAAGCCGAAAGGCACTGTTTATGGGCTAGATAACAAGTGTCTGGGCACTACAGGGACTAATGCTGTAGCCATGTGGGGTCCACAAGGACCGAGGAAACCCCCGAAGTCAGATTGCAAGGTACAGCAGGGCTTTACAGTTATAGAGAAATACTGAAATTTACCGTATGGCATGTTCCTACGGTTACGACGTAATTGTACCAACATTTCCCATTTCAATAAGCATGCAGATATACTGCAAGCTAGACTGCTACTTCGTGGCTACCCCAAAAAACGTATTAAACACTCCAGAAAAAGAGTGTGTTATACCAACTGTGATGCCCTGCTCACTGCACAACCCAAAAACACAGAAAGCGAACAGATTGTTTGTGTCTCCACTTCCTGCAAGTTTAGTGAGTCTATTAAGGGGATTATTCTTAAGAAATGGAGGATTCTGAATTCCGCTGATATTCATTTAAAAAAAAAAATGTTTGCGTTTAGAAAAGGGAAGAGTCTGGCACAGAAGCTCACTTGAGCCAACAGATTGCCATTTCAACGCAATGTGGTTAGGGAAGTCAACTTACAACCTGTGGTAGGGCACTATCCCTGCACCACTTGTATGGCCTGCAGATTTTCTAAAAAGACCACATATTTTGTGAATGAAGGCAGACAATGGGATCTGCGGACGTTCACCACATGTAAAAGCAAGAACTTGGTGTATGCCATCCATTGCCCTTGTAACTTGCTTTACATAGGCAAGACCTCCAGGGAGATACATGTACGGATTAATGAACACTGTTCCAAGATTAGGATGCGCTGCCTTACTGCCCCATTGATGTCCCACTTTCTAGAGAGGAGTCATGACGCAGACTCATTAAGATGGTTTCCGCCTTGACAAAAATTTTAGCAAATTGCCACGTGCAAATTACCAACAAACTGGCATACAAAGAGCAAATGTGGATCTTTAATCTCAGGACTTTAAAAAAAGGGCTCAACTCCATGGAAACATCAGAGTTTAATGTGGGTTAGCCAGGCCTCTTCTACGGCCAACATTTGTTGTGACATGGGCATACATAGTTCCAGCCCAATAATGTGTGGCTGGTATAGACTTTCACCCATTTTTATCTTAACTTACAGCCTATTTTTGCATGGCTGTCATTCATCAGGGACTATGTTCATGTATATTACATGCAGCTGACATTTCCAACCCTGGGCAGGGACTGCCACTGCCAGGTGTATATTCTCACCTGCATATATTGGACTGACATGAGTGGGTTGTGCTGCATTTCAGTTACTGCTGTTTTACATTGCACATTATGGTTCTCCAGGCCTTTTCTCATTTTTTTATTTCTACCTTTGGGAATTGGCTTCACTGTGGTGCCATACTGGCACCCCTGTGAGCTTGGCAATACCACTCTTGCCTTGGTATTACCCTTTTAATTGGCCCATGCCTCTGGTACGTCTGTACCTACATTTCTCACTGTAGCTACGGCATCAAATGAGGCTCCGCACCAGTCCTCTTTCTAGCTTTACGCTGGGCGGGCCGGATACTCTGATGCAGAGGCTGTCTAGCATTACGCTACTTAGCCTGACGACGTGTTGGGCTTTGGTCATGTGACCTACATCGTGGGCTGTGTTTGAATTAGCGCATTGTCCGCGCTCCCGTGAACGCAGTACATGACTGCGCTGAGCTTCGCGAGCAGGTCACTTGATTTCCTCATAGCTACCCCTCTCTTCAGCTCCACGAGCGGGTCACTTGATTGCCTCACAGCTACCCTCTTCTCCAGCCTGTGCACAAAGTATCAAGTAAGTACGGGTGCCTTCATTCTCATTTTTCATTTTACAGCCCTTCGGTGTTTGACTGACTTTCATCTGAACATGCACCCAATATGTACATGTTAGCATTTCTCTATAACTGTAAAGCCCTGCTGTACCTTGCAATCTGACTCCGGGGGTTTCCTCGGTCCTTGTGGACCCCACATGGCTGCAGCATTAGTCCCTGTAGCGCCCAGACACTTGTTATCTAGCCCATTAACAGTGCCTTTTCGGCTTGGTTTACGGATAGACTCCCGTAACCTATCCCCTCTTTTTTGTTAATTACCACCTGTCCCAGCACAGCATTTTTCTGCTGCAGCGCTCAGATACTTGTTCTTTAGTTTACAACAGTGGCAATTGTTCTGCTCCATGGGAAGACCCTGGTACTATTTACCAACTGTTTTAGTATATATATTGTCTGCCTCTTCCTTGTGGACATAGTCTGAGCCTACACTCATACTATTATTTGGCCCACAGCTAGCCTGGGCATCTGAAGCTGATACGAGCCTACTTACCGTATCCAACGCCCAGTAGGCCACTTCATCGGATTTACCAACGATGGGCACCATCAAACACAGTCCCCTGCTCTGACAGGTAATCTACTTACTTTTCCAGTTAGCAATTTCTGTGTAGTTCTTATCTTCCCTTGGTTTTATTTGCGCTATACGTGTTTTTCAGCTCATGAACAGCTGTAGCCCTTGCCGGGCTCTCATTCCAGTATAGATACTCCTTCCATCCATTGTGTCAGTGATTGGCTGACTGTGTGAGGTCAGTTTGGCTTATTACCCATTAGCGCACCTTTTAGACCCCGATTCCTTTGGTCACTTAGCCACCTTAATTGATCTGGTGCATATGCCTCTCTCTTCTCTCTAGCCTCTCATTGGTGTTTCCAACTAGTGTTGCTCCCCCTGCACACGGCATGGAGCAGGCACCCCTGCGTTTGGCCTTTTTAAATATACCTACGCTACTGGGATGTGCTTCTGATTCCACTTGACTTTCCCAGCACCTAAATATTTCACGTAAAAGGTGGCACATGGTGGGTACACAATACACTGTTGAGTTTGTTTTATGAGGTGGGGCACTGCCGCATAATTATGCAGTAATACTCTTCTCTTGCAGTCTTTTGTTCCATAGCTCCTGATGAAGACGTTGTGCAATAGACATTTCACGTCGAAACCGGTTGAGTTTTGTTCCCCAGGGATGTGGTCTACACACCATCTTCACTCTTAGAACCGCCCTTATGATAGATTGTTTTAATCATTTCGATTGTATGTTTTTCTACTTCTAAAAAATATTAAAATAATTAGACGGGATGCGAGGATTGTGCTCACTCCTGAATATTAATCAATTTTGTCATTTTTAGCCATTGTTTTTGGATGAATGTCACTTTGAATGTTGTATGTTTTGAATGCTGCACTATGAATGGTTTTGATGATGGACTAATTTTACCCATGTGTAATGTTTACCCTTGCTGTTGTGATATGTAATAATGTGTTCTTCAAAGTACTGTGTCATTGATTGACCATTTTTCAAATATTTGTATCATGATTAAATAAAAACGGATACATTTTGTAAGCAAAACAGTTTTGCTCTCTGGACAATTCTTCCGGATTTCTGTGGTACAATAATACTCTGGTACAGGGTATAGAGATTCCCTGCTTCTTTCTGATTTTGGAGAGAGAAAGAGCTGCCAGAATTTGATCTACCCAAATGGTGCAGGTGAGAAGGCCTGCACCATGGACCAGGATAACTGAGAATCCTCCAGCAAGAAAAAGCCATACAGATGCATTCATGGATGTAGTCATAGCCAACTACAGGAAAACACTAAGAATCAAGAGAAGCATGCATGGAGATGACAATGAATTAAACGATGACCTGGACAGCACAGTACATCTGGGTAACAACATTTGGTACCAGCGCATGAAAGAAGTTGGAAGATGAAGTTCAGAAGGGGAATGCTTTGTTTGTGCAATCCTACCATACAGCATGGGGAAGTCCAAGATCTTCATAGCTGTAGAAATTAATGTCCAGACAGCACACTGTATGTCACACATAGCAATGTGCAAGACCAGAGGCCAGTTCATGGGTAGTGATGCCTCTCTGAAATGGGCAACTGAAGCAACTGATCCAGATGAAGACGATTATGTCCAGGAGCTCCCTCTGTCTGCAGAGGGAGCCTTGCCGGTGAGTGTGAGACCAGGATCGTGGGCTGACCCTAACTTCTGGGCATTCCATGGGCCTAGAACCTCTTGAGCCCGTGTTTTCCCCCTCCATCCCTCCCCACTCCCTCTTCCAGTCCCCTCGAGCCCCCCCGCCCCCCAGGCCTCCTCGAACCCCGTGTTTTCCCCCTCCATCCCTCCGCACTCCCTCTTCCAGTCCTCTCGAGCCCTCCCGCCTCCCAGCCCGCCCCGCACTCTGATTGGGCCATCCGCTCAGCCTTCCGGGTCTAGCGGCCCGCCCGTGGCCATCGCGCTCTGTTTGCAGAGGGAGCCTTGCCGGTGAGTGTGAGACCAGGATCGTGGGCTGACCCTAACTTCTGGGCATTCTGTGGGCCTAGAACCCCTTGAGCCCGTGTTTCTCCCTCCATCCCTCCCCACTCCCTCTTCCAGTCCCCCCAATCCCCCCCACCCCCCAGGCCTCCTCGAGCCCTGTGTTTCTCCCTCCATCCCTCCCCACTCCCTCTTCCAGTCCCTTCGAGCCCCCCCCCACCCCCCAGGCCTCCTCGAGCCCCGTGTTTTCCCCCTCCATCCCTCCCCACTCCCTCTTCCAGTCCCCTCAAGCCCTCCCGCCTCCCAGCCCGCCTCCCAGCCCGCCTCCCAGCCCGCCCGCACTCTGATTGGGCCATCCGCTCAGCCTTCCAGGTCTAGCCTTCCACCCCTTCCTGGGAAGTGACCCGCCCATCGCTCCCTTCATCACCGGTCCTCCCAGGGCAGCCCCCTGCCCGGCAGCCCCCAGCGGCTAAGGGCCCCGAGGCCAAGGGCGACTCCAACAGAGGCGACTCCAGGGAGTGTCAGCCGGTGTCTGCAGGGGAAGCAGGGGCCGGCCGTCAACCATCACCTACGGGGACCAGTAAGGTAGGAGTGGCCTGGATCAGGAGTAGAGCAACTACTCTGCTCCAGATCCTGAGCCACTTACCAAACCCAAAGCAAAGAAGCCGACTGCATTGTATGATACTTAGACTGCATTGATGGGCCTCTCTCCAACTATACAGGTCTCTCAAATTTAGCAGGGGTTCTGTCTCCTAATTGCATTGTATGATATTTGGACTGCACTGATAGGCCTCTCTCCCACTATACAGGTCTCTCAAATTTAGCAGGGGTTCTGTCTCCTAATTGCATTGTATGATATTTGGACTGCACTGATAGGCCTCTCTCCCACTATAGCAGGGGTTCTGTCTCCGAATTGCATTGTATGATATTTGGACTGCACTGATAGGCCTCTCTCCCACTATACAGGTCTGTCAAATTTAGCAGGGCTCTGTCTCCTATTTGCATTGTAAGATATTTGGACTGCACTGATAGGCCTCTCTCCCACTATACAGGTCTCCCAAATTTAGCAGGGCTCTGTCTCCTAATTGCACTGTATGATATCTAGACTGCACTGAGAGGCCTCTCTCCCACTATACAGGTCTCCCAAATTTAGCAGGGCTCTGTCTCCTAATTGCACTGTATGATATCTAGACTGCACTGATAGGCCTCTTTACCACTATACAGGTCTCCCAAATTTAGCAGGGCTCTGTCTCCTAATTCCACTGTATGATATCTAGACTGCACTGATAGGCCTCTCTCCCACTATACAGGTCTCTCAAATTTAGCAGGGCTCTGTCTCCTAATTGCACTGTATGATATCTAGACTGCACTGATAGGCCTCTCTCCCACTATACAGGTCTCCCAAATTGAGCAGGGCTCTGTCTCCTAATTGCACTGTATGATATCTAGACTGCACTGATAGCCCTCTCTCCCACTATACAGGTCTCCCAAATTTAGCAGGACTCTGTCTCCTAATTGCACTGTATGATATCTAGACTGCACTGATAGGCATCTCTCCCACTATACAGGTCTCTCAAATAATCTAACCGCGCTTAGTTCAGTACCCACTAATCCCGAAAACCCGCCACTACCTAACGCAACTAAATTCCATACCCACAGACCACTAACACCCTAATAGTTTACCCTTAGGAAACACCCCCCACCCATCGACAGAAAGCAACACTGAGCCAGAGAACACCCCAGCATACCCAGAGAAGGAAACCGAGGTCACGGCGACCGCACAACACAGCATAGAGGACCAACTACCACACTACGCCTGTATCTAGACTGGAAAATGGCCCGTACCAGAAAAGGACGCCGAGAAAGAGAGCAAGACCGAGCAACAAGAGACGCGAACACACAACACCGACAGAACCCACAAGAAACAGCCCGATTGCAAGAAAACACGCCTAAAGCAGACACAACCGGAACAAAATCCACAAGAGAAAAATCCCTATACCTCACACCTTACCTCGCAACAACTACGGTACACCAACACCCCAACACGGAAACCTCGAAACATACAAAGAATTTCCTGACAGACGCCGGAAAAAGACGGGGGCAATCAACAAGAGAATGGGAAGGCTCTGACCCCGTTACCCCTTACATTACAAGAACAGAGGGACAACACCAATTCCCACCACACCCTGCACAACACGGCGAAGTACCAACAACCAGCAACGCCACTCCGCACCCAACAATCGAACCCAAAGAAGAAACCACTGCCGATCTTCATCCGAGTAGCATCACAGCAGAAACGCGAAGATTAATCAGCCCTGTTATCAACTTACTAGACCGCTTCAATGAAGAAACAGCTGTCGCCGTCCTTCATCCTACCAACATCAATGCAGAAACTCCACGAACATACAATTACAGAATCGAACAACATATAACCTCAAAAGATCACCCTCAACAACTGCCTGCCCGAAGACTTCAAATGCATCCAAACAAACAGGAAATCCAAAAGAGGGTGGGGACTAGCGATCATCCACAAGGAACAACTGACCATCAAAATAGAAGACCCACTAAACATCGACAAATGCGAATCCCTAATACTACGACTTTCAGTAAACCACAAAACCAACCTGAAATTCATACTGATATACAGACCACCAACCTACGATGCGACTTTCATAGACGCCTTCTCAGAAGCAATCACTACCCTAGCCATCAAGCATGACCATCTAATCATCCTTGGAGATTTCAACATCTGGTTCGACGAAGAAACCACAACCACACAAAAATCATTAACCGCCCAACTAGCAACCATGAACCTGCAACAACTAGTCAAAGGAGCAATCCATTCAGCAGGGCACACACTTGACGCAATCTTCGCCAACAAGGATCTCATCACCACGGCACCCCCAATTCAAATACTTTGGAGCGACCACCTCATTATTCCGTTCATAATCACAACGGCCGCTCCGACAAAAAAGCAACAAGAAAAACAACCCATCGTGATGGAAAGAAACTGGAGAACCATAAAAAACTCCAACCTAACCAAGCTCCTAGAACTAAGCAAACCACAAGCATCAACAATGGAAGAAGCAGACCTAGACAAAAAAGTTGTCCTACTTCATACCTGGATCACAACAACCCTTGACGACATCACCAAAGAAAAGCCTTTCACCCCATCATGCAAGAAAACATCAGCAAAATGGTTCACCCCACAACTCAACGCCATGAAAAGGAAAAAACGAAAACTAGAAGCTGAATGGAGGACCAACAACACCACTGCAAACAAAATGAAATTCATACAACAGATCCACGCATATAAAAAGGAAATACAAAAAGCGAAGAGGAAACATTACGACAACTGAATCACCAGAGCACCAAACGCTCAAAAAGAACTATTCAAAATCATAAACGAAATAAAAAACCAGCCGGCCTGCAACAACACACCAATCGCAACGACGAAACTCTGCGAGGACCTCGGAGACCACTTCAAAAACAAAATAACCTCCATCCAACACACCATATGAAACAATCCGAGCGTCCACAACTCAAACCCCACCGACACAGACGAGGAACACACAAACAAGCTACGAAACTTCCCAGAAATATCAGTTGAGGCTTTCGTCAAACTGGTAAACCGAAGCAACAAATCAGGCTCTCCTGAAGACCCTTGCCCTCAATTCTCAAACAAGGAACCCCCATGGAATACCACAGGAATCTCCTCAACCTCTCAATCTCAATCTCAACAGGCAAAGTACCGCAGGCTTTCAAAACGGCTTACATCAAGCCACTACTTAAAGACACAACAGGAAACGTGGAAGACCCATCTAACTACAGACACATCTCCAACATACCCTACACAGCCAAACTGCTAGAAACGTACGTCTACCAAATAACCCAAGAATTCATAGAAGAGCACTGCCTACTAGACCAGGCACAAGTTGGCTTTAGACCCATGAGAGGAACAGAATCGGCTCTCCTCTCAATATGGGAGACCTAAAAACAAACGCAGACTCAAACAACAGCACCGCCCTGATTCTCCTTGATCTGTCTGCAGCCTTCGACACCGTCAACCACGCCATCCTCATAAAGAGATTAGAAGGACTAGGGATAACGGACACTGCCCTACTATGGATCAAATCCTTCCTAACAAACAGAAACAATATGGATGAAACCTTGTAAATCCAAACCCAGAGTCTCCACGTGCGGAGTACCACAAGGATCATCCTTCTCCCCACTTCTATTCAACATCTACATGTACCTATTAATCAAACTCATCAAAAAACACGGCCTCACATGCTACAACTACGCCGACGATACGCAAATAATCTTCAACATACAAGACACCCGAGAAGAAAGCACCCCACTAGAGAATTGCCTTCGAGACATATTCAACTGGATGAACCTCAACCATCTCAAAATCAACCAATGTAAAACAGAGATAATGATTGTTTCAAAAAAGGGAGGAGACATCAACTACATCCCATCGCCAAGAGAGCTCGGCACCACACCAGAACCTTCATCTACGGTAAAAAACCTGGTGGTCCTGATGGATAACAACCTCACCCTGGAGCCACAAGTAAACTCAGTAATCAAGAAATGTTTCTTCCTCCTGCGAGCAGCAAAAAGGATCCTACCGTTCCTGTCGTTCGCCAACAAAACACTTACCATCATCGCTCTGATCATGTCCAGAGTAGACTATGCCAATAGCTTATACATGGGTGGGCATGCCCGAACGACTTCTAAAAAAACTGCAACGCATACAAAATGCAGCAGCCAGACTTCTCCTCAAGCTACCCAGAAGAGAACACATCACTCCCGCGCTAAAAATACTACACTGGCTACCGCTGAAACAGCGAATAAAGTTCAAAGCCATGTGCATCACGCACAGAGCAATACACAAACAAGGCGCAGAATTCCTAAGCGCAAAACTGCGCCTACATCAACCGACAAGAACACTAAGATCAAGCACAGACATACGCCTGGAACCAAAACCCTACAACAGGAAAAAATTTGGAGGATCGTCTTTCTCTCACCAGGCACACAAAACTTGGAACGACCTACCTAAGAATATACGGAATACAACAAACCACTTAGCATTCAGGAAACTCCTCAAATCATGGCTCTTCAAAGCGTAACCACTACGGAGACGCATCGGAATGCCCATACACTAAAACAATGATGTAAATAACCCCAACCTCGGCCACTCTCAAATTGAACAAACGCTCAAGCCAAAGAACCAACCACTCGACAGAGCATAAGACATCATGGAAGACAGCCGCAAAGGAAGGCTACAGAGACTGACCCCCTAACTAGACCCAGACGAAACCTAGACCTACACTCTCCCGCTCTTACGCACCGGACGAACACAGCCAGACTGGCAGACGCATCTAGATAGATGTTGGCCTGCGTCGCATGTGGATAGGACTGTTCGAAGGATAACACGCCCGCGCCTAGGAAACGTGAATGCTAGCTTATGCCACAATCAAAGCCATGAACACCAACCTGCGTGGCGTTCGGATGGAGTTGTGAACGCTAGCTTGCCCACTCCTGGACCGATCTCTAAACACTAGCCTGCCCCGCGACCAGATAAAAGTGTGAATGTTGGCATGATCACACCAGTATGGAGCTCCAATCATTGGTCTGCGCCGCGCCTAGATGGGAATGCGAGGGCCAACAAGTGCCACTCTCCCCAGAACCGCGAGTACTAGCATTGGTAAAGGTCAGGTAACCCACTAACCAATAAGCTCAAACTCTGCATACTTATCTCACTCAAAAACTCACACAACCATCTCTCGCACAACAAACCGCACGCACTTCACAACACTGCAACAACACATAAACCGGAACAACAGCACACGTGGACTGACTCCAATCCGATACCTGCACCAAAGCTCAGCACCCGGTGTATACTGAGTTGAAGCTGCCAATAGCACACCACTTCTCTCACTATCCTACTCCCTTCTTCAACCTACTAACCCATCCCACCTTTATCATTTGCAGATCCGCCTGAGCGCCTGGGGACCAATTCCGTTGGTGACGGTGCGTGGTACAAATACCTTTAACATTTAACATTTAACATTTAACATGAAGACAAGAAACAATGGAAAGATGAAACACATTGTGATCAGATATGAGAAGCTTGGAATTAAAGGAGCAGAGATTAGAAGAGAAGCAAATCAGAAGCTAAATGTCCGAGGAAAAACTCCAAAAGAAGCTCAGAAATGGAAGAATAGAGGCCAAATGCAAATTTGGGGAACAGTATTTTCACCAGACGGTTAGAAAAAAGGAGTAGTAATATGCCGAGCATGGATGGTCTTCGGTCACTACAAGCCAACCATCAACATAGTACGAAACGGATGCAAGCCATTATGGCCAAAACTTGCAAAACTGCTCACATGGGTCGAAGACAGAGGAGGACCCCTCCAGATAGTGCCACAAGAATGCCAAAAGTTCTGTTTCAGAAATAATGGCACAAGGAGGATGGGAGAGAATCAGAACTGTTTTTGATGCTTCAGGAATGGTACATGAAACTGCAGTTTTTATGGACCATTATTGGGCGCGTGGATCCAAAGCATACATCAGACTGCCAAGAGACTGGGGTGGCATATGCTTGATAGTGAGCGTCCACGTTCCAGCATTGGTAATCTCAAAAAGTGACCTGAATATTGACAGTTTCCCAAAAGCAGATGCTCACCCGAGAAAGAAGAGATCTGTGGAACTGATAACTCGAATGAAGAGAGAGAATTATTTCTCTGCCAAACCAGAAGAAGCCTTTCATGTTATCCCATATGAACTTAGGCTGTTCAGCCTCACCTCATCAGTGTTCACAACATTTTTTGTGCCAAGATTCCAAGTTGGAGCAAATACTAAATGGTTACAGATAACCAGATGGGAGTCAATACAGACCATCAACACAACAATAAAAGGATTCAATGCAATTCAGGAAGAATTATGAGCAATTTGAATGATGACTCTCCAGAACAGATATGTACTTGACATGATCACAGCTATGGATGGAGGAGTTTGTTCAAAAATAGGAGAATCATGTTGCATATGTATACCCTCTCACGATGAGGAAAATGGAACCTTAACAGAAGCCATAGGTATGCTGATGAAGCTGCAAAACCAGTTGATCGACGAAACAGACAAAGTTGATGATGACAGCTGGTTTGGATCACTATACTCTTGTATCCCACAATGGATGGCAGACATATTCAAGTTTCTAGGAGCCCTGCTAGTGATGATATTAATAGGATTTTGTGTTATCAAGATAATAATCTTGCAATGTCAGAAACTGTGAAGAAAGACATAGGGATGAAGATCATGATTGATGTCAAGCCAGAATGGAAGCCCAAAGACCTAACTGATGAAGAAATAAGAGACTTTGTGAAGGCCAGCAGACACACACGCCAGAAGGTACAAAGTTTCTCTATCCCAAAAAACACAGGAACTAGGTGGGAAGATGGGTTTAATGTAGCCCAAATGGACAATGTCATCTAATGACATGGAAAAAATACAAACATATAAGGACAGCAGAAAGCCTGAAAGGAGTAATAAAAATATGGACTCCAAAGAGACACTTCTTCAAACTATCATGTATAGATCCAGAAGATGAAGAAGGAATGAACCCAGGCAATGAAGTGAAGATAAATATAGAAGAATTGAGTGAATTACATCCAAAAGAGGAGGTGAAAGTGGTTGATGAATCGCCCATAGGGGGGAGTGAGAGAGACAACCATGGACAGTAGAGGTATCCATTGAGAAAACCCTACCAACAAATGAGATGAAATGAAGATTGCCTAAGTATCGTCCCGGAAGAAACCAAAAAGGTTTTAATGGAAGATAAATGGTAATGTCATGAGAGCCCGGACGGGCTCACAGATAGAACAAATGACGAACCAAGAATGACACAAGGAGACAAAACACCATGAGGAAAGAGATTGTGAGCTTATAGTGATCGAAAGATATCAAAATGTAAGAGAGTTAAGCTGTAAGCAAAATGATTACAGTTGATCAGTTTACGCCAGTACATATGCTTGCACCCGCAAGAAAGCTTAGAAAACAGTATGGCTTGCTATGCTAAAAAGAAGAATAGCACAGCAAGCGACATTGTACATAATCTACCTCAAATCGAAGCACAGTATTGTAAGTGCGAGTCCACTTTGCACGAAAAGCAGAATCAACTTAGGTTACTAGAGGCCAAGCACGACAAGCTTCATATTCTAGCAAAACAAGGATAAGCGGCTGAAGCGAAACTCAGCAGATGCAACTCATGCCAAAGGAGCCAAGGTCATACCAATAGAAGAAACGAGCAGTAGCTACATCTAATTGAAACTTAAGAACAGAATATCTTGCCTCTGAAAGGTCAAGATAAGGAAGCATAGGCAGGTGGCAAGCTGAATAAGAATTAAATGCACAAATCAAGAGAAACTAGGCTAATTCACAGTTTCTGCATCACGTGACCATCCGAGCGAGGATGCATGATATCTTGTAACCCATGTATAAAGAAAAATGTATTATTTGTATTGTAACTGCAACATTGTATAATAATGAGTTTAACTCTCCTGTATCTTTCGCCGTGATACCCTAGGGTCTGGGCGAGTAACAAATCTAATAAATAAATATAAATAAATAAAGCACGAGTTCACACCTACGCGTGTCATCCGCCCAGGAGAAGATAGCAGAACTTTCTCAGTTAGAAGATGCAGTTTCGAGGCCAACCACAGTAACATAATTGACACATTGTTGCTGAAGTGATGATTGATTGTAACCTTAATTGGAGGATGACCGGGTAGCTGAGGGGGCACCCTGCACCTGGCTGTCCATTCTGCGTGCTGCTTAGCAAAGTGGAAAATTATGCATGGGGTTGGTGCCAACCCAATCACAATGGACCAAATAATCTTAAGTCCTATAGTTAGTAGACCCAATGGGACTTCATACTTTTGGTGACATCCACAGTAGTCATTTTGAAGGAAGAGCTTAGACGCCCACCTGACGGTGTTTTACTCAATCCCTCACTCTGTTACCATATACAGATATAGCACCTATATTAAAGTTACCTTTTCCTAACCAATAGAAATGCTTATTAACCTTTGAGTGTTACACGTCACTTATGATGAATCTTCAGTATAAATGATGTGTTTTGTATGAAGTTCAGTGGAGTTGAAGCGAGACAGACTATCGCATCACTGCTGATTGTCATGACTCCCCGTTTGTTGTACTTGTCATTAAACTGACTCCCTTTGCCAAACCATTGAGTTGTCCTTATTGATTGGTGTTGGAGTAATAAATCTGCACCCCCATCCATCTCAAGGTGCAGCTATTTCGTCTTAAAGTACTTTTGGAGCAAACCCCGACTCTATGGGCTACCCGGGGGTCTCCTCAGTACAGAGGTGTCACAGCCTGTGAGCACATGGCTAGTGATACCAGGTCATTCTCCCAATCCCTGACCAGGTCTAGGATGACATGGGGAGGAAGGAAGTATCTTATATATATCATCTGGCATCCCAAATAATGTTGTTCATATAGGGAAGATTCTGGCCCTCCTCCTCTTGCTCCTCCTCCTCCTGCTCTCCTTCCATGTAGTAATATCAGTGCTAGCAATGCAAGAGCTGGGATTGTGACAATGGTATGTTCATTCAGGTTCCCTAGTGCTTTTTATGTGTGGGCTTTCATTGCGCTTTGTGCTTTGCAATGGGTGAAAGCTAGCGGTACGTTTGTTCACCTTTGGAGTCAGGCAAAGAGCACAATTGCTTCTGTGAATAGGGTTTATGTATCGCTTGTTGGGGAGTGTTGGTTCTTTGAACAGTGTCTCCCTACCCACTTCCTCATTTTCCACCTTGAATGAGGATTTTGCATGCTCCACCCCGTATTTAGTTCTTTCACTGGCTCTTCCTGCGTGTTGTGCTCATTGTCAGACAAAGCGCTCCTGCAGAGTGCAAATTGAGAAGGGCCAGTGCAAAGTCTGATTTGTAAATCATATCATTATAATTAGCATGGTACAAAATAATGTAAATGAGGAGTGTTGTGTTTGTCCTTGTGGTGATCAAAATCTTTGCATTTTCTATTTACTCCCATACGAAACATGCTCCATTTAGTCCCTAAATATATATTTTGCTGGTTTTTGTATATATTGATTTATTTTGTTTATATATGGGAGGAAAATGCTCTTTGGAAACACAAAAGAACGTCCAATAGATAAGAAATCGATTAGAGGGAAAGCAGTGAATTTTCTTACAACGGGGTGTGTTTGACAGACATTCTGACCAGGTTGTTGAGGTGAGTAAATGGAACTGTCACCAGAGACAATACATAAGTGCACATATATAGATGAAGGACAACAAACATTGGACATTTTTAAGTGCAAGCAGGTGGTACGGTCATCTGTGCTGCGGATGTGACCATGGTGGGTAAAGTGCTAAAGTGGAGGTAGTGGAATTTACGGACAGAGGCAGGTTAGAGGCGAGGGAACAATACTAGCTAGCAGGCAGATAAGCAGTAGCTTAAGCGGGTAACCTGGAGGTGAGGAGGTAGGCTTTTAGTTTGGCTTTGAACAAATCCATGTGGGCTGTTTCTGAGATCTATGGGGGAAGATAATTTCATGCAAGAGAAGCAAGAAGAGAGAACGAGTGGAAGCGAGAGGAAGCACCGGGAGGGCCAGGAGCTACAAGGTTAGTTGAGGAGGCAGAGCCAAGATTGCAAGAAGGCTTGTATAATTGGATTGAGGAGGATAGATACAATGGTGCCTTACCTTGGATAGATTTGTGAACCAGGAGAAGAAATGTAAAGGTTTCAAGGACATATTGCAAATCAAATGTCCATGACTGTGTTATTTCACAAAGCATGTTTGATTTATTTCTTAACAGAGGCCGTGGCAGTCAAGAGTATTTTAGACAACGATAAACTGTACGGTATGTATGAATTGGGATGCTTAAGATGTATTTGTATTATCATTTGTGTTAAACAAAGCCAACCCAGTTGCCCTAGGAACGCTAAGTCCTTGGAATATTAATGTGTTGGAGCTGTTTCCTTGCTCAGTTCTGTCATAATTATGTAAAATGGCATACGAATTATTGTCCTATTTGCACAATTGCTGCTGGCAAATGGCAAGCCGACTGTACTGGATGTACTCAGAATCCTGTAAAAAAAAGTAATTTGATAAAGTTTTAACCATTAAGAAGACTCTTGTTCAAAACTTCATACCGCATACCTATAGGTCAAGGAAAAAAGTCACAGCAGCATCATAGAAACAACTACTTGTGGTACAGTGTTCAATCGTGACGTCTACATTCTGCACTCCGTGTGGAAATATAGATGCGTCCACCAAGCTTCCAACAGCACACAGTAACGTAGGGGTCATACAGTCACGGACTTCATTGGCGGGAGCATGAGACAGCATTCGGTAAAATAGTTATTAATATACAGGGCTGCTTTGTCATGCATGCAAATGCGAAAAAGACAAAACTTGTTTTCATTGTTCCATATCAGGAAGCGAATCACAAATTAGTTGAAGAAATCCAAAGCTAAATGGCCTTGCTTGGCTAAACTTTACGTGCAGATGCTTTTACTTTGAAAGAATACGAAGGCATCACGTATGTATTATCTTTCAGACATTGAACTAAGTGTCTTCATAGGCAATATCCTAATGCATACAAATATGCGCAAGTGACAAATATCACAGGTCGCACACAGAACTTCATGAAACACACACACACACAGATCTCCATACAGTAGACACTGACCAAAGTAATCTCGGGTGCTATGCAATGTGCTGCTTGTGGTCCAGCAACTGCTCAATGCACAAAGCTCATTGCACACTTTTTTTGACTTGTCACCCCTTGATTTGTAACTGATGTAGCTCATCCGGGAAAGAATTGGCTTGCAGCCTTGTATTCTTCACTACCTACATTTTCAGCTGGCGAGTCTGAAGGCAGTCATCTCATCAGGGCCAGTTGGATAACATTTCACTGATTACAAGCCACTGAATCGGGAAGAGTGAATTTGTTCTATGTTTCATTGATAGCATTACCCTTCACTACAACTGTCTCTAACTTTTTTTTAATGTTGTGATTCTCCCTGCATGATTGGGGAGCTCTGTTCAACGGCAATCATTTCGAGTTTGGTGGCAATTCCACAAAAACATCCGACCTCAATTATTGCTACCTCCACTTACAGTCAAACGACATCTACCCGATTACAAGCTGAAGAATGGCAGGGTTGAACAACATCTATGGTGTTCAAAGGACACCCAAGGGCTTTAGGGGAGAATTATTATGTTGGTGATCTGCAGTAAGTCCTTCATTTGTTTCTAGCTAGCTGCTTTATGTTACCTTCAATCTCAGAATTCTGGGCTGTGGTAAAGTGGAGGTAACTGCTTCATGTTACCTCCAATTTCAGAATTTTGGTGGGTGGTAAAAGTGGCGATGAACTGTTCCTGCCAAAAAAGTGGCATGGCAGATGTATTGCTACTTATTTTCTAGACTGCCAAACTTTTAATGAGGCCAATGTGTTCATGCTGAATTAAATGTGATTTGCATATGACTGGAAATACAACTATTACTAGTAGTAGTAGTGGTAGTACTAATAATATTATAATATTAACACCCAGGGCGGGGGAGCCAGCCAATCATGATAATTAATCATGGCTGAATCCCACAATCCAAGCTCCCATTCCAAGGAGCATGATGGCTGCTCCTCCACTCTACTATCTGCCTCCATCATCCTCGCCCCTCTAGTCACTGTTCCCTTCCCTTCGTGGCTGCCATGGAAATGGAAGAGGGTCTCCACAGTGGCCATCTTAGGTAGGGTTTTTTGGATGAATGAACAGGACACTGCAAGCTAGTCCCGTTCAATCACACAAAATACATTGCAATGACCATTCTGGGTTTCAGGATAGCAATAAAACCCAATCTGGTGGGCTGTATCAGGTGGTAACTGTGCCGGGCATGTAACCTTGAATGTCCGTGTGTCCCCCACTCACCACCTTGCTTCCATGAATGCCCATGCATCCCCCACCCACCCCATGCTTCTGTGACTGCCCATGCATTTTCCCACACACCGTGAAGATTCTGTGCCTGTCTGTATGTCCCCCACCCAACTCCATGCTTACATGAATGTCCATGTGTCCCCACTCACCCCCTTGCTTCTGTGAATTGCCTGTGTGTCCCGTCACCCAACCACCCACCCACCCACTTTTTCTGTGAATGTTCGTGTGTCCCCCCACCCACCCCCTTGCTTCTGCGAATGCCTGTGTGTCCACCCACCCTGCCAGTGGCGCCCCGTGAGCTTGCCTGTGCCCCCCTCCCACCCACATGCCTCTATGAATGGCTGTGTCCCCCCCACCTAAACCCATGTCTCCGTGACTGCCTGTGTGTCCCCCTACCCACCCCCTTGCTTCTGTGAATACCCATGTGTCCCCCAACCCACCGCCATTCCTCCGTGACTGCCTGTTTGACCCCCCACCCACCCCCATGCTTCTGTGACTGCCTGTGTGTTCCCCCACCCACCCTCTTCCGTGAATTTTCCTGTGCCCCCACCCACCTCCCTTGAGTCCGTGAATTGCCTATGTGTCCCCTCACCCACCCCCTTGCTTCCGTGAATTGCCTGCCTGTCCCCCACCGACCCCTTTTCCTCCATGAATGCCTGTGTGTCCCCCCACATGCCCCTTGCTTCCATTAAAGCCTGTGCGTCCCCCACCCACTCCATGCTTCCGTGACTGCCCGTGCATCCCCCACTGACCCCCATGCTTCCGTGACTGCCCATATGTCCCACCACCCACCCTCATGCTTCCATGAATGTGCGTGTGTCCCCCAACAACCCCATTGCTTCCATGAATGCCTGTGTTTCCCCCCACCCACCCCCTTCTGTGAATGCCCGTGTGTCCCCCCGCCCACCACTATGCTTCCGTGACCACCCGAGTGTACCCCCACCCACCCCCATGCTCTGTGAGTTTGCCTGAGCCCCCCACCCACCTCCCTTGACTCCGTCATTGTGGTATGTCCCCCCACCCACCCCATGCTTCCATGAATTTTCATGTGTGTCTTCCCACCTTCCCCCTTGCCCCCTGTGAGTTTGCTTGCACCCCCACCCACCCCTTGCCTCTGTGAATGTCTGTGTGTCCTCCCACCCACCCCACGCTTCCATGAATGTCTGTGTGACCCCTACCCACCCCTTGCTTCAGTGAATGTCCATGTGTCCCCAAACCCACCCCATTCCTCCGTGACTTCTTGTTTGTCCCCCACCCACCCCCATGCCTCTGTGACTGCCCGTGTGTCCCCCCACCCACCCTCTTTCTTCTGTGAATTTGCCTGTGCCCCCAGCCACCTCCCTTGAGTCCGTGAATTGCCTATGTGTCCCCTCATCCACACCCTTGCCTCCGTGAATTGCCTGTGTGTCCCCCACCGACCCCTTTTCTTCCATGAATGCCTGCCTGTCCCCCACACGCCCCCTTGCTTCCATTAATGCCGGTGCGTCCCCCACTGACCCCCATGCTTCCGTGACTGCCAATATGTCCCACCACCCACCCTCATGCTTCCATGAATGTCCGTGTGTCCCCCAACAACCCCCTTGCTTCCATGAATGTCTGTGTTTCCCCCACCCATCCTCTTGACCCCATGAATGCCCATGTGTCCCTCACCCACTCCCGTCTGTAAATGCCTGTGTGTCCCCCCACCCACCCGCATGCTTCTGTGAGTTTGCCTGAGCCCCCCAATCACCCCCCTTGGCACCGTCATTCCGGTATGTCCCCCCACCAACCCCATGCTTCCGTGAATTTTCCTGTGTGTCCTCCCAACTTCCCCCTGCCCCCTGTGAGTTTGCTTGCTCCCCCACCCACCTCCTTGCCTCTGTGAATGTCTGTGTGTCCTCGCACCCACCCGATGCTTCCGTGAATGCCTGTGTGTCCCCCCACCCATCCCCATGTTTCTATGAATGCCCGTGCTGTCCCCCACCCGCCCCCTTCCCCCTTGTGAACGATCCATGCCAATTCCTAAAAACAATTTGTTCTTTTTCTTCTTTTCACAATATAGCAATCCAACAAAATGAATATTCATGTGCATCAATGAAAAAGTTGCAATCAACACAGTATTCATCTGAGTTCATTAGTTTACAAAATGTTCTACATTTGCCTTCTCAGTGGAAGTGGCATTACTCTAAGTTTAGATTTTACAAGTCAATTAAAAACAATGAAATAAAACAACTAACCAAAACAAATAATTAATATAACAAATTAAAATAAATAATTAAAATAATAAATACGTGGAACTCTATATGTCAGGACTCTTGTCTGCCTCTGATATGTCCCGACCAGCGATGTTATTTGGTTCATTCGAGTACACTTTCATCTTGGCAATCTTAGATCCATAGGAGTCATCTTTTTTTAGAATTCTGGTTATCTTGTCTTCACCTCCACCTGGAGGCAGACATCTTTTGGTCTTCATCCAGGGGACTCCAGGACTCCATCGTCTCCCGTGGCCTCTGATCCCAGAACCTCCGACCAAATAATGTTAATTTTCTAAATCAAATAGAAAATAAACAAATTAAGTACATAGCACAATACTAACTTCACCCTTTTGCCAAAAATAAAACATGCTTGGTAAAAATATTTCGTTTTTTTTTTCTGAAATTAAACACAAGTTACAAGAAAACAAGCACATATAAACAGTATTCAATATTTAATACATTTTCTCTCCGCACACCAACCATGAGCTTCCATTATATATTTTTATTTATTTATTTATTTTATATTATATATTTTTACATATATTACAGTGTTTATGTGCCATTATAACAATCAACTTTTTAACTTCTTTGTCAGTGCCTCCTGATTGCATCCATTTATTTTCTCTTTTTGTGTTCAAGGGACTTTATCTGTTTCTACATGCTCAAGCTGCCTGATCTCATGTCTGGGATGGCATGGTTTGATTTGATTTACATGGACAGACTGCTCTATTGCCGTTTCACCTTCATTTTTCAAAATTTTATAAACTAAAGGAGAGACCTTATCTATAATTCGAAATGGCCCCTGCCAGGCTGCTAGAAATTTAGAATTTTTCTGTTTACTTTTTCCAAAATGAAACTTGTACACCTGATCCCCTACACTGTATTCCTTTACTGATGTCTTTTTGTCAGAATAAGATGTTGCACTGTCAGCAGCTCTTTCCAGATTTCTCTGCACAAAAGCAAATGCATGTTGCAAATGCCTCCTCAGTTCATCAATATATTCATGAACTGTGGATGCACTCACAAGTGTCTGCTCCTGTGTTCTGTATAGTAGGTGTTGTGGTAACACCATTTTCCTACCTGTCAAGACCTCATGGGGCCTAACACCTGTTGCTTTGGCAGGAGTTGACCTGATTGCCATCAAAACCAACGGTAAACGTAAATCCCAGCTGGAACCTGCTTCTGCCACACATTTCTTTAAAATATCCACAACAGACCTATTGCTTCTTTCAACTGTACCTGAAGACGCCGCTCGATATTCGATACGTAGTTTCCTTTTCACACCTAGTATTTGACATACCTTACTCATTGGAGTACTTGTGAAATGACTTCCTCTGTCTGACTCAATTCTTTGTGGCAACCCAAACCTTGAGAACACATGGTTCACCAACAATGTGGCTGCTGTTTGCGCACTACAATCTGGTGCAGGAATGCATTCAATCCACTTCGACATCAAACATACCACACTCAAAATATAACGGTGTCCCCTGCTCGACCTTTTTAAAGGACCTACATGGTCTATTTGCAAATCTGACCATGGGAGAGTTAGGCCTCTTTTCATCAATGGTGCTCTATGCATTGGTGAAGCAGGTTTAAATTGGGCGCATACTAGACATCCTCTAGTATATAATTCCACATCTTGGGACATATGTGGCCAGTAAGCATAATCTTTTAGTATTTCTAATGTTTTTTGTGAACCTCTATGGCCTGCAGTTATGGCATCATGTGCATGGTGTAGCATTAGTCCTCTGAATAAAAGGGGTACTACCCACTGTATTTGTCCTGTTATGGACTCTCTAATCATGAGTCCATCCTGTAATCTAATTCGTGTTTTGTTCTTTAATAGCACCCTCAACTCTTCTTTCCCCATACAATCATTTTCTGTTAAAGGATTTTGTTCAGGATCTATCAAATGATTATAATAGATTCCCAAAATTTGATCATTCTTTTGTGCCTCAATCAAATCTTGGTCTGGCGTGTCATGACTCCACTGCACCACCGGTTGATCTACCTCCTTTGGTGCTTTAGAACGTGTGACTGCATCAATTTGTATTTCACCCATTAAATAATCAATAGGTAGCAATTCTCCCATCACAGCCCCAATCTTAGCCAGGTGGTCTGCCTTATCATTTCCCTCCTTATCCTCTCCTGGTGTTTTTAAATGCCCACGAATATTTCTCCAGTATATTGTTAACTTATTCTCTGACACCAATTTGTCTATGGTTGTATCATTTTTCCATGCTTAAGTGGCTTTTTGTTATATGTAACCATGCCTCTTGCTTTCCAACCAGGCAAATACTCCACAAAGCTATTCTGTGCATAGTCAGAATCAGTCACCAGGACAATTTCACTGAACTTTTTATCAACTGCAGTAGCAATTGCTTTATAAATGGCTGCCAATTCCACCACCTGACTGCTCCTATCTCCAATCCTCATGCCTATACTGGGGACATCTTCACATTTCAACCAGACATTTCCTATTCCTGCCACTAACGGTTTATTACTGTCATTTTCAATGTGAAAAGCACAACCATCCACATATACAGTTGGCAAATCCTTGCATGTTTTTTCATCAAATGCTTTGTGTGGTGATTGTTCAAATTCCTGCAAACTAGATTCTACTTCCATTTCATTTGGTATTTGTTCAGCTGCACAGTCATGTAAGTCAGCTAACCCTTGAGCAATTGGGTTCTTTTTATTTTGTCCATATCTCACTTCTACGGGAAAACCTTGTAATGCCAGCGTCCATGAAGTGATTCTGGATTGCGCTAGATTACCTGATCTAATTCTTTTACTCTCTAAAAATTGCAAAGGTTGATGATTTGTTTCAATAATTACCTTTTCTCCCTGAACAATGGGGCGGAAATGTTCTAGCGCCCACACAGTGGTTAATAGGGCCTTTTCACATTCATTAAATTTCATTTCAACTTGAGAAAATGCCTTACTTGCATATGCAATGGTTTTGTGATTCAAATCGTGTTTTTGTGATAACACTGCTGACATACAATGTTCAGAAAAACCTATTTCTATAAAGAAATCCCTGTCCTTTATGGGGTATGCTAAACATGGTGCCTTTACAAGACATTCCTTTAATCTAGCCACTGTATCAGACTGCTCTTTTTCCCATTTCCAGGGAGTATTCAGTTTAAGCAGTTTAGTCAATGGTTGAGTGATTTCTGCATAATTTTCAATGAACTTTCTGTTATAGCCTGTCATCCCTAATAAACTTTTTACTCCTTTCACATTTTTAGGATCTTTTAATCTTTGTATGGCCTCTATTTTCTTCTTTTGTGGATTTAGCCCATGTTCAGTCACTTCATGCCCTAGAAAGTTCACTTTTTTCTTGCACCATTGTGCTTTTTGCAAAGATACTTTGGCGCCTGCTTTCTGCAATTGGCCAAGTACATGTCTTATTTCATCAAAATGGCTTTTCAGGCTTTCATTTTTTATCAGGACATCGTCCACATAAACTATTGTTCCTCTTTCCGCTGCATCCGGCATGGCCTTTCTCAAAAATATGCCAAATTCACTCCCATTATTGATGTACCCGAACGGAGCTCTAAGCCAGGCATATTGAGTCCTGTCAAATGTAAAGGAAAATAAATGTTGTATCTCCTCTGCCAATGGCACACACCAATATCCAGAGGTGAGATCTAATGTGGTAAATACATTTGAACCATGTACCTGAGCTAGGCCCTGATCAATGAATGGCAGTGGCCATCTAGATACTGGTACTCTTTTATTTAACTCTCTCAAGTCTGCACACAGCCGCCATTGACCATTTGGCTTTAACACACCTAAAATAGGTGTATTGGATGTGCTATGAATGGGCCTGATGATTCCCTGCGATTCCAAATTTTTAATAATCTCTGCCAATGATTCTAAACATGCCAGCGGTAGTCTATACTGGCGCACAAACACTGGATTTCTGCTACACCCTTCTGGTAGTGTGGCCACATGTAAATCAGTTAAACCACAATCATAAGCATCTTTTGCAAATACATCCTTAAACTCCATAAATATCTCCCTCAGATTGTCCCTCTCTGCATTGCTTTCACACGCATTCGCTAAGGAGATCTGTTCTTCTACCATTTTGGAAAATTCTGGAAAATCTTCTGGTAAGGGAATCTCGGCGCTTTCCTCTAACTGTGTGGCTGTGTCTTTTTGTAAAGCTGCCACTTTTAAATATTTTGGCATATCAGCTTCCACTTCAATGGGCTGATTTTCTGTTTCATTTTCATTTAAATGAAATATTATGCAATCCTCTTGATGGCAGCACACTGTCTCATTTGAATCATAAGGATACACAGAATTAATTTTAAATATTCCTTTGGGCTGAGAGTCCAGGTGTTCTGGTAACTCACCCTTGGCATCTACATACTTTTCAGGAATATTTCCAATCACCATATTATTTAAATCTGCCGTATAATGTGATTTTTGTATGGCCATTCCTAATGGGGAGTTTTCCTCTAAATGAATATCCTGCAACCTTTATTATTTACCATAATTTTTACAGATCCTTCACCAATATCTACCAATGGAATGTATTCATAATCCAGGCCTTGCTGTTTTATGGATTCATTCAGGCATACAAATGCATCAGAGCCTTTCATCTGCTGTCCATTTTTGCATTTCAGTGTTATTGCAAACTGTTTTGTAAATGCAGGAATAATAGTATCTTTCCTCATTTGTAATTCGATTGCATAAGGAACCAGTTGTGCACAATGATAAGCCCTTCTTTTGTCTTCAAATTCAGGTGCCGGACCACCTAGGCGTGACCATATTTTTTGATTAAGGAAATCTAACACCATACACATTCTGTGCATGATGTCATTTCCCATGTAAAATTCATTTTGTGATCCACTCACTATCCATACATTATGGTAAATTGTTTTCTGCCCAATGCTAATTTTAAGCATGCATCTGCCTGCAATTCGGTTTTCAAAGTCTGGACTGTCCAAGCCAGAAACATATTGGTTTTTAATCCTAAATCTCGGGATTTCTTCCCTTTCCATTATTTTTTGCAACAATTTCTCATTAATGAAACTCCTTTCATGTTCAAGCGCTAAAGTGGCTTTTATTGTTTTAAAATAGTCATTTATACCAACATGAACCCATGGTTGCTCATCTCCCATGTGTATTTCTGCCAGAGTGGTAATGTGTTTTTCTGAATCTGTTTTAGGAGCAATATTCTGTTTGTATGTTTTCTCTTTTAAATAAAAACGTAATGTGTGCTCATCTATGGCAGTCTGCCAATTTTTCCTTGGGTCCAAGTATATTTGTACAGGTAGTTTTTCATTGTCGCTCTGCATTTTGTCTTGACACATTAATATAACAGTGACACTAGGTATGCAGCTATTCTGGAGATATAGCTCCACAGCATCATTTGTTTTGGCAACGGTGTGACATTCATTTATATTGCTGTTTTGTGATTTTAGTTTCTTAGGCCTCAATGGTTTTTTGGTTAAGGACCACAACACTCCATTCACCCCATCTATTAGAGGAGATAATCTTTTCAGACAATCTGTCCCAATCAGAAATGGAATTTCACAAATAGATGTGATCAATACCCCTTGTTTCATTCTGTGCTTTCCTATTTTTATGTCAACCTCAGTTACACCTATGATGGGCACCTCCTCCCCATTAAAGTTATGCACTGGGCCTTGATTTTCCTTCACTGTGATCTGACTCTGTGGGGGTCTCCCTTCATTGATACTCTTTACCAGCTCCTTGGACATAATTGTGGCCTGTGCGCCAGTGTCAATCATAGCAAAGGTGTGGCATTTTTCTTCTACAGTGATGGGTGCATAATATCTGTCCTCAACTTCCTCTAATACACATAAGAAATGTGAATTCTTACTGATTTCAGGGCTCACCTTTCTCAGGTCTTTTTCACTTTTGGCTAAACACATTGGTAAATGGAAAGACATTTTTCCCTCCTTTTTACCTATTTCTGCGCAGGAGATTTTATTCATTTCTCCATGATCAGAGGTTTTTTGGAGTGTGGCCACTGTTCGCCCATCCATCTGGGTAACATTAGAGACCACATTACAATCCTCCAACTGAACATGTGTAACAACATCATTCAGCAATTTGTCATTTTTTAATTCTGTGCATTTGTGATCATTTAGTGTGATACCAGCCCTTTCAGCCTCTTCAAAAATATGTGGCTCAAAGAATTCTTCAGGTGATTGACTTGTACCCTCCTTGTGAGTATTTCCTTTTTCTGTCTGTGTTTGGTCATTGTTTTGCTTGCCCAGGGAAGGAGCTATAGCATCCCCACTTACCCCCTGGTATTCCCCATGCATGAGTCATTTTTCTTAAATCTGTCCCTTTGTTCTTTTGAAATTCTTAATGTTTCTTTTTCATTTGTGCAAATCTTTACTGTTTTATTTAGCTCCAGATTAAACCGTACCTCTTTTTTAGAATTATTTGCACTTTCTGTCACAAGTTCATTTACTGGCACTTTCACATTTAATCCATTAGGCATCTCAGAGTCGTTATGCAAAATTATATCAGAGCAATCTGTCATTTTGGCACTGCAGTTATCATGAGTACTTAGTCACTTTTCGGAAGCCCTCCGGTCATTGCTATGGCCATCAGCCCCCTCTTTGGAAGGTTGTTTTTGCGCAGTACAGAGCTTTCCTATTTGCTCAGCTAACATTTTCACTTGGGCCTCAAGGCACTGGAACCTTTCCATCTCTCTAGGATCCTCTTTCTGTGGCCTAGGTCGATATTGGTTGTTTTCCCCCTGATTGGATCTATTCTGATACCTCTCAGGTGATTGATGTTGGTTGGGATGGTTTCTGAACTCTTGATTCATTTGTGGAGGGGAGCGGGTTGCACCCATCCTTTGATTATAGTCCCCTGGTGGGGAATCATTGTACTGGCGTGGATTGTAGTTCACGTTTTGCCTCATGTCCTGTCTCTCAGATTGTGGGTACTGGCCCCTAGGTTGATTTCCATTATCAGTAAATCGATCCACATATCGGGGCCTATCCTGATTACCATATATCATGGTGTTGGGATCAAATCTGCTCTGTGTCCCCAATGACTGGTAGGGACCATCATTTCTTTGATCGTGATTTTGTCTCTGGTTATTGTTCATACCTGCCATATCAGGCCGGTATCCTACCCGGGGTCTGTCCCCTAAAAACCTAGGGCTGATGTAGCTCTCTCTATTACTAGGATCATGTGATTGGAACATTGGTACAGGAAATGGCGATCTTTGTTGATTACCCCTTTGTTCAGGTGTCACATTATTTTTACCTTGGCTTTGAGCAGACTCAAGGGACATTTTGGCTGACCTGATTTCCATTACTGTGGCTGAGGGTTCTTTAGATTTAGGTCTAGTATCTTTCATTTTATCACTTTCTCTACCCTGACAATAGAGTACCTCATATAGTTTTGTGCTTTGATGTACAATCCATTCAAGGGACTTGTCACGGTCAAATTCACGGACCAATTGGGATATGATGTCTTTCTGTAGCCCATAGAAGTATGCAGTTTTAAACTCATTGGAATTTGAGTCAAAAGATACATCAAAGCGAGAAAATGCTCTTTTTAAGTCTTGTAAAAATTGGCGAGGGGATGTATTAGGTCCAGCAGTAATTGTGTAAGCCACTTTCTTTGCCTCCTGCAATGACTGAAAAGGAGAAAAATGACGCCTAATTTCTTTTTCAAACTCCAACCATGTCATATTCTGCTGTTCATTTAATCCCCTTATGATGCTGGCCGTCGGGGCATCTAAAGTTAAATGAAAATATTGTCTGTACTGTTCCTTAGGTATCTGGAGTGCTTTAAAAATGTCATGCACCGCTTCTAAGTGATCCTCAATGCAGCATCTACCTCCCTTTTTAAATGGTTTGATGAGGGCTTTAATGGATTTCATTATTTTTATGGGGCTACTTGTTGCAATGCATGGAATTGCACCATTTTGTGATTCAATCCTGTTTTCAGGTGTATGAGATTGGTGGCTGCCCCCAATGGGAGTATCAAATCCCCCAAGGGCACTGCAACCAAGTTCAGTCACAGGCCCAGTAGCACTAGCTCTTTGGGCAGAGCTAGAATTCACCTCCACTCCATTGAATGTGGTACCCTGCCGCCTCTCCTGGGACCTGGGAATGCACATTTGCTGTTCTAAGTCCTTACACTTTTTAAGGAGTCTGTTGGCTTCATCTTGCAAATAGTTGTTTTCACCATTCATCTTATTAATCACCTCCTGCATGTCGCACATTTGCATTTGGCATTCATTGAACTCTTTATTTCTCTTGTCTCTTTCTTGAATCATTTTAATCCTTTCTTGTTCTGCGCTCTGGAGATCACCCTCTTTTTCACAATGTTCTTTTTGTAAAATCTGCATCTCTGAAACAACCTCATCTTTATCCTGTCTAATGTGATCCACTAATGCTTTTAGGTGTGCCAATTCTTGCTCACTATCTTCAAATTGTTTCTTGCTTTTGGATAACTGAGTATCAAAGTCTCTGCATTTTAATTGCATGTCTTTTTGGCATACATCCAATTCTGCTCTCAACATTTCCTGATTTTTACTTGCCCCATCTAATTCAGTCTTTTACCTGTTAATTAGCTGAGTATCATTCTCTTGCATTCGCAGGGACTTGTTTAAAATAAACCATATTTTGCCGCATAGCCGTATTAAACATTCTTTCTCTGCACTTTTATCGGCTGCATTCAATAATCTTGTAAGGCAGACCTTAATTATGCTGCCTTCTGCAAAAATATTGTCTAGTTTTTCTTTCTGCACCTCACCCTGAATGTGGTTACTCCATTCTAACGTGCTATTCGACGACCAATTCCCATGTGCAAACAACTTTGCATCTAAATATTGCACTAGATCTGAGAATGTGGTTTCCCTTTGTGACATTCTGAAATTCGTTTTTAGTGGAACACTGCTATTATAAAATGGGTTCCCTTTAATGTGCAAATGGCAGTGTGAGACACGCTTGCCACGCCCAGTAGGTACTCTATGATCACTTTCCCGGCCTGCAACGCACCATAAATATGTAGGGTATTTTGTGGAGATTTGGGGCCTGACGGTATTTTATTACCGCCGAAAAAAATAACTTAGCAACAATCACTCCTTGTATTCAGATTGGGCCATGTACAACAATAATACAGTGGACATGCATTATTTCAGCACCCGACATGCATATTTGGTATGCGTGGTTGGTATGTGTGGTTGGAGGTATTTTGGTGAGCATAATTCCCTTGTTTTATTTGTGGCCCCAATGTCCAGAATCCCTTATCTTTGCTTAGATTTTTCGTGTAATCACTAGAGAGACCTCAGACCTACATTTCAGGAATACCACATTTTCAGTGTTAGTGTGCCACCATGGGCGATCTCACTGACTTATATTCGACAGAGAGCTATATGTGGTAATTTTGTGGTAATTTCCACTACCTTATATACGGTAGGGAAGTATGTCCAGAGAGTCCCTCTTCCCGTTGGCTCATGTACCTCCAACGAGCTATGCTACAAACAGTCTTCACAACTGTCCATACTGAATATGATCATGCACACATCTGTCTTAAAATGACAATTGCACTGTTTAAAAATCTCCCCACATCATCAGCACTGTATTGGTAAATATAAAACACACCACCCGTCTGCTTTCAAATATTTTTCTGTATTATAAAAGTTGCATTTAAACACGATCTCACTCTTTACAGAAATAAATAAAATAGCACAGTAATAGCATTGTCTGTGATACACTGAAAAGAGAGTGGCGGAGAAAAGAACTCAATTGGCAACATTAACATGTGATTAAGGCACAGGAATCTCCTTTCCTACACTGACTGAATATTCTCGTACACACTCAGCTCCCACACTTATGTAATTACCTTATCTGTTCAGCCCGAGTTTTCTTCAGCTGTTCTCTTTCTGAATGTGGCTCCCTTGAAGATTAACCCCAGTGAAAACGAGCGCCTTTCGTTCTCAAACCGGGGTCATTGCCTGGAACTCTCAGCTTTTTCAGCAGAAATGCTCCAACCAGGAAAAAACAGGTCCTTCTCCCAGCTCTGCCAAATCTCGACTGTTCTCTCTCCCTCTTCAAACTCCCCCCAGCAAAACCCTCATCACTGCCTCTAGCATGTTACTTGCTATGACGCTGCTCCAATCAGAAATTAATCATGCCATCTCCTCCCTCTCTACACAATAGCTCATTTTTATAGTAATACTTTGTAACCAACTGATTTCCTGTTCTTTCGAGCCCTTTTGCTTCCTGTACTTATGTGGAGAGATCAGCAGAGAAAACGAAAAAAAAAATGAATGTGCGTTTAAAAGTTCACTTTTAGAATAGGCCTAATTCTGCAGTGGAGACACATTTTTATTAGTGGGTTATGTTAAATGAATTTTATTAGTCAGGTTGTTTATTAATAATGTTAGTTATTAATTTTCAAATGTGTCTCTTGCACCATAGGCATTTCAGGTGAAAAGTATTGTGCAGTTTTGAATGTGCACGTGAAAATAGATTTGCATCTTATATGTAAGAATCGTTTTTGACTGAATAGCCTGACTTTACTTATATGTCCATGTTATCCTGGCAACACATATAGCAATGCACCACACCCATTTGGTGCTGCATCAAAAAAAATTGCTACCTGTGCAATAGTGCTGTACTCTGTGCTGTAACACGCCAAATATCCTTACACCCCCTTCCTCTGTGAATGCCTGTGTCCCCCATCCCTCCCCTTGCCCCCATGAGTTTGCATGTGCCCCCACCCACCCCGTTGCCTCCATGAATGCCTATGTGTAATCTAACCCACCCCCTTGCTTCCATGAATGCCTGTGTTTCCCCCACCATCCCCTTGACCCCATGAATGCCTGTGTGTCCTTCACACACCACCATGCTTCCGTGACCACCTGTGTGTGGCCCCACCCACCCCCATGCTTCTGTGAGTTTGCCTGAGTCCCCAACCCACCCCCCTTGACTCCGTCATTGCGGTATGTCCCCCCACCCACCCCATGCTTCCGCGAATTTTCCTGTGTGTACTCCCAACTTCCCCCTTTCCCCTGTGAGTTTGCTTGCACCCCCACCAACCTCCTTGCCTCTGTGAATGTCTGTGTGTCCTCGTACCCACCCCATGCTTCCGTGAATGCCTGTGTGTCCCCCCACCCACCCCCATGTTTTTATGAATGCCCGTGTTGTCCCCCACCCACCCCCTTGCCCCTTGTGAATTTGCCTGTGCCCCTCACCTACCCCTTTGACTCTGTGAATTGCCTGTGTGTCCCGCCACACACTCCCTTGCTTCCGTGAATGCCTGTGTCGGTCCCCACCCAATCCCTTGCTTCCGTGAATGCCTGTTGTCCTCCCACCCACTCCCTTGCTTCTGTGCATGCCCGTATCCCCCCAACCACCCCCTTGCTTCCATGAATGCCCATGTCCCCCACCCACCCCCTTGCTGCCGTGAATGCCTGTGTGTAGCCCCACCAACCCCCCTTGCTTCCGGGGATGCCTGTGCCCACCCACCCACGCCCTTGCCCCATGACTGCCTGTGTGTCCTGCCACACACTCCCTTGCTTCCGTGAATGCCCGTTGTCCTCCCACCCACTCCCTTGCTTCCGTGAATGCCTGTGTGGGCCCCACCCAACCCCTTGCTTCCATGAATGCCTGTTGTCCCCTCACCCACTCCCTTGCTTCCGTGCATGCCCGTATCCCCCCACCCACCCCCTTGCTTCCATGAATGCCCATGTACCCCACCCACCCCCTTGCTGCCGTGAATGCCCGTGTGTCCCCCCACCCACCCCATGCTTCCTTGACTGCCAGTGTGTCCCCCCACTCATCCCCATGCTTCTGTGAGTTTGCCTGTGCCTCCCACCCACCCCCTTGACTCCGTTATTGCCGGTATGTTCACCACCCACCCCATTCTTAGAAGAATTGCCTGTGTGTCCCCCCACCCACACCCATGCTTCAATGAATATGCCTGTGTCCCCCACCCACCCCCCTTGACTCTGTGAATGCCTGTGTGTCCCCACACCCTCCCTCCTTTCCCCCATGAGTTTGCTGTTGTCCCCTCCTACCCCCTTCTTCTGTGAATGCCTGTGTCCCCCATCCCTCCCCTTGCCCCCATGAGTTTCCATGTGCCCCCACCCACCCCCTTGCCTCCATGAATGCCTATGTGTAATCTAACCCACCCCCAGGCTTCTGTGAATGCCTGTGTGTCCTCCCACCCACCCCATGTTTCTGTGAACACCTGTGTTGTCCCCCACCCACCCCCTTGACCCATGGGAGTTTACCTAAGCCCCCACCCACCCCCTTGCCCCCATGAGTGTGCCTCTGCCCATACCTTCTTGGCACCTGTGAGTATGCCTGTGCTTCCCACCCACTCCCTTACCTCCCATGAGTTTGCCTATGCCCCCCACCCACTCCCTGGCCTCCCGTGAGTGTGTCGGTGCGCCCCACCAACCTCCTTCCTCCCATGAGTATGCATATTGTCCCCCACCCACCCCCTTGCCCCCTGTGATTGTCTTGGTTGCCCCCTGTTTCCTCTGACCTTCCCTCCTCCTGTTAATTTTAGGCACTATCCACAAGCATAGTCAGGCATAGTAATCATAGCCACCTGTCTTTGACAGCCACCTGCCCTCTCCTCCTCCTCCCCTCTCTTTTAAAGCCTGGCACTACCTCAATTGCCGGCAGGCATAGTAATCGTAGCTGCCTGTCTTTTGCAGCCACTTTCCCCTCCCTCCTCCCCTGCCCCCCTCTCCTTCCACTCTCCCCCTGTCTTTGCAGCCACTTTCCCCTCTCCTCCTCCCCCTCTTATGCCCATTTGCAGTTACTCCTATCATTTCTCCCATGACCTCTGATAGCAGCTTGTCTGTCCCCCTTCCCTCCTTGTCTTCTACTCCCACTCCCCCTCAACACTACTCTGAATTGTCGTCTGACCTATTAGGATTGTTGCGTGTTTGTTCCTCCCCTCCTTCCTCTCTCTGCCCCACTAACTCCCCAACTGCCTCCTCTTGTTATTCATGCACTACATCAATTGTCGTCAGGCATAGTAATGTTACGGCTGGTTTGTCTCATTCTCCACCCCCTTTTTCTCCTTAATTGTTCCTTGCACTTGCAGTATCTAAAATGTTTCAAGGCTGAGTTTTTTCACATTCTAAATTGTTTCAAGGACTTGTAAGAATGCAATTGTATTTCCCCATGTTCCCTCCCTCCTTGAAGTGCTTTGAAACACATTGTGTAGGCACTACACAAATAAACAATCAATCAATCAAACTTGGGTCCCAGGCCATTACCACTCAATCCTTGCACCCGATCAGGCCCTCGAGATCAGTTTTATTGCTTAATTAATATTATTTTCATAATTCTTAAAAATAATATTATTAATAATAACAATAATATTAATACATGTTATCAACTGCCAAGAGACGTTCATGAATAGTGTGTTAAGTTGCTAATCCCATAGGAAGAGCACTTTTTGGATGGCTTATAACTTCTATCCCCTTGGACGAATCCTCACTTTGGAAAAAAAAGTATATCGCCCACTCTGATTTTCTTTGCAAAGTTTAGTGAGGCTTGGTGCAGGGGGGGCAAAGTTATAAGGGGGTCCCAAAATGTCTTTTTTCCGATAGAGTGAATGGGGAAAAAAACGCTGGGCAGATTTGCACCAAATTTGTGGCAGGAGTAGCGGCTTGATCCCGAAAGTGTGCTTTTGTTAATTTGGTGGAAATCCGTCCAGTATTTTTTTTTAAAACAACCAAAAAGTAGGTCTAAAAAAATTAGTGATATCCATGTCTGATCCGTGGACACATTTCCCTGTTCATTCTGCGGACAGGACACCGATTGGCTAATCGGCTTGCGTCATGTCCGTGGACATGCGACGTGTTCACTGATTAGCTGGGATGAAGCGTGTGGTGCGTCGCATTGTTTTGATGCGCCCTCCATCTTGGATCCGCAGACATCTGCGGGAAGCGCAGTGACGAACGGAGAAAAATACAATTTCACAGAGTGTGTTGGTGTGTAAGTGTGCTTGGGCAGGGTGGGGAAGTAAGAGATGGGTCAAATGCTGTATTTGTTTAGGTGGCAGGTGCCCCTGATGTGTTTGTCATGTCCGCGGTCTTCACGGCTGTCCACAGACATAAAAATGCACTACTGGCTATTTTACTTTAGTATGATATTGGTTTTGGGCTGTTAGTAGAGCGTTGATTGTAATTAATATCCTGTATAAGTAGCCCATATACCAGAGTTTAAATTTTTGATTGTATGGGTGTGTTATGCTGAAGTGGTTGTGGTCAGAGCCTAGAGTCTTCGGTGCATTGCCGATGGGCACCGCAGCATAACACACCCATACAATCAAACATCCATCAAATATCCATAAATCAAAAGTTTGTGTACTGTTTGATTTGTAGAGTTTGTATGTGAAGTTTTGGCTTCATGCAATTAATAATGTAGAGTTTGGTAACAAGCACTGCAATGTAACATATCCATGGAAGTAAACATTTTGGATTGTGCTGTATGGTTAGGTATTTGCTTGAATGGTTGGCTTGTTGCAGATTTTTTGGGGCAGTTAGATACCTGTTGGCGAATTCTAACTGTTTATTTTTTATATATTTTAGTGGTATTGATGTATCTGTTTGGTTGTTGCAGAATCTTGGGGTTTATAGTTTTCTAACTGAAGTTTTGTTAATGTTTATACACAGATTCGTTATTAAATTTTGGTTTTAATAATATTAAACAAGTGTTTATAAGATTTGCTGGTAATCTCTGCTTTAAAGTAATGGTACTATCATTACATTCGAACCATCCGCAATTATTTTTTATGTATGCAGTGCTGTGACCTGCATTGGTTTTGGGTCCTGCGTGGTAGATTATACTTATTGTTGTGAAGGTTTTCTTACCAAGTCATACTTGACCATGTGTGAATCCAGTCAGCTTGCAATTGTTTTTGGGCCCATCTTCATTGTAATGTAAAAGCATTAGTATTGCGTATTTACTATGTGTCTGTATTTGTAAGGTGGAGCGATTATCTGAATTGCAGGTAGTATATAATCTGCCATGGTTTGCATTTGGTACAAGTTGCTGAAATGGAATGGATTCACAGTGAGGTATTGATACATACATGAAGCGCTCATTATGGATTTGTTCCTGTGCCACATGGCTGCAGAGAGTGAATGTATGTTTGCACATGTATGAAATCTGAAAGATGTCATTTATAGGTATGTTTTTGTTTTCCAGTACTTGTAGTAAGTACATTAGAAATTCTTGTGGATCCTCTTGTGAGTTTATGGTGAATTTGACCATTCTACCACAGTAGTCCAATTCTTGTCTTATTCCATGTACACTGTAGGTGTTGTCAGGATTGTTGGTTGTATTTCTATGAAGGACTAACATTTGCAAACACACTTGGTCTGTATTGTGTAAGTAAATGTTTTCAATAATTGGTGGCAATTGGAATAGAATATTTATTGCTACATTTGCGTAGCAATTTAATTTGAAAATTTGAATGGACCACATAGTTCTGTGTCCAAGTCATTTTTTCGGAGTGTCTGTTGCTTTTTTGAAGAAAGTGTTGAGTTACTTTGAGCAGTAGATTCTTCTTTGGTTGTAGTAATTGATGAAGTATTAGCTTCTTTTAATCTCTTTGGAGGATTTGCAGCGAGATTCTGTTGCATTTCTGTTTGAAGTAGTTTTCTTTTACAACGTTTTTCTTTTTGTGGAACAGGATAGGTTTTTAGATGGGGGTGTACAGCGAACGTAGTCTATTGTATTCTAGAATGTAAGGAATATCAGCATTTACTTTACTTGCATCAAAGTTGATTAGAAATAGTCCTTCAAGTGTATGTAAGCATGATAGTGCTATGTAGCTCATGCCTTCTTTAAAGACTGTGTTCCCAATATCTATCAATGCTTTATCTAGGGTAAGACCTTGTGATTTGTGAATGGTGACTGTGTATGCAAGAGTTAGAGAAAATTGTTCTCTGCGTACATACATGTCTTTGAAAAGGAGGAATCGGGCTGATGAGCGTCCTATCTTTTTAACTTCTGATAGTTTGTCAAAGAGAACATTGACAAACTGAATGTTGTTGTCAAGTGGGTATGTTTGAAAGCCAACAACTGTACCAAGTGCTCCATTAACAAGTCCTTGCTCCACGTCAAGGTTACATTTAAGCATTACTCTACAGTTTAAAGATAATTTTAATATTTTTTCCAAACCTGCTGTGTTGGAGATAGAGTTTTCTAAGGTAATTAGTTGTGTTGCGGTTTGTTGACACATGGGTAGTGTCATACCATGTACGTCCAGTTTGTCTGTGGAACAAATTTCAATTATTGGTTGCATTTCTTTTTTCAACATTGTTTCATTGAATTTGGAACAACTTGCAAGAGTTGACATCAAGGACATACAGTTGACATTTTTGTGTGCTAATTTTTCCATGACATCAGTAGCACATGAGTTATGGCCATAGAGTGCATGGATGTGCCGGGTGTTTAATATTGATTGTGCTTCTTGAGATAGTACACCAACTCTAATACTTTTTAAAATGTTGGTGTTTGTGACGTCTGCAGACTGGAACATGTTTTCTGTTAATTCTCTGTATTGGAAATGTTGCCAAAGGTTGACATTTCCTATGCTGCCAACAGTTGTACGGCAGAGTTTTCGCCCTAAGGTTTTAAAAATAGGTTCACCTTTCACTCGTGTCAATTGAAGAAGATCTCCAAAAACAATAATGTGTTTTCCTCCAAAGATCTCTTTGTAGTCTGTTTTTGAGAACCTCTTGTAATCTGAGGCGAATCAAAGCCAACATTAGGTTGGAGACCATGCTCACTCCATTTATTAGTAGCATTTTCCTTTTTTTCAAAACACTGCTTAGTTCCATTGCAGCTTCTGTAGAAAGTTTGTAATAATCTAATTTGTTTTGGTGTTCTACTGGAAGGAGTAGTAATTGGTGTAAAGTGGCACTGCCTATGTTGTAGGCAGCTAAACCTGTGGGGGCAGTTACAACAGCTGACAGTTTGTTGTTTGTCAATTGTTGAAGGAATATGCTGATGATTTTGATTAAGTATGTTTTTCCTGAAACAGCTTCACCACTGACGTATAGCAGTATAGGTTTCTAGTTTGGCAGGTACAGTTTTATTTTCATGTTGTACAACATGTTCAATTTATTTTATTACTGCTTGGAAAATTCTACCCTGCTCATTGTTCAGTTTTGATTTCAGTAGAGTGAAGTCTTCTGTATTTTCTTCATAGTGACACATGGTGTGTTCTACTTCTGTCATAGCTATTTCTGACTCATTTGCTATTAGTGGTTCTCCCAGTGGTTCTTGGCTTCCTGTTACAGAAGGTTGACTACTGTCGGGAGTGTCCTCATCTAGTTGGGCCTGGAGTTCTTCTTTGTGTTGCTGTTCATTGTGCAACATTGTTTTGTACTCTGTAAAGTTTACATCTGTTATAGTACTTTCATATGCTTTGAAAGCGTCTTCATAGGAGTCATAGATATCTAGTAACTCTTTGTCTTCTCTCCATGGTTTAAAAAGTTGTAGCAGGTGCATGTAATATAGTTCTTTATGTTGAGGAGTTTTTAATGACAATTTGATATGATTAATGAAGCTTTGTTTGGTAAATTTCACTAAACTGCCTTCACAATTTGTCACTATGTATCTACCTTTATTTTGATCAGGTTTTATATTATTTTTGTATGTGTAGTTTTGGGCTATGTGGTATAGACACATGGTTTCCAAAGTGGTACTCCTGTTTGGGTAGTATGTGTCCAGTAAATTGTTTTTCAAAATGTCTTGGCTGTTGGGATAATTTGCGGCTATTGTTTCTATGTCCTCATTTGATTTGGGAACCTTTTTTTCTAGATTTAGAAGGACCGAGATTTAGCCATACTATATTTTCAGATTTCCATATAAAGCAGTACCGGTTAAATGGTCTGCAGTTTCATAGCAGCCACATTCTCTATGAGAGAGCATTTTTATGCCTAAGCTGTACAATTTCTGTGACAGTTCTTTGTTCTGCAATACTAACATTCGGGGGGCTAATTTATGGAAGTTGTGTGCTGAAAAACAGGGATCTGTGTGCCATTCTGCCCACAAATCCCTGTTTTACAAATGGGGATTTGTGGGCAGAATAGCGCACATTATGGTAGTATTGTACTTACTTTTTTGTATGGAACGAGTAGGTTTCTTCTGAGTTGTTGTTTGTACTTCAGATGCTGCTGCTTTTCAGGAGAGAGGTCTTCTCTGCAATTGTAAAAGAAAGAAGTTAGTGAATATGTGTGTTTATAGCACTGTTGTTAATTTAGATATTGTTTTTTTATGTTTTTGCACTAGTGGTGTTTTTTGATAACTTATCATAGTGTGTGCATGCAGTTACTTTTGCCTGTGTGCAACCTGTATATTTTACTTTGAATCTGTTAGTTGAACATGTTTTGCAAATGAGTGTAATACTAAGCGTATGAAACTCACTTGGTTTCTTAAGTCTGTGTTATTGGATGTTAGGAGATAGAAGAAATATTTATATACTTATTTCACTTTTTTTATAGGGTAAATGGAAACAACTGTAGAGAAAAGCATAGAATGTGTACATTTGTGAAGGTGTGTGTAATAAAGCAGAAGAATGTGATGTAGAGGCAGTGGTATTATTTCAGCTGGGAGCTTTTCTAATGATAGTTTCTATCTGTGTGAGTGTATAAAGATGCATGAACTCATCCTGGCTGTGTGTAATTTTATAATGCACTACTAAGTGTTTTTTCTCCAATCTTTTAATATGAAATTACACTTTTTTTTAGATAGTTGTGTGTCTAAAAGAAGACAGGTTTGGAAGTGACAGTTGATTATACCAGGTGGGAAACATGACAGTAGGTTAATTTTATATGTTATACAGGTTAAGTGGCAGTTACCCTGTTTATATGCATTTATTAGAGTTGTACATGTACTGTAGAGCAAATATGCATACCTGTAGTTTGTATTCATGCATGTGGATATGCATGAAGCTGCAAGTAGACATCTTGGAGACTTGTACAGTAGTTTTTGTAGTAGGTGCTTTCCAGTGACATGGGACTTGTAATCAGAGTGGTCAACAGTACAATGATGGAGTTAGATGTAGAGTCTTGGATGTGATTGTTGGATGGTTGTGTGACTGCTTAGTTGTATCCAATGAGGGAATGGCACAGAGAGTGAAGTGGAAAGGGTAGAAGGGCTGTCTTAGAGTTACACGCTCCGCGGACACCGCGGCTGTCCACGGACAGGGCGTGCCACATCTGGGGTTTTCCAGCAAATCCAGCATGGAAGGGGGACTGTAGGGATTAGCCAATCAGGTGTTGAGGTTGTGGATTTGTGTTGAAAGAGGCTGTGTGTAATGAAGATGGCAGAGGTGGAGAAAGTCAGGGTATTGTTGGTTGGAGATATGTTTGTGCATGGTTTGGAGCAGTATGCTACAAGCAGGAATGTGGCAAACAATTTTGATGTTAAAGGAGTGGAGGTGGTGTGGAGCACTGTGCCCGATTTCAATGTGCAAGGAATTGTACAAGTTTGTGAAGATATGGGCAGGATGAACAATCCCCACGTGGTAGTTTTGCATTGTGGTGCTTTGCATTTGGGCTATGTCAGCCCCCTACTTTGTTGGCAGATTTGGAACACTTGATTCAATCAGTAATGAAAGTCCTTACAAATGCCAAAGCTATTTTCCTGGTTTAGAACCTAGGGCAATATGGGACAATAGTTGTGTTTATTGTCCTCAACAAAACATTGCAATCAACCGAGGCATGTTTGCTTTCATGCTTAGAGCTGGTATGTTCTTTTGTAATAATGATAACATTGATTCTGGTAATGCTGTTTATTTTAGAGAAGATGGTATTTCTTTATCTTTTATGGGAAATGCCATGCTGTTTTGGAACATAAGGGTTGCTTTGGAGAAGCCTATGTGAAGATAGGAGTAAAATAAGAAAACAAAACCAAAAATAAATACAAAATAAAAGGAGTCTCTCAAACATTTGAAAAAAAAAAATTGTCTCTTTTCAGAGCCAAACTCAAAGGGGAAATGGGGTAAATAATTTAAATTTAAATTCATCATGCTCAGATTTTTCGATATGTCCGCTGACATGGCGGTTGTCTGCGTACACCGCGTGTTACATACAGGGATTTTGGGGTGGAGAGGCATGCAAATGAGAATGAGCAGAGCAAGGGATTGGTCAGTAAAGTTTACTGGGCATGTTGTGTGAGGAGAGAGTTTGTCAGAAAGTATTTTTCCTGAGAGAAGAACAGATAGCTATGGCTGTGTGTTTCAGAAAACAGGTTATCTGGATTTTGGGAGACTCATGGATACATTGGTTGGAGGTGCATGCAGAGGGGTGTGGAGTGGCTGCACATCTTGGATTCCCTCATGTGGAAGTGCACTGGCATGGAGTGTGTGGAATGAAGTGGCTGGATTTGGTACCTCTCTACGCTACTTTGCTGAGACAGCGTCATCCAGACGTAATTATTAATGACATTTGTGATGTCGTCTTTGATGTCCTGGGTGTTAGTCTTAGCAGTGCACGGTGGTGGCTTGAGTTATGGTAGCTTAGCTTACCATGACTGGTGAATTTCAAGGGTTTTTTCGGTTTTACTTGGTACCATAACGTCCCTGTAACAACGTTTTTTTCACTGAATTTTATAGGTTTTTAGTAGCGCAACTTAACCATAACGTCCCTTTAACAATATATATATATATATAGCCAGGACTGCGACCAGTGAACACTATGAAATACACTGGCATTTTGTCTGCGTGTCTTTTGACATCAGAAAAACGTGTTTTAGATTAATAAATAAACACGATACATGCAGCACTACACATACATATACACCTAATTTAATACACACTTAAAATCACACATTCCCAAAAAAACAATACGCCAAAAAATGTAACATGTGCAATAGGAGGACATTTTTGAAGTTTAATATGTGTGGTTTACATGTTGAGAAAACGATATATTGTCAGCCAATTGGATTTGCCTAACAAATGTATTGCATGCAATTCAATGTTTTTAACGTAACCCACTGTGGGTTTAAACACTTTCAAACATGGCGGACTTTGTGTGAAAAAATGGCTATCATTGTTCAGGACAATCTAGCCTTGTATACCATAGAGAATATACAGGTTTAAATGGACTTCTTTTGTTTCTGCACCCTTATCGTGATCAAGCGGCTAGCTTTGCCGCGAAACGCGTCCTTGTCCGCATTTTTCTCTTGTCCATGGCATTTCATTAAAGAACATTTTGGACGCTTGGATGACTGCTGGTCTTTTGCTACTCTGGGTCTAGTGTGGAATCACCACGTGGGTTCGTTTTCTGAAGTGCACTCCGACAGCCTTATACTGTGGTACAAGGCTATTTCATATATATATATATATATATATATATATATATATATATATATATATATATATATATATATATATATATAAAATGATTATTTCAGTGAAAATGGTTTGTTAAAGGGACGTTATAGTTAGAAGTAAAATCAAAAACCCCCAGAAATGTGCCAGTATGGTAAACTAAGCAACCATAACTTGTGCCACCACTATGCACTGCTAAGCCTAACATCCAGGACATCAAAGATGACATCACAAATGTGATTGAGTGATTAGAGCTTCCAGTTCTGATTAGTGTATATAATATACAGTGAACACAACTGAAAGCTGTAGCCACTGATAAGTCATTCAAGGAAGAAATTAATCTGAGGAAACAGCGGAAATTCTTGCGGGATGAAGATGACTATGAGAAGGGAAGAGTTTTGACATTCGCCAAAAGGTTCGATACTCTAAGACAGAAACTCCCAATAGTCACACCAAACACAGAAAATGATATGCTCAGCGAACCATCATCCTCAGATATTGACACCACAAAAAGCGAAAGCGAACAGCCCCAGAGAAAGTTGAATTTTTTAGAAAGAATGAGACTTTTAGGAATGGATGGCAGAAACAAAAACAATGGAAAAACAACCAGAGGAAGAGGACTAGGAAAACCAACCAAGACGCGATGATCAAAAAAACAAGGAGGAGCTACTGCCGCAGAAATCACAGCAGCAGAAAAGACAGACAGAAAAACACGCTCTGGGACAAAAAACTAATGTAAGAACAAAGCAAAATACCAGACATGTCTATTATTAACCTCACATCGCGAGAATTTACCCGCGAAGAACAAACTGTACTAAGGTTGGGTCTTAATTTTTGCCCTACGTCCCCATACAATTACACTGAAACTAGAATTGACTTTGACAAGTATATGCGTAAAATTCTGTTAAAAAAGTTTTTAAATCCACCCGCACCCAAAAAAGATGAGCCTCTGGGTGGCTATACCCCTGTGACAATTGAGGATTCACATATATTACGTGACCTCATCCATCTCGAAACGGAATGGCAAGACAATGAAGACATCAGTGACCCACATTGGGAACTAATGAATATACAAACTGATTGGCCCAGTAAAAGTAAACTTAAATTACCATCATGCTTCAATCCGATGTTTAACCCAGGAGGGCATGTTGAGGCGTTTCAAGACCTGGTTATAAGTGATCTGAAAAAATTCAGAAAAAAGAAAATGAATATGAAAGATAATCTAACTCGTTGAGAGTAGGTGATCTTGTCCAATCTACGCAGAATGAATGACTGTGTTATTAAACCCTCGGACAAGGGGACTAACATAGTCATTATGAATCATCAAGACTATATTGATTAGGCCAATAGACAACTTAAGGATACTGACTGTTACAAGCTACTGGCCACAGATCCTACAGCAGAGATGAACAATACACTTTTTGACCTGCTCACGAAATGGAAAGAGAAAGGCCTGCTTGATGAGGACATCTGTAAATACCTACATCCGCAATTTCTGGTGATGCCTACTATTTATTTCCTACCCAAGGTGCACAAAAACAAAACTAAACCACCAGGGAGGCCGATAGTTACGCTATGTGGTGCACTACTTGAAAATATATCAAAATTAGTGGATGAAACCCTTATTCAGTTTGTCACCACTCTACCGTCATACTTACACGATACTAAAGACTTCCTCAATAAAATTGATGGGATACCTTGGGAAAAGACATACATACTAGGCACACTCGATGTGGTCTCTTTATACACATCCATCAAGCATACAGATGACCTCAAATCATGTGATTACTTTCTAAAAACCAGATCACTTAACTTTCTAGAACATGGCAATATGATTCTGGAAATGATTAACCTATGTTTGACAAATAACAGCTTTTTGTTTAACAAGAACTTCTACACTCAGTTGCAAGGTACAGCTATGGGAACAACATTTGCTCCTTCGTATGCTAATCTCACTATGGGCTGGTGGGAGAAGTTTGAAGTTTGGACATCTACAAACGCTGTAAATACTGATAAGGTTGTACTTTGGCTACGTTACATAGATGACTTGTTCATTATCTGGGATGGGTCTACTACTAAATGGTTGGAGTTTGTTAAATTACTTAACATCAATGTATTTGATCTACAGTTCACTGAATCCCCTAGCAAGACTGCTATCGTCTATTTAGATATTCTTGTTATTGTGGCAGAAGGTGAACTAGTGACAGAACTGTACCGCAAACCTACCAGTTCAACCGTACCACTACATGCTATAAGCAACCACCCCACAGCCCTGAAGTGGAGCATACCTTATGGCGAATTTATTTGCATAAGACGCAACTGTTCCCAACTTGAAACCTTTTACAAAGAATGTGGTAGCATGGCCCTTAAGTTCTTACAAAGAGGTTACCCCAAAAAAGTGTTGGAAAGAGCGTATAATAAGGCACGAGAGAAAGATCGCTCTATTTTGTTGATGTCCAAAGTTCCAATAGTAACCATTTTGGAAACAGGAGATACCAGATTAGTTTTAACATATAGTAAAGCTTCCAACAATATATGTCATATAATGCATAAACATTGGCATATATTGAAACAAGATGAACATTTGCGAAGCATTCTGGGTAATAACATCAACATCACCTTTAGACGCTCTGCCTCATTTAGGGATCACCTTGTATCCAGTTATATGTGTCCCAAAATCGTCTCAACAGGCCAAAGTTGGCTCGGAGCAATACCAGACGGTTTCCAGAAATGTACGAAATGTAAAGCGTGTAAATTTGCCAAGAATACAAAAAACTACCTTCATCCAATATTACACAAAAACATGATTATTCAATCTCATATCACCTGTGAAACTGAGTATGTTGTGTATATGCTCACCTGCCCTTGTGACAAGTGGTACGTTGGTAGTACCATTGGCAAATTGAAACTGAGAATACTGCAACATATAAGAGCCATCAAGAATATTGATCCTACGTATCCGATGGCTCTTCATTTTCAGGAAACACATGGAGGCAACCTTCAAGGTTTTGCCTACTTTGGGATACATGCTATTCCAAAGGCACCTAGAGGAGGAAACCATGAATTGCTCCTTAGACAAACTGAGACAAAATATATACTGGATCTAGAAACTAAGAAACCCAAGGGACACAATCTGGATGAGGTACTTTATACTTTTCTTGAGACCTAAACTTATTATCTGTATTTGTCTTATGTATCTTGAATTGTATTTAGTCCTGTGTTTTTACTTTGAGATCCCCCTGTGTCAACTATTTGCATTTTTCTGTAACTCTCTGGGACACGTCTGACACAATTTGTAGTTCCATTAGCTGGACTGACATATATGGGATTACTTTGTGTTATTTATTACAATTGCACACAGGTCTTTATGCTATATGGTTTGTTGATACCACCTTTATTTCTCACATGAGCTTGCAGGTTTTAGAGTCTATCAATTCAATATTCTAAAGACAGTAATTGAATGAATTTTAGATCTCCTTTTACTTCCAGCTTATCTAATTTTAATTTTTTCTTTCCTATTTCTGTATGAAGGGTGAGCAATTGTATTGCTATGATATTTAGGAACTTTATTCTAATTTTAAAGTGTCCCCCCTCTTTTAATGCACATAAGATTAGTTACGATTATTGTTCTGGTGTGATTTTTTTAATTAGGGTTTTATCCTTTGTCGCAGTCTTGTATTCCAATTGTATTATCATTTGTACGGTTGTGTGTATATAATTTGTTGTTCCAACATTAAGGCTATGAATGCACTAAGCACTTTATATACCTTTGTATAGGATTTTTATGCTGCTATGTTGCTATTTTCACAACACCCGTTGGGGTTAGCTACTGCGATTTTGCACATGCACTTGCACCGTATGCATCTCTATATGCGGTATATGCAAAAAGCAGCCCATGATGCATTGAGGCACTTGCACTTTCATCAGATAGCCTATTAACAATATGATGTATGGTAATTTCTAGCATATGTCACAAGGTATATTGACACATAGCTTTTTGCAATTCGTTTTCGAATTGCAGGAATAATATTTGCAAGCTAGCCAGAACTGCGACCAGTGAACACTATGAAATACACTGGCATTTTGTCTGCGTGTCTTTTGACATCAGAAAAACGTGTTTTAGATTAATAAATAAACACGATACATGCAGCACTACACATACATATGCCCCTAATTTAATACACACTTAAAATCACACATTCCCAAAAAAACAATACGCCAAAAAATGTAACATGTGCAATAGGAGGACATTTTTGAAGTTTAATATGTGTGGTTTACATGTTGAAAAAAGCGATATATCGTCAGCCAATTGGATTTGCCTAACAAATGTATTGCATGCAATTCAATGTTTTTAACCTAACCCACTGTGGGTTTAAACACTTTCAAACATGGCGGACTTTGTGTGAGAAAATGGCTATCATTGTTCAGGACAATCTATCCTTGTATACCATAGAGAATATACGGGTTTAAATGGACTTCGTTTGTTTCTGCACCCTTATCGTGATCAAGCGGTTAGCTTTGCCGGGAAACGCGTCGTTGTCCGCATTTTTCTCTTGTCCATGGCATTTCATTAAAGAACATTTCGGACGCTTGGATGACTGCTGGTCTTTTGCTACTCTGGGTCTAGTGTGGAATCACTACGTGGGTTCGTTTTCTGAAGTGCACTCCGACAGCCTTATACTGTGGTACAAGGCTATTTCATATATATATATATAATCATTTATATATAAATAATCATTATATATAAATAATCATTTATATATATATATATATATATATATATATATATATATATATATATATATATATAATGATTATTTCAGTGAAAATGGTTTGTTAAAGGGACGTTATAGTTAGAAGTAAAATCAAAAACCCCCAGAAATGTGCCAGTATGGTAAACTAAGCAACCATAACTTGTGCCACCACTATGCACTGCTAAGCCTAACATCCAGGACATCAAAGATGACATCACAAATGTGATTGAGTGATTAGAGCTTCCAGTTCTGATTAGTGTATATAATATACAGTGAACACAACTGAAAGCTGTAGCCACTGATAAGTCATTCAAGGAAGAAATTAAGCTGAGGAAACAGCGGAAATTCTTGCGGGATGAAGATGACTATGAGAAGGGAAGAGTTTTGACATTCGCCAAAAGGTTCGATACTCTAAGACAGAAACTCCCAATAGTCACACCCAACGCAGAAAATGATATGCTTAGCGAACCATCATCCTCAGATATTGACACCACAAAAAGCGAAAGCGAACAGCCGCAGAGAAAGTTGAATTTTTTAGAAGGAATGAGACTTTTAGGAATGGATGGCAGAAACAAAAACAATGGAAAAACAACCAGAGGAAGAGGACTAGGAAAACCAACCAAGACGCGGTGATCAAAAAAACAAGGAGGAGCTACTGCCGCAGAAATCACAGCAGCAGAAAAGACAGACAGAAAAACACGCTCTGGGACAAAAAACTAATGTAAGAACAAAGCAAAATACCAGACATGTCTATTATTAACCTCACATCGCGAGAATTTACCCACGAAGAACAAACTGTACTAAGGTTGGGTCTTAATTTTTGCCCTACGTCCCCATACAATTACACTGAAACTAGAATTGACTTTGACAAGTATATGCGTAAAATTCTGTTAAAAAAGTTTTTAAATCCACCCGCACCCAAAAAAGATGAGCCTCTGGGTGGCTATACCCCTGTGACAATTGAGGATTCACATATATTACGTGACCTCATCCATCTCGAAACGGAATGGCAAGACAATGAAGACATCAGTGACCCACATTGGGAACTAATGAATATACAAACTGATTGGCCCAGTAAAAGTAAACTTAAATTACCATCACGCTTCAATCCGATGTTTAACCCAGGAGGGCATGTTGAGGCGTTTCAAGACCTGGTTATAAGTGATCTGAAAAAATTCAGAAAAAAGAAAATGAATATGAAAGATAATCTAACTCGTTGAGAGTAGGTGATCTTGTCCAATCTACGCAGAATGAATGACTGTGTTATTAAACCCTCAGACAAGGGGACTAACATAGTCATTATGAATCATCAAGACTATATTGATTAGGCCAATAGACAACTTAAGGATACTGACTGTTACAAGCTACTGGCCACAGATCCTACAGCAGAGATGAACAATACACTTTTTGACCTGCTCACGAAATGGAAAGAGAAAGGCCTGCTTGATGAGGACATCTGTAAATACCTACATCCGCAATTTCTGCTGATGCCTACTATTTATTTCCTACCCAAGGTGCACAAAAACAAAACTAAACCACCAGGGAGGCCGATAGTTACGCTATGTGGTGCACTACTTGAAAATATATCAAAATTAGTGGATGAAACCCTTATTCAATTTGTCACCACTCTACCGTCATACTTACACGATACTAAAGACTTCCTCAATAAAATTGATGGGATACCTTGGGAAAAGACAAACATACTAGCCACACTCGATATGGTCTCTTTATACACATCCATCAAGCATACACATGACCTCAAATCATGTGATTACTTTCTAAAAACCAGATCACTTAACTTTCTAGAACATGGCAATATGATTCTGGAAATGATTAACATATGTTTGACAAATAACAGCTTTTTGTTTAACAAGAACTTCTACACTCAGTTGCAAGGTACAGCTATGGGAACAACATTTGCTCCTTCGTATGCTAATCTCACTATGGGCTGGTGGGAGAAGTTTGAAGTTTGGACATCTACAAACGCTGTAAATACTGATAAGGTTGTACTTTGGCTACGTTACATAGATGACTTGTTCATTATCTGGGATGGGTCTACTACTAAATGGTTGGAGTTTGTTAAATTACTTAACATCAATGTATTTGATCTACAGTTCACTGAATCCCCTAGCAAGACTGCTATCGTCTATTTAGATATTCTTGTTATTGTGGCAGAAGGTGAACTAGTGACAGAACTGGACCGCAAACCTACCAGTTCAAACGTACCACTACATGCTATAAGCAACCACCCCACAGCCCTGAAGTGGAGCATACCTTATGGCGAATTTATTCGCATAAGACGCAACTGTTCCCAACTTGAAACCTTTTACAAAGAATGTGGTAGCATGGCCCTTAAGTTCTTACAAAGAGGTTACCCCAAAAAAGTGTTGGAAAGAGCGTATAATAAGGCACGAGAGAAAGATCGCTCTATTTTGTTGATGTCCAAAGTTCCAATAGTAACCATTTTGGAAACAGGAGATACCAGATTAATTTTAACATATAGTAAAGCTTCCAACAATATATGTCATATAATGCATAAACATTGGCATATATTGAAACAAGATGAACATTTGCGAAGCATTCTGGGTAATAACATCAACATCACCTTTAGACGCTCTGCCTCATTTAGGGATCACCTTGTATCCAGTTATATGTGTCCCAAAATCGTCTCAACAGGCCAAAGTTGGCTCGGAGCAATACCAGACGGTTTCCAGAAATGTACGAAATGTAAAGCGTGTAAATTTGCCAAGAATACAAAAAACTACCTCCATCCAATATTACACAAAAACATGATTATTCAATCTCATATCACCTGTGAAACTGAGTATGTTGTGTATATGCTCACCTGCCCTTGTGACAAGTGGTACGTTGGTAGTACCATTGGCAAATTGAAACTGAGAATACTGCAACATATAAGAGCCATCAAGAATATTGATCCTACGTATCCGATGGCTCTTCATTTTCAGGAAACACATGGAGGCAACCTTCAAGGTTTTGCCTACTTTGGGATACATGCTATTCCAAAGGCACCTAGAGGAGGAAACCGTGAATTGCTCCTTAGACAAACTGAGACAAAATATATACTGGATCTAGAAACTAAGAAACCCAAGGGACACAATCTGGATGAGGTACTTTATACTTTTCTTGGGACCTAAACTTATTATCTGTATTTGTCTTATGTATCTTGAATTGTATTTAGTCCTGTGTTTTTACTTTGAGATCCCCCTGTGTCAACTATTTGCATTTTTCTGTAACTCTCTGGGACACGTCTGACACAATTTGTAGTTCCATTAGCTGGACTGACATATATGGGATTACTTTGTGTTATTTATTACAATTGCACACAGGTCTTTATGCTATATGGTTTGTTGATACCACCTTTATTTCTCACATGAGCTTGCAGGTTTTAGAGTCTATCAATTCAATATTCTAAAGACAGTAATTGAATGAATTTTAAATCTCCTTTTACTTCCATCTTATCTAATTTTAATTTTTTCTTTCCTATTTCTGTATGAAGGGTGAGCAATTGTATTGCTATGATATTTAGGAACTTTATTCTAATTTTAAAGTGACCCCCCTCTTTTAATGCACATAAAATTAGTTACGATTATTGTTCTGGTGTGATTTTTTTAATTAGGGTTTTATCCTTTGTCGCAGTCTTGTATTCCAATTGTATTATCATTTGTACGGTTGTGTGTATATAATTTGTTGTTCCAACATTAAGGCTATGAATGCACTAAGCACTTTATATACCTTTGTATAGGATTTTTATGCTGCTATATTGCTATTTTCACATCACCCGTTGGGGTTAGCTACTGCGATTTTGCACATGCACTTGCACTTTATGCATCTCTATATGCGGTATATGCAAAAAGCAGCCCATGATGCATTGAGGCACTTGCACTTTCATCAGATAGCCTATTAACAATATGATGTATGGTAATTTCTAGCATATGTCACAAGTTATATTGACACATAGCTTTTTGCAATTCGTTTTCGAATTGCAGGAATACTATTTGCAAGCTAGCCAGAACTGCGACCAGTGAACACTATGAAATACACTGGCATTTTGTCTGCGTGTCTTTTGACATCAGAAAAACGTGTTTTAGATTAATAAATAAACACGATACATGCAGCACTACACATACATATGCACCTAATGTAATACACACTTAAAATCACACATTCCCAAAAAAACAATACGCCAAAAAATGTAACATGTGCAATAGGAGGACATTTTTGAAGTTTAATATGTGTGGTTTACATGTTGAGAAAAGCGATATATCGTCAGCCAATTGGATTTGCCTAACAAATGTATTGCATGCAATTCAATGTTTTTAACCTAACCCACTGTGGGTTTAAACACTTTCAAACATGGCAGACTTTGTGTGAGAAAATGGCTATCATTGTTCAGGACAATCTATCCTTGTATACCATAGAGAATATACGGGTTTAAATGGACTTCTTTTGTTTCTGCACCCTTATCGTGATCAAGCGGTTAGCTTTGCCGCGAAACGCGTCGTTGACCGCATTTTTCTCTTGTCCATGGCATTTCATTAAAGAACATTTTGGACGCTTGGATGACTGCTGGTCTTTTGCTACTCTGGGTCTAGTGTGGAATCACCACGTGGGTTCGTTTTCTGGAGTGCACTCCGACAGCAACGTTATAGTTAGAAGTAAAATCAAAAACCCCCAGAAATTTGCCAGTATGGTAAGCTAAGCAACCATAACTTGCGCCACCACTATGCACTGCTAAGCCTAACATCCAGGACATCAAAGATGACATCACAAATGTGATTAAGTGATTAGAGCTTCCAGTTCTGATTAGTGTATATAATATACAGTGAACACAACTGAAAGTTGTAGCCACCGATAAAGGCCAAAGTCTATGTTTGGTGGCCTGTTAGTGTTTTCCAATATACAATTCACAATGGTGAAGACTGTGGCCTGTGTAAATGACTGAGGCCATGATTAGTACCCATACATGTGTTAAAATATAGTTTTACACAAAAAACACAGTTGGAGATTTAAAAATCTAGGTGGGAGAATATTTGCATTCCTGCTGTTAAAACACATAACTTTTTAACACATGAAAACAGTCTCTGTAGCATTATCTTATGCATATGTTGCCATCAGTTTAAGACAATCCTCTTTCACTCGAATTGATTGTGCTTAGCAACCCGTATGGCTGATTTCCCTCACTTAGTGAGTCCTTCAGCAGCTATGCTGGATTACAGGGGTTTATTTTTTCCACCTGGTAAAAGTGTGAGCATGTTTCCCACTCGTACATGTATTTTGCCTTGTGCATTTCTACTTTTTGGATAATCTTGGGCTCTGGAGCCACACCACTCCATGAGCCCCAGTTTTTGTGTGTGTTACACAGCACCTTCAGTGCAGTAACACCGGGTTGTCTTCGAGACTTCCCACTGACTCCATTTTTCGGGGGCTGACTACCGTTCGCCAGAAACCTGTAAAGTTGCCATTAACTTTATGTAGTCACTTTAAACTACAGACCCAGTACACCCCATCTTTCATGGAGTAAGAGTGTGAGGCTGTTTCCCACTCTTACATGTGTTTTGCCTTGTGTATTTCTACTTTTTGTGTAATCTTGAGCTCTGGGGTCACACCACTCCATGAGCCCCAGTTTTTGTGTGTGTTACACAGCACCTTCAGTGCAGTAACACTGGGTTGTCTTTGAGACTTCCCACTGACTCCATTTTTCGGGGGCTGACTACTGTTCCCCAGAAACCTGTAAAGTTGCCATTAACTTTATGTAGTCACTTTCAACTACAGACCCAGTACACCCCATCTTTCATGGAGTATTGGAAAGGATTAATTCCTACCCCTTTTTGTCTGTGCCTCTCTGAGATTTGTTTTGCTCTTTTAACATTTAGACTTGGCTGCTGGCAGTGGTATCTACCCTAACTTTTCTACGGTGATTATACTATATAAACATAATACTGTTCCAGGCTATTGTATTAGCCTCGAACATAAACCCGCTTGCCCAAATGCTTTTTATTTCGGCTCTGCTCGGGTTTAGTCACCATTTCTTTTTGTTAAAGTCCTTCTTGTGTTCTACTTTGCGTGGCAAACCAGGTTTGCCTTCTTTGTTCACCGTCTTTTGGCGGGCTTCTACGAAGAAGCCCTCCTTTGGTGCCTGGGTGTCTAGGTGGGCTGAATGTGAGGGAGGGGTGTATTCACCCCTGAACTGGGTCTCCTTGGAGACCCAAGTCACACTTTGTATTGATTGGCTGAGTGGTTGACCGGGCCAGATAACCCCCCTGCTGAGTGATTGACAGCCAGGATGTGTGAATGGGGGATTTTCGCATAAATGGCAGGACTCTTGGGCTGGAAGTCAGAGTCGCCACTGGAACCACAAGGAACCAAAGAGAAGCAGAGAAGAAGACGGCTACTGCAACTCCCGAGTCCCAGTGAAGCCCTGCTGCAGTCCTGAGCTATCTACCCTTCAACGACAATAGACGATCCAGTCCGGAGTCTTCTTCCCTTGAGCCTGGTGGGATCAACCAGCACATCTTCCACAGCCAGAGGACCCTCTTCGTGGTCGAAATCGCTGCACATAGCTGTAGTGGTCCGGATAGCCATCTGAAGAGCCTCTCCTGTTTTAAAGGAGCACACCTTTTATTCACTGTTGCTTCGCTGATGCTGGCTTCATCTCTGGGTAGTGCAGATCACCCTAGATGTCCTCCTTTTTGTCTCCACGACTGAAGCTCCAGGAACGGTGAGACTGCAGGAACTACCAGGAACAACTGCCGTGGAATCAGCTTTCTTCACTGAATCAGGTACTGTGTCCAACTTCGAGGAATTAGGGTGAACCCTTCTTCCTCACCAAAGGCTTGTCCTTTTCTTCCTTCCTAACTTTTGCCTCCTCTTCTGATAATATCTAAGTAGTCCTGTCAATCTTGAATCGTGAACTGTTCTAACTGTGTGATCCTCGGCAGCAGGAATCCTATTGCACTTGACACTGACGCAGGCCTATTGACTTTTATCTTCTTGTTAGAAGGTGCCCTCTGATTCTCTCTGCCTTGACAACATTATTGCCTATGATTTTTATCCCTAACTCTCTTGTGTTAATTCATGTGCTAAGTGTGTTTGACTACGGTTACATTTCTTCCCACAGGTACGCTTATCTTTAGTAAGACCGAACTGTTATTACTGTCAAAAAGTGATCGCATATGTACTCCCGATAACGTCTTTGTTTCATAACACCGGTCTGTCAAATCCTAAGTTTTCAGGACCGACTTTTCAGACAATAAAAACACATACTGTATATATGATTCAAAGACCCTTAATTGATCCTTTCAATACAGTGTGTGTTAATTAAAATTATATATCCTTATGTATTTCATTATAGCCACGGTTATTCCCATTGGAATTCCCCTTATCTCAAAGCCCCCCAAGCGTTGCTGTATTTAGCCATACATGGATCCTTGGTAGCCGCAGTTCTAAAACTGTTTTTACAAAAAAAAATATTTACATATATGTGGGTGGTCGATTTGTAAAGTATTTAGTATACATTGAGTGTAGTCTTTGTACACATTTACTATAACACTTCAATAACTTTCTATTAATCAACAGTACATATAAACGTAAACACCTTAAAAGGTTAAGTAAATATTCAAACTGTGTTGTGTCAGCCAATTATATAATGCGATGTGGTTGCGCGCCTACACATGACTCCTGACATGACTCCTGACCCTGTCAACAAAAGGTCCAATCACACCTTACAATGTTTTGGTGTGGCTATGCCCATGCCATGTGATGAAATTAGTGCGTCCAAAATAGCCCAACAGCATGTCAAGATTCTTCAATGCAGCTACGCATCTTAGCACCTGATGCACCAGTCAATAATGTCACACGCTGTGGCTGCGGATCTACACATGATTCTTATCCATGTCAACGAATGATCCAATCATACGTCATGGCAAACATTTGTAACCATCTACCAATTCTATTAAATGTTTTTCCCACCATTCCTCCATCCTTCATAAATAACAACCTTGCTTATAAAAACTACTTCACCATTACCAAATATCCCCACTTACTTTCTTTTACAATTACAGGAAAGAAGCACACAACCGAACATAAGAACAGAAAAAAGAACACCCTTCACATCCAATAAAGTAAGTACATCAATGTACCATGTATATGTGTGTAATTACAGCCGCACAGTTCCACTATATATTATCCCAGACAACTCTTTTGAAAGCAACATATCTTTCATTCTAAGCCATTATGTTCCACTATTTACACTCTTCCTAATCTCATCTAGACACCACCATTGCAAAAAAAACACTCTTTTCCTCAAAACAGCACATTAGGCCTCATTATGAGTCCAGCGGTAGCTGTGCCGGAAAAACAGGCAGGCTGCCGCTGGACCCGTAATACCATTCCACCTCTGTGATTGCCAGAATAACCGGTGCATTACAACCCCGGTGACCCGGTAATTCCGGTGGCGGAATTCTATAAATCCCCATGGGACTCCATGGGGATGGGGACCATGGAAACACTGGTTCCGTCTATGACAGCGCTGGTGTTTCCATGTCCGCCTGCAGGCAGGTGGTGTTAATCCCGCCAGGTCAGACCTGGCGGGAGTGACACCTCCTGCCTTCAGGACTCTGAATCAGCTGGTCTGGAAACAACGGTGGCAGAGGTTTTACCACCACTATTCTTTCCGGACCGGCAGGGCCGTAATGAGGCCCAATGTCGCCACGCATTCCATCACACCACCACTCCCGCACTGACTAACCCAACACCATCACACCTCTGCACACTCTTACTCTCACCACCTTCCCAATCACACCTAATATACCACCTCACAATCAAACAGCACTCTATTAATCTCTACAATCACACCCACAAACCCATGCACCATACATGAATATACATTGCACAACTTTTCAACCCAAACGTTCTCTTTCCCCAGTAGACACGACAAAATGCAAAAACTAAAAGTAAAAAAATGTGTACAAAGAAAAGCAGACCTACTAACGAACCTAACACTATATCTACCAGTGTTAATGTAGTCACGGTAAAGCAATCCAAAAAATATATGTTACAGAAAATGTTCCACTGTAGAGTTCTTCACAATCTTATAAAAACAGCTGAAATTTCCCCCAAAAACAAACTACTGCAGGAGACTAATCCTGCAAGCTCTAATTGGCAACACTTTTCTACTAAAGAGAACATTGTTTATATGGATTTTTAACAGAATGAAACCACTAACTAAATTAATCAATACATTATAAAAAATACTTCTAAACATGCGCAGTGTCAATATACAGACCTTTTCAAACGTCTGTGATGGTGAATGGATTCACACAAACAGCACAGAACCATGATTCATTGAAGAAGCTTCTCCTTCAAGGAACAGACAAAGAACTGTTCCAAGAAATACAGCACATCAAAAGTAAATACTTTCGAACTGAAGTTGACTTAGAAAATTCTGTACCTTCAGAAAACCTTACCGAAAACCTCATGAACACCAACGTCCTAATAAAGACATAGAAAAAACAAATAGCTAGGTTTCAAAACATATCTGCTGAAATACCAGACCGAATATGTGTCTATTTTCATAGAACGTTTTATAAAAAGAGCTACAAAATAGTAGATATACTCTACAAAATAGAAGAAAATGTAGAATCCTGATGGTACCAATTAGCTTTATATCTAACAGCGGAAACTAAATACAAAATAACTGACCCCTCAACAGTTTGTTCATACTGCAACACAAAGCTTTACAATAACACCCAGCCACAGGCCCCACCCTTGCATTGGCCCTCCCGCCTGAATACAACCTACTCAGGGCTGACTGCTTTGAACCCATGGTGGGGGTGGGGGGGTGGCACCTATCACAAAAGCCTCCCTACAAATCAGATCCTCACCTATACCAGACATCATAGGTTACAAAATGCTGCTCCTGAAACTACCCACTGACCCCAAAACCACTTTTAACATTGTGCTGTTATACTGACAACCTATCAACCTAAGTCACCCGGCCCTAGACATCCCACACCTAATCTCCCCATTCCTGAAACCCTCAACTAAGTTCATCATATTAGGCGACATTAATCTTTGTTTTAATGAGCCAGACGACCCTAAAGCCTGTGCCTTTTCTACAGCCATGGACAACATCAACTTCATACAATTAGTCTGCACACCCACCCACAACGAGGGCTGAATACTAGACTGTATTCTTACCAGAAAATCTCTGCTATCACAGAAGTCCCCTGGTGAGATAATTTCCTCATCAACTTTGAGTTATGTATCACTGGCCTGCTATTTACATGACCACCCACTCCCAAGCTCATCATGGTCAGAAATGCACACATACTCAGGCTAGATGGCCTCAACCCTACACTACTTGCATCACTCTTCAAGCACAATCACACCAACACCATGCCACACAACATTCCCACCCTCTACCACACCTGCCTGCAACTTATATTAGACGCCCATGCTCCACTCGTTGGAAAAACCCCAAAACCCCACAAACCAGCCAACATTTGGTTTGATGAAGAACTCATGAATTTACGGTGTGAAAAAAGAGCCCTCGTACACTTGTACAAAAATAACCCCACCTCTCCCAATGGCAACGCCTTAGCTACAGCTTCAGAAATTTACAAAACAGCAGTTGTGGAACACAAAACAAATTCCTACAATATAAGTATCTCCAATGTTAGCTCCAACACCAATGAGCTCTTCTCAATACTTGGAGAACTGGAATAGCCCACCTCGAATGCCCCAACCACCCAAACTGGCAAAACATGATGCACAGTCCATCAAAATGCACTAGCTAACAAAATGGACTCTCTCATAACCAAAATAAATGTCAAAAGAGACTACTTTGCAACCAAACCACCTCAGCTAGTGCAATCGACCACAGCAAACCTGTCTTCCTGCCTGACACTCAACCATTCAACTTCAACAAAGTATCTCAAGAACAGGTGCTATCCACCATCCTCACTCTAATACCTGCTAATTGTAAAGGTGACACCTGTCCTGCACACTCACCCCTATTATCACAGATGTCATTAATGCATTTTCCTCCACCATTCTTGTTGTAGCAAACATCAAAGCAGCATGGATCAGCCCCCTCTTCAAGAAACCCACACTCGACCCATTCATTCCCACCAATTATTGACCTATACAGTCCCCTCCCTATTGAAGATAATAGATTGTGTGGCATACTCACAAATACAATCCTTCCTTGAGCTCATTCACCTCCTTGGCTCTAGACAATCTGGTTTCCGCCCGAAACAAAGCATGGAAGTCACACTTCTGGGCCTAAAAATCCAGATGGCCACCAAATGGGACTCTGGAAATCGAAGCATTCTACTGCTTCTAGACTTATCTGCAGCATTCATCTTAGTGGACCACGAAAAACTATGCCAGAATCTCTGCCATCCTTTTCACTTCTCACCAGAAGCCACCTCCTGGATCCAGTCCTTCAAATCCAAACACACCACCAGAGTCTTCATCAGAGAAGAGTCAGCCAACCCCATCCCTGTGCCACTCGGAGTCCCCCGAGGCTCCTGCTTCACACCCACACTGTACAATACTTTAAACCAAACCCCTCTTTGACCTCTTGGAATCAATGGATATCATGTACACACACTTTGCTGATGACGCCCAAGTCCTGATCCCCATCACTGGACATTACACATAGGATACCACCACAATAAACAAAGTATTCAGCACCATTCAGAATTGGATGGCTACACAGGGCCTTTGCCTAAATAATGATTAAACAGAGATGCTCATTGTGGGCTCACCTTCTTGACTAAAAATAGTTCAGAGCAGCTACTCTTCCATCTGCATTGATGGCATAAGAATCCCAGTCCTCAAACAAGTGAATACACCGGGAGTCTACTTGGATGCCAAGCTGTCAATGTCCAGACAGATTAACACGCTATCTTTCTCCACGGCCTACACCTCCAGAATCATATCTCTGAGTAGACAATTCCTATCACCTGATAACTGCCTGACATTTGCACATGCGTTAATCCTTTCCAAAAAGGACTAATGCAATGCACTCCGTCTGGGCACAGCAGCTTCTAACCTATCTGAACTGCGGCTTCTACAAAACAAAGCTCTACAAAGCACTCCTGGATTCAAACACAGGTGCCAATCTCTGTCACCAGACACAATGATCACTGGTTACCCATCAAAGCTTGGATTGTTTTCAAAACACTTACCCTGATTCACAAATGCATCAATGAAGAAGCTCCACCCTACTTCAATGACTGTATCACTCATAAAATACATAGGCACAGCCTAATACCAGCACCAGCCTCTCTCTTGTCACTCCCCATTGCAAAATTAAGAGCAGGAGGCTCCAGCTTTTGGTTTTCTGCTCCCACACTCTGGAACAACCCTACCCTCTTCTATGCGAAATGAACAATCCTAAAACATATTTAAAAAGGTAGAAAAATCCAGCCTTTTTGGTAAATATGATTAACCCTGTTTTGCTATTAATGTTGCACTGTATAATGACTCACTAATTCACCTACTGCCTGTAACAAATGCTGTGATACCTTTGGGTTTGGGTGTTACACAAATGCCATGAATAAATAAAAATTAATTAATTATCCAAATGCCATCATGTGCTATCACTAGTAACTTAGAAATATTCCCACTTCTTGACCGAATCATCCACGAAATAATCAAAATAGGTACATTCTTGGGCTTCACCATAAATTACACCAAGTCAGACATCTTCCCTCTCACGCCTGTAACTCCCCAACCGACATGCAAATTCCCGCTCAGGTGGGCACCTTAGGGCATTATGTACCTTGGGGTCCAGGTGTCCTTGTCGAGATCCTCCTTATTGGTCGACAACTATGTGGCTACCGTGCAATATGCAGAAGCCAGAATGAAGAGGTGGAGTAACCTCCCCCTGTCCCTTTCTGGGAGACTGTCGGCTAATCAAAATGATTATAGTTCCAAAGCTTCTGTACATATTCACTAACGTCCCACTCTGGCCCGGGAAGCACTATTTCACGGACTTGCATGTGGGGTGTGCCCGATTATGTGGCATTCTGGTATCATACGCAGGAAGTGGCAGGATATGACATTGCCCTACGAGAGGGGGGGCTTTAACGCACCAGATCTAACCCAATACTGGATAGCCGCACAAGCCCAACATGCAACACTCTGGTATAAACACCAGGACCCTCCCCCTCATGTTAAACTCAAGATCCTTGCGAGGAGGTGAATGTTATGTCCCTGATCCTCTTTCACTCTTACCATTCGGACGCCCCGGCTGATCCAGTGGCCACCACAATCAGGGCATGGAAACAGATTCTGCAATCCCACTCCGAACCCCCCCGTACTATAAATGGTTGCCCTTATGTGGTCATTCCCGGGCCTCGCCCCCACTCAGGATAAACTCCTCATGTGGCACTGGCTGGACCTGGGGTATCGTGCACTCTCCGACTTGTTCCGCAAGGGGAAATTCATCACTCCACAGACATGGAGGCCAGGGCACTCCAGGTCATCACTGGAGTTATTGCAATACTTTAGACTCAGAGTGGCAGTCCAAGACATGTGGCCTTCATACCCGGATGAACCCCCTGAGTCCTCTGTGATCTGCTACATTGCTAATTCCGCAGGGGGTAGGGGAATAGTGTCCGTCCTGTATAAAATGCTGATAACACGAGCTGTGGAATCATCCCACAAGGTTCCGGGACGCTTGGAGCCATGAGCTGGGGGTGGACATCACTGACGACATGTGAGCAAAAATGTGTACACACACGCAGGGTCTCCCTCAATTCTAGATTTAGATGTGTGCAATATAAGCTATTTAATCACCTGTATTATACTCCCCATGTGGTTGGGAAATTTGCACGTGATCAGCCTCAAGCCTGCCAGAGATGCAGATCCAACGAAGTGGATCACGCCCATATTTTCAGGTTCTTTGGGGTGCTGGCTCCATTTTGGGAGGCTGTGCTTGAGGCCCTCTCAGAGATGGTGGGGTTCCAGATTGACCCTGACCCCTTGGCTGTATTGTTCGGGCTGTGGGAGGGGATTGGGGCAAGGCGTGTTGCTAAATTCTTGAATGTGGGGGCGATAGTGGCTAAGAGATGCATTCTGCAGTGCTGGAAGCGGCGATCCCCCCCTTCATTTGAAATGTTGTTAAGGGCTCTTACCATGTGTGAGGAGGACTATATCAACACACTGCCTGTGAATGCTCACCCCAAAAACGTGTGGACTGAGTTCTGTAGCTACTTGAACAGCAAGGCTGACTTAGAGCTCCTATCTTCTCCCCCATCACCTGAGCAGGCAGTTGTGTAATCTGAACTATGAGCAGCCCTGTTGGACCCGATGCGCTCTTGCAAATGTACATGGTTTATTGCTAATGCTATGCCTTGCTGTCCATGCTCTAAATTATGTAACATGGTTTGTTGATGTAATGTGTAACGCACCAGTTACTGTTCCTTGCCAATAAAGAAAAGTAAAAAAAAAATATTCCCACTTCTGAAAGCTCTCCAACAACTTAACTTGTATGGGAGCATTATAATCTAAACAGTGCACCCATTTCAAGGTATAAAACGCCTTCAACCGAAATCAGCCAAATTACCTCCATCAGAGTTACTAAAGGGTATCCGTGGCAAAGAAATATATTTGCCATTAGATCTGAAGAAAATGTACAAACTCGAAGAGTACAAAGACCAATAGATCAATCTTTGATTGTACTAGTTATTGGTGTGCCAACAAAAGACAAAACAATGTGGCAACAACTAGTCGACTTAAACAAAGTTACAGAAGCCCTAAAATGTCTAAAAGAAAACAATGAATACTACAAAGACATAAACAAAGAGGAACATTTAAGCAAAACCAACCAGATAATTCAAGACTTACAATCAACTTGCCAATTTCAACGTGTAGATCCAGTTACTGCAGCCAACATTTTAGACCAGTAAACAATTCATCCAATACACTCTAAAGACACCATTGATGATGCATTAGAAACATATCAAATCCATCAAGCCAAAGGATCCTCAAAGAGCATATGAGAAAACTATGTAGAAGCAGGTTATTTTCCTCTACTCTTTCCTACAGGAAAAGGAAGAACATATGATTACAGGTACATCCAAATTAGTGCATCAGAATATCGCTCTTTGAGAATGTATTCTGAAGACCCCAGATTCGGACAAAATGTCAAATACATTTTCCACCTTCTCTTCGAAAGTGAATTAGCAGCTCGTGATTTGAAGTTGCACACACATTAAAAACAGTCTTTCACTTTTTAAGCATATCCGCTACCTAACTGCTTCAAAACATAAAACGCAAAGATGAAGTTTTGCAGTCAAGTATAACACATTTCTTGGCAAACATGTGTGGTACAAAAGAATATTTGTTCTGTCGTCATGCTGATGTACTTTGTGTGCTAAGGAACCTAGGCCATCCCACATGGTTTGTTACTTTAAGTTGTGCAGAGTACGTATGGGATGACTTGTACAACTTCTTATGCATTGCAAAACAAAATAAAGATTGGATAGATATAAAATGCCAGGAGAACAATGTTCTCTTCATCTTGTCAATGTATCACAGTACTTTCACCATCGCTTCATTGGCATGCTGCACTTTACCTGCAATAAATCTCCCCCTCCGCTCGAAGAAGTGCACCATTTCATTTGGAGAAAAGAATATCAATCCATAGGAGCACAACACATCCACATGGTTTTGTGGATGAAAGATGCTCCAAAATGTGGCCATGATAGTGACACCACGGTTTTACAGTATATTGAAAAAATACATGACCTGCTATATCCCTTGAGAAACCACAGATAGTGCCCTACATACACAAATCGTTAGCTTCCAAAAACATAAGTGTGGCAAATACTGCAGACAACAAAGGCAAATACTATACCAAATGTTGCTTTGGCTTCCCTAGATCAGTTTGCACAAAAGAAAAAGTACATAGCTTGCTTGATGTCTTCTGTTAGTCACAGCGTAAACAGCACATCCCCTAAAAATACATACAGCATTAAAAGAAGTGAAGCATCTAATTACATCAATGATTACAGTGCAATGATTTCCCTCTTGTGGAAACATAGACATACAGTTGATTGCAGACATTCAAAATGCAATTGCAAAATATGTCACCAACTCTACAACCAAAGCAGACAAAACAGAGCTAAAAGACCTCTGGTATGACATATCATCTGACAAAACACTATTGCAAAAATTGTACAGCTTCAGTATAAAAATGCTGTTCCATAGAGAATAGGGGTGCTGTGAAGCTGCAGGCCGTTTAACAGGTACATCCTTATATGGCAAATCGGAACACATTGGGCCTCATTATAAGTATGCCGTTCCAGAAACAACGGTGCCGGTAAGATTTCCGGCACTGTTGTTTCTGGAACGGCACACTACAACTCTGTCGGGAGGGTGACCTCCCGCACGGCGAGTCAGACCTTCCGGGCGGCACAGCACCTGCCTGCAGAGTTTTCATGGAAGCAGCGCCACCATTAACAGCCGGTGCTTCTGTGGTCCCCATTCCCATAGAGTCCCATAGGACTTACAGATTATCAGCGCCTGACTTTCTGGTCCTCCTGGGTTGTTGCCGGGAAGTCAGGTGCATGTAAATATTTATGGGTCTGTCGGTAACCCACCAGTATCACTGGCATTGTTACCGCTGGACCTGTAATGAAACTTCGAACTGCTTCATCACGGAAAAGAGTACTAAAATCCTACCAATAGATAGAAAACATAGCCACAAATGATCTCAATAGCCAGGACATGATACAAAAAAAAAAACAATTGACACATACTACCCAAACAGAAGTACAGCTTTGGAAAACATGTGTTGGTATAACATTCCCCAAAACTATACTTACGCAATCAATGTCATACCAAATGAGACAACTGGCAAATATTCTGTTTCAACTTTTTAAGGAAGCCTAGTAAAACTCACAAAACCTAGTCTAATTAATCATTTAAAGTTATCATTTAAATCTCCACAACATAGATAACTGTATTACATGGCCCTACTCCAACTTTCTAATCCTTGGAGAGGAAAAACAATTATTAGGTGACTGTGACTCACTTGGAGCTGCATTCAAAGCAAATGAAAGCTGTATAACAAATGGTAATTTTAAACAATACAAACAAACATTGGACAATGTCAACCAACAAAAGGAAGACGTTGAAGCTCAACTAGACAAAGACACTCCTGCGGGCAGTCAACCTTCCCTTACAGATAGCCAAGAAACACTTGGTGAACCACTCATTCTAAATGAAGCAGACATAGCCATGACTGAGGTAGAAAATACCATGTATCAGCATAAACAATCTGAGGAAGACTAGTCAGTGCTAGAAACACAACTAAATGATGAACAACTCACCATTTCTCTAGAAGTCAGACAGGAAAATAAATATGGTTGTAAACATAAAATAAAACCTGTAGCTGTGAAACATTATAGCCCTCTGCTCCTGTATTTAAGTGGGGAAGCTGGTTCAGGTAAACAATTCTTAATTAAAATAATCAGCACATTTCTTCAAAACTTAACCAACAACAACCTTTCAGCTGCAACTGCTCCTCTCCGTACAACACCAAAACAAATTAGAATACTGCAAATTATATTCAGAAGCTGCTACTGAGGTACGCAGAATTCTAAAAGAAATGAAAGTGCCCCTGATAAATGAAGCATAGTTTCAAAAATCATGTTGGCTTAAATTCATCTCAGAATGCAAGCATTAGTTGGTCCCATAGGTGCTACTGCAGCTCCATAGGGTTAATTTGGTGCATGCATCTGCAAGCTTGTTCTGGATCTTTTACTTATTGCGGTTTCTGCATTGATCTGTTTTCTAATGACAAAATAATAAAGCAAAGACAGTATCTACATGTGTCTGTCCTCTAACTTATAGAACTGTTACGCATGTGTTGTTTGTGTATTCAGGCGTGTGTTTGTGTCCCAATGTGTGGATGGCATGTTTGCTTTCTGTCTAATTCTGCTATGTCATGGTGTCGCTAACAATGTCAGTAACGTGGCTTCTTGGCGCTTTATTTGATACTGGAAATTGAAGTCTCCTTAGTTACATCCTGAGGCTCCTCGTCCACACTGGGTAATATTTGCACTGCTCCTGGGCTGTAGGGTTGGTTGAGTGGGTACCCCTCGACATACTTGTCTATCATGGGAGCACTAGGAATCGGTCCAAAATAGTATGGGTGATCGCAGTATCTTCTATTCTTCTTCTGGGCCATGTATCTTATGAGAGGGGGAGCAGGGTTTTGATTTGTCCATCCTTCTTCAGTCCCCTCTCTGGTCGACTTGTTGGCCAAATCTCGATATGTCCACCCTTTTGCCCTGGGCTGCCATATTTTTGTTATTGCTCTGAGGTGTCCATAATGATTTGTGTGATCATTAACGGATCAGTGCATGTAGCAGTATACTCTTTCCTGGTTGCACCAAATCCACTTCGGATAATTGGGGTTGTCCAGTTTTATGGTCCCTTGTAGAAATAAATCACACTGTGCAAATGTCTTCCTTAGTCTGTCTTGTTCTACTACAATGTCACTTTTGTTCCTCCTATGTTTGCATCCATCAGTATCTGCATTCCAATTGCCTCTTCTGCTGTTTTCTTGCATCTTCTAATGCATATTTTAATTCCACATGCTGATGCTGTTCCCAATATAGGTTCTCCAGCTAGTATCTTCAGTCTGTATGAGAGCCATGATGGCATCCATGACCATATGTATGCTAGCCAGCTCATGTCTTTCCCTGTCCCTCATGCTTCATCTTCCATCTTTACATGCATTGTGCCAATTGTGCAACTGTGTCTGAGAGAGTTATTTTATCTTCATCATTAGCTGGAATAAATGTGCAACATAACGTCCTATTTTTGTGCAAACTTCTACTCCCATTGCAGTGAGGAGATCCAGAATGTACCTATTCTGGAGTGCCACCAACGTTATTGCTCTGAGTTCCTCTTTTATGGCGTATTCACTGTTGAGTTAATTGTTACCATCAGCTCCCAATGATTGATCTGTAACCATTTGGCATTTGTGTATGTTTGTATACCTGGTATTATTGATTCAACAAACATTTGGGTTCTGCTACATAATCTGTGTTCTGCTGGTACTTTGTCCAATGCTGCTTCTGACTTTTCTGAGAAGAAATTCCCCCCTCTCATTACTCTGCACAATCCGCCCTGCTTCTCCACCTTCTCTGCCTGGGCTGTTGGTGCTGTCTTGACCGACCTCTTCTTTCACCTGTTGTTGTCCTTCTTTGGGAAGCCATCGAGCTTCACATCCTTTCTGGGTAATAACAACAATGGCATATTGGTTTGTACCAAGGAGCATACTCCTCCCATTCTGGTGGCAGCTTCACATATGTCTTTGATCCACATGCCAAAGTAGTGGTCCATCAGTGCTGCTGTTCCTGCCCTCTGGATGTTGTTCTACTGTCTTGTATCCTGTGTTTCACCAACTTCTACATCACCATTGTTCTGTTAGCACAGGGCTGGCATCTTCAGGGGAATTATTGGCAGTGGTCCAGCTTCGTTCTCCACCCATCTCAGCAAATTTGTGCTCATATGCCGTTCCTTCACGCACTTATCATTTTCTTCCTGCACCTTGTTCACGGGTGACTTTGCTAACGTCAGTGCCTTGCTTCCTATCACTCCATCGTTCCATCAGTCATTAGTGTACATTCATCCATAAATCAATACCTGTGGTGTTTCCTAGCATCCAGGCTCCCCTCCTATCTCCTTTACTCTTGGCCAGGGACATGGTAACTTCTTTAGTGTGATAGTCTTTGTCTCTCCCTTCTCATGTCCGCCAGTGATGTATGTTTTTATGTAGTTATCTTCAAAGGGGAAATTCCCTTTGGACATCAATCTCAGTGTTGCTGTCTTCCCTTGAAAACTTCCTTGCGTCTGCACCATTGCAAGATATATTAGGCACTGTGCTCTTGCTGTGGGTATTTCAGTTGCTATGAACATTCGAGAAGCACTCATGGCGTAGGGGATTAAGGAACAGACATAATAGCTCTCCCCATTGGTTTCCTTACCTACTTTGGTCATGTATTTATACCACATGTTAATGGATACCCATCCTATGACAGTGAGATACCTATCAACTCCCTTCATGTCTGTGTCAACACTGCGCTTACCTCTCCTTACATTTACAGCAGTGTATTCTCGTTCACATGACATGGATGGCCCTCCTGCTTGTGTTGGGTTAATGTTAGTAGAAGGTTCAGCGGTAGTACTCACAGCCATATGAACCTGCCAAGACACAATTCCCATTATGCCACTGGGAATCAATAAACACCCCATGATAACTATATTCTTTATTGTCTCTGTCATGACCACTTACACTGCTTGATCCTTGCAGCCTGATGAGATGATACATTTGCCCATCTGGAATTCACAAAGAAAAGCGTTATTGTTTTAGTAGTTGTCAGTACTCTCAAGATCCACAAACTAAATAATTGCTGATGGCAAAAGCAAATTCCTCTCCCCAGACCTGTCTTACTAAGGGGTCTCTCAATGTGGGTATGCACTATGTTGTGCGTATGCTTGGGCCAAATACTCTACATATACAAGGAAATGTACTGCTGTGGATTGGGATCGGAACCTTCTGGGTCTTCCTATATAGTGCACAAACTGGTTGGAGAATGCTTCAGGGTGATCAATGGGACTAACATTGGGTTAGCAATCTATACAGCCCTCACTACTTTCACGTAGACCTGCGTGTGCAGAAAGGAAAAAAAAAACAGACAGTGCTTCATTCGTCTATCTGAACAAGTGTAACAGTTGCTACTTGTGCAGCTTGGGATCGTCAGACCATAGGATGGCCTGGTCTCCCTAACTCAGTAATGTCTGCACGCACTTGTAGCTCATCAAGGTCTTGAGCGTTGGACCTGTCAGTCACTGCAATTCTGTTGCCAGGTGAGGTCACTCCCTTGTAGGACTTGATGTCATGGATGAGGTTCCAAACAGTTTTGCGGGCAAGCCTGACCACTACAGTCTCAATCACGTGAGGGCCAGTAAAAATGGGCGTGTTCCAGTGCCTTAGAAAGATGCAGAGGAGCACTGTGTCCCCCACCTTCACTAACTGTTTTAGTTTTTTCTCTGATTCTGCATCATCAGAGTCAATCTCTTAGTTGTCTTTAGTCCTTTCATGGATCCGTTGTATCTGGTGAGAGATAAAATAAGTACTAGAAACCAAGGAAGTGATATATGCATACATTTCTTGACCTAACACATCCACACTGTTCTCACAATCTTTCAATGCCATTGCGGGAAGATGCATGTGCCGGCCTGTCACCACCTCGTGGGGCATTAATTGGTGGTCGAACCCCCTGGCTTGTTGCGCAACTCAAATAGGGCAAAAGGCAAACAGTGAAGCTTATTTTTCTTTGTGCTCTGCTGGGGTTTGGTAATGCACCCCTTCAGGAGTCCATTGAAGCATTCACACACCCAGTTTGCTTGCAGGTGGCACGCACAGGCACATTTTTGTTTGATGCCTAGCATTTTGGAACATTTAATTGGCGAAATGAGGGCCATTGTCAGACCGCAGGTACTCACACACGCCCCATCTTGGGAAAACATCCTGGACCAGAAACTTTGCTTCTCTGTGTGCAGCAGTGTGGGAGCATGGCCCAGCCTTTATCTACCTGGAGAATGGGCAAACCACCACTTTCATGTAACGGTAACCTTGATAAACTTAGATCATGTCCACATAGTCTATGTTGAGGTGCAGAAATGTGCCTACAGGTCTTGTTATTGCTCAACTCACAATTCTCAAGGTATGGCCTGCTGTAAACTGCTGACAGGTCAAGCAATTGCTAATAAAATCAGCTACATGTTCATTCATATTTGGGCAAAACCAATGCATGTAGCAATGACATCCTTTCCTGTGTGTGTCGGACAATGTAATTGTGCTAAGGCTGTTTTCAGTAGTATCATTGGCATGACCACTTTCCCTGTGTTTTTCTATCACCATAAGGTATCTGATGAAGACATTGAGCATCCTCTTTCTGGCCATAGCTCCTTCTCCTCCTGTGGTGGAGCTCTCTACAATTCCATAATCTGTGTCTCTGGTAGTGCATTGTTGTTACGCTCATCTGGTCTCTGCGGGGACTTTGGGGCATGGTTGGAGCCCTCCCAAGACTTGGCTCCCTTGGATCGACTCTCTCCCCCAGCTGCTGTGAAATCGAAGACTCAGGATGCTGGTACTGCCCCAGAGAGAAGATGAGAGGCAGTGAGAGTGGTGTGGTAGTGTTGTGATTCCCCCTCAACCCTTTCCTGCCAGACTGAGGTGAGCAAGAGTTTGCCCATCCAAGCTCACCTGTTTCAATGTAAGGATGAGCTCTCCGTCCTGCTGTCTCTCAGCAGGGGTGCCGTGGATGGACCTGGTTGCGTCACTGGTCCTTAGCGTGAAGGTCCAGACCAGCTGCGACCTGTTCTGCCTTGAAGGTAGATGTTTATAACAATGATTATTGTCCGTATCCTTTGTGGTGATTTTCCCCAGTGATTACTGTCCTTAACGTTATATTGTTCTTTCCTCTCTCTCTATGTATGAAGATGGCCCACGAGTGTTTGGTGATGGAAGAGAGTCCAATCCGAAAAACCTACAAGTGGTAAGTTGACTTTCTGGATGATGCGCCAAGTTTACGAGTTGCGCTGCCTCCAAACTCGTGTCTGGGTTCTCTGAATGGGGATTTACCGGGTCATTCCAACCTTGGAGGACCCAGTAAATCCCCATTCAGAAAACCATTCCCATTCGAGCCCCCATAGGGCTCAATGGGAATGGTGAGGGAGCTAATAAGCTCCCTGGTCCCTTAGTGGGACCCGCTAAGGGACCTCGGAATGTGGCGGTAAGGGGTTAACGGCACTGGCATCCTTACCAGTGCCGTTAACCCCTTACCGCTGCACTCGTAATGACCCCCATAATCTTCCTTGAAAGTATGGCAGATTATATTTGATGGAGTATTGATCCCCCTTACTCAACCATTCCTTTTGGGCTGTTTGGTCCATCAGCGATTTTGTGTTTTCGGTCTGCCTATGGTATGAGCGGCAGTGTTTTAATCCACACTTAGTTATGTTGATAGTCCTATAATCTGATAGTAGCCGACGGACTGGTGTCCCCCTTATCGGTACCGGACTCGACTTCATAATCATTTACAGGCGTTGTTTGCAGCCGCCTGGGCATTGCTAATGAGCATATTAACATTGCGCACTCAGAATGACAATTATTTTGTTTTGTATATGTGATGAGCCTCACACCTGCACAGCAACTGATTGCCTGGTATGTCTCCTCTTGCAGTACTGACGGGACCACAAATGCATCTAGCACTCATTTGAGAAACATTTAGAGGCTGATTCATCGAAAATATTTGCACCGAAAAATGGGGATTTGTGCGCCATTGTGCCCGCAAATCCCTGTTTAACAAATAGGGATTTGCGGGCAGAATGGCGCACAAATTCCCGTTTTTCGGCGCAAATAATTCCATGAATCAGCCCCTTACAGCTTCCACAGCACTAAGGATTACCTAGATTCCTTATCTGTCTGGCCCAGTACACCTTTCACAAGTAAGCTTACGGATTGCAGCACTAATTGTTTATTGGTATTAGGCAGCCAGTAATTTGCTGGGACTTGTGATTGGGACTTGTGATTGATGACGTACTAGTAGCCCATGCCTGCGAATTCGGTTCCTAAATTATTATGAAGCAATCATTGTGATCTATATGGTTCAAGTTACGATTTTTAGTGTGAGTATTTCATTTTTGGAATTGATCATTCACACTTATTGAGTGCTTTGCACTATATTTTCTAGGTTGATTTATGATGAGTTTATAGGAGGTAACTCTGAACGATTCTATCTTATACTTTTCTCTTTCTCTCTCCCTGTCCTTTTTTAATTTTTTTGTCCCCTGTTCTGTCCTGTCTTGTCCTGTTGTAAACTACTTTACCAATCCCGCCTTTGGGCACACTGTGGCTTGGCTGACATCATTCCTGTATCTGGAATAAATGTATATTCCTTCTATTTCCACCCAGCAAGACTAATGAATTGTATCTAGGGTGTGTGTGAATTCCTTAATTTGGTCTTTTGACTATTTGCCCATGACTCATTAATAGCGTCAATTTGAGCAGTCTGAACTTTCTAATACTCACAGTTCAGTAATATATTGTTTCTTTCGCATATGTAGGTGAAATCCAAGCTACATGACAATTTTGTACAGCAATGGTCACCCAACCCTTGATGAATTTCCACACAATTGAAGAGTGCAGCGGATATGGAAGGAAATATGTTGGGTTTTCTTATTCAATTTTAGGAATTATGACCTAATAATAATAGTTACTGACTAGATTAATCTAGTTAGGTAATCACTGATTTAACTGTGTTTTGCTTTTTTTCTGGAGTATTATAGTGGGTTTTTGCTAATATTGGAATTTAAATATGAATTTCATCACAGTCCTTTAAGAGGTAAAACCCATGGGAGTATACCTAGAATCCACAATATCGCTAAACTGACAAGTAAATGCCATCACTTCTGCAACTGCCTACACCTCAAAAGTGGTCAATGCCTGCAGGCCTTTCCTGCGCACTAACAGCTGCACCACTCTTGCCAGAGCTCTTATACTATCGAGGATTGACTACTGCAACATACTCTTTGCAGGCTCTAAATGCCCACAGTATAAAAAAGTTACAGTAAAAAAGACCACATTTACAAAGCTAGAGGAAATATCCGCTGGCTCCCGGTTCATGAACGGATCATGTTCAAAACGTTATCGCTAACCCACACGTCTCTCAAACACTGCCGCGCCCTACTTGTCCAGAAAGATGTCAAATGTCCAATCCACCAGACCTACGCGGGCTGCATACTCACACCTACTTGCCAATCGCAAATTCAGGCGTCAGAAGGCCGGGGCAGCAGCCTCCCTGTGATTGCTGCCAAACACTGGAATGCCTTGCCATCAGATTTAAGAGCCAACGCCTCCCTCTGATCCTTCCGCAAGGGTCTCAAAACCTGGCTCTTCGACCAAGACCTACAATAGAAGATTGAACATGGACATCTCTACAAGCACTTGGCATTTTTCATATCAGCACAGACTAAAAATGCAGATTTATGCACCTCTATGCTTGTATGTACTAGATATGTCTATAACCACCTGTAAACAATACTTCATGTAAACTGACATACCACCTATGATCGCAATCATTTGCAACCATTACTGTTATTTAAACCAGCGCCTAGATGCCCCCTGGTTTGGTGTGCTTTATATATATCAAAATAAATAAAGAATAAATACATAAAACATAACAGTAAACTAAGTAAACAACCATTCCACAGTAATACAACATAATACCATAAGTAAGAACACATAACCTAAAATACATTGTATGGGGCATCTAAAAATAGATTACAATTGATCGTTTTTATGTTCATTTTGTTAAACAAATGTTCTTTCTTTTTCTCCAAAGTCTCACCTATACGAAAACCCGGGAGTTGTTTTGCAGTCAGCGCAGAACATTGCAGTGTCCTGTTTCCCTCGTGTTATTTCTCTGTCTACGCTGCTGGAGGAGCCCACTTCATAGCTCAAGCTCAAAGCAGAGTGCAGCGGAGTTGTGCAAGTTGTTTTGCAGTCGATGCAGAACTGTGCAGTGTACTGTTTCCCTGGTGTTTCTTCTCTGTCTATGCTGTTGGAGGAGGATCCCACTTCAAATGCTCAAGTTCCAAGTGCAGCGCAGCTGAGTTGTTCAAGTTGTTTTGCAGTAGGCACAGTCCCAGCGCGACCACTGGAGTGCTGGAAGATCGTAGGATCATTGCCTTCCATCACTATCATTTGGATGTGGCAACCCCTGAGGTAACGTCACTGCTTCAACTTACACTACTGATGGAACTTTGAAAGTGCTTGCACATCACTTATATAGCTTTGTTTCCGGCTGCTACTACAGGAGTGCTTTGTGGGAATGTGATACCCCGCTAAGCGGTATCATAGCCGGCCGCAGCCCGCATACATACACCAGCTATTTGCACTGCAGAACGGCACACTCCTCCTTTATATAACCTTTCAATTTCAAGTGCCAAACTGTGCTGGAGCCTGTCTGCTCTCATTGACATTAAAACTTCAACTGGTGGTCTACCCCTCTTACATATCCTTCCTCAATTCTTACACGGAAATAGGCCTGGGAAAATCAGTTTTCAATCACATAATCATAAACAACACAAAACTGTGCCTTACCCTAAATCTCAACTTGGGTTGGGTCTAGAAGCCGTACCAAGGGTAATAACCCAAACTCTTCCAGGACCCGGGCCACCAGCTCACACAGAGGCAAGCAACTTGGCATAGGCACACCTGGAACCATGGACTCTTACTTCTCCTCAGAGTCCAAAACTAAGACGATAAAATGTTAGCAAGTGGAGAAAATTTAGAAAGAGAACATAACATCTCCCATAATGACTTTTCTTTTTTGGTAATGGATAGCAACCACTGTTTACTGGCCCTATGTGACTCCCTTTGAGATATTCCCTTGCCCCTAGTGATGTGTTGTATCAACTGCTCCCACCTCTGGGGGAGACACATGCACTAAGCAACACTTTGATTATGGAAGGGGCTAAGGAACTGCTATCATCAGGAATTGTAGCACATGGGCATGAGGCAAGGGAGGATATAGTCAATAGACATTCTGCATCACCCAATATGTGCCTTATGGAGGCTGTGAAATCCACCATGGATGAACGCTCAGGTCATCTGTGCCTGTCGTCTGCACAATTGTCTACATTGCAGTTTGCCATGAAGTTGCTACTGAAGATGTGTGACAAGATGTTGGGTGAGGTATCAGTGTTAACTCCCCGCAGCTCCCTTCAACCAAATGCAGATAGAGATCTGGATGATCTGATTGCAGCTGCAGTTTCCTAAATGTCTGGAAACCTGGCTCTAACTGAACGGCTAACTGTAAGCCCCCAGAGTGCAAGGGAGGATTCCCCTTTTAATCCAAGGTGGAGGAAGTTGCTGAACTACCTAGTGACACCTCTACTATTATTCTCACATGAAAACAATGCAGGGAAAAGCAGTGACAGGCCATGGGGCTTAGGGCGAATAACCGATCTACAGGCCAAACCCAAAAAGAGTGACAGTATGATTGAACCCCCCATTACTGAACAAGCAGTAAAGATTCATAAATGAAAAATCTATGGAAATGGCAAGAACAAAAGTTAAATGAACAGTACCCTTACTAGCTGCTTTATGAACGACAGATGTCCAAATGTCATGCCTATCACACTTGCCTCCCTACCTAACTCACCATCCCCCCTACCCACTGATGTACCAGCTAAGAATGTGCAGTCCTAATTTAATACTGCCATACCCAAATGGATCAAAAAAGGAGGTCAATACTGTCTTGGATGCCAGCCTGGTCGAAGTTATGTCCAATGTGTCATGCACAATTATGATAAGCAAACCATGATTTCATCCCCATATAAATAAAGGAGACTCCCTGACATTGAGTTTGAAAATTCTTCCCTTAAGTGTGCTTGACACCAAAGATTTTTACTATTTCGAAATGATCAGGGACACCAAATATCAATTTAGCAAAAGCTGTTGCAATACTATCGACACTGCTCAAATAATAAGGCTGTACAAAGATCTGTATGCTGATTTGGTATACGATTTGGATGTTTGTGAGGAAATCCTTAGCGCAGATCTAGCCATGAGGTCGGTTTTCCATAAAGATCTTGCCAATATCACCAAGTTGGGAAACAATGGCGGCAAAAATTATACTGTGCTTCATTATATGCCAATATCCTGGGTATCTTGAACTCGCTGGTTCTCAACAATGGCAACAAAACTGTTGCTGGAAATTGAGAGTTGGCCATTTCTACTTGGAATACCTGTGGATTTGCCCATTTTCCTGGGTCATGGGGGTCCCTTGAATCCTCAAAGATGTCTTTCCTCTGCAGGAAGTTTGGCTATGCACAGAATTGTTAATTGATGGATATCAAATATTTCAGATTATGCCCAGCAAGGGTACTGGAGGCCGTCCTTATGGTGGCCTCGTTATCGGAGTGAAAAGCAGCAAGAATGCATATCGCTGCCAAGAGTCCTCAAATGCTGGCGGTATCATTGATCACAAATAGAGCTGTTGGCACTATCAACCTCATCAATGTGTATGATCCACCTGGCAGTAGCCTCACTGAGGATATATTGGATCTAGTACTTGATGTCATTGGGGAAGTCCAAAGTCAGGATGTAGGGGCTGAGATATATGATGGGGGGATTTTAATGCCAAATGCTTCTGTCACTATGAAAATACGGGTACACAATGTGGAAGAAGTAGGGCTACATCTGCCACTGGAGAATAAACCTTGCATAAGGGAAAAATTGGGTTGAAACATGACATGCCTGGGACTGTTCCCTGCTGAATGGCAGAGTAACTGGTGATCTTCCCGGAAAGAGCACTTGGAAGGCTGCAGCCACATTTTCCACCCTTGACTATTCCTTCTGTAACTCTACTGCACTAGCGCAAGTTAGGAAGCTTGAAATTGCAGATACAAACTTTAGGGACCAATCCATCCTTACTCTTTATATAGGGAATATTTCTACCATCCACACTTGGAAGCAGTCTGGGGAGTTAGAAAGGAACCCTGCAGGCTGCAGGATACACTGGACCGTAAGAATGTTAAGAAGGCCAGCGCGTATTACAGTATGCAGGGTGACAACTGGCTATCCTTTGCTAACTTCCTTACAGCAGATGAAATTAAGGGGAAAATTAAGGATAGTGCCTGAACCCTGGCCTCGCAAATGATACATTACCCAATGGTGTCCTCAGGGAACAAGATATATTGATATGACATGGTCATTAGAGAATCCAAAATGGACCTAAGGACGGAATTAAGTACCAGCCGAATTATTATTACTGGTGCAACCTTGCAAACGCAATGCTTGGTAAATATCTAATATTTTATGTGATCACAGTCATATGAATCAACAGAGAAAGATTTCTGGAACTACAGAAACACTTGTCTTAATTGTTTTCTTTGCTCACAAGCATTAGCCATACTGATCTGTTCTTCAGCCATTTGATGCAAGTCTGAAAATATTTCTTGGTTAGCAATTTCTGAAGTATCTTCAAGTTGATTGGCGAGATCCCTATTTATGGCATCTACCTCGACGGATGGTTCCCTGACAGTGACGTAGTGACTGGTGGCTCAGAACAGTATTTCACCTGTCAGGTATTCACAGGTAATATCCTCCACTTCAAGGATACAGGGACTGCAAAATAAAATGTCTCACCCTTGTTGATTATATAGAGTCTCTGGTCTGCTATCATCAGTATTGTTATACCAATCTTCCGGTATTGAACCAATAACATGATTGATTAGGTCCACTGACCATTTTTGGTATCAACAGCCAATTCAATAGATCTGTCTGCAAACAGAATGACATTTTGGAGTCATTATTGTCAACAAATATTTAAATTATATCATCTTTAAGATCTAGTAATGGAGATGGATGTAAAGAAAGTACTTGTTGCTGACGAATATTCATTACATTAATAAAATATTCTTAATTGAACAAGATCTGTCATTTTCTAATCTGTAATGGCATATTTAATGGCAAATTATATTGCTGCGTTTTACCAGGAGTAAAAATGTCTACTTTGCTTTGAACTTCAACAGCACACGGCAGCAACTGAGCAGACCCAGATTCCTTCTAGACACCATTGAAATTCATTGGGTTTCACCTTATTCAGGACCAGACTTAGTTGTCAATAAAATCCAAATTAATTGCTAATCGAAATACTAAGTCATTAATTATACATACATCATTAGGAACATTGCTTATAACTAAACATTTATCAATTATAGATTTGTGATCTTCAAAATACACTACTTAGTATTCAGGTTTTTTAAATCCATTGCATCAAGACTAGATCCCCATTTATCTATTTGATGGGTATATTCTAATCCTTCTGTAACTGTCTGGGAAGTTACTCAGTGTTGAAGCTTCTTCTTGAGTTAATCACACTTTTGAAAAACTGGATCCTTGCCTCTGATAATTGGAATGGGGAAGAATTTGAGCTATCCTTCCCCATCTACAACAAGTGGGAAAACAATTTGTCTACACTGGTGGTCAACTCCAGTTGAAACTTCAGTGTATTTCCATCCAGTTTGGAGAACCATGTTTTCTTTGGAGGAAAATGTATTTTTAAACGTTCAATGTAATTACCTTCCCTATCATTGTGTTCCTTCAAAGATATGGTAGTTATGTCTGTATTTTGGAAACATAATCCTACTTGGTTATATGTATCCTAGTTGCAGCATTGGCTCCAGATGCTTTTCAATCAACATATGCAGTTTGAGCTGACATAATTGGCATCGCTTTTAATCTGATCAGTCAGTGAGTTTGTATCTAGAAGACCCTGTTCACTCAAGCTATCAAAAGCAACAACTTTTAGGTCAATCATTGGCAATAAGGGAGGTATGTCCTAAAGTATCATGTCTATCACCAAATGGGTGAGTCGATGCAGTCCTATTTTGCTAACTGCTGCAGTAACTCTGTCTACTCAATCTTTTTTTCCATAGGTAGATCTTAAAGACGAGTTTGATGTTAATAATGGTTCAGAGCAGTGAATACTTCTCGAGTTATTACGGCCACCTTAGATAGATACTGTATATATGAGCGCCAGTAAGTCACACTGTATAGGGGCAAACAGCTTTCAGGTTACAGGGTGGGTTTGAATTAATTGACTGTCCTGGATTGTGGTTTTGTGAATATGACCTTGGTCATCCATCATATGGGCATCTTCCCCAAGCTCAAGTTCAGTTTGGTCAACGACTGTATGAATATAAATAGATTTCAAAATCACAAATAGAATGGGGAACCCCTCCTCCCCCCATGGCTTTCTCCACATCACTGCCTCTATTTGGAGTGCAATCCCTAGAAATGTCTTGAGATGAAGGAATACCCTTTCATTCTGGCGTCTCAATCAGGGTTATTTTATTTTCTTCTTATGGGGCATTACTTCTGGGGGTGTCTTGGTTAATCTCATTAATTTCTTGTAAAGTATTTGTTGCACCTTTTTAATTCAAATTCATTGTTCATTTGGAGTTGTCAATCCATCTTTGAAAGATAAGCTACTTGGTGGGTTATATCTCCGCAAGTTCTCTTATTTACCAAATGGGATTGTCACATATGTTTCTTTACTGAACTTCACTTTCTTATATTCATCTGATTTCATCTAAAGGAATGATAAGTATAGCTGTATGTATTGCTCACTCGCCACTCACCCTGCTACTGGGTACTATTATTCGGGAATCAGGGAGTAAAAGGAGAAAGTTTGTCCTGGTAATTGTTTTTAGGTAGAGGTTATTGGTGTCTCTTTTGAGATAATTTGCAATTTCCTGGGAACCTGATCTTGGGTTCTGATAATTTCTCACCTGCAAATAAACATATTTGTGCCCAGGATAGGCCTAGAAGCTAAGTACCAATGACTAATGTTTATGTTTAAGTTTATTAGGTTTATAGAGCACTTTGGATCAGCATTTTTCATGTGAGATGAATGTGAACTATTTGTACCTACTCCCCAGGGGGGTTCCACCCCCTTTGCGGCTAGGGAGGTGAGCGTGTTCAGCAAGGCCCTCACGAGGGATCTGGGAAAGTGGGACTTCACTTGTTGTGACTCCCATCTCGGGGACAAGGACTCCCATTCTGGTAAGGAACTCCCAGTCCAGAGTACATTGCCTGCCTACATGGGAATCGGAAAGACTGTTGTTAACCCTGATTTCTATTCACAAAATAGTGATCTGTCGTCTATATCTTTCTCTTCAGGTAATGCTGGATCCCGCCAGAACTCCATAGTCAAAGAGAAATGACACACACCTTTTATTTGAGATGCCATATATAAAAAGATGTGGAACCTTGAATGGCGAGGAGAGACACCTATGCAGAGGCGAGTCTCTGGCGGAAAGATGTCCTGGAGGGGTGGAGGGATTTTATGTCGTATTCTCAAAGCAGCCTGTATGCTTGATGAGATTATCCAGGAGGGACAACTGAATGACCCCAACAATGCAACTTCACATATACCTGTGATCGTGGGGACACAGTGTGTTCCATAATTCATCCATGTTTTGACATCTGTGAATGTATAACTTTGGCATCCCAGGAAAGGGCCCTCATTTCTGTAATAACTTTATTCTATAGGATATAAACCAATTTTAATTATTCATTTTATGGAGAAACTTCCCCTGATCCAATGGCCCGGCCAAGACAATGCCTTCTCAAAGTTTTGGGTCAAGAAATAGGCCTATCTATCTAAATATGCCCTTAAAATTTAAATAATAAATCATAATAATGAATGGAAGTCATCTAACATTGAATGCTGAGTAGTAAACTACAATACAACATAAAAATATGGTCAGATTGTATACAAAAAAGAAACAACGACCACTCATATTTACATTCACAATGCATACCAGCATCCATTCCTATAAATGCAAGTCGAAATAACTATCGTAGACAAACATATGTAATCTTCTTCAATATAAATATTCACATTATCGCTGGTTGTTGGTACCACCTTTGAAAGACATCAGAAACTAGTCTCATCAGGAATTAATTAGATGTATTTCACTTAATTGTCTCTGCCACCAACATATTTTGGCATCAGAGAACAACATTAGATTGACAAATAACATTCTTACATTCTTATTCTGTGGCTATTGTACTTTAGATTTAGGGAATTGTTGGTTTCTACATTGGACCTGCATATATAAATAGGGGATATGGTATGCCTGGACATTTTGACTACAGGCTTAGTTTTTGAATAGAAGTTTTTTCTTTTTTTTCCAAACACAGTATCTAGGTTCATTTAAAGGGTCACACAATCATGGGAGTATACATTTGAAATAGAAAAGGAATATATACATAATTTGAATTTACATTAGGAGTTCAATCAATCAATATAGACTTTATTTCAGAAATGTCAAAATTTCCTTAAAAGTAGAACAAACGTAAAACACAATTCATGTTTATAAAAAATATTAACATCTAATTGAAACACATAATCACACAGGTGTGATACACAAATGAAAAATAAAATCATCAAAGGGAACAGAATTTCATTGAACACCTTAAAATCTTTCCAGCTGCAGAACACACCAAAGGTTAATTCATTAATAATGAAAAGATACGTGCAGGACGACAGTGTCAAAAACCATATATTCTCAGTACTGGTTGAAATGTACGTCATAAAACCTATTTGTATTATAGGCAGAATTATATAAATTGCAAGAAATCCTTTGGAACAGCTATAATGCAAGTGCATAAAGCTATATCTTTCGGACCATCTTCCCTAACCATTTTCACGTCATTTAGTGGCATTATGTCATGCCTAAATTTGGTTCAAATTTCATGTAAAAACGTGTTTTATTGACTTTAGTTAAGGTCTGTGGCTCAATGTAGTTTTTAGTGGGTCACAGCATCTTATTGTACATTTTTCCAAGCATAACTGTTCTCTGGAATTCTGCTGTAGAAACAGTGATTTATAGTTTCTTGAGAGCAGATTTGGGTTTATGATTTTTTTTACAGCCAGGATATACATTGGCTACTTTGCTTATCATTACATTAGACAAAATGTTTCTTGTTACAGACATTTTTATATTTACCCACATTGCGCATCATGACAGAGTCGGGTGGATTTTCAGACTGTCTTCAATGTGTGGGATCCCAGGTTCTGCATGCAGAATAAATGAGCGAATCAACAGGGGCACCTTTAGGATGTTCCACAAAATGATGTTTTCCACTGCAGCTAGAGTCTGCACATCTCCACTGATACAGATTTGTTTGCCATAAACTGCTGGCCTGATTGTCTTTGCTTGATAATAAGTAATTAATGGCTGAACAGGGATCCACCCTGTTGAGCAGGCAAAACAAAAGATAAGAGCATTACCCTGTTTCATGTGAAGAACAGTGTTAGCCCCTTGTTCCAACCAGTTCAGTTTATTATACATTGAAACATCCAAGTAATCCTAACTCAATCAATTGGAGCCTTACACCTTTACACAAAACAGGTTGAAGGGCCAGTTTCTTTGGCCCTATATCCATGAACATGGACTTTGCTTTATTATTGGCAAAGCCCCTGAAGTCCATGAAATTAGCAAACACATCTATCCCATTTAGAATCTCCTTTGTGGACCTGGACAGCAAGACTACATCATCCAAATATTACACTACAGAATATGGACAAAAACCCAATATTGGAACATCTGCAATATTTTTATTCATTCTCTAAATCATTAATATATAACAAATAATGGGTATGGTACACACACCTCACATCTGTGTGGTAAATGCAGAAGTTAGTTCTCAAGGGGAAGCACAGCAGATGTGGATGTTTAAATCTGTAGGAATAACTTTCAACATTTTTAACAAAAAGCTTGGAATTTCATAGCTCTGTAATGGTGCCCACAGGCCACAGCAATTTTCTATTCACACAGTCGATTCAAACAGTTGAGGCCCCAAATCCAGCATTGTAAATTGAGATTATTTGTGGTAAAAGAAAACCTGCTGGTATGATAGATGTTCCTACCCCCTTTTTGAAACTTTACGCCATTCTGGACAGAGTGTCGGAATCGCAGGTCCAGATCAGGAGTCTATTGCACATTAACTTCCCAAAGTGCTTACTTGCTGAATCCGACAGTGACATAGGTCTGTAACATGCCTGGTTGGTAACGTTCCCCTATTTAAAAAATCAGCATTACAATTGCCAGTTTCCAGCACTTGAGTAATTTTAAATGACTTACATATTGAATTAAAAATGGAAAGCAGAATCTCAGCCCAGAATGCTGAGATTCTGAAATTGTTAAGAACATTTAACGCACCCAAAGCATAACAAGTAATTTGTGGCATGGGAGTACAAGCCTGGGTGGAGTATATTAGCAAGACCTTTATGGCCTCTGTGCCTAATGAACTGGAAAACTGCCAACCAACAGCAGATTTTGGCGTGACCTTTGACCATGAAGACATAGAATAAAGAAATTGAACACCTAAAAGATTCTATGGCATCAGGTCCCAACTGCAAAATTGTTGAAGATACTGTACACAAAGGAATGCAGAGAAGGGTTAATCCCACATGTGTTGCATGGGGCTATATTGGTACCTATTTATACGAAGTGTAGTAGAGCAATAACCAATCATTTTAGAGTACTTGCCATGTTGGATGTTACAGGCAAGGTTTGTGCATTTTTTATACTAGATGGCCTTGAACAATGGACAAAAAGCATACATTTGGTTGGAACATCCCAGGTGGGCTTTAGGCAGGGATCAGGTACGATTCAATGCCTCTGCATCATGGACCGCCTTATGAGGGAAGTTAAGATCAAGGGCAACCCTTCATTATACGTTTCCATGATCGATTTTGAGTCAGCTTTTGATACCATTGAGAGGCAGAACGATGGACAAAGATGATAGGTTACGATTGCCCAGGAGATTTGATGGTTGAGGTGCAGGGTCTTTGTGAGGGAACAACTGCACAGGTGAGAACAGACAGTAGTGGTGAGATCATGTGGCCAATAGAAACATATAGAGTGGTGAAGCAGGTCTGCATGATGGCCCAACTCCTCTTTAATATGTATCTGGCTGATTTGCCAGACTGTTTGAGTAATGTGAATTCCTGTCCTCCAAGATTGGCTGGTCAGAAAGTGTGTTGCTTGGCTCATGCAGACAACTTGGTAGTATGTGACCATTCCTACTCAGGCTTGAAAAGATCCTTGAATTTGGTTGAGAAATATGTGATGGACCATGGCTTAAAAATAAACTATGGTAAAACCAAATTGATGCATTTATAAAGTAAACAATTCAAATACTTGGGTTGTGTATTATGGACTAGAGGTGATTATGCTGCAGTAACTTTAGATACAATGCGCAAAGCAGTCACCTCTATGCTGATGATACATAAGTGCATCAACCAAGTCTCTGGCTATAGCCTGCATTTAATGCTGGCCCTGTATAAACAATGTTTCTACCCCCCTGTATTATATGGGCTTGAGACCTGGTGTCTTGAGGCTATGTCCTGGTTAAAGATAATAGAGGGAATATTTTGGAGGCGTATACTCAGGTTGGATCCCAGTATACCCATAGAGTTAATCAAGCTGGAAATGGGGCTAGGGTCGCTAAGTTCAATGTTAATGAAAACACGCTGCCTATTGTATATCAAGTCATGTGCACATCCAACCTGCTCACTGTTAAAACTGTTGGGAAAAGAAAGTGAAGTTCATCCGAGATCTAGCTTTGCTGCCCTAGATAATAAGACTGCCATGAATATAAAATCTATCATCTATAATACTGCCATCTATAAAAAAGGATTTCTCCCTAAAAGTAGAAATCTGGGATAGTACAAGTAACTATACACGCATGCTACATTCAAAACTTACAGCCTGTGATTCCGTACTTAGTACATACATTCAAAACCCCTCAAATGTATCTGAGAATCTGCCCTTCACCAGCTTTGCGACGATTTCTGTTACTTCTCAGGTTCAATAAGCTCCCAGTGCTGAAAATGATTGAGCTGGATCTGAACATCACAAAGCAGAATATAATATGCCATATATGCAGCATTACCGATAAAATGGAATCAGCACAACATGTTCTAATTGAATGTCGAGAGCATGGTCTTCTCTACATCCTATTTTTGGGCATATACGTAGCAAATGTGGAGAGTATAAAAAGTGATGCTTTTTGGCACTCCTGACTGAACTCTGACAGTAAACAATTGCAAATAGGATTATTTCAGGTGTGAAAAGGAGTGTGTGTAACTGGGAAGCTAGATAGCCCCAACACTTGATGATTATTGGGATTTGTTGATTTGCTTTAAAATGTGTCATTTTAATATGTGTCAGTAATTTGTCTCTGATATGAAATAATTTATTGACACTCATTTGTATAGTTTTAGTATAGGCAGATGAAAATGCCATAGATACCTGTTTAAAGACATTTACTTATTTTCTTTTATTATACTTTGTTTTTATTACAAACATGTAAAAGTTCTTTGAACTGTACACATGAAATAAAAATAAAAATAATACCCTTTGCTATTTATTTATTTTATAATCGATTAGTTACTCATTAATGATATGTCTTTTCAACCACAAAGTTGACCTCTTGATAAGCATAGGCCAGAAATGTTGAAGCTGTATTTACCACTTACACTAACATTTATACAGTTAGAAAACAATGGTTATGTTCTAATTGTTACTTAACAAGAACCTAATAGTGTATGTCTTATTAAAACATGTAACTCAATGTGCATAGAGCATAATATATATATATATATATATATATATATATATATATATATATATATATATATATATATATATATATATATATATTAACTTGTCATTTTCTTGCAGAATACTTGAGTACAATTCGTGGGTCATTTATGTAACATGGCTGCAGAAATAAACACTGTTCACATCAGACATTTGCTGAGAAAATGTTAATGTTGTTACATTAAAACTACAGGATTAAATGCCATGCACAATTTACCTTACATAGGAAATGTGTGTATTATTTTACTAAAAGAAACTTGACAACTTGTTTCTACAGTATATCAATATATATCTTGATGAAATTTTTGTTTACTATTCCAAACAGAATCAACATACCTGTCATACCAAGGTTTTACAGCATCTACGGGAACATAAGCTTCTGTCAAACTTGAATAATGCAAGTCGAATTGTAGCTCTGTGACCATTCTGCGATATATCTCATCAGAAACGGTGTTGCATTGGATACCAAAAGCCACACTGGAGTAACCAAGACCTACTTTTGTTGAAGTCATCCACAGGTGTTTATGCCTAGCAAATTTGTATTGAAAAAGTATGCCTGTTTTTTCCATGAAAGTCGGGTGCATAGCACACCTATTGAAGTGAAAGAAGGAATCCATGGTGTTTGATCAGCAGAGGCAGACATTGCATTCCAGTAGATTGAGGCTTTTACAGTAGCACTAATCTTGTGTCAGTCTGGCTTCCTCAAACAATGTATTATTGAATGGGATGTGTTCATCCATGTTATACAAACTGTCCTGAAACAGCTCCAGAAATACCAGGAAGAACATCCAGTGACTCATTTATCGCTTACACTTTCTGATAGAACAGCCAACTATTCCTTTTTGGAAAAGCAGATCCTTGCCTTGAAACAGACGTTTCAGCACAGGTGCTGCTGGGAGCCTGTCATCCTGTCAAAGGCAGATACAATAATCGTTATCTCAATGTCCTAGTTTGAGTATAATAAGCAGTAGGCTAGGCTAGCTGATTTTTCTGCTCAGTACAATTTTTATTTAACATATATTCCTAGGAATCTAAGTGATTTTCCTGCGGCTGAAACTACCGCGGGCAAAACGTTTGCATGAAAAAGGTGCAAACTACCAAAAGTTTACACCTTTCTTATGTAAACACAAATGCATACTCACACACACACCCACACACACAACACACCCATAACAATCAGCACACACCCACCCACACCCCCAATATAAAAAAAAACACTTGCCTTCATCTTCACGCTGGGTTCCTGCAGTGCCATAAAGTATAGTGAGCGGGGCGATGCAGGGGCCACCCCCGCAGCCCCTGTTTCTTTTATTTTTTAAATGGAAGGCTGCAGGGGTGCCCCTCGCAACTCCTGCTCACTATACCATGAAGTGTAGTGAGCGGGGCGATGTGGATGACACCCCCGCAGCCCCCATTTTTTTTTTTACAATCTACCATCAAAGGTTTGAACTTTTGGTGTTGGAACCTTTGGTGGTAGCATTTTTAGAACCTTCGGTCATTGCAACCATTTTTTTTACGGTAAAATCATCCTATACCTATTCCTAGGACTGCCAACGTAATTCCTATCAGAAAGGTAACTGGACAAGAAAAACAGAAACAATGGGCCTCATTACGTTACTCGTAAACTCTGGTCTGGGTCCCGCAAAAGGGGACTTACCGGGCTATTCCGACCTTGCAGGTAATTCCCATTCGCGAGACCCGGACCCAGTTTGTCCCCATTCCCATTTGAGCCCCCATAGGGTTCAATGGGAATGGGGAGGATGGTAACAGCAGCTGCTGCTACCCTCCTAGTCTGCTCGTGTGTGCCGCTCTGCACACCTGGTCTGACCAGCCGTCCATGGCGGCACCCGCGACCAAACTCGGAATGTTGCGGCGAGGTAACAATGACACCGGTAGCACTACCAGCGATGTTGTTGCCTTACCGCAAAACTCCCAATGAGGCCCAATGTCCTGAGAAGCTAGTGATTAAACCATTTTTTTTTTTGCATCTAACTAACTCCCGAAAGTCAATGATGATACGCAACAATGTCTTCATTCTCCCAGGTTGAGTACCTTGTATAGATGGAAATTCCATTGATCCAACAGCTTTCTTTTCTATGACCGTTGTTAACATATAAACTATGTGAAATTGAGGCTCTCACTGTGTGTCCATATTAACACATAGAAATAACTGGAACTAACAGATTCTTGAAATACCTCTTTTGGTGGTCCTCATTAGGGCGTGATTCCCACACTTACGTATTGTCTTTTGAGAACTGCATGCAGGGCAGCTCATGTCACTTCAAGCACTGGTGAATGTTGTTACAAACTTTTCTACCTTGTGTACCTTGGAAAATACTCTTCACAAATGTTGTTGTTGATTTACGCTCCTTGAGGGGTCATACCACAATAATGGTAAAGGCTGATTGTTTCACTAACCTGCCCACTTTTTACTGCCCCCTAAGGTACCTACTGCTCCAGAAATGACTACAGTATTTCTAACTGACATCTTTAGACTGAACAGACTGTCAAACACCATAATGTCGGACCACGTTTCGAAAAGGTTGTCTAAGTTCTGGATGTGCCTTTGCAAGAAGATAAAAATACAAAAGGCCGTATGTTCCTGTCATCAGCCTGGAACCAACAGTTAGACCAAGAGAAGAAACCAGGACCTAGAAGAACATCTTGGTTTCATTGCAACTGCCGCCCAGGACAACTGGTCAGACTTATTGCATATCTCAGAATTCTCTTACAATGATGCTTCACATTCGACTATCAGATACAGGCCCATCTTTTCCTCATATTCTTCCAACCACAGATATTACAAATGGCCACTTTTTCTACCATCAGGAAACTGTTGGTCAATGCCTTATCAAAGAAATACAGGCGAGTCAGTAAACAGACCGGACGAACCTGGCAGCATCACACAGGACTATGATGAAATATGCTGGCAGAAAAGTATAAGAAACTCAAGAATTCAGTGAAAAAAACAAAGTGTGGCAATAAATGATGACACTTGCTTAAGCATGTGGCCCCTGCTAAGTTTATGCCTCGGTATTTGGACTTTTGACATCATTCATCAGATACATCCTGTGGTTGTCAAGCTTAGCTTACCCAAGTCTTGAGTGTGTATCCTTTCAGTATTTCACGTAGAGCTCTTCAAAAATTCCACGCAATCATGTACACGCACCGTACAAAGGAACCACTTCCCCCTGTGCTGCGTGACAGGGTTCTGGACTGTGAAGTGGCAGCCATTTGTAATTCCCAATATTCACATGGTTCCTTAAAATACATGGTTGACTGTAAGCGACACACTCCTTTTGACAGAACTTACATGCACACTGATATGCCACTTTCAGTGATTTTATCCAGGAACTTTGGAGGAACTAGGCTTGGTGAGGGGTATGCAGTTATGGGGAACAAAAGACACCTACTGCTTCATTGTTTCTGCGTTAGAAGTAAATTGCTGACAAACGGTTTTGCAATAGAGTGCATTCCTGTTCCAAGATAACTGGCAACATACTACAGTGCAACCAGAATCATCACCAAGATGGCAGACTACCTGTTCACGATATGCTGTGTATATGGAAGTCTGAAACCTCACATACTCATGGAATTGGCACGCCATTTGGGTTGTAACACTGCATGTACACCTACATTACACTAGAAGACAATGCTCTTGCTGTTGTTTGCACTTGGTACCTGATCCTCATTTGTTGTGTGTTCCTCACCATTTGCTTTGTTCGTTTTGGTCCTGCATAGTGGCTGGGCCATCTTAAGCACTTTTGGGGCCCTGGGCACGGACATCTTTGGGGCCCCCCTCCACCAAACCAAATTAATTAAGGGATCAAGAATAATGGTTGCACCCCCCACCTCCACCTGTTGCGCTCACAACCTTTAGGTTGATATGCTGTCTCACAGCATAATAAGCACTTTTACTCCCTTTAAGTCCCCTTACCTTCTTCATTCTTGCTCTAATCAGAATGATAAACAAGTAGCATTTGAAGACCAACATTAGCAGTCTACGAATGGGTTACTGCTCTGGTGCATACAGGATAATTGTTATCAATAACATCCAGGAAGGTGTGCAGCCTGTAGTATTAATGTAGGACCATATGTAAAAGGTATATGTCACCCATAATAGACAGAGAACTCACATTAGCTGCCTCACTGAATGCAAAAGTGCTCATGCATGGACAGAGGCGACCAATTGGAAGGAAGGAGAACGTTACACATACCGTAGCATGGATAGTGGATGGAGATTAGAAGCTACCAGAAAGGTGTCTTTATCCAGACAGATCGAGATTAGAAGTGGGATATGGTTTTCAAATAGTGTTGCCATTAGATATCAAAGGAACAAATGCCTATGGTGTGCGATATAAATGGCTCAATATTAAAGTGGAAGCAATCCTATGGCCAGTGAAACCATGAATAAGTCTTTTATGAAGATCATACCATGAGAAGGAAATCACTCTGAAGGGCTGACAATTTTGAAAGGTTTAGGGACTGGCAATATAAGATTAAATGAGATGCCCAGGATCACACATTGGTTAAGGCCTGAAGGGGTGAAGCTGGGATTTGTGCCAACACGGCAATTTCTGCATTTGAGCACTTTCTTTTCCAGTTTTTACCATTAACTAAAACAATCTCATTTTATAAAAATGGGCTTGGAATGTACACAAATCACATTACCAAACATGACCATTTTTAACAAAATATTATAGAAGGGTTCTATGCAAAAGGAGAATGGTTCTAGCTTCATTCTCTCAATCATCAAGAGACATATATAAGTATCAGCATACCAATCGATTTGATTTAACAAATGTAATCTGGGTTTGTCTTTTGTATTTTAAAGCTTTAAATGCTTCCAAAACAATGGCTTGTGACATTTTAATTTATAAACATGCATAAAAACCTTTGACTTTTACCAAAAAGCTAACCGTTTTTTGTGTCAAAAAAGCAGACCTTGAAATATGCTTGCCTAAGGCCTGCAACATATGGTTCACTCTCTTTTGTCTACCACCCCTTCCACTCAAATGGTCTACATAAGAAGAAAGATCAAGTAATGGGCTAAACAATGCCAGAAGCATGTAAGAAGGCAAACCTCACAGAAGGCAGCAAAGTAATGTAAGATATATTAGATGATTTGACCAGGATCACTGTATCGTCTGCTGGCAAAGCCAGGATACAAGCATGAACGCTTTTGTTCCATAGTCTTTTTGGAATTTGGATACTTATTCACCTCTTGGACTAACAGTTGATGCCATCGCTGGAGGCGATTGCCTAGGTTTTACAACCCCTCATCTGAACAAACAAATTTCTAGACCTTTAAGCATGCAGATGACATGTTAGTTTTTATAGCATTCCCTATCTGATACAGGTACATTGTTGATACCAGCAGATGTTGTTCTGCAAAACCAAGTGCATATGCATCCAGTTTTATACACTTCAGACATAGGAAAGGCTCAGCCAGCCTTGCTGGAATATGATATTCAAATGTTGCATATGAACACATATCTCTACAATGGCTGTATCACACACTGAGCTAACTTCTGAACCATTGTCACACTCAATTTATCAATATGCATTTCACTGTTGCCTATTGCACATGATCAACATAATTCCCACAGGAAGGAAAGAATGCTACAGAGTTGTGTCGTAAGGAACACACAAACTATGTATACCACAGTGAACATGGAAAGCAATACATGATGAATTGATCAAGGCAGAATGTACTTGTCAAAACAGAAAGGCAATGGGTTTAAGGACTCAGCAGCACCCCATAAAATATCCTGATGTGTGCTATTTAAGACTGGTTAACAATGTAATCTTACTTCTTCAGATCAGGCAGCCTTTTTGGGGCCCCCCTCCAAGGTGGGGGCCCTGGGCAAGTGCCCCTTTTGCCCTCCCATAAAGACGTCTCCGCATAGTGGTGCATTCACTCGTTTCACAGCAATACTTGTTTTTCAAACCCACTTGTGGTCCACTGCTGAGTCTGAGAACTCGATTCCATTGTTCTGCAGCTTGAAGACAGCTCTAAGACATTGGACTAGAGATTTTTTCCCACATTGGGGTTTTTCACCTCCGCGTTGGCTGTCTCTTCCGGAGTCAGCTGTTTTTCATTTGCCTCTCAGGCTGGTGGCAAGATGGCACCCAGCAGTGACTGGCTGCACCTAAACTCTTTATAACATCCCAGAAATATCCACATGAGAAACGTTGCTGGAGCAACATTTGGATTGGCGTGTGGGTGTTGAGGGACCTAATTGGAATGTTTAGGATTGACTTCCACAGCTTTGCAATGCAGTGCAGACTGAGCGTAAATGAGACTGGGCCGCCATCTTGATTTCCAGCTTACTGAGCATGCACATACCCGCATGGACATCTTGAGTTGGGAGACGAGTAAGGAGGGCTTTGCTTTGCTATGTGTTCACTTATCTGCTGGGAGAGTGACCACATTTGTTGGGATATAGATCTACGACAACATTTTCACAGGTTGATAAATGATGACAACACCATGAGTATGCATGGAAAAGGCAGGCGAGATTCAAAGGTATATTATTTGGCTCCCTCTTAAAGTGGTCATGGGGATAATGTGGAACTCAGCTGCCAGCCCATTCCCTACCCTTTTAAGAGTGGATAATGTCCATACCATCCCCCGTATCCACATTAAGTAGTAAGTAGGTGGTGGGCCCGTTGACCTGACTGGTCCGACATGGCAACTAGCAATGGGCAGGGGGCATCATCACAGCACACGATTCGCTCCATAACAGAATTGCGTTCATAATCCACTTAGATAAACAACAGCTTGAGCGACCGATAGAGAAGTCTGCACAGTGATACATTTCTAAAAACCGAGGTTTGGGTCAGACATATCGTCTACTCTTGCTAAGAACGCATACTTAAGGGATATTATTTATCCTGCATATATCACTGAGAAAGCATTAAAAGCAACACTGCTAAGTGCGAAAAATACTGGTTTCACTAAATGTACAAAATGCAATCAATACAGGTTTTCACAACATATGAAAAAGTATAGGAATCATCATGATAAAGGTATACTACCACCTTGATTTGGCGTACATATGTGAAACATAAAAAATATAACAAGGAAGACCACTGTGTATTAAGCAATCATAGGTTTGAGGTCTATAAGAGAATACCTATAAAGAAAGAAACAATGCATTTAAATTAGCAATAGCCAAACAATACCTGAATATATATATATATATATATATATATATATATATATATATATATATATATATATATATATATATATATATATATATATGTATATATATATATATATATATATATATATATATATGTATATATATATATATATTATCAATTCTAACCCACTCAGGCCCCCACTCATGTCTCCCACCACCCCCACCCCCCAGCAGTGCAGGGGCAGCCTCCATCAGGCCCCCACTCATGTCCCCTATTACCCCCACCCCCAGCAGTGCAGGGGCAGCCTCCACCAGGCCCCCACTCATGTCCCCATCACCCCCACCTCCCAGCCACCAGGGGCAGCCTCCATCAGGCCTACACTCATGTCCCCTATTACCCCCACCACCCAGGAGTGCAGGGGCAGCCTCCACCAGGCCCCCACTCATGTCCCCTATTACCCCCACCACCCAGCAGTGCAGGGGCAGCCTCCACCAGGCCCCCACTCAGGTCCCCATGTACCCCCACCCCCCAGCAGTGCAGGGGCAGCCTCCACCAGGCCCCCACTCATGTCCCCTATTACCCCCACTCCCCAGCAGTGCAGGGGCAGCCTCCACCAGGCTCCCACTCATGTCTCCCACCACCCCCATCCGCCAGCCACCAGGGGCAGCCTCCACCAGGCCCCCACTCATGTCTCCCACCACCCCCACCCCCCAGCCACCAGGGGCAGCCTCCACCAGGCCCCCACTCATGTCTCCCACCACCCCCACCCCCCAGCAGTGCAGGGGCAGCCTCCACCAGGCCCCCACCCATGTCTCCCACCACCCCCACCCCCCAGCAGTGCAGGGGCAGCCTCCACCAGGCCCCCACTCATGTCTCCCACCACCCCCACCCCCAGCAGTGCAGGGGCAGCCTCCACCAGGCCCCAACTCATGTCCCTATTACCCCCACCCCCCAGCAGTGCAGGGGCAGCCTCCACCAGGCCCCCACTCATGTCTCCCACCACCCCCACCCCCCAGCCACCAAGGGCAGTCTCCACCAGGCCCCCACTCATGTCTCCCACCACCCCCACCCCCCAGCAGTGCAGGGGCAGCCTCCACCAGGCCCCCACTCATGTCCCCTATTACCCCCACCCCCAGCCACCAGGGGCAGCCTCCACCAGGCCCCCACTCATTCCCCCTATTACCCCCACCCCCCAGAAGTGCAGGGGCAGCCTCCACCAGGCCCGCACTCATGTACCCTATTACCCCCACCCCCCAGCAGTGCAGGGGCAGCCTCCACCAGGCCCCCACTCATGTCCCCTATTACCCCCACCCCCCAGCAGTGCAAGGGCAGCCTCCACCAGGCCCCCACTCATGTCCCCATGCACCCCCACCCCCCAGCAGTGCAGGGGCAGCTTCCACCAGGCCCCCACTCATGGCTCCCATCATCCCCACCCCCCAGCCACCAGGGGTAGCCTCCACCAGGCCCCCACTCATGTCTCCCACCACCCCCACCCCCCAGCCACCAGGGGCAGCCTCCACCAGGCCCCCACTCATGTCTCCCACCACCCCCACCCCCCAGCAGTGCAGGGGCAGCCTCCACCAGGCCCCCACTCATGTCCCCTATTACACCCACCCCCCAGCAGTGCAGGGGCAGCCTCCACCAGGCCCCCACTCATGGCCCCTATTACCCCCACCCCCAAGCAGTGCAGGGGCAGCCTCCACCAGGCCCCCACTCATGTCTCCCACCACCCCCACCCCCCAGCCACCAGGGGCAGCCTCCACCAGGCCCCCACTCATGTCTCCCACCACCCCCACCCCCCAGCCACCAGGGGCAGCCTCCACCAGGCCCCCACTCATGTCTCCCACCACCCCCACCCCCTAGCAGTGCAGGGGCAGCCTACACCAGGCCCCCACTCATGTCCCCTATTACACCCACCCCCCAGCCACCAGGGGCAGCCTCCACCAGGCCCCCACTCATGCCCCCTATTACCCTCACCCCCCAGCAGTGCAGGGGCAGCCTCCACCAGGCCCGAACTCATGTCCCCTATTACCCCCACCCCCCAGCAGTGCAGGGGCAGCCTCCACCAGGCCCCCACTCATGTCCCCATGCACCCCCACCCCCCAGCAGTGCAGGGGCAGCCTCCACCAGGCCCCCACTCATGTCTCCCATCATCCCCACCCCCCAGCCACCAGGGGCAGCCTCCACCAGGCCCCCACTCATGTCTCCCACCACCCCCACCCCCCAGCCACCAGGGGCAGCCTCCACCAGGCCCCCACTCATGTCTCCCACCACCCCCACCCCCTAGCAGTGCAGGGGCAGCCTCCACCAGGCCCCCACTCATGTCACCTATTACACCCACCCCCCAGCCACCAGGGGCAGCCTCCACCAGGCCCCCACTCATGTCCCCTATTACCCCCACCCCCCAGCTGTGCAGGGGCAGCCTCCACCAGGCCCCCACTCATGGCCCCTATTACCCCCACCCCCCAGCAGTGCAGGGGCAGCCTCCACCAGGCCGCCACTCAGGTCCCCATGTACCCCCACCCCCCAGCAGTGCAGGGGCAGCCTCCACCAGGCCCCCACTCATGTCCCCTATTACCCCCACTCCCCAGCAGTGCAGGGGCAGCCTCCACCAGGCTCCCACTCATGTCTCCCACCACCCCCACCCCCCAGCCACCAGGGGCAGCCTCCACCAGGCCCCCACTCATGTCTCCCACCACCCCCACCCCCCAGCCACCAGGGGCAGCCTCCACCAGGCCCCCACTCATGTCTCCCACCACCCCCACCCCCCAGCCACCAGGGGCAGCCTCCACCAGGCCCCCACTCATGTCTCCCACCACCCCCACCCCCTAGCAGTGCAGGGGCAGCCTCCACCAGGCCCCCACTCATGTCACCTATTACACCCACCCCCCAGCCACCAGGGGCAGCCTCCACCAGGCCCCCACTCATGTCCCCTATTACCCCCACCCCCCAGCTGTGCAGGGGCAGCCTCCACCAGGCCCCCACTCATGGCCCCTATTACCCCCACCCCCCAGCAGTGCAGGGGCAGCCTCCACCAGGCCGCCACTCAGGTCCCCATGTACCCCCACCCCCCAGCAGTGCAGGGGCAGCCTCCACCAGGCCCCCACTCATGTCCCCTATTACCCCCACTCCCCAGCAGTGCAGGGGCAGCCTCCACCAGGCTCCCACTCATGTCTCCCACCACCCCCACCCCCCAGCCACCAGGGGCAGCCTCCACCAGGCCCCCACTCATGTCTCCCACCACCCCCACCCCCCAGCCACCAGGGGCAGCCTCCACCAGGCCCCCACTCATGTCTCCCACCACCCCCACCCCCCAGCAGTGCAGGGGCAGCCTCCACCAGGCCCCCACCCATGTCTCCCACCACCCCCACCCCCCAGCAGTGCAGGGGCAGCCTCCACCAGGCCCCCACTCATGTCTCCCACCACCCCCACCCCCAGCAGTGCAGGGGCAGCCTCCACCAGGCCCCAACTCATGTCCCTATTACCCCCACCCCCCAGCAGTGCAGGGGCAGCCTCCACCAGGCCCCCACTCATGTCTCCCACCACCCCCACCCCCCAGCCACCAGGGGCAGCCTCCACCAGGCCCCCACTCATGTCTCCCACCACCCCCACCCCCCAGCAGTGCAGGGGCAGCCTCCACCAGGCCCCCACTCATGTCCCGTATTACCCCCACCCCCAGCCACCAGGGGCAGCCTCCACCAGGCCCCCACTCATTCCCCCTATTACCCCCACCCCCCAGCAGTGCAGGGGCAGCCTCCACCAGGCCCGCACTCATGTCCCCTATTACCCCCACCCCCAGCAGTGCAGGGGCAGCCTCCACCAGGCCCCCACTCATGTCCCCTATTACCCCCACCCCCCAGCAGTGCAAGGGCAGCCTCCACCAGGCCCCCACTCATGTCCCCATGCACCCCCACCCCCCAGCAATGCAGGGGCAGCTTCCACCAGGCCCCCACTCATGTCTCCCATCATCCCCACCCCCCAGCCACCAGGGGCAGCCTCCACCAGGCCCCCACTCATGTCTCCCACCACTCCCACCCCCCAGCCACCAGGGGCAGCCTCCACCAGGCCCCCACTCATGTCTCCCACCACCCCCACCCCCCAGCAGTGCAGGGGCAGCCTCCACCAGGCCCCCACTCATGTCCCCTATTACCCCCACGCCCAGCAGTGCAGGGGCAGCCTCCACCAGGCCCCCACTCATGTCCCCATCACCCCCACCTCCCAGCCACCAGGGGCAGCCTCCATCAGGCCCCCACTCATGTCCCCTATTACCCCCACCACCCAGGAGTGCAGGGGCAGCCTCCACCAGGCCCCCACTCATGTCCCCTATTACCCCCACCACCCAGCAGTGCAGGGGCAGCCTCCACCAGGCCCCCACTCATGTCCCCTATTACCCCCACCACCCAGCAGTGCAGGGGCAGCCTCCACCAGGCCCCCACTCAGGTCCCCATGTACCCCCACCCCCCAGCAGTGCAGGGGCAGCCTCCACCAGGCCCCCACTCATGTCCCCTATTACCCCCACTCCCCAGCAGTGCAGGGGCAGCCTCCACCAGGCTCCCACTCATGTCTCCCACCACCCCCACCCCCCAGCCACCAGGGGCAGCCTCCACCAGGCCCCCACTCATGTCTCCCACCACCCCCACCCCCCAGCAGTGCAGGGGCAGCCTCCACCAGGCCCCCACCCATGTCTCCCACCACCCCCACCCCCCAGCAGTGCAGGGGCAGCCTCCACCAGGCCCCCACTCATGTCTCCCACCACCCCCACCCCCCAGCCACCAGGGGCAGTCTCCACCAGGCCCACACTCATGTCTCCCACCACCCCCACCCCCCAGCAGTGCAGGGGCAGCCTCCACCAGGCCCCCACTCATGTCCCCTATTACCCCCACCCCCAGCCACCAGGGGCAGCCTCCACCAGGCCCCCACTCATTCCCCCTATTACCCCCACCCCCCAGCAGTGCAGGGGCAGCCTCCACCAGGCCCGCACTCATGTCCCCTATTACCCCCACCCCCCAGCAGTGCAGGGGCAGCCTCCACCAGGCCCCCACTCATGTCCCCTATTACCCCCACCCCCCAGCAGTGCAAGGGCAGCCTCCACCAGGCCCCCACTCATGTCCCCATGCACCCCCACCCCCCAGCAGTGCAGGGGCAGCTTCCACCAGGCCCCCACTCATGGCTCCCATCATCCCCACCCCCCAGCCACCAGGGGCAGCCTCCACCAGGCCCCCACTCATGTCTCCCACCACCCCCACCCCCCAGCCACCAGGGGCAGCCTCCACCAGGCCCCCACTCATGTCTCCCACCACCCCCACCCCCCAGCAGTGCAGGGGCAGCCTCCACCAGGCCCCCACTCATGTCCCCTATTACACCCACCCCCCAGCAGTGCAGGGGCAGCCTCCACCAGGCCCCCACTCATGGCCCCTATTACCCCCACCCCCAAGCAGTGCAGGGGCAGCCTCCACCAGGCCCCCACTCATGTCTCCCACCACCCCCACCCCCCAGCCACCAGGGGCAGCCTCCACCAGGCCCCCACTCATGTCTCCCACCACCCCCACCCCCCAGCCACCAGGGGCAGCCTCCACCAGGCCCCCACTCATGTCTCCCACCACCCCCACCCCCTAGCAGTGCAGGGGCAGCCTACACCAGGCCCCCACTCATGTCCCCTATTACACCCACCCCCCAGCCACCAGGGGCAGCCTCCACCAGGCCCCCACTCATGCCCCCTATTACCCTCACCCCCCAGCAGTGCAGGGGCAGCCTCCACCAGGCCTGAACTCATGTCCCCTATTACCCCCACCCCCCAGCAGTGCAGGGGCAGCCTCCACCAGGCCCCCACTCATGTCCCCATGCACCCCCACCCCCCAGCAGTGCAGGGGCAGCCTCCACCAGGCCCCCACTCATGTCTCCCATCATCCCCACCCCCCAGCCACCAGGGGCAGCCTCCACCAGGCCCCCACTCATGTCTCCCACCACCCCCACCCCCCAGCCACCAGGGGCAGCCTCCACCAGGCCCCCACTCATGTCTCCCACCACCCCCACCCCCTAGCAGTGCAGGGGCAGCCTCCACCAGGCCCCCACTCATGTCACCTATTACACCCACCCCCCAGCCACCAGGGGCAGCCTCCACCAGGCCCCCACTCATGTCCCCTATTACCCCCACCCCCCAGCTGTGCAGGGGCAGCCTCCACCAGGCCCCCACTCATGGCCCCTATTACCCCCACCCCCCAGCAGTGCAGGGGCAGCCTCCACCAGGCCGCCACTCAGGTCCCCATGTACCCCCACCCCCCAGCAGTGCAGGGGCAGCCTCCACCAGGCCCCCACTCATGTCCCCTATTACCCCCACTCCCCAGCAGTGCAGGGGCAGCCTCCACCAGGCTCCCACTCATGTCTCCCACCACCCCCACCCCCCAGCCACCAGGGGCAGCCTCCACCAGGCCCCCACTCATGTCTCCCACCACCCCCACCCCCCAGCCACCAGGGGCAGCCTCCACCAGGCCCCCACTCATGTCTCCCACCACCCCCACCCCCCAGCAGTGCAGGGGCAGCCTCCACCAGGCCCCCACCCATGTCTCCCACCACCCCCACCCCCCAGCAGTGCAGGGGCAGCCTCCACCAGGCCCCCACTCATGTCTCCCACCACCCCCACCCCCAGCAGTGCAGGGGCAGCCTCCACCAGGCCCCAACTCATGTCCCTATTACCCCCACCCCCCAGCAGTGCAGGGGCAGCCTCCACCAGGCCCCCACTCATGTCTCCCACCACCCCCACCCCCCAGCCACCAGGGGCAGCCTCCACCAGGCCCCCACTCATGTCTCCCACCACCCCCACCCCCCAGCAGTGCAGGGGCAGCCTCCACCAGGCCCCCACTCATGTCCCCTATTACCCCCACCCCCAGCCACCAGGGGCAGCCTCCACCAGGCCCCCACTCATTCCCCCTATTACCCCCACCCCCCAGCAGTGCAGGGGCAGCCTCCACCAGGCCCGCACTCATGTCCCCTATTACCCCCACCCCCAGCAGTGCAGGGGCAGCCTCCACCAGGCCCCCACTCATGTCCCCTATTACCCCCACCCCCCAGCAGTGCAAGGGCAGCCTCCACCAGGCCCCCACTCATGTCCCCATGCACCCCCACCCCCCAGCAATGCAGGGGCAGCTTCCACCAGGCCCCCACTCATGTCTCCCATCATCCCCACCCCCCATCCACCAGGGGCAGCCTCCACCAGGCCCCCACTCATGTCTCCCACCACTCCCACCCCCCAGCCACCAGGGGCAGCCTCCACCAGGCCCCCACTCATGTCTCCCACCACCCCCACCCCCCAGCAGTGCAGGGGCAGCCTCCACCAGGCCCCCACTCATGTCCCCTATTACACCCACCCCCCAGCCACCAGGGGCAGCCTCCACCAGGGCCCCACTCATGTCCCCTATTACCCCCACCCCCCAGCAGTGCAGGGGCAGCCTCCACCAGGCCCCCACTCATGGCCCCTATTACCCCCACCCCCAAGCAGTGCAGGGGCAGCCTCCACCAGGCCCCCACTCATGTCTCCCACCACCCCCACCCCCCAGCCACCAGGGGCAGCCTCCACCAGGCCCCCACTCATGTCTCCCACCACCCCCACCCCCCAGCCACCAGGGGCAGCCTCCACCAGGCCCCCACTCATGTCCCCTATTACACCCACCCCCCAGCCACCAGGGGCTGCCTCCACCAGGCCCCCACTCATGCCCCCTATTACCCTCACCCCCCAGCAGTGCAGGGGCAGCCTCCACCAGGCCCGAACTCATGTCCCCTATTACCCCCACCCCCCAGCAGTGCAGGGGCAGCCTCCACCAGGCCCCCACTCATGTCCCCATGCACCCCCACCCCCCAGCAGTGCAGGGGCAGCCTCCACCAGGCCCCCACTCATGTCTCCCATCATCCCCACCCCCCAGCCACCAGGGGCAGCCTCCACCAGGCCCCCACTCATGTCTCCCACCACCCCCACCCCCCAGCCACCAGGGGCAGCCTCCACCAGGCCCCCACTCATGTCTCCCACCACCCCCACCCCCTAGCAGTGCAGGGGCAGCCTCCACCAGGCCCCCACTCATGTCACCTATTACACCCACCCCCCAGCCACCAGGGGCAGCCTCCACCAGGCCCCCACTCATGTCCCCTATTACCCCCACCCCCCAGCAGTGCAGGGGCAGCCTCCACCAGGCCCCCACTCATGGCCCCTATTACCCCCACCCCCCAGCAGTGCAGGGGCAGCCTCCACCAGGCCCCCACTCATGTCCCCTATTACCCCCACCCCCCAGCAGTGCAGGGGCAGCCTCCACCAGGCCCCCACTCATGTCCCCATGCACCCCGACCCCCAGCAGTGCAGGGGCAGCCTCCGCCAGGCCCCCACTCATGTCTCCCATCACCCCCACCCCCCAGCCACCAGGGGCAGCCTTCACCAGGCCCCCACTCATGTCTCCCACCACCCCCACCCCCCAGCAGTGCAGGGGCAGCCTCCACCAGGCCCCCACTCCTGTCCCCTATTACCCCCACCCCCCAGCCACCAGGGGCAGCCTCCACCAGGCCCCCACTCATGTCCCCTATTACCCCCACCCCCCAGCAGTGCAGGGGCAGCCTCCACCAGGCCCCCACTCATGTCCCCTATTACCCCCATCCCCCAGCAGTGCAAGGGCAGCCTCCACCAGGCCCCCAATCATGTCCCCTATTACCCCCACCCCCCAGCAGTGCAGGGGCAGCCTCCACCATGCCCCCACTCATGTCCCCATGCACCCCCACCCCCCAGCAGTGCAGGGGCAGCCTCCACCAGGCCCCCACTCATGTCTCCCATCACCCCCACCCCCCAGCCACCAGGGGCAGCATCCACCAGGCCCAACTCATGTCTCCCACCACCCCCCAGCCACCAGGGGCAGCCTCCACCAGGCCCCCACTCATGTCTCCCACCACCCCCACCCCCCCAGCAGTGGAGGTGCAGCCTCCACTAGGCCCCCACTCATGTCTCCCACCATCCCCACCCCCCAGCAGTGCAGGGCAGCCTCCACCAGGCCCCCACTCATGTCTCCCACCACCCCCACCCGCCAGCAGTGCAGGGGCAGCCTCCACCAGGCCCCCACTCATGTCCCCTATTACCCCCACCCCCCAGCAGTGCAGGGGCACCCTCCACCAGGCCCCCACTCATGTCCAACTCATGTTCCCCTGCACCCCCACCCCCCAGCACTGTGGGGCACCTGCCAGCAGGCCCCCACTCATGTCCAACTCATGTTCCCCTGCAACCCCACCCCCCAGCACTGTGGGGCACCTGCCAGCAGGCCCCCACTCATGTCCAACCCATGTTCCCCTGCACCCCCACCCCCCAGCACTGTGGGGCACCTGCCAGCAGGCCCCCACTCATGTCCAACTCATGTTCGCCAGCCAACATGTTATCACAATCTAGATCCCTGGTCCCTATGGTCAGCCTCCAAATGCAAAACACCCACCCGAGTATTGCATCCAGCCACTCAGAAATGGCAATAACATGATAGAACAGCGATTGCAAGTTTGGAAACGAACACATGTCCCTCACATACACCCAATGGGTGTCAGTGAATCTCAAAACCCATATCATGATATGCATGAAACCAATGAGATGATACTACACATTGAAGTTCGATCAAAAAATATGTATTAAAGGAAACATGAATTGAATCAAAAATAAACTAACAGAAATGGGAATGTAAAAAAAGTAAAAAGAAGCATGTCCATGAAAAAATGCAAAACCAAAAATCAGAATCCAAAGGAATGATGTCCAAAATCACAGTCCACAAAAGAAAATCCAAATGGAAATTATAATTCAAAGCCATTGCTCCATGGGTAAATTGTAAAAAGAAAAGAAAATCCAACTGTGAACTATGTACAGGTGAACAAGCCAGGGTCCATGATCCCAACAAAAGAAATGAAACCTATCTAACAACACTACCTAATAAAAAATAACTATATACAAAAATGTGGCCCATTGTCCAAAAGGTCCAAAGAAAATGCAAAAACAAAGGAAACCTAATACTAACTACATAACTGTTTACATGGGCAGCGGGCTAGTCCAACGGCTCACTGGAGGTTGTCATGGGCCAGGGCATCATCGAACTCCTGTTCAATGGCTTTGAGGCGGGCATGTTCCCTGGCCCAGAGGTCTCGCAGGGATAAAGCAGTGTCCAGCTCCAACTCCCTGCGAAGACCCTCGAGGCACTCAGCCCGCCTCAGCGCCCTCCGCATGGAGTTCTCCGCCCTGACCATTGTGAGCCGTTCCTCCTCTGCCCGCTGCTGCTCCGCACCTATCTGCTGGCCCAACCACTCCCACACGGAAGCCACTCCCATTCCAGCGTTCTCCTGCCCTCCGGCCGATGCCTGCACCCCTGATGTTGATGGCCCCGAGCCATGATGCCTCCCACGTCGAGCCTGCCGCTGCCTCCGACGCAACTGCCTGTGCCAGCACGACGGCATCCAGGCTGATGGAATCCACCGACGCCGTCGTGCCCTGCCCGATGATGCCGTCACATCCTCCATCTGCTGGGGTCCAGTTGCTGGTGTGTCCACCCCTGCTGGACCTCCGACTCCTCGGTGGGGATGGGATCCCCACCGAGCCGGCTGCATTGGTCGGGGCAGGTCCACAGGGGGCCCTGGTGGCATCTGGGCCGGAAGACGGCATGGATAACGACTGGTGCATAGTCTCCACAGAGGAGGAGAGGGTCGCCAGATTGGCCGACACATGTAGGAAACCCCAGACCATGGCCGATCCCAACTGGGCCACGTCGGCACGGTGCTCTCCGTGATGACGTGCATGCTCCTACCGGGAAGCACGCACCTCATCACGAATTGCACCTGTGCGCAACGCAACACCAATCAGGGCCTTCTCCATACGGCCAGGGGTCCCCTCGTCCACAGGTGGAGGGGAGTCAGATGACATGGACATCCCCCCTACCTGCAAACGGGCCTGGGATGGGGCATCCCTGCTGGTGCATGGTGGTGCAGTCACAGTGTCAGGGACAGTGACATGCACAGGCCCCTCCACTGCGACCTGTGCTGCCTCCTGCCCCTGGACTGCAACACTTGCACTAGCAGGGATGCCCCCATCAGGCCCCATGTGCGCCTCAGTAGCGGCTTCCTCCTCCTCTGTGGAAACCACCAACCTGGATGGCTCCACCCCGTCTTCCGCCATTGCAAGCCCCTGTGGGGGCTCACCCACCCCTTCCGCTGCAGCTGTGGGGGCATCCCCGCCACTTTGCTCCACAGAGCCGTCTCCGCCCTCTTCTTCACGTGGCGCTGTGTAGAGGGAGACATAGAACACAAGCATCAGGGTACTGTACAATGGTCCCCTAGACAGGAAGCAATAGCAGATGAGTGGCACTGTCAAAGATCACTTCCATCATGTCCCTCCACAACACATGGCTCAGTGCAGGTAAAACACATGCGGTAACAGGCATGGCGCATACTATGGACATTAGCATACATGTCCAAGGGATTTTTGAAACATACACTGTTGTTTTGGAACTCACATGCATCATGGGCCATGCCTATCACATGCACACACTTCACCCTAGTTTCATCCATCTGGCCTCGTACACCACAGACACAGTGGACACAAGGATGACTAGGCTGCATCAGTGAACCTGAACATTGCGACAGACATGTGTCATGCATCCCTGGCATTCACAAGTCACAGACACGCAGGACAGGCACACAGACATGGACAGCATACATGTACATGGCATCAGCACCCATCCCTCACCCCCACTCATGTCCAGGAACAGAGACTGGCATGCTTTCATGTGGCCATTCCGCATAGGGCAACCCATGTTGCATTTGAACACATGCGCCAACCGTGTGGTTCACACATTACTGGTCTCACATGTATGATGTCCCTGCACACACACATGCATACATGGCCTATGTCACACATACAGGCAAGTATCAGACAACCAGCACACTGCGACATGCCCTGTCTCACACGGCAATGCTTGGCCACTTACCGCTCAACTCCAGACGGGTCTGCCTCTCAAGGATCTGGGCGTGGAGCGCTGGGCCTACGCATTCCAGGACCCTCATCTGGATGGTACTCATGCGGCCCCGGCCCCCTTCCACGAGGCGCCGGGCCTTCAAGAGGGTCCTGGACCTGCAGTCATCCCAGCGCTTCTTGACATGTTGGTAGTCGCGGACTGCCACCCCCTCCGCGTTGATGGCAGTCACGATGTCCGTCCAGATCCGAGTCCGTCCTTCCTTGTTGGCGCGCTTAGTTCCGAAGAGGGCATCATACTGCCCCAGGACTTTCTCCACCAGGACACCAACTTCGGTGGCAGTGAAGCTGGTGCCCCTCTGTCTCTCTGGCCGGGGGTTGCCAGTGGTGCCAGATGTTGCAGTGCCTGACATGGCAACCCCAGAGGCAGGAGTGGGTGGGCAACTGGGTCCTGGGACTGGGCTGTGGAGCGATGGTATCCCAGTCGGGAGTCTTCTGTTCCAGCAGGGGTGGACACAGCAAATGGACCACTGCAGATGGCTGATGTGCAGGCACCATTGGTGTAGCAGGGCACGGTGGCAGCAGGCAGGCAGGCAGCAGCAGATGGCTTGTGGGAGGCTGCTCGGGGCTCTGGGGGGCAGTAATTCGGCCTTTTGGGCAGGAGCGTGGTCTTCGGTGTGCTTACGCGTGGCCAGCTTGATACGGGGTGATTTGGCACGTCAAAATCCTGCACGTCTACATGTAAATCGAAGAAAGGCCCTTAGCGCGTATGCACGTCAGCACGCATATGCGATTTCATTGGACCAAAGGCCCTTAGCGCGTGAGCGCGTCTGTGATGTGAGGCACGCGGGTGTTTCCCTCATTACACGTGATGACAGAGAACACGTGGATTTCCACCAATCGCGTGTGGAACTTCCTGCCCACCCCAGGAATACATGTAGCACGCTCTCCCAGGGCCAGTCGCGGGTAAATATTCCCGCCCACCCCTGGAATACATGTACCCCACTCTCACAGGCCCAATCGCATGTGGAAGTTCACGCGCACCCCGAAGTACACGTACCCAGGCCAATCACGTGTGTAAGTTCACACGCACCCCGTAGTACACGTACCCAGGCCAATCGCGTGTGGAAGTTCACGCGCACCCCGAAGTACACGTACCCAGGCCAATCGTGTGTGGGACTTCCCACGCACCCCGAAGTACACGTACCCAGGCTAATCGCGTGTGGAACTTCCCGCGCACCCCGAGGTACACGTACCCAAGCCAATCGCGTGTGGGACTTCCCGCGCATCCCGAAGTACACGTACCCAGGCAAATCGCACGGCTGGGGATTGGGGGAGCAGGGGGACATGAGTGGGGGCCTTGCGGAGGCTGCCCCTGCACTGCTGGGGGGTGGGGGTGCAGGGGGACATGAGTGGGGGCCTGGTGGAGGCTGCCCCTGGTGGCTGGGGCATGGGGGTGGTGGGAGACATGAGTTGGACATGAGTGGGGGCCTGGTGGAGGTTTCCCCTGCACTGCTGGGGGGTGGGGGTGGTGGTAGACATGAGTGGGGGCCTGGTGGAGGCTGCCCCTGGTGGCTGGGGGGTGGGGGTGGTGGGTGACATGAGTGGGGGCCTGGTGGAGGCTGCCCCTGCACTGCTGGAGGGTGGGGGAAATAGGGGACATGAGTGGGGGCCTGCTGGAGGCTGCCCCTGCACTGCTGGGGGGTGGGGGTAATAGGGGACATGAGTGGGGGCCTGGTGGAGGCTGCCCCTGCACTGCTGGGTGGTGGGGGGTGGGAGACATGAGTGGGGGCCTGGTGGAGGCTGCCACTGCACTGCTGGGGGGTGGGGGTGCATGGGGACATGAGTGGGGGCCTGGTGGAGGCTGCCCCTGCACTGCTGGGGGGTGGGGTGGTGGGAGACATGAGTGGGGGCCTGGTGGAGGCTGCCCCTGGTGGCTGGGGGGTGGGGGTGGTGGGAGACATGAGTGGGGGCCTGGTGGAGGCTGCCCCTGGTGGCTGGGGGGTGGGGGTGATGGGAGACATGAGTGGGGGCCTGGTGGAGGCTGCCCCTGGTGGCTGGGGGGTGGGGGTGGTGGGAGACATGAGTGGGGGCCTGGTGGAGGCTGCCCCTGCACTGCTGGGGGTTGGGGGTGGTGGGAGACATGAGTGGGAGCCTGGTGGAGGCTGCCCCTGGTGGCTGGGGGGTGGGGGTGGTGGGAGAGTTGGACATGAGTGGGGGCCTGGAGGAGGCTGCCCCTGCACTGCTGGGGGGTGGGGGTAATAGGGGACATGAGTGGGGGCCTGGTGGAGGCTGCCCCTGCACTGCTGGGGGGTGGGGGTGGTGGGAGACATGAGTGGGGGCCTGGTGGAGGCTGCCCCTGGTGGCTGGGGGATGGGGGTGGTGGGAGACATGAGTTGGACATGAGTGGGGGCCTGGTGGAGGCTGCCCCTGCACTGCTGGGGGGTGGGGGTGGTGGGAGACATGAGTGGGGGCCTGGTGGAGGCTGCCCCTGGTGGCTGGGGGTGGTGGGAGACATGAGTGTGGGCCTGGTGGAGGCTGCCCCTGGTGGCTGGGGGGTGGGGGTGCTGGGAGACAGGAGTGGGAGCCTGGTGGAGGGTGCCCCTGACTACTGGGGGTTAGGGGGTGCAGGGAGACAGGAGTGGGGGCCTGGTGGAGGCTGCCCCTGACTGCTGGGGGGTGGGGGTGCTGGGAGACATGTGTGGGGGCCTGTGTGGGAGACATGAGTGTGGGGGCCTGGTGGAGGGTGCCCCTGACTGCTGGGGGGTGGGGGTGCTGGGAGACAGGAGTGGGGGCCTGGTGGAGGGTGCCCCTGACTGCTGGGGGGTGGGGGTGCTGGCAGACATGCATTGTTGATCAGTAGTGCAAGGTGACATGTGGGTTGGCTGGGGGGCATGCCCATGGTGGATGGGCTGCTTGCGGGACATGAGCAGGGGTGCAGGGTAGCCCCATTGGTGTGGGCTGCCTGCAGGGGCCGTGGAGGTTGTAGAGCGAACAACTGGGAGGACCCACACGGCCAGTTCACATGTAGTACTCCCCAGAACCCCTGAAATACACGTACCCTGCTGAAATCGCGTGTGGAACTTCCTGCGCACCCCTGAAATACACGTACCCTGCTGAAATCGCGTGTGGAACTTCCTGCGCACCCCTGAAATACACGTACCCTGCTGAAATCGCGTGTGGAACTTCCCGTGCACCCCTGGAATACACGTACCCTGCTCGCATGGGGCCAATCGCGTGTGGTACTTCCCGTGCACCCCTGAAATACACGTACCCTGCTCGCACGGGGCCAATCGCGTGTGGAACTTCCCGCGCACCCCTGAAATACACGTACCCTGCTGAAATCACGTGTGGAACTTCCTGCGCACCCCTGAAATACACGTACCCTGCTGAAATCGCGTGTGGAACTTCCCGCGCACCCCTGGAATACACGTACCCTGCTCGCACGGGGCCAATCGCGTGTGGAACTTCCCGTGCACTCCTGAAATACACGTACCCTGCTCGCACGGGGCCAATCACGTGTGAAACTTCCCGCGCACCCCTGAAATACACGTACCCTGATGGAATCGCGTGTGGAACTTCCCGCGCACCCCTGAAATACACGTACTTTGCTGAAATCGCATGTGGAACTTCGCGCGCACCCATGAAATACACGTACCCTGCTGAAATCGCGTGTGGAACTTCCTGCGCACCCCTGGAATACACGTACCCTGCTCGCACGGGGCCAATCGCATGTGGAACTTCCCGCGCACCCCTGAAACACACGTACCCTGCTCGCACGGGGCCAATCGCGTGTGGAACTTCCCGCGCACCCCTGAAATACATGTACCCTGCTGAAATCGCATGTGGAACTTCCCGCGCACACCTGTAATACACGTACCCTGCTGGAATTGCGTGTGATACTTCCCGCGCACCCCTTAAATACACGTACCCTGCTGATTTTGCGTGTGATACTTCCCGCGCACCTCTGATGCACACGTACACAGGACAATCGCGTGTGGAACTTCCCGCGAACAACTGAAATACACGTTCCCCGCTTGGCATTTGCTGTTTGCCAGCCCTGTGAACTGGTCCAGGGTTAGCGCAGCCCTTTGCGATTATTTGTGGATTTTGAAGGCTTTTTCTTGTGCGAGGGCGTTCTTGGGGGCGTAACTGGCGCTGCTGCAGGGTCGCTGCACCACGCTGCGCCACGGCTGGCTTTGGATGCGAAAATCCATGAATACGCTGTGCTCGGAAATCGATTTTAGCGCACGGGCTGGCGCAGACATTCGCACGGGCACGCTGTGCGCCAGTCTCGTGCGCCACTTTTGTGCAAATTTCTATGAATTACCCTGTCAGTCTCTTTCAACAAAAATCCACAACCTCGACATCTGATTGGCTGATCCGTACAGTCTTCTTTCCATGTTGGATTTCCTGGAAAAACCCGGATGTAGCACGCCCTGTCCATGAACAGCCGCGGTGTCCGCGGACGGCGTCCACTTTACTCTCTGTGCCATTCCCTCATTGCATACAGCTAAGCAATCACACAATACGAATAACGTCCTCAGAACACCCCCATTTTGTGAATTTTCGAACATTTCAGGACAATTATCATTTCTTTATTCAACATATTAACATTACAAATATTATACTTTCATCTTGTACTCTGCACACAATGCTATGTTTCTCCATTAGTAGCTCAGTATACTAGATAGAATCCCATAATACAATGCTATGTATATTAATGCATCGTTCAAAGCACTAATAACGGTATGATATTTATTGCAATATCCTTGAAACTTTTTTCGCAACATTATAATAAAAATCCCTGGTACACAAATTCCATGAAAAGTACATACACATGTGATGTCATCAGTGATTTCATCAATGACATTTGCGATGTCATCTTTGATGTCCTGGGTGTTAGTCTTAGCAGTGCAGGTGGTGGCGCGAGTTATTTTTCACCGGTCTATTGGCCGTCAAGCGCTCTCCTCGCTGTGCCACTTCACTGTAGCCTGTCAAATGGCACAGTGAGTACAACGCTCGCTTTGACATCCGTGCACAGCTTGCTAACGCAAGTTCGAATCCCGGCAAGGCCAAACTCAGCCTTTCATCCTTCGGTGGTTAATAATAAGCACCACTTAGATACCTCACAGTATATGAATGGGAAAATATTATTATTTTATTATCAACATACTCCGTTGCACTATCTTCGATAGCAAATAGTTTCACGCCCTAATAAATAAAATGATGATTTTTAATGAAGATCGGCTGGTGAGACTAATTTATGTTTTTTAAAACAGGTATGTGGCCCCATTTTGCCTATGTCACGATTTATAGACTCCAGCGGATGGGGTCTTCAACTGCCAGGTGCAGGTCCAAATATGCAACTTCATGACCCTCACCATTTTATGGGACAATCGCCAAGGACCAATATGCCCTTACGTAGCATTAGCGGCTACAAACAACATAACAACCAATAGGGTGGTCTAATGGCTCATTTTTGCAGCAACCTTCCCATTATCAGAGCAACCATTTACTGCTTTTATCATAAACCGACAGCCTATCTACCGCAAAGGAACAACGCGTGGCTCCAGATAAACTTTTGCTGATCGACAGCAGAGACAATAGCAAATCGCTGAATATTCACTAAACATTTAATGTGAAATAAATGTACTTTACCAAATGTACAATCCTGCTGTTTACTTTTAAACCACAGTTTCATATTCCGAATTGTGGAGCACTGAGTTGTAAGCTGATCTAACACCCTCTGTACCGCAAAGGAACATTGCGTGCCTCAACATGAACTTTTGCGGATCGACAACAACGACAAATGCAAATTGCTGAATATTCTCTAAACATTTGCTGTCAAATAAATGTACTTTACAAAATTTACAATCTTGCTGTTTGCTTTTAAATCACTGTTTCATATTCTGAATTGTGGCGCGCTGTGTTGTGACATAATATGTGTTGTCTTCTGGGTTCTGTGTAAAGTCACTTAGGATGGAGAGGACTGGGCGCGTTTGATGACGAACCCTTTAACGTCACGGAGAGAGGCAGGGAATATGAATGCTTTGATAATATCAGGTTTAGGGGCGGGAGATATGATTTAGTGTCGCAAAAGCAAGTCAGCCAGGTCAATAGCGCCAGTCATAGGATTATCACATAATGTCGGCGCACACCAGCCGGATTTATCGTTTCTTTAGTGGACAAACAGTCGGTTGACGCCCATAGGAAATTGTACTATTAGCGGACAAAAGGAGTGGTCTTAATACACTTTCACCCTGACAACGAACAATACAAAGAACGTTCTCAGAACACCCCCATTTTGTGTAATTGCAACCATTAAGAGACACCGCGAGTGTTCTTAGAACACATTCAACTAGACAGATTACAATACGGACAGCATCCTGAGGACACCCCCAGTTTGTGTATTTACGAACAATTAAGTACACCGCGAGTGTTCATAGCTCATTTTTACCTTCCTTGCGAACAAAAATGACACATACTCCGTCCTCTAAACACCCCACCATTTAGTTTATTTACAAAATGTCAGAACAGCCGTATTCTCAGCGTACAAATCGAACGCAACAAAAAAACGTCCAGCACATAAATAAAATACAACTTTGAACCTATCTCATACTCCCCCATTCTCCCCAAAGGCTTCTACACACCAACACACTCTACTAAATACACATTTTGAACAAACTTTCACCGCGCTGCCCGCAGACGTCCGCAAATGCAAGATGGCGTGCGCGACAGAAAATCTGACGCGCATCCCGCACCACGCCGCCCAATCAGCGAACACGTTGCATGTCCGCGGACATGACGCAAGCCGCTGGGCCAATCGGGGTGCTGTCTGCGGAGCGAACAGGGAAGTCCATCCGCGAAGCGAACACAGATATCACTAATTTTTTTGCCTTACATTTTGTTCATTTTTAAAAAACTACTGTACGGATTTACACCAAATTTGCAAAAGCACGCTTTTGGGACCAGGCCGCCGCTCCTGCCACAAATTTGGTGTAAATCTGTCCAGCGGTTCGGGCTGTAGCCGTGCGCAAAGTTTTTTCCCATTCAGTCTATGGGAAAAAAAAAGTTTTGGGACCCCAACTATAACTTTTCCCCCCCTGGACGAATCCTCACCAAACTCTGCAAGAAAATTCAGAGTGGGCCATATACTTTTTTTGCAAAGTTTGGCGAGGATTCGTCCAGGGGGAGCGAAGTTATAAGCCGCCCAAAAAGTGTTCTTCCTATGGAAACACCAACTTAACCGTAACTACATGGCCGCTACTGCGGCCATGTAATATATATATTTATATATTCAATGAAAAAACTTTGTCAAAGGGACGTTATGGTTAAGTTGCGCTACTAAAAACCTATGAAATTCAGTGAAAAATCTTTGTTAAAGGGACGTCATGGTTAAGTTGCGCTACTAAAAACCTATGAAATTCAGTGAAAAAACTTTGTCAAAGGGATGTTATATTTCCAAGTAAAACCGAAAAACCCTTGAAATTCGCCAGTTATGGTAAGCTATGCAACCATAACTCGCGCCACCACCGTGCACTGCTAAGCCTAGCACCCAGGACATCAAAGATGACATCACAAATGTCATTGATGACATCACTGATGACATCACATGTGTATTTACCTTTCATGAAATATGTGTACAAGGGATTCTTATTATAATGTTGCGAAACAAGTGTCAAGGATCATTGCAATAAATATCATACCCTAATCAATGCATTGAACGATGCATTGATATAAAAAGCATTCTATTATGGGGTTCTATCTAGTATACTAAGCTACTCATACAGAAACATAACAATGTGTGCAGCATACAAGATGAAGGTATAATATTCGTAATGTTAATATGTTGAATAATTAAATGATAATTGTTTTCTTAATAGATTTTTGTGTACTGTGAAATATGTAATAAATAGCTAATAAAACACATGTATTACATAATTGCATTACTGTAGACAAAACACAAAGACACAAGAACACATACCAATATGGGTATATACAGGGAAAGTGAAGTTAGCAAAAAAGCACAAGTAGTAGCAGAAACAATTCATAACTTAACTGATTATTTTCATGCAAATACATGATTGCTCTGTTTCAAAGCTGCTATTTACCCTATGTATATGTATCACTTGATGTGATTGGACGCTAAGGAACGTAGTTTGAGTACAATGCATACAAATATGACCAGATACAGGGAAAGTACAGCCATAGAAAAAACAACAGAACTATCAGAAAGTGCTCATAAGTCTATTGATTATCTTTATGCATGTTAGGCAGAAACCTGTGAAGTTCCCTCTGGGACCACTGCAAAAGATTTAGGACTACAGGTGTTTGGCAGTAAACCCACTTGGTAGCAGTCTGTACCACACAGATTCACTTGGTAGCTGTGGCTGAGCAGTCAGCCTTCCCTCAAGAAGAGTTAGGCAGTATACAGAGTATTCACAATAGGTCAAGAGCACACAACAGAACAAGTAAACACTGACCAGGGCTTGGTGTAAAAGAGATATAATTATTTATTTAAAACCACCTCTAGAAAAACACACAGGCACTAATAGTAAGCAATTCAAAAACACGGTCACTAAAAGATATACACTCCCTTAAAAGAATATTGCACAAGTCTTAAGTAAAGCCCCACTTATTTTCAGACAGCGGTGAGCGCTTAACATAGATGGCACTCTAATAATTCGTTTTAAAAAGGGAGAGAAAAGCAGAGAATCAATTGAAACAGATCCCAACACTTTTTCACGAACACAACAAGAGAGGAAGGCAAAGTAACACCGTGAATTCAGAGTCAGTAGGCCGGATCCGCTTTAAGAGGATCAGAACGAAATGTGTCCAAGGTCACACGGTTGCAGTGCACAAACGTCTTGTAACGGTTCAAAAAGGAGTTGAACCAAAGAAAGGGACCAGTTAGAGGGTCAAGACGGCAAGCCCAGTCCAGAAGGTTAAGGAGTTATTATTACCTTGTTGCAATCTTTAGAAAGGGAGGCCGGGAGGACACAGTACCTTAAAGTGGTGAGAACGCTCCAGCGGGGGCAGTTGTTCCTGGCAGCGGGTGCAAGTCGGTGCTTCGTCCGGCGGAAGAGAGGATCTCGTCGTGGAGGAAGACAGGGTCCTGTTGCACTGCCAGGGAAGAAACCAGCCGTGGAGTTTCTCAGGTACAAGGAGCGGTCCGTTGATTTGCGGTTCAGTGGTGAGTGGCTATCCGGTCGCCGGGGTGCTTGGCATGGGCAGTTCGACCACAAACCGGGCTGGGGTGCGAAGAAAGGAAGGTAAACTGGTTGTGCCCACCAGACAGGGGAAGAAGCCTCTCCAGCCGGGAGATCTTCTCTGTCGTCGGGAAGTGGTGAGTCGGTTCCGCAGGGCTCCACCGGTGGTGTCATCATGGTATGTCGTCTCAGCTTCTCCCTCATCGGATTCTCAGGTCCTGTGGTGACTTCTGAAGTTCCAGTCCCCAAAGCCCTGCTTTTATGCAGAAAACCCCCATTCACTCAGCCTAGCTGTCACTCAAACATGCTAAGTGGTGAGCCGGCCGGCTCACCACTTGGGCCAATCACACAAGAGTGCGACTTGAGTTACTAAGGTAACTCAGTCCAGGGTGCCTAAAACCCATCCCACACCCCCTGTGGTACCCAGACAGAGTGGCAACACTTTTGGAGGCTTCTGTGGAGAAGCCCGCCAAAAAGTGGAAGAAAGGGCTCAACTTGGGTTGGAGTCACAGAAGAGAACACAAATGCCATTTTAGAATCGAGTCTTGGCAAAAAATACCAACTGGAGAATTAATATTAATTAAATAAACCGACGGTATGTTCAAGGCTATGAGATTTAAATAATTAAAACTGGTAGCCTCGAACAATGGGAAAATCCCATAGGAAAATATTCGCGGTCGAATATAAAAAGTAGTTTCCACTGCCACCAGCCAAAACTCGATCAGGAGGGACGGAGACGTGCCCCCTCGACTAACAGACCCCAGGGCAATCAAATTGCCCCGACCAGTACGTCCACAATATGATGGTTTGTACTGGTTTCTGGTAAAATTTGGGACTAGTAAAGCCAATGGTGACTTTACATGCCCTGGGAGACAGTAGTCAGTCCCAGGGTATGGAGTCTATGGTGGGGGGTCATTATGACACCCCTGTGTTACTGCACGGAGGGTGCTGTGTAACACACATAGGAAAAACGCATGAGACTCTATGGAGTAAAGGACCCCATAGCCCACAAAACACATTACCACTCAAAGGAATACCATCAATCATGTCCAAGAGTGGGTGGAAAAGAGTCTCACTCTTGGCAGGAGGAAAAAACAAACTCCAGAAATCCAGCAAAGCTGCTGGGGGACTCACTAGGTTAGGAAATCCAGCCTAAAGAGAGAATTCTCCCTAACACTCGCCCCCCCCACCCAGACTAAGGGACAGGAGGATTTAATCCACTTCTGGATTAACCTCATACCTCTAGTCGATGACATACATCCTAGAGAGTCCATCAGCATTTTGATGGTGACACCCTGACCTGTGCTCAATGGTGAAATCAAACCCTTGAAGGCAGGTTGACCATCTCAATAGTTTTGGATTTTCCCCTTTCATTTGCATTAACCATCTCAAGGGTTGGTGGTCAGTCTGAATGACAAAAGTCGAACCATACAAGTATGGCCTAAACTTCTTCAGTGCCCACACAATAGCAAAGCATTCTCTTTCGATTGTTGCCCACCTTGTCTCAGGGTCCTTCAGCTTACATATGATGAAGCAAATGGGGTGCTCCCTACTTTTCCCATCCAGTTGACTGAGGACTGCACCTATTCCTACATTTGAAGCATCAGTTTGCACAATGAAAGTTTGGTGATAGTCAGGAGCTCTGAGTACTGGGGCTTGGCAAAGAGCCTTTTTCAGGGTTTCAAAGGCCTGATTGCATTCCTCATTCCATCTAACCTTTTCAGGGAATTTAGGAGAGGAGATGACATTCAGTGGAGAAGCTATGGACCCATAGTTCTCAATGAAATTCCTGTAATACCCAGTGAGACCTAAGAAGTCTCTCACCTGGGTTTGAGTAGTAGGTGTTGTCCAATTTTGCACAGCTTCAATCTTACTGGGCAAAGGCCTTGTTTCTCCACCTCCTACCTCATGTCCAAGGTAGACCACTTTACTCTGTCCAATCTGGCATTTACTTGCCTTTATGGTCAAATTGGCCTTTCCAAGCGCTTGCAAAACATATCTCACGTGGTCCACATGTTCCTCCCAGGAATTGCTGAACACTGCTCTGTCATCCAAGTATGCCATGCAGAAGTCCTCCATCCCATTCAGAACCTGGTTTACCATCCTTTGAAACGTAGCAGGTGCATTTTTCAATCCAAAAGGCATAACCTTAAACTGGCATAAGCCAACTGGGGTAGAAAATGCAATTTTCTCCTTGGCATGGTCTGTCAGGGCTATTTGCCAATAACCTGACATCAGGTCACATGTGCTGAGGAACTTGGCTGCACCAAGTCTATCCACCAACTCATCTGTCATTGGCAAAGGGTGGGCATCAGTCTTAGTGACTGCATTAAGAGCTCTGTAATCCACACGGAATATAAATTCTTTAGATCCTGCCTTTGGTACTAACATGACTGGGCTAGACCATGGACTAGTAGAGGGCTCTATTACCCCGAGATCAAGCATCTTGTTGACCTCACCTTTGAAGTGGGTTCTTACATTTTCTGACATTCGATATCCTCTGCTTTTGACTGGCAGACAGTCACCAGTGAGTATGTCATGCTGTCCCCAAGGGGTCAAGCCTGTTGAAAGTGAGAACAGAGAGGCAAACTGATTCAACATAGAGTTGCACTCTTCTTGTTGCTCAGGTGTCAGATTTGAAGAGAGATTTACTCCTTCAATTTTTTCGTCTAAAGGTAAGCCTCTGAGGAGATCAGGAAGAGCTTCACTCTCTTCTTCTTTCTCTGATGATGCTAGAAGCAAAGCTCCTACATCAGGTCTGGAGACATACGCTTTTAGTCTGTTGGTGTGGAAGACTGTTGGAGCCTCCTTGGGGTTGCCCAAGTCCACCAGATAGTTGACCTCTCCAAGTTTACCCACAACTTTGAAGGGTCCCATCCATTTGTCTTGCAAGGCCCTCTGCCTTGTGGGAATCATAACGAGAACTAGCTGGTCTTGAGTAAACTCAACCATGTTAGCCTTTTGGTCATGCTAGTGCTTGATCAATGCTTGTCCAGCTTTCAAGTTATCACTTGCTTCTGTCATCATTTGTGACATTCTCCTTCGGAGACCTATCACATAGTCAGTTACTCTGACTGGCTTGGGGGAAGGAGCACTCTCCAGCCCCTCCTTGATCAGGGCCAATGGACCTCTGACCGGATGACCATAGAGAAGTTCAAAGGGAGAATAACCTACTCCCTCCTGAGGGACTTCTCTATAAGCAAAGAGAAGGCATGGCAGTAGAAGGTCCCACTTTCTTTTAAGGGGGTCCTCTAAAGCACCTATCATGCTCTTCATGGTTCTGTTGAACCTTTCAACCAGTCCATTTGTCTGAGGGTGGTATGCGGTTGAGAACTTGTAAGTAACTCTGCAGGTTTTCCACATGGCTTTCATGTAGTGGGACATAAAATGTGACCCCCTGTCAGAGGTTACTTCTTTAGGAAACCCAACCCTGGTAAAAATACCAAGGAGGGCCTTAGCCACAGCCGGAGCTGTGACAGTCCTCATAAGAATTGCCTCAGGGTATCTAGTAGCATGGTCTACTACAACAAGTATAAACCTGTTGCCTGAGGAAGTTGGAGGATCAAGGGGACCAACAATGTCAATCCCTATTCTCTCAAATGGGACTCCCACAACTGGGAGAGGCACTAAAGGTGCCACATTCTTGGAGCCAACCTTACTAAAAGTCTGGCAGGTGTGGCAGCTCCTGCAGTATTTATCTACTTCGGCCCCCATCTTTGGCCAATAAAAGGAGAGTGAAAGCCTTTCCTTAGTCTTCTTGAAACTCAAGTGACCAGCCAAAGGAAACTCATGGGCTAACTGCAAGAACTGTGGTCTGTTCTCCTGGGGTACTACAAGTTGTTTGTTGTCCCCAGGTACAGACTCGGTTGGTTCACTGTAGAAGAGGCCATCTTCCCAGTGTAACCTATATTTCCCAAGGTCTTGCCCTTCAGCCTGAGCATCCGCCTGGTGGCGAAGACCTTCCAGAGTTGGACATTCTCTCTGTCCCCTACTGAAGTCTGCCCTGTTGGGTCCACCTTCTGCCAGTAAAGACTGCAGCTCAGGATGGTCAACAGAATCCAGATCTCCAATGAGTTCCTGGCCTTCTACTAGCTCTTCTTCAGAGTCTAGTTCAACCACACAGGGTGGTACCTACCTCTCAGCCTCAGCTGGAGGGGGAGTTACTGGTATAACTTTGGACAACCTAGGGGAAGTCCTTGTTGGCTGCACTGGAGTGCTGGCTGTGAGGTTCTTTTTAGAGGTTTTAGGATTCCCCTTTTCTTCTATTTTCTTAGAGACAGCAGCTGACATCTCCAGTGGAGCAGGAGTGATCTCTTTCTTCATCATCTCCTTGGGAGTACCTCTCATGGTTCTCTCCCTTGCAGGTCTGGTGAGCTCCTGTAACCTTTTACTAGGAGGTCTGGGGGTGTGTGACACTACTCCAAGAGTTTTCAAGTCATTACCCAGCCGAACCCTTCCTGGCACCTCACTTTGTATGCTGACAGGTATCTTCACAGTCATGTCATTACATTGGATGAGAACTGGTAATTGGGGAAGAATCTGCACAGGCCCTCCAGCTAACTTGGTGAGGCGTTTCGGTGCCTTAGCAACATCCTCAGCCTGAAAAAACGATTTGTCCACCACAGTTATGCTGGCCCCAGTGTCCCTAATGGCAGGAGTCTCCTGACCATTCACCTGGACACTGTCCTTATAATACTCTTTAGTATTATCAAGGATAGATTTATAGACATCTAAGTTCTGTTTTCCCACAGACCCAGAGACACTAAAGATACACTAGCTGAGACTCCAATGGGTTCATCAGCAAGTAATAGAAAGTTTCCACTTGCCATTTGGACTTCCTCCTCTGGAGCGAAGGCTAAGGAGACAAGCTGGACCCCTGAAGGTTTACCCTTACACCTGGGATCTCCTTTCACGTGGTCAGTAGAGCCACAAATAAAGCATTTACCAAATGCTTTCTGGAATGGTGGCTTGTTCTGACCTCCTTCTGGTTTGGCACCAGGAGGTACACTAGCCTGATTTGGTTTCCCTGGTGACTTAACCTTTTGGTTCTGTTTGGGGCCCTCTTTGGAATTGGAATTATTAGAATTCTCTTTGGGGTCCTTCTTTGGCTCTTTTCCCTCATCCTTTTTCTGAGTAGCCTCAGAATCCTTGTGAGTGGCCCTGTTGGCAACCCACAAGTCAGCAGCCTTAGCTAAGTTCCTGGAATCGAATTCCTTTGAATCAGCCAAGTGCTGTCTGAGCTCAGGAGAGCAGGCATCATAAATTGACTCCAACATTACAAGAGTCTTCATTCCTTCATAAGTGTTAACTCTGTAACCCTTAATCCATCCCTCTAAGTTTTTCAAACTTTCACTCACCCCGGTAGCCCAAGGGGTACCATCATGCTTTTTGAGGGTCCTAAACCTCTTAAGGTACTGGGAAGGGGTCTTCCCAAATCTAGCTATCAAAGCTAGCTTCACAAATTCATAATCCTTCTTATCCACCTCCCCCAACTCTATTACCACATCAGTTGCAAAAGGAGGAAGCATAGAGAACAACCAGGGAAGTAACTCATTCCCTGTGATGTCCTGGAGCCCATGATTATACTTAAACATTTTCAACCAATCCAACACATCCAATCTAGGTTCATACATACTCACTAATTGCTTAGGCATCCAGGGTCTTTTCCGACTGGAACTCCTAGAAGAACCAGAGGAGAGAGAAGCATTTTCTACAGACAACTTTGTCATTTCTAATTCATGGTTAACCTCTATTTCTCTGAGTCTTAACCCAGCTTGCTTCTGCTCAGCCTGGGCATTCATTCTTCTGAACTCTAGCTCTTGGTTTCTTTCAGATTGAGCTAAAAAAACGTTTGTACTCTAATTGAAGCTTCATTTTTTCAAGTTCAAAATACGCAGGGTTACATGTGGGACCTGGTATAGGCCCAGTAGGTACAGGAGGTAAAGCAGACAGAGGCTCAGAGTGGCTAACTTCATTAGGTTCACTTTCCTCTTCTGACTCATTATCAAGACTTTGATTCAGATCAATACCATCACTGTTTTCTACATTTGCTGGGGGGGTAGATTCCTCTGTACCACCCAGACTTTGGTTTTCTAACAATCTTTCTATAAGTTCCATTTTCTTGCCCTTCTCAAAGCGATTCTTATGTATACACAATACTTTTAAGCAATCAGCAGTTTTGGCAGACAATCATTCTAGGGTATAACTCTCCATAGCAGACATACTTAGAATATCAACTTTTTAGTGCTAAGCTCTGTGGTTAGTTGTCCTAAAGTGTTCAACAAGCACTCTAAAGTGTATACTCAATACAAATCCCACCGCTGTACACCAGTGTTAGGCAGGAACCTGTGCAGTTCCCTCTGGGACCACCGCAAAAGATTTAGGACTACATGTGTTTGGCAGTAAACCCATTTGGTAGCAGTCTGTACCACACAGATTCACTTGGTAGCTGTGGCTGAGCAGTCAGACTTCCCTCAAGAAGAGTTAGGCAGTATACAGAGTTTTCACAATAGGTCAAGAGCACACAATAGAACAAGTAAACACTGACCAGGGCTTTGTGTAAAAGAGATATAATTATTTATTTAAAACCACCTCTAGAAAAACACAGGCACTAATAGTACCAATTCAAAAACAAGGTCAATAAAAGATATAGGCCCTCATTACGACCCTGGCGGAATTCCAAAAACGAAGGCGGAAATGTAATACCGCCATCGAATACCGCTCGTTGCGATCATGACCCGTCACCGTAAAGTACGATGCCATTAGCGACACCGTAGTGAACGCCAACGCTAACTGCACCAAGTACGCGCACGCGCGCCATGCAAAACCGTAATTTCCGCCATGGCGCAACGGTACGCGAATTCTGACCCTAGCGGACATTTACACAACGCCATCAAGCATGGCGGAAAGTACCATTCCGCCATGGTGAGAATTACGGCATCGCGAACCAACCGTACATGGCCCAACTGAGTGCCTGTACTCCACTCCCTGCCCACATTGCACAACTCCTCGTAGGCGCAATGCAGTCACACCATGCAACCAGTGAAATGTACAAGTCACCCATGCATGCCAACGAACAAATGCATGCAGGGGCTCCAAGTGCCTTGTGAGTGGCCATCCATATCCGACATGACACCATCGCCGTACTGATGCAGCACAGGCATGTGAAGGTTCAAGTACACCAAAATGAACTGAAATATTCCATGAGACAAAACAACAATAGTCCCCCATCGCTTGCCACCAGTGTAACTCAACATTCAAAGCAGTATCCTGAGGGAGACTGCACCAGCCCTGTACCCTTGCCAGCAGACAAACCAACCATCAGCATAAGCATGTACAACACAAGTTGGCAGAGTGACTGAGCAGCCAGGCTCATCTCAAGAGGGGCCAATGGGAGCTGTAGGGCACAGATGGCACGAATACAGAAGCAATTCCAATGGACCTGACCTCAGTCTCCCTCCAAGAAACGCACGCAAACACAGGCACCTGTGACCAGCCATTTTCTGAGAATCCCATCATTCCACCAATCCACCTGGCTGACCGGCATCTGTTGCACAAAAGCTAATCCCCCGCCCCTGAGCATGACATCATAAAAACAGTCATAATGGCAGCCCCTATCCCTGACCTCACTGGGCGTCGTAGGCAAACGCGGCCAGTACAGTACCACACAACTCTACTCAGAAGCCGGAACCCAATGCAGATCATCTCACAATACATCGCGCCACAAATCGGAATATGCGACATCACTAGCAAAGAATAAGCCTACACGGTCAATATCTGAATATAAATTTAATGCACAACAAAATCACCAAGCCCATACAGCTATTTGCTCATAAACTCCCAAATTATCTCCATCACTGTGGGCTGCATCCGCAATAAATGACCAGCTTCTTCTTGTGTGACGCCCTGTTCCTTCATGGTACACAGGGTCTACATTTACGTTCAAAAAGGCAACATGGAAGCGGCCAGAACCGCAGGGCCGTCCCAAGAAGTAGGCACTAGTCCAGCTGAAAGGTACATATGTTGCTCCTAGCCACTAGCACTGCGTAAGGGCATGTTGCCCATTGGCGATCGTCCCATAAGATCGTAATGGTGCTCCACTGATTAACTCGAAGCTGCAGGTGTCGACTGAAAAAGCCATCTGCAGGAGTGGCGTACAGATGGCAGCGACAAAAGGGGAGGAGATACCTGTCACCCAAATGAAAAAAAATAATAGTATGGGCATCCGAACTCCATATGTATTACTCAGTTCATTCAACACACTAAATCTACAACCATATGCATGCTAGCCCACTCAAAAGGATTAATTTCACCCAAAAATCACTTGCGAATCATAACGATATAAATCGAGGTTAATACACTATTGCTAACGAGTGTTTGTGTGCATGCGTCTGTTAAAACAGAATCCATTAGATGGGATTAGTAACGTGCACAGACACAAGTGTTTGAAGGCGCGTCGAGACAGGGAGGGTTCAACAAGGGCAGATAGATGATGGACCCACTATGGCAGCTTTGCATCACATAGCGCAGTGGAAGGGGATAGATTCCAAAAAGCCATGTACATGACAAACTCTCAATTAAATCATCCGTCCATGCATCCATTCATCATTCCCTCATCCCGGTATGAAAACGCCTGAATATTTATTCACATTACATTAGAAATTTCCATTGAGTCTGTGCGTAATGCAGTCTGCAAAATCCACTGTGCTCCTGCCCGGATTACTAGTGTAGTGAAGTGACATGTATTTGGGGACGTCCTGCCTTATCGTCCAATACGCTATTACGCATCCCATTCAATTCATATCAATCATTGCATTCCGCCATGGGCCCTGTCCCAAGGACATTCAACAATAGAACGTTACATTTCCAGTCAGACCTGTGGGCGTCTCCTCGCCGCTAGTTGAAAACCAAAAGCGCCGTCCTTCGAATTCCTCATTTGCAACATTACGTCGAAAAGGCATCTGTGGACGCTTGAATTCACAAATACATCTATGTAGTGCGGCTGTGTGTGAAAATGGTAACTGCCTTCAATCACTAATGTGACTCCCCGCCCGTCGGTGAACGTCGGTACAGTGCTGCATGAGGGTCCACCGTTGATCGAGTACTACATTCCACTGACCCTTCACAAGTTTGTTAGCGACTGCAAAAATAGCATGTGAAACAATGGGACCATAGCAGAATGAACATATAAACCAATATTTCACTGCCATCGGGATTAAATACATGATTGTAATTGAAAGATGCCATGCGTCAAATTGCAGCGTTGTGTGCGGGACGTGCTCGCCCAAAAGTAATTGCAGCTGGCACAGGTGGAATGAATCACCACAGGTGGAGGCTATACTGCCTGAAAACACATAAATTGCACACCCAAACCCCTCCCACAACCACACCCACACCCAAATGCTACCGACAGGACGAGCGATGTTGGGCATGGGGGACCTGATAGCACTGCAAGTACTCCAACTTCAAGAAGAAGACGAACACCAACGACTACAACAACCGGCCGCACAGAGGAGACGCAGGAGGAGGAGGAGGAGGGCAAGGCAGGGGCAGCAAGGCCCACCAGCACAGCCACTACCGCCACGCAGGCAGCCCGCAATCCCACGCCACCGAGCCAATCCGTTCAACCTCACTGCTGAGCAGATCCACACCCTGTACCGTTTGGACCGGGACACCATAACCGCCATTGTCGACATGACACACGCTGACCTTGTCAGCATGATAGATAGCCCAACCGCCATCCCACCCCTACTGAAGGTGGTATCTGTACTCCACTTCCTGGCCACAGGCACCTACCAGCACACAGTCGGACAGTTGCATGGCATTTCTCAGCCACTATTGTCACGGACACTATTCCAAGTGCTTGATGCCCTCCTGAAGCACGCAGACGACTACATCTCTTTACCACGCTCGGAGCAGGAGCTTACAAACACAAAAGTGGGATTCCATGCACTTGGCAGCATACCGGGTTGCATTGGTGCCATCGACTGCACCCATGTGGAATTGGTTGTCCCACATGCCATGGAGGTCCAGTACCGCAACCGGAAACAATATCATTCTATCAATGTACAAATGGTGTGTGACTCCAACAGGATCTTTACACATTGTTGTGCCCGATTTCCAGGATCAACCCATGACTCTATGGTCTTGAGGAACTCTACAGTACCACGCTACATGGAGCGACACGCAGGGCACAGATCCTGGCTACTCGGTTATTCTCATTTGATGCATGAGAATGTGTGGTGGGTGATGCGTCAATGACGTGGCAGGAAGGGGGGGGATGCGTACGTAGCAATGTCATTACACAAACATCCTTCATTGTCCACATACAGGTGATGCCGGGTATCCACTGAAGAGATGGCTCCTTACACCAATCCGGAACCCACAGAACCAGCATGAGGAGGACTACAACCATGCCCACTCACGTACCCGTGTAGTCATTGAACAGGCATTCGGCCTACTGAAGGCTCGTTTCCGCTGCCTCAGCAGGTCTGGCGGGGCACTCCTGTACCGCCATGAGAAGGTTGCAAAGATGGTCATGGCATGTGTCATGCTACACAACATGTGCGTACGTAGAAATGTGGCCATGCCCCCTGACGCAGAACTGCAAGCACCTGAAGATGGTCATGATGAGGGTGGGGATGTGGCAGCACCTCAAGGAGTCCGCGAGGCACAGGAGGCCCGTGAGATTCGTCAGAATATCATAGATGCATGCTTCTAGCACTCACGCCAGGTGGCTGTTACATGAACACGGGACTTGTGGCACTGTGTGTGTCTGGAACATGCACAATGTGGCCTGTACGCCAAGAAAGGCCTCGTACACAAAGATCAATGTCCACACATCTCATTGGATTAATGTGAATATATGTATAGCAAATGTGAAATGATATTACACACCCAATCGACCCGCCACCCAAAAAAGCCCAACACACCCCCTCCACCCTCCTACCTCCCCCCCGAACACCAGTGTCCAAAGATGCTCATTGTCATTGGGCAGACGCTATTGCAAGCCCCCTCTCCGGGTATCAGGGTCACCCCTGCCTGTGGAGCGCAGGTTCCTCCCAGATCTACGTTGGGGGCTGCCCTGGACGGAACTTGCAACGGATGATGTCTCTGCCTGCTCACGTCCATGCATGTCCCTAAGGGTTTGTGAGAGCTCAGTGAGCACACGGCGCACAGCGGCAAGTTCACCACATACGTCTTTGGACGTCGCATGCAGTTCCCCCCTCAGGCTCTCGGTGCTTCTCTCCATTTGTCCCCTCAGGCTCTCGGTGCTTCCCTCCATTTGTGCCCTTAGTGTCTCTGTACTTTGCTCCATTTCTGCCCTGAGTGTCTCAGTAGATGTTACAATGGCTGCCTCAGAACCCCCACATTCAGCAGCATGCTCCTTGAGGAGCGTGGCCAGTTGCTGCTGTTGCACTATCATCTGCTCGAGGGACTGTTGCCTCTGCTGGGCCATGGCCATTTGCGGTGGTGTCACAGAGGGGCTGATCACCACAAGGCCTTGCCACAGGCCTTGTGGGGGTTGGCCAGTCGTCGTCTTGTGGGTGCCCCTGCGTGGTTTCCTCATGGTGTACGGGATGAAACATACAGGGGGATTGGGACAGGTCATGGATGGTTCCTACATCGGCAGCACCGTTTTCTGTGTCGGAGCATGCTGGCATGAAAGCAGTGTCACCTATGGTGCTGCTGCCACCAGAAGCAGTGCCTTCTGTGGCATCCATTGGGGGGACCTGTGGTGCTGCTGTTGTGGACGTGCTGCCTGCTGGGGTGCCTGTTGATGTCCCCTCCAGTGTGCTGCCACTTGATTTGTGCTGCTGCCGTGTCTTGATCCATGCAGCTGAGGTGGAGGGTCTTTGGCCGTTTGTCTTGGCCCTCTTTGCAGGTGTGCTGGTAGGGGTGTCCTGCAGCTCGTCGTTTGAATCGGACCCTGTGGTGGAGTAAAGGAGGGCGAGCGTTATTTATGGGTCTGTGGTAATTGGAATGGCAATGTATCACATGCATTGGGGTGGTACCTGAGGGTGATTTGGGTCAGGGCCTTGGGGGAGGTCTCATTTTCGTGTGGATTGAGGGTGCAGTTATTTTGCAGCCTGCAGTTAGGGTGTGCATGCTGCACATGTAGAGGGTGTTTTTAGGGTTTTTACTTATTTATGTATTTAATCTGACTTTTAAAGGGCGCTATCATGGCAATGTATGTGGACGTTCTCCTGGACATGTGTTTCTATTGCACTATGGGGACACATGGTACTTCACATGATTGGACATTGTGGATTTAGCATTGTTTTATTTGGGCCACCTAACTGATTCTTCGGATGTCTGCACTCCTTTCTCCATCCCTCCGACTCCCTCTATGCTCTCCATTCCAATGGTGGAGGCACAGATTTCTTCCCAGGGGGTCAACTTGATGGGTGATTCCGATCCTCCCCCGGTAGCTGTGGCAATGTTGCGGTTGGCAGAAAGTATGCTCCGGACGAGTGCCCGCAAGTGGTCCCATCGCTTTCTGCATTGCTGTGGGTTGCGGGGTGCGGTCCCCACCGCACTAACACGCTGTGCCACCAGGGCCCATATGTCCTTCTTGTTCGCAAGTGCCGTCCTGGTCATTTGCGTCGAGAAGACGACGGCAGCGTTCTCCTGGAGGGTCTCTGTGAGCACGGTGAGTTCCTCATGGGAGAAGTGGACCTGCCGCTTGCGATCGCACGCTTTTTTAGCAACTTTTCCCATATTTATTTTTTTATGATGGGGTGGCTAACGGGTTGGGATGTGTCTCTGGGTCGGATTTTTAATGGTTGTGTTGGGATTCTGATTTTATAGGTGTACGGCGTGCTGTTTCCCGTTCCGGCCCCATGTTTTCCCTTCCGTTTCCGTATATTTACGGTGACCGTAATTTGCGCTGACCGCTCATTACGGTGACCGCTAAGATGGATGGCGGACTTGCACCTAGGGCGGCGTACGACGGCGGTATGGGCCGTTTTGGGGTCATTTCCGCCATCGCGGACTTTGCACTTCCGCCATGGCGTGATGCTCGTGCCCGATGGGTCGGAATTAGCCTCACTTTGCTCCATCGTGCAATGGCGGAAACGCTATTTACGCTATGGCGGTCATGTCAGTTACTTTCCGCCAGGGTCGTAATGAGGGCCATAGACTCCCTTAAAAGAATATTAGACAAGTCTTAATGAAAGCCCCACTTATTTTCAGACAGCGGTGAGCGCTTAACGTAGATGGCACTCTGATAATTCGTTTTAAAAAGGGAGAGAAAAGCAGAGAATAAATTGAAACAGATCCCAAAACTTTTTCACGAACACAACAAGAGAGAAAGGCAAAGTAACACCGTGAATTCAGAGTCAGTACGCCCGATCCGCTTTAAGAGGATCAAAACGAAATGTGTCCAAGGTCCCATTGTTGCAGTGCACAAACGTCTTGTAACGGTTCAAAAAGGAGTTGGACCAAAGAAAGGGACCAGTTAGAGGGTCAAGGCAGCCAGCCCAGTCCAGAAGGTTAAGGAGATATTATTACCTTGTTGCAATCTTTAGAAAGGGGGGCCTGGCGGACACGGTACCTTAAAGTGGTGAGAACGCTCTAGCGGGGGCAGTTGTTCCTGGCAGCGGGTGCAAGTTGGTGCTTCGTCCAGCGGAAGAGAGGATCTCGTCGTGGAGGAAGACAGGAGCCCGTTGCACTGCCAGGGAAGAAATCAGCCGCAGAGTTTCTCAGGTACAAGGAGCGGTCCGTTGATTCGTGGTTCAGTGGTGAGTGGCTATCCGGCCTCACTGGGTGCTTGGCATGTGCAGTTCGACCACAAAACAGGCTGGGGTGCGAAGAAAGGAAGGTAAACTGGTTGTTCCCACCAGTCAGGGGAAGAAGCCTCTCCAGCCGGGAGATCTTCTCTGTCATCGGGAAGTGGTGAGTCGGTTCCGCAGGGCTCCACCAATGGTGTCATCGTGGTAGGTCGGCTCAGCTTCTCCCTCGTCGGATTCTCAGGTCCTGTGGCGACTTCTGAAGTTCCAGTCCCCAAAGCCCTGCTTTTATGCAGAAAACCCCCATTCACTCAGCCTGGCTGTCACTCAAATATGCTAAGTGGTGAGCCGGCCGGCTCACCACTTGGGCCAATCACACAAGAGTGCGACTTGAGTTATCAAGGTAACTCAGTCCAGGGTGCCCCCTCCCACACCTCCTGTGGTACCCAGACAGAGTGGCAACACTTTTGGAGGCTTCTGTGGAGAAGCCCGCCAAAAAGTGGAACAAAGGGCTCGACTTGGGTTGGAGTCACAGAAGAGAACACAAACGCCATTTAGAATCGAGTCTTGGCAAAAAATACAAACCGGAGAATTAATATTAATTAAATAAACCGGCGGTATGTTCGAGGCTATGAGAATTAAATAAATAAAGCTGGTAGCCTCGAACAATCGGAAAATCCCATAGGAAAATATTTGCGGTCGAATATAAAAAGTAGTTTCCACTGCCACCAGCCAAAACTCAATCAGGGGGGACGGAGACGTGCCCCCTCGACTAACAGACCCCGGAGCAATCGAATTGCCCCGAATTGCCCCGACCAGTACTTCCACAATATGATGTTCTGTACTGGTTTCTGTTAATAATTTGGGACTAGTAAAGCCAATGGTGACTTTACACACCCTGGGAGACAGTAGTCAGTCCCAGGGTATGGAGTCTATGGTCATTATGACACCCCTGTGTTACTGCACGGAGGGTGCTGTGCAACACACATAGGAAAAACGCATGAGACCCTATGGAGTAAAGGACCCCATAGCCCACAAAACACATTACCAGTCAAAAGAATACCATCAATCATGTCCAAGAGTGGGAGGAAAAGAGTCTCACTCTTGGCAGGAGGAAAAAAACAAACTCCAGAAATCCAGCAAAGCTGCTGTGAGACTTACTAGGTTAGGAAATTCAGCCTAAAGAGAGAATTCTCCCTAACAATGCACAAAAAGGATTGCTGTCTTTCAAGCTTGTGTCTTCCCGTATGTATGTTTCATATGATGTGACTGGACTCTAAGGGAGTTACTGTAAGAACCTACTTGAAGCATATGTCTACAAATAAAATAAAATTTTTAGTTTCTGACTGTTACTGAAGAAAACCATGTGGCCTAGATATGTCAGCAAAAGAAAAAAGAGTGAGCCAGACATGTGATGTCATCAGTGATGTCATCAATGACATTTGTTATGTCATCTTTGATGTCCTGGGTGTTAGTCTTAGCAGTGCACAGTGGTGGCGCGAGTTATGGTTGCTTGGCTTACTATAACTGGTGAATTTCAAGGGTTTTTCGGTTTTACTTGGAACCATAACGTCCCTTTGACAAAGTTTTTTCAATGAATTTCATAGGTTTTTAGTAGCGCAACTTAACCATAAAGTCCCTTTAACAAAGTTTATTCACTGAGTTTCATAGGTTTTTAGTAGCGCAACTTAACCATAAAGTCCCTTTAACAAAGTTTATTCACTGAGTTTCATAGGTTTTTAGTAGCGCAACTTAACCATAACGTCCCTTTAACAAAGTTTTTTCATGTAATTTCATAGGTTTTTATTAGTGCAACTTAACCATAACGTCCCTGTAACACATTTTTGTTTTACTGAATTTTGTATGTTTTTATTAGTGCAACGTCACCATAACATCCTTTTCAATAGATGAAGACCACTAGCATCTTAGGTCCTCAAAGTGGGAACCCCGGGTGGTAAAAAAAAAAGATTTTCCTTCCTATACCGGGACGCCTGCAGCATCCCGGTGTAGAAAGGAAAATCTTTTACCAAGATGGCCACCATGGAAAGGGAAGGCGGGGTGTATAAAGCGAACACAATAGGGCATGAGCGGGGGGTGGGGAGGAACAGGGGAGACACATGGGCATGAGTGGGGGGTGAGAGGGAACAGGGCACAAACGGGGCATGAGCAGGGGGTGGGGGGAAAAGGAAGGAAACACGGGGCATGTGCAAGGGTGGGAGGAACACGAGAGAGACACAGGGCATGATGAGCGGGTGGGGGGGAACAGGGGAGACACAGGGCATGAGCGGGGGGGTGGGGAAGAACACGAGGGAGACACGGGATATGAGCGGGGAGTGGGGAGGAACACGAGGGAGACACGGGGCATGAGCGGGGGTGGGGAGGAACATGAGGGAGACATAGGGCATGAGCGGGGGGTGGGGGGAACAGGGGAGACACGGGCCATGAGCGGGGGGTGTGGGAAACAGGGCACACACGGGGCATGAGCGGAGGGTGGGGGGAACAGGACACACATAGGGCATGAGCAGGGGGTGGGGGGAACAGGGCACACACGGGGCATGAGCAAGTGGGTGAGGGAATAGGGCACACACGGGGTATGAGCGGGGGTGGGGGGAAAGGAGAGAGGCAAGGGGCATGTGCGGGGGGTGGGGGGAACACGAGGGAGACACGGGGCATGAGCGGGGGGTGGGGGATAACACGAGGGAAACACGGGGCATGAGCCGGGGGTGGGGGAACACGAGGGAGACATGGGGCATGAGCGGGGTGTGGGGCCAACAGGAGACACATGGGGCATGAGCGGGGGGTGAGGGGGTACACAATGGAGACACAGGGCATGAGTGGTGGGTGGGGGGAACACGAGGGAGACACGGGGCATGAGCGGGGGTGGGGGGAACAGGGCACATGGGGCATGAGCGGGGGTGGGGGAACAGGGCGCACACGGGGCATGAGTGGGGTTTGGGGAACAGGGCACACACGGGGCATGAGCGGGGGTGGGGGAACAGGGTGCACACATGGGGCATGAGCGGGTGTGGGGGAACAGTGCGCACACACGGGGCATGAGCGGCAGGTGGGGGGAAAGGAGAGAGACACGGGGCATGAGTGGGTGGTGGGGGGAACACGAGGGGGACACGGGGCATGAGTGGGAGGGGGGTAAAACGAGGGAAACACGAGGCATGAACGGGGGAAGGGGAACACAAGGGAGACACGGGACATGAGCAGGGGGTGGGGGCAACAGGAGACACGGGGCATGAGCAGGGTGTGGGGGGAACACGAGGGAGACACGGGGCATGAGCGGGGGTGGGGGGTAGCACGAGGGAGACATGGGGCATGAGCAGGCGGTGGGGGGGTAACACGGGGCATGAGCGGGGGTGCAGGGAACACAAAGGAAACACGGGGCATGAGCGGGGGTGGGGGTACATGAGGGAAACACGGGGCATGAGAGGGGGTGGGGGAACAGGGCGCACAAACGTGGCATGAGCGGCGGGTGGGGGGAAAGGAGAGAGACACGGGGCATGAGTGGGTGGTGGGGGGAACACGAGGGGGACAAGAGGCATGAGCGGGAGGGGGGTAACACGAGGGAAACACAAGGCATGAAAGGGGGTGAGGGGAACATGAGGGAGACATGGGGCATGAGCAGGGGGTGGGGGCAACAGGAGACAAGGGGCATGAGCAGGGTTTGGGGGGAACCCGAGGGAGACACGGGGCATGAGCGGGGGTGGGGGGTAACACGAGGGAGACATGGGGCATGAGCGGGTGGTGGGGGGTAACACGGGGCATGAGCGGGGGGGTGCGGGGAACACAAGAGAAACACGGGGCATGAGCGGGGGGTGGGGTTACAGGAGGGAAACACGGGGCATGAGCAGGGGGGTGGAGGGTGAGGTACAGGAGGGAGACACGGGACATGACCAGAGGGTGGGGGGGCAACAGGAGACACAGGGCATGAGCAGGGGGTGGGGGTACACGAGGGAAACACGGGACAGAGGGGGATGTGTGGGGGAACAGGGGAGACAAGGGGCATGAGCGGGTGGTGGGGGGACAGGGGAAACACAGGGCATGAGCGGGGGTGGGGGGAACATGAGCGGGGGTGGGGGGAACAGGAGAGACACGAGGCATGAGCGGGGGGTTAGGGGGAACAGGGGAGACAAGGGGCATGAGCGGGGGGTGGGGGGACAGGGGAGACACAGGGTATGAGCGCGGGTGGGGGGAATAGGAGAGAGACACAGGGCATGAGCGGGGTGTGGGGGGAACACGAGGGAGACACGGGGCATGAGCGGGGGTGGGGGGTAGCACGAGGGAGACATGGGGCATGAGCAGTGGGTAGGGGGGAACAGGGGAGACGCGGGGCATGAGTGGGGGGTGGGGGGAACAGGGCACACACGGGGCATGAGCATGGGTGGGGGAAAGGAGAGAGACAAGGGGCATGAGCGGGGGGTGGGGGGAACTCAAGGGAGCCACGGGGCATGAGCGGGGGGGTGGGGGGTAACACGAGGGAAACACGGGGCATGAGCGGGGGGTGGGGGCAACAGGAGACACACGGGGCATGAGCAGGGGATGAGGGGGTACACGATGGAGATACAGGGCATGAGTGGGGGGTGGGGGGAACACAAGGGAGACACGGGGCATGAACGGGGGATGGGGCAGCAGGAGGCACACGGGGCATGAGCGGGGGGTGGGGGGGTACACGAGATAGACATGGGGCATGAGCGGGGGTGGGGGGAACACGAGGGAGACACGGGGAATGAGCGGGAGTGGGAGGAACAGGGCACTTGGGGCATGAGCGGGGGTGGGGGAACATGGTGCACACGGGCATGAGCGGGGGTGGGGGAACAGGGGGCACACACGGGGCATGAGAGGGGGTGGGGGAACAGGGCGCACAAACGTGGCATGAGCGGCGGGTGGGGGGAAAGGAGAGAGACACGGGGCATGAGTGGGTGGTGGGGGGAACACGAGGGGGACAAGAGGCATGAGCGGGAGGGGGGTAACACGAGGGAAACACAAGGCATGAAAGGGGGTGAGGGGAACACGAGGGAGACATGGGGCATGAGCAGGGGGTGGGGGCAACAGGAGACAAGGGGCATGAGCAGGGTGTGGGGGGAACACGAGGGAGACACGGGGCATGAGCGGGGGTGGGGGGTAACACGAGGGAGACATGGGGCATGAGCGGGTGGTGGGGGGTAACACGGGGCATGAGCGGGGGGGTGCGGGGAACACAAGAGAAACACGGGGCATGAGCGGGGGATGGGGTTACAGGAGGGAAACACGGGGCATGAGCAGGGGGGTGGAGGGTGAGGTACAGGAGGGAGACACGGGACATGACCAGAGGGTGGGGGGGCAACAGGAGACACAGGGCATGAGCAGGGGGTGGGGGTACACGAGGGAAACACGGGACAGAGGGGGATGTGTGGGGGAACAGGGGAGACAAGGGGCATGAGCGGGTGGTGGGGGGACAGGGGAAACACAGGGCATGAGCGGGGGTGGGGGGAACATGAGCGGGGGTGGGGGGAACAGGAGAGACACGAGGCATGAGCGGGGGGTTAGGGGGAACAGGGGAGACAAGGGGCATGAGCGGGGGGTGGGGGGACAGGGGAGACACAGGGTATGAGCGCGGGTGGGGGGAATAGGAGAGAGACACAGGGCATGACCGGGGGTGGGGGGAACAGGGGAGACATGGGGCATGAGCAGGGGGGTGGGGGGGAAGGGGAGAGAGACACGTGGCATGAGCTGGGGGTGGAGGGAAGGGGAGAGACATGGGGCATGAGCGGGGGGTGGGGGGAAGGGGAGAGACACATGGGGCATGAGCGGGGTTGGGGGGAAGGGGAGAGACACACGGGGCATGAGCGGGGGGTGGGGGGGAAAAGGTGAGAGACACCTGGCATGAGTGGGGGGTGGGGGGAAGGGGAGAGACATGGGGCATGAGTGGGGGGGAAGGGGAGAGTGACACGGGACATGGGCGGGGGTGGGGAGGAAGGGGAGAGACACACGGGGCATGAGCAGGGGGTGGGGGGTAAGGGGAGAGACACACGGGGCGTGGGCGGGGGGTCGGGGGGAGTGGAGAGACACACGGGGCATGAGCGGGGGTTGGGGGGAAAGGAGGGAGACACGGGGCATGAGCGGGGAGTGGGGGGAAGGGGAGAGACACACAGGGCATGAGCAGGGGGTGGGGGGAAGGGGAGAGACACATGGGGCATGAGCGAGGGGTGGGGGGAAGGGGAGAGAGACATGGGGCATGAGCGGGGGGTGGGGCGGAAGGGGAGAGACACACGGGGCATGAGCGGGGGGTGGGAGGAAGGGGAGAGAGACATGGGGCAGGGGATGGGGGAACAGTAGGGAGACACCGGGCATGAGCGGGGGTAGGGCGGAAGGGGAGAGACACACGGGGCATGAGCGGGGGTGGAGGGGAAGGGGAGAGACACACGGGGCATGAGTGAGGGTGGGGGTAACATGAGGGAGAAACGGGGCATGAGCTGGGGGTGGGGGGTAACACAAGGGAGACACGGGGCATGAGCGGGGGGTGGGGTGTAACAGGGTAGACAGGTCATGAGCAGGGGGTGGGGGAACAGGGCGCACGGGGCATGAGCGGGGGGTGGGAGGAAGGGGAGAGAGACATGGGGCATGAGCAGGGGATGAGGGAACAGTAGGGAGACACCGGGCATGAGCAGGGGTGGAGGGGAAGGGGAGAGACACACGGGGCATGAGAGGGGGAGGAGGGGAAGGGGAGAGACACACGGGGCATGAGTGGGGGTGGGGGTAACATGAGGGAGAAACGGGGCATGAGCGGGGAATCGGGGGTACCACAAGGGAGACACGGGGCATGAGCAGGGGGTGGGGGGTAACACAAGGGAGAAACGGGGCATGAGCTGGGGGTGGGGGTTAACACAAGGGAGACACGGGGCATGAGCGTGGGGTGGGGTGTAACAGGGTAGACAGGTCATGAGCGGGGGGTGGGGGGAACAGGGCACACGGGGCATGAGCAGGGGGTGGGGGGAACAGGGGAGACACACAGGGCTTGAGCGGGGGTGGGGGGAAGGGGAGAGAAACACAGGGCATGCACGGAGGGTGGGGGGAAGGAGTAAGACATGGGGCATGAGCGGGGGCGGGGGGAAGGGGAGAGACACACGGGGCGTAAGCAGGGGGTTTGGGGAAAGGGAGGGACACACGGGGCATGAGCAAGTGGAGAGAGACACAGGGCATGAGCAGTGGGTGGGGGGAAGGGGAGAGACAAGGGGCATGAGCGGGTGTTGGGCGGAAGGGGAGAGAGACACGGGGCATGGGAGCGGGGTGGGGGGAGGGGAGAGACACACAGGGCATGAGCTGGGGGTGGGGGGACGGGGAGAGACACACGGGGCGTGGGGGGAGGTGAGAGACACATGGGGCATGAGCGGGGGGTGGGAGGGAAGGGGAGAGAGACACGGGGCATGAGCGGGGGGGTGGGGGAAGGGGGAGAGACACACAGGGCATGAGCGGGGGGTGTGGGAAGGGAGAGACACACGGGGCATGAGTGGGGGAAGGGGAGAGAGACACAGGGCATGAGAAGGGGGGTGGGGGAACAGTAGGGAGACACGGGGCATGAGCGGGGGGTGGGGGGAAAGGGGAGAGACATACGGGACATGAGCGGGGGAGGAGGGGAAGGGGAGAGACGCACGGGCATGTGTGGCGGGTGGTGAGGGAAGGTGAGAGACAAACGGGCATGTGCGGGGGGTGGGGGAAGGGGAGAGACACACGCGCATGAGCGGTGGGTGGGGGGTAAGAGGAGAGACACACAGGGCATGAGCAGGGGGTGAGGGGGAAGGGGAGAGAGACACAGGGGCTTGAGCGGGGGGTGGGGGAACAGTAGGGAGACACGGGGCATGAGCGAGGGGTGGGGGGAAGGGGAGAGACACACGGGGCATGAGCGGGGGTGGAGGGGAAGGGGAGAGACACAAAGGGCATGTGTGGGGGGTGGGGGGAAGGGGAGAGACACACGGGGCATGAACGGGGTGGGGGGAAGGGGAGACACAGGGATTGAGTGGGGAGTGGGGGGAAGGGGAGAGACACACGGGGCATAAGCAGGGGGTTTGGGGGAAGGGGAGAGACACGGGGCATGAGCGGGGGGTGAGGGGGAAGGGGAGAGAGACACAGGGGCATGAGCGGGGGTGGAGGGGAAGGGGAGAGACACACGGGGCATGTGTGGGGGGTGGGAGGGAATGGGAGAGACACAAGAGACACACAGGGCATGTGCGGGGGGTGGGGGAAGGGGAGAGACAAACAGGGCATGAGCGGGGGGTGGGGGGAAGGGGAGAGACACACGGGGCATGAGCGGGGGTGGGGGGAAGGGGAGACACGGGGCATGAGCGGGGGGTGGGGGAAGGAGAGAGAAACAAGGGGGAAGGGCGGGGGGTGGGGGGAAGGGGAGAGACACACAGGGCATGAGCGGGGGGTGAGGGGGAAGGGGAGAGAGACACGGGGCATGAGCGGGGGGTGGGGGGAAGGGGAGACACGGGGCATGAGCGGGGGGTGGGGGGAAGGGGAGAGAGACACGGGCATGAGCGGGGTGGGGGGAAGGGGAGAGACACATGGGGCTTGAGCGGGGGTGGAGGGGAAGGGGAGAGACACACGGGGCATGTGTGGGGGGTGGGAGGGAATGGGAGAGACACAAGAGACACACAGGGCATGTGCGGGGGGTGGGGGAAGGGGAGAGACACACAGGGCATGAGCGGGGGGTGGGGGGAAGGGGAGAGAGACAAAGGGCATGAGCGGGGGTGGGGGGAAGGGGAGAGACACACGGGGCATGAGCGGGGGTGGAGGGGAAGGGGAGAGACACAAAGGGCATGTGTGGGGGGTGGGGGGAAGGGGAGAGACACACGGGGCATGAACGGGGGGTGGGGGGAAGGGGAGACACAGGGATTGAGTGGGGAGTGGGCGGAAGGGGAGAGACACACGGGGCATAAGCAGGGGGTTTGGGGGAAGGGGAGAGACACGGGGCATGAGCGGGGGTGAGGGGGAAGGGGAGAGAGACACAGGGGCATGAGCGGGGGTGGAGGGGAAGGGGAGAGACACACGGGGCATGTGTGGGGGGTGGGAGGGAATGGGAGAGACACAAGAGACACACAGGGCATGTGCGGGGGGTGGGGGAAGGGGAGAGACAAACAGGGCATGAGCGGGGGGTGGGGGGAAGGGGAGAGACACACGGGGCATGAGCGGGGGTGGGGGGAAGGGGAGACACGGGGCATGAGCGGGGGTGGGGGAAGGAGAGAGAAACAAGGGGGAAGGGCGGGGGGTGGGGGGAAGGGGAGAGACACACAGGGCATGAGCGGGGGGTGAGGGGGAAGGGGAGAGAGACACGGGGCATGAGTGGGGGGTGGGGGGAAGGGGAGACACGGGGCATGAGCGGGGGGTGGGGGGGGGAAAGAAGAGGAAGACACGGGGCATGAGCGTGGGGTGGGGGGCAGAAGGGAGACACAGGGCATGAGCGGAGGATGGGGGGAGAAGGGAGACATGGGGCATGAGCAGGGGGTGAGGGGGAAGGGGAGAGAGACACAGGGGCTTGAGCGGGGGGTGGGGGGAACAGTAGGGAGACACGGGGCATGAGCGAGGGGGTGGGGGGAAGGGGAGAGACACACGGGGCATGAGCGGGGGTGGAGGGAAGGGGAGAGACACAAAGGGCATGTGTGGGGGGTGGGGGGAAGGGGAGAGACACACGGGGCATGAACGGGGGGTGGGGGGAAGGGGAGACACAGGGATTGAGTGGGAGTGGGGGGAAGGGGAGAGACACACGGGGCATAAGCAGGGGGTTTGGGGGAAGGGGAGAGACACGGGGCATGAACGGGGGGTGAGGGGGAAGGGGAGAGAGACACAGGGGCATGAGCGGGGGTGGAGGGGAAGGGGAGAGACACACGGGGCATGTGTGGGGGGTGGGAGGGAATGGGAGAGACACAAGAGACACACAGGGCATGTGCGGGGGGTGGGGGAAGGGGAGAGACAAACAGGGCATGAGCGGGGGGTGGGGGGAAGGGGAGAGACACACGGGGCATGAGCGGGGGTGGGGGGAAGGGGGAGACACGGGGCATGAGCGGGGGTGGGGGAAGGAGAGAGAAACAAGGGGGAAGGGCAGGGGGTGGGGGGAAGGGGAGAGACACACAGGGCATGAGCGGGGAGTGAGGGGGAAGGGGAGAGAGACATGGGGCATGAGCGGGGGGTGGGGGGAAGGGGAGACACGGGGCATGAGCGGGGGGTGGGGGGGAAGGGGAGAGAGACACGGGCATGAGCGGGGTGGGGGAAGGGGAGAGACACATGGGGCTTGAGCGGGGGTGGAGGGGAAGGGGAGAGACACACGGGGCATGTGTGGGGGGTGGGAGGGAATGGGAGAGACACACGAGACACACAGGGCATGTGCGGGGGTGGGGGAAGGGGAGAGACACACAGGGCATGAGCGGGGGTGGGGGAAGGGAGAGAGACAAAGGGCATGAGCGGGGGTGGGGGGAAGGGGAGACACGGGGCATGAGCGGGGGGTGGGGGAAGGAGAGAGAAACACGGGGCATGAGCGGGGGGTGGGGGGAAGGGGAGAGACACACGGGGCATGAGCGGGGGGTGAGGGGAAGGGGAGAGAGACACGGGCATGAGCGGGGGGTGGGGGGAAGGGGAGACACGGGGCATGAGCGGGGTGGGGGAAGGGGAGAGAGACACGGGCATGAGCGTGGTGGGGGGAAGGGTAGAGACACATGGGGCATGTGTGGCGGGCATGTGTTAATGGGAGAGACACACAGGACATGTGCGGGGGGTGGGGGAAGGGGAGAGACACACAGGGCGTGAGCGGGGGGTGGGGGGGAAGGGGAGAGAGCCACGGGGCATTTGCGGGGGTGGGGGGAAGGGGAGAGAGACACGGGGCATGAGCGGGTCGGGGAAGTGGAGAGAGACACCGGGCATGAGCGGGGGTGGGGGAACAGTAGGGAGACAGGGGGCATGAGCGGGGGGTGGGGGGAAGGGGAGAGATACACGGGGCATGAAGGGGGGCTGGGGTGGGGGGAAGTTGAGAGACACACGGGGCATGAGCCGGGGTGGGGGGGAAGTTAAGAGACACACAGGGCATGAGCGGGGGTGGGGGAAGGGAGAGACACACGGGGCATGAGCGGGGGGTGGGGGAGAAGGGGAGAGACAAGGGGCATGAGCAGGGGGTGGCGGTGAAGGGGAGAGACACGGGGCATGAACGGGGGTGGGGGGGTAACAGGGGAGACAGGGCATTGGTGGGGGGTAACACAAGTGAGACACGGGGCATGAGCGGGGGTGGGGAGGTAACATGAGGGAGACACGGGGCATGAGTGGGGGGTGGGGGGGTAACACAATGGAGACACGGGGCATGAGCGGGGGATGGGGGTAACACAAGGGAGACACAGGGCGTGAGCTGGGGATGGGGAGTAACACAAGGGAGACATGGGGCATGAGCAGGGGGGTGGGAGGGAAGTGGAGAGAGACACGGGGCATGAGCAGGGGGCGGGGGGAACAGTAGGGAGACACGGGGAATGAACGGGGGTGGGGGGGAAGGGGAGAGACACACGGGGCATGAGCGGGGGATGGGGGAAGGTGAGAGACACACAGGGCATGAGCAGGGGGTGGGGAAAGGGAAGAGACACACGGGGCATGAGCGGGGGTGGGGAGAAAGGAGGAAGACACGGGGCATGAGCGGGGGAAGGGGGGAAGGGGAGAGACACACAGGGCATGAGCGGGGGGTGGGGGGAACAGTAGGGAGACAATGGGCATGAGCGGGGATGGGGGAAGGGGAGAGAGACATGGGGCATGAGCAGGGGGTGAGGGGAATGGGAGAGAGACACGGGGCATGAGCGGGGGGTGGGGGGAAGGGGAGAGACACACAGGGCATGAGCGGGGGGTGGTGGGGATGGAGAGCGACACACGATGCATGAGTGGGGGGTGGAGGGAAGGGGAGAGAGACACGGGGCATGAGCGGGGGTGGGGGGGAAGGGGAGAGACACACGGGGAATGAGCGGGAGGTGGGGGGAAGGGAGAGATACACAGGGCATGAGCGGGGGTGGGGGGAAGGGGAGAGAGACACGGGGCATGAGTCATGAGTGGGGGTAGGGGGGAAGGGGAGAGACATGGGGCATGAGCGGGGGTGGGGGGAAGGAGAGAGAGACACGGGGCATGAGCGGGGGTGGCGGGAAGAGTAGAGAGACACGGGGCATGAGCGGGGGTGGGGGAAGGGGAGAGAGACACAGTGCATGCGCGGGGGTGAGGGGAAGGGGAGAGAGACACGGGGCATAAGCAGGGGGTGGGGGCGAAGGGGAGAGACACACAGGGCATGAGCGGGGGTGGGGGGGAGGGGAGAGACACACGGGGCATGAGTGGGGGTTGGGCGGAGGGGAGAGACACACGGGAATGAGCAGGGGGAAAGGAGGGAGACAAGGGGCATGAGCGGGGGTGGGGGGTAACACAAGGTAGACACGGGGCATGAGTTGAGGGTGGGGGGTAACAGGGGAGACAGGGCATGGGTGGAGTGGTAACACAAGGGAGACACGGGGCATGAGCGGGGGGTGAGGGGTAACACGAGGGAGACACTGGGCATGAGCAGGGGGTGGGGGGGTAACACAAGGGGAGACACGGGCCATGAGCGGAGGTGGGGGTAACACAAGGGAGACACGGGGCATGAGCTGGGGGTGTTGTTGTCTCTTTGTGTTTTGTCTGTAATAATTATGTATTAAGTGGGTTTTATTATCTATTTATTACATGTTTCACAGTACGTAAAACTCTAATAAGAAAGCAGTTATCATTTCAGTATTAAACATGGCAAGAATATGAATATGGCACCTTCACCATGTATGCTGCACACACTGCCTATGTTTCTGCATGAGTAGCTTAGTATACTGGATAGAACCTCATAATAGAATGCTATTTATATCAATGCATTGCTTAATGCACTAATTAGCTCATGATATTTATCCCAATGATCCTTGACATTTTTTGGTCAGCATTATAAGAATCCCTTGTACAGAGTTTTTATGAAAAGTAAATGCACATGTGATGTCATCAGTGATGTCATCAGTGACATTGTGATGTCATCTTTGATGTCCTGGGTGTTAGTGTTAGCAGTGCACGGTGGCGCGAGTTATGGTTGCTTATGTTACCATAACTGCCGAATTTCAGGGGTTTTTCGGTTTTACTTTGAACCATAACGTCCCTTTAACAAAGTTTTTTCACTGAATTTCATAGGTTTTTAGTAGCGCAACTTAACCATAACGTCCCTTTAACAAAGTTTTTTTACTGAATATCTGAATATATATATATATATATATATATATATATATATATATATATATATATATATTACACAGCCATGGTAGTGGCCATGTAGTTATGGTTACTATGAAGTTACAAGTCACTATGGGTGTGATATGCTGCGGTGGTTGTACTTATAATATACTTATTGTTTGGTTTGGTAAGTGGAGTACATATATTCCTTGTCAATTTCTGTGATAAAAGAAAAGATCATGTTAGTATTGGCAGTTTGTAACGACTTATAACATTGAATAATAGACATTTTTTATTTATTTTGACCCTCATATTTAGTAGATTACAAACCGTTGTACTGTGCAATTTGCTCAGTTTCTGTGTTTGTTGCTAAAATCAGTGGGTCTGTGGGAAAAAAAATCCATGTCGGATAAAAAAAATGTTTTTGTTATGCTACAGTCTGTTTGTTTACAGTGTTCACTATTTATTTCTGGCTAATCTATCTGTTGGCTTGTTGAATATTTTCGGGGCAGTTAGATACCTGTTAGCATATTCTAACTGTCTATTTTATGTTATAATGTAGTGGTATTGATTTATCTGTTTGGTTATTGCAAAATCTTGGGGCAGTTAGATACCAGTTGGCATATTCTAACTGTCAATTCTTGTTATAATGTAGTGGTATTGATGTATCTGTTTGGTTATTGCAAAATCTTGGGGCAGTTAGATACCAGTTGGCGTATTCTAACTGTTTATTGTTTTATATAATTTAGTGGTATTCATTTATCTGTTTAGTTGTAGAATCTTGGGGCAGTTAGATACTTGTTGGCATATTCTAATATATAGTTATAGTTTTGTTAATGTTTAAGTACAGATTAGTTATTAAGATTTGCTGGTAATCTCTGCTTTAGAGTAATGGTACTATCATTACATTCGATCCATCCACATTTCTTTTTATATGCAGTGTAGTGACCTGCATTGGTGTTGGCTCCTGTGGGGTAGATTATACCTATTGTTGTGAAGGTTTTCTTACCAAGTGATACTTGACCATGTGTGAATCCAGTCAGCTTGCAGTTGTTTTCGGTACCATCTGCATTGTAACTTAGAAGCATTAGTATTACATATTTACTATGTGTTTGTATTAGTAAGGTGGAGCGATTATCCGAATTGCAGGTAGTACAAAATCTACCGTGGTTTGCATTTTGTACAAGTTGCTGAAATGGAACGGATTCACAATTAGGTATGGATACATACACAAAGCGCTCATAAGGGATTTGTTCCTGTGTCACATGTTTGCAGAGAGTGCATGTATGTTTCCACATGTATGAAATCTGGAAGATTTATTTTATAGGTCTGTTTTTGTTTTCCAGTACTTGGAGTAAGTACATTAGAAATTCTTGTAGCTCTTCCTGTGAGTTTATAGTGAATTACACCATTCCAGCACAGTAGTCCAATTCTTGTCTTATTCCATGAACACTATACTTGTTGTCAGGATTGTTTGTTGCATTTCTATGAAGTACTAACATTTGCAAACACAATTGGTCTGTACTGTGTAAGTAAATGTTGTCAACAATTGGTGACAGTTGAAATAGAATATTCATTGCTACATTTGCGTAGCAACTTACACCAGTTATATTTGAAAATTTAAATGGACCAGATAGGTCTGTGTCCAAGTCATTTTTTTCTGAATGTTTGTTGTTTCTTTGAAGAAGTACCCGAGTTATTTTGAGGAATACGTACTTCTTTGGTTGTGGTAATTGATGAAGTATTAGCTTCTTTTACTCTCTTTGGAGGATTTGCAGTGACATCCTATTGCATTTCTGTTTGAATTAGTTTTCTTTTACAAAGTTTTACTTTTTGTGGAACACAATATGTTTTTAGATGGGGGTGTATAGTGAACGTAATCTATTGTATTCTAAAATGCAATGAATATCAGTGTTTACTTTACTTGCACCAAAGTTGATTAGAAATAGACCGTCAAGTGTATTTAAGCGTGATAGTGCTACGTAGCTCATGGCTTCTTTAAAGACTGTGTTACTAATATCTATCAATGCTTTGTCTAGGGTAAGACCTTGTGATTTATGAATGGTGACTGCGTATACAAGAGTTAGAGAAAATTGTTCTCTGCGTACACACATATCTTTTAAGAGAAGGAATAGAGCTGTTGAGCGTCCTATCCTTTTCACTTCTGAAAGTTTGTCAAACAGAATATTGACAAACTGGATGTTGTCACGTGGGTATGTTTGAAAGCAAACAACTGTACCCAGTGCTCCACTAACTAGTCCATGATCCACGTCAAGGTTACGTTTAAGCATTACTCTACAATTTAAGGATAATTTTAATATTTTTTCCAACCCAGCTGTGTTGGAGATTGAATTTTCTAAATTATTTAGTCTTGTTGTGGCTTGCTCACACATGGGTAGTGTCATACCATGTACGTCTAGTTTGTCTGTGGCGCTAATTTCCATTATTGGTTGCATTTCTTTATTTAACATTGTTTCATTGACTTTGAAACAGATTTCAAAAGTTGGCATTAAGGCCAATCAATTGACATTTTTGTGCGCTAATTGTTCCATAACATCAGTAGCACATGCATTATTGCCATAAAGTGCATGAATGTGCCGGGTTTTCAACATTGCTTGTGCTTCTTGAGATAGTATACCAACTCTAATACTTTTTAAGATGTTGGCATAAGTGAGATCTGCAGATTGCTGCATGTTTTCTGTTAATTCTCTGTATTGGAAATGTTGCCAAAGGTTGAAATTTCCTTTGCTGCCAACAGTTTTATGGCAGAGTTTGTGCCCTAAGGTTTTAAAAATAGATTCACCTTTCACTGGGGTCAATTGAAGACGATCTCCGAAAACAATTATGTGTTTTCCTCCAAAGAGCTTTCGTAGTTTGTTTTGAGTACTTCTTTTCTTTTAATCTGAGGTGAATCAAAGCCAAAATTAGTTTGGAGACCATGCTCACTTCATCTATTAGTAGCATTTTCATTTGTTTTAACACTCTGCGTAGTTCCATTGCAGCTTCTGTAGAAGGTTTGAAATAGTCTAATTTGTTTTGGTGTTCTACTGGCTGGAGTAGTAATCGGTGTAAAGTGACACCACCTATGTTGTAGGCACCTAAACCTGTGGGGGCAGTGACAACAGCTGACAGTTTGTTGTTTGTCAATTGGTGAAGGAACTTGCTGATGATTTTGATTAAGAATGTTTTGCCTGAACCAGCTTCACCACTGACGTACATTAGTATAGGTTTGTAATTTTGGCAGGTGCATTCTTTGTTTTCATGTTGTACACCATGTGCAATTTCTTTTTTACTTCTTGAAAAATGCTACGCTGCTCATTGTTTAGTTTTGATTGTTGTATAGTTAAGTCTTCTTTATCTTCATACTGACAATGGTGTTTTCTACTTCTGTCATAGCTAATTCTGCCTCATTTGCTATTAGTGGCTGTCCCAGTGGTTCTTGGCTTCCTGTTACAGAAGGTAGAGGACTGTCAGGAGTGTCCTTATCTAGTTGGGCCTGGAGTTCTAATTCGTGTGGTTGTTCATTGTGCAACATTGTTTTGTAGTGTGTAAAGTTTACATTGGTTACAGTGCTTTCATTTGCTTTCAAAGCATCTTCATAGGAGTCATAGTTATCTAGTATTTCTTCTTCTTTTCTCCATGCTTTAAAGAGTTGTAGCAGGGACATGTAATATAGTTCTTTATGTTGAGGAGTCTTTAATGACAATTTGATATGATTAATTAAACTTGGTTTGTTGAGTTTTACTAAGTTGCCTTCACAATTTGTCAGTCTGTATCTACCTTTTTTTTCCGTCGGGTTTTATATTATTTTTGTATGTTAAGTTTTGGGTTATGTGGTATAGACACATGGTTTCCAAAGCGGTACTTCTGTTTGGGTAGTATGTGTCCAGCAAATTGTTTTTCAAAATGTCTTGGCTTTTGGGATCATTTTTGGCTATTGTTTCTATGTCCTCGTATGATTTGAGAACTCTTTTTTCTAGATTTAGCAGGACCAGGACTTAGCCATACTATATTTTCAAATTTTCCATACAAAGCAGTACCGGTTAAACGATCTGCTGCTTCATAGGATCCACATTCTCTATGGTAGAGCATTTTTTATGCCGAAGCTGTACAATTTCTGAGACAGTGTTATGTCTGATGACAGGTCATTCCAGAGGTCTTGAAGCTCTGTTTTTTATGCTTTGGTTAGTATGCTGAAACAGATCGTGCAACTGCAGTGGAATTGTCTGAAATGTACTGCACATCTATTTTTGCATTCCATAAGATGGCAATGATTGCATTGTAATCATTGATATATGTTGCTTCTTCTGTTCTTTTTATGTAATATGTATTTTTAGGTGATTTACCTTTAACACTATGGGCTTCATTAGGACCCAGGCGGTAAGGGGTTTACGGCGGCGTAAACAGCGCCGACCCTTACCGCCTGATTCCGAGGTCCCTTAGCGCCATGGCGGATTTAACACTTGCTTTTAGCAGGTGTTAAAATCCATGGCGCTAAGGGACCATGTTGTTAATTACGCCACCGTAATTTACGGTGGCGTAATTAACGCCTTACCCACTCCCATTATGCCCTATGGGGCAAAAATGGGAATGGGGAAGGGTAAATGGGGATTGGGGACCTACCGCCCTGTCAACCTCGGAAAGGGGCGGTAAGTCCGCCAACCACCATGGCGTAAACATAGTTTACGCCATGGTGGTAAAGGTACGACCCAGGCGGTAACTTACCGCCTGGGTCGTAATGAGGCCCAATGTCTAACTGAAGACATGAAGTTGTTCACTTGACCTGTTTTTGTAACCAGTTTAGGGAAACCAAAGCGGCATTTGGTTTAGTATTTCCCTTTGTTTTTGTATTTGTGATGACAATATTTGCCACATTTGTGTCTTTGAAATTGTAATTTTTTTTCATGAAGATCACTATTTATTGCTTCCGATGGAATTTCACAAGTGACATATTTTTCGATTAACCTGTAACACAGTGGCATCATTGTCTTGACCAAATTTAGGAGCATCTTTAATCCATAAAAGCATTTGGATATGTGGTGCTCCTCTGGCTTAGTATTCTTTTCTGAAAAAGAAGTGTTGCACTTCTCCGAGGGGAGGTACAGTTTTATTACAAATAAAGTGTAGCATAGCAATGAAGCGATGATGAAAATATCTTGAAACATTAACAGGATCAAGAGAACAATGTTCTCCAGGTGTTAGTATATCTATGTTTGTTTTGTTTTTGTTTGATATGCGTAGGAAATCATGTAAATCTTCCCATGCATATTCTGCACAACTTAATGTAACAAACCAAGTGAGTGAGCCAAGGTTTCTTATCATACAACGTACATCTCCATGACGTCGGAACCAGTACTCTTTAGTACCACGCATGTTTGTTAATAGATTTGTAATACTTGATTGTAAAACCTCATCTTTTTCTTGCACTTTTTTTAATAATTGCGTAGCTGACATATTTTGAAAGTGGGTTCCTGATTTTAATGTATGTGCAACTCTGTAACATAGAGTTGCTAGTTCACTTTCAAAGAGTAGGTGGAATATGTATTCCACATTTTGTCTAAATCTGGGATCTTCAGAATACATCCATAACAAGCGGTATTCTGATGCCGCTATTTGAATAGGTCTATCATCGTACCTTCCTCCTTTGCCAGTAGGAAAGAGTAGATGCAAAGCACGTGCTTTTATACTGTTATCCCATATGCTGATTGGTGATCCTTTCGTTTGTCGCATTTGGTACGTTTCTAGTGCATCTTCTATGGTGTCATTAGAGTGCAATGCATGAATTGTACAATGGTCTGAAATATTGGATACTGTAGCAGGAACTAGAAGCTCAAATTTAGCAGTTTCTGGTGACTCTTGAATTATTTTAGTGGTTTCCCTCAAGTTTTCTTCAATATTCATTTCTTTGTAGTATTCATTATTGTCTTTTAGATATTGCAAGGCTTGTCTAACTTTATGTAAGACTACCAGTTGTTGCCAAATCTTTTTGTCTTTTGTAGGTACACCATTTACTAAGATAATTAAAGATTGCTCTATTGGACTTGGTACTCTCAGAGTATGCACATTTTGTTTTAGATCTAATGGTAAATACAATACTTTGCCACAAATGCCTTTCACCAATTCAGAGGGAGGTCATTTTGCTGTTTTTGGTTGAAGGTGTATTATTGCTTGAAAGGGGTGCACTGTTTGAATTATGATGCTCTCATATAAATTGAGTTGTTGTATGGGGTTTTGGTACTGGGAATAATTCCAAATTATTTGTGATAGCACGTGAAGGAATTTAGTTGTTGTCAAGTTTTATGGTCCAGTAACTTCAAAGTATTAAGGGGTCAGTTATTTCATATTTGTTTTCTGCTATAAGGTAGAGAGCTAATTCAAACCATTTAGGGGGTAATTCATAGAATTCAGCGCACAAGTGGCGCACGTGGCTGGCGCACAGTGTGCACGTGTGAATCCCTGCGCCAGCCGCGTGCGCCAAAATCCATTTCCAAGCACAGTGTATTCATGGATTCCAGCCACCTAAACCAGCCGTGGCGCAGAGTGGCGCAGCGACCCTGCAGCAGCGCCAGTTACGCCCCCAAGAACGCCTCTCGCGCAGGGAAAAGCCATCAACATACCCAATCCAGCGCAAAGGGCTGCGCTAACCCTGTACCAGCACAGCAAGCGGGCTACGTGTATCACTGGGGTGCGCAGGAAGTACCTCACGCGATTGGCCCCGTGCGAGCAGGCTACGCGTATTTCAGGGGTGCGCGGGAAGTTCCACACGCGATTCCATCAGGGTACGTGTATTTCGGGGTGTGCGTGAAGTTCCACACGCGATATCAGCAGGGTACGTGTATTTCAGGGTGCAGGGGAAGTTACACACGCGATTTCCGCAGGGTACGTGTATTTCAGGGGTGCACGTGAAGTTCCACACGCGATATCAGCAGGGTACGTGTATTTCAGGGTGCAGGGGAAGTTACACACGCGATTCCAGCAGGGTACGTGTAATTCAGGGGTGCGCGGGAACTTCCACACGCGATTGGGCCCGTGCGAGCAGGGTACGCGTATCTCAGGGGTGCGCGGGAAGTTCCACACGCGATTCCATCAGGGTACGTGTATTTCGGGGTGTGCGTGAAGTTCCACACGCAATATCAGCAGGGTACGTGTATTTCAGGGTGCAGGAGAAGTTACACACGCGATTCCAGCAGGGTACGTGTAATTCAGGGGTGCGCGGGAATTTCCACACGCGATTGGGCCCGTGCGAGCAGGGTACGCGTATCTCAGGGGTGCACGGGAAGTTCCACACGCGATTCCATCAGGGTACGTGTATTTTGGGGTGCGCGTGAAGTCCACACGCGATATCAGCAGGGTACGTGTATTTCAGGGTGCAGGGGAAGTTACACACGCGATTTCCGCAGGGTATGTGTATTTCAGGGGTGCACGTGAAGTTCCACACGCGATATCAGCAGGGTACGTGTATTTCAGAGTGCAGGGGAAGTTACACACGCGATTCCAGCAGGGTACGTGTATTTCAGGGGTGCGCGGGAATTTCCACACGCGATTGGGCCCGTGCGAGCAGGCTACGCCTATCTAAGGGGTGCGCAGGAAGTTCCACACGCGATTCCATCAGGGTACGTGTATTTCGGGGTGCGCGTGAAGTTACACACGCGATTTCCGCAGGGTACGTGTATTTCAGGGGTGCGCGGGGAGCACCACACGTGAATTGCACGTGTGGGCCCTCCCAGGTGTTCCCTCTACACCCTCCACGGCCCCTGCAGGTGGCTCACACCACAGGGGCCTACCCTGCACATGTCCTGCAGGCACCCCATCCACCATGGCCATGCCCCCCAGCCAACCCACATGTCAACTTGCACTACTGCCCACCAACGCATGTCCCCCTGCACCCCCATCCACCAGGGGCACCCTCCACAGGCCCCCACCCATGTCTCCCACCACCCCCCAGCAGTGCAGGGGCACCCTCCACCAGGCCCCCACCCATGTCTCCCACCACCCCAACCCCCCAGCCACCAGGGGCAGACTCCACTAGGCCCCCACCCATGTCTCCCAGCACCCCCACCCCCCAGCCACCAGGGGCAGCCTCCACCAGGCCCCCACCCATGTCTCCCAGCACCCCCACCCCCAGCCACCAGGGGCAGCCTCAACCAGGCCCCCACCCATGTCTCCCAGCACCCCCACCCCCCAGCCACCAGGGGCAGCCTCCAGCAGGCCCCCACCCATGTCTCCCACCACCCCCACCCCCCAGCACTGTGGGGCACCTGCCAGCAGGCCCCCACCCATGTGCAACTCATGTTCCCCACCACCCCCACCACCCAGCACTGTGGGGCACCTGCCAGCAGGCCCCCACCCATGTCCAACTCATGTTCCCCAGCACCCCCACCCCCCAGCACTGTGGGGCACCTGCCAGCAGGCCCCCACCCATGTCCAACTCATGTTCCCCACCTCCCCCATCCCCCAGCACTGTGGGGCACCTGCCAGCAGGCCCCCACCCATGTCCAACTCATGTCTCCCACCACCCCCACCCCCCAGCAGTGCAGGGGCAGCCTCCACCAGGTCCCCACCCATGTCTCCCACCACCTCCACCCCCCAGCCACCAGGGGCAGCCTCCACCAGGCCCCCACTCATGTCTCCCACCACCCCCACCCCCCAGCCACCAGGGGCAGCCTCCACCAGGCCCCCACTCATGTCTCCCTCCACCACCACCCCCCAGCAGTGCAGGGGCAGCCTCCACCAGGCCCCCACTCATGTCCAACTCATGTCTCCCATCACCCCCACCCCCAGCAGTGCAGGGGCAGCCTCCACCAGGCCCCCACTCATGTCTCCCTGCACCCCCACCCCCCAGCCACCAGGGGCAGCCTCCACCAGGCCCCCACTCATGTCTGGCTGCACCCCCACCCCCCAGCCACCAGGGGCAGCCTCCACCACGTCCCCACTCATGTCTCCCATCACCCCCACCCCCCAGCAGTGCAGGGGCAGCCTCCACCGGGCCCCCACCCATGTCTACCACCACCCCCACACCCCAGCAGTGCAGGGGCAGCCTCCACCAGGTCCCCACCCATGTCTCCCACCACCCCACCCCCCAGCAGTGCAGGGGCAGCCTCCACCAGGTCCCCACCCATGTCTCCCACCACCCCCACCCCTCAGCCACCAGGGGCAGCCTCCACCAGGCCCCCACTCATGTCTCCCTGCACCCCCACCCCCCAGCAGTGCAGGGGCAGCCTCCACCAGGCCCCCACTCATGTCCAACTCATGTCTCCCATCACCCACACCCCCAGCCACCAGGGGCAGCCTCCACCAGGCCCCCACTCATGTCTCTTTGCACCCCCATCCCCCAGCCACCAGGGGCAGCCTCCACCAGGTCCCCACTCATGTCTCCCATCACCCCTACCCCCCAGCAGTGCAGGGGCAGCCTCCACCAGGCCCCCACCCATGTCTACCACCACCCCCACACCCCAGCAGTGCAGGGGCAGCCTCCACCAGGTCCCCACCCATGTCTCCCACCACCCCCACCCCCCAGCAGTGCAGGGGCACCCACCACCAGGCCCCCACCCATGTCTCCCACCACCCCCACCACCCAGCAGTGCAGGGGCAGCCTCCACCAGGCCCCCACCCATGTCTCCCACCACCCCCACCACCCAGCAGTGCAGGGGCAGCCTCCACCAGGTCCCCACCCATGTCTCCCACCACCCCCACCCCCCAGCCACCAGGGGCAGCCTCCACCAGGCCCCCACTCATGTCTCCCTGCACCCCCACCCCCGAGGAGTGCAGGGGCAGCCTCCAACAGGCCCCCACCCATGTCTCCCACCACCCCCACCCCCCAGCCACCAGGGGCAGCCTCCACCAGGCCCCCACTCATGTCTCCCTGCACCCCCACCCCCCAGCAGTGCAGGGGCAGCCTCCACCAGGCCCCCACCCATGTCCAACTCATGTCTCCCATCACCCCCACCCCCAGCAGTGCAGGGGCAGCCTCCACCAGGCCCCCACTCATGTCTCCCTGCACCCCCACCCCCCAGCCACCAGGGGCAGCCTCCACCAGTCCCCCACTCATGTCTCCCTGCACCTCCACCCCCCAGCTACCAGGGGCAGCCTCCACCAGGTCCCCACTCATGTCTCCCATCACCCCCACCACCCAGCAGTGCAGGGGCAGCCTCCACCAGGTCCCCACCCACGTCTCCCACCACCCCCACCCCCCAGCAGTGCAGGGGCAGACTCCACCAGGCCCCCACCCATGTCTCCCACTTCCCCCACCCCCCAGCAGTGCAGGGGCAGCCTCCACCAGGCCCCCACCCATGTTTCCCACCACCCCGACCCCCCAGCAGTGCAGGGGCAGCCTCCACCAGGCCCCCACCCATGTCTCCCACCACCCCCACCCCCCAGCAGTGCAGGGGCAGCCTCCACCAGGCCCCCACCCATGTCTCCCACCACCCCCACCCCCCAGCCACCAGGGGCAGCCTCCACCAGGCCCCCACCCATGTCTACCACCACCCCCACACCCCAGCAGTGCAGGGGCAGCCTCCACCAGGTCCCCACCCATGTCTCCCACCACCCCCACCCCCCAGCAGTGCAGGGGCAGCCTCCACCAGGCCCCCACCCATGTCTCCCAACACCCCCACACCCAGCAGTGCAGGGGCAGCCTCCACCAGGCCCCCACCCATGTCTCCCACCACCCCGACCCCCCAGCTACCAGGGGCAGCCTCCACCAGGCCCCCACTCATGTCTCCCACCACCCCCACCCCCCAGCAGTGCAGGGGCAGCCTCCACCAGGCCCCCACTCATGTCCAACTCATGTCTCCCATCACCTCCACCCCCAGCAGTGCAGGGGCAGCCTCCACCAGGTCCCCACCCATGTCTCCCTCCACCCCCACCCCCCAGCAGTGCAGGGGCAGCCTCCACCAGGCCCCCACTCATGTCTCCCTGCACCCCCACCCCTGAGGAGTGCAGGGGCAGCCTCCACCAGGCCCCCACCCATGTCTCCCACCACCCCCACCCCCCAGCAGTGCAGGGGAAGCCTCCACCAGGCCCCCACCCATGTCTCCCTGCACCCCCACCCCCGAGGAGTGCAGGGGCAGCCTCCACCAGGCCCCCACCCATGTCTCCCACCACCCCCACCCCCCAGCAGTGCAGAGGCAGCCTCCACCAGGCCCCCACTCATGTCTCCCTGCACCCCCACCTCCGACGAGTGCAGGGGCAGCCTCCACCAGGCCCCCACCCATGTCTCCCACCACCCCCACCCCCCAGCAGTGCAGGGGCAGCCTCCACCAGGCCCCCACCCATGTCTCCCAACACCCCCACACCCAGCAGTGCAGGGGCAGCCTCCACCAGGCCCCCACCCATGTCTACCACCACCCCCACACCCCAGCAGTGCAGGGGCAGCCTCCACCAGGTCCCCACCCATGTCTCCCACCACCCCCACCCCCCAGCAGTGCAGGGGCAGCCTCCACCAGGCCCCCACCCATGTCTCCCAACACCCCCACACCCAGCAGTGCAGGGGCAGCCTCCACCAGGCCCCCACCCATGTCTCCCACCACCCCGACCCCCCAGCTACCAGGGGCAGCCTCCACCAGGCCCCCACTCATGTCTCCCACCACCCCCACCCCCCAGCAGTGCAGGGGCAGCCTCCACCAGGCCCCCACTCATGTCCAACTCATGTCTCCCATCACCTCCACCCCCAGCAGTGCAGGGGCAGCCTCCACCAGGTCCCCACCCATGTCTCCCTCCACCCCCACCCCCCAGCAGTGCAGGGGCAGCCTCCACCAGGCCCCCACTCATGTCTCCCTGCACCCCCACCCCTGAGGAGTGCAGGGGCAGCCTCCACCAGGCCCCCACCCATGTCTCCCACCACCCCCACCCCCCAGCAGTGCAGGGGAAGCCTCCACCAGGCCCCCACCCATGTCTCCCTGCACCCCCACCCCCGAGGAGTGCAGGGGCAGCCTCCACCAGGCCCCCACCCATGTCTCCCACCACCCCCACCCCCCAGCAGTGCAGAGGCAGCCTCCACCAGGCCCCCACTCATGTCTCCCTGCACCCCCACCTCCGACGAGTGCAGGGGCAGCCTCCACCAGGCCCCCACCCATGTCTCCCACCACCCCCACCCCCCAGCAGTGCAGGGGCAGCCTCCACCAGGCCCCCACTCATGTCTCCCTGCACCCCCACCCCCGAGGAGTGCAGGGGCAGCCTCCACCAGGCCCCCACCCATGTCTCCCACCACCCAGCACTGTGGGGCACCTGCCAGCAGGCCCCCACCCATGTGCAACTCATGTTCCCCAGCCAACATGTCATCACAATCTAGATCCCTGGTCCCTATGGTCAGCCTCCAAATGCAAAACACCCACCCGAATATTGCATCCACCCACTCATAATTTGCAATTACATCACAGAACACCAATTGCAAGTTCCGAAACAAACACATTTCCCTCACATACACACAATGGGTGTCAGTGAATCTGAAAACACATATCATGAAATGCATGAAACCAATGAGATACCACACATTGAAGTTCACCAAAAATAATATGTATTAAAGGAAACATCAATAGAATAAAAAATGAAGAAACAGAAACGTGAATGTACAAAAATGAAAAGAAGCATGTCCGTCAAAAAAAGCAAAACCAAAAATAAAAATCCAAAGTAATGTCCAAAGTCAATGTCCACAAAACAAAATCCAATGTGAAATAAAAAAGAAAGCCATTGCTCCATGGTCAAAAATAGAAAAAAAAAATACAATCCAACTGTCAACTATGTACATGGGAACAATCCAGGGTCCATTATCCCAACAAAATAAAGGAAACCTATCTAACTACACTAACTAATAAAATGAACTATATACAAAAATGTGGCCAATGTCCGAAAGGTCCAAATAAAATAAAAACAAAAATGAAACCTAACACTACCTAGAAACTATGTACAAGGGCAGCGGGCTAGTTTCACGGCTCACTTGTGGATGATCCGGGCCAGGGCATCATCGAACTCCTCCTCAATGTCCCGGAGGCGGTCCTCCTCCATGGCCCAGAGGGTCCACAGGGCCGCCGACGTCTCCACCTCCAAACCCCTGCGGATTGCCTCGGGGCTCTTGGCTCGCCTCAGGGCCCTCCGCATGGAGTTCTCCGCCCTGACCATTGTGAGCCGTGCCTCTTCCACCCGCTGCCGCTCCGCATCTATGGCGTGGCCCAACCGCTGCCACACGGAAGACACTCTCTGTCCTGGGTCCTCCTGCCCTCCGGCCGATGCCTGCCCCTCCGATGTCGAAGGCCCCGAGCCTACATGGCTCCCACCACGTTGCTGCTGCTGCTGTGCCTCTGCCCGTGCACTGCCTCCTGCTGCCTGCACATCCTCCGCCGGCTGGGGTGCAGTTGTTGATGTGGCCACCCCTGCTGGACGTCCGACTCCCGACTGTGGCAGGGATGCCTTCTCCACCAGCCTGGCCGAAACCGTCAGAGGCAGCTCCACAGGGCACCCAGGTGACTGATGGGTGGGAAGATGGCACAGAGGATGACTGGCGCGTAGGGGGTCCAGTTGAGGAGGGGGTCGGAGCAAGCCCCATCAGACTGAGGAATCCAGCCTGGGTGACCTGTCCCAGCAGGCTGACGTGGTCAATGAGCCATTCGAGATGACTCGCAGTCTCTTCATGAAAAGACTGCAGGTCACCTCGCATGGCCCGTTGACGCAATGCCACACCAGCCAGGACAGGCTCAACCCGGACCTGGATAGCCACGTCCGCAGGCAGAGGAAGGCCAGTTGACGTGAGCTCATCCCCTGCCTGAAAACGGGTCTGGACGTAGGCATCCCTGCTGGTGCAAGATGATGCAGGGACAGGATCGGGGACAGGATTGCACACAGGCACCTCCGTGGCGGCCTGTGCTGCCTCCTGTCCCTGGTCCTGCACTGCACCACTAGCACCAGTGGGATCCCCACCTCCAGACCCCGTCTCTGGTGCTTGCACGGCCTCCTCCTCCACCAAACCCCCCACCAACCTGGATGACTCCGTGCCATCTTCCCCTGTTGGGCCCTGTGGGGTCCCAGCTGCCCCTTCTGCTGCCGAGGAGTCCAACTCCAACCTCCGCCTCTTGGACCTCCCCCCGGCAGCTGCGGCCTGGGACGCGGCACCGGACTCCTCACTCCCCGACGAGATGACAACCTGGGAGGGGAGCCGGACCTTGCGTCTCCGGCTGGCGGTCGGATCCCCGCCTCTGTGCTCCACATCACCTTCTCCGCCCTCTTCATCAGTTGACGCTGCAGACAGGGAGAAACAAAACACAGGCATCAGGGCACTGTACAATGGACACATACACACATGACAGTTGTACATGCCTCAGACATGTCATCACAATCCCCAACACACATGTCATTACAACTCGCACACATGAGCCATACCACAGCCATATCGCAACTGCCACCACCATCCATACACATACAACAGCATGAGCAGCCAAAGGTGAGCCAGACATCACATGCAACACAGGAAGTGCACCACACATGTACACACACCACCACACTTGCATGCATGTGTGCACCTCTGCCAAGTGTCGCACTGTTCAGACGGGCATCCATGTCACATCTGCCAATCAGGCTTCCACATACCGCTGTCACATGCATTCATGTTGCATCACTGTTGCACCCTTGTCAAATACACACACACGCACATGTACACAGTGCTGATACATGCAGCCGAAAACAACATACATGCGTGACATCACGGGCATGTCTACTTACATACACATTCATCCAAACATGTGTGCCCACACAACTGCATTTGGCATGCAAGCCTACACACACAAGCACCATCCATGTCTCACACATTACAGCCCTCGCATGTGTCAGCCCCACGGCTCTGTACACCCCCACCCATACTCGACCCCATACAAACAGATGTGCAACCTTTACACTACTGAATAATCACCACACGCACTGCTCACAATCAGGATGCATGTACACTCACCGCTCGACTCCAGACGGGTCTGCTTCTCAAGGACCTGGACGTGGAGCGCTGGGGATATGCGTTCCAGGACCCTCATCTGTTCTTCCGACAAGTGGCCCCGGCGCCCCTTGGCATCCGCTGCCTTCAAGAGGCGCCGGGCCTTGTTCAGGGTCCTGGACCTGAAGTCCTCCCAGCGCTTCTTGACATGTTGTAAGTCACGGACTGCCACCCCCTCCGCGTTGATGGCAGTCACGATGTCAGTCCAGATCCGAGTCCGTCCTTCCTTGTCGGCGCGGGAACTTCCGAAGAGGGCATCATACTGCCCCAGGACTTGCTCCACCAGGACACCAACTTCTGTGGCACTGAAGCTGGTGCCCCTCTGCCTCTCTGGCCGAGGGTTGTCAGTGGTCACAGATGGTGTTTGCCCCGACATGACAACCCCAGAGGCAGGAGTGGGTGGGCAACTGGGTCCTGGGGCTGGGCTGTGGAGCGATGGAATCCCAGTCGGGAGTCTTCGGTTCCAGCAGGGGTGGTCACAGCAACAGCACCCCTGGCTGATGTGCAGGCAGCAAATGGCAGGGCACGTGGGCAGCAGGCAGTCAGGCAGCAGCAGATGGCAGGTGGGAGCGTGCTCGGGGCTCTGGGGGGCAGTAGTTCGGCCTTCTGGGCAGGAGCGTGGTCTTCCGTGAGCTTACGCGTGGACAGCTTGATACGGAGTGATTTGGCACGTGAAAAATCTGCACGTCAGCGTGTAATTCGAGGAAAGGCCCTTAGCGCGTAAGCGCGTCTGCACGCATACGCATTTTCATTGGACAGAAGGCCCCTCAAGCGCAAGCGCCCCTGTGACGTGACGCGTACAGACGTACATGCGCATTTCAGCGTGCGTGAAAAACTGCACGTCCGCGTGTAATACAAGGAAAGGGCCCATGCGCGTATGCACGGCAGCACGCATATGCGATTTCATTGGACCAAAGGCCCTTAGCGCGTGAGCGCGTCTGTGACGTGACGCGCGCAGGTGTTTCCCTCATTGCACGTGATGACAGAACACACATGGATTTCCACCAATCGCGTGTGAAAGTTCCCGGCACCCTGGAACACACGTACCCAGGCTAATCGCGTGAGGAACTTCCCGCGCAGCCCAAAACACACCTACCCAGGCCAGTTGCGTGTACGCTCACTCCCCTCCGATCACACGCGATGACACTCGGACCGTATCCGAATACGGGAAACCCGCGCACGGCAAAAGACGTGCACAGGCGTCAACGCGTCTGCCACACGAAGGCAGGCGGAAGCGTCCCCGCGCAAAGCATAAAAGTGCGCGCAAACAACAAACGCGTATATACAGCTACGATGAATGCCCCATTTGTCGCTGCACTGATCGTGGGACACCGCAGGAGGAGGAGAATAGCCAGGGCACGCATTTTCGCACCACAGACAAGCCTTTTTGGGATGCCTGACGACCAGGTCTATGGCAGGTATAGGTTTCCACCCCATATCATCCTAGACCTGGTCAGGAAGTGGGAAGATGACCTCACATCCCCCACCCTTTGCTCCCAAGCATTGAGCCCCTTGGAGAAGCTGCTCAATGTCCTGCATTTTTTGGCCACTGGGTCATTTCAGCGGACTACTGCCATAGTGGGGGGGTCTCACAGGCCACGCAGTCACGCTGCCTACACCAGGTACTGGCAATCATGACAGCGCGCCCCTCAGTCCGCAGGCACATATACATGCCCAGAACACCCGCAGAAAGGCAGGCCGTTGCCCTGGATTTTTTCAGGGTGGCACACTTCCCCAAAGTGCTCGGTGCCATAGATTGCACCCATGTGGCTCTACGTCCACCTAGGGCCATTGAGCACATCTACCGAAACCACAAGCACTGGCATTCCATCAATGTACAGGTGGTATGTGATGCAAAGGGAATCATCACCTCTGTCTACGCAAACTACCCTGGCTCCACCCATGACAGTTTCATATACAGAATGTCCGCCCTGAGCCGGGCCCTGGAAGCTGGGCAGCATGGCGACACATGAGTGGTGAGTACAAATGCCCTTGCACATGCATGCAAGTCACACACAGACAAATATCCAAACCCTAATAATCTCAACTATTATCACCTCCCCAGGGGACAGTGCCTACCCTCTGAGCAACCACATGATGACGCCAATCTGGAACCCCACCACACCACCCCAGGTAAGATACAACACCGCCCATATTGCAACCAGGGGAATAGTGGAGCGCACATTCGGAGTGCTCAAGTCACGTTTCGGCTCCCTTGACCGCTCTGGTGGCCAACTACTCTATGCACCACCAGTAGTGTGCAGGATCATTGTGGCAGCATGTGTCCTGCACAATGTTGCAACACGGCAGGGCGTCCCGGTGGACATGGTGGTGCCCCCACATCCCCAACCACAGGCACAGGCGCTGCCCATGGGAGGGGACAGGGCACGTGGCGAGGAAGCCCGGACCCAGCTTGTGGCCACATTTTTCACCTAAACTCCAACCCCTGCGGAGTGCACACAGGCCTGGCACATACCAGGTGACAATCGATGATGACAAAGAGACAGTTAACTGTCACAACCCTACCACCCTGAGAAAGTTGCCATGGAAGTGCCACATCGTCTGCATCCCTAGCTACTTAAACACAAGCTATCCTGTGTGACCAAAAGGCACACATATAACATATGACATGATATGGGCCATACACAAGTATTCCAAGGCGCAATGAGGCAGGGAGGGGGGAACAAGGGAACACAGGGAACGGTACTACTAGGCCAGGTGTCATTGGGATCGTGCAAGTGCAGGGGTAGGGGGAATGGGAAAAGTGCAAGGGGAAGGGTGGGGGGGAGTCCAGTACAGGGGAAGTAGCCCAAAAAAATAATACATAGGTCGCCTGGTGGCAACTACAAAGGTAAGTGCAGACAAGTGCTGGGAAGGGAGGGCTGTAGGGATAGAGAGACAGTACTGCAGTGCAGGGGTTGCCAGGGAGGCAGTGCAAGTGGAGAGTGGCTGGGCCAGGGACCGAGGTCGGTGAGAGTGGGCCAGTTGCAGCTCCTGTGCAGTTCCAGTGGAGAATTCTGCAAGGGAGAGGCAGACAGTAAGCAGAAGCAAAGAGGAAGGTCTTGAGGTGCTTCCAGAACTGGAGATGATTCCCCTCAAGTTCAAGTCAGGCCGGAAGTCTGTTCCAGGGGGAGGGCCCTGCTGTGGAGAGAAATCTACCCCCAGCTAGTTGCTCTGAGAAGCGGATGACACGGACATGCAAGGTGTGCATCACACACACCTGCAAAACAGGCCATGGCCATCACTGTCATGTCACTCAAACCCTCCCAAACATCAACATGACATGGCACGCAATACCCATACACCAATGCAGTAACGATAAGGTACACATTGCCATGTTCTAAATGCACAGTGGCATCGGACACTGCTGCCTGACCCGGAATCAGATGAAATGACAGACCAACAACCTCCCACCCAAAATAAGTAATTTCCAAATGCATTACAACAGTCGTAGACGTAACATCACAATGAATGCCTGTCTACATGCACATTATGCATTGCAAAATCAACACTGCAGCTCATGTGTACAGTGTCCTACTCCTGCATCACACTGCTCAGCGCACAGCACAGTGAACAGCCATTGTGTGTGATGCACACCCTGAGCATCACATCTAAGTGACAGACCACATCAAACAGCAAATTAGGCATGTACTGGATCCATGATCGGTCACAGAACATGTGCTGCCGGGACACAGTGGGCACCAGAAGGCAAACAGTGTACACGTGGATATGCAAGGGTGAGAGTACATGTAGTGCATCAGAGTGCAAGTGTGTGGTTCTGCAAGGACATGCACTCCACATATGCATGTGCACTCAAGTGACCATCAGTGTTCCCTACACATCACATGTGAACATCCACCATGTGTACACCCCAGCATGTCAAACGACAACTATCCCCTCGCACCTGAAAGGAAAACACAACACATGAACAGGCATTGATCAGCAGAACACAACATGTACATAGGATACCACCATTACTATGTCAGAGTTCCCATCACACTGCAGGGCAAGGCAACTATCAACAACATCCCCCCCTCCCTCACAAATGACCATGACCCACTGAACAACTGCACTTGGGTCATGGAGCCACCAAACCTCAATTCCATCTGGCCACAGGATCACCTTTACCCTTCGTCACCATCTCCCACCTTGTGTGTAAAAAGATGCCTGAACCCTCAGAATCCACACTCATTTCCAAAATCACAAAATCCAAGGCATAAAAACGAACCCAAACACCCTCCAGTAGATGACTTGACGTAGCAGTACCTCACAAAGGCCAAGTACTACCACAATGATGCAACAACCAAGGTAGCACAGCAAAACAATGTCACGACAGGATGTGAGACATGTGTGGTACATGACATAGGACGATGCACCATGAATGGATGTCTACTGTCACAGGTCCCCTGTACAGGCGCGGGAGTGTCACGAAACAACCACCCCCACCATGTCCCGGGTGCCTGCAAGGTCAGACTCACACAGGCCCCTGAGACCCTGGTGGGGAAGGAAGTTCAGGGATATGCAGTCGGGACAGGTGTTGACACACTGGATGACTGGAATGAGCGGCAGGAGAGGGGAGGAGGAATGACACATGAAACTAGGGAATGCACGAAAATGTACAACCTGCATGAACACATACACAATCCAAACAAACTTGGACATCATTGTCATGGCCTTCTGTAGTCCAGGCTCAGGAGTGGTACGAACCAACCACCCCCTCTAGGGTTTTGGCGCCTGCAAGTTGGGGGTTTACACAGGCATCCGCAACCCCAGTGGGGAAAGAGGGTCAGGGAACGTTGCTTGGATAGGCACGGGAAGCAGGAACACCGGGTAGAGGGTACAGGTTTCAAAATTGCATAGGATCACGGGTGATTAGGGAGAAAAAAACATACCAAATTGAACCACACATACATCCATGCATCAGTACACTCCCCAGCAAGCCTATGCAGAGCACTTAATAAGAAAAACAACAAGACACTTAGCTCTGGTTTTGAGTGCTGGCCTCCTGCCTGCGCACTCTCAGGTCCGGTTACAGGAGCACTGCAATGCTGCAAAGAGAGACACAGTCAACAACCTGTACGTGCCAATTGCACAAAAACACAACACCAAACATGCCCCATAGCAACAGACTACTCTACAAACAGACAATCTGTGGTTGATGCTTCGTACCCATATATAACATCACCCCTGTGACGGGTCATACACAGTCAATGCAGTAAGGCAGCCGCTGCTGTGTGCGTGGCAAATGGAACACCAATGTGTCACAATTCACACAACATGCAATGTTCCCTGGGTAAGCAGACAGACCCATATAGCAAGCCATGACTACAGAGCAAGTTGCGTACCACCATGACCGAAACAAGGTTGGCAGTGCATTTATCATGAAGTACGTGGAAAAGACATGCACTGCACCTGAGTATGTCTCTTGCTGTATGTCCCTGTGAGCTGCCCCTTTCCATGTCTCGGAAGGCTACATGGTTGATACAAGTGCCTCAATGGACCTTGGTGTACCGGAGGGTATGTGCCACTGCCCCTGCATGTGTCCCAGACAACCCTACTATCAGCAGCCATCAGTCCACAAACACATCTGAGCTGCATTGTGTGCTTCAACACCAATATTCGTCTAAGCTCACCCTCAGTGCTGTGACTAAGCCTGCATGTGCAACTCGCCTGGTGCAAGCTTTGCTGTGTCGTGGCCCCCCTGTGATGCTCACTTTGCCTGGAGTTCCTTGGAACATGTCAGCAGGTCTAGGATGTGGGTCTGCAATCACTGTGCCTCTGCTTCTGCACACATGTGCATGTGGGCACCAACAAACGGGTCCAGAATTCCGTCGTCCAATGGGCCATGTCTGCTGGCAAAGGTGCTCTGGAGGCTCATCCCCCTGCAGAAAGGGCATGAAACACATGATTAATGCTTCAAAGTCATCTGTGTGTGTCTCATCAGGCATCTCATTACTTGACCATGTCAGAGAGTCACATCACAAATCACACCATCAGTCCGTCTTTCACCTCCAAAGTGTGGAACACTATCTACAGCATGAATTGCAACAGGCACATGTACAGGAAAGATATGAAACATACTACACAATGCATAGCAATCAATGTCCACATTAATCATGACACACCCCATCTAGCAAAAGCTGAACAGTGGACAATGACACCTAAATCATCCCCACTAGGGGTGTCAACACAAGTCACACAGCACCAGACATGCCACAGATATGTCTGTCCAAGGCCCTTGTGTAAAATGCTGTAACACCGAACCATCTTTGCAAGCCCATGGATAAGGGAGGCAGGAGTGGCATATGTGAGTCAAGGAACCCAAGCAGCAAACACAAACACAAGACAACCATGAAGGGCCCAGCTGGAACAGACAGTGGATGCCTTCAAAAGCCACAAAGCACCGCACCGTCACATGAAAGCACAATAGACTAGCAATTTTAAACTAAATCAACTATTAACTAATTACACTAACTATGGAAAACCTACATTACCTATTTAAACTAACTATCAAACAGAAATTTAACTAACTAAACTAAAAGAAAAATCAAAAATGGCCACATACGACCCGGGGGGAGAGGGGAGGCACCCAGGAGGGGGGAGGTACAGGGTGCTGCTCAACATCCACATGCGATGATGCTGAGCCAAAAAAAAATCCTCCATGGGCTCAACGCCTGCACAGCACGACCTATGTGGGAGATAGATGGTCGTCCGAGTCTGGCTCATCCTGGAAAGGAGGACGTGGCACAGTAGCCTGGCCACACCTAGCCGCAGCTTGCCCCTCGTCGGCAGCAAGTCTGCCGGACGGGTGAGCCTGGTTCTGTGTGGCGATGTGACGTAGGTCTGCATGCAGAACCTCCCGTGATACACGTGCTTCCTCTTGCAAGGTAGCACGTGTAACACGGAGTTCCTCCTGCAAGGCCTGGCTGGACAACCGCTGCACCTCCCGGCAAGCCTGTAGCTCAGCCGAGATGGTACGCTCAAGCTGTGCAAACCTCTCCTATGCCTGCTGCCTCTGGGACATCATAAGGACACCCAGAGCGGATCTGAGGGAAGCATACTCCTCCCTCAGGGCATCCATGTGCGCCTCTGCGTGAGCAGCAATTGCTTGAAGCAGAGACGAGATTTCAGCCTGGCGTGCCCTGTCTGAGGCCACCATGCCCAGCCTGAGCGAGCGGGCCGTGGACCGTGCCGCCTGCTGCTGGAGAAGCACCTGCCTAGCAGGGGGGAGCACAGATCGGGCCATACGCTCCATGCTCTCAGCGATGTTCTCCATTGCTGCCCCCTGCGGTTCTGAATTGGCAGTCATGTCTTGCTCCCACTCTGTATACAGCGGTTGCGCTCGGCGAGCGCGTTGCCGGGGTTGACCCCTGCGGGACCCAAGGACCGGGGGTCCTCGCTGTGTTGGCACCGCCTGCGGCTGCACGACTACATGCCCCCGTCGACGCGATGTCCCAGGGACATCAGTTACTGGTGTGGAGGGTGACCCTGCGTCCCGATCCACCACGGGCGGAGGAACCAAGACTGTCTGATCCCTCAGTGCAGGTGTCGCAGACAGAGGAGTGTCCACATCAGAATCACTCACCCCTGACACATGGACTTGATGCTCATCCAACTCAACATGGACGTCAGAGTCGTCATCAAGGCTGGACACATAGGCAGCCAGAGACAAGATGGACTGCAGCACTTGGGGGTTTTCGTGGCCTACCACCCCACGACCCCCACTAGTGCCGGGTTGATGTGGCGTTACCAACCCTGTGTCTGGCATGACAACACCATCCTCTGCCTCCATTGCGTCATCACCTGAAAAATAGAGAGAAAAAGGTCAATACACATGTCAGAAGCACACGACACACACACACACACCGACAGCAAAGGCATCCGGCAGACATGTGACACACAACATATGACCTGGCATGCATGCTGGGTCTACTTTGAATAGCTTCTGTGATCAGACCTGTTGAAAGGTGGCAGTTTCCATGGAAGTGGGTCTATGCAGTGCAGAAAATGTGTATGCCACTCACTACCTACATGTACAAGCACTACATGGTGTGTGCCAGGAAATGTGAAGGCAGTGCAATGTCAAATTCAGACATCACGTGCATTGTGCATTCAATGTGTACCATGTCTAGAAGCCAAGCACCCCTCCACCCCAGTACCAAAGCAGGGATGCCTAGCATGGAATCAAAAGGCTGACCATACACCTGTGTATTGACAGGCAGTGTTGACTGGCATCAACAGCTTGATGTGATTCAAATTACAACACTGCAAATGATGCTGGGACAGTGGGCAGGACACATGATGGAAACTCCGGAGGCCGCCCACGTGTGAAGAAGACACAACAAGAGTTGGACAGAGTCATTGGCCATTGAACAGGCTGAGGCCTGTGAGCCACACAGATTGTCAGAGCCTAAACATGTGTGCAACGCAGGACTGAGCCACAGTTGACATGGGAAGGCTGATGAGATGGCAGGCAATGTATGTAACCAAGGACTTATATTACAGTGATCATCCAGTCAAGGACACATAGGGGCATGCGTGCAATGCACATGGAGCATGAATGGGCACTCATGTCCCTGCGGGACATCTGACCCATGCACAGTACAAGTGAGATACCCTGCATCGCATACTAAGGCTGTACCACACGGCATATGTCTGGCAGATTCTACGCTGGAAGTTTGCATCTACACAGGACACATGAACAAGAAAGTACACATTGGCAGGATTGAAGCAGACCAGTGCAAAGGTGGAACTGGGGTGCAGAGTGGCGGAGGAGGGGCAAGGGTGCATGCCTACATGGAGTCCCGCATGCAGGCAGAGGAGACATGCATGACGGTAGCATTGCATTACTTACACATCAGAACCATGTACACGTCACATGTAGCAGCAATCATGCACAACACATCCCACAAGTGAAACACACACGTCCTCAACAAACACGCATCAACACTCACTGGACTGGGCATCAAAGTCCAGTTTCTCTCCCACTCCTTCGACCAATTCTGGTGGTATGAACTCCGCAACGAGAACCTCATGCAGAGTGAGTTCTTCCTCCTCTGGTGCAGGCCCACCGCCAGTCACCAGAGTCAAGTTGTAATTTGAGGCACGCTTGGCCTTAGTGCTGCGCTTAATGTCATTCCAACGCTTTTTGCACTCCTGCGCCGTGCGCACCTCATGGCCGAATGAACTGACATGTTCCGCAACATGCTTCCAGTGGGTGTCACGTTGGGCAGCCGTGGTCTGACTATTGGCACCCACTAGCATGTCACGGCTGTGGCCCCGCACGTAGTCCATGAGGAAGTCCAGTTCCTGCTTACAGAAAGGCTTCTTCCTCGACGTGCAGGAGGTCGTGGCTGTGTGTGGGGTCCCAGCCTGTGCTGCAGGTGCAACCTTCCTCCTCTTGGACTGTGGCGCAGACCCTGGCTGGCTAATGCCGCCCTGACCAGTATGGCCAGTGGGTTCGCTGGATTGAGCCAAGGGAGTGGCAGGTGGAGGGATGACCAAAGGCCTGACTTGTGTCAGTGGCAGCTGCCCACCCATTCCAAGGTGAGTGGGGCGATAAATCCCCATTTCCCATTTTCCCTTCCCCATTCCCATTTTTGCCCCATAGGGCATAATGGGAGTGGGGAAGGCGCTAATTACGCCGCCGTAAATTACGGCGGCGTAATTAGCACCATGGCGGGTTAGCACCATGGACTTTAACGCCTGCCAAAAGCAGGCGTTAAAGTGGGAATCCGGCGTTAAGGGTTAACGCCATCGTTAACCCTTAACGCCGGGGTTGTAATGACCTCCTAAATACCTTAGAAAATTCTATCTCCAACACAGCTGGTTTGGAGAAAATATTCAAATTATCTTTAAACTGTAGAGTAATGCTTAAACGTAACCTTGACATTGAGCAAGGACTAGTTAATGGAGCACTTGGTACAGTTGTTCACTTTCAGACATACCCACGTGACAACAACATTCAGTTTGTCAATATTCTCTTTGACAAACTATCAGAAGTAAAAAGGATAAGACGCTCAACAGCCCGATTCCTTCTTTTCAAAGACATTTATGTAGGCAGAGAACAATTTTCTCTAACTCTAGCGTACGCAGTCACCATTCACAAATCACATGGTCTTACCCTAGATAAAGCATTGATAGATATTGGGAACACAGTCTTTAAAGAAGCCATGAGCTATGTAGCAATATCACGCTTACGTACACTTGACCGCCTATTTCTAATGAACTTTGATGCAAGTAAAGTAAGCGCTGATTCACCTTGCGTTTTAGAATACAGTAGACTACGTTCAATATACACCCCATCTAAAAACCTATCCTGTTCCACAAAAAGCAAAACGTTGTAAAAGAAAACTACTTCAAACAGAAATGCAACAGGATCTCACTGCAAATCCTCCAAAGAGAGTAAAATAAGGTAATACTTCACCAATTATTACAACCAAAGAAGAATCTACTAACTCAAAGTAATTGAGGTACTTCTTCAAAGAAGCAGCACACACTCCGAAGAAATAATTTTGACACAGATCTATCTGGTCCATTCAAATTTTCAAATATAAGTGGTGCAAATACCTACGTAAATGTAGCAATAAATATTCTATTTTAATTGCCACCAATTGTTGACAAAATGTGCTTACACAATACAGACCAATTGTTTTTGCAAATGTTAGTCCTTCATAGAAATGCAAGCAACAATCCTGACAACACATATAGTGTTCATGGAATAAGACAAGCATTGGACTACTGTGCTGGAATAGTCAAATTAACTAAAATCTCACAAGAAGATCCACAAGAATTTCTAATGTACTTACTACAAGTACTGGAAAACAAAAACATACCTATATATGAAATCTTCCAGATTTCATATATGTGGAAACATACATGCACTCTCTGCAACAATATGGCACAGGAACAAATCCCAAATCCTGGCAGCGGGGAGCACAGATTGGGCCACAAGTTCCATGCTCTGAGCGATCTTATCAATTGCTGCCCCCTGTTGTTCTGAATTGGCACACATGGATTGCTCCCACTCAGTATACCGTGGTGGGGCCGAAGGAGCCGCGGTCCTCGCTGGGTTGGCACCACCCGCGGCTGCAGGACTACATCCCTTCATTGACGTGCTGCCCCAGGCACATCATCAACTTGTGTGGAGTGTGAATCTGAGTCCCGATCCACCACAGGTGGAGGTTCCAACACCCTCTGGCCCCTCAGTGCAGGTGTCACAGACAGAAGATCGTACACATCAGAGATTGATCAACCGAGCTAGACTGATTGCCGGACCTGGACACAATGGTCTGGAGCACAAGTGGGTTCTCGTGGCCTACCACCCCACGACCCCCACTTGTGCTGGGTTGCTGATGTAATAGCAACCCCGTGTCAGGATTGACATCACCATCCTCTGGCTCCATTGCATCATCATCCATAATGTGGAAAAACCAAACATGAGTACACATGTCAGAAGAACATAACCACACACACATAGTCATTACATCGACAGCCAACACATGAAGCAGACATGTCACACACAAATGAAATTACGGCATGCATCCAGTGACATTGATATGCAAACACATCCCAAATGCAGAAATGGATGTGTGTAAATAACGAAGCCTACACATGTACAGAATGTAGTAAATCACCTCCATCACACACCACCTCTATCAGGCACATGTCACAGGCAGAAATGACAGATGGCAACAAAGAGATGGCACATACCATAAGCATGTCTGAACTGCCAAAAGGCCACAGCTGCAAGTGAATCTAAACACACCATGACACACGTAATATGCATGTACACATGCTTCACTAAATCATCATCACCAATATAGCTTCATCCATCTGCAGCTCGGCCCGTACCGGGCGTCATGGGCCATGTAGACATAGTGAATGTCCCGAGCAAAGTGAGGGCTTGCAACCAGGCATGAGGGATTATAACGCCCAGTACGGTCTGAGCTGCCGGCCGTGAAGCCTCCAGAACACCCCTCAGGGCCTAATTGAGCACAGTGTGCTTTGATTGTGCCCTAAACCATAATTCAGTGTGTCAGATCATCAGTGACAGGCCCCACCAGATTAGCTAAGTGGGCCTGGGTGTACACATTCTGCACAACAGTTCACCTGCATAACAGGCGCAATGCTGAAATCTCACCAGCATTAACGTTAATCAACTACATCTTAGTCATTCAACAAAACAGCTGTAGAGGACACATGGGTAAATGAACACTTTCACACACATAATTGAGTAGCCACAATGTTGCACTACACAACACTGAAGCTGCTTGCATATGTACATGTGAAAGTGTTCAAAAACACCTGTGCCCATATACACCCGTATTGTGATCATAAACAGCATCCTATACAGCAAAGCAAGCAGCTACAATGCTGCTTGCTTTGATGTATCTGAAAGTGTACACATACACACGTGCATGCAGCTCCACAGTAATTACAACCTGATTGGCAGGCTACAGTCAATCTGTGGCCTATACCAGTTAGTATAGGCCGCAGATTGACCTATCAACTTTGATAAACATCCACTAGGTTGTTCCAATACTTTTTACATGTGTCACAGGATGCACCTGTGCCCGTGCCTTTCATGACAGTGAAGGGATGACAATCTGACCATACATGCCAGGTCACTTTGACATTGCAGCAGTGAGTAGGCTGTAGAACAGTGTAACATGGCTCAGAAGCGGGTTGGTGCAGTGCAGAACATGTGTACATTGCCGAATATCTAAATCAACAAGTACATTATGATGTCAATCAATAAACAAAAAGGCAGTGTAAGGGCAAGGTCAGGCACAACGTGCAATGTGCATGCAATGGGTTGCCTGGCTACAGGCAACCCCCTCTCCCCCTTAGTGAAAATGCAGGGAGGCATTGCATTGCAGTGAAAGGTTGACCAGATAACTGTGTATTGGAAGACAGTGTTGAGTAGTGTCAATTGCATCATCTGATTTAACTGACAACACAGCAGATGAGAATGGGACAATGAGCAGGACACATGATGAACCCTCTGTGGTACACCCATTTGTGCAGAAGGCACAACACCAGTTGAACAGAATCAGGGGGCCTGAAATAGGGGGAGACCTGTGCCCCACACATACTATGACACCCTAAACATGTGGGTGATGCAGGACTGAGCCAGAGTGAGCATGGAATGGATGATCAAATGCCCTTAAATGTATGTCATCCTGGACATGTACTACAATGATCATCCTGTCAAAGACAGATAGGGCATGCATAGAATGCCCATGGAGCATGAATGGGCACTCATGTCCCTGCAGAGAATCTGTCATCTGCACAGTCCGAGTGAGACACCCTGCATCAAGGACATAGGATGTACCCCTCAGCATGTGCCTGCCAGGTTGGCAGGGGGAAGTCTGCATGTACACAGGAACATTGAACATGCCATTGCAGTAGTCCAACATGCTACCCACCAGCGCAATGGTGTAATAGTATGCAGGGGGTTGGAGGGGCAAGGGAGCATGCCTACATGGAGTACCCGCATGCAGGCAGAACATACATGCACGTCAGTCATGCGATGACTTAGTTCGAATGCTGAGTGGAAAGACACCCTAGGCTACATGCAGAAAGGCCAGTGAGATGGACCATGGACCTGAGTGGCAGCGGGTGACTGGCATGTGAATAGGGTGCCAGTGTGGTGATGAGGACAGTCCCTGTCTGCACTACATGTCCAGCATGCTGCACTGCAGGCATGCATTAGTGAAGCATTGCATGACTCGCACATGAGAACCATGTACGCATAGAATGTATTGGCAGTCAAGCACAACACGGTGTCCAGTCAATTGGTCGACAGCAAACTGGTCGACAGGACATTTGGTCGACACCATTTGGTCGAATGCCAAATGGTCGAATTTTTTTTCTTTTATATATATTTGTGTTTTGTGGGTTTTCGTGTGTCGAAAAAAAAAAAATAGAAAAAAAAGGGGGTTGGGGGGGGACCCCCCAAAAAAAAAAAAAAAAAAAAGTGTAAAAAAAAAAAAAAAAAAAAATTCGACCATTTGGCATTCGACCAAATGGTGTCGACCAATTGTCCTGTCGACCAAATTTTTTCGACCAATTGACTGGGAACCGCACAACACATCGCACAAGCAAACCACACATGGCCTAGACAAACACGCAACAACACTCACTGGACGGGGCATCAAAATCCAGCATCTCTCCCACTCCTTCGACCAATTTTGCCGCAATGAACTCCGCAGCAATCACCTCATGCGGAGTGAGTTCTTCCTCCTCAGGTGGTGGCCCACTGCCAGTCACCCGAGTCATGGCATAATTGGAGGCACTCTTTAGCTTAGCACAGCGTCGGAGGTCTTCCTAATGCTTTTTGCACTCCTGAGCTGTGCGCACCTCATGTCCGAATGAAATATCACCCTCTGCAACATGCTTCCAGTGATCCCAATGGTGGGCAGCCGTAGTGTGAACATTTGGGCCCACTAGCATATCACGGTCAGGTTCAGACACGTAGCCCACAAGGAAGTCCAGTTCCTGCTTGCTGAAAGGCTTCTTCCTTGACGTGCCAGAGGCCGGAGACATGTCTGGGGTCCCAGCCTCTTGTGCAGGTGCAACCTTTGATCCGGACCCTGACTGGCAAATGTCGCCCTGATCAGTTGGGGCAGTGGCGCTGGTGGATTTAACCAAGGGAGTGGCAGGTGGAACTAGGACGGAAGCCCTGACTTGCATCAGTGGCATCTGGGTGCTCTTGACTGGACCCAGCGCAACAGCAGCCGCTGTGCCATAGCCATTGACCGAGATTGTCCTGGCTGGCAGACTTACAGCCGGTGTGGTGTCGGATGCATCTGCCCATGCAGTTGCCAACACCTGGCTGCTCGGGGCAGCAGATGACAACACTGCCCCAGGGACATGTGCCTCAGTCAGAGCAGCCCTACGTGTACTTACCACATGCCTCCTGACCACCTGGAAATCATCCTGGGACTCTTCAGGTGCCGACGCAGCATGCGCTGGCCGACCCTGAGCCTGGGTTGTGTTGCCCACAGCTGCACCTGCAGCTAACACTACCCTTGGGCCAGTAGCAGTCGAAGAAACTGACTGCCGGGTAAAATGGGCGCCAGTGTCAGATGCAAGAGCTGCATCTCCCGGAACCACAGGGGGTGGTGGCATGACTGCACCAACACATGGCAGAACATCCTGCCGAAGAGACACACCCCTGCCTCTCCCCCCTCTGCAGCCACCATGGGGACACCCTGGAGTCCCCCTACTCCCTGGTTACCCCGGCCACGTCCCTGACCATGCCGACCACGTGGACGATGCCCAGCTGAGGTGCCCCTCACCTTTCGTGGCCTCCTAACCCTGGCACAGATGTAGTAGTGCCAATGGGAGTTGTACACGACAACTGTCCTGGGCAATTGGGGTGAAGGGGGTGGGGTACTAGATGTAAACAGCACCCCTGTGTGCCTGCAAGGCTGTATGTGACCCCAGTGATAAGCTGGCCGGTCACACAATGCTTAGGCACCCCAAAACTGCAGTAAAACCATGCATGCAACCCCCGGTAGTCCGTGTGTGGAATTAACCTCCTGCAGTACGCAGTGGCACCCAGGGACATGAAAAACCCATACGCGTGGGACACGCAAGCTACTATGGCATCAAAAACGGGTATGCAATACACAGGGGGACCGGCACTGGGAAAAATAGCATGCGCGACTCACCATCTGACTAGCGTGGTAATGAAAAACACGTGTAGCCAATACCCCCGCCAAAAGTAGAAATACGTCCTTGATCCGTTGTGAAGTAGTGATGGCGCGTGAAACAACTAGAAGTAGCAACACATGCGTCGATCTCCACGAAAAGCACGTACAGCAAACTGCTGGCCCCGCTCACCTTTAACCTGTGCCGGGAAATTCCCGCACGTGTCACGTCACTTACGCGCTTAGGCCCTTTCCCCGAATTACATGCATTAACACGCAGACGTGCTGTTTTTGCACGTGCAGCTTCACTATACACCCTTGCCGAGGGAAACGTCCACACGCGTCACGTCACTTACGCACTTACGTGCTAAGGGCCTTTCCTTGAATTACACGCTGAAATGCTGTTATTTCACATGCCAAATCACTCCGTATCAAGCTGGCCATGCAACAACACACGGAAGACCACGCTCCTGGCCAGAAGGCCATTTTCCTGCCACCCAGAGCCCCAAGCCGACTCCGACTCCCACCAGCCACCTGCTGCTGCTGCTGCTGCTGCCTGCCTGTCTGCTGGCCCCGAGCCCTGCTATTTGGTGCTTGCAGGTCAGCCATCTGCAGGGGTCCAGTTGCTGTGACCACCCCTGTTGGAACACAAGACTCCCGACTGCAGTTCCATTGCTCCAGAGCCCAGCACTAGGACCCAGTTGCCCACTCACACCTGCATCGGGTATTGCCATGTCAGGGTAAACACCATCTGAGACCACTGGCAACCCCCAGCCAGAGAGGCAGAGGGCTGCCAGCTTCACAGCATGAGAGGTTGGCATCCTGGTGGAGCAAGTCCTGGTGTATTATGATGCCCTCTTCGGAAGAACACGCGCCAACAAGGATGGACGGAGGAGGATCTGGATGGACATCGTGGTTGAATCAAACACATACACCCAGCGCTTCACCTCCAGGTCCTCGAGAGGCAGACGCGTCTGGAGTCGAGCGGTAAGTGACCATGCATACTGATTGGACGCAGAGCATGTTGAGGTGTGCCAGGAGTGTGCAGCTTGGACATATATTTGGAAAGGCCCATGTATGGATGTGTATGTGCAGGGACATGAGCCTGCCGTATGTGAGTCCAGTCATGTGTGATGTACATCAATGGTGTATGTGTTCCAAAGCATGATGCACAAATGCATGTGGAGACACACACATGTTAGCATTTCTGTGTATCTACTATGCCATGGTTGGGGTGTGGTTCCTCCTTCATGTGTGTGTGTGTGTGTGTGTTTAACATGTGTGCGACTGTGATACGCCATGGATGCTTGTGACACAGACATGTAGGAAGCCGATTTGCAGATGTGACATAGTTGCCGATGTTTTCACTGTGACAGGTGGTGGAGATGTACAGATGCATGTCTGTCTGGTGGCATGTGTGCATGTGTTTGACACTCCCCATGTTGTTTGTGACGTCAGGCTAACCTTCAGATGTTCATGCTGTTGTGTGTGTATGGATGCTGCTGCCTGCTGCACCATTCCTGTTAATTTGTGCATGTGTGTGGGTTCAAATGACATGTGTGTTGAGGAGTAAGATGCCATCTGTGAAGTTTGACACTGCCACTCATGTGCAACTGTCATGTGTGTATCAGACCATTGTACAGTGCCCTGATGCCTATGTTCTGTCTTTCGTTGTCTGCAGCATCGACTGATGAAGAGGGCAGAGATGGTGCTGTGGAGCACAGCGGCAGGGATCCCACCGGCAGCCGGAGACGCAAGGCCCAGCTCCCCTCCAGGGTAGTGATCTCTTCGGGGAGTGAGGAGTCTGGGGCCGTATAAATGGCCGCAGCTGCCGAGGGAAGGTCCAAGAGGCGGAGTTTGGAGGTGGACTCCTCGACAGCAGCAGGGGCAGCTGAGTCCCCACAGGGGCCTATGGAGGAAGATGGCATGGGGTCATCCAGGTTGGTGGGGTTTTGGTTGAGAAGGAGGCCGTGGAAGGCCCACGCACGGGGACTGAAGGGGAGACTCCACTGGTGCTAGTGGTGCAGTCCAGGGGCAGGGACAGGAGGCAGCACAGATGGCCACGGCGGTGCCTGTGTGTAATCCTGTCCCCGTTCCTGTGACTGCACCATCCGGCACCAGCAGGGATGCCTCCGTCCAGACCCGTTTTCAGGGAGGGGATGTGCATACAACAACTGGCCTTCCTCTCCCTGCAGACGTTGCAATCCGTGACCGTATTGAGCCTGTCCTAGCTGCGATGGTGTTGCGCCAACGTGGTATTCGGGATGACGCGCAGGGTTCTCGTCTGGACAATGCCCGTCATTTTGAATACGTCTTTGGCCGCGTCGACCTACTTAGAACTTCTTGTGACCCCCTTCTCAACTGAGCCCCCTGTGCGTCAGTTGTCCGTGCCACCTTCCGGCCCAAGTATCACCGGAGTCCCCTGTGGAGCTGCCCCTGAGCCAGCGGCCAGGCTGGTGGAGGACACATCCCTGCCACAGTCGGGAGTCAGAGGTCCAGTAGGGTTGGCCAACCCACCAACTGGACCCCAGCAAGAGGATGATGTGCAGGCATCAATAGGCAGGGCATGTGCATGGCAGGAGCAGGCACCGGCCGTCGAGCAGAGGGACCAAGGATTGGGAGTGTCTTCTGTGTGGCAGCAGATGGGCAGGCAAATAGATGCAAAGCGGTGGCAGGTGGAGAGGGCACGGCTCACAATGGTCAGAGTGGAGAACTCCATGCGCCGGGTGTTGAATTGGGCTGCATGCCTCGAGGCAACTCGCAGGGAGTTGGAGGAGGCCATGGCTGCATCCCTGTGAGACCTCAAGGCCAGGAAAGAGGTCCGCCTCCGGGACATTGAAGTGGGGTTCGATGATGCCCTGGTGCAGGACATCAATGAGTGAGCCGTCGGACTAGCCCGCAGCCTTTGTAAAGTGGCGGTGAGTGGCAGTCTTGCAGCAGCCAGTGTTTTTTCCAGCTCTATCTTAGAGAGGTGTGTCTCCCGCTTCACCTATTCTACAAAACCTCACTTACTCCGCGGAGCGGATGCGGAGTGGCGGTGAGTGGCAGTCTTGCAGCAGCCAGTGTTTTTTCCAGCTCTATCTTAGAGAAGTGTGTCTCCCGCTTCACCTATTCTACAAAACCTCACTTACTCCGCGGAGCGGACGCGGAGTGGCGGTGAGTGGCAGTCTTGCAGCAGCCAGTGTTTTTTCCAGCTCTATCTTAGAGAGGTGTGTCTCCCGCTTCACCTATTCTACAAAACCTCACTTACTCCGCGGAGCGGACGCGGAGTGGCGGTGAGTGGCAGTCTTGCAGCAGCCAGTGTTTTTTCCAGCTCTATCTTAGAGAGGTGTGTCTCCCGCTTCACCTATTCTACAAAACCTCACTTACTCCGCGGAGCGGACGCGGAGTGGCGGTGAGTGGCAGTCTTGCAGCAGCCAGTGTTTTTTCCAGCTCTATCTTAGAGAGGTGTGTCTCCCGCTTCACCTATTCTACAAAACCTCACTTACTCCGCGGAGCGGACGCGGAGTGGCGGTGAGTGGCAGTCTTGCAGCAGCCAGTGTTTTTTCCAGCTCTATCTTAGAGAGGTGTGTCTCCCGCTTCACCTATTCTACAAAACCTCACTTACTCCGCGGAGCGGACGCGGAGTGGCGGTGAGTGGCAGTCTTGCAGCAGCCAGTGTTTTTTCCAGCTCTATCTTAGAGAGGTGTGTCTCCCGCTTCACCTATTCTACAAAACCTCACTTACTCCGCGGAGCGGACGCGGAGTGGCGGTGAGTGGCAGTCTTGCAGTCATGCCAGGCAAGACGGGCCTGGCAGCACCATCACCTCAAAAGCCACAACGGTTGAACTCAGAAGACCTTACAAGCCGTTCCCTAAGAAGTAAAGTCAAGTCGCTAACTAAAACCACAACCATATCACCCACACAACAACAATGTCAAACTGGTCTCCCTTCGATTTCAATGGAAACAACAGATGAACGAGAAATCCTCGCAAACCCAAACTCCAACATTCTAACAAACATAGGAAACAGAAACTGTGCAGTTAACGCTCAAATTCCCTACCAAAAAGCAATCGAGAAAGGTTCTGGCATACTCAACAACAACTATTCACCATCTTGCAGCGAAGCTGGCTTACCTGAGGAGGAGGTCACAGTCCCGGGAGTGAATGGCGCTGGCCTTCCCTCGGCCGCAGTATTGGAACTGGCCGCTAGCAGCCCGCGGGTCGGGCCGGCTCCCTCGGAGGTTCTGCCTCGCCCTGGTAGGGAGCCAGCGCCACACGCTTCGGTGCCCACTCTGGTCGCGGGCACGTCTGGGACTCGGAGGCCCCCCGGAGGGGGGACCGCCTTGGGCCCAGCGCCGGAGCCCCCGAGGGCGCTGCTGGGGCTGAGTGCTTCGATCGCCGCCGCTGCTGTAGCCGCGGCTCTGCGGCCTCTCGAAGGGGAGGCGGCGTTGAGCGGGCAGGCAGTGAGTGCGGCGACGGAGTTCGAAGAAGACACGACGGGGTCGGGGGTGGACCCCAGAGAGGGCGCCCCCCACGTCAATCGGTTGAAGGAGGGAGAGGTGCGGACGCCTGGCGCCTCTGGGAAGCGGCGCCTAACGATGGCAGGACAGGAGTGCTTGAGTGGGTTGAGAGTCGAGCGTGGCTCATCAACCTCGGCGAAAGAAAGCGAAACTACAGCAGCGCCACCTACGGCTGGCCTTGTGGTATCAGCAATCGTACATAGGGAAACTTTCAGTAATTCACCAGCAAACAAGATAAACCCAGAAAATAAAGCGTCGGCGTTAATAAGTCCAACTGTGCGTCAAGAAATTAAGCTTCTACCGCAAGAGCCAAACAACATAATTAAAAAAAGAGATCCCGAACCAGCGACGTCCCTACCAAGAAAAACTCAGTCCTAGAATTGCCGAATAACCAAGTGGAAACCATAAGATTGGCTAAATCTCTACCTAAACAAAAACATTCTACAAAAGCTCCCCGTGCAGGCCCTAAAACAACGAGAAAGGGCAGTAAAAAACCACAACGCCCTTTGAAGCTATTATCAGACTTTTTCAAGAGGCACTCCAAAGCCATCCAAGAAAAATGTAATGAGCTGACAGATGCAGAAATCCTCGAGGCAGCTGATGCAATTAGACCACCTAGCAAATACCGTAGATTGACTCAAGCTAAACGTAGACTTTCCATTATTCAAACAAAAGATGGTACTTGGCCAGCTCCGGATATCGACCCAACAAAATGGCACTTCTCAGGCCAAGTGACTGCAAAAATACCACAAATTATGCAGGAAGAGCCGGGGTTGCCGCAGGCTCGAAACCTGGCAGTTCTACCTACAACTAATCCTATACCAACTTTGGAAAGCATAACCCCTGCGAAACGTCCAACTTTAGTCCCCATTGTGTGTCCACAACAAACTTCTACCAATGATCAAGAAGTGCAGAGTTGCTCTCAGACTTCCACACGAGAGCAAGTCGAAGCTGAGAGCTATGTATCCCTCCCAACCACCTCGACATCATTAGAGCAAATTGGCTCAGCGGCAATGGGCTCCCCTCAACTCTTGATACATGACCAACCACTGATCAATGATTCAATACATCGACCAATCGACAGTACCAAGTACAAAGACCAGGCTCTGCCGATTGCATCACAGTCACTAAGTGAGCCCTTAAGCCTAATCCCACAAACGTATGAGAAAGACGATGGAAGTCAACTTCCTGTCAAATCTAAAAACAAGTTACAGTTTGAGAAAACTCTAGACTCTTTTTACTCAAACTTAGACAATTATACCAGTCAAAGAAGATATTCTTCAGACTTCCACTCCAGAAGATCATTAAACACCACCACACCATCTACACGACCATCAACTCCTGGGATAGTTAAATCAGCTGCTCAGCGGGACAACTCTACAACCGATTCACATCCAAAAAAGCTCGATACTTGCACCTTGATGTCAGCACTATCGATAGCCCTCAACCCATTCATTAAACTATATGAAACAATAGGGGACACGCTGAGAGACCATACAGCGATTCAAACTTCAATGCTGAACAAAATAACTTTTTTGGAGGGTTACATCATGGCTCTAGAATCAAAGTCCCCCATATCTACGACCAAACCGAGCCAAGATCCGACTATGGCGCCATCTCAAAAACTGACTTCAACCACGTGCCTTACTTCCCAGGGCATTACGCAAACAAACGCAGAAAGTACTCGAAATCCTCCTTTCATTGGCCCTCATTACGACCCTGGCGGAAAGCGACTGACCGGAGCGCCACAGCGTAAATAGCGTTTCCGCCATTGCACGAAGGAGCAAAGTGCGGCCCATTCCGACCCATCGGGCACGAGCACCACGGCATGGCGGAAGTGCAAAGTCCGCGATGGCGGAAATGACCCCAAAACGGCCCACACCGCCGCCGTACGGCGCCCTAGGTGCAATACCGCCACCCCACTTAGCGGTCACCGCAGTGTGCGCCTACCGGAGAGTACGGTGGCCGGAAATATACGGAAACGGAAGTTAAAACATGGGGCCGGAACGGGAAACATCCCGGCGTACACCTATAAATACACTAAAACCACACAACCACTAAAATCACTACCCTGAAACACACCCCAACCCGTCAACCACCCTAGCGAAACCAAGAAAAATGGGAAAAGTAGCGAAGAAAGCGTGCGACCGCAAGCGGCAGGTCCACTTCTCCCGTGAGGAACTCACCGTGCTAACAGAGACCCTCCAGGAGAATGCTGCCGTCGTCTTCTGCATGCAAATGACCAGGACGGCACTTGCAAACAAGAAGGCCATATGGGCTCTGGTGGCACAGCGGGTAAGTGCGGTGGGGACCGCACCCCGCACCCCACAGCAATGCCGCAAGCGATGGGACGACCTGCAGATACGCGTCCGCAGCATACTCTCTGCCAACCGCAACATTGCCACAGCCACCGGGGGAGGTCCTGAATCACCCATCAAGTTGACCCCCTGGGAAGAAATCTGTGCCTCCACCATCGGAATGGAGAGCATAGAGGGAGTCGGAGGGATGGAGAAAGGAGTGCCGACATCCGAAGATTCAGGTAGGTGGGCCAGATAAAACAATGCCAAATCCACACAGTCCATCCATGTGAAGTACCATGCGTCCACATAGTGCAACAGAAACACATGTCCAGGAGAACGCCCACACACATCGGCCTGATAGCGCACGTTAAAACCCACAATAAATACATAGACAATTAAAAACCCCAAATACACGCACTACACGTGCAGCAGGCACACCCTAACTGCAGGCTGCCAAACAACTGCACCCTCACTCCACACACAAATCAAAGCACCTCCAAGGGCCCGACCCAAATCACCCTCAGGTACCACCCCAATGCATGTGATACAATGCCATTCCAATTCCCACAGACCCATCAATAACCCTGGCCCTCCTTTACTCCACCACAGGGTCCGATCCAAACGACGAGCTACAGGACACCCCTACCAGCACACCTGCAAAGAGGGCCAAGACCAACGGCCAGAGACCCTCCACCTCAGCTGCACGCATCAAGACACGGCAGCAGCACAAATCAGGTGGCAGCACAGAGGAGGGAACATCAACAGGCACCCCAGCAGCCAGCATGCCCACAACACCACCACCACAGGTCCCCCCAATGGATGCCACAGAAGGCACTGCCTCTGGTGGCAGCAGCACCATAGGTGACACCCCATTGATGGCAGCATGCTCGGACACAGAAAACGGGGATGCCGAAGTCAGATCCATCCATGACCTGTCCCAATCCCCCTGTCTGTCCCATCCCGTACAACATGAGGATACCACGCAGGGGCACCCACAAGACGACGACTGGCCATCCCCCACAAGCCCTGTGGCAAGCCAACATGAGGACAACAGCCCCTCTGTGACACCCCCGCAAATGGCCATGGCCCAGCAGAGGCAACAGTCCCTCGACCAGTTGATCGAACAACAGCAGCAACTGGCCACGCTCCTCAAGGACCATGCCGATGAATGTGGGGGCACTAAGGCAGACATAGAAACATCAACTGAGACACTTAGGGCACAAATCGAGAGTAGCACCGAGAGCCTGAGAGTCCAAATGGAGAGTAGCACCGAGAGCCTGAGAGTCCAAATGGAGAGTAGCACCGAGAGCCTCAGGGGGGAACTGCATGCGACGGCCAAGGACGTATGTGCCGAACTTGCCGCAGTGCGCCGTGTGCTCACTGAGCTCTCGCAAACCCTTAGGGACATGCATGGACGTGAGCAGGCAGACACATCATCCGTTGCAAGTTCCGTCCAGGGCAGCCCCCAACGTAGATCTGGGAGGAACCTGCGCTCCACAGGCAGGGGTGCCCCTGATACCCGCAGAGGGGGCATGCAATAGCGACAGCCCACTGACAATGAGCATCTTTGGACACTGGTGTTCGGGGGGGAGGTAGGAGGGTGGAGGGGGTGTGTTGGGCTCACTTGGGTGGCGGGTCGATAGGGTGTTCAACATGACATCACATATGCCATTAAAAGTGCACGATCAACCAATGAGATGTGTGGACATTGATCTTTGTGTACTAGGCCATCATAGGCGTACAGTCCATGTTGTGCATGTCCCAGACACACGCAGTGCCACGAGTCCCGTGTCCATGTATCAGCCACCAGGCGTGAGTGCTAGAAGCATACATCAATGAGATGCTGACGAATGTCACGGGCCTCCGGTGCCTCGCAGACTCCATGAGGTGCTGCCACATCCCCACCCTCATCATGACCATCATCAGGTGCTTGCAGTTCAGCGTCAGGGGGCATGGGCACATTTCTACGTACGCACATGTTGTGGAGCATGACACATGCCATCACCATCTTTGCAACCTTCTCATGGCGGTACAGGAGTGCCCCGCCAGACCTGCTGAGGCAGCGGAAACGGCCCTTCAGTAGGCCGAATGCCTGTTCTATGACTACACGGGTACGTGAGTGGGCATGGTTGTAGTCCTCCTCATGCTGGTCCCGTGGGTTCCGGACTGGTGTGAGGAGCCATCTCTTCAGTGGATATCCAGCATCACCTGTATGTGGACGAGAAACGCATGATGTGGAATGCCATTGATACGTACGCACACCCCCCCCCCTTCCTGCCAGGTCATTGGCAATTCACATACCCCACATCATCATGCATGTAATGAGACTCACCGAGTAGCCAGGATCTGTTCCCTGCGTGTCGCTCCATGTAGCGTGGTATTGTAGAGTTCCTCAAGACCATAGAATCATGGGTTGATCCAGGGAATCGGGCACAACAATGTGTAATGATCCTGTTGGAGTCACACACCATTTGTACATTCAGGGAATGAAATTGTTTACGGTTGCGGTACTGGGCCTCCATGGCATGTGGGACGACCAATTCAACATGGGTGCAGTCGATGGCACCAATGCAACCCGGTATGCCGGCAAGTGCATGGAATCCCACTTTCGTGTTTGTAATTTCCTGCTCCGAGCGTGGTAGGGAGATGTAGTCGTCTGCGTGCTGCAGGAGGGCATCGAGCACTTGCAATAGTGTCCGTGAGAACAGTGGCTGAGAAATGCCATGCAACTGTCCGACTGTGTGCTGGTAGGTGCCTGTGGCCAGGAAGTGGAGTACAGACACCACCTTCAGTAGGGGTGGGATGGCGGTTGGGCTATCTATCATGCTGACAAGGTCAGCCTGTGTCATGTCCACAATGGCGGCTATGGTGTCCCGGTCCAGACGGTAGAGGGTGTGGATCTGCTCATCAGTGAGGTTGAACGGATGGGCTCGGAGGCGTGGTATTGCGGGCTGCCTGCGTGGTGGTAGTGGCTGTGCTGGTGGGCCTTGCTGGCCCTGCCTTGGCCTCCTCCTCCTCCTGCGTCTCCTCCGTGCGGCTGGTTGTAGTTGGTGTTCGTCTTCTTCTTGGAGTTGGAGCACTTGCAGTGCTATCAGGTCCCCCAGGGCCAACATCGCGAGTCCTGCCGGTAGCATTTCGGTGTGGTTGTGGGAGGAGACTGGCTGTGCAATTTATGTGTTTTCAGGCTGTATGGCCTCCACCTGTGGTGATTCATTCCACCTGTGCAAACTGCTCTCCCCTTTGGCCGAGCACGTCACGCGCACAACGCTGCAATTCGGGGAATGGTATCTTGCTATTGCTATCATGTATTTGTACCCGATGGCCGTGTAAGATTGGTTGATATGTTCATTCTGCTGTGGTCCCATTGTTTCCCATACTATCTGTGCAGTCGCGAACAGACTAGTGAAGGGTCAGTGGAACGTAGTACTCGAGTAACGGTGGGCCCTCATGCATCACTGTACCGAGTTGCAACGACGGGCGGGGCGTCCCATTCGTGGGTGAAGGCAGTTGCCATTTTCACACACAGCCGCACTCGATGGAATAATTAGTGATTTCAAACGGCCACAGATGCCTTTCCGACGTGATGTTGCAAATGAGGAATTCGAAGGGCGGCGCTTTCAGTTTCCAGCTAGCGGCGAGGAGATGCCCACAGGTCTGACTGCAAATATAACCTTCCATTGTTCAATGTCCTTGAGACAGGGCCCATGGCGAGGGAGCAATGATTGATATGAATAGTTTGGGATGCGCAATAGCTATGTGGGCGATGAGGCCGGCCGTTCCCAAATACATGTTACTTCACAACACTGGAATTACGGGCTGGGGCACTGTGGATTTTGCAGGCTGCATAACGCACAGACTCAATGGATGTTTCTAATGTTATGTGAGTAATTATTCAGGCGTTTTGATCCCGGGATGAGGGAATGATGAATGGATGCATGGGCAGGTGATTTGATACAGAGTTTGCCATGTACAGGGCTTCTTGGGATCTATCCGCCTCCCCTACGCTATGTGATGCAGGGCTGCCATAGTGGGACCATCGTCTATCTGGCCTTGTTGAGCCCTCCCTGTCTCGAGGCGCACTCAGACACTTGTGTCCATGCACGTTAACATTCCCATCTGATGGATTCTGTTTTGACAGACGCATGCACAGGTACACTCGTTTGTGATGGTGTTTGCACCTCGATATAGATGTTTATGAGTCGCAAGTGGTTTTGGGGTGGTGATGATCCTTTTGAGTGGGCTAGCATGCATATGGCTGTGGATTTCGTGTGATCATTGAAGTGAGTTGTTCGAATGTGGTTCTGATGGCCATTCTGTTCTTTTTCTTTTCTTTTGGTTGACAGGTATCTCCTCCCCTTTTGCCACTGCCATCTGTATGCCACTCCTGCAGATGGATTTTACTCCCGACACCTGCTGCTTCGTGTTAATCAGTGGAGCAGCATTACGATCTTATGGGACGATCGCCAATGGCCCACATGCCCTTACGCAGTACTGGTGGCTCGGAGCAACATTTCGGCCTTTCAGCTGGACTAGTGCCTCCCCATTGGGACGGCCCTGCGGTTCTGTGCGCTTCCATGTTGCCTTTTCGTACGTGAATGTGGCTCTGTGTACCATGGGGGAACAGGGCGACACACAAGTAGTGGCTGGTCATTTCTTGCGGATGCAGCCCACAATGGTGATTGGTGTTTTGGAGTTCATGGCCTGATGGCTGTATGGGCTTGGTGACTTTGATGTGCATAAATTTCTATTCTGATTTGGCCCGTGTAGCGTTTTTCTTTGCAAGTGATGTGGCATATGCCTATTTGGGGGGCGATGTATTGTGAGGAGATCTGCATTGGGTTCCAGCTTCGGGGTTTAGTTGCGTGGTACTGTACTGGGCGCGTTTGCCTACTAAGCCCGTGAGGTCAGGGATGGGGGCTGCCTATATGACAGTTTGAATGTTGTCATGCTCTGGGGCGGGGGATTGGGTTTTGTGTAACAGATGCCGGTCAGCCAGGTGGACTGGTGGAATGATGTGATTATCGGAATATTGCTGGTCACAGGTGCCTGTGTTTGCGTGCGTTTCTTGGTGGGGGACTGTGGTCATGTCTATTGGGATTGCTTCTGTATTCGTGCCATCTGTGCCCTGCAGCTCCCATTGGCCCCTCTTGTGTTTCTTTTGTTCGTTGGCATGCATGGGTGACTTGTACATTTCAATGGTTGCATTGTGACTTCATTGCACCTACGGGGGGTTGTACTTTGTGGGCAGGGAGCGGTGTACAGGCACTCAGTGGGGCCGTTTACGGTTGATTCGCGATGCCGTACTTCTCGCCATGGCGGAATGGTACATTACGCCATGCCTGATGGCGTTAGGTACATGTCCGCTAGGGTCGGAATTGGCGTACCGTTGCACCATGGTGGTGTTTGCGGTTTGGCATGGCGCGCGCGCGCGTGCTTGGTGCAGTTAGCGTTGGCGTTCACTACGGTGTCGCTAATGGCTTCGTACTTTGCGGTGACGGGTCATAGTCGCACCGAGCGCTATTCGATGGCGGTATTGCATTTCCGCCATCGTTTTTCGATTTCCGCCAGGGTCGTAATGAGGGCCATTGACTTAACAGTCCCACCAACTCTTTTGATAGAAAAAATCAAGCGAACTAAAGAGGTGGGAAAAACTAACTCCCACCAACAAGAACCAGTATTAATAACACCTTCAACTTACCAATCAAACTCAACAAGCCCAAAAGCGATAGAGGCTCAAAGAGACCTTCTCTCCTCATTAAAAATAAAAGGTAACGCAAAGAAAACTGGGGAGGCAAACAGAGCTGAAAAAGAAACATTGAACGTTTCCCCTAGAGGAATAGAAGCATTTTTAAATAAAGAAGACATGATGAACATTACTCAACATATCACTGACCAATCAACATTCTCAACCCAAAACTTGGAAGAAATACCTGATTCACCCATAACTTCTATACTTCCGACAGGGAATCGTAATAAAGAAACAAAGCCCAGAGAACCTCCATTTCTAACTTTAGAAGAACGAAGAACGCGACTGGCTAGGACAAATAACAAATCAACAGATCCTGTATTTGGAGAGTCCTCGATAGTTCTTAAAACTAACTACTCAAAACAAGAAACTGAAACAAGAAAAAATGGTTCTAGCCGACAACCAACAAGACGACCTCATAGATCGCAGAGTAATCCTCAAACCCCGTGGTCTAAAGTGCAACAAAACAAGAGCCCCCACCAAGGAAGTCCAGCGACCAACCTACAAATCTAAAACCACAAAACACCACATTAAACCTTTAATACGGTGGATATTGAAACTAGAACAGATCCCTGGTAACTATGACGAAGTAATATTAAATAGAAGATCGGTTATGGACTTATTCAGTTACATCCCGAAACTACGACTAGTAAAGTCAGAAGACCTCCAAATTGTCGACCCGAGCCATCAGGGATCCAGGGCAATTTCCCACCTATACATAGCGTCACAATCAACAAAAAACGCCCTGGAATCTGCCCTTGAAGAACTTTTAATAATGGGCTACGACCTTACCGAATCTTCGAGAGAAATCAAAACTTGCAATCACCAAGCAAATAAAGATTCCCAGGCATCAATAAAAGCAACTGAATATTCCCAGCCCTCACGCCAAAAACGTCGCCAATCACTAAAGAAAACGACGACCGGTACAGTTTGGGACCAAAACCCAAACCAGACTGAATCAATCAACAATTCACAACCCAAGGGGCTAGCTAAGGATCTCGGAAAACTAAACCCGGCGTATAAGGAGCGGTCTGATAGACAGACGCCCCCAAAAGAAGGTCAAAAACTTCAAAGGACAGTCCAGAATGAACCCTATTCTGCTACAACAAACCCATCTTTAAACTCATCTCTACATTCTCTTTGGTCATGGTTACCAAAGGCCTTAAAGCTAAACCAACATAAATAGCCACCCGAGAATACGACCAACAGCAACACAATAGACTGTCTTAATACAAACGCCCAAGACCAAATAAAATTGTGCTCGTGGAACACCCGAGGTTTTCTTCACCTAACATCAGGACCCTCAAACTTAATAAACTACGACATCATCTGTTTGCAAGAGACATGGCTTCTACATCCTCCAGTACTTGATGGCTATGAAACCCACACAGTGTTAGCCAAGAAAGGTTCCTTAGGCCGCCCAACGGCTGGTCTCCTGATCGCGATTCGTAGCGGACGAGGCCTTGTAAACTCGCAAAAGCTAAAAGAAAATCATTTCATGTTGATGGTAAAGCTAAATTGGATTACTAAAAAAAGAGGATCGCCTAAAACCTTGACAACGACACTCATAATTGTGACCATCTACTGGAACCCAGCCACTATTGAAAGTTCAAGATTCATCAACATAATGGAACAAGAGTTGGACTGGGCGCAAGTTTCACATAAACCGGACCACGTAATTCTATGTGGCGACTTGAACATTAATAGCCAACTCTCGATAAAATCAAAGCGATATAGATCAAAAAAATCTTCAGCGGACCAGAGGCCAACAAAATGGCAAAACCTAATGAAGTACAGATCTTTTGACAATTTAGATCTAGCCTTTCCTGATCCTAATAGACTTCCTACTTGGGAAAGAGCAAACTCAACTTCTACAATTGACTATATCTTTGTATCTCGCTCCCTACTACCCTATATTAACTCCTTTAAAGTAATAAAAACAAAGGAAAGTGATCACAATCTCCTTGAAACTACTTGGTCCACAACCTTACCGGCAAACAATACCATGACTGCAGATATAGAAGTCTCTATGCAAGGAACAAGACTCAGAATAACGGAAAAGGCTATAACCACTATTGCAGCCCAATATAAAGACCATAACAACCAACAGCCTAGGACAGACGTGGATTATTTATCGTTATTAACCACCTTTAGAGTTCCTCAAAAAAAAAATAAGACATCAACACTAGATCAAAGACATTCCTACGACAAAGTAGTAATGGAAAAAAAGAGAGAATTGAGGAGAACAAAAAGGCAAGCAAAGAGATTCGACCCCTCAGCCGCACTAGAGATCATCAAAGCGGCTGTTAAAAGCTACAAAGCATGGTTAAAAAGTCACCGTCATAAGTTGTATCAACAAGACGCGGAAAACATTCTTACGGCCATCTCCAAAAATAATGCCAGAGACTTTTGGACCCTACTCCATTCAACTGCACCAGGAGATCGGCCATGTCAAATAAACGGAATTGGCCAACTGGCCTGGGAAAACCACTTCCAAACCCTTTTCAAGAGTCCAATTACCAAATTTCCTCTGATGGTATCTAATGATACCCCTTGGATCAGAGTGGACAACATTGAGGACATTACAGCTTTAATTAAAAAGTTAAAACCATCACGTGCGCCTGGTCCTGATGGCATTACGAATTTTGACTTGAAATCTCACCCAGAGACCTGGGCTCCCCTCTTGAGCCAAATATTCAAACGCTGCACAGCTACAAAATCCATTCCGCCCTCATGGACATGTTCAAACGTGGTCCCTATCTATAAAAAAGGAGATAGGTTAGACCCAGCGAACTATCGTCCGATCGCCCTCCTAGATCCGATAGGCAAGATGTTTGGGTCTCTGCTGTTAAAACATTTCATTACCTGGGCCAAAGATTCCCCGTGCCACGACAAGTTCCAAATTGGCTTTAAAAAGAATCTGGGGACAAACGCCAACATTTTGATACTGAGTGCCCTTAAAAGCAAAATCTTGGAGGGTCGCCCACGCCTATACATTACCTTTGTCGATCTCACACAGGCGTTTGACAAAGTAGATCGAGAAAGACTGTGGAGAAAGCTGGCCGCATGGAACTGTCCATTAGGCGTACTCAACCCAATCAAAGCTCTTTATTCAAACACCACCATGAGGGTCCGCCTAAACAAGCAGGGCACATTAACAGAAGCAATAACAACTAACAGAGGTGTAAAACAGGGTTGTCCATTGGCTCCGGCCTTGTTCTGGTCCTATTTAGGCGACTTCCAAGAAACTGAAACAAAGATTCGAGCTTTCCCTCCTAAACTCGGAGGAGAACAAATTAGTCGCCTACTTTACGCTGATGACCTAATCTTGCTGGACAACACCCCTATTGGTCTCCAACGCCAACTAGCAAACCTTAAACTTTACATGATGTCAAATAACTTGGAAATTAACGAATCCAAAACAAAAATGATGGTCATAGAGAAATTCCCTAAAAAGAAATCCACACCGAACTTGAAATTAGACACAACCACCATCGAGAAAGTCACTAACTTTAAATACTTGGGAGTTATTATAGACAGCTCATACAAGGAAAAAGCTATGCAAGAGCACCTACGAGCAAAAACGACCAAGCTAACCACACAAGGAAAGGCAATTGATACCAAATATGGCAGATTCTCAATTAGACCTGCAAGAGATTTTTATAAAGGGAAAGTTATTCCATCTTTGACATACGGCGTCGAAGCAATGCCGAATCTCCCAGACGACTTATGGCCAAAACTAGAAGCAAATTTCTGGCGCCCAATCTTGGGCCTCCCGAAAACAACTCCGATATCAGTAATCAGACGTGAACTAACCCTCTCCTCGTAAAAATCAACTGTGGATTGTAATAGTGTCATGCTTTATCGGAAATGCAGACAGAAAAATACGCCCCACACCTATCATTTGATAAGTGAAGAAATCCGGCTAGGAACCTGCCATATGCTCACTCGATGGGAAACTAAAGTTTTGAACATCTTAGACTCAGTCGCCTGCAATACAGAAGATCTTATCACCAATCCAGTTTGAGTTATTAAGAAAATCAAAGAACTCGACTGGATCAACACCAACGATCTCGCTTCCAAATACAAACTCAGCAGCCACCTCCCTTCTTTCTCTAAGAAACTTGACTCCATCCAACCATTCCTGAAATTATTTCCAAATAGAGCGGCTCGCAATTACTTCTTAAAAATCAGATTGAATCTCCTGGAAACTAACGAAATACTGCCGATCAGACAAAAATCCTTATCAAGCGGCTGCCGTCTCTGCAAGTCCACTAGGGACACGGAAACCATACGCCACTTACTTTTGAACTGTCCATCGACGACAGAAATCCGTGATAGATATTTGACAGACATTTTTACAAACTTCACTCTTCAAAACGAAGAAACGTGTTGCAACAAACTGCTTGATGGAGATAAACAGACATGGCAGCTGGCCACCGTAAACATTATGAAATACATCCTCAACGTGCTTATTCCAACACAGACTGAATGAAAACACTGGTTTTATACCTTGTCTGGCAAAGCAATCAGAATAGTAAGATCCTTAGGAGTTAGCAACGACTATCCCTTCCTTACTTTCTCACTTGTGTAACCTCTTCAACTGCGTTTTGAAATTTTGTTAAAAAATCTAAGATGATTATATACAAATAAAAAAAAAAAAAAAAAAAAATAGTTATGTAGTTGTAGGTTTCCTTTTTGTTTTCTTTTTTTCATTGGGGCGCATGGACTATGCCCTGCCTTTATGTATATAGCTATTTATTAGGTAGGATTTTGGTTAGGTTTCCTTTCGATTGTTGGGCTCATGGACCCTAGGATATTCTTTTGTATATAGTTATGGATCTGGATTTACTCTTTTTTTTTACCCATGGTGGAATACTTTGCTTTTTTTGAACTTTGGATTTTGTTTAATGGATGGACCCATTGGAGCCCTTTTACTTTGGATTTTATTGGTTAGAGCATTATTTTTTTAAAATAATTTTGGGAGTTCTGGACTTGGATTATTTTATGTTCTTATTGTGTGCTTTTGTTTTATTCATTTAGTTTATGATTTAATATTTTTTTTTTCTCTACTTTACTTGTGTGGTCTTCTCTCATTCGTTTTGTGCATGTCACAATGTGGGCTTTCTCAGTTATGTGTCGCCATTGTGTGGGTCTGAGGGACATGTATTCATGGGCATGCTGGTTATTTGTTTTCTATCATGACATGTGGACTTCAATGTGGAGTGGATGGAATGCTTGGTTGGGTGTTTGGACTGGGGTGGCATGGGGTGGGATTTGGGTGGCCATAAGTGCCATGTCTCTGGATTGTGTAGACGTGTTGGGTGGGGGACATGATTCAGGGCGTGCTGGCAGGTGCCCATCACTGGGGGTGGGGTGGTGATAAGAGGGATTTCTGAACTCTGACCTGGAGGGGCAGAGGTTCAGAAGGCCAACCTAGTTTCTTGGAACAGGGTAACCACTGGACAAGCCAGACCAATCAGGGTAGCTATGGCAGGTGGTCAAGGCTAAGGGCCTCATCACGAGTTGGGCGGTAACTCTGACGCTAATAGCGATGGCGCTATCTGCCCTACCGCCAAACCCACCTATTAGCACCGGATCACGGGTCTGGCGGATTTGGAAATCCCCATTCCCCATTGAGCCCATTCGGGAATGCGCCATTCCCCATTTGGCTCAATGCGGAAATTTCACGCTCATACCGCCGGCGGATTTCCCGCCGCGGTATGAGCGCAAATTTTCAGCGTATTTCCCCCCAGCTCAGAGCTGAGGATAAATCCGCCAAAGCCCTGATTTGGCAGACCCTTAAATCCGGCGGTAGTAGCACTATCGCCGGATTTAAGGGTTACCGCCAAACTCGTAATGAGGCCCTAAGTCTCAAGAGGGGTGAGGGTGACTGAAAGACCTCAATGAGCACACAAAGCAAGGCACTTACAAATTACTCCAGACAGGTGGTATATAAAAAATATAGACTCTTTATTACAAGGACTTTGTAACATAGACCATAGCAAAGAATCAGAGTAATACTAGATCAGACCAATACATCAGAATCAATACAATATATATACAAGGCCTAATGGATCAAAAAGCACGGAATATGCAGACCACCTAGATGGGGAGGAAAACAGGCAGTGCAAGTAATCTTTAGACCCAGTTCCACATCAAGAATACACCTAACTAAGAGGCAGTCCAAGCCCTACGAAGAGAGGAGCCTTATGCTCAAGAGTACATGCACATGCTTGTGCCAATAGACAAAATAGGGTCTCTTCAAGGGTCACTAGCAGCTCAGGAAGGTGGGTAAGGCAAGGATGAACAAGTTCCCACTATTCAAGCAGGACCTCCACTTGAAGGCAGAGGCAGTTTGAGAGTGCGGAATGGAATTGCTATTTCGCAATAGCTGTGGAAAGGAAAGGGGCCCTCGCAGGCCAGTTCATGCGTAAAAGTGGGCTCCTGCACTAGGGGCCAACGGTTGGGGTATGGACTACTCACCGGTCCCCGACACAGGCAGACACAAACTTCGCCAGTACAGTCCAGTTCGCTGGCAGGTTCGATTGTGACAATCAGGACGTCTCGAGACCGTGTAGTTCCCGAGATGCAACGAGGATTCCCAAACGGGACAGTGGCGATTTCCCCACTCCAGATAGAGGAATCAGCCCAATTCCACTGCAGCAGGCTTCAGGGACAAAGGGTTCACAAATGGAGTGAACTTGCACAGGTCATTGCCACAGCAGGGGAACACGGTAACCGCGTTTACTCCGGTCCGGGCGCACTCGTCTCACTTCAGACCTGGGAACCCCAAGTGTACGAAATTCCGTGTGATGGTGCCGTGGACACAGAGCAAGCAGTATACTTAGTTTCATGGGCCTCCTCGAAACAGCGGCGGTAACAGAGCAAACATTCCGTGTAAGCTGGTCAGCACACTGGTTGGCCCAGGGACACTTCCGAAGAGGCTTACTTGCAGGGTTTGTTGAAGGTGGCGAGAATAGTTGATCCCACTATTCCAATGGGTCGAAGCGTCTTCACAGACCTTCTAGGACTATCAGATGCAGAGGGGTTCCAAGGGGCGACAGCGAGCTCAGAGTGCCAAACCTTCCAGCGGGTCACCAGTGGTTCCTCGACTCGGCCTCTTGTTGCAGGATACTTGGCTCCTTATCCTTTGTTCGTGTGAACTCAAGAGATCGACATTGTAGTGGTGTTTCAGCCTCCTCTTATCCAAAGTTCCCTTTGCGCCAAAACGGAGAGGACCCAATGGGAGATCTGCTCACAAACACTCACTCCATACGTGGACCAATCACAGACCACAGTGGTCCCAGGCATTCAGGACACTCCAGACTCTCTGGCACCCAGGATGTGTATTGGGAACAGACATCCCAGTCCACATCCTGGAGGCACACACAGAAGACATGCAGAAGCCAGCAAAAGCATTGGGTTTCGCGGGAAAGTGCATGCCCAAATAAGGACTGACCCTGGTCGACATTTTGGAGCCAGGCCACCTATTTGTGCCAAACGCGGTAAGCGCGGTTAACATGGCAAGAAAGGGTTACAAATATACGAAAACGATAGCTGCCACCAGTCCTGTCCCTGACACATCTGCACAGTTTATAAAAAGTCCAGCAAGAGTTTCTAGGGCCTTTGGAACAACTAGAGACCCAAGTGTGCTGTAAGGTAAGTTACATTGCACACTTTATACATGTGGCACAAAAGTTGCAACATGAGGAAAGGACTAAGGGAAACAAAGTCTCCCAGTACTGACTGTCTTAAGGGCATGTCAGTTTCCCCATTAAGAGTGAGCGAAAGCCCAGAGAGTACAGTTTAGGGCTGTGCTTCTCTGGCAAAGTTTAGTTCAGAGTGTTTAAACAGCAGCAAAAAGTTTGGGGGTTGACACATGGAGGGAAAATTACATACAATTATCAAATCTTTCCTAACAGGTCGGGGACATGAGTCGGGGCCTGCTGGCAGGTTGCCCTCAATGCGGTTGGGGTGGGGGACATGAGTCGGGGCCTGCTGGCAGGTGCCCATTACTGGGGGCGGGGTGGGGGTCATAAGTCGGGGCCTGCTGGCAGCTTGCTGTCAATGGGGTTGGGGTGGGGGACATGGGTCGGCGCCTGCTGGCAGGTTGCCGTCAATTGGGGTGGGGAACATGAGTCGGGGCCTGTTGGAGGGTGCCATCAATGGGGGTAGGGTGGTGGACATGAGTCGGGGCCTGCTGGCACGTGCCCATCACTGGGGGTGGGGGACATGAGTAGGGGCCTACTGGCAGGTGCCCATCACTGGGGGTGGGGTGGGGGACATGAGTCGGGGCCTGCTGGCAGGTTGCCGTCAATGGGGGTGGGGTGGGGGACATGAGTCGGGGCCTGCTGGCAGGTTGCTGTCAATGGGGATGGGGTGGGGGACATGTGTCAGGGCTCCCAAGTACATGGTGACATGGGGCCTGCCTGCGGGGCATGCACAGGGGTGATGGGCTGCCTGCGGGGCATGCCCAAGGGTGATGGGCTGCCTGTGGGCTATGGGGAGGGTAGATGAGCTGCCTGTGGGGCATGCCCAGGGGTGATGGGCTGCCTGCAGGCCATGGGGAGGGCCACACCCAGGAGGGCCCACACTGCCAAATCATGTGTAAAACATGTGTCAGGGCTCCCAAGTGCATGGTGACATGGGGCCTGCCTGTGGGGCATGCCCAGGGGTGATGGGCTGCCTGCGGGGCATGCCCAAGGGTGATGGGCTGCCTGCGGGGCATGCCCAAGTGTGATGGGCTGCCTGCGGGCTATGGGGAGGGTGGATGAGCTGCCTGTGGGGCATGCCCAGGGGTGATGGGCTGCCTGCAGGCCATGGGGAGGGAGGGAGGGCCATACCCGGGAGGGCCCACACTTCCAAATCATGTGTACAACGCCCGTGCACCCCTCGGAATATGCGGTCCCCGCTCGCGCCAGTGAAATCGCATGTAAAACGCGCACCCCCAGAATACGCGTATCATGCTCAAGCAAGGACGATTGTGTGTTAAACTCCCCGCGTATACGCGTTCCCTGCTCGCTGTCCAAGTGATTCTTGGCTTCCTGTTACAGAAGGTTGACTACTGTCGGGAGTGTCCACATCTAGTTGGGCCTGGAGTTCTTCTGCGTGTTGCTGTTCATTGTGCAACATTGTTTTGTGCTGTGTAAAGTTTCCATCTATTATAATACTTTCATTTGCTTTGAAAACGTCGTCATAGGAGTCATAGGTATCTAGTAACTCTTCTTCTTTCTCAATGGTTAAAAAGTTGTAGCAGAGACATGTAATACAGTTCTTTGTGTTGAAGAGTTTTTAATGACAATTTGATATGATTTATTAAACTTTGTTTGGTAAGTTTCACTGAGCTGCTTTCACAATTTGCCACTCTGTATCTACCTTTCTTTTCATCTGGTTTTATATTAATTTTGTAAGTGAGGTTTTGGGCTATGTAGTATAGAAACATGGGGCCTCATTACGAGAATGGAGGTAATGGGAAAAAGGAAGGGGGAATGGTAATACCGTCATCGTTAACAGGTCTGGGCCATTACGACCCGACAACCACCAATACCACCACCACCCTTACCATGCCCCTTCATACCGGCACGCACGCGTAAACGCGCCACTTTGCGGAGTAAATACCGGGATGCCGGTAATAGGAGGACATCACAAGTCACGCGGGCATGCAATTACCAGCATCCCAAAGGCAGTAATTAGGGCCTGCACGATGGCGGCCATACAGGCATCGCGGACCACCCGTAAACAGCAACCTGCAGTCAAGGCAACTGCCACAGGTGCACACAATCACCACAGGTGGAGTCAATGGAGCCCGTCTCAGTATAAAAAGAGTACACCCACACACCACACCCCTTCCTACACCAAAATGATACCACTCGTTTTTGCAATCATGGGGCTGGAGGACATGCCTATACTGCTACAACTACAGCAACAACACCAGCTACAACAACTACAGCTACAGCAACAGGCAGCACAGAGAAGACGCAGGAGGAGAAGGAGGGTGAGACAGGGCCAGAAATTACCACCAGTGCAGCCTGTAGTCCCTCATAGGCAGCCACCAATCCCTTGCATCAGACCAAGTCCATTCAATCTAACCCCTGAGCAGATCCACACTCTGTACCGGTTGGACCGGGACACCATCACCACCATTGTGGACATGATACATGACGACATTGTCAGTCTCATAGAAATATGCACTGCCACCCCCCCCCCCCTACTGAAGGTGGTGTCTGTGCTCCACTTCCTGGCCACAGGCACCTACCAGCACACAGTGGGCCAGCTGCATGGCATTTTACAACCACTATTTTCACGTATGCTGACCCAAGTGCTGGATGCCCTCCTGAAGCAGGCTAGCACCCACACATCCCTTTCACGGACTGCCCAGGAGATAGCCGACACCAAAGTAGGCTTCCTTGCACTGGCAGGCATGCCCAATTGTGTTGGTGTCCTCGACTGCACCCATGTAGAATTGGTAGTCCCTCATGCCCTAGAGGTGGTGTACCGCAATCGCAAGCAATACAATCCATCAATGTGCAGATGGTATGTGACTCCAGCAAGATCATCATACATTGCTGCGCCCGATAACCCGGATCAACACATGATGCCATGGTGCTTCGTAACTCCACACTACCCCGCTACATGGAGCGGCATGCTGGACGATGTGCCTGGCTGCTTGGTGAGTTGCCTGACTGGCCCATGGCAGTGCGTCAGGGTTGTGAGGTGGGGGGATACATACTCCACCAGGGTGGGAATGGGCAGTGAATGGGAAATGCACGCAGAGCTAAACACTTCTGACCTGAACCTCCCAACCCGAATATGACACATCACTGCCCCCATTGGATCAATGCCGTATATCAATGACGACATGTAAGACGTACAACCTGGCCACCACGGGTATGTAAAGCGATGCATGACTAAACATGATTGCAACTGTGCCAATGTGGCTAGTGTGATCATGCACAGTGTAGTATACACAGCAATAATGGGAGGCAAAACATTGTCCTGCATCCACATCAGCATGCAAGAAATCACCCTGTATCATCTGTACAACACCATCCAGACTACCACACCATATTGCAGTATACAATGCATCTAAATAATATTTGTGCATACGTACAGGGACATGTGTATGTCAACACCAAATTGCTGCGGCCATGGCTGTAAATCCTGATGGTGGCAGCTCAGAGTGACTCACACAGACCTATTTGTATTCACTTGCAGGTGATGGAGGATATCCCTTGAAGCCGTGGCTACTTACCCCTGTGCGGAACCAGCGGAACAACCATGAAGAGGAGTACAATCAGGTTCATACCTGTACCGGTGTTGTGATTGAGCAGCACTTTGGCCTGTTGAAGGCGCGGTTCTGCTGCCTAAGCAGGTCTGTTGGAGCACTCCTTTATAGGCCTGAGAAGGTGGCAAAGATCACCATGGCCTGTGTCATGCTGCACAACATGTGTGACCGGTGAAATGTACCACTGCCACCTGACATTGACATGCATGCACCAGGTGGGGATGATGAGGATGAAGAAGGAGGAGAAGCAGCACCCCTGCCAGTACGTGATGCAGAAGATGGCCGTGCAGTACGCCAATCACTGATTGATGAATGTTTCTGACCCACAGGGACATTGATGGATATGTGTCAGTAACATATTGTACACTGGGTCCATGTGGACATGCACACAGGGAATGTGGGGAGTTGGGCACTGTGAACTGTCATGAATAAAATGTATACACACGAAATGAACAATGTCCAGGCATTGAATGATTTTTCACACAACGGGTGTATTAATATCAACTACAGAAATGTGCTATCCCGCACCCCCCCACAACACCAAAACAACCATACCCCCCAATGAACTCCCCATAACCCAATGAACTCCCCGAAATACACATATACACCACCGACACCATCTGACCCACTCCCATTGTTCTCTCACACTATTTCCTTGCTTTCTTGTCCAGGAGCAGCATTTCTGACTGCCTTGCACTCCGTCTTGTCAGACGCACAGGGCTGGAGGGTGCAGAGGAAGTGGGTGTGGAGGATGGGGTGTGGTGGATGGGGTGGAAGCCGTGGTGATTGGCATGGCTGGTGCGAGTTGTTGCTGCTGCATGTGCAGCAGGATGAGGTGAGGATCTGCGTGACAGCCCCTAGACTGTCTCGCATCATCAACCCAGAGGCATTAATGGCAGCTGTGTTCGCTGCTATGGCCTGCGCAATCCCACGCCTCGTGTCCTCTCCCTCCACAACATATTGTCAGACAAGGTCCAGCATTGAGTCCTGTCTAGCCTCCACCCTTGCTAGCCATGCCTCAAGGTTGTTGGGAGCAGTAGTGTTTGAGGGTGCTGCGACCGAGCGTGCATTTGCAGGAATGTCCTCGGGGGGGGCGCTGAGGTCCGAATCTGCAATGCTGCTGGTGGGTGTGGCCTGAGTGTGGGGTTAGGGGGTGGACACGGGGCTTGGGGAGTATAGATATACCACATGGGTTAGTCCATCCTCGTCCACATACTCCTCCACTGCAGTTTCAATGTCGCTCAGTGGGGCAGTGGCTGCTGCCTCGCCCACTGAACTTGTTGCTGCCGAATATGTGCCATTGACCTCGCCTTCCACTGGTGTTGCCAGGTCTTTGGTCCCGGCGTAGATGTGGGGCCCTCATGGGTGGCCATGGCCTGGGCACTTGCCCTGGGTTTTGGTGTGGCCTGCCAGGCTGCCCCAGAGGTGGTCTTGCCTGTGAGAGTTGTCTTGTGCCGGGACGTGGATGCCCTTGTGGGTGTTTCCTCACTGGCATCCTCTCCATCGGTGCCTAGGAGGGGGGTAGAAGAGATGCAGGGCATCAGTGATGGTGTTACATGCAAGATGCATTATATGGTGCTGTGGAGAATTTCATTTATCATGCATTCATATCTTAGAGGTGTGTCACACAGAGTAGTATGAAGGGGGCATTTTGGCATTTGCCGTGACGTCTCAATTCAGGAATGCTGCATGGCAGGTGGTATGGCGTTGTATTGGAGTTTGGGGGTTGTGTGTGATGTATTAAATGGGCACGGTCCATGTGTGTTGACTGTCTGTTGGTAATGGGATTGGCACTCAGCATGCATTTCAGTGTGGCAGGTTTGGGCCTCCATCTGGACAAGGATATGTTGATGTGTGTGTTGGGACATGCATTGCCTTGCCTAGACTCTATTCCAGATCACTTGTGCTACGTCATGGTTTCCCCTAACGGGATCTGCAGGGTCACTCGCCTCCATCCCCAGATGTTGCGGCACCCATCTTCATCTCCCCGAAGCCCTCGATGGACTCCATCTGGATGAAGGTACAGCACGTCTCCTCCCAGCGCATTAGTTTTGTGGGTGAGTGGGGACCACCGCCTGTGGCCATGGCCTCCCTTCTATTGCTGGCCAGGATGTTCTGTACCCTGAGGCAGAGGTCATCCCACCTTTTCTTACAGTATTTGACTGTCCATGGGTTGGTGCCGACTGCCGAGACCTTGCGGGATACCTCCTGCCAAATCTCCTTTTTTCTCTGCTGCACCTCCCTTTTGAGGTTGTGCTGGTTAATCTCCTCAGCATGGGCAGCAAGGGTGTCCTTCATCCGAAAAACGCTTCTTGCGCAGGCCGGGTTTTAATTTCCTGGCAGCCTTAGACATGTTGAATAGATTGGCACTGGTCGCTCCTGTACACAACTGGTGGCTTGGGAGGATTGGAATGGATTGTGTTTATAAAGATGGCCACCGGCACATTTCCCGTTCTGACGTGATGACATTACTTTCGGGTCCGGTATTATGAACCCGGTATTAGCATCATGTTATTACCGGGTCGGTATTAAGCGGTGCCTCCTAGGTGGAGGTGGTATTGGTGGGTCCTGTGATGGCGCTATTGAGGGTTGGAGGGCCTTTAGCGCCATGGCGGTATGGCCATTACTGGCATGGGGGTTCGTGCATGCTTGTGCACTTGTAATCAACCGCTATTAGCGGCGTCAAACGAGCACGGACCCACTAGTTCCTCCATGCTGGTAATGACCCCATTTTTACCGCACTTCTCGTAATGAGGCCCATGGTTTCCAAAGTGGTACTCCTGTTTGGGTAGTATGTGTCTAGTAAATTGTTTTTCAAAATGTCTTGGCTGTTGGGATAATTTTTGGCTATTGTTTCTATGTCCTCTAATGATTTGAGAACTATTTTTCTACATTTAGCAGGACCAAGACTTAGCCATTATGTAATATGTGTTCTTAGGTGATTTACCTTTGACACTATGGGCCTCATTGCGGGTTTGGCGGTAGCCATGCTGCTATTGGCGGCATGGCTGCCACCAAAACCGGATCCGGGTTCCCTGAATGGGGAATTACTGGGCCAGTCCGAGTTCGGAGGGCCCGGTAATTTCTCCCTCTGGGAACCCGGACCCAGACCTTCCCCATTCCCATTTGATCCCTAATAGGGCTCAATGGGAATTGGAGAGGGAGCTCTCAACGGGCCGATTACGACCGGCCCATTTTTAGCTCCCTGGTCCCCTCACTGGACCCTGTAATGACTCCTGGTTTTACCAGGCGTCCTTACCGAGTCCCGCGAGGGGACCTCGTAATCAAGCAGAATGGCGTTAACGGGTCCGCATCCATTAGCGGAACCCATTAACCCATTCCGCATGGGTAATAATGAGGCCCTATGTCTAGCTGAAGACATGAAGTTGTTTACATGACCTGTTGTTGTAACTGGTCTAGGGAAACCAAAGTGGCATTTGGTGTAGTATTTTCCTTTGTTTTTATATTTGTGATGACAATATTTCCCACATTTGTGTCTTTGAAATTGTAAAATGTGTGCATGAAGGTCACTATGGGGGTAATTCCGAGGTTGGAGGTAAGGGTTAACGGTCACCGTTAATGGCAACGGTGACCGTTAACACTTACCACCATATTCCGAGTTCCTTTTGCGGGTTGGCATTTAGCGCCTGCTTTTAGCAGGCGTTAAAAATCCAACCCGCAAAGGGACCTTGGAGTAAATTACGGCACCGTAATTTACGGTGCCGTAATTTACTCCTTCCCCATTCCCATTGAGCCCTATGGGGGCAGGAATGGGGATGGGGAACCGGTATGGTGAATGGGGAATTACCGGTCCCTCCAACCTTGGAATGGACCGGTAATTACTCCATTCACCATGCCGGATTTCCATGGAGTAAATAGCTCCATGGTTGCTTACCATGGTGCTATTTACTCTATGGATAGCGCCAGCCTCGGAATGAGGCCCTATGTGTTGTTTGTGAAGGAATTTCACAATTGCCATATTTTTGAATAAACTGCAAACATTGGCATCACTGTCCTGACCAAATTTAGGAGCATCTTTAATCCATAAACTCATATGGATTTGTGGTGCTCCTCTGGCTTGGTATTCTTTTCTCCAAAAGAAGTGTTGTACTTCTCCGAGGGGAGGAACAGTTTTATTACAAATAAAGTGTAGCATAGCAATGAAGCGATGATGGAAATATCTTGATACCTTTATAGGATCTAGAGAGCAGAGTTCTCCTGGTGTTTTTACATCTATGTTTGTTTTGTTTTTGTTTGCTAGGCATAGGAAATCGTGTAAATGTTCCCATGCATAGTCTGCACAACTTAATGTAATAAACGCTGGAGAGCAGACCGTTTTGCAAGTGACAAACTTTTTTATAGGTTATACAGGGTAAGTGGAATTTACCCTGTCTATATGTATGTATACAAGAGCTGTACATGTACTGTGCAAAGAATATTCATAACTGTAGTTTGTGTTCGTGCATGTGGATGTGTATGAATCTGCAAGCAGAAGTATTGGAGCGTTTTATAGTAGTTGTTGCTGTAGGTGCTTTGTAATCACAGCACAATTGTACTCAGAGTGATCAACAGTACATCTAAAGTGCTGAACTGTGATGATGGAGTTAGATGTAGAGCTCTTGGATGTGATTGGTGGATGGTTGTGTGACTGCTTAACAGTAGCCAATGAGGGAATGGTGCAGAGAGTGAAGTGGAAAGAGTAGAAGGGCTGCCCCAGTGTTAAGCGATCCGCGGACAGCGCGGCTGTTCGCAGACAGGACATGCCACATCCGGGGCTTCTCTGCATATCTGGCATGGAAATAGGACTAGGGGAATTAGCCAATCAGGTGTTGAGGGTGTCATTCATAGGGAGAGAGGGTATTCATTTTATTTTCATTGCTCTATGCTATGAAGATGTATGTGGTTGTTGAGATGGACAGAGTTAGAGTGTGGTTAGTGGAAGATCATTATATTACTAATCTGCAGTGGTATGCAAACATGTGTGGCATTTCAGACAATGTTGGAATGCAGCGAGTGGAGGCTACCTGGTGTGATGTGCCAGGGAAAAATGTGCAAGGTGTTTATACACTTTGTAGAAATATGGATTATTTTAACACTCCTGATATTCTGGTGGTAAATTGTAGAGCAATGTATTTGGGCTATCTGAGTGCAACAAGTTTGCTGGGTGCACTGAAGCAGTTGCTAAAGGAACTGATGCACCTGTTTCCATCTGCTAAAATAACTTGTTCACAAATACCACCTATGACTGCATGGATCGCTTGTCATGTGTTTAATCCTCAACAAGACATAGCAAGATGTCTTGTTAATGAAGGAATATCTTGTTTTATGTATTCTGTGGGCATGTCATCATTCCAAAATGAGAGCCTTTTGGAAATAGGTGAAATTTGTTCTTGTAATGGAATGACTTTCACAGATTTTGATCATGCAATATTCCTTGGTAATATGCAGACCTCAATCAGGAAGTTGTTTTGAAGTCATTTAACAGATAAAAGCTGAAAAAGCCTAAAAAGAAGCCTGAAAAAATCTAAAAAATTAAAAATAAATGGCTCTTTTCAGAGCCAACCTCAAAGGGGAAGTAGGGAATACTATTTAAATTTTCATTCCCCACCCTCAGATTTTTCTATGTGTCCGCAGACAGCGCAGTTGTCCGCGGACAGCACTTATTACATACAGGGATTCTGAGGTTGAGAGGGATGTAAATGAGATGTAGAACAGGAAGGGATTAGTCAATAGGGTTTACTGGGTGTGGTGCGGTAGCAAAGAGTTTGTCAGAAAATATTTTTCCTGCGAAGAGAGGAGATAGCTATGGCTGTGTGTTTCAGAAAGCAGATTGTCTGGATTTTGGGAGATTTGTGGATAAATTGGTTGGAGTTACATGCAGATCACTGCGGAGTGGCTGTACATCTTGGATTCCCTCATGTGCAAGTGCACTGGCATGGAGTGCGTGGAATGAAGTGGCTGGATTTGGTACCTCTCTGTGCTATTTTGGTGACACAGTGTCATCCAGACATTATTATTATTCATTGTGGAGGGAACAGTTTAGGACATGTGTCTGGAATCTCCTTGCAATTTGCAATGAAAGACGTGCTTGGGAAATTCATGGACATGTATCCAAACTCCAGAGTAATTTTTTCCCATATTGCACAGAGACAAATGTGGCTGCATTCTTCTTCATTTGGTCAACAAATGGAGAATGCAAGGTGCAATGTTAATAAGGCTGCCTGTGCCTTTTTGCGAGATGTTGGTGTTAGGGACAATTCTCCAGAATGGCTAATTTCCCTTACCTACTGAGTCCCTCAGCAGCTTTGCTGGTTTTCTAGGATTTTTTTGTTTTCACCTCGTAAGAGTGTGAGCCTTTTTTCCCACTCTTACATGTGTTTTTGGCCATGTGTTGTACATTTCTATGTGTCCATGGACTGTGGAGCCTCACCTACTCCATAGGCATCATCTTTTTACTGTGTGTCACACAGCACCTTTAGTGCAGTGACACAGGGTTGCCTTTTTTTCAGACTTCCCGCTCTGAACTCCATTTTCTTGGACTGACTACTGTCAACCAGAACATGTAAAGTTGCCATTGACTTTATTAGTGTTTTTAAATTCACAGACCCAGTACAAACTATCTTCCATAGAGTACTGGAAAGGGTTAATAGTTATCCCATTTTGTCTGTCTCTCATGGAACATTATTTAGTTCCTCTTTCATTAAGATTTGGCTGGTGGCAGTGGAATCTATAATTTTCTTCCCTACTGCGGACTATGAAATAGCCCTGGTACTGTTTTAGGCTAGGTAAGTAGCCTCAAACTTTAAACCCGTTGGACCCTTTTTATTTTATTTTGGTTCTGGCTGGCATTTCTTTTTGTAAAGATCTTTCTCATGTTTTACTCTGCGTGCCAAACCAGGTTTGGTTCGTTTGTTCACTGTCCTTTGGTGGGCTTCTGCTCAGAAGCCCTCCTTAGGTGCCTGAATGTCTGAGGGGGGCGGGATGTGAGGGATGGTTTTAAGACTCCCTGCACTGGGTCTCCTTGGAGACCCATGTCACACTCTGTATGATTGACTGTGGTGACTGTCCTGCCAAGACAGCCACCCTGCTGTGATTGATATCTAGGCTGTGTGAATGGGGGAAAACTGCATAAAAAGCAGGTCTCTGGGACTTGGAAGGCAGAGTCAATACTGGATTGAGAGAACCGAACAGAACCTGAAAGAAGAGGACCTCTACCATGACTGAACCTCCCGGTGAAGCCCTGCTGCAGGTCTGAATCTCCAAACTTCGACGACAGGGAAGAACTGCAAGGAATCTTATCCCCTTGAGCTGGTGGGACCAACCAGTTTGCCAAACTGCAAGCCAGGCCTCCCTCCTCTGGTCGAATTTGCTGTGCACAGCTACTGTGAACCGGATAGCCTGGAGGACCGGACCCTGCTTGGGTTTTAAGAAGCACACCTTTTATTTGTTGCTTTGCCCCGCAGCCGGTTTCCTCCCTGGGCAGTGCAGGACCCTCCAGTTTTCCTCCTTCTTGTCAGTTCAACAGTCGCTTCAGTAACCGTGAGCCTGCAGGACCTGCCAGGAACGTCTGCCTCAGCTACAGCATTCCTCAGCTCTAAAGGTACTGTGCTAATCCGGTTGTTTGTTCCGCCCAACCACAGTGAAAGTGTTTGAAATCTTTTGCCAATCTGAGGGCTTGTCCTTCTCTACTCTTTAAAGTAACTTGTCTTCCGACCAACTTTGTTTCGAACTCTTGGCAAAGACTTAACCGTGAACTACTCTGAACTGTGTGATCCTCTGCAAAGACCCTGGTCCATTGACTTTGGCCCAGGCCCCTTGATTTGATTTTTTCACCATAGTTGCCTTTACTATATTGTCCTGCTTACTTACTTGTTAGTGCTGCTTAATTTTTGCCTTACCTTGTCTTTCCCTCCCTTTTAAATTGTTGGAGTGCCATTTTGCTCACACTTCATTTTGAGTTTAACTTGTCCAGAATCTATTCGGTGGTGTGTAGTATATTAAGAGTGCAATTTTCTGCTGCTTTACTTTAGTGAATTGTTTTACAAATGATGTGTAAATTAAATGTATATTCTTTTACTCAGAAACCTTGAGTCAGTGTTTGCTTGAACCATAGTAAATTGCTGTTCTTTATGTAACTTCTGATACTGCTCACTTTACTCTTGAGATAAGTCTGGCTGCTCAGCCATCGCTACTACTTTACTGTGTAGTACAGCATTGTACCAAAGGTGACTTTGTACTCTCACTTGTAGTATTAATTGTGTGTGGTGTACCCGAAGGGTATTGCATATGATTCTGCCTAACACTGGTATGTCCTCTTTTCACAATGAAAATATCATGTTTCGTAGTACACACATTTGTATGCCACCAATCAGGATTTTCTGCGAAATATACAAAATGAATTGCGCACTTTTTTGGAATTGCAGTAGGTGTAGACCATTTGAAGTTTTCGAAACACAAAAAAAACACAAAAAGGCTCTTTTCAGAGCCACCACTTCCTCCCAGAGAAAATGCAATGGTTGTGACAGGGCAGCACTGCACAGATTTTAGATGTCCGCAGACTTCTAAAAATGCACAGGGCCCTGCGCATTTCATTGACACTTCTCTTTTTGTACTGTGAAAGGCGGCTCTGAAAAGATCCTTTTTTTTTTGGTTTTCATTGTTTTATATTGTTTTTGTTTTTTTAAATATGACACACAAGGAAAGGAAGAGAAAAGAGGCTAAGGAAGGGACACCAACCACGGGTATAAGAAAGGGCAGGTGGAGAGAGGAAGCTGTAGGGTGGGCCTTATACAGGTAGGTCGCAGTTCTTCTCATGCTCCTTGATCACAGTCTCGAAAGGACTTCAAAGGTTCTCCCCCCCACTGTGTACTGTGTCACAGTACATGCACAATACTGTGGCCTTCGAAAGGTAAGGATCAACAGCATCTTGTATGACCTGGGAGGCAGCTGGAGGAATGCGCTGCCCCACAGGAGTGTCTCTTGTGGTGGCAGGACCGGAAACGGAATATGTTGTAGGGGAACTCAACCTACTACCTTTATTGCAAGGTACAACTTTATGAATACCCCCACCGTAGAACAATTTTAGGAGTTGCTTTATTGAGGTTGTGCCATAGCTGTACAAAACCGGTTTTCCACAACTTAGCACTTTCTTGCACTGATTGCATGTCACCTTGTGTGCACATGCTTTTGGAACTCCATCAACAGTGGTAAATAACCTCCACACCTAAGATTCACAGTGAGAACTAGTAGTAGGGACTTCCACTACCTCATCCTCGTCATCACTCTCCTCTGAATCCTGATGCCTGTTCCCCTCTGCAGGCCCACAGGGAGGGGTTGGTGGTAGATGGGATGGGGGTGCTGCTGAGACAGCAGTAGCACCAGCAGCAGATATGGGTGCCATCAGGACAGCTGTTTCAAAGAGCAAGAGCAATCCAATGCAACAAGGAGCAGTCTCTTTCCTGGAAGCCCAAAAACAGAATAAGAAGCAACTCTGCGGTGTGGCCTTTTATAGGGGTACTGGGGCGCACTTCGCAGATAAAAAGCGCTGTCCCAGGGCACTACAAACACCAAGAAAGGGCTCAAAAAATTCCAAAAAGTATGCAGATCACCAGGGACATAGTGTGGGAAATGGATTGCTGAAAAAGACACTTTTTAGGTGTCCAGGGGCCCGGACAGTGTTTGTTACACTTAGCACGGGTGCGGTCACATGATGATGTTGAGGACATGTTGGTGAATGGGAAAGCTGTCCGTAGGACACCAAATGGGTTGGGGTCGGGTCTACGTATATGTGCTGGTGTTCTACGAAACAGTGTTCCAGTCCCCAAAGTAATTACAAGTGCAACACACGTGCGGAGGACAGTTACAGACAGGCACGATTCTCGTAGGGGCAAGGTCCCCCACCAAAATAAATGTGTGTCACAACTTTGCAGACAGGCGGACGGGCTATGTGTTCTACGGATGTATTCATTCTGGTTATGGACAATGCGAACAGGGGGAATGTTCTTAGGACACTTTATTTTGCATAGCTACGAACATATGGATGTCTTTAGTGTTCTGCAGACACCCCCCATTTTGACTACAGCCTATTCGAACTGGTATAGTGTCCTTAGGACACCTCCATTTTGGTTAGTTGCGGACAGGTGGACATCTTGTTTGTCCTAAGGACACTTCCATTTTGATTGCCAACAATACGAACAGGTATAGTGTCCTTAGGACACCCCCATTTTGGTTAATTACAGACACCCCAGATATCCGCGCTGTCCGCGGACACCCTAACTGCCTTTTTAAAGAAAAATAAGACACATAGGAATATACTAACAACACACTTAATATTTTATTATTGTATAAAATATAAAAATTAAGAAAGAGAGGCAGAAGCAGAAACAGATACAAATATAGGGGAATTAGGGGTTTGCACATGATGGATGGTAGGGGAGGAAGGGAGAGAAGACTCATTGTAACATTTTTCTTACTGGGGAGTTTTTGGGGATAGTTCGGTGGGACATGGAGAGGGGGTACAGGTACATGTGGGACAGTGATATTTAATTTGTTCTCGTATATGGTCCTCCACACAGTTTTTTAAAACAATCACGTTTCATTAACAGGTCCATTTCTAGCTCACTGCAGAGGATTTTCTAACATCTCTGTTGGTATATTATTTTGATTATCTGTATAGTCTGTGTAAAAAATAAAATGTGTTAAGTACACATAAAGTAATGGTTATTCATTGGCTTATATAGAGAAGTGTAGTGTCTACCATTAGTATCAGAGTCTTGAATCATTTCATCAATTTTCTTCCAACCATTCCTTTTTAAACATTTGTGTGTAAAACAAAAAAAAAAATAGTTTTAGTGTACCTAATACAGAAAGTGTATAAATATATACAATAAATATAGTGTACTCACTAGTTTCTTACTAAATTTTGCTGTTACTGCTGCTTAGGTGTCCTGTTGATTTGTGCTGTGGAATTTCTGTGCGGTAATTCTGCTGGAGGCATATTTATTGTGTTTTGGTACATTCCACTATGTTGCATATGCTATGTAATTGGACTGTTACTGTCTTATATACACAGTTTCAGTTCTCATTTATTATTGAATGTCATTTATTTAAGTGCTGCTTTTTGAACATGGTTAGTGTTTTTTTGGATGATATAACAATGTAAGATACCCCCTGAGTTTTTGGATAGTGTTGATGTTGTCCGAGTCCGTCCGCGAACAGGCGCATGGTCCCCGAACATCAGACCCACTAGCGCAGGTAGGGGGTTCAGTATGTTGTATGTTATATGTATATAAACTAAGGGCATCCTAGTAAACATTTAGCAAATTTACATTATCTATATATTTATTTTCAGTGAAAAAACTGTGTTACAGGAACATTATGGTTAAAGTTTGCTACTAAAAACCTATGAAATTCAGTGAAAAAAACATTGTTAAAGGGACATTATGGTTCCAAGTAAAACCGAAAAACCCCTGAAATTCACCAGTTATGGTAAGCTAAGCAACCATATCTCACGCCACCACCATGCACTGCTAAGACTAACACCCAGGACATCAAAGATAACATCACAAATGTCATTGATGACATCACTGATGACATCACATGTATTTTACTGACATATCAAAGTCAGTAACAGTCAGGACCTAAACATTCAAAAAGTACTATATTTGTAGACTTATACTTGAAATATGTTCTTACAGTAATTCACTTGGGGTTCACTCACAGCAGGGGTGGATAAGCGAGGGTGGATAACGAGGTCTCTGGACCATTACCCCCTATTTCAAACCCTAAAATGGGGGATGAACGCCATTACCAACCTGGGTTTTCAAAGCGGTAACCCATGCTACTAAAAAATAGGATTTCTCGTCCTATACCGGGACACTGTGTCCCGGTTTAGGAATAAAATCCTTTTCCAAGATGGCCACCATGGAAAGGGAAAGCGCCAGTTCCATACAGGGCCCATCTTCCCTTTCCATGGCAGCCTCCAAAAGGCAAAAAAAATCCTTCTAACCATATTAACATTAGCACATTTTTCTTCCCTTTCAAATATATCCTAATTGCAAATAACTTTACGACAAAGCCAGTCCCAGTTGGACGTGACCACTTTAATACTATGTTTTGTCCCTTCTGGTCATGGCCAGTAGCCACATTGGCCCTCATTACGACCTTGGCGGAGGACCATGGTGCAATTAGCACCATGGTCCATGGCGGTAAGGGTGCAATTCCGCCATGGTGGTTGGCGGACTTACCGCCCCATCCCGACCTTGGCGGGGCGGTAAGTCCCCAATCCCCATTTTGCCCTTCCCCATTCCCATTCTTGCCCCATAGGGCATAATGGGAGTGGGGAAGGCGTTAATTACGCCACCGTAAATTACGGTGGCGTAATTAACATCAAGGTCTCTTAGCGCCATGGTGAGTTTAACGCTCGTACTCAGGCGGAGAGGGTCGGCGAAGTTTACGCTGGCGTAAACCCCTTTCCGCCAGGGTCGTAATGAGGGCCATTGTCCAGATCATGACCTTATAACATGACCCTGACATTCGGCCCACTGCCCATGACTACAGCCTACCCCTCAGGCACTAAAAAAACCATGCTTCTCAATCCTTGCCAATGAGCCTTATGCAAATTTGCTGTAAATCCACCCACGTTTTATTTTTTTCAAAACTGTCAAATAATACACGAATCATTTGTCATATAAGCTGTGTACAAAATTCCAACAAACTTTGTAAACTCATTCGAAATTACGTCTCAAATATTCCAACCATGATCATCACCCCTCACCTCCCCAAACATTATTACATAAGTTTCACAAGTGCAATTCTCACAAAATATTATTGTCCCGAGGGTTTGACCATGTATTTTTGTACATACATTGATTTATCGCAAACATTTCCACATCAGTTTACCGCATTTCTCCTCTTTGAGAAACGTACGAAATCTGACAACAGGGCGCCTCCATCTTGTGCTATTGTTAACCATTGCTGCATCGGCCTAAGGTAAACTGGCTGGACATCACTAAATCATATAGCCCGCCCCTGAACCTCACATAACCAACCCTAGTGATAATGAACACCTTTCTCTGTGACGTTCCTCTTCAGCGTAGCCAAATGCGCCCATAACCACCTACGTGACGTGACGCAGAACCCAAAAATTAACACCCTTCGACTAACAACAAACCACGTCACAATTCAAATGATTAAACCGCTCTTTAAAAGAAAACAATAATAGTATACAATTTTTAAAGTACTTTTATTTCACAATAAACTCTCCGAGAACATCTGACTGTTCCCATATTCAATCAAATTGCACATTTGTGTCATCGCTCGTGATCGAAAATGTTAATTGTGAGGCACACATTCTTCTTTTTCCATACACAAAGTGTTCGTTTTTGCTGAAGGAACTGCTTGGGTCCCACAGTGAATTCCAGGGCGTCTACATCAACTTACGCCTAGACCACCATAAAAGATGTTATGTTACTCCTAATCGCTAGTGCAGCGTACGGACACATGAGCTCTGGCCGATCGTCCGACAAACAGTCACAGTAATCCAGCCGTTGACGACTACGTGCACCTGACGAATGAAGAACCCATCAGTTGGCATCTGGAATCCATGGCAGTCGCAGTAAGGCAGCATGTAGCTATTTGGAAAACATAACAGAAAATATGTATCAATACCGACCTTTATTACACTTTATTACAATATATGTATTATTTTCTTAATTCGGCATAGAGTTTAAACTAACCATTAGCAAACACATCAAACAATCTCAAAAGGACAAAAAGAACCTAGAAACTGATACACAATTCCATATAGTCACACATGACATTTTAAAGAAATATTAACGTTGAACCTGGATGAATCTAGTTATAGTCGACATACACCTACATTCTGCACTCCCCATAACCACATAAAAAAGACAACCACACAGAAAAATAGTACTTGAGTTACATTGCCAAAATTAATCTTCAGATAATAATAGGTTAAAGCTTGTTCCGGTATACAGTCGTCAAAAGCAAACTTACATAATATTCACCATCTCCATTGTATTTGCGAAAATCAGTCTGTAATGATCAATCCGCTTGCATCAAAGAATCTTCATGAACTGAATTCAAATGTTCCGTACACACTTTTGGAATGCATAACCTTATCAAATGTTCATTATTACAAACCTCCTCTCATTGACTCTTCACGAAAAAATCCCTTTTTCTCAAGGTCAAAAAACAATTGACCCTTCTACTTTCTGTCCCATGCGTGGGCTGCCTTAGTTCGTAACCAAAAAATCAAAGCTGCTGACCTTCACTCAGAATCTAAATACATTCTCACTTTGCAACAACACGGCTCAACGCACCGATAAGAACTCATATTGTCATACAAATGCACGGCCGCTGTTTCCATCAAACACTGCAGGTGGCTGCCTCAGATGCCAAACTCTAGGGGGCACCAATCTGACTCCAATATTATTTTAAATACATTGTAACACAGACACATTACTCCTTCACTGGTATTTTATGCACAATATATTGAGGAATATCTACAAATATAATGTTAGCATGTCCACTCCTAGACAGAATTTGTGAAAGTTAGCATGTCCACTCCTAGACGGAATTGTGAAAGTTAGCATGTCCACTCTAGAACTGTGAAAGTTAGCATGTCCACTCCTAGACGGAATTGTGAAAGTTAGCATGTCCACTCCTAGACGGAATTGTGAAAGTTGGCATGTCCACTCCTAGATGGAATTGTGAAAGTTAGCATGTCCACTCCTAGACGGAATTGTGAAAGTTGGCATGTCCACTTCTAGACGGAATTGTGAAAGTTGGCATGTCCACTCCTAGACGGAATTGTGAAAGTTGGCATGTCCACTCCTAGACGGAATTGTGAAAGTTAGCATGTCCACTCCTATACGGAATTGTGAAAGTTAGCATGTCCACTCCTAGACGGAATTGTGAAAGTTAGCATGTCCACTCTAGAACTGTGCAAGTTAGCATGTCCACTCCTAGACGGAATTTGTGAAAGTTAGCATGTCCACTCTAGAACTGTGAAAGTTAGCATGTCCACTCCTAGACGGAATTGTGAAAGTTAGCATGTCCACTCCTAGACGGAATTGTGAAAGTTGGCATGTCCACTCCTAGATGGAATTGTGAAAGTTAGCATGTCCACTCCTAGACGGAATTGTGAAAGTTGGCATGTCCACTTCTAGACGGAATTGTGAAAGTTGGCATGTCCACTCCTAGACGGAATTGTGAAAGTTAGCATGTCCACTCCTATACGGAATTGTGAAAGTTAGCATGTCCACTCCTAGACGGAATTGTGAAAGTTAGCATGCCCACTCTAGAACTGTGCAAGTTAGCATGTCCACTCCTAGACGGAATTTGTGAAAGTTAGCATGTCCACTCTAGAACTGTGAAAGTTAGCATGTCCACTCCTAGACGGAATTGTGAAAGTTGGCATGTCCACTCCTAGATGGAATTGTGAAAGTTAGCATGTCCACTCTAGAACTGTGAAAGTTAGCATGTCCACTCCTAGACGGAATTATGAAAGTTAACATGTCCACTCTAGAACTGTGAAAGTTAGCATGTCCACTCCTAGACGGAATTGTGAAAGTTACCATGTCCACTCCTAGACGGAATTATGAAAGTTAGCATGTCCACTCTAATACTGTGAAAGTTGGCATGTCCACTCCTAGACGGAATTGTGAAAGTTAGCATGTCCACTCCTAAACGGAGTTGTGAAAGTTAGCATGTCCACTCTAGAACTGTGATAGTTAGCATGTCCACTCCTAGACGGAATTATGAAAGTTAGCATGTCCACTCTAAAACTGTGAAAGTTGGCATGTCCACTCCTAGACGGAATTGTGAAAGTTAGCATGTCCACTCTAAAACTGTGAAAGTTGGCATGTCCACTCCTAGACGGAATTGTGAAAGTTAACATGTCCACTCTAAAACTGTGAAAGTTGGCATGTCCACTCCTAGACGGAATTGTGAAAGTTAGCATGTCCACTCTAAAACTGTGAAAGTTAGCATGTCCACTCCTAGACGGAATTGTGAAAGCTAGCATGTCCACTCCTAGACGGAATTGTGAAAGTTCGCATGTCCACTCTAGAACTGTGAAAGTTAGCATGTCCACTCCTAGACGGAATTGTGAAAGCTAGCATGTCCACTCCTAGACGAAATTGTGAAAGTTAGCATGTCCACTCTAAAACTGTGAAAGTTGGCATGTCCACTCTAGACTGAATTGTGAAAGTTAGCATGTCCACTCTAAAACTGTGAAAGTTGGCATGTCCACTCCTAGACGGAATTGTGAAAGTTAACATGTCCACTCTAAAACTGTGAAAGTTGGCATGTCCACCCCTAGATGGAATTGTGAAAGTTAGCATGTCCACTCTAAAACTGTGAAAGTTAGCATGTCCACTCCTAGACGGAATTGTGAAAGTTGGCATGCCCACTCCTAGATGGAATTGTGAAAGTTAGCATGTCCACTCTAGAACTGTGAAAGTTAGCATATCCACTCTTAGACGGAATTTGTGAAAGTTAGCATGTCCACTCTAGAACTGTGAAAGTTAGCATGTCCACTCTAGAACTGTGAAAGTTAGCATGTCCACTCCTAGACGGAATTGTGAAAGTTAGGATGTCCACTCTAGAACTGTGAAAGTTAGCATGTCCACTCCTAGACGGAATTTGTGAAAGTTAGCATGTCCACTCTAGAACTGTGAAAGTTAGCATGTCCACTCTAGAACTGTGAAAGTTAGCATGTCCACTCCTAGACGGAATTGTGAAAGTTAGCATGTCCACTCCAAAACTGTGAAAGTTGGCATGTCCACTCCTTGGCGGAATTGTGAAAGTTAGCATGTAAAAGTTGCATTTAGAAAGTGTGCCCTACAGCCTCTCCGTCAAGCTTAGAAATGTGCCCAATAGCCTCTCTGGTAAATTGAATTTAGATGTGTGCCCAAGATCCTCTGTGAAAGATGCATTTAGAAATGAGCCCAATAGCCACTCTATGAAAATTGCATTCAGTAGTGTGCCCAATAGACACTCTGGAAAGCCGCATTTAGAAATGAACCCAATAGACACTCTGGAAAGTTCCATTAGAAGTGTGCCCAATAACCTCGCTGTGAATTTAGTAGTGTTCCCAATAACCACTCTGTGAAAGTTGCTTTCAGAAGTGTGCCCAACAACCCCTCTGTGAAATTTAGAGGTGTACCCATTAGCCGCAATGAGTTACATTTAGAGGTGTGCCCAATAGCCTCCCTGGTAAATTGAATTTAGAAATGTTCCTAATAGCCTCGCTGGAAAACTGAATTTGGAAGTATCCCCAATAGCCTCGCTGGAAAATGAAGTTAATAGTGCGCCCAGTAGCCTCTCTGTGGAAAATTGAATTTAGATATGGGCCCAATATCCTCTGTGAAAGCTGCATCTAGAAGTGTGCCCATTAGCCACACTGTGAAAGCTGCATTTAGAAGTGCTACCAATAGCATCCGTGAAAGTTGATTATAGAAGTGTATCCAATAGACACCCTGGAAAGTCTCAAGTAGAAGTTTGCCCAATAACCTCTCTGAAAAATTGAACTTAGAAATGTAGCCCAGTAGACGCTCTGTGAAAATTTGCATTTAGAAGTGTACCCAATAGCCTCCGCGAGTGTTACACTTAGAAGTGTGCCTAGTAGCCTCGCTGATAAACTGAATTTAGAAACGTTCCCAATAGCCTCTGTATGGAAAATTATACTTAGAAGTTCGCCCGGTAGCCTCTATGTGAAAGTGATTTTAGAAGTTTGCACATTGAAAGAGCATATAACCATTCTTACCACACCCCACGCTTACTCTCTCCTTTACATCACCACTCAACTAGAACACAGAGATACTATGACACCATTCGGTATAACTGTTCCCATACGAACATCCACCGCTTACTCCACATCATTCTATGTAAACACTGCTGGTCTCACACCCCCAGCCAGGCGTTCTCCTCAGGCCTAACGCAGCCACATCCGTTCCGGATAAATCCTGCCAGAACGAACACATTCTCCTGATCTCTCAACCACCACACCTACCAATAAGAATCAGCTAATACTTTGTGTACCGCACGAGCTGCACACATATCCGGTGCACACACGCACCTTTTGACTCTCCCTACTCTCTCTACTGATCTGAACTTCGGTTCCCAAGGGCGTTCAACCTACCAGCGCCTTCAGACCATACCAATGGTATATAAGGCGCTATATAAGTGCAAAATAACAATAACAATAACAATAGGGTGGCCAACTTTGTCACATCCCTTTGCAGGACAAAAGGTGGTGATGACGTCATGGTTTCATTCACCTGGCAGAATTAATGCATTGCACCCGAAGCTACTGACATGAGCGGCCTGCAAGCCTGTCACTTTAGTAGCTGCAGTTGCAATGCAATACAATAGGACTCTCATTTACAGATTAGCTGCCACTTGCCAGCCACTGTTATTCCCATTTGCGGGAAATGTATGTATATGACCCCCTCCCCGCTCGGCCCCAACCCCCAGCATGACTAATTGTGACTCCTAACTTACTCTGTTAGATCACAAATTGTGCTCAAACAGAGCAAGTCGGGACAACCCAAGTCCCGCAGAGCCACTCGGCAAACTGCACAACACAGGCGCGAATTGTGAGAAAATCAGACAAATTACGGGACAGTTGCCCACCCTACCTCCAAATATACCGTACGACTTTTGTGACAGAAAAACAGCACTTTTTTGCTTCTTGCTGCCACATCCCGTCCCATCCTCATCAACCCTCACCTCCCCAGACAGTATTTGATAAGTTTAACAAGTGCAATGTTTTGTTTTTTTATATGTTTTTGCAGCAATGTCCGCGGACACCAAAACACGGATCAAAGATGGCGGGCACATCGGAACAATCTGACGCACTTGACACCCTTCACCATCCAATGAGCAAACACGTCACATGTCCGTGGACATGACGTGCCCGATTACCCAATCGGTGTCCTGCCCACAGAGCGAACAGGGAAGTGTGTCCGCGGAGTGGACATAGATATCACACATTTTTTGAGACCTACTTTTTGATCATTTAAAAAAAAATACTGGACGGGTTTTCACCAAATTTACAAAAGCACGCTTTTGGGACCAAACCACTGCTCCTGTTGCAAATTTGGTGAAAATCCGTCCAGCGGTTTGATATTTAGTTGTGCGCAAAGTTTTTCCCCCATTCAGTCCATGGGAAAAAAAGAAGTTTTTGGACCCCCCCTATAACTTTGCCCCCCCTGAACCAAACCTCACCAAACTTTGCAAAAAAATTCAGAGTGGGCCATATACTTTTTTGGCAAAGTTTGTGAGGATTCCTCCAGGGAGAGCACAGTTATAAGTAGCCCAAAAAGTGCTCTTCCTATGGAAACAGCAACTTAACCATAACTACACGGCCACGGTAGTGGCCGTGTAAGATATATATATAAAATAGTTTATTACAAACTTTTATCAATTCCTTTAAAACTTATCAAAACAATTTCCTCACAATTGTGTCCGTCCTTCATAAAATTCTCCATTCTCTCTCCCCACGACCAGGGAAAAAAACAAATCAACACAAGCACATTCCACATTATAAATCCTCCCCTTTTTTCAATATCGAGCACTTCTTTCAGAAACTTTATTGAAGCAAAATTTAAACCAAAACCTTAACCACCCAAAAGCCGTGTCCAGAAGCTTTCTGCCTCCTCACATTGGGCCTCATTACGACTTTGGAGGTAGGCATGTCCTTAATAAGGGCATGGCTGCCTCCAAAACTGTGTCCGGGTTCCCTGAATGGGGAATTACCGGGCCATTCCGAGTTTGGAGGGCCCGGTAATTCCTCCTTCGGGGAACCCGGTCCCGTACCATCCCCATTCCCATTTGAGCCCCCATAGGGCTCAATGGGAATGGGTACGGGAGCTAACAACGGGCCGATTACGACCAGCCCATTGTTCGCTTCCTGGTCCCCTCGCAGGACCCGCTCTGGACGTCTGGTAAAACCAGAGCTCCAGAGCGTGTCCCGCAAGGGAATCTCGCAATATTGCGGAATGCGTTTAATGGCACCGGCACCATTACCGGCACCGTTAAGCGCATTCCGCAGTAGTTGTAATGAGGCCCATTGTCTTGTTTTTATAAACTCGCCGAGGAACTTTGTTCTAAGTTCAGTGAAACTCCTACAACCTACCAGAATATGTCACAAAGTTTCCACCTGGCCTTCACATTGTCAAAATCTACATTTATCTACATTTGATTTACTGTATCACTTCATGATTTCATTGGTGAGGAGCAGATTGAATCTCATTCTCATAAACTCAGTTCTGTACCATGTGGATGGGAAGAGCTTTTTTTATTGGTATTGGGGCCTTATGCCATATGCCTTGGTTTCTTTACCAGTGCCAATTTCCACTGATGGATGTTTCTATCGTCAAGAGTGTTTATCCAGTCTTGTGCCCAGATTTTCCCTTTCACTTTGTTGGGATTAGTCAATAGGAGCACACTATTAGAACCTAACGACTCTAATAGCACTCTGAAATGGTCCTTCCATTGAAACAGAATATGAGTCTCCGTCCCACCTAACATTTGGCAGGATTTCAAATGGAAGTGTGGAAGGCAACAATAGGCATTTGCGAAATAAGGATAATGACTTCCAGGCCGTTTTCGCATACAATGAGATAAGGCCTAGCTTGTACCTTATCAATGAAGTTGCAACAGATTTTGCAATTTTAAGAGCTTTCTCCAGAAGGTTCCTTCGAGAGATGCCCACACCTTGTAAGACATGAAGAGAACTCCTTCTGCACCAAAGATCAAGACCGGAGTCACCTTGGCCTCGAAAAAAGTGACAGCTGGTTCTAAGGAGAATTTTCCAAATCTCTTATGGAGCGGTATGGTTTGAGATGTCATCATATAATTCTTCTTTTTTAGGGCCAAACACCTAGGGCCATTGTCCTTCTTATTGTTAACAAGAGAACCCAAATATGTCAGTGACTGAGTTTCTGTTAGAGGGGTACCTTCCAAAAATCATTTGTGTCTCGAAAACACCATTCTTGCTGCAAATCCCAAATGTCAGGATTTTGGTTTTTGCTGCGTTAATTTCCAGGCCATTCTCCCTCATGTACTCCAGCAGAGCATTCAAGGATCACTGGAGTCCAATAGGGGTCTGGTCCATAAGAACAAGATTGTCAGCGATTAATAGTCTATCGATCATTTGTGTACCTAATTTCGGGGGAAAAAGTTCCAACACAATGGGTAGGTGCGACAAAAACAGGTTGAAAAGGGTTGGGGCAAGTGGGCACCCTTGTTTCAGGCCGCTTTTCATGGCAATTGGATCAGACAAGAGCCCTTGTGCATTAAGCCTGATTTTGACATTAGTTTCTGAGTATAGCGATCTAATAGAAGGTAACAAGTGCTCAGGACAGGTCCGCTCCTCAAATTTTCTCCAGATCATTTCCCTGTCCACACTGTCAAACATCGTTTTAACATCGATAAAGGCCATGTATATTCTTTCCCTTTTCCCATTGCTTTGCCCTTCAAGATATTTAAAAGAAACACATTCAAATCTGTCCCCAAGCTTTTTATAAATGTAAGTAAGATAGCAGGACCCCCAAAGATCTTCCCCCAACATGTCTAAGAGGGCGATAGGGTGCTAAGGCCTCCCTCATGGATCGGGACAATCTCTGCAGACTTCCATGATTCTGTAATATTCTCAAACTTCATGATTTTTTAAATAGAGGATACATGAGGACTGCCCATTCTTCAGGCGCTTCTTTCAATATCATGTTTGTGATGCCGTCAGGGCCAGGGCCCCTAGATCTACTTGCTTTGTTGATAATTACCAGCAAGTCCCCCTCCTCAAAATTTAAGGACCAACCTCCCCAACCCTTTAGTTTATGGCTAGCCAAGGGTGTCCCTTCCTTTTTATCAAAGGTTTTCTCGTAGTGGGCTAGCCATTTATCCACTAACACCATGTTTGACACTGGCATCATTTTCCCGTACCGAGTTGATTTCGCAATTTACAAATGCCTTGCTTGTCTCTTTTGACTATTGTAGTGAGTATGGCCTCCAAGTCTGCTTGTAGTAATTTAGCTCCATGGGTTGCTATCCAGTTCCTGAATTTTTGCTTTCTCATTGCAATCGATTTGTTTATGGCTTCGTCCTTTTATCGTTTCAAGGCACCTGTATAATTTCTTAGCTTGTTCTTCTCTCTTGCCATTTCAACATCACAGTTGTGGACGTGTCGCCTATCCAGATATTTTGAGGAGTTGTTTGACATTCTAAATTCATGTAACAGGGGGGCATAATTCACTCCCTCCTTTCCACCCCGTAGATTTTCAAATTGTGATTGTAATGCTCTGACATCGTCCCTCCTTAGTCTCAACCGGTTCCCTCACATTTAATGAGTCCATACATAATAGAATGTAACCAGTTTATAGTTTGTCTTTGCACTTCTGTAGTATCTCATACATGCTGAGTCCCCTATGGTCACAATCACACCAAGTAGGATCAGTAAAATCTCATTTATGTATGTATTGCTTTATGTAACTCCCAGAACCGGGGTTATCACGGCTTTTGTACAGAGCAAGGGAAGGATTAAAGTCAAGGTGGGATATTTCAGATAGCGATCTTAGAATATGTTACAAGACAAAGTGATACACGATGCCGTGGTCATAGTCATTAATCATGCTCATGGAACAGCAAAAGGTTGTGTTCTGCATAGGTTAGCAGGATGAAATCATGGGCAACCCTTCAGCACTGCCAACACATGGAGGCTATTCACTAAAATCCTAAATTATTTAAACAAAACTGCAAAAAAGAACTGTCAATATTTGTAAAGGAGGTTATTGTTAAAACACAGACAGTGCTGCATTAATCACAGGCAGCGTTGCATCATGTTGGTTTCCTGTCATATTTTACTATACCCTTTGCTTGTTTGTGTTACATTGGTTTTGGCAATGCGTTCAGTGCTGGCATAGACGTGAATTCATGGTATGATCATGGTTCTCGCAAGAGTTCATGAATAACGGCAGCAATTTGTGTTATGTTTATTATAAAAGGATAATATTCACAGTAGCGGAATACATCTGTCAGCAGGAATCTTCATTCTCAGAAAAGGAGGGGCATTGAAGCCTCGAAATTCCAATGGTGCATACAGCACTAAATTCCAATTGGCAGGTGGGCAATGCAGGTGTACGCGATTACGAGTCTGAGAGACCGACGCTGCAGATGACTGATCTTTGCGCACCGCACCTATGGAATAGACGGCCCGGGACTTTGCATCTACCGCCTGCAGTATAACTGATATTCAGAATCTTTCAATCTCACGCTTTTTAAGGAGAGAGCTAGCTGCGACCCCAAGGGAAATGAAAGCAATTCAATAAACTGGGATGTTGCTTCATCTTTTTCGGTTTTGGGAACCGGACACTCGAAAATCGTCGGTCTGACTGGAAGAAAGAAAACATATCGGACTTCACTCCGATTTTTCACGGACACATGAAGTGTGTTTTAACATGGAATCTTACCACCTCTGATTGTCGACTGCGGATTACCGCACAGGCCTATCCCGTGTACCTCACAAGGAGATAACTACTCACCGATAAAAGCAATTGGTGAGATATGACCTGTAACGCTTGACAGTCTGGACCATCGACAAGGGGAAGACACCTCTTGTAGTCCCCTCTTCACTTCGTCATGAAACAGAAGATTTGAACTATCGCAAACTCAATCTATTACTTCGTCTTTGACTAGACTAGTATAACAGCACCAAGTCACTGCCTCTGTGCAACAGCTTCAACTGTATGTTTGCCCCTGATGAATTTCCAAGGATTAATTCCCTGAATAGATTAGGAAAGACACATGGTTAAGCCCTTTACTTGAGGGTCTGCTCTAGACTCCTTACACAATTTCCCTCAACCTCTCGGTGTTATGATGGGGCAATGCAGGTGTACATGTTACTGGCTCGTTTAGACTGGTTCATTATCTCTTACTTATCCAGGCTGCAATCACGCAACCAGAGCACAGGAAAGCATTGCAGATTAAAAGGGCATTTCCAAATTCAGTACTACTGGAATTTCCCACACCAGAAAAACTCTGCATGATAGAATTTCTGGGAACTGTAATAGAGGAGAGGTTTATGGAAAAGGTATGTTCGACTGAAAATTACAACCCAAGATCAGTGGTGGCGCCTCGTAGGAAGCAACACTGAGACATAAGCTTAGATGTTCTACTTGCCTGACAACAAATGTATGCAGTCTGCTGATGATGCAACAGTTAGTTGTGGAAATGCTTTTTTGCTGATTGAGGCCCTAGGATATCACTAACCTATTTTGGTGTTTGCGTGACAAAGATGCAGAATCACTGATATGGAATTTAGATATGAGCCAATTCAACCCAGCATAATAAATTAAGACTTCCATACAGCATACTCTTCCACATATTCTTCCTGCACCTCCACACACTCTATTTGCATTTGTAAGTGGTGGGAGGGTGCTGGATTCATAACATATGATTTATTCAGCAGATCAGATAAAGGCTTGACACATACCCACACATTTTCCTTTGACCTTTGTTTTTTGAGATGTTGGCATGGACTATGCCCTTTTCCCGTAAATCAAAAGCCAAAGCAGTCAAATTTGAGTTTTCGCTTTTTAAAAAATAAATGAAAATGTATCCCTATTTTAGCACCTTTTGCACCAGTTAGCAGATTACACATGGACATTTAAATCACATGATGTCCAGTCACAGTATGCTTGCAATGAACGTACTTGGTGGAGTTGACTGTGGAGAGATAGTTATGAGCCTGAGTTGTGAATGTACAAAAAGTTTTTAATATCAGTGTAGGAAGTTCTCTTTGTATGGTTTCCCTAGGAAATTGCTTTTCCAGTTTAGGCGGTCTTGGATCTCTAGAAGTTTGCTTCTGAAGTGTGTTGTGATAGAGATGCAGAGTTCTGGAGTGGGTGTTGTGTACCTCGGCACCTCTGCCAAAAGTATTCCAAGAGAAGAAAAGGTGATCCAAAAATGGAGCGTACACCAAGCAAGAAGTAATGCAAATTGATTGTGCTCAAACAGCTGGGAAGCACAGTTCAGAGAAACCTGTGGAATTGAACTGAATGAAATGAGGTGTCAACGCCACCCACTGTGGCTAAAACTTGTAAACAACATTTGTAAAATCATCATACAATATATTGGTTACATTTTCAAGGCAGGTCACATGAGCTGATTGGTGGGACTACGTCAGTCCCCTATATCCGAACATATGTTGAATGATACTAATTGGTTGCTACAACCTTTGGCCACAATTACATTAAAACCTCTCATGATGTCACAAACCTTCCCATACCTTCCTACACTGTACCACGTGATTGTGCTGAACAGTCAAAAAACATTTGTTTGCCATTGGTTGGCAATATCCATTATAGCTTGTGATGGCAAGGGGGAGACATTCACATCATGCTGGACCAATGGGCTACCCCATGAACAACAGCAAGTACACTGTACAGTGTTGCACCTTAGTGACACCAAAGCCTCTCTCTTTTGATTGGCTCCCCATTCCGTACCACATAGCCCCAACCCCAATACTCTGCCCCCCAGTTACCTTCTCACCCCTTGCTGCCAAGTGTAGTCTTACCACACCGTGGCTGGAGTTTCAATAACAATATTTAACATCTATTTCTCTGTCAATTCCCTGCATGCAAAACAAAATAGGTGATGGTCGGAAGTTTTAGAATAAATCCTAACCTCTGGCACTGCTCTGAGCAATCCTCCAGACCATCATCCTTCACCTGCCAAGCCATTAGAAAAGGGGAAAGACCATATATAGCATACAAGCAGCTTGCTCTATTCGCTGAAGCCAACAACCTCCTAGACTCAGCACAATGGGGCTTCAGGCCACTCAGAGGAACAGAATCCTCCCTAATGTCTGTCTGGGATGACCTTAAAAGAACAGCTGATACAGAAAGTTGCACTGGACTCGTCCTCCTTGACCTCTCTGCAGCCTTCAATAAAATTGATCACACTATCCTACTAGACAGACTACAAACACTAGGAATCAAAGATAAAGCCCTCTCATGGATCTCCTCTTTCATCTCTAAATGCTAATCCACCCGTTCATCTCCACCTCACAACCAGTAACAAAAGGTGCCCCACAAGGAGCATCCCTATACCCCCTAATCTTCAATCTCTACATAAATCCCCTGCCTGCAATCATCTGCTCCCAAAATCTTGCATGCTACAACTGTGCAGATGACACCCAGATGATTCTTAAAATCCCAAAATTGCTAGGCTCTGGTAGTCCAGACCTGTCATCATGCCTTTCGGATATTGATCACTGGATAACAACCAACTACCTCATCCTCAACCCTGTAAAAACTGAAATCCTAGTCTACGGGAAGAAAGCGCTTCTTACCCGATTCCATGCCCGCAATCCCTAGGACCTGCACTGGTAATTTCCAATTTGCTGAAAACCCTTCAATACACATTGGACACAAAGGTATCCCTCTCCCAACACACCACCTCTGTATCTAAAACCTGTTTCTTCCATCTACAGATCCTCAGGTGTATTTTCCCCTACCTCACCTATCCTCATCATTTCTTGCCCATCAACTCCATCATCCTCTCCCGCTTAGACTAAGCAAACTGCTTTTACCTAGGAGCACCAGCATTTCAACTAAGGAAACTGCAAAGAATCCAAAATGCTGCAGCATGCCTGCTCATTAACCTACCTCCAACAGAACACATTTGCCCTACATTAAAAGTCCTCCATTGGCTCCTGATTGGTCGACGCTCGACCTTTAAAGCCATGTGCATCACCCACGAGGCCATCCACAACACCGGCCAGAACTCCTTTGAGACAAAATCCAGTGCTACCACCCCTCAAGGAGTCTCAGATCTCGCACAACATATCACAGAGTGGTCCCATATTACAACTCCTCCAGGCTGGGCAGATACACATTCTCCGTCCAAGCGCCGATCACATGGACCTCCCTACCCCTACACATTTGCAATATTGAAAATCACCTGAAATTCAGAAAGGCACTAAAAACCTGGATTTTCCCAGTCTCCTCTTGAAAAACCTCCCCTTCTCTAAAGTATATCACTGAACCCAAACACAACAACATTCCCATCCACGAATCACAGCACGGATGCCGACAGCGTTCGCAGCAGCTCAACATGACAAACTATCACCCTCCCCATGCACAACAACACTCCTAGCCATCAATGTAGCAGGGATGCCTGCATCGTTCACTGAAGCACACCGCAATAAGCCTTGTCCCTCCCAAGAAAAACAACACTTCTACCCACCAAACTCTCATGAATGCTGGCAGCTTTCGCAGAGGCACTCCACAACAAACTTTCACCCTCCCTGTTGTGCTTCCTCATCCCCCGCACCCTTCCCCTCCGGGACCAACCCTTGCTGCTCAGACATTCGATCCATGAAGACCACGAATAGATAAACCAGGCATCCACATTGGACAAAGAAAAAGAACACTACAACTGAACTCCATCCAAGCATACAGTACGCATACCTTACACTACATCTGTGGACACAGGCCGCAGGCACTGCCACCCATCCATGCACCATAGAATGCAGCTATGGCAATGCCATTTTGGTCTAGCTGCACACATAGCCATCCACATTGAAACTCCTGATGTACCTCAACGCCTCTGCTAGTAGTATACAGCGACAACCGACAAAAATAATTTGGTTTGGCTGGGCACACATCGAATCTTCAGCAATAGATCTCTATCCTAAACCACCAACAGCACCCACTCATGTGCTTGACCTTTGGCGTGCTTACTGGAGCCTAGCCAGTCACCTAAATCCTAATCCGGTGAAAATGCACACATGTATTTCTTAATATAAACTCTTCCAACCTCCTACACATGGACTGCTGTCACTGAGGGCATTCCAATTACAAAGCACATTGTGGCCATACAAATTGGACACATGGGGAAAGAGCGCCTTATAAATAACAAATGCAATACAGTATGCAAATCAGGATTAGTCCAACCCCCAAAGGGGCAGTCCAGCCCAAACTGCTAGGTCACATCCCTTCTGCACAAGACCACAAGCATCCCCAGACATGGTTCTGCCTGTTGGGCATCATCAGTGAGAAGGAGCTTGGGTCTCTAGGCCCAGCCGGCACGGGACCCATGTCTGGCCATACCCATCCCACTCGGGGTGACAATAGCAAAACAAAAGAGGTGATAGCTGGAAGGTTTAGAATAAATCTTAACCTGTGGTATTGCTCTGGGCAAACTTCCAGACCATCGTACTTCCCGTGCCCAGCTCTTACAAGGGGGGAAAGACCATATGCAAATCATGCTTGGTCCCTTCCCCAAAAGGGGCAGTCCACCCTAAACTGCTAGGTCACACCCCTTCTGCCCAAGACCACAAGCATATCCAGACATGTTTCAGCCTTGTTGGGCGTCATCAGTGAGGAGTAGCTTGGGTATCAAGGCTAGAGCATTGCCAGTCGTTCAGATTTATTCAAAACCTTACACCCATTACTTTTTTGTTGCAGTTTGCCTCTCTATGTGAGAGAGGGTATGCCCAGACGTGGGTCCCTTGCTCACTGCGCTATAGGGAACCAAGCTGCACCTCACTGAGGAGACCCAACAAGGTCAAAACCTATCAGTGGTTGCTTGTGTTCCCATGCAGAGGGGACCTGGCATAGCAGTTCGACCGAGCCTGCTACCATTGGTGCAGTACCTGACTGATTTGCTTATGGCTGGACCCCTTTCGCAATGGTGCAGCTGGACTAAAAAACTATGATGTGGAAGGTTGCCCAGAGAATTGCCAGTGGTTCAGATTTATTCAAAACCTTACAACTATCACTTTTTGGGTTGTAATTCTTACACCCAGGTGTTTAGTTCGTTGGCCTCAAAAGTAATGACTTTACTGTGGCTGTGTAATCCTATGAAACTTCAGCCATGCAACATTCCAGTACACTGTTTCTGCTTAATGTTCAAGAAATACATACTGCTTATCACACATGGACCTGCAGCTCTTTTCTTATGAGTTGTCTGCAGCAAATGCTTCTTAACATAGGCCTACAACCAAAATGGCTTCTCTACTGTTCACATATTTCTAAAAGGTTCCCCTACACTATATCCCCAGGGCACCTTGCACCCCCCAACCTATGCCTGTTCTGTACAACGACCCCCCAATATGCACAAATTACCCACCCCTCAATGAGTTCCCCCATAGAACTTCTCGTGCTGCGCCTGCTTCTATGTAATTTTATGTAAGCAGCGCTGAGTTCAATGACGTCTACACCCTTGGCAGCATTGGATTTGGACCTTCACAACAGTAGGATCCTGGGGACGATCTCTCTCCTTAGCTAGCTCCCTCCTATGTAGTCTCATTCTCTCTGTCTTGAACTGGACCACCTCAATTTCTGCAAACAACTCAATAACTTTCTCTTCTCCTCCTCCTTCCCTCTCCCCCTCCTGTGCTAACCATCCCCACTGTCGGTGAGATTGGTGGCCTGGTCCCTCAAGAATCCAATAGGGTCCTGGCCTTCTGCCCAATTGCCCCCAGCATCCCCATGCACTGCTCGGTGGGCCTACACCCGCCTATCAGGTGGTTGGATCTGACCACCCCCTTCACCTTGGATATCTCCGTCCTTGCACTTATCTGTTACCTCCCCATAGGCAGCTCTGGCACTCCCTCCCCTAGGGGACCTCATAGCGCTTACCCACACTTCACTCCTGTTTTTTTTCCTTTTTCTTTTCACTGCACTTGAACACTCCAAATGTCACAAGCCCTAGTAGGACCGCTGTTCTTCATTTGCTCCCTTGTTTCCTTCCCTTGTGCCTTGTGGCGCTTTGAAACACAAACTTTTTGTATAAGCACCTTATAAATATCCAATAAATAAAACCATGTTGAAGATCTTTTGATTTCTTACAATGAAGTACACTAAGCTATTCTCCAAATGTACTGCTTTGCATTTCCAGAGTAGGCACATTCATGTGCCAATCCTCATGAAGGTAGTCATTGTCAATTTACATAGAGATTGCCTGTTCTCTAAATGCATAAACACTTTGAGACTTTGATCATATAGTTATGTTACCCCTTCCATTTTTAGTAATGGAGATATCTTTTTTCCAAATACCTCCAATCAAGATGTAATAATATTTTTCCCAGGCAGGATCTCTGGAAAGGGATCAGGGTTGCAGAGGATTTTATTGATAAGGAAATTCCAAATGTATGCACTATATGATATTTACAATGAAGGCAGCTGCACGAAATAAGAGGATATGATTCAGAGCACAATTAAGGGATCAACAAGAAGAAGACCAGATGGGAAATGCTGCAAACTCCCTCTGCCACTGACCCCGCAAGCCTTAACGTGGATATCAATGTTGTAATCAATAGGTTTGAGAACTTCCAGTAGAAGGTAAGGTCAGAAAATACTTTTGAGAGTCGAGTGGTTCAGCCACCACAAAATACACCTGTCTATGTACGGGATGCATATATGAGATTTATCAAGCGCAAATCTAACTGGGCAGTGGCACAAACTAACAATTTTACACATCGTCGTATGCACACAAACCAAACCAATCAAACACATCCGTCCACCCATCAATCCATCCATTGATCCATCCATCGACTTAACCATTCACAAAGTATCTCATCCACAAAAACATGCACAATCCATTATACAGCTGCTGAAACCCATCTTGCACACACAATCACACGCACACACACAGCCCAATCCAAAAGTGGACACAATGTTCACATGGTTAAAAACACAACCTATTGACTTTGACGATGATTGTCTCTGAGTGCAAATCAGTGACATCAGTATTCAATATTAATTAGGTTACACTTGATGTCTCATTTCTGTATGGTATACTAATGCCATGCAATCAATAATAAGTGTTGTGTGGAGGTCTAGTGCTTTGTTGACGTGAGCGCCGTGACTGTGTCATGACGCTCACGTGCTTCTTTAATAAAAGGGGCTCTGCTGGTGCTGCGAGGGCAGAGTAGCAGAGCCAGCAGCAACTTCTGTCTGTGTGTGTGTGCTTGGATACGGGTTGTGGGGCTGCCACATGGTCGTGGCCTTGTGTGCGGTGCGGCCCGAGTGCCCACGGAGCCGCGACCACTGGAGTCTGGGGGTGGCACCCCCGCACTGTGTAGCCTGCGCCCGGTGACACCGGATGCCGTAGGGTGCTTCCTTACAAGAGACACGTCGGTTGTCCACTGACGTGCCTACGTATCGGGTGATCCCGATAGCATCTGTGGGCTGCCCCGGAGACCGGAGGCAGCCCCCAACACTGGAGACGAGGTCGCGCCCACCAGCTGGTGGTGGTGGTGGGCAGAAAAAATGGACCCGTGCACACGGCCGCAATCGGCGGCCGTGTAGGAGAGGGACGTGGTGGCCACAAGATTGTGGGTGGCCCCGAGACCTGTTGCGGTCCTCCTGTGCCGTTCGCCTGGTGCCCGCGGTGGGAGCTGGAGGGGGCCCGGACCGCGGATAAAGTAAGGGGGCGTGGCTTGGAGCTCCGGCCCGCGACTCGCTTGCAGGCCTCATCTGAAGGCCTGTTTTCTTCCCCCAAGTGCCAACAAGAAGAGCGGGAAGGGGTGTGGCCTGCCGGCGAGCCCCGCTCGCAAAGGAAAGGGTGGGGCCAGGTCCCTGCTTCACCTGCAGAGCCTAAAAGGGGGATCCCCATGCCTGGGCTGCCGTGGTGAACGGCCCAACCGAAAGTAAAGGAAAGCCCCTCCATGTATGGGCCCACAGAAAAAAAAAAAAACACTTTCAAGTGTGGGCATCGTGACTGGCTGGGCTGCCCCGGGGAGGGAGAGAACTTGGAACAGCCCAGGGAACCGACATTGCCCATCCACAAGATGCATTTGTGCCAAGCCCTGGGGGTTGCGGCTCCATCTGGAGTGCTTGTGCACCCCTTGGCAGGAAGAACAGGGGCATCCAGGGTGGTGAACAGTGCAGTGAGGACATCCTGTGCTGCATCAGCAGCGGGCCCCAAAGGAGGAGCGCGGTCCTGGTTGCATCCGGGTGCCGTCAATGGTGCTCCCCACCAAGGATCAAGATACCTGAAGTCCAGTAACAGCAGGCATATATCCACACCGGTGACGGCATCCGTCAACCCCAACTGCAGTCAGCATGGCGGATGACGAGGGGATATGTCGGGGTCAGCTGGCACCAATAACCAACTTCGATGTCCTGGGTGCGCCTGCAAGTCTGGGACCCCGGTGGACAGCCTGGGTGGGAAACCTGGAGCTGTACTTTGAGGCCATGGAAATCAAAGATGCAGCAAAGCGCCCGACACTCCTGTACTCGGCCGGGCTAGCCATCCAGAGGCTGTTCAAGACATTAAGGCCCAGAGATCAGTCTTAAGATGCAGCCATCGCAGTCCTGAACGAGTACTTCAGGCCCATGGTCAACAGGGACTATGAACGGTTCAGGATGAGGTGTGCGAGGCAGGAGGAAGGAGAAAGGCTTGATGCATTCCACGGGAAGCTGCGCGGAATTGCACTCTCCTGTGACCTGGGGAATTTCGAGGAGGACGAGATCCGGGCGCAGATTATCTATGGCTGCAGCTCCACCAAACTGCGCAGGCAGGTTCTGAGGGAACCAGCGCTGAACCTCGATCGCATATTGGAGATTGGCAGGGCCCAGGAACTGGCAGAGGTGCGAGCCTCGGTCATGGACTCCTCTAGACACCACCTAAAGATGGAGGTCCCCATGCCGCGAGTGAAGGTTGAGGAGGTGACAGCTGTCGTCAGGTGGCCGAGAGGAAGAGTGATGAGAAGGGGAGACTGGCCGAAGAGAGACCCCAATGCTACCATATGTCATCAGTGTGGGTGGGATCTTCCACACCCGCAGGACTGCCCGGCGATGGGACAGATCTGTGGAAGGTGCGGGAAAGGAGATCACTTTGCACAAGTGTGTCTCGCTCCAGCCCCAGCCGGCATGGTGTGGGCATCAGGGGGGAGTGAGGGGAAGGGGAGAAAGACCCCCAAGGTGGCGGCGGTCCAGGTGGCGGAGAGTCCCCAAGAAGCACTGTATGATATAGGGGAGGAGGAGTACGAAGAGAATGTATTCTTCTTGTCCTGCAGCAGCGCCGGGGGCCAGTTTGATCCTGGGATTTTCTAAGTTGGAGGAGCCCGTCATAGGGCCCCACGGTGTGAGGACTGGAACACATTTCTTTGTTTTGCAGTGTCAAAAATGTTTGAGTTTTAGTAGCCTGTAGGTGGTGCGCGGACTGGAATGCACCAAATGTTTGCGTGGGTTTTTGTTTGCTTTTGTTTGCTTATAATAAAGGAGGGATGTTGTCTGGGGGTCTAGTGTTTTGTTGATGTGAGTGCCGTGACTGTGTCATGACGCGCACGTGCTTGTTTAATAAAAGGGGCTCTGCTGGCGCTGCGAGGGCAGAGCAGCAGAGCCCCAGGAAGCGGCAACTCGTGTCTGTGTGTGTGCTTGGATACAGGTAGTGGGCCTGCCATGTGGTCGTGGCCTTGTGTGCGGCGCGGCCCGAATGCCCTCGGAGCCGCGACGACTGGAGTCTGGGGGTGGCACCCCCGCACTGTGTAGCCTGCGCCCGTACGCCGTAGTGTGCTTCCCTACAAGAGACACGTCGGTTGTCCAACAACGTGCCTACGCTATCGGGTGATCCCGATAGCATCTGTGGGCTGCCCTGGAGACCGGAGGCAGCCCCCAACAATAAGTACACGTTTATGTTATTTAGAAATATGGGTCCAATGATGATATATCCACGATAGAAGGCTACGCAAAATAAAAACACTGAGACACATTCTTATTTGTGTGGAGGAGAACATGATGATGCTGGACTGCTGCATTTCTCCTCTAAATTTCTATCATCAGTCAGTTGAAAATATAAGCTCACCTGTCAGTCAATTTAAGAAAGCAAATCTTATTTCCTTACGGAAACTAAAAGTCTGTGTTTACTGACGTTTGGGGAATAGTCTAATAGGTAACATTAAATTGCATCACCATATTCCTTTATTTTTGCTTCATATCTTTTAATTATCTGTGCACATTACATATCTATTACGTTACTGTCCAAGTCTCCAACGTTCCACTTTTTATTGGAAGCACCATGTAGCCCTGAGATGACAATTTGAGAAAGAAAAGTAGCATTTCTTCAAGTTACAGTGTGCAATGATCAAGGTTAAATCATGAGCGAAACCGCACAATGATTCTCCCTCAGCGAGTTCAAGAAGATGTGAAAGTATAATTTAATGCATACAAATCTCTTGCATGAATTCCTAAGTGAATACTGTAAAATCTATGCAGGCTTCCCCCAAAATAAATCATTTTTCAGACTTCCCACATGTGAATCAGTTTATCCTTTAAAGGATTGTTCTTAATAGAATCTGATATCACTGAAATAACATATGGTGTGAGTTGCATCTTTTTCTGAAATATATAATTGGCAAACATATAACACTGCACCTGCTTTTATTTTGTGCAGAGGTACTAAAGGCCTTTGATTTTCGGCAGTTGTATGTTGCACCAGTAGTAACCCAATACGACTATAATTAATTCAAAAAGACATATTGAGAGCCAACACTGGCCTGCCCATCGTAGACACCTATGTCAGTGCAACTTCCAGAGAGGTCTTTCCTGACATCCTTTTCTCTGTCATTTCTCCAGATCTATGGACTCCTCATCTCATTTCCACCCCCCCCCCTTTCACATCCTCTCCCATTAATGGTGACACCAAGTGGGAAGTCCTCTTGGCCGGCTTCTCATCATCATGCTGCATCATTAATGTCTACCACACAAGCAATATGTTGGTTTAGGGTCCTCAACCCAACTTCCTCCTCTTTGACCAGCGCCTTCCATCCCTCATTCACTTCCTTACATCACCTGCCTCTCACCCTACCACTCTCTCTGTCCCTCCCAGTCTAACTGTTCACGCCCCTGTACTCCACCTCAGAAAAACCTGAAAATTGGAGACCTCCTTCTTCTGGCTACACTTAATGCCCACTCAGCCAACAAACACTCTGCCGACTTTTGCCTTCTTCTTGAAGACACTGACCTCAACATTCCCCTTCTTACCGAGACTTGGTTTAATGCCAGCTCTGTCACTGTGTTTCACTGCCCTCTCCCCGATGGCTTCAAGATCATTTCCAAGCCACGACCTCACCGTGGTGGCAGTGGGGTTGCCTTAATCTTCCCTGAGTGGGTTACTTCTGCCGTCACACCCACCTAGCTCTACTCTTCGTTTGAGAGCCTAGTCTGCAAGTTGGTAATCTCTTCCTCTTCCTCTCTGACCATCGCTAACATCTACAGGCCTCCCGGTGCTACCAACCTGTTCCTCTCTGAATCGGCTAATTTATTTTTCTCCCTACTCTCGACTGCATCCAATCTCCTCCGTATGGGTGATTTCAACATCCAATTGGACTCCCCTGTCACAGCATCCAATCTCTTCCATGACCTCTGCAGTCACCATCGCTCTCCATTTTCCCTTGTGGCCCAACCCACTTGGCTGCTCTCAGCAATCTCTATTTGGCCATTTTCATCACCCTTGACATTCTTGCCCCAGTCATGAGGATCCGCCTAAATTCCACCTCCAAACAGAACACCTGGTTAGACTCTGAACTTGCAGCCCTGAAGCGCAAGTGCAGAACTGAGGAACAGAAGTGGCAAACCTCAGGCGCACCCTCTGACAAACTGGCCTGCCTCCTGCTCCAAAGGCAATACAAACTCTCCATATGTGCCAGGAAAAGGTGCCACAACCAGGCATGGGCATCTGGTGCATCCAACAAAATGGCTGAACTCTTTAAAATCAGCAGGGAACTAGCCAACTCTTCCACAGTCTCCTCCTCCCCTCTTCCATCCCAGGCCCTCTGCAAGACACTGGTTACGCACGTCACCACTAAAACTAGACATCGTACTCCCCCTCCCTCCCAACCCACCCCTCTCTCCATTGCCTCTTATGGCTTCTCGCACTCCTTTTTCCTCCCTCGCCTCCTTCTCCCCTGTCACATCTGAAGAAGTCACCAGAGTTGTCTGCTGCATGCATGTCTCTTAAAAACAGGTTTCCCATTGCTCCTCCAGAAACATCAAGGACAACATTGACTATCTTGCCTCTTTACTCGCTGATCTCTGCAACCACTCTTTTGCCACTGGATCTTTCCCCTCCTCCATCAAGCACTCCCTTGTGTGCCCCCTCCTGAAAAATCCTTGAGCAGACCATGTCTGTCCAGCCAACTACCACCCTATTACTATCAACCCCTTCCTTGGTAAACTGCTGGAGAAGCTCACCTTTCCAAAACATACCTCACATAGTGTTAGGCAAGACTGTGTGTGGTACTATGTGGGAGACTGCACCAGCCTTGTCCTCTTGGCAATAGTTAACACAACCTTTGGTATAAGCATGTACTACACAAGTTGGTAGAGTGACTGAGCAGCCAGGCTTATCTCAAGAGGGGTTAATGTGAGCTCTAGGGTTATCACACAGAGATTCACAATGACAAGTATCCAAATAGACACTTACTCTCAAGGTTTCTAGATGAAACAGTTATTAATTTATTTAAACAGTCAGTTGAATAAGCCTTCTTTAGAAGGGAGCAATATAATACTTCAAAATACACACTCTTAGTTTTTCTAAATCAGCAAATACCCATTTGGGATGGCACATAGAATCTTCCTACTCCCTGACGTGACCTAAATATCTAGGACACTGGACATTAATATATCTCTGGTACATTTAGAGCAATTCTGAAGTTGGTGTCAAAAAAAGAAGTTGAGGGGACAAAACAATGGTTAACAAATATTCTTAAGTGGTTAAGTACTTTTTAGAACCCTCCAATGCAAAGTAAATTAACCCTTTCCTGCGGGAAAGGCAAATAACAAAGTTAGAGGTAAGAAGAGTTTTTCAGGGAACCAGGACAGCCAATGTTAGTTGAGCAAAAGTCTAGGTGAGCTGAAGCACTTCTTGCAGGTAGGTAAAAATAGTCTTGCACAAGTCTTATAAGTTTTTGTAGACAAATGAAATCACTGTAGGGCCACACGCTGGGATGCTTGTGAGAGGCATAGCTGCAAGCAACTTTGCAAGGGCAGCCAAGACAAGTCTCAACTGGGTCCTGACAAGGCTACACAAAAAAAGGTAAGTCCTCTTAATTTTACAGTACCTTTGGTTAGAATAAAAACTGCTTCCAGCTGGCTTCTGCTCCTGTGTAGGTCGGCAGATCCTGTGTTCCTGGGCCTCAGTCATGGCGACAAGAGGGAGGACGTCTGGGGACTCCTGCACCATGGATGAATGTCAGTGGCAGCAATGGGCAAACTTCAGATCAGCAACACTTTGTAGTTTCAGCTCCTCGTGGCTCTCGCAAACATCACAACCGTGGTTCTCGGATACCTTAATCGACTTTCCTCACATCTGGGGTCCAGCACTCTGTTGAGGTGGCACGGGCTTGGTCAGTCCTGCTTCATGGGAGTCCATAGGATCTTCCTGGGGCTCGGGTCAGACTTAAAAGCAGCATGTAGGGATTTGGTATTATCCTGCATCCTAATGGAACCTTTGGTCAGTGTATTGATTGACAATGGAGTGTTAAGGGTTAGAATGTTTATGTGTGACTGGGGTTCTATGTGGTCAGTTGGGAGATGTAAGCCTACCTGGGAGGATGCAGGTGTATGTTGCCCTGAACCCAGATGTACCTGACATTATATGACCATCATAATGTACTGGAACTAAATAAAGAAGTTACTGGAACTTCACCTGAGGTCATGGTCATCTGTGGGGAACAAGGAGTTCTACATTGGCGACGAGGATGCTGGCTGTGCTGGGGGGACAGCATTGAAGATGGCACATACACCTCCCCCCAACCCAAGAAGAAGACCTCCCAGGTAGGGCGAGCGCTTAAAACTGTAGGCGCAGAAGGGCCCAGCGCATGGAGCTCAGGGGCAGAAAGTAAGGGGCTGTGCCAGAGCCAGGGGCCAGCTGGCCTGTCACTAGAAGGACAGGTCAGGGAAAGAGGAAAGCAAGAGACTGAGGAGGGGCTGAGGGCCCAGAGACTGATTGCTTAAGGGGTCTGGGACCACTAGCTGCAGCATGGAGGGCTTGGTGCCCATGGCAGTAGCAATTTGAAGAGGCCTGGGGTCTAGTTACGCCTGGAAATTATGAGGAAGCCATGCTGTGCAACTGAGGACTATAAGCCCAAGGCAGTAGCAACAGGAGAGGCTTGGAGCCTAAGCTGCGCCGGGAAAAGAAACAATGAGGAGTTATGTTGTACAGCTTGAGGCCTGGAGTTGGGGCAGCAGCAATAGAAGAGGTTGGGAACCTAAGCTGCGCCTATATGTTAAATAGAAGATTGGTGGCGAATGTGAAAAGCGCCTGGAGCAGAGGAGGGTCCTGGGGGGCCATTCCAGCGTTTGAGGGGGCTTGGAGCCCATACCTGCACCTAAGAGACTTGTAGCCCGTGGCTGCACATTAGGGGCTTAGAGCCCATGTGCAGAGATGAAAGAATATTGCCCAAGACAACATGTGTAGTGCCTGAAGGGGCAAGGGCCCATTTGCAGCAGCGCTAAGGAGGTGCATGTAGGAGCTATCACTTATATGAGGTGATGAGGATCTTTGAGGGCATGTTGTCAGTAGTTCCTGAGGGGCTTGGAGCCTACTTAAGAACTGAGAGATGTGGTAGGAGGCAAAGGGAGTACAATTTTTATAGCAGGCGGCTGGCAGCAATGAAAAGCAGCATTATGAGCATACCAGGAAAGGAACGCTTCAGGAGGTGATATTTACAAAAGGAAGTGTGGCAGATGGATTGGTAAATCCATTTCTGTTGCGGGCGGCTGCATTTCCGCCCGTTGGAATTTTTTTTCAAAAAGCTTAAGTTGTGAATGATCTTAATTGCCGGAATGAATAACAGAGGTACTTTTAAGTTAAGAGATGATGCTTTCACGAGCATAAGTAAAGGAAGCAATTTGGTCTTGCCTTCATTGAATTGGTTAAGTAGTTATAATTAGTTATTGATTCAGAATCTGTTGTCATGTGAGGCCTGAATGGCATTTGGACAGCGTGAGTGCATGAGAGCGTGAACCTGTATGTTGTCAGGTGTAGTTTCTTGTGGGATAGGTTGTCCTGTAATAGGGGTACTTCATGGAAGTTGTTCAAGCTTAAGAGCAGAGAACAAAGTTTATAGTTTTTAGATTGGATTTAGGTCTCAAGGGTGTTTGTAATTAGTCAACCAAGGGATTAAGTGATCCAAATGTGAGGTTTTATTAAGTAGGTTAAAATTGCATATTAGTAGAAAGAGATTGAGATATGCGTAGTAATAGTGTTTTCTGAAATGCTATTTGGTATTTATGTTGTAGGTACATTTGTATGAGCGGTATCTTGCAAGTGGTAGTAAGCATGTTTGATAGGTGTGCATGGGGGGTGTGTAAAAGTCGTGGCCTCTGTTACCTCTGTCAACAAATACTTGGTAATGTTATGATGCAAAGGCAAAACATTGTGGTACGGTCATGTTTAACTAACACGCTTTTCCTTCCACAGATGGACATTTAATGAAATATAGGTTGCATTGACAACATTGCTAGAGTTTGGTATGTGGAATCTGAAGTATAGTTATGTGCACTAATGTTTTATTTCCACAGGTGGGACTTTTGTAATGCAGATGTATTAAGACCTTATTTAATGCTAAAATTTAGATTGCTAAGTGTCAAACAAAGTTTTTTGTTTGGTTGTTTGGTTTAGAAACCATTCAGAGTTTCATGATGATACAGCAAAGACTATAGTAGAATCATTGATGTTGGTATGATGCTGGTGTGAATGAAGTGTGGTTTTCCCTAATAGGAGCTGTATTGTATTTAGGAATACTTTCAACATGGGCAATTTAGGGGTATTGGTGTCACAAGAAGTAAAGTATTTACCCGGGTATCTGGGATACTCAGTCTAGTTGGAGGTGGTGTGTATTTAGGTACATACCGGTTTGCATTGTTGGGTGTGAGGGAGATGTGTGTGTGTTCTTTTGTGGGACGATGAAGTCAAGTTTAAGAAGAGAGGTATGGGTGCCTCTATTTGTAAAAGTTTTAGTAAGGATGTTTGAGCAGTTGGGTGCCTTTTCCTCACTTGGTAGAAAGAGGAAGGGGCATTGATTGTAATTGTGTCCCACGGCTGTGTGGACTATTTTGGAATATGTAATGAGACTAGCAGAATGTTCTCAGTTAGGAGTGATGAGGCAAGTGCATTGAACGTGGGGTTGTTTGTGTGTGTGTTGTTATTAGCCATTATGGTTAAGTTATCTACTTGTGTTTTTGTGTCCCTAAGGAAGGGAGATATGTAGGGATTTGGTATTATCCTGCATCCTAATGGAACCTTTGGTCAGTGTATTGATTGACAATGGAGTGTTAAGGGTTAGAATGTTTATGTGTGACTGGGGTTCTATGTGGTCAGTTGGGAGATGTAAGCCTACCTGGGAGGATGCAGGTGTATGTTGCCCTGAACCCAGATGTACCTGACATTATATGACCATCATAATGTACTGGAACTAAATAAAGAAGTTACTGGAACTTCACCTGAGGTCATGGTCATCTGTGGGGAACAAGGAGTTCTACACAGCACACATGATCTGGTATTCCTCTCCCTGGCAATCGGTTCTTGAAACTGCAAGGGAAGTACAGCCAGCCCGAGAGGATGTCCAGACGAGTTCACTTTGGGGTTGATTGCAAGGGGAGAAGTTGTCTGTTGCAGACCTTCTCTAGTCGAGGTGAATTCAGAGCTTCAGCAATGCAGCAAGGCTTCACACGGCAAACTAACGGTCCAGGAGTTGCAGCAAGCGTCTCTTCCAAGTTCTTCCTCAGAATCCTTCGTCCAGTGGTCGACTCTGACTTCCAAGCAAAAAACCTTGCCTTTTATGCAGGTTTCTCCCATCCATTTGCAGCCTAGCTGTCACACAGCAGGGTGGATGTCCTCTGAGGATAGCCAGCTGGCCAAGCACCTTTGGGTGATTCCTGCAACCAAGGGGATTAAGCAATGGGAGTTTCGGGCACCTCCCTCTCTTCCTGTCCCTGCCAGACATGCTGGAGCCAGAGGCAGGCTTCACTGGCGAATTACGCCAAAGACAAAATTAACAAATTAACAAAGGGACCAAACCCGGTTTGACCCCCCACTCCATTGTCCGTGGTGTGATCGCCGCCCCGAAAGGCTGTGTCAGGTGTTCCCGACATGTTTATGGGGGTTGCCCAGTGATCCGCCCCTCAGGTAGGCCCCTAACACTGCCCCTCCAGGTAATCCAGAATAGGGAAGCAAGATTTATCCTTGGCCTTAAAACCAGTGGCTGCATATCTTTTGCCCTAAAAATTCTTTACTGGCTCATGGTTGCTGCAGGGATTATATTCAAATCCCTCTGCATCATTTACAAGGCTGTCTTGGGCCTGGGATCACACTATCTGAAACTTTTTCTTACTAAATACTATCCCTCTATGGTCTTCTTGCACCAACTCTCTGTGTGTAAAGCATTTTGCTAATCAGAGGGCCGGTGACCGATCACTGATTCTACAGCTCAGTCCTTCTTATGGAACAGCCTTGCCCTTCCTCCTCATCTTGAGCAGGACTTCCTCAAATTCCGGAAGCTCCTCAAGACTTTCCTTTACACGCTTTCCTTCCCTTCTTCCTTCCTCTGCTAATCTCACAGTCACTGTGATTGGTGATCAGGGCCCTGATGTATCCTTCGGGGTTCTGGCCACGCGCACCCAATCACCATATCCTCTACCTTCCTCACAGCACTTGCCTCGAGAACGACCGCCCTTCGTCCTGTATGCTTGCACTATCGACCCAATGCGGCTCTAGGCCGCATAGCACTCACCATACCATGCACTTCATCTGCTGCTCACCCACAATCACGGACACCAACCCCACTCCCACTTTCCCTCTTCTAGCTGCACTTGCACATTCTGAATACTCACAAGGCATAGTAGGTTCATCTTTATCTTCCACTGTATTTTTTGTTATTTCAATCCCATTCTCCCTCCCTGCTGCCCTGGAGACGCTTTGAAACAGAATTGACTTACTGTATAAGCGCCTAACAAATGCACAATAAATAAATAAACATAATATTCTCCTAATCTTTTACTTGTGACCTCACAACTGGCCTGTTATTTTATAATTGCCCAGTTGTAATGTCAATGGACGATGACCTTAACGGACAAGGAAGAATAGCGATTGTCATGCTTGCATTGCATAAAATAAGGTACCATCATAAACTGTGGTTACAAACTTTATCACTGCCAACGTAACGTTTTCTACCAAAACTTTCTACACTCAGAGGAAATTACATATTTCTAAAAAAAAAAATCTGTTAAGACTACACGTTAAACCTTAAATTCAAAACTGTCAGAAAAGGCTCTCCACTACTACTCTACTAGACATATTTAAGTTCTTGTTTTGTGATAGAAAATATTGAAAATGGATTCCAATTTGAAAAGAAAGTAATTCAGCCAAGTAAACCAGCCTCTCTCACAGTAGGTCTAATCACAGCCTGGATATCGATGGCCCAGATCACCAACACTTCACTCCAGACAGGCTATGCTTCTTAGTTCATCAAAAGAGCTGAATTAAATCTTTCACACACCAAAAAAACATTATCCTGGTGATTCAGGAAAATGCATACCCATTGCTGGTCTGCGTATCAAATCGAACATCATATAAAAATTGATGATTCAGTGTTCCAACCCACGTACAAGACAGAAACCACCCTCATAAAGGTTTGAGCTGACCTTCGTAAATGCACATATTAGACTCATCTGGGCTTTCTACAAGGATGAGATTTCAACAAGCTTGACTATCGAGAAGTTACTGTTTGTAGGCTGTAATTAATGGGACATTTTTAGATTAACTATGAATGTCCGAATGTGTGGTGCTGGATTTTGCGCTATCGCCCAGTCCACTTAACAATTATGTGATAATTATCTTCTACTTACAAAGGTAGGGCAGCCTGGATCTTACTGTTGAAGCAAGCATGGCACTTAATACAGGAAATAGGGCATATGTCTCATGAAAATAAAATGTCAATTGAAAGATGACCTGCAGCAGACACATGTTTTAGCTGTTATTTGATATGTGTACTACCTTTGATTGTCAATGTAGAACATGTTTGGCTATGTAATGAAGTGTGTTGCTTGGGTCTGGTTGGTGGGCATATGAGGACGTGGATACAGTGAGAAGTGTAGCACATACCAGAGGAGGAGTGAAAAATGTGTATGGTGTGTCCCATTGGGTGGGATCTTGAATGGATGTGGATCTACAGATATCCATGAGGATCCTGCTCACTGTTCCAGATGGCTCTTTGCCTCAGGAATTCACCATGCAATGGTTGATAGGATGGGCTGAGGCAAAACTACCCTATCCCTAACTGATGGAGGAGAAAGGGGCTGAAGAAATCGGGATAGCGAGGTGAAGCATGGCAATTGAGCTGATGACAAGAAGGGCTGTTGATACTCTAGCTGCCTTTGCACAGCACACCTTGCATGCATTGTGGGTGTGGTTCCAAAAGCTTTGCCATATAAACTTTATACAACAAGGGGCCTATAATTATGAAATGATCATCTCTATCATAACTTTGCATTGCTAATTATGTTACAGTGGGCCTCATTCCGACCCTGGCGTTAACCAAGGCGCTATTAGCACCTTGGTTGACGCCGTTATCTTTCCGACTCCGCCATGGTGAATGGCGGAATTACCGCCCCATTCCAAGGTTGGCGGGGTCGGTAATTCCCCATTCACCAAGGGCCCTTCCCCATTCCCATTTTTGCCCCATAGGGCTCAATGGGAATGGGGAAGGCGCTAATTACGGCACCGTAAATTACGGTGCCGTAATTAGCTCCTGGGTCCCTTTGCGGGTTGGTTTTTTAACGCCTGCAAAAAGCAGGCGTAAGTACCAACCCGCAAAGGGAACACAGAGTAGGGTGGTAAGGGTTTAACGGCACCAGTCTCGTTAGCGGTGACCACTAACCCTTACCGCCCGACTCGGAATGACCCCCAGTGTGTTTAATACCAAGGGGAGGCTAATTATTTAATGCATGTAATTATGAATTTGTATTATTCATTCATCTGTGTCACAACTGGAGTATACAATATAAACAGGGGGAAAGTTATATATGTAATGTATGTACTTTGAGCATTTCTTTATTTCACATCCCACATTCTCATCACCTGTGCTGGTAGGCATTAACATGATTTATCTAAAGCTATATAATTTACAAAAGACATTTGTGGGAACGGGCCTCTAATAACCTTAACTCAAAGCAGGCACACCACTGAAGAAGCCAGTGCACGTTTGTACGTAAAGCGAGTTCATTGTACAATCAGCCGGCAGGGGCTAGATGATTCTATAGAGTCAAATTAACCAAGTCTCTCCGAACCACACAAGTTCACACATTATATACATTTTTTCAAAAGTTAAAACACTCCCATATAGTTTATGACAAACCACCCCCACACTTGATTGGTCAAAACCTATGGCAGAGAAATCCAATCTCTCTCAGATCCCCCTATTCTCATTCATCATGTTTATCTTAATAACCATCTTCAGATCATGAGTACAAAATACCATATTTTAGGATTTGTCTGTGGTAAATCGTCACATCATTACATAGTTACACATTCACATACAAAACTAATGAAGCTGGCCTGAGACCTCCTAATACCTGAAGTAATTGCACATGATCTACAAGAGTACTTCAAACAATATAAGGAGGGGAATAATAAATAGATTCCCTTTGAACTGGCAATAACCATCTCACCCACGCCGACGTGCCGGCATCTTCATAACATTCTAATCTAAATGACTACCAATTCAACACGCATGGCCTCTGGTCAAATCCTAAGAACGTAATCGAAGCTCATGAACTGTCGGTCACTCTGCCCCTATGTGTCCTTAACTCCAGGTTTATTGCTGGTCAAAAGCAAATGGGCGGATCCCCCTGAACAATAAACAACCTGCCCTCATGCACTTTAAAGATTGCATCTTCCTTCCATTATACTGCCAAGGCATAGAAACCCTGAGCCGGCTTGCTGGCTGACCAGCTGCTTAATGTTGTGGCTAATCATTACCTTACCTTCCACCTGCAGAATTAGTTTTTTCCAGTCACTCAGAATTCAGCTTGCAAAACCTGACTGCAGAATTTAACCAATTTATGAAAGGAGCACCCTGCATATAGATTTATAAATTCTCTGTACAGTTATATCAGTGTGCATACATGTTTAAAACTATTGTGTCCTCTTTACAGTGGTTTCTTCATAACAAACTCAGCTTCTCACATGTGCATTGTGAAGCTTCTTGTTGCCCAGCTTCCAGGTGCTTTGTGACACACCATACCCAGATTGTATTTACATTTAATTGGTGATTTTGACATGTATCTTGCTGCACATGTGTACATTTTAAATATATCAACTTAAACACAAAGTAGCACTTAAGGTAGCACATGTGATATTCACATTAACTATGCTGGAAACATATAAAATTGCAACATAGCGCCAACTTCGCCATTCCCACTGTCACCAATATTGCACGTGCAACGTGAACCTCTCTTTTCCACTGGGTCCTTTCCCGACCACCACAACAAATCACATAATAGATTAATAGTGGCAGGTTCAAATCATCTTTCCATTTATCTTAATACTCTCTACATGCATATATTTCATGGTGTTAACCTTGCGTCCATAAATTCAACATATCTGATCTCATTCAAAGCTTGCAAGAGCCAGTCAATTGAACACATCTTTCGACCATGACCTTTTTTGAAAGAATTTTTAATAGCTACTGGATGAATATATTTCTGCCACAAACACATTTACCATTTTCCACAAAGCATTTGTAATCTGCCACAATTTATATAATGTTACCTCATTCTAGACAGTATTACACATCTAAGGGTTTGTGGCTATGAGGTTGGCACTTACGCTCAACCAAAGCAACTGATACACGACATGTTCTCCCACACTCTTTTGTAATTTTGTAAAATCTGGGGTTTCACCCTAAGTAACCCAGGGTAATCCAAACACGAACATCTTGCTCACTGTGCCTTAGAGAGGTTCAACTTCACCTCACTGATGAGACCCAACTAGGCCAAAACACGTGTCTGCAGTTGCTGATGGTACTCTTGTTCAAAGGAGAATTGCCACTGTGCTTGTGGGTGGGACAAAGACTGATATGCAAATGGATGTGTGTCCTCTGTGAATGGTGCAGAAAGCTAAAACATGGGTATAGACCCTCCTGACTGGAAGAAATTCTGTGGAACAGGGTATTTGACCCATGATTGTTCTCAGTAGAGGGGCTCCCATGCTTTTTTGCAATTTATACACTATACTGAGCTGCAGTGGGACTACAAAGATGGTGATGGAAACTGGGTGATTGTCTGTTGGCATAATACAGCACAACCTGTTGGTGAGCAGCACCTGGTCTTTGCTATCATGCTTTGGTGCTTCTCTTGGTTATGTAGAGGAGCAGCCGAATACCTCTGCAAGGAAGTCCCGCCCCCTGCTACCTGTATGTTGGAAGCCTGAACCTGCACCATGTTTGACACCAGTAACTGTAACCATACCGCGACAAATGTTTGAGAAAGGGTATTTGTTACGAAAGCCATAACAGATGCATGCCCAAAGAGATGATAATCTCTTGGAAAACGTCAACGAAGGAATCGAAAAACAAGAAAAGGAGAAGCTGGTGATGTCACAAAGATAAGCATGACACACTGAGAAAAGTGGTTAAAGAAAAAGGTGTATGGACTTTATGGATTCTGATGACGAAATAAGGAATCAAGTAATCATTCTTATGCAAGAAAGAAGATTGCACGCATATATGTGGCGCACTGAAGACAATGCAAGCCGTTTAATAACTGTACAGATGCCAAAACGCAAATATATTAAGCAATCATAGAAGCTGGCTATACGTAGTGAATAGACTGCAGGCGAAGATGCCATTATATACATGAAGGAACTGGACTTCAGTGTCACAATTTTAGTAAACTCAAACCCATGGAGAAAATGGATCAAAAACTGTGTTGCAGTAAACAATTAGCCAGAACCATGAATGAAGCGAGAAAGGCTGCTTGGCCTGATGTCATGAGTGGAAGCAGCCAAGAACTGGTTATCTGTTCTCAAAGGCAGCAAACGCGAGAAGCCGGATCATCCCTTGATTAAGGCATGTGGAAAAAACACCATCAGTGCCAAGTTTATTTATTCAAGACAATTAAAGGCCATTAAATGGGCTGAATCGTATTTTCCTGTCACGTGAGTCGAGAATGAAAATAGTAGGTGGGTATGCAGACCAAGAACCATGATAAGAGTGTAGCAAAACTCTCTTATAATCCTAGAGAAGAGAAACTACTACAAGACCAAGTTAAAATGTAAGTCTGCATGGCAGAAGGCGGGAATAATTGGGTGGGTAGGTGAAGGCAAGTTAACCCCCTGGCACCTGGGTCTGAGCTTACGTGCTGCTAGTGTGCTGGTTGTTCCAGACATGGTATGAGAGTGTCAACCAATTATAGAGGGCCATATAACAAAGAGCCTTATAGTTTAAGAACCAGTAGTATTCTGTGTACTGAGTAGGTATTGAGTATGACTTCCACTAGAGGCAGGCTTAAGTTGTCCGCCCGATAGTAGACGTCCTATCACAGCCCAACCCCTTATAGAAAGTATACTTAGATGTTTTCCTTGAGCCAACCACAACCGTTTGTAGATTTTTCTTATTTGTCATGTAGTATGATGTCACTAATAACAAATATTTAGTATAAAGGATTGTGTTTATGCAATTTGTGCTGAGAGAATGCGAGTGAGCGTCTGTTGATGTCCGTTGTAACTCCATGTTTTAGACAATTGATAATAAAACAGTCTAACACAATTGTGTCCACTTCCTGAGTCGGTCTTATTATTTGGTGTAAGAGTTATTTTGCATCCCATCCATAGCATGACGCGTTACTATAAGGGCCGTAAATTCAGTTGGCTTGGTACCCCAGATTGCTCATGCAGGAGCGATACATAGCCATACTGACTCGCATTGCTGACATAGACCTGAAATAGCCTTCCTGAAATTAAAATGGCTTTTAGTTGATCTGGCGGGATTAGAACAAGTGCCTGGGTTATGTGAATAAACATCTAGGCAGATTATACATTTCAACCTCAATGTCATTTTAATATGGTGAAATAATTAATTCTAGCAAGACAGAACCATGGAAGGAGTATCTACCAATTACATCTCGCTCTGAAGGTGCTAGTGTTCTGTCTCCCGGTTTATAATGGGATGAACCTGTACCCTTTATTACCCAAAAACATTCTCATTTCTACAGAGGAAAATTTTGACTAATGCACTCTAAATGTATTGACAATTAAGCCACCACATCTTCTGGTATTGCCCAAACACACTTTCGACATGATGCACTAACATCATTCACTATTCCCCAATTCTGCCACTGAAACACAACCTAATTACACTAAATGTGAGGCATTGACTTAGTTCTGCATTTTGGAACTATGATCCATTTAAGAAGATGCACATGCAAACATGCTATTATACCTCCCCCCATACACACTGCATTCCTCACTACCGTTTGCTTGTTGCATCTAATTGCCACTTTGATTTTTCATCATTTCCTTTGCTCATGTTTTCCCTCCATACACTAATGTCTGGATACCCTGGGAAGGGGCACAATACTCCAATCTATAGAAAAACCCATGCATTCAGAATCCACTATAGTGTCGCTTTGGCCGAGTACAAAAGCATAGTAGCACAACATGAATATGATTCAAACAACATTGTTGTTTTTTGAAAATGAAATGCTAAGAGAGATCAGTTTGCAGTTCGGAATTTCCTTTGGCCTACATTAAAACAATTCGGACACAAAAGAAAATCAAGAATTTAAGAATGTACTTTCCACATAATCTCTCTATGACAGTGCCATTTAACAATTTGCTTCAGACAGAATTCAAAACATATGATACGTCTTTCCACCATCCTGCTGGATAAAACAGGCATTGCAGGAGGGATCATCTTACTATTATATGCCGTGCTTCACTATTGTGATGCTATTTATTTTGAGCTCCTTAGAGATTTATGTATCCAGCTGAAAGAACGAAATGCAATAACGTATCTAGTGTCTTCCTCGTCTTGTACAATCATGTCCTTTGGCCAATGAAAAATCCACACTGTCTTCTCGCAGTTAACCAGATTTCGTACAAGACACTGAGGGCCTAATTCACAGAATAATTGCTAAGTCCACACAAAGTAGTAGCGTGAGCAGGATAATTGTGTATCCCAAATGTACTGCACGGGGAGCTGATTCACAGAATGATGTATGGGCAGAAAAATGAGTAGTACCCGACAAACCCACAACATGCCCCCTGGACTTAACAAACATAGCGCTGTCTAAGTACTGTGCGCCACACTGTGAAGTGTGACATTGGCCGGACCAATGTGAAAGAAGTAATCAAGGGTAAATTACCAGCAATCACCATTACTTCCACTCAACTGTGAATCCCACATTAAGGCCACTCCCACAAGTCGTCATCCCAGTATCTCCACTAATCTGCACGTCCCGAATCTCATATTAAGGCCACAATCACAAGTCCTCCTCCCTGTACCTCCACTAATCTGAGCCCCCATCCCACATTAAGGATGCTCCTACAAGTCCTCATCCCAGTACCTCCACTAATCTGCGCCCCCCAATCCCACATTAAGGCTGCAGTTACAAGTCCTTGTCCCAGTACCTCTATTATTCTGCAACTCCCCAATCCCACATTAAGGCCACACAAACACGTCCTTGTCCCAGTACCACCACACTTTTTCACCCCAAAATCTGCATGACTCTACGGCCACTCCACTTCCACACAGTACTTGCCCAGAGAGACGCCAGCCACCTCATGCCACCCACCAATGATGTGCACTGCATCAGCCTAATTGGCCAAAAGTACAGGATCTGTCTGGGTGAAGACATCCGCAAAGGTGGGCAGTGCTGCAGCAGATCGACCTGAGATAGGAGAATGTGCTGATCCCTCCACAATGGACTTCCAAGCCTCCTGTCTCAGGGCCAGGTGTGTAGCCTTACATCACACTCGATACCCCCATCTGACACCGTGGGTTGGCCTGCAATGGCCTCCTCCTCCTTCTCCATCAACCATGACATCTCAGACTATGTGCCCATGCCTTGGGGCTCCTGCTGCTGAGGTGTCCACCACAATGATGGGATCCAGAGGCTCATCCTTAGCAGGAGTGCCATCAGTATGCTACTCTCCCTTACATCTGGAGGCCTTCTCCCTGGTATGCCGCTCCGCAGCACAGGTTGTCCCCTATTCTGCAGCAACCACAACTGTGGAGAAGGAAAGGTACAAAAAACAAAAAGTGTCTAAACTTAAAGACACTCCCGTCCCCTGCACACCTTGCAAGCTGAAATAAATCAGTCAAATTTCATAACATTTGCACTTTTATATATAGAAAGATTGTCAATTTAGAACATAGGTAACAAAATATCTTCATAAAAGTACAGAAAAAAGGTATCAACTGACTTCCAATATGGCCAGCATGAAAAACAAATCAAACCAGACAAAGAAATAAGCTCCCAATTTTGAACTGCAGCTTCAAGCTCTATGCGTTTCGGGGACTATCCCCTTCTTCAGGAGCAAAAATATCTGCAAGTATAGATATATATACAATTAGAGGACATCTCACATATCATTAAAAGTTTGGACAAACTAAACACATTAAATAAAGAGAATACATTAAATAATTATGTACACATAAATCCAACCACAATTCTACATAACATACACAAGTGGTTGTATATTCACAGTGGTACAACTGGTATGGCTCCAAATGTAAATCTCAAAATGCATTAAAACCTAAAACACTTATTCGTATGTACCTCACAGTGGGAGTGTTGTCAAAGAAAATAGAGTCTCTGTCTGTGCATCTGTCTGTGCACGACGTACACAGAACCAGGATCCCTGCGAATACTCCTGCCGTCCTCAACAAGTGAAATGTGATTGCCGAACTCTGGAATACCAAAGCATATCTATCAGCTCCAATTACACGTAGTTAAATCACCAAACCTTAATGACTAAACAACTAGTTCAAAAAACACCTATTACTCATTGGCAACTAATCTGTGCAGCTCAACGATCACCAAAATCCACAACCTTGTGCCACCACCTCATCTTTGTGCCAACACATCAACTTAACACAGAAAGTTAAAAAGCCCAAATCCTCAAAGAAAACCCAAAATTTAAATTGTGCAACTCTTCCAACATATATTATTTACCTAAGGCAAATCAATAGCCAATCCAATCCAAATTCAGGACTTCCAGTGCCCCGCATCCAATGTAAAGCATCCTGCTGATTATAGAAATGTATAATGCACCTAAAAAACAAACACAAAATATACCATTTACAAACTAACACCACCTTTCCAATACAAACATAAATAAATATAAACACATCCACACAACTTCAACTTAGTTCCAGAAGCGCACCTCTTCACCTCAGATTCAACGGCTCCTCTCCAATTCACACGTAACAGATCCCAACCCACAACACACTTCCTGGCTCATTTTATACTGTTTCCTGGTAGTCACATGATAAAGTCACGTGACCCGCCGGCACTGAATACTAAAAGAATGCACAAAGCTCCCTGCAACCTGCCAAATACACAGGTAATGCTAACTAAGCACACAGGTACTGAGTGAGTAAATCAAACAAAATAAAAAAGACACCAAAGATGAATGTGTGTGTATTTAAAAAGGAGATAGACATAGAAGAAAGACTGCCTTTTTGAAAAAATTAAAAAAATAATGAATAAGTGCCTTAGAACAATTGCTGTCCATCAACCATACCTAACTACGCGGCAAATTCAGAAATAACCAAGTAAACTAGTTATGTACTAATTACCCAAACCCAATAACTACTATTCCATACACCTCTACTGGAACAACCAGTATGTAACCCCCGGAAAACACAAATCCCTCCATGTGACCTCAAACTCATATCAATTTATGCATTATGAACTACGCGACAAATTCAAAAATAACCAAGTAAACTAGTTATGTACTCATTACACAAACCCAATAACTACTCTTCCATACACCTCTAATGGAACAACCAGTATGTAACACCCGGAAAACACAAATCACTCCATGTGACCTCAAACACATATAAATGTATGCATTATGAACGACTTAAACCATTCACCAACCATACCTCGACACCTACACAAAACAATTCAAAGAGAACTCTTCATTGAGCCCTCTTGGAGATAAAGTCCCCAAGAGGTCAATCCAAAACATCTCTCTCTGGGCTAATATTCTCAAAAAGTCACCTCCTCTGGGTGGTTTCTTCACCACTTCCAAAACATTAAACCTCAATTGTGCAATAGTATGTCTAGACATATTAAAATGCCTAGCAACTGAAGATTGCTCATTTTTACACCGTATTTGAGATTTATGTTCAGTCCATCTTTCACGTGCGGATCTGGCTGTCTGTCCAATATACATTAATCCACACGGGCACTTAATGCTGTAAATCACCCCTGTGGATCTGCATGTGGCAAAATCTCTAAGAGTAATTTTTTTGCCCGTCTGCGGGTGAAGAATGTATTCTCCTTTAGCCACATTGTTACAATGACTACACGACAGACAAGGAAATGTTCCCTTTTTTTTAGTCACCAATGTCATCTGAATTTCCTTCGGGCCTCTTTCGGCTCTCACAACCCTATCTCTCAGGTTCCTACCTCTTCTATACACCATCATTGGTGGAGATGGAAACAATCCCAGAAGTGTAGGATCATGATGGAGAATCGACCAGTGTTTATGTATGATTCTTTTAATATGCCAACTTTGTCGAGAGAATTTGGAAATATGCAAAATTGCATCAGACTCCTTCTTCACCTTAGGTGTAAGCAATTGCTCCTTTGTAATCGGGAGCGCTCTGTTCTGGGCCTCATTCAAAAGTTGTACTGGATACCCTCTTTCAGAGAATTTTTTAGAGAGCGACTCACATTCAACTTTAAATTCATCAGTATCCATAACAATTCTCTTAATTCGTAATATCTGACTATATGGCATACTAGCCATCATTGGCTTTGGATGAAAACTCGCAAAATGCAATAAATTAATAACATCAGTTGGTTTATGAAAAAAGTGATGTTTTGACCTGATTATTAACAATTTCTAACTGAATGTCCAAAAAGTGTAACTTGGGGTCACCAATTTCCAAAGTAAATTTTATCCGTGAATGAACAGTATTTAAATACTCAAAAAACACTTCGAGTTCACCTTTGGAGCCACACCACACACCAAAAATGTCGTTGATGTACCTTTTCCAGATAATTATCTTACTGGACCATTCAACATTGTCTAGTACAAATTGTTTTTCAAACCAGTACATGTAGATATTAGCATATGCAGGGGCCATCGCTGACCCCATTGATGTTCCAGAAATTTGTGCAAAATATGAGTCTTGGTACCTAAAGTAACTGTTGTGTAAAATAATCGTAATAAACTCAATCACCAACTGTGGATCACATTCTATATTCATAGACTGTAGTAGTAACCACTCTACTGCCTCAATTCCCTCCTGGTGGGGAATCGAGGTGTACAGGCTACATACATCCATAAAAAACAAAGTACATTTTGAGGATAGACAAACAATTTCATTTATGTTCAATAAAAAAGAATGTGATCAATAATTCAGTGATCATGCACGTTCACACTGGTCATGTCCATGTTGTAGTCTCCTCACACATGGTTAAGATGCATGTGAGTGTGGGCATCTACTATTTTGACCTTGGGCAATATGGCATAGAGGGTGAAAGGAATGATGGAAACACAAAATCCTGTATTCATGTTTTGTCAGCAGGAAGAAACGTGACACTCCACATGTTGCATGCATGCATGCAAGAATGAGCTCAGCAATGAGGAATGGAACTCCACCTTGTTGCTGTTACATCTTCCACTCTCATACATATCTGTCTGTATGTAGTCACCTACTGCTCCAAGTCATGGTTTGTTGCAGGACCTAACATGCCAGACATGATTTTAAAAAGCATTAAATGTTACCTACATTTATCGTGATGTGCATTCCACATCACATGATGCCCAGTTTCAATGTCTGATGCATGTGAGCTGGTTCCTTTGTGTCGGTATGCATTTGAATTCACATGTGCATGCTCAGCCTCTGGTTATTGTTGTCACACATTGTGCAGGTGGGGATGCAGTGGAAGGGGAGGAGGAGGTGGAGGATGAGGCACAACCATCTTCCAGTGCAGACCGGGGTGATATGCCTGGTGAGAATTCCCACCTGTTGCAGGCGATTATCAGCAGGAGTGCTGACTCATCTTATAATGATACTGCTGAATCTGATGTGGAAGATATACTGACAGACACAGTGAAGCGACCACCACTGGGTAGTCCGGATACCATGGAACTCCTTGAGTTCCTAGAGGCTGCTAAGTCTGAGGAGGAGAGCCGGAGACACTGCGCCTGTCATTGGGGCATCATGCTTCTATGGTGGCTTCTGTGGCTGCAACATTGCCTTCTACAATAATGGTGACAGCAGCCGATTCTGATGCCATTGGGAGGGTTGTAGACAACCAATCCAATGACAGTGCACTCACTGCGACAGGCACAGGCTTTGGCATCCAGGCGGTGGATGTGGTTCTGCCAAACAATTGGAGTGGTAGAAGGAGTTGCTGAGTGCAAGTGCCCAACGGGGCACGGTCTGCAAGATATGGCCAGGGACATCCATCAACTGGCCAACAATGTCATCTCCTCCAATGCCACACACAATGCTGAACAATTCTTAAAGCAGCAGGAGAGGCGGGAGGACATGCGAAACTAGAGGCATGCAAGTGGGGAGGAGGGCTATGCCTTGAGGCTATCCCTTCATGATGAGCTTTTGGCCTCAAGGAACAACCAGAGGCAAGAGATGCCTCCAAACTGTATGTAAGGAGACGTTGGCCTCAAGGGAATCCCACTGTCAAAGCACAAATTCCATGAGATAATGTCTGCATCAGATAAAGTTGGCCTCAAGGGGCCTACATCGCCGAGAGACAGCTGCCTTGCGGAAAACTCTCAACATGCAGTTGGAGAAATCAAGGGTCATGCTGACTATTTGGTCACTTATGGTAGCCATAATCAGGACCTTGTTGCAATATGGTTACACATGCATACATCCCTCACATGAGTGGCCCTAGCAAATGAGGACCAGACTTTAGCAATGCAAGGTCAGAGTGTACCATTCCTGGATCCACCACAGGAGGGGTGTTCCAACGGTTCCATGTAATAATGTCGCCACAAAAATCTCGCCATGCAAAAATATCGCCGAAAAATGGCCGTTTTTTGTGGCGACATTATTGCATGGAACATGCAGGGGACACCCCCGCAACCCCCAAACTTTTTTCTTTTTTTTCTTTTTTTACATTTTTTTTTATTTTTGCCCCTGTCCCCATATATATGGTCACCCAAATAATATTGCCACAACATTTTTCCGGTTATATTATTTACGGCAACCATATACATGGGGATATTATTACCTGATACCGTTCCAACTGAACCACACAGGTGGTGCCATTGGCCATTTATGTTCCAACACACCCCTATCCTGTTGCCACCACCACCCCTTCTTCATGCACCCTGGCATCCATGAGCCAGTGGAGGGAATATGGATTCTTTTTCTTTTTCTTTTCCCCCTTCAATGGTGGAATGTATTTATTGTGTCCTCATGACAGGGCCATAGTGCTCTTGAGGGCAGTGACTCAACTGGCCATGCACCTAGGCACATTATTGTGCTGGGGGTCTGGACATGCGGATATGCTCAGTGAAGTCATCTGATGTGGTCATGTGGCTTGCTACAGCCTCCCACATACACAATGATGTGTATGAAATGTGCGGCTTGTCATACAGACTCCTTTAGCGAGTCTAAACAAATGCCCAATTTCATTTCAGATTTCGTGCCTCATCCAGTGCCCACACTCCTTGAGAAGATACCCTGAGCACTCTATTTCCACCCAAGTCCCCATTCCCTCTTGTGAGGCATCAGAAATGAGAGACGGACACAAAGTTGTAGTTTTTTCAATATCAATCATGTTTATTAAACAGAAATGGCTTGCATGAATGCCTCTCATTTCATATATAATGTCCCTGTTGTACTTTATTTGGTCAGTTTTCAATTTTCCTAATTCAGTTATTAGGTTACATGCATGTCTGTATGCCCTGGGTCCGCAATGGTTCTGAGCTGACTAACTGGTATTCTGCAGCATTCTTCACTTGTAGTGTGTCTCTGCAAGGCAGTTTCCCCTCTGGGACGTCCTCCTCTACACTGCAGACCTTCTCCTATCAGCTACATGTTTACCCGCCAACTTTTCAACGTGTCCTGGACTGGACTGCTGATTCTCGGCAACGCCTAGAGAACTTCTCTGATGCTCCTGCTACTCGAACGGTCCTCCACAGGTGCCCACTGCATCTCTTCTCCTGAGCTGCAACATGGATATGTCTGTTCTCCTGACTTCCTCCAGCCCGGTTCTCTCTCATTCTGATTCTTCTGATATGGTACCATTTTTAAATGTCCAGCGCATTAGTGATCCATTCAAACTACTAGTCTGCACATTAACCTTTGGTCTTATTTCAATCTGCACGAAGTCCTTCCTCATCTTCCTTGTCTCAGTACTCACAGCTTAATGGTAGTTGAAGTCCCTAAAGTTTGTATGTTTTCTAAAGTAATGCTGTTTAGGAGTTGTACTTAGAAAAACATCAGAAACGGGAGATGTTAGATATGTGTGGTGAATGTTGGAGGTATAAATTGAATTCTGACTAGAATGACAGTAGGCCATCAGGAGATTGGGTGTCATAAGGTTTTCTTCATAAGAAAGGGAAGAATACTGTGTCTCTTCCATTGAAATCACAAACTTCTCACGATAGACGTCTCATCCATGTGATCCTCCATCATAATGCCAACCCCAGGGACAGGATCAGATAGTGACTGCCCTCCCCTGGTCACATGAGAAGAGCTCATTGCCTGGGATTTAGTGATGACTCCACATGATTCATCATACTCTGCTGGACACTGACCATCCTAGCACCAATGTAGAGGATGAGTGTTAGGTGGAGGTGATGAGGGATTCACATATAACCAGCAGTACCATCAGGTTAGTTTGAGGACTGTTAGGGAGGATTCTCATAAATAGCTGATTTTCCTTACCTAATGAGTCCCTCAGCAGCTTTGTTGGATTTCTAGGATTTATTTTTTCTCACCTGGTAACTGTGTGAGCCTTTTTCCCATTCTTACATGTGTTTTGCTGTGTGTGTTTTCACTTTTTGTGTGATCTTGAGCACTGGAGCCTCACCTACTCCATGGCCTCATATTTTCCATGTGTGTTACATAGCACCTTCAGTGCAGTGACACAGGGTTTTCTTTGAGACTTCCCACTGACTCCATTTTCTGGGGCTGACTACTGTCCCCCAGAAAAGGTAAAGTTGTCATTAACTTTATTTCAACAGGTAAGTACTCTGGCCAATTGAACAAGAGGAACTACAGAGACAGAATCAGGTAGAAAAGGCTTAGGCTCAAATGTCTTTTGCTCAAGATCACACAGTTCAGGGTAGTTTGCGGTAATGTTTGTGGCCAGTTTCCGGACGAGGTTGGTTGATAGAAAAGTTAGTTTAAAGAGAAGAGAAGGACAAGCCCTCTGATTGGAGAAAGATTTCAAACACTTTCACTGCGGTTGAACGAAATGAGCAACCGGATTTGCACAGTACCTTAAAGTGGAAAGGAAGCTGTAGCTGAGGCGAATGTTCCTGGTAGTTCCTCAGGCTCATGGTTCCTGAAGCGACTGTCAGACTGAAAGAAGTAGGAAGACTGGAGGGTCCTGCGCTGCCCAGGGAAGAAACCAGCAGCAGAGCAAAACATGGGGCAGCCTCTTGTATTATAAATCCTGTGCTCCATCATTGCACATGTGTCCATATCGGCAACCCATTGATCCAATGTTGGAGAGTATGGGGAGCACCATTTTTGTGCGATATTCCGCTTCTTTAGCCCCGCCGCCGTGCACAGGAGCAGCCCTTCCCATTTATTAGCAATGCTCTCATCAGGTTTTCCCAGTAGCAACACTTTCGGATCTAGCGGTACATTGCGTGCCAAAACCCTAGTTAATACATTGCAGCACTCATTCCAGATGCCCTGTACTCGGGGGAATTCCCGCAGGATGTGTATGAAGGTTCCCTCCTCCCTCCCACACCGGAGGCAATTCGGGTTTGGGGCCCGCTTCCAACCGTACAGCACAGTTCTAGGATAATATATTCGGTGTAGGATTTTTAACTGTACCAGACGGAGTCTGGAAGAGATAGCAATCTCCCGATGGTGCATTAGGACCTGAATCCAGTCCTCTGGATCTATGGCGCCTTCATCCTTCTTCCATTTAGTTTTAAGATGAGAAAGTTCTGCAGTGGCAAAGGAGGACATGGCATTATATAGTATGGAAGTGCATTTAGTGGGAATGTATGCCGGGAATATATTGAGCTCTATGGGTGTGTTCTCAGGTACAGTAGAGTCTGTCGGAATGTGAGTCCTCAAGGCGTGGGTCAGTTGTATCTAGTGGTATTGTTGGTTGCCGGGATTTGTAATTTCAGTCGTAGGGCCTCAAAAGAGGCCATTTTCCCATCTACCAGGACATCCCCTATCTTCGTGATCCCGGCTTCTTCCCATTTAGACCACGGTCTGAGTTTCCCCAATTCGACCAGGTTACTATTGTGCCACAGAGGTTGTACGGTGGATATTGTCCTTCCATCCTACAAAAGCGTGTGCTTGTCTCCAAACCGTAGTAACGCGTGCAGCGATTGTCTGTAACGAGGGTCTATGAAGTGGCTGATAGAGCAGATGTATTGGGTCTGTGTCATTTATGGTGGTAAATTCGGCCCTTATATGTGGTAGTTCCTGATCACCGTGAAGGAGGTCGTTGACCACCATTAGTTGAGATGCCCAATAGTAGGTCCACAGGTGGGGCACTCCTGTACCTCCCTCCCAAATCGATCTCTGCAGAGTAACTAATGCAATGCAGGGTTGTCCCCCTCCCAATATGAGCTCTCTAAGGGGACTGTCAAGTCGTTCAAATTCAGAATCCAGAATTTCGAGTGGGGCATTTTGTAAGATATATCGGAATCTTGGTAGGTTCAACATCTTAAACAGGGTGTCCCTACCCATAAGTGTTAGGGGAAGAAGCCTCCAGTGACGAATATCGTTAGCGAATCGGTCCATGGTTGGATGAAGATTGTGGGTTATGTAGCGTGTTAAGTCCCCAGATACCCAAATTCCCAAGTATCGGAAGCCATGTTGTTCAATTTTATATGGGCAATTTTGGGGGATAGCCTCCATTCCGCCTTTTACTGGAAAAAGGATAGATTTCCCCCGATTGATTCTCAGCCCACTGAACACACCAAAGCGAATGAGCATCTTTGTCACTATGGGGCAGGTTCAGATCAGATCTCCCAAATACACCAAGAGATTGTCAGCGTACGAAGATGCCCTATCCTCATGTCCCTCCGGCCATCTAAATCCCATCCAAGCCCTGCTCTTCCAAAGCCACAAAGTGAGCATCTCAATTGCTAGAGCAAAGATGAGGGGGGAGAGGAGGCATCCCTGCCGTGTTCATTTACCAAGGGCGAAGGGCTCAGAGGGCCACCCATTCACTTTTACTTCTGCCTTTGGGTTTGTATAGTGCAATTGCACCCAGCCCAGAAAGATGTGTCCAAATCCCATTCATCGCATAGTTTCCCAAAGGCTGTCCCATCGGACCGAATCAAACGCCTTCTCGAAGTCGATTGCTAATAGTGCAAGAGGCGTGTTTATGATGAGAGCCCTTTCCAGTAGCAGGTGGAGGAGCCGTATGTTCATACGTGTTGATTTGTGTGGCATAAAACCGCATTGGTCCGGATGGACCAGAGAAGAAATGACCAATTGCAGCCGATTGGCTAGGAGTTTGGCAAGGACCTTGGCTTTGTTGTTAATCAACGAAATAGGCCTATAAGAGGCGCATTGCTCAGGTGGTTTGCCCTGTTTGGGAATAACGACAATTGTGGTCTTACATAAATCTGGTGGGAGGGTGCCTTGTTCTCGGGCACTGAGGAAAATTATATGGAGGTGGGACGTCATTTTTTCTCCACCCAGTTTTTTCCAGGTTTCGATCAGAAACCCGTTGGGGCCCAATGTTTTCCCAGACTGTAATTCTGCTACGGCCTCGGCAATCTCTGATTCAGTAAGTTCAGAGTCCAGTTGAGTTTTCTGCTGATCCGACAAGCATGGTATTGTGATATCGTCTAGGAGGGAGGGATTCAATGGTGACATCGGGGTGCAATACAAAGCAGCATAAAAGTTAGCAAAAGCCTTTGCTATTCCACGATCTGACTGGCATTTCACGTTCTGTGGAGTTATGATCTCCCTGACATGGCGTTGACCCTCGTCTCTTCTCTCAAGCCAGGCCAACATTTTACCTGCTTTATCCCCATATTCATAGATCTTTGCCATGGATTCCCAGTCGGCGTGTTTAGCATTATCTAACTCAATGTTCCTGAGCCGCTCTCTAGCACTCTTAAGAGACCTAAGGATCGCATGGCTCGGATCAAATATTGTGTTCTTTCAGATTAAGCCTAACACGGTGCTGTATGTTTTGATTCTGTTTTCTCAGAAATTAAACTATCGCTTCCCTCATGGAGCTCGGGGGGTTGAATAGCCCGCCGTGAGAATCTCTATATTTTGCACTACCTCGCGCCTTGAGCAAATATTGGTGTATTGGCTTTGTGGACCTCCTGGACCATCCAATGGATGGTAAGTAAGTGTATATGCCTATTAGCATTTTTAATTGATGACGCCAAGTCCCACCAAAGAGGGATAGAGACTTGTGTGTATAAGCTATGAGATTTAGCTATAGATATGGAAGGCCAATTTGTTTTTGGACACCTGAAACTGTACTTATGTGGGCTTTAAGTGTTGATTATAAGGACACATTGAAATTAGCCAAATGGAGTTAGCAATTGCACTCGCTACTGGTAATTTATATACTGGTTTATGTTGGCTAGGACATTGGGACAATTGTTCTAATGGTCCCTTCTTGTTTTTTTCTTTTTTCCATAGGTATCAAGCGGATTCAACTTAATGGTTATTTTGTGGATGCATATTCCATTGAAATACTAAAAGTGGCATATTGAGTTCACGCCATTTTGTTTATTTGTGGGTATTTAGAGCTGAAATATTAGAGACCCAATTAATATGTTGGTCTTTGTGTTTTAACTTAAATAGCGCCTAGAGACGCTATACAGTGCACTATTTGTAGAATTTGACGTGACAGTTCCCTGACGAATTTCCCTTGATTGTGTTTTCACCCTTTCCTTTTTGTGGTGTGATTGACGGAATGATGAAAACAAATGAGTGTGCCCTTGCTAGTGAACAATACTCAAGTCAATTGTGTAGTTGGACCGATTCAGGTGTTTAAGCCGGCCCACAGTTTAGTGGAAGGGTTGGTCTGCTAAGTTGCAAATCAAAGCAAGAGGTCAAAATAATGTACAAACCGCTCACTGTGTTCAAGAATACAGAAATTCGAAAGCAATAATTTATTTGCTAACACAAACAAACATATAGTGCATGGATTTTAAAACAATGCTGAAGAATGCAACATACATGTGCAAAAACAATAACAGTTCATAATTTACATCAAATAACAAAATAAAAGTGTAGTATATACAACAGGATGAACATAGAAAACTGTATGATTAGTATAGAGATGGATTTCAATAGTCTCATTATTTTATGACAGTATACATGCTAATATAAATGGGTGGGTATTCTGTGAATAAATCCAAAGGAAAAAATAGAAACAGGAGGGGCTATAAAATCGCCCAAATTGCAAAATGTGTCCTAATTCATAGGAAATTTCCTGTTTATGTTTCGTATTCCTTCTAATTGTGACAATAAATGTTCCAGGGTCATAGGGAAAACAAGATATCTTTTAGGCCGATGTGGCAGAGACTGAATGTACAGAATCTGGTACAACAGGGAACCATACGAAACAGGTGTTCCCAGTTTGTATCACATTTCGGCGGATTTGCATCAAATTGCGTCCGCCTTCATCAGGGCTCCGTAGGGGCGACCCTGCCGGTACTATAGATCCCAAGTTCTCGTTTCCGATTCACTAAGAGGCCAGGGGCTGAGAATGGGACTTCCTCAGGCTTGGTCCTGCTGAAAGATGCAGACCCGTACAGTGGAGGGTAGGCTCTATATCATGATGCTGCTGATCGGGTAACGATGATTCACTGCAGGGAGGGTGGGTTGAGAGTACAGTGTTATTTCTTCTGGTCAACCAACTGTTTGCTTTAAATGATTCCTGGATAAGTCAGGATCACTTTGCTGGAGGCATAGCCATGTCCGTCTCCAAAGCCAGGGAACGCACTGGTCGGCTAGCGTAGAAGCTAGCGTGATTGACGGAATGAAACATGTTGGATAATTCTATGTCGAGAAGGATGTATGTGTGAAATGTTGAATGATAGAATGTGATTTTTGTTTGAGTTTTGCCAAAATTATTGCGTATTTTGCACTTGCACTAGGACACTTTGAGTACAAAGTACCTCAAACTTTGGAGGACAGTAACCCTGCCCTGCCCCCCTACACCCTAGACTTATTGTTTGTTGTTTTTTCCATGTTGTTGCACTGATATATTTTTTTTCTCTATTTTATCATTGTTGATTGCCTTTGCATATATATTTTTATGATTGACTTTCCTCTTATCAATAAAAAGTATTTATATTTTTTCTAAAAACTGCCTGCTAATTTAATGGAATTTGGTAGTTTACAACCAAGTGGTTGATCCTATGCTTTGATTACCTATGTGGAAAACAAACAGGATGCCTGTTTGATCTCGCTGTTAAGTATTAAAGGTTGTTGACCTGTATGAGGGTGGTCAATTACGGGATTCCTTTCCCTTCTACCTCCTTTTTGTGTTTTCGGATCAAGTATATACCTGGCTTCCCATTCACCCATTTCTACTTCCGCCTCTGATATCTTCTGGAGCAATTCTTTCTTTTTATTCGCCATCCAGGAGATTATCTCTCCCCTCAGCACCGTTTTGTAGGCCTCACATATCGTTACAGGACTATCGACCATAAAATTATTTATTTCGAAACATTCATTAGTCGCCTCAGTGAGAGATCAATATAATCAGGGAAGCTCCGATAGTAAGTATTCGATCTCCACGATTTAGGGGGAGTAATACCCTGCATAATCAACACCATCATTAACGGTGAGTGGTCCGAGATACATCAGGGAAGCAGATCTGCGGTCATCACCCGGTGCATATCGGTTTCCAGGAGGAAGAGATAGTCCAGTCTGGACAGGGAACCGTGGGCTGCCGAATGGAACGAGTAACTTTTAATTCCAGGGTGGAGGTCTTGCCATACATCTCAGAGGCCCAGTGCTGTCACAAAGTTAGCTAACTTTGTAGGGGTATTCAGGTTGCGGGATCTGATGTGAGTGTGATCCATAGCGTTACACATGACATTGTTGAAATCGCCCCCAAGAATGCACATGTCAGGTTGATGCTTTGCCATAAGGGTAGTCAGTTCCTCTAGCAGTTCCTCCCCCAGCCACGGCGGAGAGTACACAGAAGCGACAGCTAGTTTTTCCCACCAGAGTGTGCCAAGGACTACCATATAATGACACCTAGGATCTTGTTCTATTGTCAGTGGCACGAATGGAACGCGTTTATGTACCAGGATCAGAGTCCCTCTCGATCCCATAGTGTATCCTGAGTGTAATGCAGATTGGTAATTGGTTCTGCGAAAGAAGGTGCAATTGGTCCCTGCTAAGTGTGTATCATTTATCAGGGCAATGTCAGGGGAATGCCTATTCAAGAACTGCGTAACAAGACGCTGCTTGATCCCAGAGCCCATCCCGTTCACGTTCCATGTGATTAGTTTGAGAGATCTAGGATGCTCAATAGGTGGTAATCGGGTTAGTGTAGGTGCCATTCATACTATACAGTATCGGGTTTGCAGACTCTATATGGTCTAAGAATGGGAATAGTGTGCAGGCACTGGTTGCAGCGGGGATGTGTTGCCAGTAGCAAATGGTATGAGACAGCATATGATAAGTAGTGTTACTGATTAGTCTGGTAGGTACATGGTAGCTGGAAAAGAACAAAAGAACGACTCAAACTTCTCCCTCCGTATACTCCACCCCAACACGAAGTACCTGTCGCCCAAACATTGTCGACACTCAGAACTAGAGCATCAGCATAAACTTGAAATTCCAACAATCAATACCCCAAAGTTACTGCCTGTAGGAGAGCACTGTCAGGCAGGTGCAGGAAAGCATATGAAGACAGATAAGGGAGGGGAAGTATGAGAGAGGAAGTCAGAGAAGAAAGAGAAGAAGAAAAGGGGCGGAAGGGGAGGGACTCGTCCCCAAGCTCGACAGTCTGCGCCGTTTGTTCGAGATTTCTGTGCTAGTTGGGGATTATACTACAAAGAAATTAATCTGAGAGATGTTGTGCCATTGCACTGCAGCTGTCCGCCATGCCCCATAAAAGGGGTTTCACTGAATTCAGCGCCCATCGTGATCTGGCGCGAGTTCTGGGGCGGACGGTCCCCAAGCTTCTGGTTTTTTCCTGGGGGGGTGCGGTCTGGTCTGGGCCGGGATCTCCCTCCTTGTCTTGCTGGTCTCGCAGTCCAATCGCCTTTGATGTGTGTCTCTGCCCATTTCCAGGCCTACTGTGGATCGGTAAAATGCACAGTGGTTCCCTTGTGATAAATTTTGAGCTGCGCTGGAAACAGTAGTCCGTATTTCGTGTTCATGAGGTCTAGCTGTCTTTTGAGTGGTTCAAATGATTGTCTCGCTTGTTGCACCTTCCGGGTGTAAACAGGAAAAAATGCAATCCGGGACCCGTTGTGGGTAATCGTTCCTTTTGTGCTAGACATCTGAAGGAGCTCGTCTCTTTCCCGATAATTAAGCAGTTAAGCGATTACTGTTTTGGGTATTGCGCCTGGAGTTGGTCTACCTGAGGGCATCCTGTGAGCTCTTTCCACTGAGAAGAACTTGGAGAAGGAGTGTGGCTGAAACATGTCTGTTAGCCACTGTTCTAGAAATAGGTCCATGCTAGGCCTTTCCGACCCCTCCGAAAGTCAGAGGATGCGCACATTGTTGCGGTGCGATCTTCCTTCGTCCTCATCTACTCGGGTCTCTAGGGTTTTCAGGAAGTTCAAAGCTTGCGATAGCTGTTGATTGATTCCTCTAATATTATCCTCTGTCCCAGAGATACAGTGCTCTGCCTCTCCTGTGCCGGAGGTGAGCTTTTGAAGAACGTGAAGAAGAAAGGAGATGTACGCCGCAATACTATCCATCTTGATCTCCATAGAGGAGTGAGAACTGGCTATAGCAGCCATCACATCCCGCAGCGAGAGGATTTCTTTGTCAACGGGGGAGGTTGGTCGTGGTATGTGGCACACCAGTGCCGGAGCAATGGTGACCACATACTGATCCATGCTGCTTTGCGTTGACGTTTTTTGCTGTTTATCCTTGCCCATTTTGCTGATTGGCTGGGTCCCATTTTCTGCTCGTGTGATGCTAAGCCTTGCTGTAACTGTTCTTTTGCCAAGTGGCGTGTTGGTTCAGAGTTGTGGACCGCTGCTTCCACTCACTGCATCGGGCCAGTGGCAATAGATCAATGGCCCCTAATCTGGCCCACCTTTTGTATGTCTAGCTCGTGGGGAGGTTGGGTGACTTCATAAAAGCCCAATGCCCAGCAGACCCACCAGTCCACTTGGGTCCCACATCCAGCAGTCGCTTACAGGCAGAATTGAGAAAGCCCTAGTATGATTCCAGCTGCAGCCTATCCATTCTGTGGCCCCTCAGTACCTCTGAGCATATCCGATGGTAGACACACCTGTATATCCGACAGGGGGGAAGGGTCGTCTCACCGCTCCTCTTCCTGTTTCTGCACATTGTGGCTTTGCGTTCCTATAGGTCCCTGGGAGTCAGCATTGCGCTCTTATATTACTACTGGTTATTACATCAAGTATCTGTGATGGAGATTGGGAAATAAGCTTCGGGGGAGTGTCTTGCACTCAAGGTCAGTCCTTTCAATGCAAAGATTGTTTCAAACAAACGTAGTACATGTCCAAATCATGTGAGATGTTTATTTTCCAAAAGAAACAACAGCCGACACGTGTTTCGACCCTGGTCATTGTCAAAGCTGTATATATCATAACATAGCAACATTGGTGACAATATACATGACAGTGAAATTATCATTAAATCATAGAATTACACATAAAACCATAAATCCACAAAAAAGGGGAGATAAATCATACCATATTGTATCATGTACCAGGTCAGGATTTGATGGTGGGAGTCAGAACAGGATAGGAATTCAATACCTAATGATAGAAAGAAAATATAAAGTTGCAATGAGCAAATTGGCCAAAGTTGTTTTTCCATTATATTCAATACACATTAAATTATAATCTTAAGAAAGTTATTCTTGATAAATAAACACCAAGCTTATGCAAGGTTTGTGAGGTGTTCCATCTATCAGTACCCGATATGACCAAAATATAACAAGAATTTAGAAATCTATGTAGTGTATCCTATATTTGCTAAAATAATTAGAATGAAACCTACTCACCCTGAAGTTAGATCCAATGTCTTTAGCGACTATTGATTATAATTATCTCATGAGACCAATGGGACATCAAACAGGTTTATTCGTTCCCCGAGGTTGTGCACCGCTGCTATCACGTGTGAGAGGGATCCATTCTCTGTGTCTGCAGAAGGTACAAAGGTGCAACATGCGCTCCTGATTTTTTGGCAAACACCTCCATCGATTGCTGTTAGCAAGTCCAGCACATATCGGTTTTGCATCGTCATTAATCGCAGGGCTCTGAGCTCCACTTTGATGACATTTAACCCTTCTTCAATGTTGTTGGCCAACTGGATGAGCTCTCACCTTGTAATCTGAAGCCATTTGACATTCGCTCACACTTGGATGCTAGAAACAAGGGAAGCAAAAAATGTCTCTACAGAGCTGAACAACCAGAATCAATCTGGTATTTGGGCCAGGAGTATGCCGATTTGGCTGAAATGTAGTTTGAGGATCATTTCTTCCTTTGGAGTGGATTTTGCTCGCCTTCCTCATCTATGGCATACACGGGAACTGCTTCAGGCTGCGTCAGTCAGTGATGGCTCATTTGGGGCCACCACTTGTGTGCTTCCTTCATGAATATGGCTTTCTGGGATCACCATTAATGCGGAAAGCAGCGTTGCCAGGGAGCATGTGCCTCTCCATGATTGCGGGAGATGCAGGTATGTGTCCATCATTCAGCTGTTCCCTTTTTCATGTCAGGTATTATGAGAGTTTTGTTAAGTTTTTTTTCCCCCATTTTCTTCTTCCCTTCCCCACGGAAGCACAGTTCATAGGAAATGTCTTTTTGTAGTTTGAAGGGTTTCTCGATGGCGGTAACCCAAGTGAGTTTTGTTGTGTTCAGTCCATATGGGAGCGCATGTCCTCTGTAGCAATGAACGTTTTTTTTCAGACAGCCCTCGCAATGCTTCTGCCTTGCACAGTTTTTCTTCCTTTTGCCATTTATTGTCCGCATGCAATGTCCCTTGATTACCAAAAAAGGCTCCTTTCACAAACAACTCCTTGCGGCCGGGCGTAACATGTCCGCTTGTTCTGCAAGAGTTCGAATGAGACAGTGTGTGCTTGAAACTTATGTTTTATTCAGCAAAGTGCGAGATGTAGGAGACACTGGGCTTCTGCAAATGGAATTTCTCGTGGCAGCAATACTTTTGGGGTGCCTGAGGCATGAGGTACAAGTGAGCACACATAAAAACTTTCGTTAGTTTGCTTTGCTGTGTTGCTGTGTTGCTCATGTCTGCATACCATTTGCTTGTCTGGTGGGTGTGTTGGGGATCATCAACTGTGTCTAAACCAAATTCATAATGCTCTTCCCACTTAACCTTTCGTATTTCCCTCTTCTTCCTTCTAGGCCTACCCCCCTTATTTCCTTTGGCCTGCTTGTCACCCACTTTTTCCTCCCATCATGTGTCTATGTCGTAATAAGTGATGGCCATTTGTTTGTCATCATTATCCCCTTCTCTAGTGGTTGAATCTTTTGACATTGCTATTTCAGGAACCGGCATGGTTTTTGGATACAGGTGATTTTGCACCCACGTGATTTCTGAAGGAGTTCTGTCATTCATAGTGTATACACTGAAATCAGATTTATTCGCATGTGGGGACTGTGGGTTGGCTTGCATCACTGTAATAGGTGTAATACCTAGGGTGCTATTGTAATAATTTTCATGGTCCCCATAGGCCCATATTAACCTTGTAACATCCCAAATTAGATGGCTCCCCTTCTTGACGGTTTCTATACCCACACCCCTATGGCCAATATCAATTGAGATATATGCGATGACCCAATACAAGAAAAGGCCGAACAATGTGGAAAAGAATACTACCACTCACACAAAAAACACACATTCATATGAATAACTAGGATACACATATCTCCTTCTTCTATTTCTATTTCTACACTATTATTTATTGCTTTTGGGGCCTTGTCCATGCCCATTGTAGCTCCTACTACATTGAATATGAGCATTTGTTAATCATGCATATCACTCTTTTGTGTTTCACATATTGTACCTTTTGCTACCAAAATGTGGCTCTGCCTGTTCAAATCTGCTTTCCTTTCACTTTCATAGGCAAGCTTTATTAGCATCATTATTTTTTTCTTTTTTGCATCCTTCCGTTTTCCTCTCCCACACCTCAAGTCAAATCAAGAAAGAAAAAATGGAGAAAGTGAGAGAGAGATATCATTTCATTTTGATTTCATCTTGTCGCTCATATCACTAATGCTAATGGAGAAACTATACATTTATTTCCACTTCTTCGTTTATACGTTCTGTGCTCTTATGTCATCCCCTACACTTGTTCTTGGATTCCTACAGTTCCCATTTTCTACGTTTGGGCACTATGCTCATCCCTGTTACCTTCATGATCCATGCAGTCTGTGCCCCCATGGGCTCTGCGAACATCTGTCAAATGCACCCAGTACTTCAGGCCCTGAACCTTAACTGCGGAAGTCGTGCAGTATATTACTTTATATGGACCATGGAACCTTGGTCCGTTCCACCTTTGCACAAAACTTCTCAAGTATACCATGTCACCTGTCATCGACTGGCAGTCTGCACTATCTGTGGCTGGGGTCATTGTATCAGTAGCATTTTCCTGTGTGAAGGGTGGTGCTATTTGTTTTGCTATGGCTCGCACCGCTCTTGTCAGGTTTCTAAGATACTCATGAAATTCTTCCCCTAAGACTGTGGCACTTTGATGTGCATCCGAATTCCTACAGAAGGGTGAATGGGCGGTGTGCATCCTCCTACCTGTCACAATTTCATGGGGTGACAGGTGGTGGTCTTTGCTAGTTGGTTTCTCATTTCAAAAAGTGCCAGGGGTAAACAATACACCCAGTTCTTCTTGAGTGTATGACATCGTTATGACAATCTACTCTTAAGCAATCCATTCATTTTATCAACAAAGCTGTTCGATTGTTGATGATAAAACATACAGAGCTTATGGGTTATTCCTAGCTTTGCAGTCATATTTTTGAACATGTCATTCACAAAGTGCTTTCCATTGTCGGAACGTATGACGTCACTAATACCCCGCTCTCACTAAGTATTTGGCAGCACACTGCGTATTGGGATGAGCACAGGGGTCGGCTTCCACCCACCGGAAGAAGAGCCATACTACAAAAATCAAATACCGGGCCCCGTTACACCGCTCTCCCATATCTGCATAATCTATTTGCAGTTTTCTGAAGGGCCCTTCGGGTTTTGGCAATGTTCCTCTGAGAGTTCGTAATGTCATGCCGGAGTTGTACATTTGGCAGATGATGCATTCTATTATCAATTTCGTCACATGTTCCTGTACCCCGGGGGCAAACCAATTTTCCTGTATGTCTGCAATGATGTGCTGCTTTGCATTGTGAGCAGGGTAGTGCAATTGTTTGAATACAACCTCTAACAGTTTTGCTGGCGTCACTTCCTTACCAGTGTTATTCTGTCTCCATAATAGGTCGATTGGTCTCTGGCTACACCCCTGTTTTACCCACTTCTCCTTCTCCTCACTGGGTGCATCCTGCTGAAGCTTGATGATTTGAGAGATTGGTAATGAGTTGAAACCGTCTGCTTGTGTTTCCTCTACTACCTTCTGTAGTATGTACTCACCTGTTGGGGGGGTTTCGGTAAATAAGAGGCTTCCTTCGCGGCAGCATCTGCTGCTGCGTTTTCCAAAGAGATGATGTCATCACCTTGCATATGGGCATGGCATTTCACAACTGCTACAAGCGTAGGCTCTTTTAACGCATCACTTAGTTCACCTAGTAGTGCTGCATGATGAACTGGGGATCTATCTGCCCTTTGAAATCCTCTTCTCCCCCACCTTGCTAATCCTCCATGTACTGTTGTTGCCATATAGGCAGAATATGTGTAGATGGTCACTTTGCACCCCTTTCTGGAGTGTAGTGCTTCTATCAGCGCTACCAGTTCTGCTGCTTGGGCTGGGAAATGTGGTGGTAATCTTTTCTGCACAATTATTTCAAATTCCCCGTCTTCTACCCGAACTACCGTTCCTCCTATGTGCTTTTCTCCCGTTTCACAATCTATGGAAGCAGACCCATCTACAAAGTATATTTCACCTTCTGACAGTGCATTTTCGTGTGCTTTGAGGGTATGTATGTAGCGCAGTCGTGCTGTTGCATGTCTTCTACTGTGCATACATATATAAATGTGGTTGGGTTTACACTCTTGCACTGCACAATATGAATGTTTGTACTGGAAATAATCAACTCATATGCTGTGGCTCTTTGAGTGGTCAGTGTGCTTTTCGATCTTTCAAGGATGGCAAACAGGGAGTGTTCCACGTATAACGTGACAGAACCTCCCATCACAATGGTAGAGCTTTTTTCTATCGTGAACATGGCAGCTGCAAGAACCTGTTCGCATGCAAAGTGTCCTTGCATTACTGCATCTAGTGTTCCACTGTAGAATGCTAGGGGCTTGTGACCCAGGGATGTCTTTTGTGTCAGTACAGCTGTCATGAGTGTGCCATTACAATGTGAGAATAAATAAAACTCCTGCTAGGGGTCATGAGGACTGGGGCAGTGGATATCAACTCTTTGAGTGTGTCAAAAGCTAAGCTGTGTGCATTTCCTATGTCCCCTGTAGGTTGGTGTTTTCTCTCTGTGCTTCCTTGACTTGCCTGTAACAGGGGTTTGGTGTATGCTGCATAATCCAATATCCAAGCTCGGCAGTAGGTACACATGCCGAGAAATATTTGCAACTCTTTTACTGTATTGGGATCTTTTACTGCTTTTATTGCTGCCACTCTGTCAGGTATGATCCTTTTACCATCTTTAGATATCAACTGACCCAAATACACCACTTCTGTTAAACAGTATTGCAATTTTTGCCTGTCTACCTTGTACCCTTTCTGTGCAAGATGTGTTAACAAGGTAATGGAATCCTTTCTGCACTCTTTTTCATCCTTACTGCAGCCTAACAAATCATCTACATACTGAATTATTGGACTTGTGTGTGTATGTTCCCAAGGTCCTCATGCAATATCCTGTTGAAAATACTGGGGCTTTCACAGTACCTTTGGGGCAGTTTACAGTGCTCGTATCTCTTCCCCCCTAGTGTAAATGCTGTCAGGTACCATGAACCTTTATCAAGTCGAATTGAGAAGAAGGCGTTTTTTAGGTCCACTACCGTGAATTGAGTGGCCTCTGTTGGGATACTGCATAGGATTGAGGCAGGATTTGGGACAAGAGGGAACTCCTTCTGTACTACGTCATTGAGAGGGCGTAGGTCCTGGATCATCCTCCATGCCCCTCCCTTAGCTTTCTTGATTGAGTAAATGCAAGTGTTACAGGGTGAGTTAAAAGGCACAATTATTCCCTATATCATTAATGCATAGAGTGTGTCTTTTATTCCTTCCTCAGCTTGCCTAGATAGGAGGTATTGTTTTACTTGGGGTAGAATGGCCCTGGGTTTGAGCTTTAGTTTTACTGGTGTCACTTCGTGCAGTAACCCTACATCGTGTGGGCCTGTGGTCCACAGCTGCTGTGGTACTCTGGACATGTCTTCCTCAAAATATGCTGGTGGAGCTTTTATCACAGCTACGAGAGGTAGTGGCACCTCTCTTCTCTGGATCATGACATCACAAGGGATTGCAATTTCCATCACTATTTCCCTGTCATCTTCTGTGTCACAAAAAAGCTCTTCGTCTGTCAGGTTCGAAGGGCCTTATTGGTGTCAATGCACAGCACTGTTATCCACTGGCATCCCTGCATATACATTGCTATCACTGTTATTCTTTGGGATGACACTTGTTCCGCATGTATGTCTAGGGATACTATGGACCCTGGCACTATTTCTGGATCTGCGATTGGGTGGAAAATAAATTCTGAGGTCACCCTCCATTTTCGGTTCTTTAATTCTGGTAGTAATCTCGCTAGTATCCTCAATCCTTGTAGGAACATGTCTGGATTCACTGGCATGCCACATGTTTGTCGGAAATGTGCTTGAGTGTGTATCACTAACATGGCTCGAATTGCACATATGCCTGGTGTAGAGCACACTATTCCTCTGTCAGTGAAGGATATGGTCATGTTAAGCTTGCTGAGAAGATCTCTTCCCAGCAAGTTGATGGGCGATTCTTCGTAATACAGCAGGGGTGCCCATATCATTTTCCCACCACCGTTATCTCTAGCTCTTCAGTGTATGGAACCTCGACCACCGCCCCAGAGAACCCCTGCATTTCCAAAGTCCGATTAGAGAGCGGGAACCTGCCTTCCTTGAGGCATGACTTTTCCGCTCCCGAATCCACCATGAAAATAAATTGTTTGTACCCTATCGCCACCACTACCAGTGTTTCCTCTGCTGCGTTAAGGGTTGTCGACAGTACTGGACACGCTAGTGTTCCCTGTGGGCTGTCCTATGCTGAATGCCACAAGAGTTCATCAACATCGAAAAGATTTCCTGTTACCATTGCTGTCCCTCTATGCAGTCTAGGTGCACCATTTGCAGTGGTTGCATAAATGTTATTACGCATGGGGGCAGTATTGTCATGACACTGGGGGTGTGGGGATGTATTTTGTGGGGGCATTGGGTGCTCATTCATGTATCTTGGATCGGGCTGGTTGTCTTGTCTATTCCCGCCCATCGGTAGTCCATGGGGGCTCCCTCGGTGGGGGTGTTCTATCTGGTGTTCGTTTGGATATGAGTTGTTGGGCCTGCTTCGACATTCTCTCATAAAATGTCCCCAACTCCCACAATTCCAACACTGTCAATGCATTCCCCCTCGTGGCACTCCATACCCCGCTTCCCCTCACCTTGATCCCTGAATCCTCCTCTAGTGCCCCGGCCCCTCTCAATGACCATTATAGTTCCTCATACTGATTTTCCCTTGACCATTGATCTTGGCCGTTACCTGTCCAATTTGCCACCACCTGCATTGGAATTCCCATCTGTCCGTCTTCTTCCTCCCAATCCCTTCCTGCTGTGCTGGTTGCTGCTACAGTACTGATCTTCTGCAGTTTGCTCTGTACTAATTTAGCCTCGTCTGCCAACCGCCACTGGGCTATCTCCTTTTCCTTCTCTTTGATCCTTTTACAGTGATACACTATGTTGCTTTGAATTTCAGGCCACCCCTTTGCTTCTATCCCAGCTATTTTATCAAGGGCCTTCTGCACTTCCTTTGGGAGGCCCCTTTTTATAATGAAATAGAACAGGGACGTTGATTGGTCCCAGGCCGTACCCGTTTCCGCTCTCCACATATCCTGCACCCCGGAGAATGAAGGACATTGCATCTTCCTCATCTCCCATTGAACACTGCATTACTGACTGTAAATCTGGGGTGTCTGGGAATGTTTCTCTCAACGCATCCCACACGTGTGCTTGCACTGTGTTGAATGAGGCCCCATCATGGCGGTCACAATCTAGTGTTATTCCAGGGAACCCCACCTTCGCCCAGACCCTCTTCGCCTGGTCTCCTACTGCAGATACCAGCAGGCTTTTAACATCCCCCACCGTCAAGGGCACTCCTGCTGTGTGTTTCTCAAATGCATATATCCACTTGCCTGCGCCACCGGACAGTGGGGCTAGCTGCTTGAGCAAGTTAGCCTTGTCCATTTGGGGCCATGGTATGTAGTTGGGCCTCCCAGCCCCCCTGTGTATTAGTGGCGGCTGTACATTTTTTCCCCCCTTTTTAGTACTCACCTTCTTCCCTTTCTTCCCGATCACGGCCATGCACCCTGTTCTGTTCTGCAGCCTCCCTGTCCATTCTTCCGTTGGAGACAACCCCTCCCCAAATGAGGCCCCACCGGTGGCAGTACCCAATCTTCTTTCCTCTTCTTCTTGGTCCTCTAAGTCCCACCAATATTCTTCCTCCCTGTCTGACGTTATTCCTCCCTCTTCTAGCTCCCGTTCAGTGTCAGCTGTGTTTATTTCTAATATTTGTGTGGGGGTGTCGTTTATTCGAAACAATATCTCTCCTTTTTTCCATCCATAGTCTCCCGTTCCTACACTTGGCTGGGGTGTCTCATTACATTCTGCCCGGGGGGTGGGACCCCCTTGTTCTCCCATGGCTCTTAGACAGGACAACACAGTTTGAGCCATTCTTAGTTGTGAGTCTAAATCCTGTGTAAGCTTTTCAATATCAATTGTGGGGCTACTCACCGGTCCAGTTACCCCTTGGCTTCATAAGGGGGTGGCACTGTGATGGACGGTTTGATTATGGGAAGCGCTGTGGGTTGTGCTACATATACAGGGTCACTATACCCTTCTGCAGGCACTGGTTTTGACAATAAGGGATATATACGTGTTACTTCTATTGTCGTCTCCTTCTGTGTGATCGGCCCTTCACTGCCAGTTGTTGTCAGGGGAGATGAATTACGCTTGCTGCTTTTCTCTGGAGGCACTTCCTCAAACAGCCACCACAGGTCTGATATTTCTCTCCTGTTTTGCAACTGTTTTCCCTTATACTTAATGGACAAGCAAGTGGCAACCATGCCTAGTACCGCCTTATCAAAGGACCCTCCCTGCGGCCAAACTTGGGGCAATTCTTCTCTCTTCAGCTCCACGACCCACTGGTCGTGGTACTAATTGATCTTTTCTGCATAACCTGGCAGGGTCTTACAAATATGGGCGAGGGGCGTCTCTGCACCTATTGTATTCTACTACCTGTATAGATTAACTGGCAGTCCCTACCTACACTCGTGCACTTCTCACTTCTTGTATATGCAATCCTTCTTAGAGAAAACAACCACAAACTGTCCACTTACTTTTCGATACTTCTAAACAGCATCACTATGAATACACCATGTTTCATACAATGTCAAACCTATTCATTAATGCTCATATACAAAAACGACACAGTTTTCCATAAAAAGACCAACACTTAACAGATTTCACATACAACAAAAAATGTAGACAACATGTACTGTACTTCACCGTCCCTACCGTCCCTAATGCCCCTTCTACCCCTCTTAATTATGCTTCCCTGGAACCATACTCTCCCCTCAGTTTGCTCCAGTTCACCCGAGAAGGAGAGAAAAAGGAGATAGGCAAGATAAAGTTGGAAAAACGCATAAATACTACTCCGGGTCTTCCTTTGAGACCCCTACGTTATCCTCTTTTTTCTCAATTTTCCTACATTCATATATCCTGTACTAGTTGAGATAGCACTATACGGCGCCGCCTTCCACACCCCAATGGTGATAGGATCCCTTTAACCTCTTTTCACCTTGTACGTTGCTGTCCTAATGGCCATATGTGATAGAATAAGAGTAGGATGGAATATAGAGGAAAAAAAGAAATGGCCCAGACCCCTAGACCCTTTCTCTCTTGTGCTACAGATTTGCACTCCTTTTTCACCCAAAATATTCTGTTTGTCCCAAGACCCTCTAATCTGACTCCCACCCACCTCTCAATATCACCCACACTTGATACTCTCGTGTCCATCTTGATTCGAGACCCTCTGAACCCGATCGGTCAGTGCACGGCTCCACGCTCAAAGACCATTCCCGGCTCCTGTGACTGGTACGGTGGGTTTTGTAAAGGGGGATCCCGTACCATCTCGCCCTACTGCATGCGCACGTCTAGGTGTGCTGGTTGCCATTGGCGGGTAGTTTTTGAGGGAGCGCGCTGTGGGTCAAAGCAGGGGTATTCACGTGCCAGAAGGATGGAAAAGAACGCTATCGCGTCGGGGTCACCAATGTACGTGAGAGGCCCCCAAAAATACAGTTAATTCTCCCAAAGGAGTCAATAAAAACACATCCCAAGAGGGAATGAAAGACCAAGTGCTGGTGTTATCAAAGGCTTTTTATCTAAAATAGGGCAAGCAGAATCTACTCTGCTCACACCGAGAGCGCTCTGCAGAAAACATGTTACAATTTACTTTTATACATGAATATCATCATCAGGTTGTGGGAAGGCCTAGGGGGCACATCAAAACTTGGGATTGGCTACTAAGAGTGAGCACCTATAGGTGCCGTAGGGTCGGAGGCACTTGGTTGGTTGAGGGCACGTGGTGAGCTGACATCATGTCCTGGGTCAATCGGTCAGCTGGGCTCATCAGGTTGGTATGTAGAGTTGATACTCTGTGCTGTTTCTTCAGTTAGACTACCCATTTGACATTTGCCCTTGTGGCCACACATTCCGATTCATTCACTATCATAATATGTTTGTCCGGTGACCTCGAAGACATGTATCTTAAACACTTGTGAAAACATAGTTCAAAGACAGTTTATTTATTACTAACCATAAATTAAATGTCATCCATTGATACTGCGCTTGGGCTGTTTAGATATGCCAGTAAATAATGACTGAGGGGTAGAGCTCATGGGGTCATTGTATGGTCTGGGGTGTCCGTCTGATAACAACAAAGGGAATTCCAAATATATGGCTAAAACGACTAGGTCACAAGAGGCACACATCATCATGGGCATGTAGTTCATTGGGGGGGGTTTAGTGGTCAGATGTCAAAACATCATTAAATCTCTGCTAAGCTACTTTGACCCCATGAAGGGGTAAAACAGACTCAAAACCTCTTTGCAGTATGGCTCTTTGTTGCATACAAAAACTAGGCCTTTAAAACACAATTTTACATGCAGGCGATTACGTGTTGCTTACTATACTTCAATCAGGTTATACTGGTTTAAAGTATATTCCACTGTCTGCCTGGCTAAACACTTTCATCATAACAAAGGAGGCCAATAACCCATGAAGTAGTAAAATTGTGCTTGAATCAATGTTCATCTCTATTAAAAAAAAACATTTTCAGCTTGGGGTCGATGTGTGCGGCCTGGGCAAGGATTGTGGCCTGTTGAGAGTGATTGTGATTGGCTATTACATTATGTTTACACGATTTTATACATATGTTAAAATTTTAGTTTATGAGACTGAGGTAGCTTGGTGCTGGCGTGTACAGTATTAGGCTGGTTGTACCTTACATTGTTGCGATCTATTTCTTTAAACATTCTTGTACCACACCTTCATTGTTTAAATTTTAACATGAGAGCTTTTACTTAAACATACATGTTTTATTGTTCACTGATAGGCACATTGCCCCATTATTCGGTTTATATGATCTAGCTTTGAAAAAAGATAAGTTGGCTCTCTCCACATTAGAACGTGAACAATCAAACGGACTCAAAGTATCCTTTTAACTGTTGATTCACGGGATATGGAGATTATGTTCTTTATGGCCGGGGTCTGTTGGGTATGGGGCATGTTTATAGAGACAGATAGCTTTTTCTCTGGCCCCTGCTCAGGGCTGTATCTGGGTCAATGAAGTAAGATGGAAGACAGAAGATACAGTGTGGATTTTGTTACATTCTCGCAGCCAGTCTTCTCATGGGAACCGAACAACTGCAGCGGCAAGGGGGAGTTGGTGGGGGAGGAACTTGCTTGCTGTGCGCGCCTGCCTGAGAGAGCTGCAGGCTTGCGTTCGTTGCAGTAACTTCATGGCTGTTTCATCATTACAAAATGGAGTCAGTACCTTACAAAATGGAGTTTCATGCACCTCTGGTTTTACACTGTTATAAGGGGTACAACAAGGGGTGTCACAGTTCCTAGGATTGTTCCCGCATGAGTGCTCCAGGGCCGGGGCCCTGATTCCAAAGGAGCCGCGACTGGGCCCACCCAGGAAATGTAGGAATAGGGGAAGGGGGTTCAAAAGGCCCCTTCCTTCCACTCAGATGTAATGGGCTTGTGTGGAGGAGGATTGGCACACTGCGTTTTTCCAAGATGGTCTACCTTTTCCCCAGAGGGGAAGTCTCTTCCCATGAGATCCTCCCACTAAGTACCACCCCCATGGGCACTATTAGGTAGGGTACTCAGCACATTGGCCTCATGGGAAGGGGTGACTCCCTAGGGAGAAGTGAGGAAATCTCAGGGTTTGTCCCTGTATCCTCACATCATGTATACACATTTGCTTCTTTTGTGATTGGCTACAGTGCTCTCTGGGAGATTTGGCAGACATCTACATAATAGGGCAAGGGACATGTTGAGGGTATCAGAGACATGCCTGAGGAGGGGATGGCTCAGCAGTTTAAGCCCAATAGAGTGGTGCAATACCACAAGAAGAACAGGGGACATCAGGGAGTTACAGCTTACATTGGCCCTCATTACGACCCTGGCGGATTTTTTCCGCCATCGGCGGACTTTTCCGCCATGGCGCAAAGTCCCTTTACGCCATGGCGGATGGCGGACTTACCGCCCCATTCCGAGGTCGGCGGGGCGGTAAGTCCCCATTGACCCATTTACCCTTCCCCATTCCCATTTCGGCCCCATAGGGCTCAATGGGAGTGGGGAAGGTGTTAATTACGCCACCGTACACTACGGTGGCGTAATTAACACCGAGGTCCCATAGCGCCATGGATTTTTACGCCCGCTAAAAGCGGGCGGAAAAATGACCATGGCGCTATGGGAACTCGTAGTTGGCGGTAAGGGGTCGGCGCAGCTAACGCTGGCGCAAACCCCTTAGCGCCAGGGTCCTAATGAGGGCCATTGTCTCAGGTTGGGTAGTGGGTGGGAGATGAGCAGAGTCAGGTATACTGGCATGTCTTTACCTATTAGTGGAGGGTGAAATGCTATTTCATCAACTGTGTCAGTGCATGTAGAGTCCACAGTTGTGGGGAGGTAGTACAAATGGTGTCTCACATATCCTAAGTATGTTTATATGCTGAATCTCATATTAATGTAGCAGCAGAGAAGTAGTCTACACTTCTCCTCACTTCAGTGGTGGTATGGGCCTACAGAGATGCTGACTTTGTGGTTGAGGAATCTTATTGACTACATAAAGACAGCCTTGTGGAAGATGCTGCAGGATTTGAAAGTGTGGTAGACTTGCAATGGGTCAAAGTGCATGTGTATGGTTGTACAATTCATGTGGCCTTATTTGCTGAGTACATTGATGGTGGTGCAACTGCATGAAGGACACATTTCAGGTGCAGGAGGTTGTTGGACAGAAGGGATTACACATGTCTGTGGGACACACCCAGGTTCGAGAGCAGCCTGGGAACATGCACTGGACAGAGTGATGTTACTTTCCCTCTCTCTGCCCTCTTCCTCTTCCCATTCATGTATATCTGATTGTGTAGCATGCAGGACCTGGTATGAGGGTTCAAAGAATATGTTACCTGGCACATTAGGCTAAGTACTGCGCATCTGGGTGATACATGCCATTGACAGGAAGAACCCAAGGAAATTGCAACATGCCACCGAGGTGTCCTTTCTGTCTTCAGAATTACCTGCTAAATGTATCTGCTTGTGGGGCCATCCATTGTAACACTATATATGCTATGCTATGTAAACAAAACAGAAGAAATCACAAAGACGCAGGAATCGGAGATTTCAAAACAAAATGCATCTTTTTTCATGAATGGATAAATGTCACTAATCTCTAACAAGCAGCACTCTCTAGCAATGAGTGCATTAGCAACCCCTACCCTCCCAGCATTAGCTCTACCCCCAAACTGCCAGCCTCCAAGACTAAGACTGTGAGACTGTCTCCCTTCTCTCTCAACCAGCTGTGAGACAGCCTCCCTCCCTCGAGCTAAGGAACAGACCCGCAATCTACTTTTATACAGAGAAATGACGCATTCATTTTACAATTGTATGCATATAAAGCATTCCATGTCAACCTACGTGCATTCTACACTACCTGCGTGCATACATAATTTCAACCAGCATAGCAGAATCATGTACTGTACTAGTTCACGGTGATATGTTCTCTTCTACATTCTATTTCTAAGAGCAGAACATTGTGGTGAAACATTCCTGTCTTTTCGCATTGAGACAGTCTCCTTCAGAACAAAAACAAGCATTTCTCTGCAGCCAGAATGGATTAGCTCATGCCAACTAAACCTTAAATAAATGCAGACTAACACCATGTTGACTTGCTTGCAGGCACTGAAGGTGAGCAATGTGGCACAGTTAAATGGTACATCTTGCACAGTGTCTGACAGATGCAAGTAATGCCAGGCACTTCCTACGCTACATACCTATGTTGTCTTTGACATGTACAGACATTGGACAAATGTTGGGACACGCACCTGTCATCCATCCTTTGGTGTAGGAGGAGTGGCCATCCTCACATTGTGTGAGTAGTGTTGCAAATCAACTTAAGTTGAATCTTCTATTGTACATGCTTTGATACCTGAGGAAGAGGTGGACCCACCTATTTAGATATGTAACAGGGACAAGGAAGAGGGGCAAGGGGGTAATGATAGCTGGGAGCCAGTAGGTCAGAGATTCATTGTGTAGTGCAAACACAGGTTCTTGTAGGTCCCAAGGCGCTCTTGCAGGTGGATGAAGAAGTGACGGTGCATGCTACCTCTGAGTTGGCATTTGTTTCTTATGGTGTGGGGTGAGCAGAGTGACTCTCTTCAGAGTGACTCTCTTCAGAAATTTGTGAAAATAATTGTATGTTTCTGTTGCTGCTTACAGTGCAAGTATGTCTGGTCCATGTCTGTAGGAAGGCGTGGTACACAAATGACACATGCGTTGGACCACAGACATTGAGGAATATTGAAGTGGTTCTCATGAGTTGTCTTTTACTAAGGATGGCCTTTGTAGGATTGTCAGATGGCAAATGTTTATGTTATTACAAACGGGTGATTTCTGTAGCAGGTCATTCTGAACTCAGCCATAGTGTGGTGATTTGTGCACAACAGCAGGGATGTAGTAGTACATCTGCCTCTACACATATTGGCTGTGCTGTCATAGGAGGATGATCTGGCATACCTGTGATTCGACGCCCTGAGAGCGATCACAGTCCATTAATTCTGTCTATGAAATCTCTGTTAGGAATGATAAAGGAGCCCCCTAGAGAGAGTAATGCTAAATGGTGTACTCTGCTGAAGATGCTAAATTGGGTTAAGGGAGATAAAGAAATAACTTCAGACAAATGCATCACTGACATTCAGCCAGGAAAAGAACTTTGTCTTTGCAGTTTATCCAATAATGTTTCAATCTTGGGTGCATATGACAAAATCTTGCAAACAGCAAGAATATCCTTAATACACAAGCGGCAAACGAGCCCAAATCTGAAGCACTATCCTAGTTGGTACACCGAAGATTGTAGAAAAATGAAAACCTCACTCCTGAAAACATTAAAGGATCCATTCAGGAATAACTCTGATGTGGCAAAGCCAAGACAAAATTATAAGAGTATACTGGGAAACAAAAAAAGCCTGGAAGCAATAGCCCTGGCAACATTTAAAAGCTGCAGCTAGAAATAAATTAAAAAATACATTTTGGAAAATTGTGTCCAGGGACATTGGGTCATCCAAAGTGGCGATAGTGATGCACAGTCTTCTACATTCTGGTTATAGCATTTTAGTCAGTTATGTAATCCCTTAGTGCAATTTGATAGCTCTCCTTTAGTATGCTCATTTTTTAATACGTGTAAATTGACACCTTGAGGGCAATTATTTATAAAATTCACTGACAATGAAGTGTGGCAATAACTCTTTTTGGCACCTACCGGGAAGTCTCTGGGCCCAGGCATGATATTGCTTGATATATTAAAGAAAACAACTTAATCTGGGTTCTGTTGTTCTCTAATATTTGTAATGCAATTCTGGCTACCGACCTGTTCCCAGATAGCTGGGGAAAGTCCATTATTTTACCATAAAAAAAAAACAGCTATAGAGCAGACCGTGCATACTTTTGTCCTGTTTCACTAATAGACTCTGCAAGGATAAGTCTTGCAGTCCTGTTATGGATTAGTTGCAGAGGGAGGAGAGTAGAAGAAGGCAGATTGAGAAAGAGTCTGTTGCAGTAGTCCAGCTTGGAGAGAACCAGGGCCCTGGAGACAGTGAGCTTCAGCAGGAAAGGAAAAAGGGAAGAATACCTCAGAGGAGGTGCAGCTGGTAGTGGGCCTTCTTGGCAAGGTCTGTGATGTGAGGAGAGAAGGAGAGAGTTGAATTGAAGATGACTCCAAGGTTTTTGCCTCAAAGGAAGGTGAAGGAAGAGGGCCCAAGGTGGGTACCCAGAGTGAGAGAGGAAAGCGGGAGCAGGGGTCCCCATGAGAAGAATCTCTATCTTGCTGGCACTAAGGCAGATATCGTTGGATGTGCACCAATCCTGAATCACAGATAAACAGTCTGGAATGAGGGAGGGAGGAGAGGAGGCTGAAGGGAGCTTGAAAGAGAGCTGAGTGTTAGCCGCATAATACTAAAAGTTGGAGGAGAAGGTAGAGATCAGGTGGGCCAAAGGGGTCAAGTAGACATTGAAGAGCCAGAGAGAGAGGATAGAGCCCTGGGGAACATCACATGTGGAGAGAGAGGTGGGGGAGAGAAAGGATCCAAGTTGGACCTGGGAGGGTCAGTCCAGGAGGAAGGAGGTAAACCATTCCAGGGCCTGGCCAGTGATGCCCAGGTTCAGACAGAGTTGATTGATTAGGGAGCCGTGATTGACCATGTCAAAAGCAGAGGAAAGGTCCAGGAGGATGAGGACAGAAGGAAGGCTGGAATGAAGATTAGAGAGAAGATCTTCACTGGTATTCAGGAGAGCAGTTTCTATGCCCCTGGCTGCTCTGAAGCCCGACCGATGGTTGTGGAAACAACCAGCAGATTCAGTGTGGACAAAATAAGTTGGGAGATGGCCAGCTTTTCTAGGAGTTTGCCCAGGAAAGGAGTGATAGATTTTGAGCAGTAGTTTGCCGGACAGCTAGGGTGAACAGAAGGCTTTTTAAGGAGGGGGTGCACAAGGGAGTGCTTGAGGAGGGAGGGGAACGATCCAGTGGCAAACATTTGATTGCAAAAAGCAGCCAAGGCTGGTGCAAGGGTGAAAATGTGGTCCTTAATGGTTCTGGAGGAGCAAGGGAGCACCTGTTTGGACAACACTTTCACAGATTGGACTTCTCTAGAAACATTGTCAGTTGTTATCAAAGATAAAGTGGAGAAAGGAGGAGGAGAGAGAGAAGAGTACAGAGGGGGGCAACAGAGGTAGAGGGAGAGGCAGAGGAGATTGGGGACAGGATGCCCTGGGGGTTAGTGTTCAAGTGAAAAGCCAGAGCCATGCAGATGGCCTGGGAGGGAGCAGGAGAGGTAGAGACTGTGGAAGGATTGGCCATCTCCTTGCAGAGTTTGGCCGTGTTGTTAGAGGACTCAGAGACATAGGCTTGTGTGTGGACTCTCTTCTTGGACCAGATGGTGAGTCTGTATTGCCTTTGGAGCAGGTGGTAGACCAGTTTGTCAGAGGATGCGCCAGAAGCCCTCCATTTCCTCTTAGCCACCCTGCACTTGAGTTTCACGTCGGCGAGGTCGGAAGTCAAATGATCTTGTCAACAATGGTCTTGTCGAGAGGACAAACAGCATAGTTGGGGAGACCAAACAAGATCTTGTCACAGTAGTGCAGTTTAGAGAGGACAAGAGTGGTTAAACTATATTTGGCAGTGTTGAAAGGATGGAGGTCCCTGAGTGTCCTAATATTTAGGAGGTTCAAGCCAGCCATGTTACAGTTTTATAGATGAAAGAAAAGAATTTCTGAGAAGGGTCATAGATGATGCCGAGGTTTCAAGCTGAAGAAGTAGGAGAGAGTGCCAGCTGAAAACTGGATAGGCTGCAGAAGAGATCAGAGAGAGTATTTGGCATGGAAGAACAGCACCTCTGTTTTGGTAGAGTTTAATATCAGAGAATGCAATACATCCAATTTTTAATGACAGAGAGACAGTTTAAAATTTTGATAGAGACATCAGAGCAGAGTTCAGGAAAAGAAAAGAAGATTTGGGGCTCATTAAATTGTACAGACCGCGCAGGAGCTGGTAAGTCTCTGGTTACCACTCTTGTATTCAGGATACATGCAGAAGCCGCACCGTCTACAACAGGGCCATCAGTTAACAGTTTTCAAAGCCTAACATTTTTTTTTTTATACAGTTCATTACACACTTTTAAAAAGAGAAAAAAAAGAAAAAGAGAAATCCACAAAAGGAAAGAAACAAAGGAATACATGTCCTAGTTCACCTTATGCTTCATTAGACAGAAAAAACCTTAAATAGCGTTGGTGGTCTTAAGGTCTTGGAAATCATGGCCTTTATTGCCATTGTCAGAGATTTTAGGTACTTCTTCCATCAGTGTTTTTTCTAGGGCCTCCAAAAAGAACACCAACGCATACAGTAATTTGTTGTCAGTTCCTTCAAACATCACCTTCCACCAGTCTTCGCCACTCAAACAAGATCATTCAGACAACACTTTCCCCAGCAATGTTTATCTTAGAGCGGTTAGTTTTGTGCAGTACAATACGAGATGTTTCAAGTTCTCATTCGCTGAATCGCAGAATCTACACTAGAGATCCAAAGCTGGGGTTACTTGTTGCAAGTTCAGGGTGTCCTTTGTTTGGAACAGATTCATATGGAATTTCATGAATATTCTTCTCTTGCTTGCACTTGGGAAGATCTCAAGGTATTTCGGTATCGTGTTATAGGCTCTTGCTTCAGGAGCTGTCAAGTACATACAACGGTGAGTATTCTGGGTTTCACAGGTTTCGCACCAATCCAGTTCCCACAATTTTTTCTTTAACTTTGTTGGGGTTCTGTATTAATGTTTTTTTTGTCCAGATTTAGTTCTGCTTGTATGTTAGCACACATACTTTCCCATTCAGAGGGGGAGCAGGTGCAAGTGGATCTAGGTCACCTGGCCTAAGCCCTGCCCACCTGGTGCCTTCCTGCCTGCCGCTCTTTTTCACCACTTAGCAAGCCCCACCCACCTGGTGCCTTCCTGCTTCCCGCTCTTTTTCACCACTTAGCAAGCCCTGCCCACCTGGTGCCTTCCTGCCTGCAGCTCTTTTTCACCACTGATCAAGCCCCGCCCACCTGGTGCCTTCTTGCTTGCCGCTCTTTTTCACCACTTAGCAAGGCCTGTCCATCTGGTGCCTTCCTGCTTCCCGCTCTTTTTCACCACTTAGCAAGCCACGCCCACCTGGTGCCTTCCTGCTTGCCGCTCTGTTTCCCTACTTAAGGAGCCCACCAGCTTGTTTTCCTTTGCAGATGGGGAGCAGGTGCAAGTGGATCTAGGTCACCTGGCCTAAGCCCCGCCCACCTGGTGCCTTCCTGCCTGCCACTCTTTTTCACCACTTAGCAAGCTCCGCCCAATTGGTGCCTTCCTGCTTGCTGCTCTTTTTCACCACTTAGCAAGCCCCGCCCACTTGGTGCCTTCCAGCTTCCCGCTCTTTTTCACCACTCAGCCATCCATGCCCACCTGGTGCCTTCCTGCTTGCCGCTCTGTTTACCTACTTAAGGAGCCCTCCAGCTTCTTTTCCTTTGCAGATGGGGAGCAGGTGCAAGTGGATCTAGGTCACCTGGCCTAAGCCCCGCCCACCTGGTACCTTCCTGATTGTTGCTCTTTTTCACCACTCAGCAAGCCCCGCCCACCTGGTGCCTTCCTTCACCATCACTGTCTTGTGGCCAATGCTGGATTTGACTTTTATGGACTTCATTCATTCACGGTGTGTCACTCTTTCTCAACTCTCATGCTGGACTTCCTTTGTATCTTGTACTCATGGTGGCACTGAATCATGCTGTTCCCATCTTCATCTTGTATCCTGGCTTGCAACATTATGTGTTACTACTGACTTCTGCAATTGTATTCGCTCTCCACTCTTGCTTCTCCACTCTTTTTGACTGTTTACTCTCTTTTCTCTCCTCCTTTCCCTCTCCCTTTTCCTATCTCCTCCCCTTACTTTCTTCTATGCACTTACTCTATCAGAATTTTTCCTGGACCTAATATGATAGCAACCTCGTCTGTTTCCTCCACCCTCCCATTACTGTTTTTTTTCCTCCCCACCATCCCTCCAGCACTATATGAAATGTAATCAGGCCTAGTATGATAGTCGCTTGTTTTGTTCCTCTCCTCCCTTTCTGCACCCCTCTCCCTCACCTTTTGTTTTTCTCCTGGTCTACCAGAAATGTCGTCAGGCCTAGTACGGTAGTCGCCTGTCTGTTTCTATTTCCTTCCCACTCTACCCCTCCCTTCCTTATCTATGTCTTAGCTCTTGCACTATCTGAAATGTCGTCAGGCCGAGTACGATAGTTAATTTCACATCCTTACTGTTCATGGCCTGTTAGAATGTGGTTGTATTTTCCCTTGTTCCCTCCCTTGCCTTGAAGTGCTTTGAAACACATTGTGTATAGGCGCTATATAAATAAACGATCATATCATATCATATCATTCTTCGTGAATCGAATCAAACTCTGATTTTTTTTCCGCTTGTTTCAGGATTTTAAATTGGGGTAGATCATCAGCTCCAATTATCTTCCTATAAAGTACCAAGGTGTTCCACGTTACTCTAGCGTTGATTGAGATCAAGCCTAATTCATAACGCGTGAAAGCATTAGGAGTTTCTTTTGGGAGAAGTAGGATTCTGTTCCAGTATGTATTTTCGCATCAAGACCATGTCAGATGTGTGCATCCCAACATAGCTTCAGCTCCAAAAATCAACAATGGAATTACCTTGGCTTTGTAGTACTCGAGCGCAGGTTTTATGGAAAATGTACCATATTTTGTGTTTATAATTGCACCTTTTACGGCCAGAAGTTTACATTTTCTTTTGATCCTTTGGACCATTGGATCGTCATTTATTTGGGAGCTGATCAAGCCGTCCAAGTATGGAACTTGGCCTGCGCAATTAAATATTTTACCACCAATCGCCCATTTGAAGTATTTCTTTTTGGATGATTTAGATCCAATAAGGTTTTGCAAGACAAGAATCTCGGTTTTAGCTGCATTTATAACCAGACCATTCTTTGCAGTGTAAGCTTCCAAAGCTGTAAGTTTGCGCTGAAGTACGATTGGCGTAGCATCAATCAGAACAATATCATCGCGTACAATATGAGGCTTAAATCGTTTCCATGGTTGTCGGTACATCACAGGTATAACTCACGTCTTTCCCTTATCTTTTTACCCACAATTTGGAGGTGTTTGAGTGTGACCTAAAGATAGTTGTAAACATTTTGGTACATTTGAATGACTTCTCTATTATTGGAGTGGCTTAAGAAGATGATAAAGCGCTTGACCGTTGGGTACCTGATACTCTGAATGAGTACCCTGTCTATTAGAAAGGTGAAGAGCAAGATTTGGCTTTGCTATAGAGTCAGAAGACATTGATTTCTTCTGACCAATGCTACAGATATAACAATCTGGTGTGTAAAGGAATGAGAAAAGATTCACTAGAAGCACAAGATGAACTTTCGGCCCCTGAAGAATGTCCAGTTATTTGTAACATATAGGACAGAAACCTATATAAATTGGGCTATTGCAACATGGTTGGGAATAAAATGAATTGAGTTGCCACTGATGTTTGGGGAATTGAGTGATTTATGACTTTAATTTTGTGAGGTGGAATCATTTTATGACACTTAAATTGTTGTGATGTATAAATGTGTTTTTTAAAATGTCTTCGTGATATGCGTTTAAAAGTAGAAAATGAATTAAAAATTGAATTTTAGGTTGTGATTTATGTTCACCAGATACAAGCTATATTTGTTCAAAATGGTTGCTTGTTGAAACTATATCTGGAGGATACATCAAGAACGCCCTGTTGAGAGACGTTTGTCTTTTTCCTTCCTTTGGTTGATTACATATATAGTATTCTATTTGATCCCAGAACTTGCAATTTCCTCTCTGCTGGAGCATATTTGACAGCAATATGATTTTTTCTCTGTCGATGCACACTTTGTTTCTCCCTGGCATCACGTGAATCTTTACATCCCACGATTCTTTTTCTTTGCAATTTAGTCCATCCAATTTAATGGTGACTAAGTTGTGATCGCTCTGCTTCATCGCTATTACCGTGAGTTCAACAATTTATTCTACAATGGCATTTGATGCTCTTTAGACCACGAGATCGATGATCTTGTCCCTTGAGACCACGTGACATTCGTAGGCATGTCTCCGCTGATATTGCCATTCAAAAGAGTTAGTTCTCTCTCCTCCATTTCATCTGCCCATGCTGTTTTTATTTGGTAAGGGTTGCTATTTTTCCTTTAGTTTTTTGTGGTTTCATTGTCTAGTTGGAGACATTCCATGTTTAAATCTCCACACAAAATTATCAGAGTGTCCAAATTCTCCTCTGTAATTTGAATTTTGCAGATTAGCTCAAGAAACTCAGATTCACCAGATGCCAGTTGCTGCCAATAAACATTGATAATATGTAGCATGCTTGTTGTATTCCCTCCTATTTCTATGATCACAGTCTGCAAGTATGGAGTGGGATTTGCTGATTGTATTATTTTGAGATGTTTCGCCTTATTCACCATAATTATTTATCCTGACAACGGTCTGCCTTTGGTCTGTTTGATTGCTGGATTCAAGGCTATTTCAAAACCTAGTGCACACAGCAATTTTTGAAGCCATGTTTCCTGTAGGCAGATTATGTCTAGTTTGTTCAACACTCCATCAGATCTTCCAAAGAGGTGATTTAAACCTCTGGTGTTCCACGAGCCAATTTTTAAACTTCATTATTTCCTAACGTTTTGACGTTAGATCTCCTCGCAACAATTTAAGGACCCAGCCAACTAGCTCCATGATTCTAGATTGTTGGGGACGTCGTGCTGGTTTTTATTGTTATCAAGATCTTTTGAGGATCTCCTGTTGTTCTTCAGGGTATTTTTTTTTTGTTTCATTGGGCTTTCTCGAGACTCTAATTGGGGATGAGATTCCTCCACTTGGGTGACGTTTTCGGCAGGCAAAATTAAAGCTCCGACAGACATTTCACCTCTGCCATTTTGAGCATACAACTCCCATTGTTCTTATGTTCACATTTTTCTTTTTGTAGGGAGCTCTTTTTTGCTCCTTCATTCATCGACAGTTTATCAGCACAAACTTCCTTTATGTTGAACCCTAAAGAATTGAAGTCTGGGCCGCAATTCAGGATCAAGTTATAAATGATCCTATAAGAATGTGCTATATTACTCTGTGGAGGTCTCATCTATGAATTCGACAATTTTTATGTCGTCTGATGCGACTGCTCGCAAATGAGGTATGTGACCAAGTACCTGTAATAAGTTTCGTCTATTCAGAATTAGTGCACCTTCAGACAGGAAAACTCTTTTGATCATTAAAGGGTTTCCACAGTCGACAGTTGACTTTTATTCTTGATTGTAGGCACTTGACTTGCTTGTGGTCTCTTATCCTCTCTCCACTCGTGTACGGCTGGTTCTCATGGACTCTGCCATGGGAAATCTTGTTCATTTTATTTTCAAGAGAGAGTCTCTTCGATCAGCTATTGTCATGAATCTGATTCCCTCGCCTCTATTTGGTCCCCATTCTTTGGTCTTTTTGGTTAGCTGGCTTACAATTATGCATGTTCTTTTTACGCTGGTTTCAACCTCTTATTGATTTTGTGGATTTTGATCAAAAGTCGAATCTGTTTCAGAATCAATGACAGCATCAATGTCATCTTCATCTTCAAATTCTGAGTCAGTTGTTTCTTTCTCTGCCTCATGTGTAGATAGATTAGCAAGTAACTCAATTATTCGGTCGTCCTCCTTTTTTTGTTTGTTTTTTTGCTTTTATGACTTCCTGCAGTGGTCTTCGGCGAGGGGTCTTGCAATGTCAGTTCAGTATCCACTGCTTTAGCAGATGGTTCTTTTTTTTCGTTCTTTTTGTATAGTGACATTTAGAGCCTTTATATTCCGTAGGAATTTAGAAGAGTTTTTTGCCAATGTGTTTTTACAGCTTTTTAATTTTTTTGTTTTTTTTGTTTGTTTCCTGGCTTTGTTGTTTTCATCTTTATTTAAAGTTGAACCAGGGTTTGGTTTCCCAAAGATTTCAAGGTTCGAGCCCAATGGAGCACCACTTTCTCCATTGGCGTTTGGTTCTTCAGAAGGCGGTATGGTGGATCCCTCAGCATTTGCAGAGGTTGAGGCAATGGCTAGTGAATCGCCAATACCATCCACTGCGTCAGCAGGGGTCGGGGCACTAATGGTAATCCATTGTGAATCAGGGTTTGCACCTTCTTTCTGATGGAGTATCTTGAGTCCTCCAGATTCCTCAACAACCAGCCCTCCCGAGGTTGATATCACTTCCTCCAGGTGTGGTGCTTTGGGGGCTCTCCCTGGGAGGTCATCAATCACCTCTTCAGCATGTTCATCTGGGTGTGAACTCCTATTTTTGGGCTGCACATTGCTTTCTTGCTGAGATATGGGTTCTTTTAGTTGTTGTTGCTTTTGCAAAATCAATAGAGCTTCCCTTGCAACTTCGGCAAGGAAACGTTTGTCTTCAGAGTTGTTTTTAAGCTGATCTCTCAGTAAGGTATTTAGCATTTGGTTTTTCTTGGAGCAATTTGCTTCTTGTTGTTTCAATTCCTAGATCCCACTTTCCATATTGATTATTTTAGAGTTTATTAGTGCTAGCAATGTGTTTTGATCTTTGCAGGATTCGTTCAAGTGTTCATACAATTTTAGTAGCGGAGCAACTGTAATGGTCAGCACAGAGATTATATTTGGTTGTAATTCATTTATTACTTGTTCCACAAGATCCATGCAGACCACCCGGTCGCTCTCTAACTGGGCGTTGTTGAAGCTCTTTATATCAGGAACTGAACATTGTATATTTGGAAAGTCTCTTTCTATGAATGATGAATCTACGTAGCCTTCTTCTGACGAGTCACCAGATGTCATTGAGCTCAACCTTCGTTGTGTTTTAGCTTTTACTTTAAAGTGTAAGGGGTCGATTCATGGAACAAACGTGCACCGAAAATCCCAGCGCAAGATGGCGCAGGCGTGAAAAATCAAGTAAGGCGCTGCGCTAGTTTCCCGCTGGTCGTGCGCCAAATCCATGCATGTCGCACACGGGCACACACGTCATTAAACGGCGTAAAGCAAAAAGCGCACATAGCGCGGCGCACACAACAAAAGTGGGCGGAACAGTGGGCGTAACACGCGGAATGGGGAACAACGTGTGAAAAAGATGGCGTAACTGGGGAATACTGCAGGGAACTACACAGAACGCCCACACGCACGCGAACAACCCGTATTCATGGATTTGAATACGGAAAACCCGCGCACGGCAAAAGACGCGCACAGGCGTCAGCGCGTCCGCCACACGAAGGCAGGCGGAAGCGTCCCCGCGCACAGTATAAAAGTGCGCGCAAACAACAAACACGTATATACAGCTATGATGAATGCCCCATTTGTCGCAGCACTGATCGTGGGACACCACAGGAGGAGGAGAATAGCCAGGGCATGCATTTTCTCACCACGGACAAGCCTTTTTGGGATGCCTGACGACCAGGTCTACGGCAGGTATAGGTTTCCACCCCATATTATCCTAGACCTGGTCAGGGAGTGGGAAGATGACCTTACATCCCGCACCCTTTACTCCCAAGCATTGAGCCCCTTGGAGAAGGTGCTCAATGTCCTGCATTTTTTGGCCACTGGGTCATTTCAGCGGACCACTGCCATAGTGGGGGGGGGTCTCTCAGGCCACGCAGTCACGCTGCCTACACCAGGTCTTGGCAATCATGACAGCGCGCCCCTCAGTCCGCAGGCACATATACATGCCCAGAACACCCGCAGAAAGGCAGGCCGTTGTCCTGGATTTTTACAGGGTGGCAGACTTCCCCAAAGTGCTCGGTGCCATAGATTGCACCCATGTGGCCCTACGTCCACCTAGGGCCACTGAGCACATCTACCAAAACCGCAAGCACTGGCATTCCATCAACGTACAGGTGGTATGCGATGCAAAGGGAATCATCACCTCTGTCTATGCAAACTACCCTGGCTCCACCCATGACAGTTTCATATACAGAATGTCCGGGCCCTGGCAGCTGAGCAGCATGGCGACACATGGCTCCTAGGTGAGTACAAATGCCCTTGCACATGCATGCATGTCACACACACACACACAAATACACAAACCCCAATAATCACAACCATTTTCACCTCCCCAGGGGACAGTGCCTACCCTCTGAGCAACCACATGATGACGCCAATCCGGAACCCCACCACACCACCCCTGGTAAGATACAACGCGGCCCATATTGCAACCAGGGCCATAGTGGAGAGCACATTCGGAGTGCTCAAGTCACGCTTCCGCTCCCTTGACCGCTCTGGCGGGCAGCTACTCTATGCACCCCCAGTAGTGTGCAGGATCATTGTGGCAGCATGTGTCCTGCACAATGTTGCAACACAGCAAGGCGTACCGGTGGACATGGTGGTGCCCCCACATCCCCAACCACAGGCACAGGAGCTGCCCATGGGAGGGGATAGGGCACGTGGCGAGGTAGGCCAGACCCAGCTTGTGGCCACATTTTTCACCTAAACTCCCACTCCTGCAGAGTGCACACAGGCCTGGCACATACCAGGTGACAATCGATGATGTCAAAGAGACAGTCAACTGTCACAACCTTACCACCCTGAGATTGTTGCCATGGAAGTGCCACATTGTGTGCATCCCTAGCTACTTAAACACAAGCTATCCTGTGTGACCAAAAGGCACACATATGATATATGATATGATATGGCATTTGTAACGCACCTATACACAAGTGTTTCAAGGCGCGACGAGGCAGGGAAGGGGGAACAAGGGAAGACAGACAATGATCCTACTAGGCCAGGTGTCATTTAGATCGCGCAAGTGCAGGGGTAGGGGGAAGGGAAAAGTGCAAGGGGAAGGGGAGGGGAGAGTGCAGTACAGGGTAAGTAGAATAAAAAATAAATAAATAGGCCAGCTAGTGGCAAGTGCAAAGGTAAGTGCAGACAAGTGCTGGGAAGGGGGGGCTGTGGGGATACAGAGACAGTCCAGCAGTGCAGGGGTTGCCAGGGAGGCAGTGCAAGTGGAGAGTGGCTGGGCCAGGGACCGAGGTCGGTGAGAGTGGCCCAGTTGCAGATTCAGTGCAGTTTCAGTGAAGATATTAGCAAGGGAGAGGGAGAGAGAAAGCAGAAGCAAAGAGGAAGGTGTTGAGGTGCTTGCAGAACCAGAGATGGTTCTCCTCAAGTTTCAGGGAGGCAGGAAGGCTGTTCCATAGGGAGGCCCCTGCCGCGGAGAGAGATCTACCCCCAGCTTGTTGCTTCGAGAAGCGGCTGACCCTGACATGCAAGGTGTGAATCACACACACCTGCAAAACAGGCCATGACCATCACTGTTATGTCACTCAAACCCTCCCAAACCACAACATGACATGGCAAGCAATAGCCATACACCAACACAGTACCAATAAGGTACACATTGCCATGTGAAAAATGTAAATTGGCATCAGACAATGATGCCTGACATGGAATCAGATGAAATGACTGACCAACAACCTCCCACCCAAAATAAGTCATTCCCAAATGCATCACAAAAGTAGTAGCCGAAACATAACAGTGAATGCCTGTCTACATGCACATTGTGCATTGCAAAATCAACACTGCAGCTTCTGTGTGCTGTGTCCAACTCCTGCAACACACTGCTCAGCGCACAGCACAGTGAACAGCCATTGTGTGTGATGCACACCCTGAGCATCACATCTAAGCGACAAACCACATCAAAAAGCAAATTAGGCATGTACAGGATCCATAATTGGTCACAGAACATGTGCTGCAGGGACACAGTGGGCAGCAGAAGGCAAACAGAGTGTACACGTGGATATCGGAGGGTGGTTGTACATGTAGTGCATCATAGTGCGAGTGTGCGGGTCAGTAAGGACATGCACTCAACATATGCATGTGCAATCAAGTGACCATCAGTGTCCTCTACACATCACATGTGAACATTTACCATGTGTACACCCCAGCATGTCAAACCACAACTATCCCCTCACACCTGAAAGGTAAACACAACACATGAACATGCATTGATCAGCAGAACACATCATGTACATAGGATACCACAATTACAATGTCAGGGTTCCCATCACACTGCAGGGCAAGGCAACTATCAACAACAAAACAACCCCCCCTCCCTCACAAATGACCATGACCCACTGAATAACTGCACCTGGGTCATGGAGCCTTCAGCCCTCAATTTCACCTGGCCACAGGATCACCCTTCCCCTTCGTCACCATCTCCCACCTTGTGTGTAAAAAGTTGCCTGCACCCTCAGAGTCCACCTTCATTTGCAAAGACACAAAATCCAAGGCAGAAAAACGAACCAGAACAGCCTCCAGTAGATGACTTGAAGTAGCAGTACCTCACAAAGGCCAAGTACTACCACAATGATGTAACAACCAAGGTAGCACAGTAAAACAATGTCACAACAGGATGTGAACCATGTGTGGTACATAACATAGAATGATGCACCACAAACAGATGTGTACTGTCACAGCTCCCGTGTACAGGCGCAGGAGTGGCACGAACCAACCACCCCCACCGTGGCCTGGGTGCCTGCAAGGTCAAACTCACACAGGCCTCTGAGACTCTGGTGCGTAAGGAGGGTCAGGGATATGCAGTCGGGACAGGCGTTGGCATACTGGATAACTGGAATGAGGGGCAGGAGAGGGGAGTAGGAATGACACGTGAAAGTAGGGAATGCACTAAAATGTAGTACTTGCATTAACACATACACAATCATAACAAACTTGTACATCATTGTCAGGGCCTTCCGGAGTCCAGGCGCAGGAGTGGCACGAACCATCCATCCCCTCTAGGGTTTTGGCGCCTGCAAGCTTGGGGCTTACACAGGCATCCGCAACCCCAGCGGGGAAAGAGGGTTAGGGAACATTGGTTGGATAGGTACGGGAAGCAGGAACACCGGGTAGAGGGTACAGGGTTTAGAATTGGATAGGACTCGGGGTGATTAGGGAAAAAAAACATACCAAATTGAATTACACATTCATCCATGCATCAGTGCACCCCCCAGCAAGCCTATGTAGAGCAGTTTGAAAGAAAAAGAACAAGACACTCAGCTCTGGTTTTGAGTGCTGGCCTCCTGCCTGCGCACTCCCAGGTCCGGTTACAGGAGCACTTCAATGCTGCAAAGAGAGCCACAGTTAATAATCTGTGCGTGCCCATAACACACAAACACATCACCAAATATGCCGCATAGCAACAAACTACTCTACAATCAGACAATCTGGTGTGGATGCTTCGTACTCATACGTAACATTCCCCCTGTGATGGTTCATACACAGTCAATGCAGTAAGTCAGGCGCCGGTGGGTGCGTGGCAAATGGAACACCAATGTGTCACGATTCACACAACATGCAATGTTCCCTGGGTAAGCAGACAGACGCATATAGCAAGGTATGACTTCAGAAAAAGTTGTTTCCCACCATGACCAAAAAAAAATAGGCAATGCATGTTTCAAAATGTACATGGAAATGAAATGCACTGCACCCGAGTCTGTCCCTTGCTGTATGTCCCTGTGAGCTGCTCCTTTCCATGTCTCGGAAGGCTACATGGGTGATACAAGTGCCTCAATGGCCCATGGTGGACTGGAGGGTATGTGCCACTGCCCCTGCAGGTGCCCCAGACAACCTTACAATCAACTAGCCATCAGTCCACCAGCACATCTAGCTGTATTGTGCATTTCAACACCAATATTCGTCCAAGCTCACCGTCAGTGCTGCTACTAAGCCTGCATGTGCAACTGGCCTGGTGGAAGCTTTGCTGTGTTGTGGCCCCCCTGTGCTGCTCACCTTGCCTGAAGTCCCTTGACACACCTCAGCAGTTCTAGGATGTATGTCTGCAATCCCTGTCCCTCTGCTTGCGCACACATGTGCATGTGGGCACCAACAAACGTGTCTAGAATCCAGACATCCAATGGGCCATGTCTGCTGGCAAAGGTGGTCTGGAGGCTCATCCCCCTGCAGAAAGGGCATGAAACACATGATTAATGCTTTAGAGTCATCTGTTTGTGTCTCTTCAGGCATCTCATTACTGGACCATGTCAGAGACGTACATCAGAAATCACACCATCAGTCCGTCTTTCACATCCAAAGTGTGGAACACACTATCTACGGCATGAATTGCAACAAGCACATGTACAGTAAAGATAAGAAACATACTACACAATGCATAGCAATGAATGTACACATTAATCATGAAACACCCCATCTAGCAAAAGCAGAACAGTCGTCAATAACACCGCAATCATCCCCACTAGAGGTGTTAACACAAGTTACACAGCACCAGACATGCCACAGATATGACAGTCCAAAGCCCTTGTGTAATAGGCTGTTACACCGAACCATCCTTGCGAGCCCATGCATAAGGGAAGCAGGAGTGGCATATGTGAGTCAAGGACCCCAAGCAGCAAACACATACACAAGACAAGCCTGAAGGGCCCAGCTGGAACAGACAGTGGATGCTTTCAAAAGCCACAAAGCACTGCACCGTCACATGAAATCACAATAGACAAGCAATTTTAAACTGTATTAACTAATTACAGTAACTATGAAAAACCTACATGACCTAATAAACTAACTATCAAACAGAAACTTAACAAACTAAAGTAAAAGAAAAATCAAAAATGGCCACATACGACCCGGGGGTGGGAGGCACCCAGGAGGGGGGAGGTACAGGGTGCTGCTCAACACCCACATGCGATGATGCTGAGCCAAAAAAAAAAACTCCATGGGCTCAACGCCTGCACAGCCCGACCTATGTGGGAGATAGATGGTCGTTCGAGTCTGGCTCATACTGGAAAGGAGGACGTGGCACAGTAGCCTGGCCGCGCCTAGCCACAGCTTGCCCCTCGACGGCAGCACGTCTGCCGGACGGGTGAGCCTGGTTCTGTGTGGCGATGTGACGTAGGTCTGCATGCAGAACCTCACGTGATACACGTGCTTCCTCTTGCAAGGTAGCACGTGCAACACGGAGTTCCTCCTGCAAGGCCTGGCTGGACAACCGCTGCACCTCCCGGCAAGCCTGTAGCTCAGCCGAGATGGTACGCTCAAGCTGTGAAAACCTCTCCTCTGCCCGCTGCCTCTGGGACATCAGAAGGACACCCAGAGTGGATTTGAGGGACGCATACTCCTCCCTCAGGAGCTCCATGTGCGCCTCTCCATGAGCAGCAATTGCTTGACGCAGAGACGACATTTCAGCCTGGCGTGCCCTATCTGAGGCCCCTTTGCCCAGCCTGAGCGAGCGGGCCTTGGACCGTGCCGCCTGCTGCTGGAGAAGCACCTGCCTAGCAGGGGGGTGCACAGATCGGGCCACACGCTCCATGCTCTCAGCGTTGTTCTCCATTGCTGCCCCCTGCCATTCTGAATTGGCAGTCATGTCTTGCTCGCACTCAGTATACTGCGGTTGCGTGCAGCGACCGCGTTGCTGTGCTTGACCCCTGCGGGACCCAAGGACCGGGTGTCCTTGCTGTGTTGGCACCGCCCGCTTCTGCACGACTACATACCCCCGTCAACGTGATGTCCAAGGCACATCAGTGACTGGTGTGGAGGGTGACCCTGCGTCCCGATCCACCACGGGTGGAGGTACCAAGACTGTCTGACCCCTCAGTACAGGTGTCGCGGACAGAGGAGTGTCCACATCAGAATCACTCACCCCTGACACATGGACTTGATGCTCATCCATCTCGACATGGACGTGAGAGTCGGCATCAGGGCTGGACTCATAGGCAGCCAGAGACAAGATGGACTGAAGCACTTGGGGGTTTTCGTGGCCTACCATCCCACGACCCCCACTTGTGCCGGGTTGATGTAGTGGTAACAACCCTGTGTCTGGCATGACAACACCATCCTCCGGCTCCATTGCGTCATCATCTGAAAAATGTACAGAAAAAAGGTCACTACACATGTCAGAAGCACACAACACACACACACCGACAAAAAACACATCAGGCAGACATGTGACACACAAAATAGAACCTGGCATGCATGCTGGGTCAACTTTGAATTGCTTCTGTGATCAGACCTGTTGAAAGGTGGCAGTTTGCATAGAAGTGGGTCTATCCAGTGCGGCAAATGTGTATGTCACTCACTACCTACATGTACAAGAACTTCATGGTGTGTGTCAGGAAATGTGAAGGCAGTGCAAGGTCAAAGTCAGGCATCACGTGCAATGTGCATTCAATGGGTAGCATATCTACAAGCAAAGCACCCCTCCACCCAAGTGCAAAACCAGGGATGCCTAGCATGGTATCAAAAGGCTGACCATAGACCTGTGTATTGACAGGCAGTGTTGACTGGCATCAACAGCTTAATGTGATTGAGTGACAACACTGCAAATGATGATGGGACAGTAAGCAGGGCACATGATGAAAACTCTGGAGGCCGCCCACGTGTGAAGAAGACACTACAACAGTCGGACAGAGTCATTGGCCATTAAACAGGCTGAGGCCTGTGACCCACACAGATTGTCAGACCCTAAACATGTGTGCAACGCCACAGTTGCAATGGTATTACTGATGAGATGCCATGCAATGTATGTCACCCAGGACTTGTATTACAGTGATCATCCAGTCAAGGACACATAGGGGCATGCGTGCAATGCACATGGAGCATGAATGGGCACTCATGTCCCTGCAGGGCATCTCACCTATGCACAGTACAAGTGAGATACCCTGCATCAAGTACTAAGGCTGTACCACACAGCATATGTCTTGCAGATTGTCCGCTGGAAGTTAGCATGTACACAGGACGCATGAACAGGAAATTACCCAATTGCAAGATTGAAGCAGACCAGTGCAAAGGTGGAACTGGGGTGCAGAGTGGCGGAGGAGGGGCAAGGGAGCATGCCTACATGGAGTACCCGCATGCAGGCAGAGGACACATGCACGTCAGTCATGCTATGACATTGTGCCTGGGCTGAGAGGAAGGTCACCCCACGCCACATGCAGAAGGGCCAGTGAGCTGGAACATGGACCGGAGGGGTATATTGGTAACCAGAATGTGAGTAGGGTGCAATAGTGGTGATGCGGACAGTCCCCGTCTGCTCCACATGTCCACCATCCAGCAGAGCAGACATGCATCACGGAAGAATTGCTTTACTTGCACATCAGAACCATGTACACATCACATGTAGTGGCAATCATGCACAACACATCCCACAAGTAAAACACACATGTCCTCAACAAACACGCATCAATACTCACTGGACTGGGCATCAAAGTCCAGAATCTCTCCCACTCCTTCGACCGATTCAGATGGTATGAACTCCGCAACGAGTGACTCATGCGGAGTGAGCTCTTCCTCCTCTGGTGCAGGCCCACCGCCAGTCACCAGAGTCAAGTTGTAATTTGAGGCACGCTTAGCCTTAACGCTGCGTTTGAGGTCATTCCAACGCTTTTTGCACTCTTGCGCCGTGCGCACCTCACGGATGAATGAACTGACATGTTCCGCAACTTGCTTCCAGTGGGTGTCACGGTGGGCAGCCGTAGTCTGACTATTGGCACCCACTAGCATGTCACGGCTGTGACCCCGCACGTAGTCCGCAAGGAAGTCCAGTTCCTGCTTGCAGAAAGGCTTCTTCCTCGATGTGCAGGAGGTCATGGCTGTGTGTGGGGTCCCAGCCTGTGCTGCAGGTGCAACCTTCCTCCTCTTGGACTGTGGCGCAGACCCTGGCTGGCTAATGCCACCCTGACCAGTATGGCCAGTGGGTTCGGTGGATTGAGCCAAGGGAGTGGCAGGTGGAGGGACGACCAAAGACCTGACTTGTGTCAGTGGCAGCTGGGTGCCCTCTAATGGACCCTGCGCAGCAGCATCCGCTGTGGAAGGGTCATTGACCGCAACGGTCCTGGTTGGCAGACTCACAACCGGGGTGTTGTTGGGTGCATCTGCCCCTGCACTTGCCAACACCCGGCTGTTCGGGGCAGCAGATGACATAACTGCCCCAGGGACACGTGTCTTGGTCAGAGCAGCCCTGCATGCCCCTACGGTTTCCCTCCTGGCCTGTTGGAAATCTTCCAAGGGCTCCTCAAGTGCCAACGCAGCCTGCGCTGGCAGACCCTGAGCCAGGGTGGCGGTGCCCAAAGCTGCACCTGCAGCTACCACTACCGTTGGGCCCGTGGCAGTCGATGGAACGGACTGCCGGGTCACACGGGCGCCAGTGCCAGATGCAGAAGCTGCATCTCCTGGAACCACAGGATGTGGTGGCATGACTGCACCAACACATGGCACAACATTGTGCTCAAGTGGCGCACCCCCGTCCTCTTCCCCCTCTGTGGCTGCCCTGGACACGCTGGAGTCCCCCTACTCCCTGGTCACCACGGCCACGTCCCCGACCACGGCCACCACGAGGAGTACGCCCAGCTGAGGCGCCCCTCACCTTTGCTGGCCTCCCAACCATGGCACAGATGTAGTAGTGCCGGCACAGATGGAGCATTGCCAATGGGAGGTGTACACCACAATTGACCTGGGCAATTGGGGTGAAGGGGGTGGGAAGCAAGATGTTAACAGCCCCCCTGCACCTGCAAGGCTGTATGTGACCCTGGTGATGTAGTGACCCGTCACGCAACGCTCAGGCACCCCAAAACTGCAGTAAGACCATGCACGCAACCCTGCAGCCTACGTGCGTGGAATCAAATACCCACAATATGCGGTGGCACCCAGTAACACGAATAACGCGTACGCGTGGGACACGCAGGCTACTATGACCTCGAAAATGGGTGCGATACACAGGGGCACCCGCAGTGGGAAAAATAGCATGTGCGACTCACCGTCTGACTAGCGCGATGCAGAAAAACACGCATAGCCAATACCCCCGCCAAAAGAAGAGAGACGTCCTTGATAGCTGTGAAGTTGTGATGGCGCGAAACAACAGGAAGCAGCAGCACACATCGGTCTTCATGAAAGGCACGTACAGCGAACTGCTGCCCCCGCTCACCTTTAACCCGTGCTGAGGGAAATGACCGCGGGCGTCACGTCACTTACGCGCATGGGCCCTTTCCTCGGATTACACGCATTCACACGCGGAAGTGCAGTTTTTTCACGCGCGCTGAACCACTATGCTAACGTCACGAGGGAAACACCCGCGCACACCCGCGCGCGTCAAGTCACAGAGGTGCTTACGCTTGAAGGGCCTTTGGTCCAATGAAAGCGGGTACGAGTGCTCACAGCCTCGAATCACAGGCTGACGTGCATATTTTTCACGTGCCAAATCACTCCGTATCAAGCTGGCCACGTGAAAACACACGGAAGACCGCGCTCCTGCCCAAAAGGCTGAATCACTGCCCCCCAGACCCCCGAGCATGCTCCCACCTGCCATCTGCTGGTGCCTCACTGCCTGCTGCCCACGTGCCCTGCTATTTGCTGCCTGCACATCAGATAGGGGTGCAGTTGCTGTGACCAGCCCTGCTGGAACTGAAGACTCCCGACTGGGATACCATCGCTCCACAGCCCAGCCCCAGGACCCAGTTGCCCACCCACACCTGCCTCTGGGGTTGCCATGTTGGGCACTACACCATCTGGCACCACTGGCAACCCCCAGCCAGAGAGGCAGAGGGCCATCAGCTTCACTGCCACCGAAGTTGGTGTCCTGGTGGAGCAAGTCCTGGGGCAGTATGATGCCCTCTTCGGAACAAGATGCGCCAACAAGGAAGGATGGACTCGGATCTGGACGGACATCGTGACTGCCATCAACGCGGAGAGGATGGCAGTCCGCGACTTCCAACATGTCAAGAAGCGCTGGGAGGACTTCAGGTCCAGGACCCTCAACAAGGCCTGGCGCCTCTTGAAGGCAGCAGATGCTAAGGGGTGGCGGGGCCACCTGTCGGAACATCAGATGAGGGTCCTGGAACGCATATGCCCAGCACTCCACGTCCAGGTCCTTGAGAGGCAGACCCGTCTGGAGTTGAGCGGTAAGTGTACATGCATACTGATTGGAAGCTGTGCATGTGGTGGTGTGCCAGTAGTGTGCAGGTTGTACATGTGGTTTTCTAGGGCCATGTATGGATGTGTATGTACAGGGCTGTGAGGCTGACACATGCAAGTCCTTTCATGTGTGAGAGACATGGATGGTGTATGTGTGGGTAAGCATGCAAGCCAAATGCAGATGTGTGAGCACACATGTTTGGATTACTGTGTATGTCAGTTGGCATGGTTGTGGTGTCACACATGGATGATGGTTCCAGCTGCATGTGTCTGCACCGTTTACAAATGCATGTGTGTGTATTTGACAAGGTTGTAACAGTGATGCAAAATGGATGCATGTAACACTGATATGTGGAAGACTGATTGGCAGATGTGACATGGATGCCTATCTCAACACTGTGACAGTTGGCGGAGGTGTACACATGCATGTAAGTGTGGTGGCATGTGTGCATGTGTAGTGCACTCCCTGTGTTTCATGTGATGTCTGGCTCACCTTTGGCTGCTCATGCTGTTTTATGTGTATGGATGGTGCTGGCTGTTGCGATATGGCTGTGGAATAGCTCATGTGTGTGAGTCGAAATGACGTGTGTTGGGGATTGTGATGCCATGTCTGAAGTTTGACAATGCCACTCATGTACAACTGTCATGTGTGTATGAGTCCATTGTACAGTGCCCTGATGCCTGTGTTTTATTTCTCCCTGTCTGCAGCGTCAACTGATGAAGAGGGCGGAGAAGGTGCTGTGGAGCACAGCGGCAGGGATCGCACCACCAGCCGGAGACCCAAGGCCCGGCTCCCCTCCCAGGTTGTCATCACATCAGGGAGTGAGGAGTCCGATGCCGCGTCCCAGGCCGCAGCTGCCAAGGGGAGGTCCAAGAGGGGGAGGTCAGAGTTGGACTCCTCGGCAGCAGAAGGGGCAGCTGAGACCCCACAGGGCCCAACGGAGGAAGATGGCATGGAGTCATCCGGTTGGTGGGGGGTTTGGTGGAGGAGGAGGCCGTGCAAGGGACAGAGATGGGGTCTGGAGGTGGGGATTCCACTGGTGCTAGTGGTGCAGTGCAGGACCAGGGACAGGAGGCAGCACAGGCCGTAGCAGAGGTGCCTGTGTGCAATCCTGTCCCTGATCCTGTCACTGCATCATCTTGCACCAGCAGGGATGCCTATGTCCAGACCTGTTCTCAGGGAGGGGATTGGCTTACACCAACTGGCCTTCCTCTCCCTGCGGATGTGGCTATCCGGCACCGGGTTGAGCCTGTCCTGGGTGAGGTGGCGTTGCGTCAACGTGCCATGCGAGGTGACCTGCAGTCTTTTCATGAGGAGACTGCACGTCTTCTCGCATGGCTCGTTGACCGCGGTGACCCACTGGGACAGCTCACCAGGGCCGGATTCCTCCGTTTCCTGGACCTTCTTACGACCCCCTCCTCAACTGAACCCCCTATGCCCCAGTCGTCCTATATGCCATCTTCCCACCCATGTATCACCTGGGTGCCCTGTGGAGCTGCCTCTGACCCTGCGGCCAGGCTGGTGGACAACAGATCCCTGCCACAGTCAGGAGTCGGACGTCTGCAGGGGTGGCCACCTCAACAACTGCTTCCCAGCTGGAGGAGGATGTGCAGGCAGCAGGAGCCAGGGCACAGGCAGCGGCACAGCAGCAGCAGCAACAAGGTGGGAGCCATGATGGCTCGGGGCCTTCATCATCGGAGGGGCTGGCATCGGCCGGAGGGCAGGAGGACCCTGGACGGGAAGTGTCTTCCGTGTGGCAGCGGTTGGGCCATGTGATAGATGCGGAGCGGCAGCAGGCAGAAGAGGCATGGCTCACGATGGTCAGGGCGGAGAACTCCATGCGTAGGGCCCTGAGGCGGGCCGAGTGCCTCGAGGCCATTCACAGGGAACTGGAGATCCAGATGTCATTGTCCCTGTGAACCCTCGGGGCCATGGAAGAGGACCGCCTCCGGGACATCGAGCAGGAGTTCGATGATGCCCTGGCCCGGGACATCAACATGTGAGCCGTTGGACTTGCCCGCTGCCCTTGTAAATAGTTATTTGGATAGTGATAGGTTTCCTTTGGTTTTTTCTTTATTTTGGACCTTTTGGACAATGGACCACATTTTTGTATATAGTTTTTTTTATTAGGTAGGAGTTTTTGATAGGTTTCATTTCTTCAGTTGGGATCATGGACCCTGGATTGTTCATCTGTATATAGTTAACTGTTGGATTCTACTTTTTTGTTTGGATTTCCACATGGAGCAATGGTTTTCACTTTTGTTTTTCCCTTGGATTTCACTTTTGGAAATGTGACTTTGGACACCTATCCTTTGGATTGTGATTTGTTGTTTTTCATTATTTTACAGACATGCAGCTTTTCTTTTTTAATTTCCATTGCCGTTTGTTTGATTTTAATTCCATTCATGTTGCTTTTAATACATTTTTTTCTTCAAACATCGATGTGTGGTATTATCTCATTGGTTTCATGCATGCCATGATATGGGTTTTGACATTCACTTGCACCCATTGTGTGTGTGTGAGGGACATTTCTTCATTTACATACTTGCCATTGGGGTTGTGTCATGTAATTTATTTATTTATTTATTTTTAATATGCTCATAGCCAAATAATGACTTTACATATACAAACAATTTACACACACAGACAATTTAACATACAAAAATCACACAATCCATAAAAGTTAAAACCAAATTTCATACAAAAATACTCTCAGATAAATCCTTTAAAATTATTAAGACTAGTTTATAAAATTTCATCATATGATATATTAAATTAATATCATTTCCTTCTAGTAGTTTTTTCCAAATAATTTCAACATCCTCAGTGATACTGGTGTTATTATAGCGAGAGAGAAATTTTCCACGAATAACTGTAAGACTTTCACAGTAACATATTAAGTGCTTCGCATTTTCGATTTCTAGGGTTCCACATAATCGACAGAACCTTATATTTCTCTCGAGCTTGAGTTTAGCTCCTAAAATTTCCAGAGTATCACAACGGTTGAACTTAAACAAAAAGTACTGTCTTATAGTGGCTGTGGTCGGAAACGCAAATTGATATTTAGGTTTCACAGTTTTTGGCGTCCAGTATTCTAGGAATAAGCCACTAGTGGATATCACGTTCTTTTGCATGGCTATATATAGTTCCTTGTAATACATTTTTAATCTTAGTTTGCTTGAGGAGTAGCCAACTCTTTGAATTAACTGTCGCCCATTTCTCATATATCGTATGTAATCTGCTTAAGGATACAAACTGTTTTTTATGACCCTCCTTGGTAAATGTTTTCATCAGTTCAACCACAAAAGTACTAATAGATAGCATACTTAATTTAGCGTATAACATTGCGGATTTGTATTCTAAGATGTCTTTCGCATATCGAATGTTACATTCTAATAAAATGTATTCACAAGATGTTGAACTAGGTAACCTGAACAGTGTTTTTAAAATTTTTCCTTCTAATAAACACATTTCATTGGTAAATTTACTCCCCCAAATCTCAGCACCATATAATAAGCAGGATATTATCTTACTTGCGTACAGTAATAAAATTGTATTTACAGAGATGCCTCCTTGTTTTCCTATAAATTTACTAATGGCACCAGTGTTATTTAAACATAGCAGTTTAGTAGCCTCCGAGTGGGGTTTCCATAGTAGCTTAGAGTCAATTATGACTCCTAAGTAACGGTAACAGTCGACTTTTTCAAGTATTTCTGAATTCAGCATCCACTTAAAGTTGTTAGACCGTGTTTGCTTCGTAGTGCTTCGAAATGCCATTACCTTTGTTTTTGCGATGTTAATCTTTAACCCATTATTTTCAGAGAAATGGAGTAGACAATCTAGTCTTGATTGAAGACCTGCCGGTGTGTAGTCTAATAGAACCAATTCATCGGCATAGCCTAACCAGGGTAACTCTATTGTGCCCGTCCACACTGGGTTGACGATGTTTTTGTCTATATCATTCATGCAATCGGCTAGATAAAGATTAAACAATGTTGCTGCTAGTCTGCAGCCTTGTTTTACTCCACAAAAGGTGGAAATTGGTTGGGAGAGCCGTCCTTCACCATCTAGACGTATCCTGACAGAGGTATCAGAATATAATAACTGTATCATAGCTAGAAGGCCTTCGGGAATCCCCCAAAGTTTTAATTTGGACCAAAGTTTACCTCTTATTACAGTATCAAAGGCCGCAGAGTAATCTATGAACACCACATATACTGGAAGTTCGCGAACATACCAAGAATACTCAATTGCTGATACTAGATTAATTATATTATGAGTAGTGGAGGATTTCGCTCGAAACCCCGCTTGGTATATTGGTAGAATCTTCTTCTTCTCTATCCATATGTCAAGGTCGTCTAGCAAAACTTTTGCAAATAATTTAGCCGGAATATCTAGCATTGCTAGCATGCGATAGTTACGTGGGTCTTTCCACTCTCCCTTTTTGTAGATTGGTAAAATGACACTTTCATGCCATGTTTTTGGAATCACCCCATTCATGCCAATCCATCTAAACAACAGATATAAGGCTTTAGCCCAAACTTCAGGAGATAAACGTAAAAGAGCATTACATGTCCCATCAGGGCCAGTGGCTCTAGAGGTATGCAATTTCCTTATCATATTTACCAAGGAAGATTCAGAGAAGTTACCTACCCAGATTGCTCGTCGAGACAATGGGCTGATTTTACTACTCTCTTCAGAGCCCAGGGTGTGTATAACGTGCATGATCCACTCATTTTCTCCCACGCAATTAATAGGGAGGTTACGTTTTTTTGCATCGTTTATCACTCTCCACATCCCTTGTTGGTTATTACTTCTTGCTTGGTCTGCAATCCTTAACCAGATTTCACTTGCCTTGAATCTTTTATGGTTACTCATCCACTTCTTGTATTTTTTTTTAGCCATTTTATTTGTGAGGTAGCTTCGGTGCTCTTGAATGCAGCAATATGCTTTATAGCCTTCCTTAAGATGTTTTTTGCTTTGTTTATTATCGGGTCATAGAAATTATGTTTGCCATGAGTAAGATTCCATTTTTCACCATTGCTGGAATACTCTCGTTTTTTAGAGGAGGTTACTTTGATCTTACTTATGGCTGCTTCATATGTGACAATCAATGTATTGTCAGTAGCAGTTTGCCCAGCATCAATCGACTCCCACCATTCTAGCAGTTCTTTAACGGCTACGCAATTAGTTTTTTTTAAATTGGTAGGATTCCAAGAAATGTGTCATGTAATTGGCATTTCTATGTGGGTGGATGCAATACTTGGGTGGGTCTTTGGCATGTGGAGGCTGGCCATAAGGGCCAGGGATCTAGATTGTGATGACGTGTTGGCTGGGGGACATGTGTCAGGGCCTGCTGGCAGGTGCCCCGCACTGCTGGGGGTGGGGGTGCAGGGGACATGTGTCGGGGCCTGTTGGCAGGTGCCCCGCACTGCTGGGGTGTGGGGGTGCAAGGGGACATGAGTGGGACATGAGTGGGTGCCTGCTGGCATGTGCCCCGCACTGCTGGGGGGTGGGTGTGCAAGGGGACATGAGTGGGGGCCTGCTGGCAGGTGCCCCTCAGTGCAGGGGGGTGGGGGTGCAAGGGGATATGAGTAGGGGCCTGCTGGCAGGTGCCCCTCTGTGCTGGGGGTGCAAGGGGACATGAGTGGGGGCCTGTTTGCAGGTGCCCCACACTGCTGGGGGGTGGGTGTGCAAGGGGACATGAGTGGGGGCCTGCTGACAGGTGCCCCGCACTGCTGGGGTGTGGGGGTGCAATGGGACATGAGTGGGACATGAGTGGGTGCCTGCTGGCATGTGCCCCGCACTGCTGGGGGGTGGGTGTGCAAGGGGACATGAGTGGGGGCCTGCTGGCAAGTGCCCCTCAGTGCAGGGGGGTGGGGGTGCAAGGGGATATGAGTAGGGGCCTACTGGCAGGTGCCCCTCTGTGCTGGGGGTGCAAGGGGACATGAGTGGGGGCCTGTTTGCAGGTGCCCCACACTGCTGGGGGGTGGGTGTGCAAGGGGACATGAGTGGGGGCCTGCTGACAGGTGCCCTGCACTGCTGGGGGGTGGGGGTGCAGGGGGACATGAGTGGGACATGAGTGGGGGCCTGCTGGCAGGTGCCCCACACTGCTGGTGGGTAGGGGTGCAAGGGGACATGAGTGGGGGCCTGCAGGCAGGTGCCCCTGACTGCTGGGGGGGGTGCTGGTGGACATGAGTGGGGGGCTGCAGGCAGGTGCCCTGCACAGCTGGGGGGTAGGGGTGCAAGGGGGTAATGGTTTGGTGGTCACTAGTGCAAGGTGACATGTGGCTTGGATCGGGGGCATGCCCATGGTGGATGGGCTGCCTGCGGGACATGCCCAGGGTGCAGGGTAGTCCCCTGTGGTGTGGTCTGTCTGCAGGGGCCATGGAGGGTGTAGAGGGAACACCTGGGAGGCCCCACACTGCCAATTCACGTGTAGGAATCCCCTGCACCTCCAAAATACACGTACCCCACTCGCACAGTGCCTATCGCGTGTGGAACTTCCCGCGCACCCCAGTAATACACGTACCCTGCTGAAATCGTGTGTTAAACTTCCCCGCACCACAGAAATTCAAGTACCGTGCTGAAATCGCGTGTGGAACTTCCTGCGCACCCCAGAAATACACGTACCCTGCTGAAATCGCGTGTTAAACTTCCCCACACCCCAGAAATTCACGTACCCTGCTGAAATCGCATGTGGAACTTCCCGCGCACCCCAGAAATACACGTACCCTGCTGAAATCGCGTGTTAAACTTCCCCGCACCCCAGTAATACACATACCCTGCTGAAATCGCGTGTTAAACTTCCCCGCACCCCAGGAATACACATACCCTGCTGAAATTGCGTGTTAAACTTGCCCGCACCCCAGTAATACACGTACCCTGCTGAAATCGTGTGTGGAACTTCCCGCGCACCCCAGAAATACACGTACCCTGCTGAGATTGCGTGTTAAACTTCCCTGCACCCCAGAAATACACGTACCCTGCTGAAATCGCGTGTTAAACTTCCCCGCACCCCAGGAATACACGTACCCTGCTGAAATTGCGTGTTAAACTTGCCCGCACCCCAGAAATACACGTACTCTGCTGAAATTGCGTGTTAAACTTCCCCGCACCTCAGAAATACACGTACCCTGCTGAAATCGCGTGTTAAACTTCCCCGCACCCCAGGAATACACGTACCCTGCTGAAATCGCATGTTAAACTTGCCCGCACCCCAGAAATACACGTACTCTGCTGAAATTGCGTGTTAAACTTCCCCGCACCCCAGAAATACACGTACCCTGCTGAAATCGCGTGTTAAACTTCCCCGCACCCCAGGAATACACGTACCCTGCTGAAATCGCGTGTTAAACTTCCCCGCACCCCAGTAATACACGTACCCTGCTGAAATCGCGTGTTAAACTTGCCCGCACCAAAGTAATACACGTACCCTGCTGAAATCGCGTGTTAAACTTCCCCGCACCCCAGAAATACACGTACCCTGCTGAAATCGCGTGTTAAACTTCCCTGCACCCCAGGAATACACATACCCTGCTTGAATCGCGTGTTAAACTTGCCCGCACCCCAGAAATACATGTACCCTGCTGAAATCGCGTGTGGAACTTCCCGCGCACCCCAGAAATACACGTACCCTCCTGAAATCGCGTGTTAAACTTCCCTGCACCCCAGAAATACACGTACCCTGCTGAAATCGCGTGTTAGACTTCCCCGCACCCCAGGAATACACGTACCCTGCTGAAATCGCGTGTTAACCTTCCCCACACCCCAGGAATACACGTACCCTGCTGAAATCACGTGTTAAACTTCCCCGCACCCCAGTAATACATGTACCCTGCTGAAATCGGGTGTTAAACTTGCCCGCACCCCAGTAATACACGTACCCTGCTGAAATCGCGTGTGGAACTTCCCGCGCACCCCAGAAATACACGTACCCTGCAGAGATTGCGTGTTAAACTTCCCCGCACCTCAGAAATACACGTACCCTGCTGAAATCGCGTGTTAAACTTCCCCGCACCCCAGGAATACACGTACCCTGCTGAAATCGCATGTTAAACTTCCCCGCACCCCAGAAATACACGTACCCTTCTGAAATCGCGTGTGGAACTTCCCGCGCACCCCAGAAATACACGTACCCTCCTGAAATCGCGTGTTAAACTTCCCTGCACCCCAGAAATACACGTACCCTGCTGAAATCGCGTGTTAGACTTCCCCGCACCCCAGGAACACACGTACCCTGCTGAAATTGCGGGTGAAACTTCCCACGAACCCCAGTAATACACGTTCCCCGCTTGCTGTGTGCTGTGTGGCGGCCCTGTATACTGGTCCAGGGTTAGCGCAGCCCTTTGCGCTGGATTGGGGATTTTGATGGCTTTTCCTTGCATGAGGGGTGTTCTTGGGGGCGTTACTGGTGCTGCTGCAGGGTCACTGCGCCACTCTGCGCCGCGGCTGCTTTTGGTGGCTAAAATCCATGAATACGCTGTGCGCCGAAATGGATTTTGGCGCATGTGGCTGGCACAGACTATTGCACGCGCACACTGTGCGCCAGCTGCGTCCGCCACTTGTGAGCTAAATTCTATGAATTACCCCCCAAGTCTGTGGCTGAATTCTTACAATTTGGACAGAGAGCTCTTTTTTGAGAGCTTACTGGGGGCTATTCAAGATTGGGGTCCAATTTTCTTCTTTTTAGCAGAAAATTCAATTGTCTTTGGCTGACATGCATGTTCTGCTCTGATAAAGGGAAGTCCGGACTCCAGCGTGCACCACTGGGTTCAGCAACTTGGGGTTGCCCAGGGGCACGTTCCAACTGTTTGACACTCTGGGTGACCCCCATCAAGGCATTAATTTCTTTCTGGTTTTTCAACAGTTGGTCGGCGACCATTAAAGAGTTCTGCCTTTCGGGTATGTTCCTGAGATCAGGACTCCTTATGGCAGAGCACAGATCGGTAACACCCAAAAAGGCTACAAATGATGAGCTTGACTACAGTGCCGATTTTTCTTCCTTCTCATTTACATGGTTCCATTCAGATTGAAGTTGCAAGTCTTCCTGGCTTACAACCAATGGAAAGCCATTCGAAATGGTTTTGCGAGGTGATGAATTGTCAACCTTTCCCTTGGGCTGTGTTTTCTTTTGTTGTCTCGCAACCAATCTCCACGTTAAGATTTTCAAGGAGGGCACGCCGTAAACAGCAGCCCCCAGTCTCTTCAGTTTAATTTTTTCAAGTGGCACATTCAAGGGCTCATGCACCTCTGAGCCAGATCCTGTATATTGTAACCCCTTGTTGCACCCCAAGTTCACACAATCCCAATGCTCCCATTTCTGTGCTCTCATTTCACTCATCTCTTCTGGTGTGACGGAGCTATGGGTCATTGGGGCCTCTATTGGACTGTCATGATAGCGAGCCCCAAAGTCTGACAGTTCAAAACAAGGTAGACATTCTAATTCTAATTTGGTATGTTCAGTATGTTCCGTATAGGCAGGAGGAGGGACATGCTCAGACAGTACACACAAGCAGGATCTTACTGACGAGAGGGCACATGTTCCCTTTAGTTGCAGTGCAGAGGTCAAAGCATGCAGCACTTCACTTACTTGTGTGGGAGAGGGGAGCCGAGGAATGGTGGCTTCGGACTCCGGATGATGAAAGCACTGATCTTGAAACGCAGGGGTCAGGGGAGCTCTGCCTCTCGCCGAGCTGATCAATGGGCAAGCAGCTGTTCCTTGGTGTCGCACATCACCTGCTGCTCAAGGCTTCAGGGATTCCATAAAGACCGCAGTACGGTCGCACTGGGAGCACAGGAAACACAAGGAACACTCCCACGCACTCCACGACGATTCCCGTCCGGAGGTGAGTTTTTCTACTCTCTGTTCCAAATGGAGATAGAAAAGATACTGCAGCAGGTCAGCAACACGAACAACGGCCAAAACAGAACACAAGGAACACTCCCACACACTCCGCGATGCTCCACATCCAGAGGTGGGTTTTTCTACAGTCTGTTCCAATGGAGATAGAAAATATACTGCTGCAGGTCAGCAGCATGAACCACTGCCAGAACAGAACACAAGGAACACTCCCACTCACAACATTTTTTTTGCCCCAGCATGGTTCTAATTCCATACTGTCCATACTGGAATGCCATTGAATCACTATTTTTACTGGCAGGACTATTTACACTCCCTACACATCTATGTACGTATGTGAAATTAAATTTCTACTTGAATGAACAACATATGTGGTCATGTGCATACAAAAAAGGTGTCATAGACCACTTGGCTGCTTCCAACTATCGGCCAATCTCTCTCCTTGATGCGGATGGAAAAATGTTTGAGGGATTCATTTTGAGAGACCTAGAGGTTTGGGCAAAAGCCAGGGGGATCATTTCAAAACAACAGATGGGCTTCAGGTGGGGCCTGTCAACAGCTTTGAATGGTATCCTCTTGACTTGCCTGACATTGAGATCTCTCAAGAAAAAAGGCATTCCTCCTTTTGATGCCTGGATTGATCTGTCAAAGGCTTTTGATACTGTAAATAGAGAATGGTTAAATTGAGGAAGTGGGGAGTGCCTGATAATCTTCTAAATATCCGAATTGAATTACATCATAATTCCACACTGCATGTGAGACTTAATAACTTAATAAACAGGGTGCCCTGTCTAGTGAAATTAAGATCAAAAGAGGGGTGAGACAGTCTTGGGGTCTTGTTGCACCCATACTTTTCATTCTCTACTTATCAGAATTACCTCAGAGCTTGGAATCAACTGGCATGAATAGTCTGAAATTGGGTATTAAAAAATATCAATTGGTTGGTTTATGCCGACGATATCATTGTATTAGACCATACCCAAATCAGCTTGCAGCGATTATTAAAAGTCCTAGTGGATTTTGCCTCAGTGAATGAATGGAAAATTAACCCTGATAAATCTACAGTGGTTATCTTCAAACACCCACTTAAAAGGATTAAATCCTTCTCATGGAGTATTGACAATTGTCTAATTCCAGTTGTCAATGAGGTTACATATCTAGGCTCCCAGTTTCATGTCTTTCTGACCAAGGCTCAACTCATTTTAGCCTTGGACTTAAAGATCTTAAAATTGCGACCGCAAATGAAAAAAATCCTTTAAAAATATTGAACAATTTTTCTCATTCCGGTTATCAAATATTATATTCGGAAAAGTGGTACCCAAATTGTCTGGAATCAAACCTACATGCCTTTGACATTAACCGGGATAGTGTAGAGGCAAAGCTCTGGAAAAGAACTCGGGCTTACCATCTTCAACCCCCATTGGCTGCCTTAGATATGAGCTGGGCTTATCTTCTCTACTTGCTTGGCAAGAATGGAAATGGGTTTCGGTATATAGATTAATCCTGGATCCCCTCCCTTCCTCCCTATATGAAGATGTTGCCAAGCTGATGGTGAATGCAGAAACTCCTCTTTTGAATAAATTGAAAGCGAAATGCGATTAGATATTAACAAAATCTGACTCCTCAATTGAAACTCTGATGCAAAACCCCCTTAAGGCTAAGGAATCCATAAAGATAATGTATTGGATACGGACTATTGATGGGATGAGACTGGCCAAATTATCCTCCTCTCTCACTCCCACTGATAAACCAAGATCTTTCCTTCCTTCGTATTTAAAGAAATTTCCGGCGATGGGTACTCAAATGGATTTCCTTAGACTTAGATTAAATGTATTACCTACATTATAAATTCTCCATATTAGGGATAAGGTGCTTTATCCTGTTGATATATGTAGTACATGTGATAATGCTGAGAGTCAATCTATTAAACATCTCTTATTAAGTTGTACAGAGACATGGGCTATTAGACTTAAAAGATTCAAAAGGTTTGTCGAGAATACTGACTCCTTGGTTTCTGAAATATTTTGGGAAAGAATGGTATCAGGACATGAACTTTTCCTCACTTACGAAGTACTGAAACTACTAAAAGATCTGCATCTGACAGGAACAAATGTTATAATTCCCTGTGAAAAAAATGAAGATTCCCATATAACTACTAGATCTGGAAGTATTTCTCTTTGAGTGTCATTTAGTTAAGAGTTTTTTATTCAAATATTTTTCTTCTTATTTTGATTGTATTGTGATTCAAGCAAACCTTAATTGTGAGCAACATTCATTTTTTATATTTGGTCAAAAATGCAGTTTTTTTCTTTTTTTCTTCTCTTTTTTTCTATAAGGATGTGATTTAAGTATGTATTGATTGAATTATCGAATGTTTGATGTTTCCATTTCTTAGGAAAAGTTAGTATGTGACTTGTGTATAAAGTAAATATTATTTGGCTGTAACACAAATAAAAAAATAAAAATAAAAAAACAGGTGTCATCCATGAAGAGTTGGTATGAGAACCAAAAGGAGGAGATTAATGCCCCAAGAGCAGGAGTATAGAGTATAAAGATGAGAGGACACTAGACAGAGCATCATGGAACACTATCAGTTAGTGATATGATGTGAGAGATGTTGCTGTTCCAGGTGAGAATTGTCAAGGTGCCAGGTAGGATTCAATCCAGGCAAAGGTTTGATCGTGAATTCCAATAATAAAGAGAGAATTAAGGAGATCAGAGTGGTCAACAGTGTCAGAGGCAGCGGACAGATCTGGGAAAATTAGCATAGAGTATAGGTTGGAGTTTTTAGTAGGGTTGATGCAGTTGGAAACAGTCATGAAAGCCGTTTCTGTGGAGTGACAAGAGCAAAAACCGGCTTGTAGGGGGTCTTGAAGGTTGTGGATGTATAAGAAATGTGTAAGATGGTTCAACACAACCCTTTTGAACACTTAGAGTAGGGTGGAAGGAGAGACACAGGGTAAAAGTTAGGTGAGTATAGGGTACCCGGTAGCCAGTGAAGGTGGTTGGAGTGAGAGTCAATGAGGGTGAGGATGAAATAAATGTTTCGCTCTTTCAAGAGAGGACTTGAGAGTGTTCATGGCATAGAGGTAGAGTTTCAGGCCGCTCTGTGAATTGGTATGTGTCCATTTGTGCAGCAGCTGATGCATTTCTGTGCCGAGAGTGCGTATGAATGACGTGACCCATGGTTGAGGACGTTGAGACTGAGGGGTGAAAGTTAGCAGTGGGATGTGAGAGGAGAATGACTCAAATAGTAGGGATTGGATGCTTCAGAGGACAGTGTTAGTGGAAAAGGCATCAGGTGTGAAGAAGGAGAGTGAGAACTGTAGGCACGAGAGTAAGGGCAGAAGGTTTGCATTCCATTTTAGTAATAGGTGATGATAGTGAAGAGGAGAGGTCAGAGGGTGGAAAGGAGATGGTGATGGAAACAATGGCATTAGATAGAGTGGAGAGGGTTGTTTCTAACAAAAGACTGAAGTTCAGATTTCTGAGAAGTGGGTGGAGAGGAAAGGCTAAAGTCATCTAAGAGAATTAGGTCATAACTAGTGAAAAGAAAAGGAGTAGCCCAATCAGATTTCTCTTTTATAAGATCCCTGCCAAAAACACGGTGTACACCGGTCCCCTGTGTCAAAAGAGGCAGATCCAGTGACAGCCACGTCATTGCTGCACAGGAGCTGCATAAAGGCTATGCATCCCTATTCCCCAATTGCCATAACTATTCTAGTGGCATGTTAAACTGTGTAAATAAGTCATACCTGAATGTGTGGTACAGTGGCTTGCATCTATCCTAATTATCCGAACTACATCAATGTGATATTACATATTTGTCAACCATAAGAGCACAGCTAAGCGTGGAAGGAATATGTGAATTTCCACCATCAAGTTTGCCTTTACTGCTCTAAGCAAGACTGTAGAACTGGGGTTGCCTCTCTTTGATACTTTGTGAGGGCAGATAAAACCATCCCTAGTGGGACAACCACCACTCCACTGTCCTAGGAACAGGAACCAAAGGTCACAACCATCACACTACCATCACAAAAGGAGCAGCATCACACTTGAGTGTTGCAAAAGGGCACTTGGTGCTACTGACTAGGGAAAAGGATTAGTTAGTGTAGAGAGGGTGAGCATAGAACAGCGGTAGGAAAGTTCAACCATCATGCTTTCTCTCTTTATCTCCCTTCCTGTTACCTCCACTTTCTTTAACACAAAGCACTTTGGGTGTGATGTCAGAAGACAGGTAGGACAAAGACACTGAGCAGATATCTCAAAATCCTCTGCACTGCCTTCATTGAGTCCACTGATTTGTTTTACTTTGTTTCCAGAGATTCACAGAAAGCCCTACAATGCAGATAAAAACTGGGAAAATGACCCACATAGGTTTCTATTAATAATCAATTCATGGTCAGCATAGACTGTGAAATTGCTAACAGTTGCAGAGTCCATGGAAAAAGCAGAAAGTAAGGAAAACTCTCACTAATACAAATTATTGGTATCCAGTGATTATAGTGCATACAAACAGAGGGGTGTTTAATAGCGGGAAAATACCAAACTTGTATTAAATATACATATGAGGGTGGGGCAAGGGGTTAAAATGGGTGGGGAGGGGGTTGGGTGAGATTACAAACATAGGGAAAAGGGCTTGGGGGCACATTTAAAAACAAAGAAATGTGGTATTTTCTCATTGTAAAGGTTTCATTATAAAATACCTCTCTTTTTGTATTCATTATAATCACATAGAACCACCTTATCTCTTTGAAATCGAAGTCACCAGGTTTAGCTTCTGTTTCTTTGTACAGATTGCAGATGTCTTTAAACACGCATACAACACACTCAGACAAACCCATTGGTGGCACAGAGATTCCCAACTCATGATGTCAAACACTTTTATATGCAGGTTATAACCCAAATAAGAGAAACTGAGATTTCCAGGATAATGACAAATGTATGGGAGGATAGGTCCAAGGGACCCCCCTCCCCTGCAGCCTCCCCTCTTGTGGAGTCCATGGCTCGTCAGGGGTCCCCCCTGCCACAAGGGCCCAGGTGGCGGGTGAACCACTGGCTGAAAACATTGACCAAACATGCTGTATTAAGCTAGGCCCTGGAAAACATTTTGTGAAATCAAAATGGCATGAGCCCTGTGCGGCGCAGCGCGGCCCCCACCCTTGGAGAGTTCTCACTTGTCCCCGCGGCCGCAGCTCCCTGGCAGATCCGCTGAGATCCCGTTCCCACGAACAGACGGACATGAGCTAGTGCTAGATGCAAACACTGTAACATTCACCTTCCGCAGTGTATCACTGTCCTCAGTATGACCCGGCCAGCAGGGCCGGGGTGGAAAAGAACTGTAAAATGGTCCCCCGACAAAAGTAGAGCCCCCAAATACTAATGAACAAAACTGCCTGTGATGAAACTCTTCTCTCCATGACCTTTTTGATAAAACATGTAACCTCCATGAAGATGGCAGAATGTTTGTTTATATGGTACCCACATCCCCGTAGCTATGCGCAAATGGTAGAAGTGTCCCGGGGTTTTTATGTTATATGTTTCGCCGAGAAGAATGTACTCAAAGGTCCTATGCCATAACTGAACTAATGCTGCTAGAGTGCAAAGGAAGACAAGTGCAACCACATTGGAAGCTCATGTAAATTGTGTATGGAAATACACAGAACGCATTTGAATGTCCAAGCTCACCATGTGTCACTGCCATCAGTCTCATTGGCCAGTTGTTCCTGCATGCTCCACCAACCTTACTACTACCTCGCTTACCGTCCATGCACAGAAATGGAACAAAATGTTGTGGTTGTTAAATACTTCACATATAGTTATCAATTGCAAAATGGGTATAGGTAACGCATTTGAAATGGCCATTTAAAGGCACTATTAATGTAGAAAACATAAGCTTTGAAAAGACTCAATGAGTATTGTACATTATATGAATGTTTATGCCTCTTCCACATAATCTGCAACACACGAGGAAAATACCATTGTGGGCATTTCCAAGGCCATTCCCCCTTCCTCCCCATTGAAGCCTGCCAGACGGAAAGCAGAGGCCTGTGCTGTTCTGCCTCACCTCCCCCAATTCGGCTGGAACCGCTAAAGCATTCATGTTCCCCCGCAGCTCCCAGGGCCGCGGCCAGCCACCTGAATTATTTACAACCCAGCAGTAAACCCCGGTCATAAACACAGGCCAAAAGGTGCCCTTTCTTAGCTCCACGACCCACCAGCTCACCTCAGGTTAATGGCCCCTGTAAAATTAGGACACCCAATATTATAGCAACACTGTAGGAACACATTCATAATGACTTCTAACGAGACATGATAACTTGGACAGCTCGCCCCTTGCCCTGAGACCCAACCTCGTGACCTATGATACCCGGTCAACAGGATGATGGTAACCATGTATTGATGTATTATCAAAGGACCCCACTCTAGGTGCATTACTCCTTTGTTGCATTAACCTGTAGAATAACCTATTGGAAGATTTACCGGGGCAGAAAGCCAAGAAAGACGTTCATCAATGACACTGGCCACGCCTGGCACAACAGCACCGCCCGGATGAGCCCAGCTGACCTGCCCGGCCCACGTTGGTAACCAGTGACATCCGCCAACCACGGCGCACCACATCACAGATGCACCTATAGTTGGTCGTTGCCACCCAATCCCCACGAACATGTGCCCCTATAGTGTGTAGGTTCTTATGACGTATTTTGTAAATACATACGCCTGTCTTTGCTAATGTCAGACAGAGCGATCTCAGAGTTTGCAGAGTCCTTTGCATGCCCTATTTTGACTTATATAAACTCCCATTAAGCTCACCCGCACTTTGTCTTAGCCTTATTCCGATCTAGGGAGAGTCCATTATTGTCTCTCATTGTGGGGAGGATCGTGCTATCTGGGGACGCTCGCCTTCAGTGGTGACCCCGACAGCGTGATTATTTTTCCTTAAATATATCCCAACCGTCCCCTTTGGCACGAAAATCTCAGGTCGAAAAGGGATACGCACGGTGCGCCGGCTCCGGATGTCTGCCTGCCAACGGCGACCGGTACGCTCAGAAGTGCGCACTCAACAGAGAGAGGGTACGGGATCCCGGTTGAAAAATCCCCTTTGAGTACCGCTCGCCGGAGCCGGGGCTGACCAGTGAGCGTACGGCAACACTGCCTGGACGGACCCAGTTTGGAGACTCTCGGTTCAAGACGGGCACATGAGTATTAAGTGCGAGCGACCATAAAGGGAGCAGGGGAGGAAAACAGGACAGGGAACGAGGTTGTTTGAAAAGGGACACTTTGGGATTACTAAGAACCACTCTAGGCTTTCTTTACTTTTTCTTTGCATATGGTCATTAGGATCAAGAGGTGAAAAGAGATAAAGAGACGGGAACCTAGCTCCGCGAGGGGGTAGAAGGCGGCGCCGCATAGTGCTATCTTGACTAGTACTGGGAATATATAAAGAAGTGGAAAATGAGATAAAGGTGTCTGGTAAAAGGAAGACACAGTGAATACATTAGTAACTGCTATTCTTTCAATCCTTCTCTCTGGGTTTATGGGGAAAAAACAGGGTTAGTACCAAAAAAAAAAAATATATATATATAAATAAATAAATAAAAAAAAGACGATAACCTAAGTAAAAAGACAAGTTTATATCAAAACTACAAGACAAATTCATATCAGATTAAGAAAGAAAGGGACAGCTAGCAAGGGAGGAAAGGGATTACAAATTGAGCTGTGAATAGAGTGTTGCCTATTGGTGTGTACGCATCACATGTGTCAGAACATATTTGTCAAGATGAATGTGTAAAAGTGGTCAAAAGTGCATAATTATGGTGTGGTCATGGTAAGTGTGACTAGAAGAAATTTTACGGGGAAGAGCCCGATGCAGTAAAGTGACTGTTTTTTGAATAAATGTGCTGAAGATATTGGTGGTGTACAAAGGGTGGTTTGCTTTTGTATGTGCCCCCTAAATTATACGGAATAGAGGCTGTGCACGCCCATTCTCATATTGCCCAGGTGGCGGAAACACACACAGGTCCCTACACGCAGAGATACACAAATACACAGATATATCTGGTGATATATATATACATATATATATATCTATATCGAGCAACCACGAACCATGGGGGCAGAGACACCATTGGCCCATATTTGTAAGAATCTACCTGGGTACGCTGAGCGTATTAAGAAATATCACGATCAGTGGATTACAGAACTAAAGGGGGAAGGGTTACCCCAAATATGGCCAGAAGGGGGATCGTTTGACAAGAGTGTCCTAGATATGGTAGCTACATGCATTTGTTCAAAATACAAGGGGAAGCAGTTACATAATAGGAGAGAAATATTGGATCTATGGAGATTGTTTGAAGAAGTACCCCCTCCCAAAAAAAGAGAGCTAGGTATTGATTTGCCATCTACCACTGACAATCCATTGCTGATACCAAAAGACGACAAGGTGTTGCAAGAAGGGGAACCACCGGTAGAGGTAAATACATTGTAGCCAATATTAAATAAACCAGTGCCCGCAGAAGGATACAGTGATCCCACATACGTGCCCCCAACATCAGTCACTGTGACTCGAGGGCCAACGACACCCCCACCATATGAGGGCCATAGAGAGCGCGACCTGGTAAGTACACCAATAGTAAACATAGAGAAACTAACAGAAGACCTAGAGTCTAGACTCTCTGTAGCAAAAGACGAGCTCTTGAGGATAAAAAGCATATGTGAACAGACAGGGGCTAATGCAGCTCGGTCAGAGCTGACATCAAGAGCACAGAGTCATGATAAAACAATTGAGGAAGGGTGGAAGAAGGGGGAGATATTGTTCAGGATACAAGAAGAACCAGCTCGAATAATTGAACTGGAGGAGAGGGAGGAGCGTACTGATGGTGAGATAAGGACCACAGGAGGTAGAGAGGAACTATTGTGTGGTATAGAAGAGGATTTAGAGGAAAGTGAAAGATTAAGCATGGCAATGGGAGGAGGAAGTGAGGGGTTGGATGGCGCATGTTCGGGAAGAACAATGGAAGAAGAATGGACAGGACGACTAAGGAATAGGTTGGGGAAAATGGCGCCACTAGGAAAGAACGGAATGAAGGTGAGTACAGATAAGACAACAAAGGGGAAGTTACAACTCCCACTAATACACAGGGGAGGAGGGAGTCCGAATTACATACCCTGGGCTCATATGGACAAGGCCAATTTGTTAAAGCTATTACCACCGCTATCAGGAGGGGCAAGCAAGTGGATATATGCATTTGAGAAGCACACAGCCGGGGTACCACTAGCAATAGGTGACATAAAAAGTCTGCTAGTATCGGCATTTGGGGATCAAGCTGACAGAGTATGGGTAAAGGCTGGCTTCCCGGGAGTAACGTTGGACTGCGATCGCCATGATGGGGCCTCTTTTAACACAGTATGTGCAAGGGTGTGGGACGCATTAAGAGAGACATTCCCAGACACCCCAGATTTGCAGTCAGTCATGCAATTTACGATGAATGATGGGCAAGATGCTATGGATTACATTTTTCGGGTCCAGGAATGTGGAGAGTGGAAACGGGCACGCCTGGTATCAGTCAACCTCATTATTTTACTTTATAATAAAGAGAGGGCTCCCTAAAGAGGCACAAAAGGCACTTGACAAAATTGCAGGTATTGAAGCAAAAGGGTGGCCCGAAATACAGAGCATAATATTTCACCACTGTAAACGAATAAAGGAGAGGGAAAAGGAGATAGCGCAAAAAAGATTGGCAGACGAGGCAAAGTTAGTACAAACAAAACTGGTGAAGCTCGCTGCAGCAGTAGCCGTGCTCCCACACAGCAGGGAGGGAGAAGAGGAGGAGGAGGGGCTGGTAGCAATACAGAGGAGGATGGCAATGAATTGGGCAGGAGCAGGGCAACTACAGTGGAACGAGCAGGAGCAGAACGGAGGTCCGCAATGGCAAGATTGGGCCCCTCGAGGGGGACGAGGTGGGTACAGGAGTCGCAGATGGGGTGGACAAGGGTACGGGGGAAACGGAGGAAATGGATGGCTAGGTCCCAGAGGTGCGCAGGGAAGCTGTTGGAACTGCGGGAGGTGGGGGCACTTTTCCAGAGAGTGCAGGAGTAGATCGAACAACGGATTTCAAGAGATGGAACACTATGGTAACCCTCACCCGGGAAGCCCATACGGTCTTCCACTGGGACGACAATAGAGGGAACAAGAACAGGGATACCCAGAGCAAAGGCAAGCGCACCATTACAGAACAAAGAATCACCCACAAAACAACGATAATATGCACTACACCCCAGGCAACCCTTTCGCAACGAATGCAAATGGAGCACCAGCCCCGGCCCCCTATAGTGATGTGTCAGTAGTTTCAGGAAGCGTCTTCAGCCAGGGGGGGACAATGAGACAACCAGCATAGGACAGCCCACAGAGAACACTTGCGTGTCCTGTTCTATCTACCACCTACGATGCAGTGGAGGAACCATTGGTAGGGGCGCAGATAGGAGACAAGCAGTTCATATTTATGGTAGATTCGGGAGCCGAGAAATCATGTATCCGTGAGGGCCGGTTTCCGCTATCTAACCAGAAGTTAGAGACGCAGGGGTTCTCTGGGGCTGTAATTGAAGTTCCTTACACAGAAGATTTTGATGTGACAGTGGGGGGTAAAACGGTAAAGACACCCTTACTGTATTATGAACAATCGCCAATAAACCTGCTCGGAAGGGACCTTCTTAGCAAGCTTAACATGACAATATCATTTACAGAAAGAGGGATAGTGTGCTCAACCCCAGGAATATGCCCATTACGCGTAATGCTGGTGGTACATGCTCGGGCAACAACATCAGAAATACGCAGCATGCCAGTGGACGAAAGAATGTTCATCGAAGGTTTAAAAAAACTGGCCCAAGTAGTTCCCGAGCTAAAAAAGTTAGAGTGGAGGATACCAGCAGAATTTATCTTCCGCCCAATAGTACGCCCAGACATAGCACCAGGTTCAGTGGTATCATTAGACCTGCATGCTGTACAGGTATCAGCGAAAAGGATTGCAGTAATAGGGATGGACATAGACGGGTTTGAATGGCGCACTGTACTGTGCATCAATGCTGATATTGCCCTACGCAACTTATCTGATGAGGATCTCTTTTCTGATTCGGAGAGTGATGGAGAGATAATAATGGAAATAGCAATGCCCTGTGACATTTTGATTCAGACAAGACAAGTGCCCGTCCAGCTGATGGCTCTGGTGGGAACACCGCCGTCCTTTTTTGATGATGACATGCGACTGGTGCCAAACAATTTGTGGACAACAGGCCCCCATGATGTAGGCTTGTTGCATGGAGTGACACCAGTGGTAATAAAACTCAAACCAGGGACAATTGTGCCCCGAGTGAAGCAATACCCATTGTCCCGCGAAGCTGAGGAAGGGATAAAAGAGACAATAAATGCATTGCTAGCACAGGGGATAATAGTGCCCTCAAACTCCCCATGGAACACCTGTATCTATCCGATCAAAAAAGCAAAGGGAGGGGCTTGGAGGATGATCCAAGATTTACGCCCCCTAAATGACGTCATACAAAAAGAATTTCCTTTGGTCCCGAAACCTACATCCATACTGTGCAGTATCCCAAAAACGGCATCACGTTTCACAGTGGTTGATTTGAAAAATGCATTCTTCTCCATCCCCTTGGCGGAAGAAAGCAGATACTTGACAGCATTCACACTAGGGGGGAAGAGATACGAGCATTGCAGGCTACCTCAGGGGTACTGTGAAAGTCCAAGCATATTCAACCGCATACTACACGAAGACCTGGGTAATCTATCAGTTGAAAACACGATCATTCAGTACGTAGACGATTTGCTCGTCTGCGCACAGAGTGAAGAGATGTGCAGAAGAGCCACAGTTACCCTCTTGACGCTGCTGGCGAATAAAGGGTACAAAGTGGACAAAGGGAAGCTACAATACTGCCAGTCAGAAGTGCTGTACATGGGACAGCTGATATCAAAGGACGGGAAAAGAATAATACCTGACAGAGTGGAAGCAATAAGGTCAGTAAGAGAACCAACCACAGTGAAGGAGATGCAGACATTTTTGGGAATGTGTAAATATTGTAGAGCATGGATACTAGATTATGCAGCCTACACCAGACCATTACTGCAAGCACTCAAGGAGGACCAGCAAGAGAACAGGAAAATAGAGTGGTCAAAAGAAATGAGTGACTCATTTGGGTCGCTAAAAGAGCTGATCTCGAGTGCTCCAGTACTCGCCAATCCTGATTATGAGCGCAAATTTTACCTGTTCTCACATTGCAAGGGGACTCTTATGACGGCTGTACTGACACAAAAGACTTCCCTAGGACACAAACCATTGGCCTACTATAGTGGCACATTAGATTCAGTGATGCAAGGCCACTTCGCGTGCGAGCAGTCTCTCGCTGCTGTCGCGTTCGCCATTGAGAAAAGTGCCACAATAGTAATGGGGTGCCCTGTCACGTTGTTTGTGGAACACTCATTATTTGCAATACTTGAAAGATCAAAAAGTACACTGACTACACAGCGAGCAACTGCCTATGAGATAATATTGTCCAGCGCCAACATCCATGTAGTGAGGTGCAGGACAGTAAACCCAGCAACATTCATCACAGAACCGTGCACACTAGAGGACATGCAAGAACACAATTGTACAACGTACACAGGGGAAACGGGGGAGGGCACGGTGGTGTGTGAAAATGACCTGAGCGAGGGAGAGGTGTACTTTGTAGATGGGTCAGCGTCAATTGACATGGACACAGGAGAGAAACATGTGGGACTAGCAGTAGTGAGGCTAGAAGAAGGTGAGTATGAAGTATTAGTACAATATCGCCTTCCGTCCCATTTCTCAGCCCAAGCAGCAGAACTTATCGCCCTAATAGAAGCATTACATGCAGCTAAAGGATGTGCAGTAACGATATACACTGATTCAGCCTACATGACGACCACCGTAAGCGGAGGTCTAGCACGGTGGGTGAGGAGAGGGTTTCGAAGGGCGGATGGGACCCCAGTGCAACATGCTGAACTGTTGAAGGAATTGATTGAGGCCCTGAAAGATCCAACAGTGGTAGCAATAGTGAAGTGCCAAGCACATACGTCCAACACCGACGTTGTATCTTTGGGGAATGTGGCAGCAGACACTGCTGCCAAGGAGGCTTCGTATTTTGAAAGACATGGAACAGGCGAGTACCAATTGCAGCGCCAGACGAACGAAGAGCTTCCAGAAGGATACAATGCCATGCCCATATCACAAATACTAGAGCTACAGGAAGGTGCCAGTTGTGACGAAAAGATGGTGTGGGAAAAAAGGGGGTGCAGCCAATCGGCAACAGACTTATTGTGGCGCCAAAATAACTCAGGAAAAGTGGTAATGCCCATCAAACTGTTAGAGATAGCATTCCAGCAATTACACTTTCCAGTGCATAATACTAAACAACACATTGCAGCAGAGATACAGGAAGATTGGTTCATGCCATGTCTCCAGGAACACATATCTAGATTGACAATGGAGTGCACGACGTGCCAAATATATAACTCTGGGATGACCCTACGGACACTCAGGGGGACAATTCCAAAACCAACAGGGCCCTTCAGAGAACTGCACATTGATTATGCAGACGTGGGGGAGAGGTGTAATGGGGCACGCTACATGATAGTGGTTGTATGTCCATTTTCCAGGTGGGTGGAAGAGGGTCCATGTGCGCGACCTGATGCTAAGAGCGCTGCAAAGTTCCTAGGAAGGGAAGTGTTCCCGCGCTGGGAAATTTGTGACGTAATTCGCTCAGACAGCAGCACCCATTTTGTGAACGAGCTCTTCAAAGAAGTGACTGCGTTATTGGGAATAAAGCATAAACTCTGCTCGATTTATCATCCTCAAAGTAACGGCCTTGTCGAAAAGATGAATGGCCTGTTAAAAGGGAGATTGTCTAAATTGTGTTTTTCATTGAAGAAAAACTGGATCTACTGCTTACCCCTTGCACTGTTTGAGCTGAGGAACCAGCCGAGCAAGGATCACCATCTGTCCCCGCACAAAATTGTGACAGGGAGACGGATGCACACAGCACATTACCCACTGCGCCAACACTCAGATGCACACAGAAGCGCCACAATATTAGGAGATGAATTCACAGAGTACCTGAAGAAGCTAACTAGGGCAGCGCGTGCAATCTCAAGGCAGCTCTCACCACCATTCACAAGGGAAGAAGGGAACACAACGGTGTCCTTTGCGGAACCTGAAACACAAGTACAATTAATGCCAGGAGAGTTCATTTATGTCCGGAGCTTTGTGCGCCGGTGGAATGCCCCAAGGTTCCATGGGCCGTACGAAGTAGCATTTTGTACACCCACAGCTGTAAAGGTAAAAGGGCTCAGGTATTGGATACATTTGACAGATGTGCGAAAGGCATATAATAGTGTACAGGAAGAGGTGGACGGGGAGGCACAGACAACAGCAAACCAAAATAATGAAAATGATGAGTGAACATGAACAGATGAATGGAGGAGTGTAACTGATAGATAAAACTGTTAACGAAAGAATTCTATTACAGGTTATTGATCGAGATAAATGAAAAAAAAATGTGTTTAAGTGAAAATAACGGTGTAAAATATATGTATTGTCTGCTCCCTTCTCTGTGAAAACCCCCCTCTCCCCCCAACCATCTCCATTTTATGACCTCCTGGTACATACAGTGCCAACAAAAATGTTTACATACACTTACTTAATGCAATTTTATATCTCAAACAGGAACTACCATGGCAACAAACGGGCAGCCTGCAACGAATAGATTGATTAGATATAGAGACGTTTTAGCTGAAAGGTGTAGATATTCGTATGAGTATGGGTTGTCTGTATGCATTACATTATTTTTTACAATGCTGTTTGGCTTGGTTACTTATTGGTTTATAGCGTTCATCTCTATCGAGATGAACGAGGGGGGAGGGAATAACGAGATTAATGTAACAAATCAAACTACAGCTGCGGATACTGAAGAAGGTGATTTTTTTAGGTGGGACGGATCTAAACTTGTATGGGGATATTACACAAAACCGCCCAATGTTGTTACCCCGCCAAATGAAAGAATGCAGGATAAAATGCAAAATAGCACAACTTCCCCGCCAAATGTCTCCGATTACAATGCCCGCAGTTTAAATGATCGCAACCCCTCTGTTATATCATGGATGTACAACACCCCCACTAGCGTGCCCACACATGTAACCACCCCCACAATAGAGAACACACTACCTGATAGAATAAAGAAAGAGAATGAAGAGATGGCAGTGAGATACACAGCATTATATGATGAATGAGAAAAGGGGGGCGGAGGGGAGAAAGGGGAGCCTACACTGTTCCTCGCCCATGAAGCTGGGAGATATCTTAGAAATAGTAGGAGGAAAAGGGAGGTGGGAAGGAGAAAATACGACGAGTATTACGGGTTGGGACTCGACAAAATGGAAGACCCACGACACCCCCACCAGACAAATAAATGGTATGCAGATATGAGTGCAACTGCAAAACAAACAACAAATGAGAGTTGTTATGTCTGCTCCCTCATTCCCCATGCTTCAGGTACACCCAAAGTATTGCTGCCAAAACCGTTGCCTATTGTGGATGCCCAATGTCTCCTTCATCTCACGTTGTGCAGAATTAAGAACACCTTCCAGGCACACGAGGTAACTTTTAAAATGCTGAAGAATGAGAAGACCTGCTACCCGAAAGCGGAAGGAGTGATATGTTTGGAAGAACCATTTTTTATAATACAAGGGACATTATTTTCAGAAAGTAAGTGGAAAGATGAAGAAATAATGTGCAAAGCTGAAGCGCTGCGAGGTGTGGCACCAGAGAAACTGCAGTGGATAGAGAAAACATGCACACCAGTATGGAAGGAGCACATCTCAAAATTGACCTGGATGACTGCCATTGAAAAGCCCTTCAAGCTACAGAAAGAAATAAACTATGAACTGTGTTTCAAGGGAGAGGGGAAAAATATCATGGGGGTAAACAAAAAGTGCAACAAGACCCTCACCATCCCGGATATGAGAAAAGGGACAGCGGCCCTCATGGACACTTATTGGGTATGTGGCAACCAGGCATACCTGCACCTCCCACAATCCTGGAGTGGCAGCTGCTCATTGGCCACCATACATTCTGCACTAATGGTGATACCGGAAAGCCACATTGATGGGAGCAAGAAAATGCGAGAGACCCCTCAGCAGAATGAGGCCCAACCAACTGCAGAATCACAAGTATATGTCCTGTCTTCCGGTAATGAGGGGAGATGATGTCACGAAACAGACGATCGTCGAACTACATATCAAAAGCATCCTCAGAGCTACTGGCACAGATCCCAGACAGATATCGATTATTCAGCTCTGCAGAGACTTTCTTCGCCTCACTCATCCCCAGCATCCAGGCACGGGCAAATGCAAAATGGCTCCAAATTACACGCTGGGAGCTGATCCAGCTGGCGAATGACACTGAAGAAGGATTTAATGTAATAAAAGTGGAACTGCGAGCACTGCAGCTAATGACCATGCAAAATAGGTATGTTTTAGACCTGCTAACAGCAATGGACAGAGGTGTTTGCCGAAAAATTGGAAGTGCCTGCTGCACTTTCGTACCTTCCGAAGATGCAGATAATGGTTCCTTATCCCACGTGATCGGAGCCGTACATAACCTAGGAGAAAGAATGAAAATGGAAGGTGGAGCAGAAGCAAGCACATGGTTCGACAACATCTTCTCCTGGGTCCCATCGTGGCTGGGAATGACTGTGAAATTTCTAATGCCGGCAGTAGTGTTCCTCCTTTTTATTTTTTTTATGTGCCAGGTGGGTCTTCGATGTTGTGCAAACGCAGTACCAAACGGTGCAATGATGATGGTGACCACAGGAGGTAGAGAGGAACTATTGTGTGATATAGAAGAGGACTTAGAGGAAAGTGAAAGATTAAGCATGGCAATGGGAGGAGGAAGTGAGGGGTTGGATGGCGCATGTTCGGGAAGAACAATGGAAGAAGAATGGACAGGACAACTAAGGAATAGGTTGGGGAAAATGGCGCCACTAGGAAAGAACGGAATGAAGGTGAGTACAGATAAGACAACAAATGGGAAGTTACAACTCCCACTAATACACAGGGGAGGAGGGAGTCCGAATTACATACCCTAGGCTCATATGGACAAGGCCAATTTGTTAAAGCTATTACCACCGCTATCAGGAGGGGCAAGCAAGTGGATATATGCATTTGAGAAGCACACAGCCGGGGTACCACTAGCAATAGGTGACGTAAAAATTCTGCTAGTATCGGCAGTTGGGGATCAAGCTGACAGAGTATGGGTAAAGGCTGGCTTCCCGGGAGTAACGTTGGACTGCGATCGCCATGATGGGGCCTCTTTTAACACAGTATGTGCAAGGGTGTGGGACGCATTAAGAGAGACATTCCCAGACACCCCAGATTTGCAGTCAGTCATGCAATTTACGATGAATGATGGGAAAGATGCTATGGATTACATTTTTCGGGTCCAGGAGATGTGGAGAGCGGAAACGGGCACGCCCTGGTATCAGTTAACCTCATTATTTTACTTTATAATAAAGAGAGGGCTCCCTAAAGAGGCACAAAAGGCACTTGACAAAATTGCAGTTATTGAAGCAAAAGGGTGGCCCGAAATACAGAGCATAATAGTTCACCACTGTAAACGAATAAAGGAGAGGGAAAAGGAGATAGCGCAAAAAAGATTGTCAGACGAGGCAAAGTTAGTACAAACAAAACTGGTGAAGGTCGCTGCAGCAGTAGCCGTGCTCCCACACAGCAGGGAGGGAGAAGAGGAGGAGGAGGGGCTGGTAGCAATACAGGGGAGGATGGCAATGAATTGGGCAGGAGCAGGGCAACTACAGTGGAACGAGCATGAGCAGAACGGAGGTCCGCAATGGCAAGATTGGGCCCCTCGAGGGGGACGAGGTGGGTACAGGAGTCGCAGATGGGGTGGACAAGGGTACGGGGGAAACGGAGGAAATGGATGGCTAGGTCCCAGAGGTGCGCAGGGAAGCTGTTGGAACTGCGGGAGGTGGGGGAACTTTTCCAGAGAGTGCAGGAGTAGATCGAACAACGGATTTCAAGAGATGGAACACTATGGTAACCCTCACCCGGGAAGCCCTTACGGTCTTCCACTGGGACAACAATAGAGAGAACAAGAACAGGGATATCCAGAGCAAAGGCAAGCGCACCATTACAGAACACAGAATCACCCACAAAACAACGATAATATGCACTACACCCCAGGCAACCCTTTCGCAACGAATGCAAATTTAGCACCAGCCCCGGCCCCCTATAGTGATGTGTCAGTAGTTTCAGGAAGCGTCTTCAGCCAGGGGGGGGACAATGAGACAACCAGCATAGGACAGCCCACAGAGAACACTTGCGTGTCCTGTTCTATCTTCCACCTACGATGCAGTGGAGGAACCATTGGTAGGGGCGCAGATAGGAGACAAGCAGTTCATATTTATGGTAGATTCGGGAGCCGAGAAATCATGTATCCGTGAGGGCCGGTTTCCGCTATCTAACCGGAAGTTAGAGACGCAGGGGTTCTCTGGGGCTGTAATTGAAGTTCCTTACACAGAAGATTTGGATGTGACAGTGGGGGGTAAAACGGTAAAGACACCCTTACTGTATTATGAACAATCGCCAATAAACCTGCTCGGAAGGGACCTTCTTAGCAAGCTTAACATGACAATATCATTTACAGAAAGAGGGATAGTGTTCTCAACCCCAGGAATATGCCCATTACGCGTAATGCTGGTGGTACATGCTCGGGCAACAACATCAGAAATACGCGGCATGCCAGTGGACGAAAGAATGTTCATCGAAGGTTTAAAAACCCTGGCCCAAGTAGTTCCCGAGCTAAAAAAGTTAGAGTGGAGGATACCAGCAGAATTTATCTTCCGCCCAATAGTACGCCCAGACATAGCACCAGGTTCAGTGGTATCATTAGACCTGCATGCTGTACAGGTATCAGCGAAAAGGATTGCAGTAATAGGGATGGACATAGACGGGTGTGAACGTGCATCAATGCTGATATTGCCCTACGCAGTGGGGGGGTTGGGACTCGACAAAATGGAAGACCCACGACACCCCCACCAGACAAATAAATGGTATGCAGACATGAGTGCAACTGCAAAACAAACAACAAATGAGAGTTGTTATGTCTGCTCCCTCATTCCCCATGCTTCAGGTACACCCAAAGTATTGCTGCCAAAACCGTTGCCTATTGTGGATGCCCAATGTCTCCTTCATCTCACGTTGTGCAGAATTAAGAACACCTTCCAGGCACACGAGGTAACTTTTAAAATGCTGAAGAATGAGAAGACCTGCTACCCGAAAGCGGAAGGGGTGATATGTTTGGAAGAACCATTTTTTATAATACAAGGGACATTATTTTCAGAAAGTAAGTGGAAAGATGAAGAAATAATGTGCAAAGCTGAAGCGCTGCGAGGTGTGGCACCAGAGAAACTGCAGTGGATAGAGAAAACATGCACACCAGTATGGAAGGAGCACATCTCAAAATTGACCTGGGTGACTGCCATTGAAAAGCCCTTCAAGCTACAGAAAGAAATAAACTATGAACTGTGTTTCAAGGGAGAGGGGAAAAATATCATGGGGGTAAACAAAAAGTGCAACAAGACCCTCACCATCCCGGATATGAGAAAAGGGACAGCGGCCCTCATGGACACTTATTGGGTATGTGGCAACCAGGCATACCTGCACCTCCCACAATCCTGGAGTGGCAGCTGCTCATTGGCCACCCTACATTCTGCACTAATGGTGATACCGGGAAGCCACATTGATGGGAGCAAGAAAATGCGAGAGACCCCTCAGCAGAATGAGGCCCAACCAACTGCAGAATCACAAGTATATGTCCTGTCTTCCGGTAATGAGTGGGAGATGCTGTCACGAAACAGACGATCGTCGAACTACATATCAAAAGCATCCTCAGAGCTACTGGCACAGATCCCAGACAGATATCGATTATTCAGCTCTGCAGAGACTTTCTTCGCCTCACTCATCCCCAGCATCCAGGCACGGGCAAATGCAAAATGGCTCCAAATTACACGCTGGGAGCTGATCCAGCTGGCAAATGACACTGAAGAAGGATTTAATGTAATAAAAGTGGAACTGCAAGCACTGCGGCTAATGACCATGCAAAATAGGTATGTTTTAGACCTGCTAACAGGAATGGACAGAGGTGTTTGCCGAAAAATTGGAAGTGCCTGCTGCACTTTCGTACCTTCCGAAGATGCAGATAATGGTTCCTTATCCCACGTGATCGAAGCCGTACATAACCTAGGAGAAAGAATGAAAATGGAAGGTGGAGCAGAAGCAAGCACATGGTTCGACAACATCTTCTCCTGGGTCCCATCATGGCTGGGAATGACTGTGAAATTTCTAATGCCGGCAGTAGTGTTCCTCCTTTTTATTTTTTGTATGTGCCAGGTGGGTCTTCGATGTTGTGCAAACGCAGTACCAAACGGTGCAATGATGATGGTGACAATGGGCAACGCTCCCGGTACGATACAAAATATGCAGGAAGTAGAGGTACAAACAGAAGCAGAAAACACATCAAGATTTCAGATGGTGCCCATATACCATAGCGGGGATGTAGTAGACAGGCTATGGCACACTACAATTAAAGACCCCTATGAACTCGAATGGTATGAGGAGGTGTCGGTGGATTTGGAAGGGGATGGAGGTTGTATATATATGACCTGCACCCCGGACGAGTATGCTAGAAGGGGAGAAAGCCTGCAAGGAGAGTGTTTGGAGCATGGATGCCCATAAAAGGCACCCCTGCATGGGATGAGGCTGTAGCTGAAGAAGAAGAACGCAAGAGGTTGAGGGAGTTACAGTATTCGTTACTTAAGTAACGAAAGGGGGAAATGTATGGGAGGATAGGTCCAAGGGACCCCCCTCCCCTGCAGCCCCCCCTCCCCTGCAGCCCCCCTCTTGTGGAGTCCATGGCTCATCAGGGGTCCCCCCTGCCACCAGGGCCCAGGTGGCGGGTGAACCACTGGTTGAAAACATTGGCCAAACATGCTGTATTAAGCTAGGCCCTGGAAAACATTTTGTGAAATCAAAATGGCATGAGCCCTGTGCACCGCAGCGCGGCCCCCACCCTTGGAGAGTTCTCACTTGTCCCCGCGGCCGCAGCTCCCTGGCAGATCCGCTGAGAGCCAGTTTCCACAAACAGACGGACATGAGCTAGTGCTAGATGCAAACACTGTAACATTCACCTTCCGCAGTGTATCACTGTCCTCAGTATGACCCAGCCAGCAGGGCCGGGGTGGAAAAGAACTGTAAAATGCTCCCCCGACAAAAGTAGAGCCCCCAAATACTAATGAGCAAACTGCCTGTGATGAAACTCTTCTCTCCATGACCTTTTTGATAAAACATGTAACCTCCATGAAGATGGCAGAATGTGTGTTTATATGGCCTTCTGGTTGAAGAACCGACATCCCCGTAGCTATGCGCAAATGGTAGAAGTGTCCCGGGGTTTTTATGTTATATGTTTCGCCGAGAAGAATGTACTCAAAGGTCCTATGCCATAACTGAACTAATGCTGCTAGAGTGCAAAGGAAGACAAGTGCAACCACATTGGAAGCTCATGTAAATTGTGTACGGAAATACACAGAATGTATTTGAATGTCCAAGCTCACCATGTGTCACTGCCATCAGTCTCATTGGCCAGTTGTTCCTGCGTGCTCCACCAACCTTCCTACTACCTCGCTTACCGTGCATGCATAGAAATGTAACAAAATGTTGTGGTTGTTAAATACTTAACATATAGTTATCAATTGCAAAATGGGTATAGGTAACGCATTTGAAATGGCCATGTAAAGGCACTAACAATGTAGAAAACATAAGCTTTGAAAAGACTCAATGAGTATTGTACATTATATGAATGTTTATGCCTCTTCCACATAATCTGCAACACACGAGGAAAATACCATTGTGGGCATATCCAAGGCCATTCCCCCTTCCTCCCCATTGAAGCCTGCCAGACGGAAAGCAGAGGCCTGTGCTGCTCTGCCTCACCTCCCCCAATTCGGCTGGAGCCGCTTCAAGCATTCACGTTCCCCCGCAGCTCCCAGGGCCACGGCCAGCCACCTGAATTATTTACAACCCAGCAGTAAACCCCCGGCCATAAACACAGGCCAAAAGGTGCCCTTTCTTAGGCTCCATGACCCACCAGCTCACCCCAGGTTAATGGCCCCTGTAAAATTAGGACACCCAATATTATAGCAACACTGTAGGAACACATTCATAATGACTTCTAACGAGACATGATAACTTGGACAGCTCACCCCTTGCCCTGAGACCCAACCTCGTGACCTATGATACCCGGTCAACAGGATGATGGTAACCATGTATTGATGTATTACCAAAGGACCCCACTCTAGGTGCATTCCTCCTGTGTTGCATTAACCTGTAGAATAACTTATTGAAAGATTTACCGGGGAAGATAATATTGCAATATTGAATGAATGCGGTGTGCGTGGCCTTAGGGCAGAAAGCCAAGAAAGACGTTCATCAATGACACTGGCCACGCCTGGCACAACAGCACCGCCCGGATGAGCCCAGCTGACCTACTCGGCCCACGTTGGCAACCAGTGACGTCCGCCAACCACGGCGCACCACATCACAGATGCACCTATAGTTAGTCGTCGCCACCCAATCCCCACAAACATGTGCCCCCTATAGTGTGTAGGTTCTTATGATGTATTTTGTAAATATATACGCCTGTCTTTGCTAATGTCAGACAGAGCGCTCTCGGAGTTTGCAGAGTCCTTTGCATGCCCTATTTTGACTTATATAAACTCCCATTAAGCTCACCCGCACTTTGTCTTAGCATTATTCCCATCTAGGGAGAGTCCATTATTGTCTCTCATGGTGGGGAGGATCGTGCTATCTGGGGACGCTCGCCTTCACCATCCACAATGCAATATTATTGAACATATTTTGACCCACAAAGAAGACACTCCAATGAAAGAGATAGAGGAAATCAAAGATATAACAGTAAAGAGAGAATAGGCCATACAAACACCTAGTTTAGGGTAGAGGCCCGGAAATTATCTGACAGAATCAGAGTCATACATTCATACAAGTGCAAGGCAAATGGTGTTAAACAAGGATTTATGGTATGTGCAAATAAATGTGGACAATCCGTTTGATTTAATAATAGAATTCACATGTGTAAGACGATCTTCTGAATGCTATCCTCCTATAAAAATCCTGAATTGATTACATACATAAATGCAGTCATGAAAAATAATCTTAACATCGAAAAGAACAATACATTAGTTATATGCCCTTCCTCAAACAATAGAGCAAAACATTAAGAAATACTCATCAACATTGCTAACAAGGAGGAATGGAGAGATCACCATCTGTTGTATAGGCACCTTACAAATATCCAATAAATAAATAAAATACTATGGTGTAAAAAATAAAAGACAGCAGACAACAGGAGGATAAGAGTTTCTACATAAAACTCAGTGAGGATCCTACAATTCTTCTTCTATCTGAATTACATTAACAAATAGGATTACCTCTAGAAGATGGATAGCTGATAAAGAAGCAGACTGACCAGTGACGAAGCAATCCAGAAGTCCCATTTTATAAATCACTCCCAAACTGCATAATAATTTGAGGAAATCGCTAGGTGAATTGATTGCATCTGAAACAAGTCCAGGGTTAGTTTGCATATGCCAATGTTTGTAGTTAGGCATGTTATACTAACATTTGTATCTATGTTAAGGATAGCATGGACATAAAAACAAGGTTGAAAAGATGACTTTTGGTGAAATATATATGGCCCTAATTTACTAGGGAAGACATGTGTCACAAGTCCAATGTATGCCCACAATGAGTCATAATTTACGTGGAGATAACTCCCACAGATTTTCTAGAAAGACTTACAATAAAAATGTAGAAAGGTGGAAGTAAAAAAAAAGAGCGTGCATCAAAGGGGTACTTCCGTCAAAGGTGGAAGTTACGCAAATACGAAACCATGTAGCTCACATCAACAACACGTACAAATCAATATCTCTGACAACTAATAACCATAAATTACACAACAACAACCAACTACAATCTCCACTAAGCCACCCGATAGGAGAATGGGCACTCATAACTCATAACATTGCGTGAAACACACCACAGGTGAACACAATCATTGAAACTGCAAAGCCATTATGTTGCACAACACAAATATCCCCATGAAGGACAAACACCACTATGCTAAACACACTCAGCTGCAGACCATCCAGCACACCTACTGACAACTGAACCAATACTCTGATGCACAATATGATGCCACCCGTCCTGACAGAAAGTCAAACAGCACCACTCCATGCCTCCCAGAAATAGAACTGTATCACTGCGACCTGGCAATAGTGTTATGTGCACAGAAATGGCACGATGCTGCCACAGATTCCACACCGCAGCCAAGGAGGAGGCAGAGAGAGAAGGAGCGAGTCTTCCGCACCAAGGTCACTTCGTTCGGCATAGCCGACACAGAGGTTTACAAAAGATATTGCTTCCCTCTACTTGTCATCTTGGACATGTTGAAGGAGTGGGAGGCTGATTTGAACCCCACTACCATGCATTCGACATTCCATTAGGCCACATGTAAAGCTGCTGGCTCTCCTGCATTTCTTCAATACTGCCTCTTCCCAAAGGACCAGTGGCAACACTGCTAGCATCTTCCAGACCATGCAGTCATGTGTCCTGCTCTAGTTAGTGGCATACATCATATCACACAGCTGAAGCCATGACCGCATACACTCGACCCAGGAGGAACAAAGACAGGTGGCACATGGATTCTACGAAGCACACCGATTCCCCAGGGTCATCAGTATCATTGACTGCAGAACTGGAACGTGATGCCGGTGGCCTACCCCATGACACCCTACAGGAGGGCCACCAGTACACCACAGGAAAGGTAAAATACTGCAGTATTGTAGCTTTCCTTTGGTGTATTGGTAGGCTGCTTGTAGGGTGTCATGAGGTATGGGAGCAATAGATAACCGGCATCACCTGTACAAGGAAGAACCTGCATGATGTCAGTGTGCATTGAGTGTTCCTTTGTGCGTGGTGTTGGATGCATTCTTGTTCCTTTCTTGTGGACACAATAATGAGGTGCACATGTTGTGATGGGACACGTGCCTGTGCACCCATGTGTGGCTATGAGGCTGTGTGGATATAGTTGAATGTTGTGGGAGTTGGTGTACTTACCTATCAGCCACATGTCCCCATAGTGTTTGGCTTCCAGCTGCGCACACATGCTGGAGCACTGGAACATGTGGATGTAGTGGACGGAGCATGGGATGTGTCATACACATCCATGAAGAGGCCACCAGCATTGCATACCAGTTGTGCATTGATGAAGTGACAGTGGTGCTGGTTCCGGTACATGTATGCATTGGCCTGGGGGATGCATAGTGAGACGTGTGCAGTCAATGGCACTGATACACTGGGATCTGTGTGCAACCAGTCTTTGTACCTCCTAGGTTGAAGGCATGTTGACATGGCGTTGGCTGTGTGATATGATGCATGCCACTACCTGGTGCAGAGTGCATGACTGCGTGGCTGGGCAGACTCCAGCAGTGATGCCACTGGTCCTCTTGGAAGAGCCAATGGCAAAGAAATGCACGGCAGCCAGGAGCTTCACACTTATTGCCAGATGGCACATGAATGCGATGGTGGGGTGCAAATCAGCTTCCCACTTCTGTTACTAATTGTGATAACATTTAGAGGGAAATGGTACCTTCTGTAATCATATGTGTTGGAGAATGATTGATGAAACTTCCTACACCATATTCAGTTTGGTTCAGAAAGTGGTTACTATCAGTTTCATAATTTCTGAAAACTACACCACCATTCAGTCAACAATGCTTGCGTTCAGAATATATGGAAGGGAGTTTGGCTCTGCCACTCGAATATTTAAAAACAAAGCAACCCTTTTGGCCCAGGTCAAAACACAAACAGGGCCATTTTATAACATATTTTAATTGCATGCAGGGAACCGCCAATCCTGACACTAATGTTTTTCTGGTCCGCTGCATGCAATTTTAAACACTCTCAAACCGGAGTGTAATTGTGACAAGCACAATGAGGTGAAATTAAATGTACACTTCACTTCTACTTTCTGCTTTGTGAGGAATACAACCCTGACTGAAAATACGCTTTGCATGTAGCTTTATTTAATGGATTGCAATGGAACCAGCCTGCTCATTGGCAGGTGTTAATATGAGGTGTATTTCTTTGGAATCCATTGGTTTACACTGCATGAAAAAGTAAAACAGGTGCAAAATGAAGTGCTCTCTTGAGACAGAAGAGTAAAGCAAAGTGGAGATGCTATATCCGCTTAACTGCCCTCCTAAACTTCAGGATGGCAGGAACATGATCTTTAGTGGAAAATTAAAGCATATACAATATTGTATGTTTTCCTTTCTGCTGCACTCACTACAAAATGACCACCCTTAAAATGATCCATTGTATTGGGACCTGTGTAGGCAGTCCCATTGTAGAACTCCAAAGACAGCCTTCCAAGTGTATGATCAAAGAAGCGGGAAGTCCATTCCATATAAAATTGTTGGTACCATGTTTTACCAATATTGTTCAATTGGGGCATTCAAACTCTTTCACTGTATTCAAAGCCCCTCAATGAAGTGATGAGCTTCATTGCTTTATTGTATATTTTCTTCTGGTCCTCAGTGTAACATCTGTCCAAAAATAACTACATACCCAAATAAAAAATTAAAAAACTTAGAGACCTCCTCTAATATATCGTACCCCAAGTACAGAGTAAAGAGCTTTTTCCTTCTATTCCCCAAAAAACACATAGGGCCTCGTTACGAGTATGGAGGTAGCCATGGTGCTGTTAGCGCCATGGCTACCCCCATACCGCATACCGGGTCTGGGTTCCCTGAATGGGGACTTACCGGGTCATTCCAACCTTGGAGGACCCGGTATTTCCCCATTCAGGGAACCCATCCCCATTCCCATTGGAATCCCATAGGGCTCAATGGCAATGAGGAAGGAGCTAACGTTAATAACGGGCCCGTTTTTAGCTCCCTGGTCATTTAGTGGCTCCCGCTAAGGGACCTCGTAATGCGGCGGTTAACGGCACCAGCATCCTTACCGGGGCACCATTAACCCCTTACCACTGACCTCGTAATAAGGCCCATAATCTTAGTTTTTGCAATGTTGATTTTAAAGAACATTAATCCGTTGGCGACCTATATGGGTGATGTCAAAAAGACAATGGGCCTCATTACAACCCTGGCGTTGGACCATGGTGCTATTAGCACCATAGTCCATTCCGGATTCCGCCATGGTGGATGGCGGATTTACCGCCCCATTCCAAGTTTGGCGGGGCGGTAAATCCCCATTCACCATGGCCCCTTCCTAATTCCCATTTTTGGCCCATAGGGCTCAATGGGAATGGGGAAGGCGCTAATTACGGCACCGTAAATTACAGTGCTGTAATTAGCACCAAGGTCCCTTAGCGGGATGGACTTTAACTCCTGCAAAAAGCAGGCGTTAAAGTGTGAATCTGGCGTTAAGGGTTTAATGGCGCTGCAGCCTTTTACGGCGCCGTTAACCCCTTAACGCCAGGGTTGTAATGAGGCCCAATGTAATATGCATAGACCAACAAATTACTGTGTAGGAGCCCCAGCTTGGATGAAAAAGTTGGAGTCCTTAAGGGTTCATAGAAATTAAATAAGAGGGGAGCCACAAAAAAACCCTGGTTTAAGCCTCAATTAGTTGAAAAGTCGCTTCCTGAATTCAGTCTTGCCATCACTGCGGTTTCAGATTGCAATAATATGATTAAGGTGGTGTTTTTCCAGTGTTTTCAAATGTTTCCAAAATCTGTGTTTATCAGTGCATACACATTGTTTCCCTAAAAATAATCACTGATGATGGTGTATTTTCCAGTATAGACAAACATATCTTTTAATGCGGCATTTAGGATATGCATATTTCTTTTGAAGTAAAGGAATCACCTGTTATGCTGACAGAAACACTTGTTTTCTGTTTGCCTTCTTGGGATTGTGGTCTGACATTATTAATGGGAAATGAAAACAACAAATACAAAAATGCAAACAATCAAATGCAACTCGATCGGCTCCAGTTGCATGCCATAGGTCAAGAAAAGAGCTCACATCAATGTTGCAGTGAACCCAAACTCATGCACTGCACAATCTTTAAAAAAAATCAATAAATACAAGTGAGGAATCAGAAGGCACATGGTGGGCAGAGTCACGTTTATCTGCATATTTGTTTTCAAAGCTGCATGCAGGACACAAAACTGAGCAATCTTACAAAAAAAAGAAAACAGTACTTGCGGACTAAGCTTCTCATCAAACAAATTACAATTAAACCCTTGGTTTATAAAAAAAAACAATCTTACAAAAAAAAAGAAAACAGTACTTGCGGACTAGGCTTCTCATCAAACAAATTACAATTAAACCCTTGGTTTATAAAAAAAAACAATCTTACAAAAAAAAAGAAAACAGTACTTGCGGACTACGCTTCTCATCAAACAAATTACAATTAAACCCTTGGTTTATAAAGTTTGTATATTTGTTAAGTGGATGGTAGAATAGATTCTGGAACCATAAAAAAACTTGCTAGTTAATTTGCGGGGAATTAGAGATTCCAAATCACAGAGGGGTACGTGTATTTCGGGCGTACGTGGGGAGTATCACATGTGATAGGCCTTGTGCGAGCGGGGTACGTGTATTTTGGGGGTGCACGGGAAGTTTCACACACTCGATACTCCAGGCGAGAGCGTGGTACATGTATTTTGGGGGTGCGTGGGAAGTTTCACACACGATACTCCAGGAGAGAGCGGGGTACGTGTATTTGTGGAGTGCGTGGGAAGTTTCACACGTGATACTCCAGGCGAGAGCGCGATACATGTATTTTGGGGGTGCTTGGGAAGTTTCACACGCGATACTCCAGGCGAGAGTGGGGTATGTGTATTTCAGGGGTACACAGGGAGTTTCAAACGCGATAGGCCTTGTGCGAGCGGGGTACGTGTATTTCGGGGGTGCACGGGAAGTATCACACGTGAAACTCCAGGCGAGAGCTGGGTACGTGTATTTCGGGGTACGTGGGAAGTTTCACATGCGATACTCCAGGCGAGATCGGGGTACGTGTATTTAGGGGGTACGCAGGGAGTTACACAAGCGATATGCCTTGTGCGAGCGGGGTACATGTTTTTTGGGGGTGCGCAGGAAGTTTCACATGTGATACTCCAGGCGAGAGCGGGGTACGTGTATTTCAGGGGTATGTGGGAAGTTTCACATGCAATACTCCAGGCGAGAGTGGGGTACGTGTATTTGGGGTGTATGCAGGGAGTTTCACATGCTATTTGGCATCGTGGGCCCTCCTGGGTGTGCAGTTTCCCCCCTCCCCATGCCCTGCAGGCAGCCCACACCACAGGGGACTAACCTACAACCCTCACCATGCCCTGCAGGCAGCCCACATGGCACCATGCAATTGTGAGCACACTTGTGAGCCCCGACTCATGTCTCCCCAACCACTCACCCACCCACAATTGACAGGCACCTGCCAGCAGGCCCCGACTCATTTTCCCCCCACCCATTCACCCACCCACCATTGACGGGCACCTGTCAGCTGGCCCGACTCTTGTCCCCCTGCACTCCCACCCACCCAGCAGTGACGAGCACCTGCCAGCAGGCCCCAACTCATGTCCCCCCACCCACTCTTCCAATTGATGGGCACCTGCCAGCAGGCTCTGACTCATTTCCCAAACAACAACATGTCCTAACCAAACACACCCATGTCCCTAAAGCCAACCCTAATCCCCCTTGACCCCAATCCAAGCATGCAACCATCCACAGAACCCACTCCCAAATTACCCATGCCATGATGGTCTAAATGAACCACCATGCCCATGCAGGAATGCACAAAGGAGCCACACAGTGGCAACACATGACTGAGGAAATGTTCAATGAGACATGCACAAAACCAATGACAGAACACAACACCAATTTAGAAGGTAGAAAAAATGTATTAAAAACATAATGAACTGACTTGGAGGAATTGTAAAATGAAAATCAATGTGCAATGACAGATTTTGAAAAATAAATTGCAAATCCAATGAAGTAAAAAAATAAAAAATCATGTACAATAAAAAAGTGGTCCATTGCCAATGTCCATAATAAAAACATAATCCAAAAAAAAAAAAAAAATTGATCCATGGGTAGAAAAAGAAAGTATGTACAAGTCTGCAACTATATACAATGGAAGTCCAAATGGTCCATGATCCACAAACAAAAGGAAACCTACAAAAAGTCCTATGAAGAAAAAACTATATACACGAAGTGGAGCAATGTCCATTAACTCCAAAAAAAAAAGAAAAACAAAGGAAACCTAAGACTAATGAACTATATACAATGGCGGAGGGCAAGTCCTACGGCTTACTCCGTGATGTTCCGGGCCAGGGCATCATTGAACTCCACGTCGATGTCCCGGAGGTGGGCCTCTTCCCGTCCTCGAGGTCATGCAGTCATGGCCTGTTCCAACTCCCTGCGAGCTGCCTCGAGGCACTCAGCCTGCCTCAATGCCCTGCGCATGGAGTTCTCCGATCTGACTATAGTGAGCTGTGCCTCCTCCGCCCGCCGCTGCTCTGCATCTATCCGCTGGCCCAACCGCTGCCACACGGAAGACACTCCCATTCCAGGGTCCTCCTGGCCGATGCCTGCCCCTCTGATGTTGATGGCCCTGAGCCATGATGCCTCCCACATTGAGCCTGCCGCTGCCTCCGACACAACTGCCTCTGCCAGCATGACGGCATCCGGGCTGATGGAATCCACCGGCCCCTCATGCATGTGCCCTGCCCGATGATGCTGGCACATCCTCCATCTGCTGAGGTCCAGTTGCTGGGGTGTCCACCCCTGCTGGACCCCTGACTCCCAACTGTAGCAGGGATGGTATCTCCACCGAGATGGCTCAGTTGATCAGGGCAGGTCCACAGGGGGCCCTGGTGGCATCTGGGCCGGAAGACGGCATGGAGAATGACTGGCGCATAGTCTGGACACAGGAGGAGAGCGCCGCCAGAGTTCCCGACACATGTAGGAAACCCCCAACCATGGCCCCTCCCAACTGGGCCAACTTGGCACGCAGCTCTTCATGATGACGTGCGTGGTCCCCCAGGAAGCACGCACGTCATCACGAATGTCACGCGTGCGCACTGCAACACCAATCGGGACGGACTCCATACGGTCACGGGTCCCCTCGCCCGCAGGTAGAGGAGTGCCAGATAATGTGTACCTGCCCCCTATCTGCAGATGGGCCTGGGATGGGGCATCCCAGCTGGTGCAGTCACAGTGTCAGGGACAGTGACATGCACAGGCCCCTCCATGGCGACCTGTGCTGCCTCCTGCCCCTGGACTGCACCACTTGCACTAGTGGTACCACCCCCACCAGGCCCCATGTGCGGCTCAGTAGCGGCTTCCTGTGGGGGCTCACCCGCCCCTTCCGCTGCAACCGTAGTGGCAGACATGGCACCAGTCCCCTCGCTCCCGGATGATGGTAATTCCTGGGAGGGTGACTGGGCCTTGCATTGCTGGCCGGTGAAGGTATCCCCGCCGCTTTGCTCCACAGTGCCGTCTCCGCCCTCTTCTTCACTCGCAGCTGTGTAGAGGGAGACATAGAACACATGCATCAGGGTACTGTACAATAGTCCCCTAGACAGGAAGCAATAGCACATGAGTGGCACTGTCAAACGTCACTTCCATCATGTCCCTTCACAACACATGGGTCAGTGCAGGCAACACACATGCAGAAACAGGCATGGCGCATGCAATGAACATTTGCATCCATGTCCAAGGAACTGTTGAAACATACAATGGTGGGTCATACTGATCACATGCACACACATCACTGTAGTGTCATGCATCTGGCCTTGTGCACCCCAGACACAGTGGATGCAAGGATGACTAAGCTGCATCAGTGAATCAACACATCGTCACGGACATGTGTCATGCATCCATGACGTTTACAAGTCACACACATGCTACTCAGACACACAGACATGGACCATGACAGCAGCACACATCTCTCACACCCCAAACGTGTCCAAGAACAGAGACAGGCATGCATTCATGTGTGCATTCCGCATGCTGCTCTGCATGTTGCATTGTAACACATACACATCCATGTGGTTCACGCATGACTGGTCTCACATGCAGCACCATCATGTCCCTGCACACCAGTGGCGTCACCTGGAATCAAATTTAGGAGGGGCACAGAGGGGGCCAAAGACAAAAGTAGGGGGGGCGTAGACAAAGGTAGGGGGAGAACATGGTCACTGCTCCTCTTAGGTAGGGGGGCACAAGGGGGGGCACAGGGTTTCACAGGGGGGGGCCCGCCAGTCCCCTCTAGCGATGCCACTGCTGCACAAACACATCCATACATGGCCCATGTCACACATACAGGCAGGGTAGCTAACTACCAGCACACTGCAACATGCCCTGTGTTACACAGCAATGCATGGGCACTTACCACTCAACTCCAGACGAGCCTGCATCCTGAGGATCTGGTGGTGAAGCACTGGGTGAATGCGCTCCAAGACCCTTAATTGCTGGTTGGTAAGTTGGCCCGGCGCCCCAATGCATCTGCTGTGTCTAAGAGGTGCCGGGCCTTCTTGAGGGTCCTGGACTTGTAGTCCTCCCAGCGCTTCTGGACGAGTTTGATGTTGTGGGGTGCCACCCCCTCCGCGTTGATGGCAACCACTATGTACATCCAGATCCTCGTCCGTCCTTCCTTGTCGGTGCTCAATGGTGTGAAGAGGGCATCATACTGCTCCAGGACTTGCTCCACCAGGATGCCAACTTCAATGGAAGTGAAACTGGCAGCCCTCTGCCTCTCTGGCTGGGGGTCGCCAGTGGTCTCTGATGGTGTTTGCCCCGACATGGCGACCCCCGAGGCAGGTGTGGGTGGGAAACTGGGTCCTGGGGCTGGGCTGTGGAGTGATGGAACACCAGTCAGGAGTCTTCTGTTCCAGCAGGGGTGGTCACAGCAACTGGACCCCTGCAGATGGCAGATGTACAGGCACCAAATGGCAGGGCACGGTGGCAGCAGGCAGGCAGGCAGCAGCAGTTGGCTCGTGGGACACTGCTCGGGGTTCTGGGGGGCAGTAAATCGGCTTTCTGGGCAGGAGCATGGTCTTCCGTGTGTTGTCGCATGGCCAGCTTCATATGGAGTGATTTGGCATGTGAAAAAACTGCATGTCAGCGTGTATTCGAGGAAAGGCCCATAGTGCGTAAGCGCAAATGTGACGTAACACGCACAGGCGTTTCCCTGCAATGGGTTGAGGGTCCCACGTGGGTTTCCATAGCATTGTACGTGCTTTTCGTGGAAAGCAGTGCGTGTGTTTTCCAGGCGTTGGGGTTCACATGCGATTACTTCACAGCGGGTGGGTGTTGGCTACATGTTCTTCTTCTACACGCAACGCAGACAGTGAGTCGCACATGCTATTTTTCCCACTGTGGGTGTCCCTGTTTGTTGCGTACCCCTTTTTTTCCGTCCATACTAGCCTGCGTGTTGATAATGTACGTATTTTTGGGGTTCCTGGCTGCGGTTTTTTCACACGCACGTGGGCTACAGGGTTCGCTTCTCTCTTTTTTTTGCTTTTATGGGATGTCTGTGCGTTGCGTGACACGTCATTTCTCCTAGGGGCCACAGAATGGGACATTCATGTAGCTGTATATACGTGTTTGTTGTTTACGCACACTTTTGTTATGCGCAGGGACACTACCGCCTACCTTCGTGTGGTGGACGTGTTTAGGCCTGTGCGCATCTTTTTTGGTTTCCCCTGTTCGATTCCATGAATACATGTTGTTAGCGCGCGTGTAGGCATTGCGAGCATTTACCTCCGTACTTCCCCCATAATGCCCACATTTTCACGTGTTGTCCCCATTCCACATGTTACGCCCAGTGTTCCGCCCACTTTTCTTGTGTGCGCTACACGATGTGCGCTTTCCCTGTGCGCATCGCGCACAGCGTTTAGTGACTTGTGCGCCTGCGTGCGCCACCCACGGATTTGGTGCACATCCCAGGTTTTACACACGCAGCGCATTCCATGAATCAACGAACGCTTCGTGCGTGGCTTTAGCACGCGTCGGCTGTGATTTTCACAATTGTGCTCCCCTTTTCGGCGAACATTTATTCCATGAATTACCCTGATGGTCATTCCCCAACATTGTACAACATTACAATAGTGAGCAAGTTTCATATTCATAAAACACCAGCAAATAAAATTGCCAATTTAATTTTAGCCAAAGCCGATACACTTAGTTGTTAAGAATTATTGATTCAAATGGTGTACAATCTGCTGATTTTAATGCATGAGAAAATATGCATTTTCCACTTTCATCTTCGATCCAAAGTAAGATATTGTTGAAGCACCGGCAACCTTCTTGGGCCCTGTTGTTAAAGGTCCAGATGAAGACGCATCTATAAAATGTAGTTTTTTTTAAGCATTGCTCCTTATTGTTCCGCACACACTCCAGAGCAGAACTATGTCAAAGTGTCACAGTCAATTCTAACTGAGTTTCTAATATTCTTTTAAATTCCCACCGCTTTTGAAACAAACACTGGGAAAGTCAATGTTTTGGTGTTTGCAATTATTCATTACATTTTATTGCACTGAATTTATAAAGGATGCATTCTTGCCCCATTGTTGTTCAATGTGTACATCAATTATCTTGGTAAATATCTTGTGCCAGTCTCGGGAGGATAGCTCAGTGGCAACATGCTCGCCTTGGAAGCGAGACGACACAGAGCAACACAGTGATGCCCGGGTCCGCGCTTAGATGCCTCTGGGCATTAAGCGCGTTATAAAAATCATATCATCATATCATATCATATTGAATTTCACAGGCTGGGTGGCCAAACATTGACTTCTTTTATTTGCTGATGAAAAAAAACCAACACTGAAGGGTCAAGGATTAATCTGGGATCAGGTTTAGGATTATTCGGGGATCATGTTTTATGGTTCTTTTAGATCGGATGATCATGTGCCTAGGCAGTGGTTAAGGGTAAATAACTGTAGTACGGTGATGTTTCACTTCACAAAGATATTGGAAGCCTTCCATTTAAACCAATACTTATGACGTTCTGGGCAAATGTCATAGAGTTGGTGGCATATGGGACCAGGACTTGGGGAATTACTAATAGAAATGTGTTGCTGATTATAAGAACTTCTTTCTCAAGAAGCTTCTTAGTCTTCCCTAGTCAATTACTGCTTTTTTGTTACACAAGGAAGTGGGATTCTTTTAAAATCAAACTACTTTTCCTGTGGAGTTCTCAGAATGTTTTAACAGATATTTTGCATAGTGATATACAGCACAAAGACCCCTGGTTAATGTTGATAAAAAATACATTCTGCAAGTTAAGCCTGATCAAATGTTTCAACAACCCTAAAATGATTGATGATAAACCATATAGGCCAGTGGAAAATAGATGTGTTGATTCTCTTGGAAGCAAATTAAATGAGTTGATTAATCCCACTGTACCTTCCTATGTACTTTTGAAAACAGGGATTGTGTCAGAGCCAAAACTGTCCTGGGTAATAAAAAAATCGTGTACAAATTCTACTTACTGGGAAGATTTAGGAGGAACAAGCGTCCACTTACGTCTGTTGTATCATACTGGTATGGTGGCCATTCTGAGGGTATGTCTTGTTCTTGTAGTTAGGTTGTTATGCCATCTAATGTTGTTCTCAGGCAGAACATTTTAATTCCTTCACCTAAGCACACACGTTTCAGAAAGTCTAGCCCTGCAGCTTACCTTCACTTGCTTTTTAATTAGTGTGTCTGTTATGCTGGAGGAAAGTAGCTGATTTCTTCTTATACATAAAAACAGTTTTTTTTTATATTGATGTCCTTTTTTTGATTATTGATAATGATGTACTGTTTTATTGTTCATGTGCGTGTTTGTAATTCATTATTTTGCCTGCTTCTATAGAAAAATGATTTTGAAATAAAGTAAAAACAAATAAGGTGAGATTACTGCATTATGTTATAATTATTGTGAAGGATAAACATCCAGGTTGGTTCCAACCATTAATCAGAATGTACCGAAGTAAAGGTTAAGTTTAGACCATGTGGTACGGTACGACACGGTATTATCAATTCACACATATTATGCTGAGAGGAGCAACGCCATCATTAATATGAATTCATTTAAATAGTGCGATTGGAATTACTGAAATATTGCATTATTATTAAAGTACTTATCTATGGTGACCGAACGCAGGTAACAGGATAGATGTGCCAAGATCGGGCACTGTGGCACAGTAATATACCTTACGACATGATTTTATTTACATACATATGATGTCGAGTAAAGTACTGCTACCATTATGGTGTATCCATTCAGCATGTGCGATTTGGATTTGGATTTAGATTACTGAATATGGCAATGCAATCAGTACACGTTCCCAGGGTGACTAAACCTCCCGTCCAACCGTTTCCACTGGGAAGCGGGACGCAAGGCGCAGTCCGCGCAGCTGTTTCCGGCTGACGGGCGACGCCTGCCAGGTTACCATGGAAACATTTTAGGCCGTGAAACCTTACGCGCAAGCGAGCGGAGGTTCACGCCAGTCTGACCGAACGGGAAGAATGCAGGAGGTAAGCGAATGTACGCTGTATGACTAGGAGATTGTTATTCGTGGGTAGATGATTGTAAAATCTAATGCATGTATTACAGGCAGACCTCTGATATCACTTCTAAGGAGATAAGACACGTGCTCATCAGACATATTAACGCTAAGGTAAAAGGATTTCCATTCATTGGAAATCACAAGGGTGCAATTTAGAATATGCTTACTGGGCAGAGGCATTCACTATGATTTTTCTTTTCTTTTGTTTTCTTTATGACCCGGAACATTGACTTCACACTGCCTGAAAATACTACATTGGTATGTATGCATTATTTTGTCAAATCACTCTTTGTGATACGTGTGAAATTACACCTCGGTTGATTTATTGAAATTGTTGATTGATTATGCTGCAAACTGTGTATTGTGAACACACAGCCCTGACGATGGTTCTAGTCAGCGAAATGCATTGGCAATAGAATGTTCATAGCTGCCCATTGTGTCTTTTGTCTCAGTAAATTGTGTGAATAAAACACATATTTTTACAAATATAGAACACATTGACTGCAAATTGATTTCCAGCAAACATTGGTGAAGGATTAAATTAATAATTTCTCAAGAAGAATGGATATCCATATAACTTGTAAGAAACACCAACTTCTATCAAAATTGTTCACAATAACGAATTTAGCCCCTCAAAGGATTACGTGTGAGCACCAGAGTCAGTCAGTTGATTTCCACCTGAGTGTTTTTTGGTTACAGTATTTCATAAAGCTCTTGTGTTAGAGGGCTTTTTTTGATCTGGTAGCTCCTAGCATACGCACTAAAATATGAAGAAATAAAGAACAAACTGATACGTTTGAATGCTTTATAAATAAAAACGTAGTGCCCACCTCTTATCCTCTTTTTTATGTGACTCTGTATGAGATATGCCATCTGCATGAAAACCACACTTATTCTGATAAATAATGAACATCTTCTGCAACTCTTTGACACATGTTTACACTAAGACATTGTATGGGAGGACAGGTCAAAGAGACCCCCTCCACTGCTGTCCCCTCCTTGTGATGTCCATGACTCGTCAGGGGACCCCCTGCCACGAGGGCCCAGGTGGTGGGTGGACCACTGGGCGACACAAGGACCAAACATACTGTATTAGGCTAGACCCAGTGAATCATTTTGAAAACCAGAACGCCATCTTAAGACATGACTCCATGTGTGCTGCAGCACGGCCCCCACCTTCAGAGAATACTCGCCTACCCTGTTGCCTCCGCTCCCTGGCAGATCCGCTGAAAGCCCGTTCCCACGAACAGTCGGACGTGAGCTAGTGTTAGAGCAACACTGTATCTTTCACCTTCCGCAGTGCATCATTATCCTCAGATTGACCCAGGCAGCGGGGCTGGCTTGGAAAATAACTGTAAACCGTCCTCGACGAAACAAAAGCTCAATCCCACACCAAGAAACTGTTCATACATATACACATATATATTGCATTACAATGATATCCCTTCTGCACGACCCCCGTGTCAAAAATCTACAAACACTATACGAATAGAAGAATGTGTTATTGTGTGACAACATTGTTACGATACTCAAACCCCCTCAGTTATGTGCACCCACTCAATGCCCCTGGCCTCCTACTATGTGCTTCTCTAGGGGTAATGTAAAGAAAGTGACACCAAGTCCTTATGCCATGACTACCCTGATGCTGCCAGAGTGCAAAGGAACACAAGCGCAACAGTATTGTGAGCTCATGTAAATTGTTTAATGAGATACATAGAATGCCATCAAATGTGAATGTACGAGTTTAACGTGTATTACTGCTGTCAACCGTATTGGTCTGTTGCTCCTGCGTGCTCCACCAACCCTAATGCTACCTCACGTATCGTGTTTTACAATATGATGCTAGAGCTGCTAATCTTGCAAATACTTACCCTGTAGTGACTAATAGAACTGTTGATATAGTTAACATGTTCTGAAATGACTATGTACTGATGCAAAGATTATAGACGTGTAACCCTTTAGCCATTTAACATTATACGAATCCCTTCTTTTCAATACAATTTGCAGCTTGCGAGAAGACTATCATTGTGGGCATATCCAAGGCCACCTCCCCTCCCTTCCCATTGAAGCCTGCCAGAGAAAGCAAAGGCCTGAGCTACACCGCCTCACCTCCCCCAATTCGGCTGGAGCCGCTTCAAGCATTCATGATTCCCCCGCAGCTCACATGGCCACGAACAGCCACCTGAATTATTTACAGCCCAGAAGCAAAATCTGGCCATAACCAGAGGCCAGAGGTGCCCCCTCATAGGTCCCACGACCCACCAGGTCACCCCAGATTAATGACACTTGTAAAAGAAGACACCTAATATTGCACCAACATTGTGTAAAAGCATCCGTCACTACTTCTAACGAGACCCAAAGCTCGGACAGCTTACCCCGTGCCCTGAGACCCGACCCCGTGGCCTATGATACCTAGTCAACAGGAAAACAGCAACCCTGTATTGATGTATCGCCAAAATACTCCACCTAATGCGCAATCCTCCTGTAGAATAACCTATTGTAGGATTTACAGGGCAACTGACATTGCAGCATTGAATGAATGGGGTGTGCCTTTCCCTTAGGGCAGAAAGCCAAGAAAGACGTCCATCAATGACAATGACCACGCCTGACCGGATAGCACCTCCCGGATGAGCCCCGCTGACCTGCCCACCCTACGTTGGCACCTGGCGGTGTCCACCAATCACGAAGCGACACATCACAGCTGCACATATAGCTAGTCAACGCCACCCAATCCCCATGTACATGTGCCCCCTATAGTGTGTAGGTGCCTATGGCACTTTTTGTAAATATAAACACCTGTCTTTGCGATTGTCAGACAGAGCGCTCTCGGAGTTTGCAGGGTTCTTTGCATGCCCTATTTGAATTAGATAAAACTTAGACTTAGATAAAACTTCCCTTGAGCTCACCCGCACTTGGTCCTAGCCTTCTTCCCTTTCGTGGGAGAGTCCATTATTGCCTCTCAAGACGGGGAGGGTCGTGCTATCTGGGGACACTTGCCTTCAACATCCATCAGCCTACAAGCACAAAGCTTCTGAGAGTTGAGTTTGAAGAATTCTTGAGAGCCACAGGTGTCCAACACTACCACAATTCTTGAAGTGCGTATAACATCAAAACATTGTAACCCCTAAGTTGTAGTAATGTTTAAGAATGTCAATTGACATGCCCAATTTTATTTTCATCTTTCCCCAGGCTGCACCCATTCTGACATGTAATTTCCCAATTTTGCAAATGTGATTACAATGTGCTTATAGCCAACATAATTGGTGTGGGGTTATGGGAGTTTTAGTCCGAAATATCTGCAGAGCCATTGGCTCATTAAATATTTTTACAAAAAACGGCATCAACCTCATCTATCATACTAAATAGGAAGGGATGATCTAAGTTATAGTCAAAAAGATCTCAGGAGCAGCAGTCTGCAGAGTATGCACCCAAGTTCTCTTGATATGCATATGCCAGCATAATAATGCACCCCCCCAATATTTAATAATGTTAATATCAATTGATGTGAACATGTTTGATTCCCCTCTGCCCCAAAGCCACTCTTATTTTGGTAATTAATTCTACTTGCTTAGAGATCACTTTTGAGTTTATCATTTTTAAAAGGACCTTGCACAAGTCTTTCAAACGTTTAAATCAGCTCATTGGAATTCATAGTTTCTGGTTTGAAACAAGGGACACGGCAGGAGATAGTGTGAGCATGCCCGACTTGCATGAGAAGTATCGATAGTCTGATACCTCCCTTCACATTACAATCACTGCTTTATCCTCATAAGTTTCAATACGGTCCAATCAGAGGACTAACACCTTTCAAATGTTGTAAAACCCCAGCACTACTTGACATGAAAAAGGTAGGAAATCATTCTCGCTGTGTGTAATAAAATTGTCCCACCAGAGTTCAGAGCTTGTGGTGATTCACTGGAGGTGGGATGAGTAGCAACCATATTCTGAAACTGTCTCATTCTCTTCGCCTGTGTTTTCAGCTCAGGAACTGGGATCTGGCACTGCCCCAGTAAATAACAAGATATCATGATAACATAGACACACATAAGATATCAAGTCAGCGTTTCTAAAATTAATACAGATTTAGTACAAACAAAAACAGTTATCACCACAAAAGTGGGATCAGACTCAGCGTGATTGCTACTCTTCTTTCTTTCCAGTGATCACAGTGCTTGACAATATCAAAGACACAAATAGCAAAATATAACATGGCATGGCAAGGCATGAAATACATGACTAAGTGTTAGAATTCCCTGAAAGACAGAACAATCTGATCTCTTTCTTGCACTGCTACCGCACACCTTAGCAGGCAACACCTATTTCACGTTCTCACTGTCAGACTCTCATTTGCTCTATCTCTCTCCCTCTCTCTATCACTCTCTCTCTCTACTCTCTGTCTCTTGCTCTCTGTCACTCTCTCTAAAGTAGACACGGTGGGATGTTTTTAATCAGGCAACATCTAACACCAACACCCCCCAAATCAGGTGTGCACATTAACATTCAATAGATTATATAACCGGCGTTGCCCGAGATTTCATTTTCTAATAGGTATTATTTGAAAGAAAAACCTTAAGGTAGCTTTACGCTTTTTGGAAAGGCTTCATAAGAACGGCAAAAAGAAAAATGCAGTCCATTTTCTTATTATTAAATATTTTAGAAATGTTTTCTTATTAAGACTTCACAACACAAAGTTTTGTTCTTCTTAAAAACTCATTCTGAAACATATAACTGTACGTGAGAATGACATGGAGGTTCCTGAGCAGCATGATGGGTGACATGATGCTGACGGTGCCAACTACTATGAACCTAAAGTTTAATATCACCAAATTACAGGTTAATTGTAAGGCTTGTTTACAAACACCATTTCTTATTTTTCCAGTGGGAGCAAAGATATACCACTGATTTGGGGACCCGCTATAGAACACGCAACTTATAACTGCCCATGGGACAACATGGAGATTCCAAGTTGGTACCAGTGCACTTGATTGACTGGCCCTGTGCCATCTTGATCGTGATATTGTATTCCAGCCTGACCAGGAACTGTAGGTGCTTGAAACTGAATTACATGTCTTTTGGAATGAGTGGTATGTGGGGGATGAATACCTTCTCTCCTTTTCCCTTCTCGTCAACACTGTCACTTCAATTACGTTGGGCAGCTAGCACTAGTTGTAAGAGGGTAACTGAAATGCCTGTCCCTCCTCTTTATATAACAACAATTTGGAAACTACTGGAATGCTACCTGCCTTCTCCTTCGCCTCTCCGGTCGCCTCTAACGTCCATTTCCCATACGCCTCACCTTTGCCTCCCATATGCCTTCATGTTTCACCCCTCATGTGCGTTCGGCCTGCCATACGCCAATGCTGGAATGCTACCTGCCTTTACTTTCACCTCTCAGGTTGCCTTTCAGGTCCATTTGCCTCCAAACGCCTCACCTTTGCCTCCCATACACCTTCACCCTTTGCCTCTCATACACCTTTGCCTCCCATACACCAATGCCTCGACAAGCCTCAAACAAACCCATTTTGACTTTTATATATATAGATTTAACACTTTGTTATGGTCCGGGGACACACCAGTTTAACAGTATCAATTCCCTTAGGCCTCCCTCCCCTTTCAAGCCAATAAACATGCAGGGTTGCACAGAAATAATCAAACCATTTTAAAATATGAACTAATTGCACATCTTTTCCATTTTCTCACTGAAAACTCAATGTCAATGGTTACTACAATGATGAATGGTCATTTACTGGTTAATTCACTTGTCACTGCTACATTTAACTTGAATATAGACTTTTTAAAGCACACACATCGCCACATGTACATTTGGTTTACCCTAAGTGCACATTCACCATGCATTGAAAAATTAACTAGGTTTCGGGAAAAGCTGCCATTGTATAGAAAACAAAAAGAAATCAGACTGTAAATAAATAAAACAGAATACTTAACATTCCTGCCTGTAAATCAATTACATAAAGAAGAATGTATACTTGTATATTCACAATATTACCTTGAATGGTGTTTCTGTTGCATTAATGTGTAAAAAGTGTACATCTGTAATTGTTCAATGAGCAATTTAATTTTGGAGAACGGATTGAAGTTAACGAGCATGTCTCTTTTTCCTTGAGAGGTTCAGAGCTAGTAACAGGATCCTGCTCAGTGATATAACCAGGGAATGGCATCAATTACAGTATTTTTCTAGACATGTGCAACATCCAGATATTTATAAACGGTTTGCAAAAATGCTGTCCATTTCACAAAAAAAGGAGTTAAGGATCGTGCCATATATACATCATTTTGTTCTATTTTATCAAATACAAAGTTTCATGAAACTCACTTCTGAAATATGTACTAATTTTCCCAGTTTGCAGAGTCAATATATATATTAATAATAATAATTTAGCAATTATATAGCGCTACGAACCCTCTGGTATCTGAGCGCTGCTACATACCCACGGTGTGTGGTGCTCATTTATCGACCTCGGAAGGATGAAAGGCTGAGTTTGGTGCTGCCGGGAAGCACCGCTACTCAGACCTATTTGTTGAGCGAGCTTATGATCTTTGTGTTATTACACCAACTTGTTGTCAAACGTCAGCTCTCTGTGGGTGTAAATTGTATTCCCCCTAGAAGACCTGTTTGATGAAAGTTGCTGATTAATTGGGGAATTCTACTGTGAGATCCCATTTTGAGAATCTATTCCTTGTATTTCTAGGGCATTTGTTTTACTCCAAAGGCCTGTTCCCAGACCAAAGAGAACATTTGACCTTTGGTGATTTCAGGAGTGACATAAACTGCATAGCCCCCAAGGCCTGATTTTAAAATTGCGCCAGCAATCTGGCTGGAGTACGGGAACATGTAATTCTGCTTTCTAGACAATTTTGTTGTTTCATTCACTAATATAGCATTCATAATCATTTTCTTTTCCACAATATTTTAACTGGTTGTTTAAACAGGGGCACCATTAGAATTTTGTTTGCAATTATGCTTCTGTTGGTAAAGATTCACAGTTCAGGTGTTTGTAGGTTTCTTCAGACAAAGTTGATTCTCAGCCCTGTAAAGAAGAAAACAGACACAATGCAGGCCGTAGTTCGGTTTTTTAAAACCTTTTCTATAATGTGCTGTGTTTTACATCCTAGATCTACTCTTCCTCATTTAAATACAGATTGCTGTATTCTGCCATGTAATAGAAAAACACACCTTGTTGGGCTTGGCTGTTACTATGGACTAATGCATTTTTATTGTAGATGGTCTGCTGAAATCACTATATTTCTTTGCATGTTTCTTCCAAATGCCCTGCATGGAATGTCGTACATATATTTATTTTTCAATGTGAAGTTATCATTTCCATCTTTTCCTTTTGTATAGATTTCCCTACAATACATTGTATATTATATTTAACAATTGACATACAAGGGCAATTGACAGTCTGGAGCCCCCACAAATTACCATACGAGTATTGCTTAGAGTTAAAAGAGGCCTGGAGAAAAGGCTACCTGAGATACGACAATCTGAGGCATTAATATCAACTCTTTTGGTGTGTTGGTTTGCAGGCTGACAGTGGTCTTAAACCTCACCCTTTCACAAGAGCTGTGCTTAGTGGGCCTGCTGTGAATATTGCTTATCCATGGAATGCAAGTCATTTGTCAGGCTTTCATCAGGGGATCAGGCCAGGTGCCAGAATCACTATTTCTTTCTCTTAGACGTCTACCCCAATGTATCCAAAAAGCATAATATTCCTCTCAACCCATGTGCAGAGACGCAGGCCACAAATTACCCCACTCACAGCTGCATTCACCTGGTGTTGAGGTAGCTACATAACATTGGCTTCAGAATAAGGTTAAAAACCTGTGGTGGGTTCTTGAGGGGAAGGTCAATTATTTGAGGAACAGGGACAGACCACTTTTCAGCCTCCAAAGCTTAGTGGAAAGCTGTTTGTAAGAGCTGATGAATGAGCCATGGACAAAAACAAACATGCATGCAGTATTATATGCACGAGGTATGAATTGTTCTTGCAGGGGATGTCCTGAAGCTAAGAAAGGACCATTTCACCCATAAACAGTTATGTGCACCACCAAATCGGAAGAACAGGGCAGGGGCTGCCTTTCTGCATCAATTTGCAGTTGAAACCTTTGAGGAGTCCTTCCTCATTCCTCACTGATCATACCTATACAGTGTAATGTTCTTTTACATTTTTATGTTATGTTACTGAGCTTTTCTGTAGACTTCGAACTTCTTTAATCTCACTTTATGTTGTCATTCTTCAACGGTATACTTGATTATGAGTGACTACTTTTGGACCACTAAAGATATCATCTTATAGCGGTGTATGTGTAGTGCTATGTTGTGTTATACTTTGATATGTTACTTAGCTTTTATGCACATTTCCTATTTCTCTGAATTAGACTTTAAGGATGTGTGGTGGGTGTTTATGTCTAGATGTTAGTGATTCATCAATCATGCAATTGTCAGTTTATTATATTACAGGATGATAGCGATTGTCATGCTATCTTATGCAAATAATCAGGTTGTTTTTGGATAACAGAAGTGCTGCATGTGGACTGTCGGGTTTAAGGAAGTCATGTTCTGATGCTGTTGTGTAATTCACACACATTAATCGTATCGTTTGTTTATAGAACATTGCTTGACAGTGGTCTGTCATCACGCTCTAGAAATCAATTCTGAATTGTCTAATAGAAAGCACAGACGTTCTCTTTAGTAAATGATTAGGAAGAGCTTTCGAGAAAGATGTCTACACACACATCTGCGTCTTCTGAATTACACCCCAGGTTGTTTTCCTTGTGTATCACAATGTGTTGTCCATGGGCCTCATTACGACCCTGGCGGAAAGTGACTGACCGGACCGCAACAGCGTAAATAGCGTTTCCGCCATTGCACGAAGGAGCAAAGTGCGGCTAATTACGACCCATCGGGCACGAGCATTACGCCATGGCGGAATCCGAAAGGCTGCGATGGCGGAAATGACCCCAAAACGGCCCTTACCGCCGCCGTACGCTGCACCAGGTGCAATACCGCCACCCATCTTAGCGGTCACCGTAATGAGCGGTCACCGTAACGAGCGGGCACCGCAAATTACGGGCACCGTAAATATACGGAAACGGAAGTAAAAGCATGTGGCCGGAACGGGAAACAGCACGCCGCACAACTATAAAATCCGAATCCCAACACAACCATTAAAAATCCGACCCTGACACACATCCCAACCCGTTAGCAACCCCAGTTAAAAAAATAAATATGGGAAAGGTAGCCAAGAAAGCGTGTGATCGCAAGCGGCAGGTACACTTCTCCCGAGAGGAACTGACCGTGCTCACCGAGACCCTCCAGGAAAATGCCGCCGTCGTCTTCTCCAGTCAAATGACCAGGACGGCCCTTGCCAACAAGAAGGCCATATGGGCCCTGGTGGCACAGCGCGTAAGTGCGGTGGGGACAACACCCCGCACGCCACAGCAATGTCGCAAGCGGTGGGACGACCTGCGGATCCGCGTACGCAGCATACTTTCTGCGAACAGGAACATCGCCACAGCTACCGGGGGGGGTTCAGAGTCGCCCATCAAGTTGACCCCCTGGGAGGATATCTGCGCCTCCACCATAGGAATGGAGAGCATAGAGGGAGTCGGAGGGATGGAGAAAGGAGTGCCGACATCCGGAGAATCAGGTAGGTTGGCCAAGAGAAACAATGCGAAATCCACAAAACACGAACATGTGCAGTACCATGTGACCCCATAGTGCAATACATACTTTGCCCTGACAGCGCCCTCTAAAAGTCAGAATGAATAAACAAATCAATCAAGATGCCATAAACAACCCCTACATGTGCAGCATGCACCCCCTAACTGCAGGCAGCCAAATGAATGCATCCTCAATCCACACGAAAATGAGACCACCTCCAAGGCCCAGTCCCAAATCAGCCTCATGTACCACCCCAATGCATTTGATACGTTGCCATTCCAAATCCGACAGACCCATAACTAATGCTCGCCCCTCTTTACTCCACCACAGGGTCCGATACCAACGACGAGCTGCAGGACACCCCTACCAGCACGCCTGCAAAGAGGGCCAGGACCAACGTCCCAAGAGCCTCCACCTCAGGTGCAAGGATCAAGACACGGCAGCAGCAGGAATCAAGTGGCAGCACACTGGAGGGGACTGCAACAGGCACCCCAGCAGCCAGCAAGTCCACAACCCCAGCACCACAGGTCCCCCCAAAGAACGTATCTGATGGCACTGCCTCTGGTGGTAGCAGCACCATAGGTGACACAGCTGTCATGCCAGCATGCTCCGACACGGAAAACAGTGCTGGCGACGTAGGTACCATCCATGACCTTTCCCAATCCCCCTGCATGTTCCATCCCCTACACCATGACGAAACCACGCAGGGGCACCCTGAAGACGACGACTGGCCAACCCCCACAAGTCCTGTGCCAAGGCAACATGTGTTGAGCAGCCCCCCTGTCACACCACCGCAAATGTCCATGGCCCAGCAGAGGCAACAGTCCCTCGACCTGCTGATCGAGCAACAGCAGGAAGTGTCCACGCTACTCAAGGACCATGCAAATGAATGCGGGGGTTCCAGGGCAGCCATGGAAACATCCACCGAGACACTCAGGGCACAAATAGAGAAAAGTAGTGAGAGCCTCAGGGGAGAAATGGAGAGAAGCACCGAGAGCCTGAGAGCACAAATGGAGAAAAGCACCGAGAGCCTGAGGGGGGAACTGCATGCGACGTCCAAAGACGTATGTGCTGAACTTGCTGCTGTGCGCCGTGTGCTCTCGGAGCTCTCACAAACCCTCAGAGACATGCATGGACGCGAGCAGGCAGAGACATCATCCGTGGCAAGTTCCGTCCATGGCAGCCCCCAACGCAGATCTGGCAGGAACCTGCGCTCCACGGGCAGGGGTGCCCCTGATACCCGTAGAGGGGGCTTGCAATAGCGTCTACCCACGGACAGCATGCATATTTGGACACTGGTGTTGGGGGGGGAGGTAGTAGGGTGGAGGGGGTGTGTTGGGCTTCACTGGGTGGCGGGTCCATAGGGTGTATAAATCAAATCACATTAACAATACAGCACCTCATTATCATCCAATGACATGTGTGGACATTGATATTTGCGTACGAGGCCTTCATAGGCGTACAGTCCACAATGTGCCTGTACTACACACACACAGTGCCACAGGTCCCCTTTCCGTGTAATAGGCACCATGCGTGGTTGCTAGAAGCATGCATCTATGATGCTCTGTCGGATTGCACGTGCATCCTGTGCCTCATGGACTCCTTGAGGTGCCTCCACATCCCCACCCTCATCATCATCATCATCTTCAGGTGCATGCAGTACAGCGTCAGGGGGCATGGGCACATTCCTACGTATGCACATGTTGTGCAGCATGACACATGCCATGACCATCTTAGAAACCTTCTCATGGCTGTACATGAGTGCCCCGCCAGACCTGCTGAGGCTGCGGAAACGAGCCTTCAGTAGGCCGAATGCCTGTTCAATGACCACACGGGTACGTGAGTGGGCATGGTTGTAGTCCTCCTCATGCTCGTTCTGTGGGTTCCGGATTGGTGTAAGGAGCCATCTCTTCAGTGGATACCCGGCATCACCTGTATGAGACGAATAAAGGGTGTCAGTGGAATGATAGTGCTAAGTAGCCCCCCCCCCCTCCTGCAAGGTCATTGACGCATCAAATGGGCCACGATGTCATGCATGGAATGAGACTCACCGAGTAGCCAGGATCTGTGCCCTGCGTGTCGCTCCATGTAGCGTGGTATTCTTGTGTTCCTCAGGACCATAGAATCATGGGTAGATCCTGGAAATCTGGCACAACAATGCGTAAAGATCTTGTTGGAGTCACACACCATTTGCACATTGATTGAATGAAATTGTTTCCGGTTGCGGTACTGGACCTCCATGGCATGTGGGACAACCAATTCAACATGGGTGCAGTCGATGGCACCAATGCAACCCGGGATGCCGCCAAGTGCATGGAATCCCACTTTTGCGTTGGTAATCTCCTGGTACGTGCGTGGTAGTGTGATGTGGTCGTCGGCGTGCTTCAGGAGGGCATCGTGCACTTGGAAGAGTGTCCGTGAGAACAGTGGCTGTGAAATGCCATGCAACTGTCCCACTGTGTGCTGGTAGGTGCCTGTGGCCAGGAAGTGGAGTACAGACACCACCTTCAGTAGGGGTGGGATGGCGGTTGGGCTATCTATCATGCTCACGAGGTCAGCATGTGTCATGTCCACAATGGCGATTATGGTGTCCCGGTCCAAACGGTAGAGGGTGTGGATCTGCTCAGCAGTGAGGTTGAACGGATCAGCTCGGAGGCGTGGGATTGCGGGCCGCCTGCGTGGTGGTAGTGGCAGTGCTTGTGGGCCTTGCTGACCCTGCCTTGCCCTCCTCCTCCTCCTTCTCCTCCGTCTCCCCTGTGCGCCCGGTTGTTGTACCTGTTGTTGTTCGTCGTCTTCTTGTAGTTGTAGCACTTGCAGTGCTATCTGGTCCCCCAGGCCCAACATCGCTAGTCCTGCCGGTAGCATTTTGGAGTGGGAGTGGTTGTGGGAGGGGTTTGGGTCTGCTATATATGTGCTGTCGGCCTGTATGGCCTCCACCTGTGCTGATTGAATGAATCTGTGGCAGATGCAATCCCTTCTGGCCGAGCACGTCCCGCACGTAAGGCTGCATTTGGCCGCATGGCATCTTGGGATTGGAATCATGTATCAAATCCCGATGGCAGTGTGATGTACTTTGACTGATTTTCATGCTATGCTCCCATTGTTACACATGCTATGATTGCAGCCGCTTACATACCTGTGAAGAGTCAGTGGTATGTAGGGCTCGATCGATGGCCGACCCTCATGCAGCACAGTAACGTACTTCACCGACGGGCGTGGCGTCCCATTTGTGATTGCAGCCAGTTAGCATTATGACACACAGCCGCACTACATTGATATAATTGTGAATGCAAGCGTTCACAGAAGCCTTTTCGACGTAATGTTGCAAGTGAGGAATTCGAAGGCCAGCATTTTTGGTTTTGAAGTAGCGGCGAGGATACGCCCACAGGTCTGGCTGGAAATGTAACGTTCTATTGTAGAATGTCCTTGGGACATGGCCCATAACGAGCAAGCAATGAATGATATGAATTGAATGGGATGCGCAATAGCGTAGTGGACGATAAGGCAGGACGTTCCCAAATCCATCTTGCTTCACAACACTACAGATCCGGCCAGGAGCACAGTGGTTTTTGCAGACTGCATTACGCACAGACGCGATGGAAGTTTCACATATTATGTGAGTGAATATTCATGCGTTTTCATTGCGGGATGAGGGAATGATGAATGGATGCATGGACAGATGATTCCGTTTAGGGTCTGCCATGTACATGGGTTTTTTGAATCACTCCCCTTCCCCTGCGCTATGTGATGCAAGGCTGCCATAGTGGGACTTACGTCTATCTGCCCTTGTCGGATCCTCCCTGTCTCGACGCGCCTTCATACACTTGTGTCTAGGCACGTTACTAATCCCATGTCATGGGTTCTATCTTGACGGACGCATGCACAGTAACCGACGTTGCCAATGGTGTATTTACCTCGATTGATTTCGTTATGAATCGATACTGATTTAGGGGTGTGTATATTCCTTTGGAGTGGGCTAGCATGCATATGGGTGTGGATTTGGTGTGTTGAATGAAGATTGTAATGCATCATGAGTCCCGTAATGCAATCGGTTAATTTGTGTTTCATTTGGGTGACAGGTATCTCCTGCCCTATTGCAGATGCCATCTCTACGCCACTCCTCCAGATGGGTTTTACTCTCGACACCTGCAGCTTCGGGTGAATCAGTGGAGCACCATTTCGATCTTATGGGACGATCGCCAATGGGCCACATGCCCTTACGCTGTACTGGTGGCTAGGTGCAACATTTCGGCCTTTCAGCTCGACTAGTGCCTGCCTCATGGGACGGACCTGCGGTTCTTGCCGCTTCCATGTTGCCTTTTGGAACGTTGATGTAGGCCCTGTGTGCCATGATGGTACAGGGCGTCACACAAGTGGAAGCTGGTCAATTATTGCAGATGCAGCCCTCGGTGATGATGGATGTTTTGGTGTTATTTTGCAAATTGCTGTGGGGCCTTTGTCATTTGGATGTGCATTTAAATTGTATTCCGATATTTGTCGTGTTGCGTTATTCTTTGCAGGTGATGTGGCGATTTTCGATTTGTGGCGGTATGTATTGCGAGATGATCTGCATTGTGTTCCGCCTTCTGAGTTGAGTTGTGTGGTACAGTACTGGCCGCGTTTGCCTACGTAGCACAGTATGGTCACGGATAGGGGCTGCCATTGTGACTGTTTACATGATGTGCTGTTCAGGGGCGGGGGATTGGCTTTTGGCCGACTGGTGCCTGTCAGCCAGGTCGATTGGTGGAATGATGGGATGTTCAGAATGTGGCTGGTCACAGGTGCCTGTGTTTGCGTGCGTTTGTTGGAGGGGGACTGGGGTCATGTCCATTGGAATAGCTTCTGTATTCATGCCATCTGTGCCCTGCAGCTCCCATCGGCCCCTCTTGGGATGAGCCTGGCTGCTCAGTCACTCTGCCAACTTGTGTGGTACATGCTTCTGCTGATGGTTGGTTTGTTTACTGGCAAGAGTACAGGGCTGGTGCAATCCCCCTCAGGATGCTGTTTTGGATGTTGCCTTGCGCTGGTGGCAAGCGATGGGGGACTACTGTTGTTTTGTGTCATGTGTTCTTGATTTTCATTTTGATGTATTGTACCTTCACATGCCTGTGCTGCATCAGTACGGCTATGGTGACATGCCGTACATGGATGCCCACTCACGGGGCGCTTTGAGCCCCTGCATGCATTTCTACGTTGGCATGCATGGGTGAATTGTAGATTTCACTGGTTGCATAGTGTGAGTACATTGCGCCTGCCAGGAGTTGTGCAATGTGGCCAGGGAGTGGAGTACAGGCACTCAGTGGGCCATTTACGGTTGGTTCACGATGCCGTATTTCTCGCCATGGCGGAATGGTACTTTACGACGTGCTTGATGGCGTTCAGTACATGTCCGCTAGGGTCAGAATTCGCGTACCGTTGCGCCATGGCGGTGATTCCGGTTTTGCAAGGCGCGCGTGCGCGTACTTGGTGCAGTTAGCGTTGCCGTTCACTGCGGTGTCGCTAATGGCATCGTACTTTACGGTGACGGGTCATAATCGCAACGAGCGGTGTTCGATGGCGGTATTGCATTTCCGCCATCATTTTTCCATTTCCGCCAGGGTCGTAATGAGGCCCCATGTGTTGTGTCCTGAAACATCTGTGCTCGTTCATCTGGACTTTGATGGAAACTTTGCTACACCGACTTAAGGTTTTCATGGGAAATAAATAACGCGATAAACCAGATGCAGACTCTGTTGATAGCACCGTAAACAATGAAGCTTAAAAGAGAACATTATATGGATTGGTTTGGCATTACATCAAACATCTAAGCCTGAAGAAAAATGGCACTTTAGTGCTGCGCTAAATTTGTTCTTTATTTTCCGAGTGCTTATCCTATTCTACATGTTTATTGCCGCTCAAACATATTACAAGGTAGTTTATTTAGAAAATCGAATGTTTGCATTTAGAAAGCAAAATAAAAACCTTGAAGAGGTTCAACATATCGAGAATAGAAATCGGGTTAATTTCCATTATAAAAAGCAACTCTGTAGTCTGGAAGAACTAGATGTCTGCTTTTCAATTGGCATCCTTATTCTACCAATATGTTTGTGAAACTGCCTTGTGGAGCTAAAAGGCGCTGAGTCAGATGCCATTTGTGGGAAACCGCTGAATGGTTTCCAAAATGGAGCTTCAACATCAAAACAGGATAAGCTTCATACTTATGAAGGACTCATCTAACAATGATGCGTGTACACTATAAGTTATACACTATTTTACGTTTATGTTGTTTGGCCATTCCATGTAATACTGTTTCTGGAACAATGTCTATGTCTCTGTTAGGAAGAATTTATAATTTAAGCTTTAATGAATTGTCTATGTTAGGGTGATTGTCCACAAACGTTGTTATATAGCTTACTATCCTTCCACCTTTTTAAGGAAAATTAATGCATTCCTCTGTCCAAGGCCTCCCCCTCCTCCCATAATCCTTACCCTGCCCTTCAACGTTGCTTTTGCACCCCCCCCCCCCACACTCCTACTGAATTTAGTTCAACTCATCGTACATGACTTATCTTAAGCTACAACCCTGGGTCAAACTCCAGCCTTAACCATAGATGTAAACCTCCCAAAATGCCCCCATTCTGTATTGCTTGGCCTTTTCTTAACTGCAAAAAAAAACAATGTCTGTCACTTCAGCATGTGGGATAAACTCATTTTTGGCACACATAATATTAAACATTTTTCAAACATATTCTTTTTCTATTTTGTCAACAAATATGTGTGTAAATCATTATACATTACATGTATAAACTAATGCTGTGTGTCTGTTTCTGTTTTGAAGGTGGTGGGAGTGGGGGTGCTGCAGATGTGAATTATTATGTTTGGAGTACAATTCACTTTTTGAAGGTCTAGTCCACACGCTTCGTTTTTCTAATGGGTTAATCATAGACTTATTTGATTTGCGGGTGTGGCAGATGCACTTTACAAATAATTGATGATGTTGGCCATGCTCAGTGCACTGAGTGTCCTTGAATGAGTTGCAGAAATCAATAGTACAAGGAATTGATAATGTTCATCAGTTCACATTCAGATACCATGGTCAGGATGCAATGATTTATTGAAAAAGATTACAATCTGAGAAGTCTAATTCCACTGCAGTCCCACCGTTGCATTCTGTGCACCGCCAGACCTGAAAATTTGCGGGATCATGAATATGGGAAATGGCTGAATTTATGGACCTCTTTTTGGGAGAGGTGCCCTATCCAACGTCCTCTGCCAGTGACATGAAGACTGAGAGTGAAAGGCAGATGCAAGCCCTTATCCCTGAATATCTTCAGGGACCAGTGGGGGTGAACTGCTGTTAATGTTAATGGTAAAGGTATTTGTAGCATGCACCATCACCACCGAAGTGGTCCTTAGGTGCTCTGGCAGATCTGAAAAGGAGAGTGTGGGAAAGAGGGTTTGGTGGAGGATTAGTAAGGTGTAGGTGGGAATAGGAAAGTGTGATTTGTGATGTTTTGTTGGCAGCTTCACTTCAGTTTGCACGGTTTGCTGAGTTTAAGAGTGGTTAGCGGGTCTGTGCGAACTCACATGTGCTGTTGTGCCGGGTTATGTGTTGTTAGTCTGTTGTTGCAGTGTGGTGAAGTGCGTAAAGATTGCTTTGCAGAGAGGTGGTTGCCTGGTTTTCTGTATGAGAGTTGTATGATGAAAGTTGAGAGTTGAGTTCGTGTTTTTTTGTTATATTTAATTTAATTTTTCTGTCTCTCTCCCTCTTTTATCTCTTTTTCTGTGCTTTTCTGTGCTCCTTCATCGTGGGTTGGTGCCATGTAGGTTAGATGACTCTTGTCCCCCATACCTGTCCCGTGTGGGGATCTTACCTACCTAGGTTTCTCCTGTGGGTTAGCATTTTTTTTTGTCATTCTTTTGTTTCTTTCCTCTCTTCCTCTCTCTCCCTCTTTCACTTCTATATCCTTGCATTTTTGTGCTCCCTCATACTGGGTTGGAGATGTTAAGGTTAGAAGACCTTAGTCCCTCCCAGCCCATCCCATGTGGGGATTTAACCTACCTATGTTTTTCTGTGGGTTAGCGTTATGTGGGGTGGGTGGTCAGGGGGTCCCTCCACCTTATGGTTAGGTGAGGAATTGTGTTAGGGTTATATTTAGTTTTGAGCAATTTTCTGAATTTCAGATGTTCCTTTGTGTTGCATATCTATTTAGGTAGGTAATTCCAGGATATTGCTGCCAGGTGAGAGGATGAAGATCCACCAGATTTTCTCTTGTTGTAAGGTTTTGGTTCTAGTCGTATGTCATTGCTTGATCTTAGTGATCTTTTCGGATGTTAGGCAGTTATTTTCTCCTTTAGGAACTCTGCTCTTGGCCGTGGATTGCCAAGTGTGTTATGCACACAGGGTAAGACCTGGCTCTGTTCCCGCCACAAAGTTATCCAGGACCACACCTTATTGAGAGGCATCTGCAGATGGTGACCAGCTCCCCTGTTTGTGGGAGCACACAATTAGGGCTCACAGAAACGAGAGGATCAAGACATCCAGGAAACTTGTGATCTCCAATTGAACAAATTCAAACAGTGATTCAAGCCATTTCGACACCCTCAGACCTACAAGACCTTCCCTAGCTGTATTTGGCCCTTTACCATCTCAAACTACTTTGCCATGTCTAAGAACAAGTGTAATGCCACACAATGCCAGCTGAGTCCATCATTGTGTCATCTTTAACCAGGAGAGTTTCATTGCAGCTGCTGCCTTCGAAATGGCTATCGAGTTGCTAGCATCTTCATTGCTAATCTACAACGACAGTCAACGAGACCCTGGGGGCTCCCTATGAACAGCAATATTTGAATGCCAAATTGTACCATTCAAACTAATCTGCACATCCATTCACCAACATCTTTGCTGTCACCTGGAAGGTCAAACTGACCCTGATGGCCCGCACTTTTTGCACTCATTCAAACACTGTTTTCAAGCCTCAACGTACTTCTGCTTAACCCAGCTTGATACCTGCTCACTGCCTGGAATTTCATGGCTGTCATACCAAAACTCTTCAACCCAATATGCTTGCATCCGTCAACCAACTCAATGCTGTCTCATACCTTGTTGAGCCTGTCACCTGACCAGCTCGAATCAACTGCTCTTTGTTGGCCCCCAGCTTGAGCGGCTGGGATGTCACTTGCTAGCTTCCCCCCAGCCGCTAGCGATGATTCAAACCCACTGGCCCATTAAGATCACAGATTTAAACCCATAATGGGACTTAACTCGAACTGTTAGAGTGTCACTCATCAACCCCATCCAGCAGTTTTCGCATCTCAAACCAGTTTGACTTTGAATCAATGTGGTGAACTCTCTGACCTGCATCGCTCGAGTGCTACATATGAACTCCGGAACCCTCGTATTTGACCTGGCTCAACTCCCACTCAACACTTGGATCATCTACGATGCCCAGTCCTTGAACTTGGTTTGGCCTGCTCGCACAACAGTTCAAAGACTTGTTTGATGCTGTCAAACTGCCAAGAACAGGCAGACAGGACTATTGACTATTAACTGCCCCCTTTGTGCAATTTTGGGCCCTAGGAACTGGTTAAGTCACTAATCCCCGTTTTGCATCGAATAACCTATCCTTTTTACAAACAGTGTGGTTTTTATTTGCCTTACACCCCTGATCCATTACCCAGAGTGTTACATCTTTCTATCTATGTCTATTCTGTGTTCTTTCCTGCTATTTTTATAGAATCTTGATTGGACATCTCCATTATTTTGTACTGTTGTACTATTGATAGTTGGGTTGCTAATAAATCACATTCAAACCCCTCTAGAGAGTAAAGCCTTCACTCAGCCCACATAACAACAAAAGGTGAAGGAGGCATATCTTTTAACTGTGCCTGTTTTACCTTCATTATTGGGATCGCTCCTGGTTGTAGCAGTTTGTGGGTGGAGTAGACACTTTAGCTACTGCTCACCCGTTTACTCCTGCAGGACAGAAGTCATTTTGTCAGATTGTTGGCAGCGGTTGGGGTGTGTGACAGACTGCACCTTTGGCTTAGTCAGCCAAAATAAATTAAGTTTTGATTCATTGCCAATGTATTTTTTTTATTGCTATAATGTGGCCAGGGACAAGGCTGTAAGAGGTTGGGTCTCCCGCATGGCAATAAGGTTAGAAAGACTAAATTGCTGAGGAATCTCAAAGCATAACTAGGTGCTGAGGGAATTTTGCTTGAACAGGCATCTCTTAAAACCTCCATTTGGGAAGGAAGTATCTCAGTAGTTGTGCCCAAGGACAGCCTAGGCACCACATCCACAAAAATGAGTCCAACTAACTGAGGTAGAGAACAAACATTTGGAATTGTGTACACATTAGTCCTTACAGTCTCATGTGGAGGGACTGAAGGTAACAAAGGTGACAGAACTCAGGGCATATCTAATTAAGACATGTCTGAGAACATCCTTGAAAAGTGTGACATGGAGTTATACCAGTGATTAGGGAGAATGAGTGACACCTGGTCTGTGGAGCCTGAGAGCTGCAAGCAGGTACATGAACACTCATGTCCACATACAGGCTATGGCACGTGCAATCAATGGCAACTGATCATGGTAAGTGCATGAAGGGAAGGGGCAAAGTTTTGACCTTTCTTCAAAGTAAGGCTAAAAAAATTCAGCGAGAGATCCCAAACCCATGGCAGGTCAATTCCCACCAGAAAGCAGAATATGGCTTCCCACACTGAGGTTCCCACACACTCCACAACAAGGGATTGTTTCTGGTGTGGAGATTTGGCAAATAGGAAGGAAGAGCTGACCTGCAAGGGGAAGTCTAAGCAGGCCATTGTCACTGTTGGTCACCTGGAGAATGAGGCCACAGTTAACGTGGGCATCTTAACAGATGAAGTTGCGTTAGGCCAGGTAGTGCCCTAAAAATCCCTCACTATGAGTGGGAGCAGTATTGAGTCCTTTGATGGGGCCCTGGTCCCCACCAAGGCTCAGATGTTTCTGGACGGTGTCTCTAGACACGGGGAAATGTCTCTCACCTTGCATAGCACTGTTGCTAGTCTCACAGCTGTCCAGCAACTGGTAAAAGTAAAGCAATTTGCCCTCAGACCAAACCTGCACTGAGAGGATTTGACTGTATGAGTTATTGTCCCTTGGACATGGTAGGTGTTAGTTTGAGGGGCACACCAAGCCTGCATCATATTTCAATCACAGTCTCCATTTCGGTAGGGTGTCTGTTAGGTAATGTCTTCACTTACACAGATATAGTCATTACAGTTACTGGAGTGGAAGCTCTGGGAGAAGTGCAGGATTAAGATATTGAATGATGTGGCTCTGAGACTTCCTCAACAAGAGAGTTCCAGGGACTGGTGTCCCTGGTAGCTCCCTGTCCCATCCTGAAGTCTCCTGAGGTATCTACCCGTGTGAGGGAGGGCCCACTGGCCACTGTAGTGACTAGTTTGTTAGCATCAGGTTCAGTGATCTCAGGGTTGCATACTGGCATACATTAGGAACCTGAGATGTTTGACATGGTAGTTTTTAGCATGAAGGGTACTCCAAGACTGAGTGAGTTAACACCAGCTGGAGTCCCAGGTCAGGCTGACTGTTGCCAGGAACAGGGAGGATCTTCCATTCTAACCGGTCTGTTCAAGCAGACCATGGAGCAGGTCCAGGGTGGAGGTCCTGAACAACTCCAACCATGGGAACAAGAGCAGAGTGGATTCCCTATCCTATTCCGAAAACATGAGGATTCCTCAGTTGGGAAATGCAAGATACTGGTCTCATCGTTACTGTCCAATCCAGACCAGAAGTCCCCTAAATTGTCTATTTATGTGAGAGAAGACTTAGCAGCCTCTTAGGCAACTATTGTGTTAGCACCTGGTTCAGTGATTTACAGATTGATTATTGGCATAGAAGGGGAACCTGATATGTTGGATTGGGAAGTTGCAGACCTGGATAGCATGCCAGAACTGAGTTGTCACCAGCTGGAGTCCCAGGACTGGCTAACTTTTGCCAGATACAGAGAACCTGTTCCCACCCTAGCGAGACTGTTGAGTCAGATAGAGAAGCGGGCCCATGGCGTAGACCCTGGGCCACTCTTAAACAGTGGAAGATGGCAGAGCGGAAACCCTGTCCTCTTGCAAAACCAGACAGGTGCAAGGTGAAAGTTTAACATCAAGGATCCCAAGAATTCTGCGGCAGGGCACAGTGAGAAATAGGCTGTTCACAGGCCTCAGGGTTTCCTGAGAGACTTGGCTCCTGACAACCTTGCTGGTTGCTTAGATGCAACTAGGACATCTGACAGCTTCTCACATCCTGTCTACAATCCTTGTGTGGATTTGAGAGAGGCACACTGAACACCCTTAAATTCACTACTTGTGGTTATGTAGTCTTGTGAGTGGTTACTTCTTTGACGTGGGAGCGCCCAAGGTGTCATAACTGACAGGGCACCCCATAGTCTATATGTTGCTCTGAAGACACTACAGAACCATCATTAGACCTCCACCTGTGAAAACCCCTTTCCGCCTCTCAAATCTGGTTCACACAGTTCTAGGAATCCAAGAATATGGAAAGGGAAATAAAAGCCAGACAGGCACCTGTAAAACTGGAATTGGAGAAGAGTCAGTACCAATGTGCTTAGACATTGCAGATCCACCCATTGACTACATTCACAGGCAGCACATGGGGTCAGAGAAAAACTGTTTCATAGTAGAGAAGCTTCCAGAACCTGGCATTGGGCCATCTCCCTATAGAAACTTTAAATGGACATTCTATCTAATTCTGGATCTCAACATACTAGCACAAATGTCATCTGATTATTTTCTCACCTTGAGGATGAGCCTGACCCTTAGAAGAGTGGTTCTCAAACTTTTTGGCTTCGGAGGCATGTGATGGATTGTCATTTGGTAAGGGTGTAGAAGCTCTGACTTTTTAATTGTATGAAAACAATACATTATAAAGGGAATACCATCTCTCAAAGAGTACTCTGCCAATAGGATTCCCCTTTCATGTGCTCCCTGCCAAAGGCACAGTGTGTACCTGTGCCCTGCTGCATCAGTATTCTGATCTGCAGTGCCTTGAGGTCACAGATGCCAATTTGATAGCTGCAGGGACAGCCAAGTAACTGCCATGCAGTGGCTGCATATAAGTAATGCATGCATGTTCCAAAACCCTATCATTATGAGTTGCTACTCTGGTGGCAGATACATCTTTAAATATATGCCATTCATGAGTTATGGTATGGTGAATGCTATTTCTCATAATAATTAGTCACAGCTATTTTATATCACACATGTAGCAGAATTTTAAGGCTGACAGTGACATTGATCACCCAGCACTGCAACTTACATAAATCCACTACCCCAGACTATATTGTCGATTGTGGATGACATAGTGGGACATACCTCACTACTGAAGCACATCACATGCATAAACAGACACCCCTTATAAACACCTGGTATTATAGCATTGATGCTGAAAAATATGTATGTCCTTACAGTATTCTTTACAAGGAATATATAGAGCTATCTGTCACAGACAAAGTTCAATTTGTCAACCATTCACTTTTTAAAGGGGTTGACAATTTGTTCATGTCATTAGGCAACATTTACTGTTCATTTCAAATTGCATATTTTCTATGGAATAGATATGCTGTAGCTAAGCTCCCATCCATCCCATTTGTGGTTTTAACTATCAACAGTTCCACAGGTCACAAATGATCCATCAATCAAAGAAATGATGACTTTGTAAACCACTCCAGAAATCCAGTATCAGACTACACTTGTGAAATCACACAAACTTCAATTTATTTGTCTCTTATTTACAAAATGTTGCACTCTCTGCACTGGGAAAAGCTGTTTTACACTGCACACGCAGCACAGAAAATGTGAGGGGGTAATTAATAGAATTTCGAGCAATTTAGCAAGTGGCGGGCGCACAGCGTGCGCGTGCGAATCTCTGTGCCAGCCGCGTGCGCTAAAATCCATTTCCGCGCACAGTGTATTCGTGGATTTCAGCTACCAAAACCAGCCGTGGCGCACAGTGGCGCAGCGACCCTGCAGAAGCACCGGTTACACCCCAAGAACGCCCCTCGTGCAGGGAAAAGCCATCAAAATCCCAAATCCAGCGCAAAGGGCTGCACTAACCCTGTACCAGCACGGCAAGCGGGGTACGTGTATTACTGGGGTTTGTGGGAAGTTTCAAACGCGATTGGCCCTGTGCGAGCAGGGTACATGCATTTCAGGGGTGCACGGGAAGTTACACACGTGATTTCAGCAGGGTCCGTTGTTAGGCGGAAACCTGTGCAGTTCCCTCTGGGACCACTGCAAAAGATTTAGGACTACAGTTGTTTGTCAGTAAACCCACTTGGTAGCAGTCTGTACCACACAGATTCACTTGGTAACTGTGGCTGAGCAGTCAGACTTCCCTCAAGAAGAGTTAGGCAGTATGTGGAGTATACAATATAGGGCAATCTACACAGTAGAACAAGCAAGCACGGAAAAGGCTTCGGTGTAAAGATATAAAGGTATTTATTTATAGCAACACATCTATAGAAAACACTCTGGCATTAACACGGCAAACAACTTCAATCACAATTACTATACGAAGAAAAAGATCAATCCCCTAACAATAGTTCGACAAGTCTAGGTTCACCGGCATCACTTATTTGCAGACAGAGGTGTATGCGTTAACCTAGATGGCACTCTAGTATTCGTTAGGACGGGAGAGAAAAATAAGGCAGGTTATGAAATCAACTCGATACCAATACTTTACGGACAAATGCAAGGCAAGTAAGGCAGGTTCTACTGCAGATCACAAAGTTCAGAGGCCAGGCCCACTCGGAGAGAGGCAAGGCGATATGTCCCAGAAAGCGTCTCAGTGGAAATGCGCTTCGAGTCTTTATCGCAAATTGTTATGGAAAGATTGGACCAGTTCAGAACAACACGTTAAAGAAAGCTTGGAGGCGACCCAAGGGAAAGGCGAGGATTAAGACACCTCACTCTATCCGGCAGAAAGGGAAGCCAGGCGGACACGGTACCTTGTTTGTGGAGAGCCAGCTCCGGCGGGGGCAGTTGTTCCTGGTGGTGGATGCACGTCGGGTCTTTGCCAAGAGTAGAGATGATCTCGTCGTCGAAGAAAAGTGAAGCCCGGTGCACCACCAGGGAAGAGACCAGCCACGGAGTGCTCCGTCACAAGGCACCACCTTTTGGTCGCAGTACAGGGGTAGTGGCTATCCGGTTGCCTGGAGCGAAGAAAAAGCAAAGGGGACTGGTTGTTCCCACCAGTCAGGGGAAGAGACTCTCCGGCAGGGAGATCTCCTCTGTCGTCGGGAAGTGGTGAGTCGGTTCCGCAGGGCTCCACCGGAGTTGTCGTCGTTGCAGGTCGGCTCAGCTTTACCCTCGTCGGATTCTTAGGTCCTGTGGCGACTTCTGAAGATCCAGTCCCAAAAGCCCTGCTTTTATGCAGAAAACCCCCATTCATTCAGCCTAGCTGTCAATCAAAACACGCTAAGTGGTGAGCGGGGTGGCTCACCACTTGGGCCAATCACACCAGAGTGTGACCGGAGTTGGCAAGGCAACTCAGTCCAGGGTGCCTAAACCCCCTCCCACACCCCTGTGGAACCCAGACCGAATGGCACCACTTTGGAGGGTCTCTGTACAGAAGCCCGCCAAAAGTGGAACAAAGGGCTCAACCTTTGGTTTAGGAGTCACAGAGACGAACACAGACGCCATTTTAAAAACCGAGTTCTGGCAGAAAATACCATCCGATAGACTTATTTAAGATAAGTAAACCGGTGGTATGTTAGAGATTAACGAGGAAAAGTATCAATCTCCAACAATGGGAAGAATTCCATAGGGTTATATTCGGGGTCGGATATAACAAGTAGTTTCCACTGCCACCAGCCAAAACTCAACGAGGGGGGATGGGACAGTGCCCCCTCGAATAACAGACCCAAGAGTAATCAAATTACCCCTACTAGTACGTCCACAATAGAATGGTTTGTACTAGTTCTGTTAGTAAATTTAGGTCTAGTAAAGCCAATGGTGACTTTACATGCCCGGGGAGACAGTAGTCAGTCCCCAGGTATGGAGTCTATGATGGGGGTCCGCTAGGACGCCCCAGTGCTACGGCACGGAGGGTGCGTTGTAACACACATAGTAAAACATATGAAACCCTATGGAGTAAAAGACCCCATAGCCCATAGAACACATTGACATTCAAAGGAATTACACACATTCATGTCCAAGAGTGGGAGAAAACGAGTCTCACTCTTGGCAGGATGGAAAAAAACAAACTCCAGAAATCCAGCAAAGCTGCTAGGGCACTCACTAGGTTAGGAAATTCAGCCTAAACAGAGAATTCTCCCTAACACTCGCCCCCCCCCCCCCAGACTAAGGGACAGGAGGATTTAATCCACCCCTGGATGAATCTCATACCTCTAGTCGATGACATACATCCTAGAGAGACCATCAGCATTTTGGTGGTGACACCCTGACCTGTGCTCAATGGTGAAATCAAACCCTTGCAGGCAGATCGACCATCTCAATAGTTTCGGGTTTTCCCCTTTCATTTGCATTAACCATCTCAAGGGTTGGTGGTCAGTCTGAATGACAAAAGTAGAACCATACAAGTACGGCCTAAACTTCTTCAGAGCCCACACGATAGCAAAGCACTCTCTTTCGATTGTTGCCCACCTTGTTTCAGGATCCTTCAGCTTGCGGCTGATGAAGCAAACGGGGTGCTCCCTACCTTTCCCATCCAGTTGACTGAGTACGACACCTATTCCTACATTTGAAGCATCTGTCTGCACAATGAAGTGTTGGCGGTAATCAGGAGCTCTGAGTACTGGGGCTTGGCAAAGAGCCTTTTTCAGGTTTTCAAAAGTCTGATTGCACTCCGCGTTCCATCTAACCTTTTTAGGAAATTTGGGTGAGGAGATGACATTCAGTGGAGAGGCTATGGTCCCATAGTTCTCAATGAAATTTTTGTAATACCCAGTGAGGCCTAGGAAGGCTCTCACTTGGGTTTGAGTAGTAGGTGTTGTCCAATTTTGCACAGCTTCAATCTTACTGAGCAAAGGCCTTATTTCTCCACCTCCTAGCTCATGTCCAAGATAGACTACCTTACTCTGTCCAATTTGGCATTTACTCACCTTTATGGTCAGATTGGCTCGTCCAAGAGCCTGCAAAACATCTCTCAGGTGGGTTACATGTTCTTCCCAGGAATTGCTGAACACTGCTTTGTCATCCAAGTATGCTATGCAGAAGTCCTCCATCCCATTCAGAACCTGGTTTACCATCTGTTGAAACGTAGCAGGTGCATTCTTCAATCCGAAAGGCATTACCTTAAACTGGTATAAGCCAACGGGGGTAGAAAATGCAGTTTTCTCCTTGGCATGGTCTGTCAGGGCTATTTTCCAATAGCCTGACATCAAGTCAAATGTGCTGAGGAACTTGGCGGCGCCAAGTTTATCCACCAACTCATCTGTTCTTGGCAAAGGGTGGGCATCAGTCTTGGTGACTGCATTAAGAGCTCTATAATCCACGCAGAATCTAAGCTCTTTAGATCCGGCCTTTGGTACTAACACAACTGGGCTAGACCATGGACTAGTAGAGGGCTCTATTACCCCGAGATCAAGCATCTCGCTGACCTCACCTTTGATGTGGTTTCGCACGTTTTCTGACATTCGGTATCCTCTGCTTTTGACTGGCAGACAGTCACCAGTGAGTATGTCATGCTGGCCCCAAGCGGTCAAGCCTGGTGAGAGCGAGAACAGGGAGGCAAACTGATTTAACATAGATTTGCACTCTTCTTGTTGCTCGGGGGTCAGATTTGAAGAGAGATTTACTCCTTCATTTTTTTCGTCCACAGGTAAGCCTCTGAGGAGATCCGGAAGAGCTTCACTCTCTTCTTCTTCCTCGGATGATGCTAGAAGCAACGCTCCTACATCAGGTCGGGAGACATACGCTTTGAGTCGGTTGGTGTGGAAGACGGTCGGAGCCTCCTTGGGATTGCCCAATTTCACCAGACAGTTAACCTCTCCGAGTTTACCCACAACTCTGAAGGGTCCCATCCATTTGTCTTGCAAGGCCCTCTGCCTTGTTGGGATCATAACGAGAATGAGCTGGTCTTGAGCAAACTCAACCATGTTAGCCTTTTGATCGTGCCAGTGCTTGACCAATGCTTGTCCAGCTTTCAAGTAATCGCTTGCTTCTGTCATCATGTGTGACATTCTCCTCCGGAGACCTATCACGTAGTCAGTCACTCTGACTGGCTTGGGGGAAGGAGCACTCTCCAACCCCTCCTTAATCAGGGCCAATGGACCTCTGATGAGATGACCATAGAGAAGCTTGAAGGGAGAGTAACCTACTCCCTCTTGAGGGACTTCTCTATAAGCAAAGAGAAGGCATGGCAGTAGACGGTCCAACTTACACTTAAGGGGTTCCTCTAAAGCACCTATCATGCTCTTCATGGTTCGGTTGAACCGTTCTACCAACCCATTGGTTTGTGGGTGGTAAGCTGTTGAGAACTTGTAAGTAACTCCACCGGTTTTCCACACGGCCTTCATGTAGTGGGACATAAAGTTTGACCCCCTGTCAGAGATTACTTCCTTAGGAAACCCGACCCTAGAAAAAATACCAAGGAGGGCCTTAGCCACAGCCGGAGCTGTAACAGTCCTCATAGGAATTGCCTCAGGATACCTAGTAGCATGGTCTACTACAACAAGTATAAACCTGTTGCCTGAGGAGGTTGGAGGATCAAGGGGACCAACAATGTCAATCCCTACTCTCTCAAACGGGACACCCACAACTGGGAGAGGCACTAGATGTGCCACATTCTTGGAGCCAACCTTACCAGAGGTCTGGCAGGTGTGGCAGCTCCTGCAGTGTTTTTCTACTTCGGCCCCCATCTTTGGCCAATAGAAGTAGAGAGATAGCCTTTCCTTAGTCTTTTTGAAACTTTTTGACCAGCCAAAGGAATCTCGTGGGCTAACTGCAAGAACTGTGGTCTGTTCTCTTGGGGTACTACAAGCCGCTTGTAGTCTCCAGGTGCAGACTCGGTCGGTTCACTGTAGAATAGGCCATCTTCCCAGTGCAACCTGTATTTCCCAGGCTCTTGCCCTTCAGCCTGAGCTTCTGCCTGGTGGCGAAGACCTTCCAGAGTTGGACATTCTCTCTGTCCCTTACTAAAGTCTGCCCTGCTGGGTCCACCTTCTGCCAGTAAAGACTGCAGCTCAGGATGGTCAACAGGATCCAGATCTCCAATGAGTTCCTGGCCTTCCATTAGCTCTTCCTCAGAGTCTAATTCTACCACACAGGGTTGTATCTCACTCTCAGCCTCAGCCTCAGCTGGAGGTGGAGTTACGGGTGTATTTTTGGACAACCGCGGGGAAGTCCTTGTTGTCTGCACTGAAATGCTGGCTGCTGGTTTCTGGGTAGAAGTCTTAGGTTTCCCTTTCGCTTCTAATTTCTTCGAGACTGCGGCCGACAATTCCAGTGGAGCAGGAGTGATTTCTTTCTTCATCATCTCCGGGCGAGTACCGCGCATGGTCCTGTCTCTTGCAGGTCTGGTTAGCTCCTGCAACCGTTTACTAGGAGGTCTGGGAGTATGCGATACAACTCAGAGAGTTTTCAAATCGTTACCCAACAGTACGCGTCCTGGTACCTCACTCTGTATGCTGACAGGCATCTTCGCAGTCATGTCATTACACTGGATGAGAACTGGTAATTGGGGAAGCATCTGCACAGGCCCTCCAGCTAACTTGGTGAGGCATTTGGGTGCCTTAGAAACATCCTCAGCCTGAAAAAATGATTTATCCACCACAGTTATGCTGGCCCCAGTGTCCCTAATGGCAGGAGTCTCCTGACCATTCACCTGGACACTGTCCTTACAATACTCTTTAGTATTATCGGGGATAGAATTATAGACATCTAAATTCTGTTGTTCCCACAACCACAGGGATACTAAAGAAATGCTGGCTGAGACTCCAATGGGTTCATCAGCTAGCAGTAGAAAGTTTCCACTTGCCATTTGGACTTCCTCCTCTGGAGGGAAGGCTAAGGAGACAAGCTGGACCCCTGAAGGTTTACCCTTACATCTGGGATCTCCTTTCACGTGGTCAGTCGAGCCACAAACAAAGCATTTACCGAATGCTTTTTGGAATGGTGGCTTGTTCTGGCCTCCTTCCGGTTTGGCACCAGAAGACACACTATTCTGCTGTGGTTTTCCTTGTGGCTTACCCTTCTGGTTTTGTTTGGGGCAATCTTTGGAATTTGAGTTATTCGAATTCTCTTTTGAGTCTTTTTTAGGCTGTTTTCCCTCATCATTCTTCTGAGTTGCCCCAGAATCCTTATGAGTAGTCCTGTTGGCAACCCATAAGTCAGCAGCCTAAGCCATCTTCCGGGAATCCAATTCCTTCGAATCAGCCAAGTGCTGTCTGAGCTCAGGAGAACAGGCATCATAAATAGACTCCAACATAAAAAGATTCTTCATACCCTCATAAGTGTTCACTTTGTAACCCTTAATCCTTCCCTCTAGGTTTTTCAACCCTTCACTCACCCAGGTAGCCCAAAGGGTACGATCATGCTTTTTGAGGGTTCTAAACCTCTTAAAATACTGGGAAAGGGTCTTCCCAAATCTAGCTATCAAAGCTAGTTTCACACTTTCGTAATCCGTCTTATCCGCCTCCCCCAACTCCATTACCACATCAGTCGCAACAGGGGGGAGCCTAGAGAACAACCAGGGAAGTAAATCATTCCCGGTGATGTCCTGGAGCCCATGATTGTACTCAAACAGTTTTAACCAATCCAACACATCCAATCTCGGTTCATACACACCCACTAATTCCTTTGGCATCCGGGGTCTTTTGGGACTGGAGCTCCTAGAGGAACCAGAGGAGAGAGAAGCATTTTCCACAGACAACTTTTTCATCTCTAATTCGTGATTAAGTTCCATTTCCCTGAGCCTTAACTCAGCTTGCTTCTGCTCAGCCTGGGCATTCATCCGTCTCAACTCGAGCTCTTGGTTTCTTTCAGATTGAGCCAAGATCCGTTTGTATTCTAATTCGAGCTTCATTTTTTCAACTTCAAAATAAGCAGGGTTACATGTGGGACCTGGTATGGGCCCCGTAGGTACAGCTGGTAAGGCAGGTAGAGGAGCAGGGGAGACAGTTTTGTTAGCCTCTCCTTCCTCTTCAGCCTCTTCATCACTATCGTCAGAATTACGATTTAGAACAACACCATCACTGTTATCTACATCTGCTGGAGAAGTTGGTTCCTCTGGACCAGTACCCAGACTTTGGTTTTCCAGCAATCTCGCTATCAGTTCTAACTTCTTGCCTCTTACAGAAAGATTCTCTTGCCTACAGAGAGCTCGTAAACTCTCAGTATTTTCACCTGACAAGGATTCTTGACTGTAAACTTCCATAGTAGACATGTTTTTGAAAGTTGCTTTTTAGTGCTTAGCTTTGTGGTTAGTTATCCTAAAGTGTCGAAAAGCACTCTAAACTATATACTCAATACAAATCCCACCGCTGTACACCAGTGTTAGGCGGAAACCTGTGCAGTTCCCTCTGGGACCACTGCAAAAGATTTATGACTACAGGTGTTTGGCAGTAAACCCACTTGGTAGCAGTCTGTACAACACAGATTCACTTGGTAGCTGTGGCTGAGCAGTCAGACTTCCCTCAAGAAGAGTTAGGCAGTATGTGGAGTATACAATATAGGGCAATCTACACAGTAGAACAAGCAAGCATGGAACAAGGCTTCGGTGTAAAGATATAAAGGTATTTATTTATAACAACACATCTATAGAAAACACTCTGGCATTAATACGGCAAACAACTTCAATCACAATTACTATACGAAGAAAAAGATCAATCCCCCTAACAATAGTTCGACAAGTCTAGGTTCACCGGCATCACTTATTTGCAGACAGAGGTGTATGCGTTAACCTAGAAGGCACTCTAGTATTCGTTAGGACGGGAGAGAAAAATAAGGCATGTTATGAAATCAACTCGATACCAATACTTTACGGACAAAAGCAAGGCAAGTAAGGCAGGATCTACTGCAGATCACAAAGTTCAGAGGCCAGGCCCACTCGGAGAGAGGCAAGGCGATATGTCCCAGAAAGTGTCTCAGTGGAAAAGCGCTTCGAGTCTTTATCGCAAATTGTTATGGAAAGATTGGACCAGTTCAGAACAACACGTTAAAGAAAGCTTGGAGGCGACCCAAGGGAAAGGCGAGGATTAAGACACCTCACTCTATCCGGCAGAAAGGGAAGCCAGGCGGACACGGTATCTTGTTTGTGGAGAGACAGCTCCGGCGGGGGCAGTTGTTCCTGGTGGTGGATGCACGTCGGGTCTTTGCCAAGAGTAGAGATGATCTCGTCGTCGAAGAAAAGTGAAGTCCGGTGCAACACCAGGGAAGAGACCAGCCGCGGAGTGCTCCGTCACAAGGCACCACCTTTTGGTTGCGGTACAGGGGTAGTGGCTATCCAGTTGCCAAGGTTCTCTGCACGGGCAATTCGACCACTGCGTCCTGGAGCGAAGAAAAAGCAAAGGGGACTGGTTGTTCCCACCAGTCAGGGGAAGAGACTCTCCGGCAGGGAGATCTCCTCTGTCGTCGGGAAGTGGTGAGTCGGTTCCGCAGGGCTCCACCGGAGGTGTCATCGTTGCAGGTCGGCTCAGCTTTACCCTCGTCGGATTCTTAGGTCCTGTGGCAACTTCTGAAGATCCAGTCCCAAAAGCCCTGCTTTTATGCAGAAAACCCCCATTCATTCAGCCTAGCTGTCAATCAAAACACGCTAAATGGTGAGCGGGGTGGCTCACCACTTGGGCCAATCACACCAGAGTGTGACCGGAGTTGGCAAGGCAACTCAGTCCAGGGTGCCTAAACCCCCTCCCACACTCCTGTGGAACCCAGACCGAATGGCACCACTTTGGAGGGTCTCTGTACAGAAGCCCGCCAAAAGTGGAACAAAGGGCTCAACCTTTGGTTTAGGAGTCACAGAGACGAACACAGACGCCATTTTAAAAACCGAGTTCTGGCAGAAAATACCATCCGATAGACTTATTTAAGATAAGTAAACCAGTGGTATGTTAGAGATTAATGAGGAAAAGTATCAATCTCCAACAATGGGAAGAATCCCGTAGGGTTATATTCGGGGTCGGATATAACAAGTAGTTTCCACTGCCACCACCCAAAACTCGACGAGGGGGGACGGGACAGTGCCCCCTCGAATAACAGACCCAGGAGTAATCGAATTACCCCTACTAGTACGTCCACAATAGGATGGTTTGTACTAGTTCTGTTAGTAAATTTAGGTCTAGTAAAGACAATGGTGACTTTACATGCCCGGGGAGACAGTAGTCAGTCCCCGGGTATGGAGTCTATGATAGGGGTCCGCTAGGACGCCCCAGTGCTACGGCACAGGGGGTGCGTTGTAACACACATAGTAAAACATATGAGACCCTACGGAGTAAAAGCACCCATAGCCCATAGAACACTTTGACATTCAAAGGAATTACGGACATTCATCTGCAAGAGTGGGAGAAAACGAGTCTCACTCTTGGCAGGATGGAAAAAAACAAACTCCAGAAATCCAGCAAAGCTGCTGGGGGACTCACTAGGTTAGGAAATTCAGCCTAAACAGAGAATTCTCCCTAACATCCGTGTATTACAGGGGTGCGTGGGAAGTTTCACACACGATTTCAGCAGGGTATGTGTATTTCAGGGGTGTGCGGGAAGTTTAACACGTGATTTCAGCAGGGTACGTGTATTTCTGGGGTGCGCAGATAGTTTTACACGAGATTGGCCTGGGTACATGTATTTCAGGGGTGCGCGTGAAGTGTTACACGTGATTCCAGCCGGGAACGTGTATTTCAGGGGTGCACGGGAAGTTAAACACGCGATTGGCCTGGGTACTTGTATTCCAGGGGTGCGCAGGAAGTTTCACACACGATAGGCCCTATGCGAGTGGGGTATGTGTATAACTGGGGTTCGCGGGAAGTTTTACCCGCAATCTCAGCAGGGTACGTGTATAACTGGGGTTCGCGTGAAGTTTCAAACGCGATTGGAGCATGGTACATGTATTACGGTGTTTGCGGGAAGTTTCACACGTGATTTCAGCAGGGTATGTGTATTTCGGGGGTGCCGGGGAGTCCTACACTTGATTTGGCAGTGTGGGTCCTCCCAGGTGTTCCCTGTACACCCTCCACGGCCCCTGCAGGCAGCCCACAGCACAGGGGACTACCCTGCACCCCTGGTCGTGTCCTGCAGGCAGCCCACCCAACATGGGCATGCCCCCCAGCAAAGCCACATGACTCCTTGCACTACTGACCACCAACTCATGTCCCCTTGCACCCCCACCCCCCAGCAGTGCAGGGCACCTGCCAGCAGGCCCCCACTCATGTCCCCTTGCACCCCCACCCCCACCAGTGCGGGGCACCTGCCAGCAGGCCCCCACTCATGTCCCCTTGCACCCCCAATCCCCAGCAGTGCGGGGCACCTGCCAGCAGGCCCCCACTCATGTCCCCTTGCACCCCCACCCCCCAGCAGTGCAGGGCACCTGCCAGCAGGTCCCCACTCATGTCCCACTCATGTCCCCTTGCATCCTCACCCCACAGCAGTGCGTGGCACCTGCCAGCAGGCCCCCACTCATGTCCCACTCATGTTCCCCTGCACCCCCACCCCCAGCAGTGCGGGGCACCTGCCAGCAGGCCCTCACTCATGTCCCCTTGCACCCCCACCCCCCAGCAGTGCAGGGCACCTGCCAGCAGGCCCCCACTCATGTCCCCTTGCACCCCCACCCCCCGGCAGTGCAGGGCACCTGCCAGCAGGCCCCCACTCATGTCCCCTTGCACCCCCACACCCCAGCAGTGCAGGGCACCTGAAGCAGGCCCCCACTCATGTCTCCTTGCACCCCCACCCCACAGCAGTGAGTGGCACCTGACAGCGATCCTCAATCATGGCCCTTATGGCCAGCCTCCCCAGCCCAAAGACCCAACCAAGTATTGCATCCACCCACAAAGAAAAGGCAATTACATGATACAACCCCAATGGCAAGTATGTAAATGAACACATGTCTGTCACACACACACAATGGTTGCAGATGAATGTGAAAATGCATATCATGACATGCATGAAACCAATGAGATAATACCACACATCGAAGTATGAAGAAAAAAATGTATTAAACACAACATGAATGTAATGAAAATCAAACAAACAACAATGGTAATAAAAAAAGAAAATCTGCATGTCCCTGAAAAACTGAAAAACAAGAAATCATAATCCAGAGAAATCCAAAGGAAATGGTGTCCAAAGTCACAGTCCAACAAAGCAAATCCAAGGGAAAAAAGAAAAGTGAAAACCATTGCTCCATGGTGAAATAAAAAAAAAAGAGAATAATCCAATGGTGAACTATATACAGATGAACAATCCAGGGTCCATGAGCCCAACTGAAGAAATGAAACCTATCAAAAATACTACCTAATAAAAAACTATATACAGAAACGTGGTGCATTGTCCAAGCGCAACCAAAATAATGAAAAAACAAAAGGAAACCTAACACTATCTAACTATATACAATGGCGGCGGGCAAGTCCAGCAGCTCACTCTGTGGTGTGCTGGGCCAGGGCATCATCGAACTCCATGTCGATGTCCCAGAGGCGGGCCTCTGTCCTGGCCCTGAGTTCTCGCAGGGAGGCACTCATGGCCTGTTCCAACTCCCTGCGAATTGCCTCGAGGCACTCTGCCCGCCTCAACGCCCGATGCATGGAGTTCTCCGCCCTGACCATCGTGAGCCACACCTCTTCCGCCCGCTGCCCCTCCGCACCTATCTGCTGGCCCAACCGCAGCCACACGGAAGACACTGCCATTCCTGGGTCCTCCTGCCCTATGGCCGATGCCTGCCCCTCCGATGTTGATGGCCCCGAGCCATCATTGCTCTCACCTACAACCTGCTCCTGCTGCTGCTGTCCATGTGACCTGTCCGATGGTGCCTGCACATCCTCCATCTGCTGGTCTCCAGTTGTGGTGTCCACCCCTGCTGGACCGGCAACTCCGGACTGTGGCAGGGATGGGATCTCCACCAAGCTGGCTGTGTTGGTCAGGCCAGGTCCACAGGGGGCCCTGGTGGAATCTGGGCCGGGAGACGATGTGGAGAAAGACCAGCGCATAGCCTCCACAGAGGAGGAGAGGTCCGCCAGAGTGCACGTCACATGTAGGAACCCACCGACCAGGGCCCCTCCCAGCAGTGCCATGTCATGACGCTGCTCTTCGTGATGGCGTGCTTTCTCCGCCCAGGAAGAACGCATGTCATCACGAACGACACGCGTGGGCAACGCAACACCCACCAGGACGAATCCCATACGGTCGCGGGACCCCTCGCCCGCAGGTAGTGGAGAGGCAGCTGATATGGTACTCTCCCCTACCTGCGGACGGGCCTGAGACAGGGCCTCCCTGCTGGTGCATGATGGTGCAGTCACAGGGTCAAAGACAGCGACATGCACAGGCCCCTCCGCGGTGACCTGTGCTGCCTCCTGACCCTGGCCCTGGACTGCACCACTTACACCAGTGGTACTACCCCCACCAGGCCCCATGTGCGGCTCAGTAGCGGGCTCCTCCTCCTCTGTGGTGACCACCAACCTGGATGTCTCCACACTGTCTTCCGCCATTGCAAGCCCCTGTGGGGGCTCACCCGGCCCTTCCGCCACAGCCGTTGTGGCAGACGCGGCACCAGCCCCCTCGCTCCCGGATGATGGTAATTCCTGGGAGGGTGGCTGGGCCATGCGTTGCCGCCCGGTGGAGGCATCCCCACCGCTTGGCTCCACAGCGCCGTCTCCGCCCTCTTCTTCACTTGGCGCTGCGTAGAGGGAGACATAGAATACAAGCATCAGGGCACAGTACAAAATACCCTAGACAGGAAGCAATAACACATGAGTGGCACTGTCAAATGTCACTTCCATCCTATCCTTCCACAACACATGGGTCAATGCATGCAACAAGCATGCAGAAACACTCCCGGCGCCTGCAATCAACATCAACACCCATGTACAATGGCCCCTGTAAACCAAGATGTTGCCTTCAAAGTCACATGCATCCATGGCCTTTCAAAGTCAAACACACACTTATCTGGCGCACACACATGTGCACCATACATGTATATGACATCAGCACCCATTCCTCACCCCCTTCCATGTTCAGGAGACTGGCATGCTTTCAGGTGTGCATTCTGCATAGAGGTCCCCATGTTGCATTAAAACACATGCACCTACCATGTGGTTCACACATAACTGATCCCACATGCATGACCATGATGTCCCTGTACACACACATCCATACATGGCCTATGTCACACATACAGGCAAGTATCAGACTAGCAGCACACTGCAACATGCCCTGTCTCACACAGCAATGCTTGGCCACTTACTGCTCAACTCCAGACGGGTCTGCCTCCGAAGGATCTGGGCGTGGAGCGCTGGGCCTACGCGTTCCAGGACCTTCATCTGGATGTTGCTCAGGCTGACCCAGCCCCCCTCCACGAGGCCCCGGGCCTTGTTGAGGGTCCTGGACCTGAAGTCCTCCCAGCGCTTCTTGACATGTTGGAAGTCGCGGACTGCCACCCCCTCCGCGTTGATGGCAGTCACGATGTCCGTCCAGATCCGAGTCTGTCCTTCCTTGTCGGCGCGCAAACTTCCGAAGAGGGCATCATACTGCCCCAGGACTTGCTCCACCAGGACACCAACTTCAGTGGCAGTGAAGCTGGTGCCCCTCTGCCTATCTGGCTGGGGGTTGCCAGTGGTGCCAGATGGTGTAGTGCCCTACATGGCAACCCCAGAGGCAGGTGTGGGTGGTCCTGGGGCTGGTCTGTGGAGCGATGGAATAGCAGTCGGGAGTCTTCGGTTCCAGCAGGGGTGGTCACAGCAACAGCACCCCTGGCTGACGTGCAGGCCGCAAATGGCAGGGTACGTGGGCAGCAGGCAATCAGGCAGCAGCAGATGGGAGGTGGGAGCATGCTCGGGGCTCTGGGGGGAAGTAATTCGGCATTCTGGGCAGGAGCGTGGTCTTCCGTGTGTGAACGCGTGGCCAGCTTGATAAGGAGTGATTTGGCACGTGAAAATCTTGCACGTCAGTGTGTAATTCGAGAAAAGGCCCTTAGCGCGTTAGCACGTCAGCGATTTCATTGGACCAAAGGCCTTTCGCGTGTAAGCGCTTCTGTGACGTGAGGCACGGGGGCGTGCGCGAGCGTTTCCCCCGTGACGTGGGCATAGTGGATTAGCACGCGTGCAAAAAAATGCACGTCCCCATGTGAATGCGTGTAATCCGAGGAAAGGGCCTACGCGCGTAAGTGACGTGACATGTGCGGGTGTTTCCCTCAGCATGGGTTAAAGGTGAGTGGGGCCAGCAGTTCACTGTACGTGCCTTTTCGTGGAGACCGACGTGTGTTGCTGCTTCCTGTTGTTTCGCACGCCATCACAACTTCACAGCTATCAAGGACGTATCTCTTCTTTTGGTGGGGGGATTGGCTATGCATGTTTTTCTGCATCGCGCTAGTCAGACGATGAGTCGCTCACGCTATTTTTCCCACTGCGGGTGCCCCTGTGCATCGCACCGTTTTTGATATCATAGTAGCCTGCGTGTCCCACGCGTACGCAATTTTCGTGTTACTGGGTGCCACCGCATACTGCGGGAGGTTGATTCCATGCACGTAGGCTGCAGGGTTGCGTGCACAGTTTTCTCAGCAGGGGTGCCTGAGAGTTGCGTGACCCGTCACTACATCACCGGGGTCACATACAGCCTTGCAGGTACAGGGGGGCTGTTAATATCTTGCTTCCCACCCCCTTCACCTCAATTGCCCATGTCAATTGTGGTGTACACCTCCCATTGGCACAACTCCATGGTTGGGAGGCCACCAAAGGTGAGGGGTGCCTCAGCTGGGCATACTCTCGTGGCGGGCATGGTCAGGGACGTGGCCGGGTGACCAGGGTGTAGGGGGGCTCCAGGGTGTCCATGGCAGCCGCAGAGGGGGAAGAGGCAGGGGTGCACCACTTGAGCATGATGTTGTGCCATGTGTCGGTGCAGTCATGCCACCACCCCCTGTGGTTCCGGGAGATGAAGCTTCTGCATCTGGCACTGGCACCCGTGTGACCCGGCAGTCCGTTCCATCCACTGCCACGGGTCCAAGGGTAGTGGTAGCTGCAGGTGCAGCTGTGGACACCGCCACCCAGGATCAGGGTCTGCCAGCGCAGCCTGCGTTGGCACTGGAGGAGCCCTTTGAAGATTTCCAACAGGCCAGGAGGGAAACCGTAGGGGCACGCAGGGCTGCCCTGACCAAGACACGTGTCCCTGGGGCAGTTATGCCATCTGCTGCCCCAAACAGCCAGGTGTTGGCAAGTGCAGGGGCAGATGCACCCAACAACACCCCGGTTGTGAGTCTGCCAACCAGGACAGTTGCGGTCAATGACCCTACCACAGCGGATGTTGCTGCGCAGGGTCCATTAGAGGGCACCCAGCAGCCACTGACAGAAGTCAGGCCTTTGGTTGCCCCTCCACCTGCCACTCCCTTGGCTCAATCCACCGAACCCACTGGCCATACTGGTCAGGGCGGCATTAGCCTGCCAGGGTCTGAGCCACATTCCAAGAGGAGGAAGGTTGCACCTGCAGCACAGGCTGGGACCTCACACACAGCCACGACCTCCTGCACGTCGAGGAAGGAGCCTTTCTGCAACCAGGAACTGGACTTCCTTGTGGGCTACGTGCGGGGCCACAGCCGTGACATGTTAGTGGGTGCCAATAGTCAGACTACGGCTGCCCAACGTGATACCCACTGGAAGCATGTTGCAGAAAATGTCAGTGCATTCGGCCATGTGGTGCGCACGGCGCAAGAGTGCAAAAAGCGTTGGAATGACATCAAACTCAGCGCTAAGGCTAAGCGTGCCTCTAATTACAACTTGACTCTGGTGACTGGCGGTGGGCCTGCACCGGACGAGGAAGTCCTCACTCCGCATGAGTCACTTCTTGCGGAGTTCATACCATCTGAATTGGTCGAAGGAGTGGGAGAGATGCCGGACATTGATGCCCAGTCCAGTGAGTGTTGATGCGTGTTTGTTGAGGACGTGCGTGTTTTACTTGTGGGATGTGTTGTGCATGATTGCCACTACAGGTGAGGTGTACATGGTTCGGATGTAATGCAATGCTTCCATGATGCATGTCTGCTCTGCTGGATGGTGGACATGTGGAGCATACAGGGACTGTCGACATCAACACTATTGCATCCTACTCACATGCTGGTTACCAGGATGCCCCTCCGGTCCATGTCCCAGCTCACTGGCCCTCTGCATGTAGCGTGGGGTGACCTTCCTCTCAGCCCAGGAACGATGTCATAGCATGACTGATGTGCATGTGTCCTCTGCCTGCATGCGGGTACTCCATGTAGGCATGCTCCCTTGCCCCTCCACCCCCCTGCTCTGCACCCCAATTCCACCTTTGCACTGATCTGCTTCAATATTGCCGTTGGGTACTTCCCTGTTAATGCTTCCTGTGTACATGCTAACTTCCCGCAACCAATCTGCCAGACATATGCTGTGTGGTACAGCCTTAGTTCTTGATGCAGGGTATCTCACTTGTACTGTGCAGAGGTCAGATGCCCCGCATGGACATGAGTGCCCATTCATGCTCCATGTGCATTGCACGCATGCCCCTATGTGTCCTTGACTGGATGATCACTGTAATACAAGTCCTTGGTGACATACATTGCATGGCATTTCATCAGCCTTCCCATGTCTACTGTGGCTCAGTACTGCTGTGCACACATGTCTAGGGTCTGACAATCTAGGTGTGTCACAGGCCTCAGCCTGTTTAATGGCCAATGACTCTGTCCAACTGGTGTAGTGTCCTCTTCACACGTGGGTGGCCTCCAGACGTTTCATCATGTGTCCTGCTTACTGTCCCATCATCATTTGCAGTGTTGTCACTTGACTCACATGAAGCTGTTGATGCTAGTCAACACTGTCTGTCAATACACAGGCCTATGGTTAGCCTTTTGATACCATGCTAGGCATCCCTGCTTTTTCACTTGGGTGGAGGGGTGCTTTGCTTGTCGATATGCTACCCATTGAATGCACACTGCACGTGATGCCTGAAGTTGACCTTGCACTGCTTTCACATTTTCTGACACACACCATGGAGTCCTTGTACATGTAGGTAGTGAGTAACATACATATTTGCTGCACTGCATAGACCCACTTCAATGCAGACTGCCAACTTTCAACAGGTCTGATCACAGAAGCAATTCCAAGTTGACCCAGCATGCACACCAGGTTCTATTTTGTGTGTCACATGTCTTTCTGATGTTGTCGGTGTGTGTGTGTGTGTGTTGTGTGCTTCTGACATGTGTAGTGACCATTTTTTCCTCTATTTTTCAGAAGATGACGCAATGGAGCCGGAAGATGGTGTTGTCATGCCAGGCACAGGTTTGGTATCACTACATCAACCCGGCACAAGTGGGGGTCGTGGGGTGGCAGGCCACAAAAACCCCCAAGTGCTACAGGCCATCTTGTCTCTGGCTGCCTATGAGTCCAGCCCTGATGACGACTCTGGCGTCCATGTCGAGTTGGATGAGCATCAGGTCCATGTGTCAGGGGTGAGTGATTCTGATGTGGACACTCCTCTGTCCGCGACACCTGCACTGGGGGGTTAGACTGTCTAGGAACCTCTGCCCATGGTGGATCAGGATGCAGGGTCACCCTCCACACCAGTCACTGATGTGCCTGGGACATCACGTCGACGGGGGCATGTAGTCGTGCAGCCGCGGGTAGTGCCAACACGACGAGGACAACCATTCCTTGGGTCCCGCAGGGGTCAAGCCCAGCAACACGGTTGCCACGCGCAACTGCTGTATACTGAGTGGGAGCAAGAAATGACTGCCAATTCAGAACGGCAGGGGGCAGCAATGGAGAAAATCGCTGAGAGCATGGAGTGTGTGGCCCGATCCGTGCTCCCCCCTGCTAGCAGGTGCTTCTCCAGCAGCAGGCGGCACGGCCCACGGCCCACTCGCTCAGGCTGGGCATGGCGGCCTCAGACAGGGCACGCCAGGCTGAAATGTCGTCTCTGCATCAAGCAATTGCTGCTCATGCAGAGGCACACATGGAGGACCTGAGGGAGGAGTATGCTTCCCTCAGATCCACTCTGGGTGTCCTTCTGATGTCCCAGAGGGAGCGGTCAGAGGAGAGGTTTGCACAGCTTGAGCGTACCATCTCGGCTGAGCTACAGGCTTGCCGGGAGGTGCAGCGGTTGTCAAGCCAGGCCTTGCAGGAGGAACTCCGTGTTACACGTGCTACCTTGCAAGAGGAAGCACGTGTATCACGGGAGGTTCTGCATGCAGACCTATGTGTCATCGCCACACAGAACCAGGCTCACCCGTCCGGCAGACTTGCTGCCAATGAGGGGCAAGCTGCAGCTAGGCGTTGCCAGGCTACTGTGCCACGTCCTCCTTTCCAGGATGAGCCAGACTTGGACGACCATCTATCTCCCACATAGGTCTGGCTGTGCAGGCGCTGAGCCCATGGAGGTTTTTTTTTTGGCTCAGCATCATTGCATGTGGGTGTTGAGCAGCACCCTGTACCTCCTCCCTCCTGGGAGACTCTCCCCCCCTGGGTCGTATGTGGCCATTTTTGATTTTTCTTTTAGTTTAGTTAGTTAAGTTTCTATTTGATAGTTAGTTTAATTAGGTAAAGTAGGTTTTTCGTAGTTAGTGTAATTAGTTAATATAGTTTAAAATTGCTTGTCTATTGTGCTTTCATGTGACAGTGTGGTGCTTTATGGCTTTTGAAAGCATCCACTGTCTGTTCCAGCTGGGCCCTTCAGGCTTGTCTTGTGTATGGGTTTGCTGCTTGGGGTCCTTGACTCACATATGCCACTCCTGCTTCCCTTATCCATGGGCTTGTAAGGATGGTTCGGTGTAACAGCCTATTACACAAGGGCTTTGGACTGTCATATCTGTGGCATGTCTGATGCTGTGGAACTTGTGTTAACACCCCTAGTGGGGATGATTGGGGAGTTATTGACCACTGTGCTGCTTTTGCTAGATGGGGTGTTTCATGATTCATGTGTACATTCATTGCCATGCATTGTGTGGTATGTTTCTTATCTTTACTGTACATGTGCTTGTTGCAATTCATGCCGCAGATAGTGTGTTCCACACTTTGGCTGTGAAAGACAGACTGTGGTGTGATTTCTGATGTACATCTCTGACATGGTCCAGTGATGTGATGCCTGAAGAGACACACACAGATGAATCTAATGCATTAATCATGTGTTTCATGCCCTTTCTGCAGGGGGTTGAGCCTCCAGACCACCTTTGCCAGCAGACATGGGCCATTGGACGTCTGGAATCTGGGCACCTGCAGGGGCAGTGGCACATTCCCTCCGGTCCACCATGGTCCATTGAGGCACTTGTATCACCCAAGAAGCGTTCTGAGACATGTAAAGAAGCAGCTGACAGGGACAGACAGCAAGGGACAGACTCGGGTGCAGTGCATTTCATTTCCATGTAGAATTTGAAACATGCACTGCCTACTTTATTTGGGTTGTGGTGGAACACGACTTGTTTGGAAGTCATACCTTGCTATATGCGTCTGTCTGCTTACCAAGGGAACATTGCATGTTGTGTGATTCGTGACACATTGGTGTTCCATTTGCCACGCACCCACCGGCGCCTGACTTACTGCATTGACTGTGTATGAACCATCACAGGGGTAATGTTACGTATGGGTACAAAGCATCGACACCAGATTGTCTGTTTGTAGAGTAGTTTGTTAATTTGGGGCATATTTGGTGGTGTGTTTGTGTGTTATGGGCACGCACAGATTTTTAACTGTGGCTCTCTTTGCAGCATTGTGGTGCTCCTGTTACCGGATTTGAGAGTGCGCTGGCAGGAGGCCAGCACTCACTCCAGAGATAAGTTTCTCTTTGACTTCCATTTCAGTGAATTGCTGCTATGTTTATGATGAACAAGTTTGGTATAATTGTTTATGTGTTAATGTGAGTACTACATTCTTGGCCATTCCCTACTTTCCTGTGTCAATCCTACTCCCCTCTCCTGCCCCTCATTCCGGTTATCCAGTGTGCCAACGCCTGTCCCGACTCCATATACCTGACCCTCCTTCCCCACCAGGTTCTCAGAGGCCTGTGTGAGTTTGACCTTGCAGCCACCCAGACCACAGTGGGGGTGGTTGGTTCGTGTCACTCCTGCACCTGTACACAGGAGCAGTGACAGTACACATCCATTTGTGGTGCCTCATTCTATGTTATGTACCATACATCGTACACATCCTGTTGTGACATTGTTTTACTGTGCTACCTTGGTTGTTACGTCATTGTGGTAGTACTTGGCCTTTGTGAGGTACTGCTACTTCAAGTCATCTACTGGAGGCTGTTCTGGTTAGTTTTTCTGCCTGCAAGCTTTTTGCTTGGCTTCTGTGTTGGCCTGAGTTCTCTTGGATGTAGTGTATTTGCAATTCAAGGTGGACTCTGAGGGTGCAGGCAAATTTTTACCCACAAGGTGGGAGATGGTGACAAAGGGGAAGGATGATCCTGTGGCCAGGTGAAATGGATTTCAAGGATGTAGGCACCATAACCCCAGTGCAGTTGTTCAGTTGGTCAAGGTGATTTGTGAGGGAGGGGTGGTTCTTGGTTGGTGATAGTTGCCTTGCCCTGCAGTGTGATGGCCGCCCTGACATTGTAATTGTGGTATCCTATGTACATGATGTGTTCTGCTGATCAATGCCTGTTCATGTGTTGTGTTTACCTTTCAGGCGTGAGGGGATAGTTGTGGTTTGACATGCTGGGGTGTTCACCTTGTGAATGTTCACATGTGATGTGTAGAGGACACTGATGGTCACTTGATTGCACATGCATATGTTGAGTGCATGTCCCTATTGACCCACACACTCGCACTATAATGCACTACATGTCCAACCACCCTTCCATGTCCACGTGTACACTCTGTTTTCCTTCTGGTGCCCACTGTGTCCCTGCAGCACATGTCCTATGACCAATTGTGGATCCTGTACATGCCAAATTTGCTTTTTGATGTGGTTCGTAGCTTAGATGTGATGCTCAGGGTGTGCATCACACGCAATGGCTGTTAACTGTGTTGTGCACTGAGCAGTGTGTTGCAGGAGGTGGACACGGCACACAGAAGCTGCAGTGTTGATTTTTCAATTAACAATGTGCATGTAGATAGGCATTCATTGTTATGTTACAACTTCGACTTTTGGAATGCATTTGGGTATGACTTCTTTTGGGTGGGAGGTTGTTGGTCAGTCATTTAATCCGATTCCATGTCAGGCATCCTTGTCTGATGCCAATTTACATTTTTCACATGGCAATGTGTACCTTAGTGGTACTGTGTTGGTGTATGGTTATTGCTTGCCATGTCGTGTTGTGCTTTGGGAGGGTTTGAGTGACATACCAGTGATAGTCATGGCCTGTTTTGCAGGTGTGTGTGATTCACACCTTGCATGTGTGCCTTTTGGTCTCACAGGATTGCTTGTGTTTAAGTAGCTAGGGATGCACACAATGTGGCATTTCCATGACAACGATCTCAGGGTGGTAAGGTTGTGACAGTTGACTGTCTCTTTGTCATCATCGATTGTCACCTGGTATGTGCCAGGCCTGTGTGCACTCTGCAGGGGTGGGAGTTTAGGTGAAAAATGTGTCCACAAGCTGGGTCCGGGCATCCTCACCACGTGCCCTATCCCCACCCATGGGCAGTGCCTGTGCCTGTGGTTGGGGATGTGGGTTCACCACCATGTCCATAGGTACACCCTGCCGTGTTGCAACATTGTGCAGGATATTGGGGTGCCACAATGATCCTGCACACTACTGGGGGTGCATAGAGTAGCTGCCCACCAGAGCGGTCAAGGGTTGCGGAAGCGTGACTTGAGCACTCCGAATGTGCGCTCCACTATGGCCCTGGTTGCAATATGGGCCGCGCTGTATCTTACCTGGGGTGGTGTGGTGGGGTTCCGGATTGGCGTCATCATGTGGTTGCTCAGAGGGTAGGCACTGTCCCCTGGAGAGGTGATAATGGTTGTTATTATTGGGGTTTGTGTATTTGTGTGTGTGTGTGTGTGACATGCATGCATGTGCAAAGGCATTTTTACTCACCTAGGAGCCATGTGTCGCCATGCTGCCCAGCTTCCAGGGCCCAGCTCAGAGCAGACATTCTGTATATGAAACTGTCATGGGTGGAGCCAGGGTAGTTTGCATAGACAGAGGTGATGATTCCCTTTGCATCGCATACCACCTGTACATTGATGGAATGAATGCCAGTGCTTGCGGTTTCGGTAGATGTGCTCAGTGGCCCTAGGTGGACGTAGGGCCACATGGGTGCAATTTATGGCACCAAGCACTTTGGGGAAGTGTGCCACGCTGTAAAGGTCCTGGACAACGGCCTGCTTTTCTGCGGGTGTTCTGGGCATGTATATGTGCCTGCGGACTGAGGGGCTTTCAGTCATGATTGCCAACACCTGGTGTAGGCAGCGTGACTGCGTGGCCTGTGAGACCCCCCCACTATGGCAGTAGTCCGCTGAAATGACCCAGTGGCCAAAAAATGCAGGACATTGAGCACCTTCTCCAAGGGGCTCAATGCTTGGGAGCAAAGGGTGGGGGATGTAAGGTCATCTTCCCACTCCCTGACCAGGTCTAGGATGATACAGGGTGGAAACCTATACCTGCCGTAGACCTGGTCATCAGGCATCCCAAAAAGGCTTGTCCGTGGTGAAAAAATGCATGCCCTAGCTATTCTCCTCCTCCTGCGGTGTCCCACGATCAGTGCTGTGACAAATGGGATATTCATCGTAGCTGTATATACGTGTTTGTTGTTTGCGCGCACTTTTATACTGTGCGCGGGCACGCTTCCGCCAGCCTTCGTGTGGAGGACGCATTCACGCCTGTTTGCATCTTTTGCCGTGCGCGGGTTTGCCGCATTCGTATCCATGAATACGGGTTGTTCGCGTGCGTGTGGGCGTTGTGTGTAGTTCCCTGCAGTACTTCCCCAGTTAACGCCTTCTTTTTCACGCGTTATTCCCCATTCTGCGTGTTACGCCCACTGTTCCGACTACTTTTGTTGTGTGCGCTGCGCTATGTGCGCTTTTGCTGTGCGTGTAGCGCACGCTGTTTGATGACGTGTGTGCCCGTGTGCGACATGCACCGATTTGGCGCACAACCAGTGGGAAACAAGCGCAGCGCCTTCCTTGAATCGCACGCGTGCGCGTGCGCTTGCTTTCTCACTCTTGCGCCACCTTGCGCCTGCTTGCGCTGGGATTTTCGGCACACGTTTGTTCCATGAATTGGCCCCTCAATATATTCTTATTTGAATGTAATCTCACGAGGCTTTAAATACATTGAGAAATCAAGATACATTTCACACTAACATGCTGCAACATTCTTTTCACATTGCAATGTTAATAGTGTATCAGCCACTGTTTGATGTCCGCAGAAAAATGCTATTTGTTCTACATGCATTAAAATCCCACTTTAGTTTGAACACAGCAAGGAAGCAAGGTATATTTCACGCTAGATACCAAAGCTTCTATTTGGTGTCAGTTTCCACTAGTGCCATACTCTCTGTTACTCCCACTTCAGGGCACAGCAGAGAAACCTCAGTATTTTCGTGCAGTGAGGTGACACATTCTCTGTTCATGGTTGGAGAAAAAGTATACTATGTACAAAGATAGACAGTCAACTTTTCAGCAGCGTTTCCCACTTTAATGAATATTTGGGAATTTATTTTTCTCTAATTTTGGTTTGCATATGCAAACATTGAGCTGATGATGAAATTTGCAGAAGCAAATATCTTCTTCAACATGTTAAGGTATTTATACTTTGTGGGTGTTTCTTGTTCTGTTTTATGGAAGCTCCTGTTCAGGAACCATGTTCTTGCTCCAATAACCAAGAGTGCTTCTGCTCGTCCAATACAAACATATAAATAAACACTGCAATTCTGATATGCAGCAACTTTTACCAATGTTTGCCCTAGTCTGCAATGTGTGCTCTAGTGCTAATTTCACTTGTACTAGTGCAACATTTGTGTAATATCACCCATGGAATGGAAATATGTAAAATTTGAAGTAGTGCCAGTGCAATTAGCACTAAAACACATTTTCACCTAGTGCAAAACATATTTTATTTAAAGGTGCTTTCTACCAGGCCAATCTTTACTCTAGTTGTAATCATTACACCTGGTGCAGAAATCACTCAAAATAATATTTTTTTGCACTGGGGGCTTGCTGCCCTACTGCTTATTGCACGTGCGCATTATTTCTGTAATGTCACCCCTGTTGTTTTAATGTGGATGTATCTACTATATCAGATCCTAAGTATGATACATTCTCCATCTCTGCCTTTGATTTTCCCTTCAACTGGCTCTGATGCATGTTGGAGTAAGACTCTAATTAAGGTCATTCATAAACTGGATTTGAACAATCAAATCCATAAAACATATCACAACAATGTCACAATAATCACTAAATGCAAAAGCAAATCATAGCAAAATTGCGTTTTACATGATTCCAAATATATTATGTCTGTATGAATACATTGATGAAAAAAATGTTTCCATACAAGCTCTGTGTGAATATGTTACTTCAAAAAAGTTTTCTATGGATCCCCTTTTCTCTTCTTGGAACATGCTGTATATTTCGAAAAAACAACGTACATTTAAATTTGCTTCATATATTCTTGGTATGGCTGTCCAATAGAGGGTGCGTAGGTTAAGTCGAGTGTAAAGCTTCATATGGATAAGACTGCATATATAGAGACCTCACTTCCATGAGTTAATTTACATTCAAAATGGGACACTCATCGTACTAACATTTGTAGTAATCTGCCCTCTGACATAATGCACAATACTTACATTTTAAATGAAATCAAACGATTGAAGTGGGACCTTCACAAGAGAGAGTTTTTTTTTCCTTTACTGTTAAAGGCCACATATTCTCAAGAGTTTTTTTTTTACAACATAAACTATGTAGTCACTTGCTTATAATGATTTATATTCTGCAAATTTTCCAGACACATAATTATCCAGCTTTATGTCTTCTAACACGTTTAAAAATAAAAATCTTTATTCAGCTGTACTCCAGTGAGTGAACTGCCTTAAATAGCCAGAACAAGAATTGACTTTACAAGTGGGGGGGAAGTGCAGTTAGCCAATCCATCATAGTAGCACATTCGAAAAGTAAAAGGTTGCGTTTTTGCCTATTATGTACCAACACATTTGCATACCTACTATTTCTAATGTCCCAAAGCCATACACTACAATTTCAGGTTATACTTTCTCTTCTCAAATATATCATTTCACGAGTGAACCTGTACCCACACACCATAGTGTTATGCTTGGCCACCTGACCCCATTTCCATTGACATGCAAACCAGGAGTACTATGGGATGTATTAACCCACTTATGCTCTTCCCCGCAGCATCACTGTGTCCTGCTGGTACCAGAATCATCAAAATGGCCGCGAAACCTCTGTGCGGGCCAAAACCTATGAAAATGGCACCCTACAAAGAACAAAAGGATGACTGCCAAATCTACAATGCATGTTGTCAACGGTGGAATGGAGACCGCACTCCTGAAACATGTCACTGGGCTGTCCGACAAGTAAAAATGGAGACTGCATGAAAAGCAGTGCTTGCTGAAAGAAATCCAGAATCTTGTTTTTAAATCTTTTCTAAGTTGCCAAAAATACAGAATGCTGGTCCAAAGCACCCACAAACATCCAATCTTCTTGCTGAGTGTCACATTTGACTGAATTGAAGAAATCATTGTGAAATTGCAATATCCTGGAAAGCTGAATTGGTCATTAAAACACCCACAGCACAAGTTTGCCTGCCAGTGGGATTTGTCAAAATCTGGGCGCAGTACCAGCAGCCACCTGAATGGCTGTTTTCAAAAGCCTGCATTAAAACTGTAAACTTGTCCCATTAAGATCTAATGTCTGAAATCTAAGTGACCTGTTATCAAGAGTAGCCTAGGTTTCAACTATTCAAACTTCATGGTTTAGAGTCTGCCATCAGTGTTCTAGTTGCTTGTTTTAAAATTACAAGTTTATTTAAACCAAGAAAAAATGTAACACATGACATTTAATTTAAGCCTGACTCCAAGCCAAAACCAGCAGAACAACTTCCCCCCACAGGGGCCAGGCACCTCCCTTCTGCTCTCTAGACCAGGAACTCGCACCCAGGTGATGATTAAAGGGGAGGAGAACTTGGGCTGCTGTGGGAAGAGCACAATGGACTTCCTCCAAGCCAAGGAGATGCTAATTAAGAAGGATTGAAAATGGCCTCTGCCAGAAGGAAAGGGGCAGAGATTGCTTCTGAGCTGCAAGAAGGAGAAGGAGGCGGGGACAGACAACCTTTTGTTGATTCACAATGGACAAAAAGCATATTTCTAAAAAGACTGATAATTTACTGTGTACAATTGTAAAAAATATGTAAACTCCGGACTTACGAACCAAATTTTTGGCTGCACATTGTAAGAGGAGCCAGAACTCTGTGCTATGTTCTGGGAAGTAACTGTGAATATTATGGTTTTGCAGCAAATGTATTTATGTTAAAAGCATGAAACTTCACACACTTATGCCCATATGCAATGCGCACAGTTGTACACATTTTTGGATGAACTAGATATTGTGTTCCGGCCCGAAAGGGCAGAATTCTGTCAAAATCCGACACAAGATCATACAATAAGAGGGCTTGGAAGAGCATTTGCCACACACAATATCTGATCTAGATATGCCATTGTTATAAAGTTTGCACAATTGTAAATATGTATTATACTAAAAGTAGATTTCATTCAAAAGGCAAGGGGAGGATTTTCTGGCTCATAAAACAACATCATCATGGTGACACCCTGTTTTCTCCTCCAATCAAGGGAGAAGGGAGATTCTAACCTATAGCCAGCCTAGGGGGCACGCTTAGGATAATCCAGCATACAGACCCCTTTACCAAATGCATAAAAAGAGACAGCTGAGGACTTAGAAAGACAGACAGATTCACCCACTAACCGATTGCTGGCGGAGCACCCTGCGAGAGGACCAGACATATTCCTTGCTCCAGACTCCAGAAACTTGGCAAGCAGAAAGGCACATTTCTATAGCTGAACCATAGTGAGTATTCATAGTATAGGACTGGAACTAGCCTATATAATGTCCATAGTAATCCCTATCTAAATCCATTTTATCTTATAGTCAGAATTGCATCGTTAGAAATATTTTTGAATTGCCTGAACTCTCTATCTCATCCCTACTATCTTACTTCTGTCCTAGTATTGTTGAACATATCTTTGCGCTTATATATTTCATCTGAAGAAGGCAAGCTCCTCGGCAGGCACAAACTTGATCCAGAGGTGCCCTGGTCTAGTGGCTGTGCTTCCGTGTAGTATTTGCTTCTTTATAGTCAATCCCTAGTGTAAAGAAATCCTGTTTGTCCTTTGAAAGTGCATCCCTGTTTTCTCATTTTGGTGCATATTTGAAAAAATATGACCTCCAGGAAAACATCCATAACTTCTTCAAATTTCATGCTAGAAACGGAATGTCTGCTTGTAGCTAACATCCACAGCTTTCCATCGAAACAAAACCGCATCTCAAATCCCTATGGTTTTCCCGCGATCACGATTACTGCACACGGACATGTTTGCCACAAATTTTGTTTTAGGTGAAATGCTATAACGTGTAAAACAGCTTTCAATTGCACCCAACCTCAATTTTAATTCTTTACATTGCTTCTTAGTGTCAAATCAGTGCTAGTGTTTGTCTGCACCATATAAAGTGGCTCCCATTAGAATTTAAACAATTTCATTGATTTAGCCCATATTTAGTGTTTTACCCATTCCATTCAAAGACAACTTTACAAACCATTTTGACAGTTTGCCAATCCTTTCTCTTTCTCTTTTGTGTTTGCTGGGGGGAAATGGGGATTGATACATTTGCTTGAATTATGCATTCCTGAAACCTGTTCTCTTTCCTCCTATCTCTCTACATAGCATATTGGGAGGTTGAGGGGTGCGCAGGGGGAAAGATCAACTACATTGCTATTGATTTGAACACACCCACAAAAGTGTTATTGCTGTGCTGCATTGTTTTTGCTCATTATTACTCCTTGTGATTAAAGAGATTGCTTAGTGTGACATCACCCCTTTGGTGATTATTGTACCCCTATTGAAAATAGTGTGATTATCTTCTGAATATATACATAGATATTTTAACTTTGCAAGCCAGTCTGATTCCTAGTTCAGTGTGACCTGGGGGGTTCCAAGAGAGGGGCGTGATATAAGTGATACATCGTTCAGAATAAAATAACTTTTAGGCACAAAAATATAAATAAGGATTTCAGTTGTGCATTACACGCTAGACACTGACTTAGGTGAAGTGCCGGATTGAAATCACTGACAGATTGGGGGCTTGGTGCGAGATTTCTGAATTAGACATACCACTTGTGACAGTCTAATACAGCGTGTTAACTGACGGGTACATAAACACTGTTGGTCTACCACACTATGCTACACTGTAAAAGCACCCTTCAATAGAAATGCTCTAAGGAGTTGGCCTGTTTTGCAAAAATAAAATAACTCCTGTAAGTCAGAAAGGAAATTAATATTTCCGGAATGGCGACCCTGGTAGAAATTAATATGGCAAAAGAAAACCTGCTGCACAAATTATTTGTCAGGGGTGAATGGACAGAGCAGGATCAGAATGTTTGCTTGCAAGAAATCAAAGAACAAGCCACTGCCACAGGATTAGATACATGGCAGGATCAGGGTCCATTAAACATGGCACTGAGTGAACTGCATATGGCCTATACGGTAAAAGAAGAGCAAAGTAAAATTTCCAAAATAGCGGCATATCTGTACCTCCACATTGGAGCAATACAGGAAAAATATGCCAAAAACATAGATCTGGCAAATAGGCAAGTACAATCACTAGAAAAAGCCCAAACTGATATGGACTCTGCAGAGCAAAGGCTACAAAAGAGCCAAGAATCAGAGAATGAAACCAGACAGTACTTGATAAAAGTAAAAGGAGATCTGGATATCCTGCAGCAAGAGAAGGTGGAGCAGTATACCAAAGTACTGGCGCTGCAAAAAGAGTGCCAAGAAAGTTTGGAGACTCTACTACAGAGCCAACAAAAGCTGGAACAGCAATTCCATTTTAAAAGAGCCTGCGCAGAGCAGGTAGTCAGCCTGCAAAACTGCCTAGACGAAGCAAAAGAAGAAAATAATAAATTAATTCTATGCAGGAACAACTAATAGAGACTAGTAAGGCCTTGATAGAAGAACAAAAGAGTCAGATTCTTGCTTATCAACAGGGAGTAGGGGCTGAGAGAGATGAGGTCCGCTGGGCGAGGGAAACACCTGAGCATAACCTGAGGAACCCTGGTACCACAGACCTTCATCTCTTCAGTTCCATGGACTCTGCCAACCCCATCTCCACTGCCTCACATGAGCCAAGGGCCACCAGGATGGTAGACTGCAACCCAATGGGAAATATGAGGCTCATAGATCAGCACCTCCCAGGAATGTGTGGGCAGGCATCTATTTATCGGTTCCCAAGTGCTAGGGCCATCTTCTCTGATCAGGGAGAGTCCAATGTGGGGAGGATCAGAGAAATGGATCCTCAAAAATATAACTTACCCAGAGATCAGATGGTAAAATTTGGTGGGCAACTCCATGAGGGTAGGCCCACTAAGGGCATCCTGAAAACCTCTTCCCAGCTATGACAGTGGGGGAGGGGGTACTCAGCCAATCCTGGGAGAAAGGAAGAATCAGAAGACTTTTCTGAGCACCACATGATGCAAGAAACTAGGCCCCTACATTCTGCCCATCATTCCCAAGCTCGCAGAATCCGGGAGAGCTTAGAGGACCAGACAGGCACCTCTGGTAGCAGTGCTTCTGAGTCAGAGGATGAGTGGACCAGGGTGACCCAAACTAAAAAAGCCAACAAGGTCAAGAGGGCGCTGTTCAAGAATCCCCTGAAGCAAATAAAAGCCATTAGGAGCATTATCACACCCTATCACAAGAATGCAAAATATTCGGTTTGGGAGCACCTTGAGCTATTTGAACAAATGATGGAAACTTTCCATTTGAAGTACAGCCAAAGCTGTATTCAATATGTAAAGTGGACATTTTCTCCCGAGTACTCCAGCTTCTTTGTGGGGCTGGAGGATCAGAATCATTCCAGATGGTCCACCTATAGGGTGGCCATCCTGATTTTTTTTTCCATTCACAGGAATCCTCAAGAGGCTCGCAAGGCAGCCTACAACTTAAAATGTGGGGAAGATCAGACCCCACAAGAATGTGTTCAAGAGTTAAAATGTGCCTTTGCGCAGACCACTAGAAGGGTGCGCACTGACAGGAAAGAATTTGTAAACACGTTCTTTCATGCTCTCCCTAAGTATGTCATGACCCAGCTAGTGAGGGACTTTCACGAGAAAAGATCACTAGATTGGGCCATTGAACAAGCCACGCGCATTTATGAGGTGCAAAAGCCAGTGGAAAATAAAAACAATAGCAAAAGCCCCAAAACAACCAACGCCCCTGCTGCTGCTAAAGTGGTGGAGGTGAAGGCTGCCCCCATTTTAGATTTAGAGATGGGGGGGCCTAAAAACCTGCTCGCACAGAATCAAAGCAACCCAAACCCAGGAGGGCCTCGGGCCAATCGCAAACAGGGAGCCAGGGAGGTAACCCCACAAATGGTATCCCTAACTCCCCTGACTACATCAGCCTAAACTACAAGGGTGATAGACCCATCCTGGGTTACGTATGGACTCCTCCAGCCCAAGGGGGGGATCCTACCAGAAAGCAGGAAACCCAGGGAACTTCCCTCCTCACTTCCCCCAGGAGGGCAGTAATCCCCCAAATACTGGACAAAATTTCCTTCCCAGGTACCCGCCAGACTTTAACCCCCAAAACAATCCATCCTTCTTTCCCCACTTTCCTGAGCCCAGACAGCCCAATCCGGGAGAGGGGAAGCCAAGGGTGGAAGGGTACCAAAATTTCCTAACCCAGGGTATTTTGGGAAAAGGGATAGCAACCCTTCCCAGGATCAGCCCAGAGGAGACATGAGGACCCCGTACCAGCCAGAGCGGATGTCCCGACTAGAGCGCCAGGACCAGAACAGAACAGGATCTGGGTCGCATGCTGAGGGCTCAACAGAACCCTCAGATGAGCATGGCGATGCAGAATGCCTCAAATCCAGGACCTGGTGCTCCAGAGCAATGATGGGGGAAGAACCCCGACAACCGTCCGGTTCCCAGGGAGGAGGCACAAGGGGAAGGGGGGTGTAAAGCCTTGGAGGAAATTTTCTTCCCCACTTGTAAAAAGCCCCTGGAAACCCAGGAACCGGAACCAAAATCTCCTGCCCCCGAAAGTCTGCAACCCAAGGAGCAGAGAGGGGGTAGGAGAAATAAAGAGCCCAAAAGAACCCATTTTGAGGCAGAGGTACAAGTCTTCCAGTTTGAAGGTGAGGGATCCTCAGAGGATCCTGGGAAAAAGGATATTCTCCTTCACGGATGGGGGAACTCCTCCCAAATAAAAATGGATCCCAAAGAATCCAAATCCAGACTGGGTAGATGTGGGGACAGAGGTAGCACTGCCCATCATCAAACCCCAGAATCACCAGCACAAAAATCCCCTGTTTCAAACCCATGCTGGTGACTGCCTCCAAAAAGGGAGGGTCAGCCCAGAATCAGAACCAGGGGAACTCAAAACTTCTCCCATATCTTGCTGTCACCTTTTTCATTCAGATTCCCAAGACACCAAACAGAATCCTGCCCAAATCACATTTCTGTCAGTGTCCAAAACCAAGAAACTAACCCACCAGTTGTCCAAACATGTACATGATCTTTGCCCCCTTGAGGAGAAGGAGGGAAAATTCTATGCCCCGGTCCAAATACAGGATCAATGTACAATATTGGCGCTGGTCGACACTGGATCCCAAGCTACCCTTCTGTCAAAAAGGGCCTTTGATCAACTGAATTCGAGAAGGGGGGAGAAATACCAAATTCCTCTCATCCCTCTTCCTGGACAACTTCAAAACTTCGACGGGAAGGAAATTCCCGTCGAGGGGACTGTGGATTTGGACATTAAAATTGGGCAACACAAGGTGAAGCACCCGGTCATAGTTGTGACTCCAGAGGACACCCCTTGTTTACTAGGGAATGACATCCTGCATAGGTTGTCTCCCCTCATAGATTGTGTAAACAAGGTCCTCTGGACCCAGACTAGCCGACCAAATGAAATTCCCGTCGAGGGGACTGTGGATTTGGACATTAAAATTGGGCAACACAAGGTGAAGCACCCGGTCATAGTTGTGACTCCAGAGGACACCCCTTGTTTACTAGGGAATGACATCCTGCATAGGTTGTCTCCCCTCATAGATTGTGTAAACAAGGTCCTCTGGACCCAGACTAGCCGACCAATAAAATTGAAAAATAGGGTCAACTATGTTAGTTTAAACGGCACATGCCACATGGTTGAACAAAAACCTGACCAAATAGAATTTCACTTCCAGAATAATCAAATCCCAGACTTGACAGTAATTGCAGTAGGACAACAAACTGGTGATGGCGAGTCCTCTCTATTTCTGAAAATCAACGTTCCTTCCAGCCTAAGGTGGCATTCCACACTGGAAGGAAACAATCTGAAAATATTTACAAATTCACAATCATTAAATCCCACTCCTTTAGTCCAGAAAGATGAGAAATCAGCTCAAAGCTTGGCTGATTTTCAGAAAATTGGAGAGCAGTTGTTCATCCCTATTCAGTTAAATGAAGGGAAGGACTCTATTCTCCCCCGAGTGTATGTGAACAACGGTAAGAGCTTCATCAGCGAAGCTATGTTCCGCAAACTCCCAAATGATCCAGCCATTCCCACATTTAAACTGATAAACAAATGGGAAATGGACCTGGAAACACCCAATTCCAAAAATCTCCTGCCTAGCATGTGTATGCTCAAAATTTCCATAGGCAACAAGAGCATAGTCCATAATTGTTGGGTTGTGCGAGATGTCCCTGCTGCATTCTATTTAGGCAGTGACATTCTCAACCGCTTTGACATTAGTTTGGACGTAATAAACTCCAAAGCCTGGTCACGATTAGTGGGTAATCCCATGGACTTTGATGACCCAGAGAAAGCATTTAGGTCAGCTCAATTGCTGCCTTATGCAGTTGAAATACAGATTGGAGAGGAAGTCACCATCCCAGAACAGATCCAACAAATCTCACTGGAAGTGAATGTTAAAAGAGGACAGAAACTGAAAAACCCTAACGCCTCTATCCATCTGAATGCTCACTTCCAACAGCAAGGGTTGGGGTAAACCCAACACCACTAGTCAACATAGAACACAACACCATTCCAATAGAGGTGGATAAAAGCGACCTAAAGAGTATCACTCTGGCCACAGGCACCATTATTGGAATGGCGGTTGATGACTGACATTTTTCCATAGATTTAGGTAATGAACTGTTAGGACCAATCTCCAAGGACTGTTTTGACAGTGATAGCTACAATGATGCAACACCAGACAGGATCTTCACCCGGCATGGGGGGAATTTCCTGGTGTACACTTCCAGCCCTTATGGTAAGGAAGATGTCACCTGTGACTTCAGGAGGGATGAGGTGATCTTCCAAGTCTGCGAGGACTGCCTTCCCCACCTGAAGCCACCAGTCCAAATCAACACTTTGACCAGGAACTTCTCCACCCAGCTGGAGGAGGCCGCTGAGATAGCAAAACCCAAAGTCTTTCCAGGCTTCAGGCAGATGGTTGAAGAGAGAGTCAACCTAGCTGATGGCTGTGAGACTCTGGAGCAAAGGCAAAAATTGAAACAAGTTTTCTTAGATTTTCAAGATCTCTTTACGGTGGACTCATATGACTGTGGTCACACCGACAACCACACAGCAACAATTCCCATGGTCCCTGGCATGACTCCAGTATTTGTGAAGCAATATAGCTTGCCTCTCGCATCAATGGAGTCCCTTACTGAAATAATTAAGAACCTTGAGTCCTGTGGGATAATTCATCCAGTCCACAGCACCTTCAATAATCCGGTGCTGGGGATTTTGAAACCAAACGACCAGTGGAGAGACTCTGTGCTGACCTAAGGGAGCTCCACAAATGGGTCCATATTTCCTGATGGCCTCTTCCCTACATTGACCAAAGGCTGGCCCAGATCCAGGGGTCAAAGGTATTCACTGCCATTGACCTGACCAATGGGTACTGGACTGCACCTGTCAGTGGGGAGGACCAATACAAGCTGGATTTCACCTTTGGGGGGCAGTAGTACACATGGACCCGGACTCACTTCGGATACATCAACTCCGGAAATTAATTTAACATCTTTCTTCACAAGGCCATGCCCGACCTGGGTGAGAGGGGTAACCTGGACTGTGTAGATGATGTTTTAGTCAAAAGCTCAACTGTGGAGGAACACATAGCAGAGATCCGTTATGTTCAGACACAGTTGAGGGCTGCCGGAGCAAAACTCTCCTTTCAAAAGGCACAGTGGTGCAGAACCCGTGTCAATTTCTTGGAGCATGAAATTACTCCTCAGGGTCTCAGTCCCCAGGAAATGAAAGTGGAAGCACTCCAGAAATTAAAAGACCCCACAACTTTGCGGGAACTAAGGAGCCTCCTTGGACTAACTAATTACAGCAGAAAGTTCATTGATGTTTACGCAGAGATCACAAGACCCCTGATTCATCTTTTGAAGGGGGGGTCAAATGGGAGTGGGGTCCAGAACAAGCCGAGGCAGTAAGACAACTCAAAAGAAGCCTCTCACAAGTGCCTTGCCTAACTTACCCTGTCAAAAACAAGGAGTTCTTCTTGAGAGATGTTTCTGAAATGCAGGCTGGACTGCAGTATTATATCAAAAGCATGACAAGGTCAATAAAGTAATCTCCTATGTGAGTAAAACTTTATCCTCTATGGAGGAAAAATTCAACGATTGTGAGAAGGCACTCCTGGCTATGGAAGAATTACCACCCTTTTATCCAGGGGGAACACATCATAGTGGAGACTCCACAACAGCCTCTGCAATATCTCCAAAGTGACAGAATCTGGGCCGGAAAGGTGAGTAATTCCCAAATTACTTCCTGGATTCTGTCAATGCAAGGCTTTCCCATGGAGGTCTGATATGGCCAAAACAAGAAGAGTCCCCTCGCGCAAGGTATGGCTGACTTGCATGATTGTGCCAGGGAAAACTGTCTCGAGGACGAAAGCCTTAAAATCAAGGACAACATGGAGGCATACCTTAATTCCCCACACAAAGTCTATGAAGAAGACCAGTGGGAGGGAATTCCCACTGTCTATGTGGATGGATGCTCCTACCATGTTGACAACAACGGGGAAAAAGAACTTGTGGCTGGCGTAGGGAATGCATGGGTGAATGATGCCCCAGAACCCTCCGCTGGGTACAAAATCGGTCCCCGAAGTAGTCAAGTTGCAGAGTTGATGGCTGTGCATCAAGCCATCCTCACTGCTGTCCAACACCAACTCAACAAACTTGTTATAATCAGAGATTCGGATTATGTACGGAACGGGTTCCTGGAGCATCTCGTTAACTGGAAAACCAGAGGCATGCTATGTGCTAATAACAAACCATTGAAACATGGGAAATTAATCCAAAATATTGATGATCTAGTCACCTCGAATGGGATGGCCATCTACTGGAAAAAGATCAAGGGTCATTCTAAAGTAGAGGGACTAGAAAAAACTGGAAATGACCTAGCTGATCAGCTAGCAAAAGCCAGAGCCATCCAAGGGGATCTACTTGAGATTGAGTCCCTGTTTGGGGAAATACAGGTCACTGCTATCACTAGGTCCCAGACAAATGCTCACAATGAATTCTCAACTGCACAATGGAGTAAGGAGACCACAGATGCTGATTTGATTACAGCTCAAAAAGGGGATCCAATAATTGGTAAGTTTTATCAAGACATTGAGGACCCAGAGACCTCAGAGTGTTGATGAAAGGTCCAAAAAATGTTCTGAATCCAAGACGGTTTGTTGGTGAGGAGATCCGTAGCTGACCATGACCAGTGGGTGGTCCCTAACTCATTCCAAAGCCTGATGCTAAGTCACGCCCATTATGCAGCCACAGCCGGTCATTGGGGGTTTCATACGACACTAGAAATCTTGAGAGAGGTTGCATACTGGCCACACATGGGGCAGGACCTTGACCAATACTTGAAGGGGTGTTTTGTGTGTGCACAATTTCAGCCAACATCACTCACACACCGTGCACATCTCCAAAAGAGGGGGATGACACTGCCTTGGTCAGATTTACAAGTCGATTTTATCGGGCCCGTGATTCGCTCCTCTAGGGGAACAAGTACATGTTGACCGTGACGTGCTTGTTCACTAAATGGGTGGAATGTCTCCCGGCACCAAACTGCAAGGCAGAAACAGCAGCTGCCCCTATGATCAACCACACCTTCTCGCGTTTTGGACTACCCCAAAGGAGTGAGTCAGACTGAGGTAACCACTTCACTAGCGAAGTGATGACAAAGATGTGGAAACTACACATCGCCTACCGGTCAGCCTCTAGTGGTGGAGTTGAGAGATACAACAAGACAATTGTGAGCATATTTAAAAAGTGTGTGGCAGATTCTGGGTCATGTTGGGACATTCGATTACCTCTGGTCCTGATGGCCGTCACATCTACCCCTTCTTCTGCAACAAAAATGTCACTGTTTGAGCTGATGACTGGACGAAGGATGGTGCATCCCAAGCATCTGCGCTACAGAACCCAAGAGCAGACATTGATAAATGCCTCCACAACTCATGAGTATGTTGAGAATCTGAGAAAACACCTTCAACATGATTTTACCTATGCTCAGTGGAATCTAGAAAGATATGCAGACAGTATGAAGACCCACTATGACTTCAAGACAACTAGAAAAGAATACCAAGTAGGAGACTGGGTCTACTTGTACAATTTCTAAAGGAACCAGGCCAAACAGTGCACATTTCATCCGATCTGGCGGAGTCCTTTTGAAATTGTAGACAGAATCTCACCAGTCGCCTACAAAATCTGTGTCCCCAAAGGCAGTCTGGCAGAAGGGGAAGATAAGTGCGTCCACATCAACCAGCTGAAGTGTTGCCATCCTAGGCCTACTCTGCAGCAACTAGAGGATTCATCTGGAAACCAAGAGGGGGACATTACAGCTCCCTAGAAAAATTCGGACTCTCAAAACCATTCTATCTGTTATAATCATTAATAATTATAACTGGGAAAGATTGTCATTTGTATGTCAAATGTATGCGTCTGCCCCACTGCATGAATAGCGGTGGGGAAATGTCCACAAATATGCTCTGTTTTGTCATCATAGGACTGAAACCATGGATGCTAAGCACCAAGGAGGACCACTCAGGGACCGGAAGGAAAGACCCAAAGGGCTCTGGGTATCGCTCCATACTCTCATCTGGAACCGGCAAGAAGAACCTGTCGATCCACCACTGATGGGAGAAGCAGACACATTTTTCCACTTGGACCAAACAGAAAGAATGACATCCCAATCTCCCGACTTCCCCTTGACTGGCGGTCAAATTTCAAGTCGTGAGGGGGGGCTTTGTGGGATGTATTAACCCATGTATGCTCTGCCCTGCTGCATCACTGTGTCCTGGTGGTATCAGAATAATCAAAATGGCCGCAAAACACCTGTGCGCGCAAAAATCTATGAAAATGGCGCTTTACAAAGCACAAAAAGATGGCTTCCAAATCTACAATGCATGTTGTTAGTGATGGAACGGAGACCGCACTCCTGAAACATGTCACTGGGCTGCCGGACAAGTGAAAATGGAGACTGCATGAAAAGCAGTGCTTGCTGAAAGAAATCCGGAATCTTGTTTTTAAATCTTTTCTTGTTTGCGGGAATGCTGGTCCAAAACACCCACAAACATCCAATCCTCTTGCTGTGTGTCACATTTTACTGAATTGAAGAAATCATTGTGAAATTGCAATATCCTGGAAAGCTGAATTGGTCATCAAAACACCCAAAATCTGGGTGCAGTGCCAGCAGCCACCTGAATGACTGTTTTCAAAAGCTTCCATTAAAACTGTAAACTTGTACCATTAAGATCTAATGTCTGAAATCTAAGTGAGCTATTATCAAGAGTAACCTAGGTTGTAACTATTTAAACTTCATGGTTTAGAGTCTGGAATCAGTGTTCTAGCTGCTTGTTTTAAAATTACAAGTTTATTTAAACCAAGAAAAAATGTAACAAATGACATTTAAATTAAGCCTTACTCCAAGCCAAAACCAGTAGAACAACTTCCCCCCACAGGGGTCAGGCACCTCCCTTCTGCTCTCTGGACTAGGGACTCACACCCAGGTGATGATTAAGAGGGGAGGAGAACTTGGGCTGCTATAGGAAGAGCACAATGGACTTCCTCCACGGCAAGGAGATGCTAATCAGGAAGGATCGTAAATGTCCTCTGCCAGAAAGAAGGGGGTGGAGATTGCTTCTGAGCTGCAAGAAGGAGAAGGAGGCGGAGACAGACAACCTTTTGTTGATTCACAATGGTCAAAAAAGCATATTTCAAAAAAGACTGATAATTTACTGTGTACAATTGTAAAAAAAATATGTAAACCCCGGACTTCCGAACCTAATTTTTGGCTGCACATTTTAAGAGGAGCCAGAACTCTGTTCTATGCTCTGGGAAGTAACTGTGAAAATTATGGTTTTGCAACAAATGTATTTATGTCAAAAGCATGAAACTACACACGCTTATGCCCATATGCAATGCGCACAGTTGTACACATTTTTGGATAAACTAGATATTGTGTTCCGGCCCAAAAGGGCAGAATTCTGTCAAAAGCTGACACAATATCAAAATATGTGATCTAGATATGCTATTGTTATAAAGTTTGCAAAATTGTAAATATGTATTATACTAAACGTAGATTTCATTTTCAAAAGGCAAGGGGAGGATTCTCTGACTCATAAAACCACATCATCATGGTGATACCCTGTTTTTTCCTCTTATCAAGGGAGAGGGGCGATTCTAACCTATAGCCAGCCTAGGGGGCGCGCTTAGGATAATCCACCATACACACCCCTTTACCAGCCAGACATCTTCCTTGCTCCAGACTCCAGAAACTTGGCAAGCAGAAAGGCCCATTTCTATAGCTGAACCATAGTGAGTATCCATAGTATAGGACTGTCACTAGCCTATGTACTGTCCATAGTAATCCCTATCTAAATCCATCCTATCTTATAGTCATAATTGCATCATTAGACATATTTTTGAATTGCCTGAACTCTCTATCTCATCCCTGCTATCTTCCTTCTGTCATAGTATTGTTAAACATATCTTTGCGCTGATATATTTCATCTGAAAAAGGCAAGCTCCTCGGCAGGCAAAACTTGATCCAGAGGCGCCCTGATCTAGTGGCTGTGCTTCCGTGTAGTATTTGCTTCTTCATAGTCAACCCCTAGTGTAAAGAAATCCTTTTTGTCTTTTGAAAGTGCATCCCTGTTTTCTCATTTTGTGCATATTTGAAAAAAAACAACCTCCACGGAAACATCCATAACTTCTTTGAATTTCATGCTAGAAACTAAATTTAAATTGCAGCTAACATCCACAGCTTTCCATAGAACCATACACCACATCTCAAATCCCTATAGTTTTCCCGCAATCGCGATTACCACGCACGGAAAAGTTTGCCGCAAATTTTGTTTTAGGTACATTTCTATAACGTGTAAAACAGCTTTCAATTGCACCCAACCTCAATTTTAAGTCTTTACATTGATTATTAGTGTCAAATCATTGCTAGTGTTTGTCTGCAACCATATAAAGTGTCTCCCATTAGAATTTAAACAATTCCATTGATTTAGACCATATTTAGTGTTTTACATATTCCATTCAAAGACAACTTTGAAGACCATTTTGATAGTTTGCCAATCAGTTCTGTTTCTCTCTTGTGTTTGCCTGGGGAAAATGGGGATTGATACATTTTCTTGAATTCTGGATTCCTGAAACCTGTTCTCTCTCCTCTTATCTCTCTACATATCATATTGGGGAATAAGGGGTGCGCAGGGGGAAAGAGTAACTACATTACTATTGATTTGAACACATCCACAAAAGTATTATTGCTGTGCTGCATTGCTTTTGCTCATTATTACTACTTGTGATTAAAGAGATTGCTTAGTGTGACATCACCCCATTGGTGATTGTTGTGCCCCTATTGAAAATAATGTATGTATCTTGTGAATATATAAATAAATATTTTAACTTTGCAAACCAGCCTGATTCCTAGTTCAGTGAGACCGGGGGGGGGGGGGGTTGCAAGAGAGGGGCGTGATATAAGTGGTACATCGTTCAGAATAAAAGGACATTGAGACACAAAAATATAAATACGGATTTCATTTGTGCATTACACGCTAGGCATTGACTTAGGTGAAGTACCAGATTGAAAGCACTCACAGTACATAAATTACTGATATTATTAGTTCTACTACTAGTGCTATTAATACCTGTATAATACAACTATTTTCAGTAAAAGATTCAGTACTACTGTTAGTACTTTTACTAGTGCCTGTATTATGATTATTATGATTATTATTATTAGTAGTAGTAATATTAGTATTAGCTGCAGTGCTAGTGTTCGTAGTAACTGTAATACCGAGACTAGCAGCAGTAGTAACACTACCAGTAGAAGTAGTAGTAGTATACGTATTAGTCATAGTTATAGTATTATTAGTATTTCAACCAATAGAAGTAATGGGTGTAGTAACATTGATACCATTGATTCCATTCTAAGGATTGCATGATTTCTACTATTCTAAGTAGTAGTCCTAGTATTACCTGTACTACACCACTATCTGTAGTGGTAATGGCAGCACAAGTGATACTACTACTTCCACTAGTAATAGTATAACGACTACCATGACTAATAGCAGCAGTAGTTGTAGTTGTATTTTAGGCATTAACAATAACATTGGTTCCAGTAAAAATATCAGTATTGAAAGACACACTTCTGCTCACAATTTGAATTTAGCTGTTTTTTCAGCCACTGCTACCAATTTGAATTTTTCTGTGCCCTTGCAACTGTACTGTGTGATTTTTCTCTTCAATTTGGTTGGCCCAGTGACTGCATTGTGCTTCTCTGCCCCACTGTTCCTATCCCAAACCTGCCCATCTGCCCACCCCTTTCTCTGCGACACCGATGGCACTCTCTGTTTCTCCTATCTTCGCTGTTTCTCCATCGACTATCCTTCCCTTCTCACTAAGCCTAGCTGGAAGAAGATCATAAAGGATATCTCGGTTTCTAACCCTGGCGTACCTATTGCTGACACCTATAACAGCGCTGTCCTCCAGGCAGACCCTCACCGACATCAACTTTGTCATTCCCTCTCCAGATCTATGGACTCTTCATATGGTCTCTGTGCTCTCTCCTTTCTCCTCTTCTCCTATGAATGGTGGAACCCGCTACAAGGCCCTCCTAGCCCCCTTCCACTCCTCTAAGGTCATCATTAATATCTACCTAAATGGCACTGTCTTGGTCCAAGGCCCTCAGGCCAACATTCTCCTCTTTGATAGACACTTCCCTAGCCCCATCAATTTCCTTTCTTCTCCCACTGTCCCTTCTCTCCCTCCCTTGGCTTCCTTGCACCCTCCCTCTGCTTCCTCTTTGGCTACCTTGCCCTTTCCTCCTGCCTATCCTGCCGGCCCGTGGGCTCCATCTGCACCTCCTTCTACACCTCCACATGGCATTCCACTGATCTGTACCCCTGCCTGGAAGTCATTCAAGGATGGCAACCTTCTTCATATTGCCACTCTCAACTCTCGCTGCACCGTCATACACCGTCATACACTCCTCTGCCATCTGCTGCCTACTGGAAGTACTTGACCTCAATGTGCTCGGTCTCACTATGCAGGGCACACACTTGTTTGTTTGTTTGTTTATTTTATTTATATAGCGCACCTAAACAGAGGTATCCGGGCGCTTGCGGTGAAGCACAGTTACAGAGTACAATAATAAATACGAAATATAGAAGTTGTTGGTAAAGGTGATGTACAGTTTACACAGACATAGTACAGTAAAATAGATATAAACATTGGGAACAGTACAATAGTATATACAAAATATACAAAATATTCAAAATATAGAAGTTGTTGGTACAGATGATGTACAGTTTACACAGACATAGTACAGTAACATAGATAAACATAGTGGTGGTAATATGTGGTGTGCGGGCAGGGTGTCCGATGTGGGGTAGGTGAAGTTACTGTTTATTCAGTAGCCATGTGATGGCATGACCTCTGAATCTATCAAATGTCGGGATAATTTTGATGTCCTGAGGAAGTGTGTTCCATAGTTGGGTGGCTAGTACCGGGCAGCTAGTTATGCCTGATCCTTTTTAGCTTGAACCTGGGCACAACTAGGCAGGAAGTATTAGTGGATCTGGTTGTTCTAGTTGACTGTTTCAGGGTGAATTTATCTGTAAGATATGGTGGGGCTTGGTGTTACGCTCACCTGGTATCCACAGGGACGCCACCCAGCCGGGTTACTCGCTGGTATGCTTCTCAGCTTTGTCCAGATGTGGTCTGCAGGGAAGGTTCTGCCTGAAAATTCAGGAGGACTGTGTTCAAGGCTGACCGACCGGGGTAAGTATCCTCCCTCCACCCCCGTATGATTTCAGCCCCTCTGGGCCCTCTCCTCACCTTGTGGTAGAGTTAGGTGTGCTCTCCATCCTGCCTTCTTTGCAGGGGCACGTTGTCTTTCATGGGCGTGTGCGGTCCAGTTACTTCACTGACGCCGGCCCGTTTGATATTGTTCAGGTAGGTCTTATTGCTGTTCTTTAGTTTTGTTGCTATCCTGCATGCCTTTCTTTGTTTAAAATGTCTCTTTTTTCTCCCTTAGGTATGCAGAGCTTCAGCGCGGCAAATTGGCTTGGTTGAGCCCCGCTGGTAAATGATGGCGTATTGAGAGCGCTATGATGCGGTAAGTTAGCGCTATGCGCAGCGCTGTGAAGTGTTGATTTTGCTAACCTGTGTTTTCCTTCCTTGTAGGTCGCGGTGTTCTTCAGCACGAGTGGAATGTCCGGAGTGGTGCCAGCCGAGAGGCGACCAGCCAGGTAAGCCTTTTGAGCAGTTCGTAACTTGCAAATGTCTCTACTGCTTTCTTTAATGTTGCTTCTATCTTGCTGTTTCAGGTCGTTCTGTCAAGAAGGCGTGCAGATTCGAGAAAGCAGTTCTCAGTAGCTGCGAGTGGCTAAAGATGAAGACTGCAGGTAAGATGCTGCTGCTTATGATGTTCCTTTTGTCTCCTTGCAGGTTCTGCTTCTCCGAGGTTCGAGGGAATAGCTGGACACGGTGAGCGTCACGTTGCAAGCTGCAAAGTAACACAAAGCGTGTTGTCTTGCTCGGGTGTGGTTTAAATAGCCTCAACAAAATAGTCCAGGTAAAGTATTCCCTAGGCTTCCACACCCAAAACACTAGACTGCATAGCTTGGTTCCTTGGAACCAAGCTATATGGAAGCCTCCATGTTGGCTGATAACACATTAAGTAGTTCCCAAGCACATGTTTTTCCATGGTGTATGAGCCTGGCGCCATAGGCGCCTGGAGTGGCCCCAAGAGGGTTTTGGAAAAGGATGTTAGGTTCTAGAGGCCCGAGTCCTAACTCCACCTGGCCAGTGGGTTTGCCAGAGGGGGTTTTGGGCGAGGGTCATGACAATTGGTGGTTGAGGGCTTTGTAGGTGAGGCAGACGGTTTTGAGGTCGATTTTTTCTTGAATAGAGAGCCATTTGCAAGACGTTCTAGTTGCCGATATGCGCTGTCTCCTAGATATATTGAATGCTGCGCTGAGCGCATTGTTTTGCATTACCTGTAGTTTGTAGATTATAGTATTGTTGGCTCCTAGGTATAGGCCATTGCAGTAGTCCAATTTGGACTGGATGTGTGCTCTGGCCAGTATGAGGCAGCTATTGGAGGATAGTAGTGGTCTGCAGGATCTAATCAGCTTGCCCGTGTAGGCAGTAGCAGAAGCCGTCATGTTAATTTGTTTGGTGAGATTGGTGTTAGCATCAAGATAGAAGCCCAAAGTCTTCACATTTTTTACTATGTGAATGTTATTGCCATCTATGATGATGCTAATGTAGTTGTGGCTTAATTTTGCCAAGCTATTGGTTGAACCCACAAGGAGTAGCTCAGTCTTATCATCATTCAGGCAGAGGCTATGTATGGCCATCCATGCCTGAATGATGGTGTAGATTTCGTTGTTCCGAGCGACATCTTGGTCATAAGAACCTGATAGTGTTAGGAGTATCTGGGTGTTATCTGCATAGTTAGTGTAGGTGACACCCAGATGGTCCAATTTGTCAAATTGTGGCTTTGTAAATATATTATACAAAGTGGGTGATACACACAAGCCTTGTAGTACACCACAGGTAATAGGGATGGGGTCAGCTGCATCTGTGGATGAGAAGACACACATGGTTCTATTTGTAAGGAACGATTGTATCCATCTGACAGCCGTTGGAAAAATGTGCAGCCTACGAGAGGTGGTTGCATAAGATATGATGGTCAACCAAATCGAAGGCTGCTGATAAATCTAAGAGAAGTAACATGGCAGTTTTACCTTTGTCTTTTATTTCATCAATTTGGCTTTTGAGATCCACAAGGGCTGTTTCTGTTCCAATTTGGGGTCTAAAGCCAGACTGACGGGTTCCTAGTAGTTGGTTTTTCTCTAGATAGTCTTGGATCTGCAGGTATGCAACTTTGTCCAGGATTTTCAGAAGGAAGGGGACTGTAGTAATTGGTCTTTAGTTAGTGGGGATAGACGGGTCTAATGTTTGTTTCTTGAGTAGGGGGAGAACCCAGAATTTTTTTAGATAGCTAGGGATGGAGTTGTTTTTAAATGACAGGTTGATAAGTTTGGTAATAAATGGAGATAAATCTCTCTCTGCATCTTTAATGATTTGTGCAGGGCAACTGTCCCCTTTGCAGTTTGAAGGTTTCAGAGGAGCTATAATTTTATTGTACCTCCGGTATTGTAACATGGTGGAATATGAAACCTACGTTGGGGTGTGTGGCCAATAGTGAGATAGGGATTTAGGTGTTGCAGGACGTAAGTTTGGTTCGCTTGTTGGCTATTATGGTTTGGAGCCCTGTGATTTTGTTGGCGAGTGCATTGTGAATGCTCATGCAGCAAGTTTTGTCCTTGGTGCAAGTGTCTGGGAGTGGATTAGGGTTTTCTAATTCTTTAAGATGTTGAATAGTTCTTTGGTACTGGAGTTTGCCTGGTTAATTCTGAGGTTGAATGTTTCTTTTTTGGTGCAGATTATTTCGCTCTTGTAGATGGCTGTGATGTTGGTTAAATTAGTTTTATTTTCCATAGAAGGGTTTGATTTCCAGAGTGTCTCAAGTTTTCTTTTATCTGATCGTAGTGTTTTGAGTTCAGGGGTGAACTAGGAGTTCAGGTGTGCTGTGGGTTTGCTTTTGCGTTGTTTAAGCAGGGCAATTGTGTCTATAGCTTTAGTCATGGCCTCATTGTAGGTGTTGACAAGTATGTTCAGGTCATGTGTATCTGGTAAGGCATTAAGTATTGGAACAGCCAAAGATATTATGGCCTCAGCTGTGATGTTCCGTTTCTTCCTGGTTGAACAGGGTGGCACAGAGGCGGGTTTTGTAGACTCTGAGTTATTCCCATTGATTTCAAGAGTCAAGAGATGGTGGTCAGTCCATACGAGGGGTGAGGAATCCTTTAGGGTAATTTTGCAATTGAGGTCCACTACCCAATCAAGAATTCTGCCTTTTTCATGAGTGGGTAAATTGCTAGTTTGTATGAATCCTTGTTCTAATAGTGCCTTGGCTAGGGAAGTGGCTGGTAAGTCATTGGGGTCATTATAGCCTAAATTGAAGTTGCCTAGGATAATACTTTGCGCCTTAGGTTTGGCATTCTCAGCTATTAATGACCTGAGGTCTTCTTCAAAGGATGTGAGTATACCTGGAGGCCTATAAAGAGGTGTATGGTGATGGTGTTTTTGGGGGAAGTTTGGTACTTGACTGAGAGGAGTTCACAAGATGTCAGAATAGAGGGGGCGGCTAGTCTCATTTCAAGGGTAGATTTGAAGATAATGGCTAATCCTCCCCCACGGGCATTAGGTCGGTCCACCCTAAGGATGGAGTAGTAATCAGGAACAGCTAGGGTTAGACAGGGTCCTGCTGCATCATGTAGCCATGTTTTTGTTATGGCCAGGAAGTCTAGGTGGCTAGACAGTATGATGTCTGCGAATTTAGTTGCGTGGGCCACCAGGGATTTTACGTTTAGGAGAGCCCCTTTTATGGGGTGATTAGGATTAGTCTTCTTAGGGTGGCTAGGGCTGTTGAAGGAGGCTTTTTTTAGGTTGGTTTGGGAGTTTTTGCGTAAGTGTTTAAAGTTATTGGTAATTGTGTGTGGTCTGCTGGTCTTCATAGCGTTGGGTATGGCACCTGGTTGCCATCAACCTGCACTTGATGGTTTGATCTCCTTTGACCTCCCCCTCTTCATCCCTCTGACCACTCCTCTCTCCTGGAGTGATCACTCCCTCCTTTCCTCCCATCTCTCCCTCTCTACCCCTCAGGGCAAGACAACTCCAACACTGCCACCTACCTTCTTGGTCATTCGACTCATGAAGCGTGCATCAGTTGAGGCTTTTGCCACCACTTTCTCTCCCTCTCCTCCTCCTCCTCCGGCTGACTCAAATCCTGACCCAGCCCTTTCCATGCTCTACTCTTCTATCTCTGATACTCTTGATGTGCTTGTCCCTGTCATGAAGATCCGCTTGAAGCTGAAAGCCAAGTGCAACTCTTGGTATGACTCCGACCTAGCTACCCTTAAACGCATGTGTAGGGTGGCTGAGAGGAAATTGTGTGCTTCATGTACATCCTCTGACAAACTGGCCTGCCGCCTGCTCCAAAGGCAATACCTGTTCTCAATTGTGGCCCTTCAAGAAACTTGGGTCACAGCTGAGTTACAGATTGATGATAGATGTACTGTTCATGAAGTTGCAATAAAAGGCCATCTGGGACGTCCGAAGGGTAGTTTATTGATATCAGTTCAGGCTCCTTGGTCAATTGTGAAATTGCTGCAATCTACACCAAACGTACTAATTGCAAAAATATCGCAAGTTGCGATGAACATAATCATAATTAATGTTTATGATCCACCAAAGATGTCGCTTATCCTAGAGAATACGAAACAATCAAAATGATTCTAAAGCTTTATTCGCATTGGTTCCCTATTTGGTTACTTGGTGATTTTAATGCTAAGATTGGTGAGATGACTGCAATTGAGCAATTGACCTCTTACTCTTATAAATCTGAGGTTATCAAGTCAGCCTTCAACACACAAGGCAACAAATAGCGCAAGACATTACAACCTTATAAGTTAGTGAGATTAAATGGTCTGTCGCTGAGCGATCCTCATACAGCTCCTACGAGAATTGAGGGTCTCTCGGCTGTGACCATTGACTATATCTTCTCCAACAATCTTGGTATGCAATATATTGTAGATATGGGTGTAGTTGGTCGTGATGAGAGTGACCATCTTCCATTATGTCTTCTTATTGATACTACAAAAGAAAATAAATCATCACCGGAACATGACAGGAATGGGCAGATATCCCTCAATGAAGGGCTCAATCGCATTCAGAGAAAAAATAATAACATGCAGGATGCACACATCATGGCCCAGACATTACTTCCCGATTCTATACAATCTAGTGAATCTGATCTAAATACTGGTGAGCTAATGATTTCTAATTTTTCAAAAATCATGGTTGAAATCCATAGAAAAGCGATTGAACAAAGATCTTACAAATCAGTCCTTGAAAGAGTTAATATCTCGCTGCCTTCTAGACCCGGCAATGATAAGTTGATCCAATCTGCAAAAAGAGATCTTCGCCATGAAATTAGGCACATTGTGTACCATCATAATGATATGTCTCCTGAGTCATTAATCATAGCCCAAGTCCGTGCTCTCAAACGCTCCTACCGACACTGGCTTAAAAAACATAAAAAAGAAGTGGAGTTGCATTTATGGCAGACAATCGCCAGATCAGCCCTATTGGGTGATGGCAATGGGACATGGAAATTGATTGTGAAGAACAAAAAACGTGAGCTAGCTTTAAATTGTATCAATGAAGATACATGGGCCAAATACATCCAATCTACTCTTGGTTGAGTTGAATCTACTAACTAGATCTTACCGATCCCTGCAGTCCCGTGGGAATGCAAAGCCTCGGTATTAGATATTATAACTATCATCGACAGATTAAAATCTTCACGCGCAGCCGGTCCTGACGGGATATGCAACCTTGTAATTAAAAGAGACCCCCCATTATGGGGTGCTGCCTTACATATATTTTCTCACATTGGCCAGCATGGTATATTTCCTCCATCTTGGAAATCCAGTAATATTTTAACTGTCCACAAGAAAGGGGCTTGGGATGACCCATCCAATTTCCGTATGCTAGCCATGCTTGATTCCATCTCTAAAATGTTCACAAAGTCCTCCTATTTGAGTTGAACACATGGATTGCTGACAATAAGATTCTGCCAGTAAACCAAATTGGTTTTAGGGTCAAGTCAAGCACATCACACAACCTGCTTATATTGACCTCTGCCATTGAACACTCTTGGCTGTGACGTAATCTAGATGTACACTGTGCATTTATTGATTTTCCGCCGCTTTCGATACTTTCTGTAGGAATCGGTTGTGGCATATATTGGATGCCTGGGGGATTCTGCCTGGCTTGCTTCGCATGCTGATGATCCTACATGCAGACACTACTGTTCGTGTGGGCCTAAATGCAGTGGGCAGACTATCGAAATCCAAGGCTACCCAGTGTGGAGTCAAACAGGGATGCATGATCGCGGCCATTTTATTTAACTTATATTTAGCCGATTTGTCTGCTGCATTTGTGTTCCATGCTGCAAACCCTGTGAAAATCAAAAATTTCACCATAGGCTGGCTTGCATATGCAGACAACCTTATCCTTCTAGACTACACACCAGCAGGACTTCAACTGATGCTGAATGCCCTAGCTACATACTCGGATGCTAATGGTCTTAAAATTAACATCGCCAAAAGTAAAACAATGTTTTTTACTAAGAAGCATCGACCTAAAAGATTCTGATGGCCCCTCTCTACTGAACCGCTTGATCAAGTATCATCTTATAAATATCTAGGCCTAGTAGTTGATGACAAATTGAAATGGACCTGCATTGGTCTGAAGTGAAAAGGAAATGTGTGATATCAGTTAATGCACTTAGTACATTCATTGGACACAACAATGGCTCTTGTGCATCTGCTGTTCTGACCATATACAATGCAAAGATTGTGTCTATGCTGTCGTATGCTGTTGCAATTTGAGGCCAAAAATACAAGAAACTCATGATTGTTTTTGAAGCTAAAATACTGAGGAGGCTATTTCGCCTCCCCCAATGCATCAGCGTAGAGTACCTATACCTTGAATTTAATCTAAAGGGTATATGGAATGTATATATTGCTCAATGTGTACTCCTCCTTGAATCCTTACTTACAGTACAATCTGATACAACCATTGTCCCCTATATGAAGGCCTTTTTAAGTCTCGAAGTATATATTTCAACAACAACAAATCGTTATATGAGGGACACATTTCATTTCTATCCGGCAAGGTTAAACACTGGTTGAAGACTAAATTACGAGAGGCTGCTTATGTGCACAATATGCTGCATGTTGGGAGTATGTCATTTACTACTGATTTCTGCAATGAAAGAATGGTACGTACCTCCTTTCCGAGGTACATCACTGCCTATCCGAGTCCGTATATATTTCGTACTTACCTTCTAATAAAATTTAATGCGTCAGTGGTCCTTTCATCTAATGGAAGTTACAACTATTCTCACTATTCACACAACTTTTGTCGATTATGTGGAAATTTGGTATGTGAAACAGTGTCTCACTTGATAACAGAATGTGATAGCTTAGACTCACTACACAAGAAGTTTTTCAAAGCATATGACAATGTGACCACTATTAATGAATTACCGTCTTTATGGTTGGCTTTTATTCAGGGAAACGATATAAATGTAATATATTTTATTGTTCGTTTTTACATGCACTTAGTCGAAATTTTTAAATGTCTTGATTAAGTCTTGATCATTCCGTGGCGTTTCTGTGAATCATGAAATTTTTTGTATATGATCTGTATGTTATGTGTTATACAAAGCCTTGTTGCTACATGCATATCAAATAAAAAAATTGAAATTGAAAGGCAATACCGGCTCCTTGCCCGCACTAAGACGGGAGCCCACATACAAGCATGCGTCTCTGCGGCATCTAACAACTCGGCCAATCTCTTTAAAATCTGCAAGGAGCTGTCCAACCCTGCTGCTGTCTCTACCTCTCTTGTTGCCTCTGAGGCCCTTTGCATGGCCATTGCCTCTCATTTCATCTAAAAAAAACAGGACATCCTGTCCACCCTCTCATCCTCTCCACCTCTTCCCCTTCTCTATCCACTACCTCTGGCCCTCCTGCAATGCCCCCACCCCACCCTCTTTCTCTTCCTTTCTCCCCTGACAGGATTTCCAGACAAGTCTTATCTATGAAAGTCTAGTCAAAACAGGTTCTACCCTGTTCAACCAAAACCATCAAGGACCACATTGACACCCTTGCTCCTGCTTTGGCCAACTTCTGCCACTGATGCTTCACATCTGGAGCCTTCCCCTGCCCTCTGAAGCACTCTCTGTGCACCAGCTTCTCAAGAAACCCACAGCCAATCCCTCGTGCCTGGCTAACTCTCACCCGATCTCCATCACTCTTTTCCTGGACAAGCTGGCCATCTCTCAGCTTAATCTCCATGCCGATTCTGTTGGTTGTCTCCATGACTATCAGTCTGGCTTCAGATATTCCAGAAGCATGGAAACTGCTCTCCTGAACATCCGTGAAGAGCTGCTCTCCAACATTGACTCTAACATCCCTTCTGTCCTCATCCTACTTGCTCTCTCTTTTGCCTTTGACACGGTCAACCATGCCATCCTGCTTAACTGTCTCTGTGATAACCTGGGTATCACTGATCAGGCCCCGGCCTGGCTGACCTTTTTCCTCTCTGATCAACCCTCCCAGGTCCAACGTAGGTCCTTCCTTTCATCTATATCACTCTCTCCACCTCTGGTGTTCTCCAGGGGTCTAACCTCTCTCCTTGGCCTTTCAACCAATACCTGGCACCACTTGTCCAAGGCATTGCCGCTCTCGGCTCCAACTTTCAGTGCTATGCGGATGACACTCAGCTCATATTCAGGCTTTCCTCTGCAACCTCTTCTCCTTATCTCATCTCAGACTGTCTGTTTGCTATGCAGGAGTGGTATGCTGCCAATGATATCTGCCTTAATGTCAGTAAGATGGAGATTCTCCTCATTGGCACTCCTGCACCCTCCTTTCCCTCTCTGGCCAGCCTCCCTTGGCCCTCTTCCTGCTCCCACCTGTGAGGCTAGGAACCTCGGGGTCATCTTCGACTCCACACTCTCCTTTTCTCCTCATATCTCTGATGTCTCTAAGAAGTCAAACTACCAACTGAACTTCCTCAGATATATTCTTCCTTTCCTCTCCTTCCCCCAGAAACTTACTGTCTTCAGAGCTCTGGTTCTCTCTAGGCTGGACTACTGCAACAATCTCTTTTTAAATCTTCCTGCTTCTGCTCTCCACCCTCTGCAACTCATCCAGATCAGGAATGCAAGACTTTTCCTTGGCTTCAAGCCCTGGGATCGGAACTCTCCAGCCTTGAAATCTCTTCATTGGCTCCCAGTGGCTGCAAGGATTAAATTCAACACCCTTTGCATTGTCCACAAGGTTTTCTGGGGCCTGAGTCAAGTACCTTCAACTCTCCCTTCCGTAAATACCTTCCTACTCGAGCACTTCACTCCTCCACATCCAACTCCCTCAGGGTCACTCGCTTCTCCAAGCAACCAGTTAGGGGTAAATCTCTTTCCTCAGCTGGAGCCTCCCTCTGGAACAGTTTCCCTGCCTCTTTGAAACTTGACGAGAACCATCTTCGGTTCTGGAAGCACCTCAAGATCTTCCTCTTTGCTTCTGCCTTCGCTCTTCCTCTCCCCTGCTGATCTGTCTGCTTCGACAAACGGGCACTTGGTTACCCTCTGATTTTTAGGTCCATGTCCGTGCCCACCCAGCCACACATCAGCACTGCCTCCTGGCAACCCTTGCACTTGGGACTGTATCTGTAACACTACAGTCCCCTTACTTGCACTTACCAGACACCCCTTGTCTGCGCTTTAACCTTGCACTTGCCAACTTTCTCGCTGCACTACCAGTTGTTTTATCCCTTGCTGTGCACTTTCTACTCCTCCCCTCTCCCTTGCACTTTTCCCCTTCCCTATGCCCTGCACTTGCACGTTGTCAATGTCACTGGGCCTAGTAAGATCGTTGTTTTTGTCCTCCCTTTTTCCCCTCCCTTGCCTCATTGCACTCTGAAACAAGTGTATGAGCGCAGAACTAGTAAAATATCATATCATCATATGATTTCATTGCTACTACTGATGGTGCCAATAATATGATAGCTACAGAAACACTAATGCTTCTGAACGTGGTGGTACTACTCATTAAATTTGGCTTAATCATCACTATATATCGTTCCCCCTTCCGTTTCTGCTCCTTCTAGCTCCTAGCCTCCCCTGCACTAGAACTCCTTACCTTCTCCTCCTTCCGCACCTCCCTTAAATCACTCCTTCTCCATCCCCGCCATGAAACCCTCCCCCCTTCTTGCTTCCCCTCCTTCCTTTGTCTTTTCCCCATGATCATCTCCCTCCCCTTACCCCCACCCACCCCATTCTCGCCCTTATACCCACCTCTGTCTCCTCCTCACCTCTCCCTCATCCCTCTCAGTTCTACTGCACTACTCTCCCTCTTCCCTTTCAGTTATACTTCTCTACTTACTGTTTTGTTGGTCTGATTAATAATTGTAAATTGCTTGTACTGTTATATTGTTATATGTATCCAGTTGTTAAAATGTACATCGTTTTGGAGTAAAGAGCTATATAAACATAATAAATACAAATACACATACTATATATCTATTAGGTTGTGCTCAATTTCATTCATTAGTAATCAATTATATTTTAATTTTATGCGTTTTATGTCCTGAGAAACTCCTAAATTTGGGAGTTTGGAGTACAACTAAGAAAATGTCATACTCATTTAAGTCTAGAATATTCTTTATTGATTATAACTGTCTTTTCATTGCTGATGTAAAATAATTGTACTTAAGCAATGCGATCGGTAGGGCCTTTACCGGACCAGGTAATGCCAGTTAAAAGCCGAGCAAAGCCACAATTGCAAATGTTGTCCAATGCCAAACTTGAGTACATCCGACCCAGTACCTACATCATTTTGCACCAGTCCGATTCAGCATACATCTGTAACCTGCACAAAATAAGATTCTAATCCATGTCCTGTCCAAGTAAAGCTCTCCACAAGTCACTGGGTCCAGCTCCGCCTTATGAAAATAACCGTTCTCCCCAGAATAGAAATAAGAAAGTTAAAAATAAACGTCAGTCAGTTTAAAAGTACTTATTGGCGCTGAGTTTGCTGACTCTCATCTGTATAAAATATAGAGGCATGCTGACAGTTTTATTATCAAATAAACTAGGACGTAACTTGCTTTTAATGTTGCAATATATAACCTTCCAAAGTCATAAAAATGCCATATCAAAGCAGCATTTTTCAACATTGTTTTCTGAATGTTTGAACCCTACTTGAATATGGACTCGCAGATTTGTTATTTTTACAGCATGTATTTTTGGTCAGCTGAAGAAGTGTCCCTTTCGGAGGAAAGGCAACACACAGTCCACAGGTTTTCTTACAAAATAACCTATCTGTTATCTTGCCGAGCAAGGTCATGATGATGCCATCCTACCTGTGGCTGTTTTCAATGCTAGTTCACCTTTTGGACATCCTGAAATCATTTACAATGCAGCAGGTGAAGTCAGCAACAGGTCAAAGAAATATATCATGACATGCATCAGACAGACATGTCATGCCTTAGGCCCACCTCTGCCACCATATTAACTCCATCACCATTAAAAAATCAAGGAATCCCTTTCAAGACTGGGAGGACAATTACTATATTGAATGATCGATACCGGATGCTTAATATAAGTGGTAATTGAAAGGTCAGTCCACGTGCACAATTTAGTAATCTACAACTATCAAAAATGCAAACGGCCTGATTTACAAATACGTTTTTCAACAGTGGAAACCGCTTGAAAAACGCTTTGTAAATCAGGTCCAATGTCCTTTCTTTACTTTTCTGCAAAGAACTTATAATTATAAATTCAGAGGTAACAGAAGATTCACGATTGGAAAGAAAATAAGGAGAAGCATTGCCAAAGCAAACGTTCCTCTGTGCTCCAGCGTGAGTGTCTCTATGACAAAGTGACTTCTGCTCTGCAGGATTACCGTGATGAGTAGTGGCTAATCTATGTGCTCAGCCCACACACTTCTACAAACCAACAGTGATATAAATCCTAAGGTTTTAACTGGTAGGTTCAACAGATTTACCTCTTTCGACTTTTGTGGTAACGTCGGACGAAGGAAGGCAATACTCTGAGAAGGGGTCTGAATGTGATCCAGTAGCAACCAAAAAAGCATGGTAAAAACAGTCCAAAATAAAAAGGAGTGCCCAATCAATGTTCTGTAAAAATGTATATTATAATTAAACACACCAATGTACAGAAAACTATAAAAACACTATTAAAAACCCACTTTTGTAAGAGAGAACACATGATATAAAATAGAAAGGTGCAGTACTCTGGGCAATGAAAACAGAAGTGAAAAGGCAATAAGCAACCACAAAAGGATTTAAAAGGATATGTCTTTCAGTGGAAAATGTTTCAAACGTGACCTAATCAAACACTAGGGCCCAAAGATGAAGTGGGGGGGCAGTTATGGGTCAATAGTATATTTCTGCTGGTCGTTGGTACTTCAAGAGCATCAAAACCAGGTGTTGAGCAGTGCTGCAGGTCTAACTAGGTTTGAGTATGGCAGGTCATGCTGTGTCAGGATGCGAGCTGGTGTCTGGTAGGATTGAATAAGGCGTTTTAGTTCGGCTCGAGTGTGGCTTTTCGTACATGCGATTTAGATTGCTCACTAGGGTTGAATCAGAACTCGAGTAAGTTTGAGAATTTGATAACCACTGGCTCGGGTGGGTGATGCTTCAGAGGTACAAATCACGGTTTGTTGGTTCGATGCAGTGTCCTTGGGGATCCGATTCAGGGTTCGAAGATGCAGTGTTTTGCAGTGTCAAGCAGGTGGTTCATGCAAAACAGGTGAATTGCTTTGCTTGGTATGATGTGGCAGTGTGCCAGTTTACCTGGTGTGATGCAGGGGTAGTTTGAGTTTGATGGAGTGCCAAAAGCAGCACAAGCAAATTCCTCTTGTTCTAATGCAGTGAAAACAGCTCAAGTGCAGTTTGACAGGTTTGATTTTGCTGAAGATAAAGCTATGTCTGATCTTGTACTACTGAAGCTGTGTGAGCAACTGTGCAGGTTCTAGGACTGGATGAGTCTTTTCAGTTTCTGTTCTCCAAACCTAGGGAGATGCAGGTTGTGATCCTCAGCAACAGTCACCCCAAATGAGCCCTGGGAGGGTGTAGAGAACAGAGCTTGCCTCTGGCCGGACTGCGCCTTCTTCAGTCCAACAGATGAGGGCTTTGGAATGGTCAACTCTCCCAAAAGAGGTCCATATTAATTCTATCTTATGTGTTTGTCTTAAAGTGAATTAGAGAAGGAGTGGGAGACCTTCGCTTTTATAGGCAAAGCCTTGACACAAGTGCCTTTGACTCCTGACATGATATCCAAAGAGCTGTGTGTTAAAGGAAATGGAGGAGACAGGAAGAAAGAAAGCTCTAGAGAAACAAGATGGTGTATTCTTCCTCCAAATATGCTGAGCTCCCTCTGTCTATGATATCCCTGCCCTTTCTCGGTAGCATCAAATGCCATTTTTGTATACAGCACCCTGGTGTGAGGATAGTCCTTTTGAAATGGGTAAGCCTTTTATTTCCTGTTTCCCAGGGCAGCCCCCGCTCAGAGGCTCTGCTGCTGGAGAAACATGTTACCAGTCCTCACAAAGGATCAAGGGAGATAACTAGCCATTCAGTCTCCTGCCAGGCAGGGCCAGGATGTTTGTCCAGAATACACATAATAATTCCACAGCTGAGCTCACAGTGCTGACACATGTATGATATCAATTCAATGCGGCTAATGTAAGTATGAGCGATACTAGCAACCATACCTTAAACTCAGGTATGGCATATATGTAAAGTGTACAACTGACACCAAGATAGTAAAGTGTATTGGCTATTACTGCCCCTGTAACCTCTGCTCTGTGCCACTGGAGAGCAGGGGCTGCAGATCAGAATACTGATTCTGCAGGGCTCAAGTATGCACTATATTTCTGGCATGGAGGTTGATAAAAGGAGGCCCGATCAGCATACCATTGTTTCTGACACAGAATTACCTGCAACATTTTTAATTATTAATATAAAAAAGCTTGGTGTTCTACACCCTTGACATATGGTAATCTGTCACAGTTTCAATTAATCAGAAAGATTTGAGCATAGTCGTTACCTGCCGAATGTAGCCTTTGTTCTATGCTTTCCAATGGTCGGGAGATTTCTTGTTGAATATTCCATTTCTCAGATCTTATTTCAACTGTAATGTGCAATTATATTGATTGGAACTATAATTCAGTGCCCGAGTAGCTATTTAAACTCATGTGAGTATCGTCTAAAGTTTAGTCTTGTACCTGCGTTCAAGATGGTTATGCTCAGCTAACGGTCATGAGCATAGTATAACATGAACAACTGAAAACACTTGATTGTAAAGAGTGATACCTTCATTAAAATAAAGGTACCATCTTTGCAAGCATTTAAGTTCTTTTTGTACATATATTAAAAAAAATGTAAACATGATACACAACCTCCTTTGCGGCTAAATGTCATGGCATTCTGATGTGTCCAATCCCAAAACAAGGGTTCAACGTATACCTATTTGCTGCTGAGCAATCTGTTCACTGTATGTCTTGACGCCATAGGCGATTACACAACAATTGCAAGATGTGGAGAATTCAGGTTTGTTTGTGTTGCATTTAGGTATGTGTGTGTATGTTTGTGGACCCACATTGTTTTGTAAGTGTGTGGCCTTCAACCACGTAAGTTGTTTGGACTCAGTATGTTATCTCTAAAGATGTGTGGGTCGAGTCTACTGCATCCAGGGTATGACCATTTTGATAGATTTGATTTGCTAGTGATAACACTAGTGATAACGATACATTTAATCGGGTACATTTAAAACGTCAGCTGTCTTATGAGTCATACACAAAATGGCTGATTGGACACTAAGAAAAAATGATGCCATACTTACAAAATTCAACACTCCTGTGTGACTAGATTGCATTTACATTTATAAATTAGCCCTTCCGGTTAATTATCACCCTATCTCTATCACTCCTTTCCTGGGCAAACTCCTGGAAAAGCTGGCTATCTCCCAGCTTAATCCTCACACTGAATCTATTGGTTGTCTCCATGATCATCAGTCTGGCTTCAGAGCAGCAAGAAGCACAGAAACTTCTCTCCTGAACATCCGTGAAGATCTGCTCTCCAACCTTGATTCCAACCTCCCCTCTGTCCTCATCCTACTGGATCTCTCTTCTGCCTTTGATGCAGTCAACCATGCCATCCTGCTGAAATGGTTCCGTGATAATCTGAGTATCACTGATCAGACTCTGGCCTGGCTGACTTCCTTCCTCTCTGACGGACCCTCCCAGGTCCAACTTGGATCCTTCCTCTCCTCTATCTCTCTCTCCACCTGTGGTGTTCCCCATGGGTCTAACCTTTCTCCCTGGTTGTTCAACCAATACTTGGCACCTCTCGCCCTCCACATTGCTGCTCTCTGCCTCAGCTTCCAGTGCTATGCGGATGACACCCAGCTGGCCTTCAGGTTCTCCTCTTCCTCCTTCTCTCCTTCCCTCATCCTTGACTATTTGTCTGCAATCCAGGAGTGGTGTGTGGCCAATAATCTCTGCCTGAAGCCCAGTAAGACAGAGATCCTCCTCATTGGTACACCAGCACCCCCTTTCTGGACACTCTCTGGCTGGCCTCCCACCTGTGAGGCTAAGTACCTTGGGGTTATCTTTGACTCCATGCTCTCCTTCTCCCCTCACATTTCTGGCATCTCTAAGAAGTCAAACTACCAACTGCACCTACTCAGAGGTATTCTTCCTTTCCTCTCCTTCCCCAGAATCTCACTGTCTCTAGAGCTCTGGTTCTCTCCAGGCTTCACTACTGTAACAGCCCCTTTTTAAATGTACCCTCCTCTACTCCCTGTCCACTGCAACTTATCCAGAACAGGACCGCGAGACTTGCCCTTGGCCTCAAGCCCAGGGATCGTATGTCTCCTGCACTGAAATCTCTCCATTGGCTTCCAGTGGCTGCAAGTATCAAATTCAAGACCCTTAGCATTTTACACAAGGCATTCTGGGGTTTGGGTCCAACATACCTCCAGATTTCTCTTCAGAAGTATCTTCCTTCTCAAGTTCTTCGCTCTTCCACCTTCAACTCCCTGAGGCTCAGTCGCTTTTCTGAGCAACAAGTAGGGGGCGGATCTCTCTCTTCTGCCGACATCTCCCTCTGAAACAGCCTCACTGCAGCTCTTAAACTTGAGAAGAACCATATCAGGTTCTGGAAGCAGCTCAAGACTTTCCTCTTAGCTTCTGCCTTCTTCCACTTCCCTCCTGATCTCCTGTCTGATAATGCACTAGTTTACCTGGCTACCCTCTGAACCACAGACCCAGGTCCCTGCCCTCCTAGTTGCACATGTGCACTGCCTCCTGGCACCCCGGCACTTCGGGCTGTATCTGCATCCCTACAGTCCCCCGACTTACATTTACCTAACACTTGTTGTCTGCACTTAACTCCTGCACTGCCACCTACTGGCCGCACTCTTTTTCCAGGTCTTGATCCTATGTCTCAACTTCTCCTCCCCCCTTCTACAGGCAATTCTCCCTCTCCCCCGCACTTGCACACTCTCATTGTAACTTGTCCTAGCAACATCGTTGTCTTGTCCTCCCTTGTTCCCCTCACTAGCCTTGTCACGCCTTGAACACTTGTGTATAGGCGCGCTATAAATAAAATATCATATCATATATCATATCATATAATGACAAGTGGCATCTACTGCATGTTTACTCAGGGGAGGTTTCCCAAATGGGAATTTCTCTCACACTGGCTGCACAAAAAATAGTCCTGTGAAGGACACGGCTATTGCCTTTAATGGCAACCACAAATACAACACTGCAGCAGACAGATAATTGGTGGTCCACATATTAGTCAGAGTTTGACAAAATTAAGCATACAATCAGCTCCTCAGTGGACGTGACGGCCAAGTCGTATCACTAGACACTGAATAGACAACCTGTGGTTAGACTTTCTGCCAAATGTATCCAAAAGAGAGAATGCCAGAACTTTTCTGCAGAGCTTTATGCCAGAGGTTCTGTGTTCGCAAGTGCAGGTAGTTCTAAGCACAATGAAAGGTCACAGGCATTGCCTGAGTCACAGAGGAAAGGAGTTCCCATGTTTATTTCCCACTATTTGAATTCAACATTGTGTTTTGTCACATTTCCCTATTGTCTCCAGATGTCTTTGCGGAAAACCACATGCAATGTTACGGACATTAGCAGGCCTATTAAAAGACAGGCAGTGCTCGTGCAGTTAAATTAACTAAAGGAATTTTAGATATTTAAAACGTGAGTTAGGAAAGTGCGCTCATCTAAGGCAGACGGAATGAAGACTTGGGCTGCCTATAGATCAAGCAGTCGATAGCCAGGCAGATGGTTCAGATTTGCAATACAAGTGGGGGATCCACATGGGTAATATTTTATGTTTTTGAAGGGAGATGGCCACATTGCCTGGAGTGATTGTACGCATATTATGGATATGAAAATGGTCAGGAAAGCAGCAGGCGGTCTTTTCAACTAAAATGCTAGAAAACTGTTTCTCCATATGGCAGAATGACTGGATCCATATGATACCTGGAGATTTTGTAATCCAACCATTCAGGATTAGCCTTTCTGTTCTGGGGTTCCTACTTGTATATCAATGGTCGTTAATATTGCCTCTACAATGTATCTTTCTTTTGGGCTTCTTTGAGGCCACAACCAAGCCACCTTGTCACATCATTTAATGTGTCACTGCTGCAGCCTTTGATCTCTATCTCAAGGAAATGCCATCACGTGTTTCCTGATTGGATCTATAGCTGATCTTGCTAGCCCACGAAGATCACAGTTAGTTTTTATAGACTAATGCACCCTCTGAATCCTCTGTCCATATGATGTTGCTGGATTCAAAATGACCCTAAAGGAACTCATTATTGAATTTGACCTAAATGGAAGCAGGAATCAATGGTGGCTTTGTTTAAGCTTCTAGATGAATTTAAGACATTGGATATCCTATATCATAGCTCCCTCACACAAGCACCCAATACTCAGATTGCCAATCCAAGCCTCCAATTAAACTACCTGACGATTAAATCTAAGCATCACAAGATCAGCACAATGGTGGTAATTGACCTTACCTTAAAGCCAAGAAAGAATAAGGATTGCTGCTTGGTAGATACCCCAATCCAAATGGTTTCCAAGCATTGCATTATCACATTGACTGCTGCAGAGATCTATAGGTCCCTTACTTTCCATAGACCACACAGAGGCCTCAGATATTGTAAAATTCCTGGATATTGATAGTTTGATATTGATAGTTTATATCAGGACTATCAGGCTGATCAATAGGATTGGCTAATGGGTCAGCAATATCTTCCTCTTCACTTAAATAACAGAATTTTCCCGATTCCCCCCCTCCTCCTCACCTGATGAGGTTGAATAGTCCAACTTCTTCCTTCGGATGTGTCGAGCGTTGGGATTCCTTTTCTTGAGCAGATAGGGTCTGCCTCAAAAGGAAGCCACCGTGACTCTAGGTCTAGAAATCCACAGTGGCTACCCTCCATGACACCCAATAATGTTGCAAGTGGAAAAAGCCTTTGGGCACAAAAAACCCCTCAGTTTGTTGGAGAGAACTGAAGATAGCCGGAAGAGCTGTGGATGAATTGGCTGGGATGGCAGGAGTAAACACGGCTGAAGATGTTGAACTGGCGAATGAAAGTACCAAATGCAGGATGGAAGATCCTCAGGATGAAGCGACACTGAAAATGTCTCTCCTGGAGAAAGTCAGGTGGAAGAGACCACGTAAGTCATCCAAAAAACAAGGGCAGGTGAGTAATCCAAGAGGGATGGTAACGGGAGAAGAGAAAGAAAAAAGAATGCACAGGCAAAGCGAGAGGAGACTGATGCGAAGGTTGGAAGGGGGTGAAGCCAGGAAGCAGAGGGAGAGAGAGAGCGAGCTGGAATAAGCGGGCGGAAAAAAAACAAAGAATACAAAAATGGAGCGCACGCAACGAAGAAAATCACAGTTGCAACGTGCCGAGCCGCCGAGTGCCGAATGGTAAATACACTCGGCGGCAGCCATGTTGGAAGAAAAACTAGACCGTCAACCACGTTGACAAGGAAACGTGGCGGCACAGTCTAATGGCGTCCTTGTTTCCACATCCTCCACACACGCAAGTCGCCCGCGGTTGTGACAGTATGCCGCCTCCGAAGGCCTTTTCCTCCCGGCTTTCCTGGATGAAGTCTGTGGAACTTGAGTAACAATCGGGGTGCACGAAAGTGAGTATGAGGTTCCCAGGTATCCTCTGATGAAGGGTATCCTTTCCAGTGAATGAGATACTCAAGGTGGCCTCTGTGGTACCGGGAGTCTCGGATTTGGGAGACTTCGTATTCATCAGAGGCCAGAGTGGGCAAGATCCATAGTTTGGGAGTAACTTTCTTCCGGGTATCTGGTACGAAAGGGCATAGGAGTGAGGAATGAAATACTGGATGAACCCGCCTAAGAGTCTTTGGCATTTTTAGACGATAGGCAACAGGATTGATCCTTGACAGTATTTCATACGGTCCGATGTACCGGGGAGATAGTTTTGATGGACGGACCCAAGGAGGCAAAAACTTTGTGGACAGCATGACCTTAGTGCCCTTATCCCAAGCAGGTACTTGTTTCTGATGTTTATCTGATTGCTCCTTGTAGCGTCTGTTTGCCTCCTGTAGACTCTGTCTGGCAGTGCCATGGGCTTCCTTGAGTTGCTTGAGTGTAGTCTCTAATGACACAATGTTTGTTTCTCCCCAAAAGGTAGGTACGATGGATTGAGGATGGAACCCGTAGGTACAATAAAAAGGGCTAATACCAATGGCTTTATGCACTGCGTTATTGTATGAAAACTCTGCAGTGTGGAGCAGGGCTACCCAGTTGTCCTGTTGCTTGTTGACAAAGCACCTCAAATATTGTTCCAAGGTTCTGTTTAGCCTTTCGGTCTAGCCGTTGGTTTGGGGGTGGAATCCCGAAGTTAGGGCCCTCTCAATACCCAGTAGGTTACAAAAGGCTGCCCAAAATATGGAGGTGTATTGACTTCCTCGATCCGATACAATCTTCTGGGGAAGACCGTGCAACCTGACGATATCCTTCAGAAAGACTTTGGCCATGACGGAGGCTGACGGTATCTTGGACAGTGGGGAGAAAAGCGAAAGCTTGGAGTAAGAGTCCACGGTTACCATGATACAAGTGCAACCTTGGGAAATAGGTAGTTCAACAATGAAGTCTGTAGAGATGTACTTCCAGGGACCCGGAGGGATCTGTTCTTGTTGTAACAACCCCAAAGGCCTTAGAGTAGAATGCTTGCTCTGTAAACACACTAGACATGACTGTACCTAGGCCTGGGTATCAGCCTTCATGTTGGGCCAATGAAAAGATCTTTGAAGAAATTCCAGGGTACCTCATACGCCTCGATGTCCGGCAGTCTTAGTGTCATGACACCACTGAAGGACACGTAGTCTAAGTCTTTGAGATGGAACGAACAATCTTCCGCGGATGAAGTACAGGCCGTCTCTTGTATCGACTGGCAGATTCCCAAGGCCTAAGGTTGACTCATCCGGAGAAGCTTCTCTTACTTCTTGCAAAAAGGAGGTCACTGCAGTAATGATCCGAGTATGGGGAAACATCATTTCCTTCTTGTAGGTCAGGCCGGAATGTATGTTATGGAAAATTGAAATTGAGTAAAGAAATGCGCCCATCTGGCTTGTCGGGTGTTATAACATTCTTGTTGTTTGAGTATTTTGAGATTCCTATGGTCAGTCCATATATGAAAAGGATGCAGACTCCCCTGGAGTTATTGTTATTGTTATTTTGCATTTATATAGCGCCTTATACACCATTGGTATGGTCTGAAGGCGCTGGTAGGTTGAACGCCCTTGGGAAACGAAGTTCGGGTCAGTAGAGAGAGTAGAGAGAGTCCTAAGGTGCGTGTGCGCACCCGGTATGCGTGCAGCTGGTGCGGAATTCGTGTGGTAGCTGCTTCTTAGCGGTAGGTGTGGTGGTTGAGAGATCAGGAGTATGTGTTCGCTCTGGCAGGATTTATCCAGACCGAGTGTGGCTGCATTAGGCCTGAGTAGAACACCTGGCTGGGGGTGTGAAACCAGCAGTGATTACTTAGAGTGATGGGGCGTGAGCGGGAGATGTTGATATGAGAACAGTTATACCGAATGGTGTCATAGTATCTCTGTGTTCTATTTGAGTGGTGGTGTAAAGAAGAGAGTAAGCATGGGGTGTGGTATGATATATGCTCTTTCAGATGTTCCCTGCATTCTAAAACATATTATGTAAGTCACGCAATTCTATGCGATCAGGTCTGTTCTATGCATTATTATTCATTTCAGGCGTTCAAGATTGCCCTACACACTCCTGTCTGCTCGACACACTCACACACTCTAAATGCAATTGAGTACACTTCAAAATGCAATTGGGTACACTTCTAAATGCAACTTTTCAGAGAGACTATTGGACACAACTTCTAAATGCAATTGGGTACACTTCTAAATGCAACTTTAGCAGAGAGACTATTGGTCACAACTTCTAAATGCAATTGGGTACACTACTAAATGCAACTTTTCCAGAGAGACTATTGGGCACAACTTCTAAATGCAATTGGGTACACTTCTAGATACAACTTTTCTCAGAGAGGCTATTGGTCATAATTTCTAAATGCAATTGGGGACACTTCTAAATGCAACTTTTCTCAGAGAGACTATTTGTTGGAGCTTCTAAATGCAGTTGGGTACACTTCTAGATGCAATTGGGGACACTTCTAAATGCAACTTTCCTCAGAGAGACTATTGGTCACAGCTTCTAAATGCAATTGGGGACACTTCTAAATGCAACTTTTCTCAGAGAGACTATTGGTCACAGCTTCTAAATGCAATTGGGTACATTTCTAAATGCAATTGCGTACACTTCTAAATGCAATTGGCTACACATCTAGATACAACTTTCTCAGAGAGGCTATTGGTCACAACTTCTAAATGCGATTGGGGACACTTTTCACATGCAAAGGACAGAGTTTCTGAAAGCAATTATAATGAATTTACGGTGGTGATGCATTGTTAGATGAGTGGTAGGGTAGTATGGCCTGAAGTAGTTGCTTCTGGCCCCGCCCTTGCCACACTTACTTGTTGTTGGCTTCTTGCTTCTCCTGCGGATAACTGCAGATACGATCTGGAGTCGTCCCTGAAGGAGTCGTCCTTTGCCTCGGGTCCTTAGCCGCAGGGGCTGCCAGACAGAGGGCTGCCTTGGGAGGACCAGCAAAGAAATGGGGAGCTTCTCGTCTGCACCAATGGGGGATAAGGAGGAAGCGGTCTGGGAGGGCTGAATGGGGTGGATGCGGGCAGGGGACACCAGGAATTAGGCCCAAGAGTGTCTTAGCTCGCCTGTCTAACACTCACCGTGGTGCAGGATACAAAGTGGCAAGTACAAGTGCAGCACGGGCGATAGGCTCAGCTGCTCTGTACTCGCGAGCCAATCGGGGCCAAGGAGGAAGCAGTCCGGCCAATCAGGGGATGGGGGAGGCGGGAGGAGAGACAAAACACGGAAGGGAAGCGGTCTGGGGGAGGGAGGGCTGAACGGGGTGGATGCGGGCTTGGGACAGGGGACACCAGGAATTAGGCCCATTAGGCTCGCCAGTCTAACACTCACCGTGGTGCAGGATACAAAGAGTAAATGCCTCCACTCTAGGCAAGCCAGTTTCATAGCAATAAGTTCTCGTTCTATGAGGGAGTAATTTCGTTGGCTTGGGCTCAAGGTCTTTGAAAAATAGGCTACTGAATGTTCCTGGCCTTGGTCAGATTGAGGGAGAAACAGCACCCACCGCCTCAGCTGAAGCATCAGTTTCCAGGATAAAGGGTCGCTGTTGATCAGTCTGTTTCAAAATGGGGGCTGTGCAGAACCTCTGCTTTAAACTGAGAAAGCTGTCATCCGCTTCCTTGGACCAGGTGAAAGGACTTGAAGACTTCTTTAGCAAAGAGGTTATTGGAAATGTAAATTGAGAAAATTCTGGAATAAACTTCGGATAAAAATTTGCCAGTCCAAGGAACCGTTGAATCTCTTTGACCGATGAGGGCGGCGGCCAGGCTAAAATAGCATCTACCTTCTTTGGGTCCATGGCAATCCCTTGCTCAGACAGGATAAACCCCAAGTAGGATAAGGAGGACTGAGCGAATGCACATTTCTCCGGTTTCACCAGAAGATGATGCTGCTGCAGTCTGTGTAGAACCTCCTTAACATGTAGTGTATGTTACTCCTGGTTGCGGGAATAAACAAGTATATCATCTAAGTAGACCACCGTGTTTTGACCCAATAAATCCAAGAACAAACGGTCCATAAATCTTTGGAAAATCGAGGGTGCGTTGACTAGGCCAAATGGCATCACCTGGTATTCAAACAGACCGTAGGGAGTGCGAAAGGCTGTCTTCCATTCATCTCCTGTTCTGATACGGAGTAGATGATAGGCATTCCGTAGGTCGAGTTTAGTGAACACTACTGAGCCCTGAACTGAATCAAATATTTCAGAGATGATGGGCATGGGGTAGCGATCCTTGATGGTCACTTTGTTTAATCACAATTTGCGGCACCGTACTTAGCACCTTCCCCATTCCCATTGAGCCCTATGGGGCAAAAATGGGAATGGGGAAGGGCCCATGGTGAATGGGGAATTACTGCCCCGCCAACCTTGGGATGGGGTGGTAATTCCGCCATTCACCATGGCGGACCCCGGCATGGACCATGGTGCTAACAGCACCATGGTTTAGTGCCGGGGTCGTAATGAGGCCCATAGAGAGGGGATACATCCTACCAAAGGGAACCAAGGCCTGAGGGACAAGGTCTATACAGCAGTCCTCGGGTCTATGCGGAGGGAGTTTAATGGGTATCTGATCCTGGAAGACCTCAGAGAACTCAGAAAAACATCCTGGATACAATGAATATAACTCCTTTCAGCCGCACATACGGTCTTGACGGATTCGAACAAAGGCTCAGGTAGGCACTCTTCTTGGCAGTATTTGGAGTGAAAACTCAATAGATTGTCCATCCAGTCTACAGTGGGGTTGTGCTTACAGAGCCAACCTATCCCCAATATGACCGGAAAATGGGCTGCACGGATTATGTCAAACTTTATCAGCTCTGTGTGTTGCTGTATGGAGACCTGAACTTCTTCCGTGGTATGGGTTATGAGTCTGGAACATAAAGGAGTTCTGTCTACTCCCTCTACCTTTTGATCTTCCTTATTGGCAATCCTGAGCAGACCCACCTTATCCGCCCATAAGGTGTCCAGGAAATTTCCCGCTGCTCCACAGTCCAGTAGTGCCTGAGTGTCAACTTCTTTACCTCGGAATCGAAGTTTGATAGCTATTACTATCAAGCGCAAATCTTCAGCCGACTTGGCGGAGGTTACAGAGAGAGTGGTGTAGGAACAAGGGAATGCACCTCGATAGTCCGTCCTACCAACTACCAAGGGCGTTTGTTTCCCGACCTCCTTGGGGGCACATCTGGGAAATCTCTCAGTAGGTGAGTGGCCGATCCACAATACATACACAGACTTCCTTCACGTCTCCTCTTTTTCTCTTCAGCAGTCAATGGGGCTCTGGTAGTCCCTATTTGCATGGGTTCATCTCGGGCAGTGCGTGTAACAGGTGAGGAGGCTGAAGTGTGTGTCTCTGGGAATGGGGTTCTGTCAGGCAGAAATCAATTCGTAGGACCGCCGTTAGGAGATCCGAGAAGGATTCAGGATGAGGGATCTGGGCGAGTTCATCCTTTAATTCTTCCCGCAAGCCTTCATGGAAAATAGTGTACTGGGCCTGTTCTTGCCAGCCAGCCTCCTCGGCCAGTTTCTTGAAGGTGGAAATGTAGGAAAGTAGGTCAGAGCTTCCTTGGCGCACATCTAGTGAGTCCTCGCTGGCTAAATGTGTGCATTCTGTCCGAAGAAAGGTTTGTTTAAGGAGATCCTTAAATGCAGTGTAGTCTTGTAGAACAGGGTCGGACAGGGATACCAATGGAGTTGCCCATGCCAAGGCATTCCCCGTCATATGGGTTATCATAAAACCCACCTTAGCGTGATCAGTGAAAAAGGCGTTTTGTCTGAATGTGAAGTGTTTTTACAGGCTTCCAAAAATTCCTTCACCTTCCTTTCTGAGCCATCGAACTTCCCTGACACCAGGGGTAGAGGGGGTAAATCTAACGCCTGTTGTTCCCTGGTGGCTACTCTTTGCTGGAGGGCCGCGTTGTCGGTCTTGAGTGCCTGAACTTCCACATTGAGGTTCTGGACCGCTGCCACCAGCTCTTGCAGCTGTTGTGGCATTGCCATATCTTCACCTAGGCCTTGCAAGCTATCAGGACTATCAGGCTGATCAATAGGATTGGCTAATGAGTCAGCAATATCTTCCTCTTCACTTAAATAACGGAGATCTCCTGATCCCCCCTCACCAGATGAGGTTGAATAGTCCAACTTCTTCCTACGGGTGTTTCGAGCGTTGGGCTTCTTTTTCTTGAGCAGATAGGGTCTGCCTCGAAAGGAAGCCGCCTTGACTCTAGGTCTAGAAATCCACAGTGGCTCCCCTCCGGGACAGCCAGTAATGTTGCAAGGGGAAAAAGCCTTTGGGCACAAAAAAACCCTTGGTTCGTTGGAGAGAACTGAAGATAGCCAGAATAGCTGTTGATGAATTGGCTGGGATGGCAGGAGTAAACACGGCTGAAGATGTTGAACTGGCAAAAGTACCAAATGCAGTATGGAAGGTCCTCAGGATGAAGCAGCACTGAAAACGTCTCTCCTGGAGAAAGTCAGGAGGAAGAGACCACGTAAGTCATCCAAAAAACAAGGGCAGGTGAGTAATCCAAGAGGGATGGTAACGGAAGAAGAGAAAGAAAAAAGAATGCACAGGCAAAGCGAGAGGAGGCTGATGCAAAGGTTGGAAGTGGGCGAAGCCAGGAAGCAGAGAGAGAGAGCGAGCTGGAATAAGCGGGCGGAAAAAAAACACTGCCGGGAAGAACACAAAACGGAGCGCAAGCAACGAAGAAAATCACAGTTGCAACGCGCCGAGCCACCGGTGCCGAATGGTAAATACACTTGGCAGAGGCCATGTTGGAAGAAAAACTAGACCGTCAACCACGTTGACAAGGAAACGTGGCGGCACAGTCTAATGACATCCTTGTTTCCACCTCCTCCACACCCGGCAGTCGCCCGCGGTTGTGACAGTTTAATTGTATAGCGCCTATACACAATGTGTTTCAACACACTTAAAGGCAAGGGAGAGAGCAAGGGAAAATACAATAATGTTCTTACAAGGCCTTGAGACATTAAGAATGAGTAATATACTATCGTACTAGGCCTGACAACATTTCAGATGGTGCAAGAGCATAGCCAATTATTGAGGGAAGGAGGGGAGGGAGCAAGGAGAGGGAACATACAATGACAATCGTACTAGGCCTGACAACCTTTCTGATGGTGCATGGGCATTGACAATGGTGGGGAAAGGGGTGAGCAAGGAGAGGAACACACAGTGACTATCGTACTAGGCCTGATGATATTTCTGATATGGCAAGTGCATAGTTAGTCGAGAAGGGAAGGGGGAGAGGAGAGAAGCTAAGGCAAGGGAAATGAAGAAAGACTGAGAGACAGTGGGTAGGTGAGCAAAGGCAAAGCAGGCAAAATACTGTGTTAAGAAGCAATCAACAGATGGAATGCACTCCACCATGATACAAAAGTCAAAAATTAGAAACATATAATGCGAGAGTCTGGCAGGACATGCCATGATGCAAAGTCATTGATGAGCACAAAATGATTCAAAGTCATTGTGATTATGTGATGGTCAAAAGGTCCAGCATAACAATGACAAATCTCAGGATAGGTAAGCCAACATGCGTCAAAAGGCAATTCAAAGCGTTAGCAAAAAGGTGGTGATGGTACAGCAATAAGGGGCATCATAATCAGCCTTTGGGCAAGGCAGGTTAAGTTGAAGCAAAAGGCATTGCAACTGTGGTAGACAGGGAAGGGGAAAGGAAACAGCTAGTACGAATATCACACAGATGGGAAAATACAGATAGGAGAGGGGGCAGCAAGTATGACTTTCACACAGACAGGCACATACAGATAGGAGAGGGGGCAGCTAGGTACAACTTTCACAAAGACAGGCACATAAAGACAGGAGAGGGGGACAGCTAGGTACGACTTTATACACAGACAGGCACATAAAGACAGGAGAGGGGGGACAGCTAGGGATGACTTTTACAAAGACAGGCACATAAAGACAGGAGAGGGGGGCAGCTAGGTACGACTATCACACAGACAGGCACATGCAGACAGGAGAGGGGGCAGCTAGGTATGACTATCACACAGACAGGCACACACAGACAAGAGAGGGGGGACAGCTAGGTACGACTATCCCACAGACAGGCACATACAGACAGGAGAGGGCTGATCCCCTGACCTGGCCTGGTAGCAGGCAGGGAGCAGACAGGGGCCTTTGTTGTGGGCTTTGGAGTATGGGCCTGCTCCCACATCTCGGTTGCTGCTATTGCTTTACAAGGACCAAAATTGGACCAACCAATTGGAGGGGGAGCAGGGACTGGCGCAAGGCAGGTGGATCAAAAACACATCAAAGTGTGGGGCAGCCATATTGGAGGGCCTGTGGATCAATGAGCATGAATAGCAAAATGATGGGGTTAAGCGCCAATATTGTAAGAAAGTGAACTTGCCCCATATGGTGAAGCCCATCACAATAGTAAAGATGAGTCAGGCCAGAGATGCTTTGGAGAAGGCGGTGGTATCCAGCCACAATGGGCACTCCATTGTTTTGAAAAATGCACCCTGCACATTCTCTCACATAATCGTCTAGAATCCTTCAGGGTCTTCTTAAACTGGGGTAGCTCTTCAGCCACAATGCCATGTAGGGATACTCTCTTGGCAAAAAAGGTCTGCCCAACTTTGCTTATTAATGCGGACTGTAAATTGTATATGAGAATACTGGTGGGCAGGTTTAACTCCTTCATGCCACTGCTGATTGGTCCAGAATAGAATGGCCTTTGCTAGGGCATGTTGGCAGTGAACAATACCAGGTTGGTTGACAGTGTTCAAGAGCAGTATCTGTCTGGCTTTGAAAGCTGGGAATGTGTTTACAAGGTCACTTGACCCTTTCTTGTGGAGTCGTTTGCATGACCAGGTGTTAGTTTTAGATTCAAGGGGGTGGTAAATAGACTGAACACAAACCCTAAAAAGGGGTATTCATCAATGTTTTCTAAAATCTGTTTGTTTCCCTTTGGCCAGTGAAATGCAGCATAGGTGTTTTTACTGATGCCAATTTGTGTCCTGTCTCTTCGACCCCAGTTGGGACTCATAGCAAAATCAAGGGTTTGAGAGTCTAGAACAAAACAGGTAAAGTGGACAATGTCTTCATTTACCTGGGTCCTTCCTCCTTGAAATACTTCATGAAGGTAAGCAGTGACTTCTCCAATATTTCAGGTAATAGGCTTAACAGGGATACGTTATACCTGGTACTATGTATATACAATTGTGGTCTGTTGTGTACTCGGACACAAATGTGGGAATTTGGTGCATGAGAAATCTATCCTTAACTGAAGAGTTTTAAAAAAAGATACTTTATTGTATAATAGGAGGGTCCTCCCCTAATGCTGTTGTGGTAAGGATTCCTGGACACTATCAATCTAATGGTGACACCCCTCATCTTGTACACCTGGAGTTTGATCTTGATAGCATTTCATGATAGATCCTACAGAACAGTTGAGCAAAGGCTATTGAACATTTTATGGGTTGGTAAGACTTGTAGGATATGCCTTCACAAATTGAGGATCCAAAAATGGAAGGGGGCTGCAAACCTCCATTGTTTGAAGTTATATGTAAGACAATATATCATCATAAGAATATACCATTACATTGGTTGGACCATTTGTTGGTCAAATTTGCTATTCCAAACAGGCTTAAACAAAATGGAAAGGTTACTGGCCACATCACTCAGCTTACACGTAGTAAGAAAATAATTGACACTATTAGGGGTTTCAGATCTATTGAATGGTTTTTCGGCCTATTCAGCCACTCATGGTGTGCTGAACTATACACCAATCTTATGACTTGTTTGCAAAGGAATTGTTATCAGTTGACCCCTATTACTCATACTCAGGCTGTGACAGTATGCACACGGGCTCTGCCAAGGCAATGCAAATCATGCTTGTGGGGCGCTCTGCACCACCCATCTCTTCCCAGAGCTGAGTCCTGTTCCCGAGCCTCAACCCCTCCGCTGCCACACTGGCGCCTGCCGCTGTTACTACATGCCTGTTGTGGCCTGTCCCCAGTCGCTCTCCCGGCTCCGTGCCCCCAATGCTCGTTTCTCTGCCTTTCACAACTCCATCATGTTGGTTTTGTGAAGAATTCTGTTCACCTGTCCATTGGGCCTCATTGTTCTTTGCCATTTCAAAATGGCTGCTCCGCTTTGCTGGTGAAGCATTTTTTCCTATGCCTGGCCCCACTTGCCCTCCCATTGGTTGCCTTGGCCCCATTGGTTGCCTTGGCCTTACAGGCCAATCACAGCAACCAGGAGGCGGAAGCCGGCCAGCACTTAGGCCCATGCCGAAGGCCCCTGTCTGCTCGCTGTCTGCTACCAGGACGCATCAAGGTGAGATGCATCCCCCTTGCCACAGGCCTGATTGTGCCCTTCCATTTGACTTTTGCATCTGTGTAATAGGTGACCTGCAACATGGGGTGAGGCTCCATGAATGTACCAAACCATTTGACTTTTGTAACTACCTCTGTAACTACCATGTATGTTTTGTAAGAACTTATGTAGCTAAGTAAGCCTTCTGTAACAGCACCACAATGACCAAGGGATGTTTGTGTGCTTTATAAATGCAAAAATAAAAAAATAATAATCCAGCCGTAGGAACAACCAATGGTTTAAAGAGTCAATGAGGATGAAGAAAAAAGAATATCATTGCAGGGAAAACATTTGGTTAAAAACTAGATATAAAACCTGCATATCTTGTTAGAAGACATGTGGAAGTTTTAAGTGCACCCGTGTTGGCCATTGTACATGCCTTGTTAACACAGGGTGCATCCCTGGGGAGCTGAAAAGGTCTTATATTACATCTTTGTTAAAAAGAAAAACACTGTAGATTCTAAGGTATATTCAAATTGTTGCCCAATTGCAGGTTTATCTTGGTTGGCTAAGATTCTGGAAAAGATTGTCACAATCCAATTGCAGGAACAGGGCATTTTGGATTTGTACCAATCCAGCTTTAGATCGGGCCATGGGACTGAGACAGCGTTACTGTCAGTCTGGTAGGACATCTTAAAGGCAGCCGATGAGGGTGACATTAGTATGTTAGTCTTGTTGGAACTCTCTGCTGCCTTTGATGCAGTAGATTTTGGGATACATATCTCAAGACTCTCTGCTAGGGCCCAGGTTTATAATGCCTCTTTGCAATGGTTTACCTCCTTCTTAAATGATCAATTCCAACAGGTTAAGTTGGGGACTTTTATTTCAGAATTTCTGGCAGTTAAATATGGAGTCACTCAGGGTTCTTCATTGTTGTCTTGCTTTTTAACATTTATATTCGTCCTCTGCTGGAAATCTTTGCCAAATTTGGACTACTCTATCAATCTTATGCCGACAACACACAGATCTACGTGTCGCTAAACGAATCCATGGAGACCATACAGAAATTCTTTGCATGTGCAAGTACAATTAAAAGCTGGATTAAAACTAAAAGCTGTAGGTAGTGGCAAGGGGGAGTGAGTCAGAGAGACACTAAGCTTGCAGACAAGACTTTCAAAGGAGGAGTAGCGAAGGGTGGGTATGAGAGAGGTAGGCATCCACTCAAGGGTTACTCCATCACCAGGTTGTTGGTCCGAGGTTTGGAGAGGATCTTGGAGCTGTTAGGGAGAAGGCAGTCAAAGGCAGTGACTGAACTGGCATTAAACCACGTCTCAGTGAGAGCGAGGATGTCAATATCAAAGAATTCAAGAAGGAGGCAGATGTCAGAAGAATGTTTACAGCAGAACAAACATTCAGAGTTGCTAAGTGAAGTCGGTCACCACCTTTGATGGTTTTCTGAGAAGGGGTCCAGGGAGGTGGTACACCATGTTGGAGGTGGTGATGGAGGTGCATAGAGAGAGGAAGGAGGAGTATCAGGAGAAGGTAGGAAGTTAATGAGGGCCGGCAGGTGGCGGTTGAAGAGAAGACCATTGGGTTGATGACCCTGTGCTATGACAGTGTCATTGTGATAGACATTAATGATGCACATAGAGGATGAGAAGTGTGCCAAGAGTACTTACCATCTAGTGCCACCATTAATGGGTGAAGAGGAAAAAGGTGAGAGGGTAGAGAGGAGATGGGAGGTCCATAGTTATGGAGAGGGTACAGAGAAGAGGATATCAGTGATAGTCTATCTGAAAGGAACACTAATGTAGGTGTCAGCAATAGGTAGGCCAGGTTTAGATGCCAAGAGATGTTTTAAAGCTTTCTTCTTCTATACTTTGTGATAGGGGAGGGATAGGTGATAGAGTAACCGTTAGAATCGATGGGGAAGATGGAGAGTACCATAGAGGTGGAAGAAAAGTGGGACAGTTTGAGAAGCTGCACTATGCACGGGCAAACTCACCAGGCCACCTAGCAGCAAAGGAAGGCAAGAAGGATGCATAGATTCAAAGCACACCTAAATTAAAATTTACCAGAAAGCACACAAATGCAGTACAAAATGGAGGGTGCACAGATGAAAACACACCTAAATTTCGAATTTACCAGAAAGCACACACATGCAGTACAAAATGGATGGTGCACCGATGAAAACATGCCTAAATTCACATTAACCAGACAGCACACAAATTCAGTACAAAATGGAGGGTGCACAGATGAAAACATGCCTTAATTCGAATTTACAAGAAAGTACAACAATTCAGTAACTAAGGGAAGGTGCACAGAAATAAAGTACACCTAGACTCGAATTAAACATAAAGAACACCAATGCAGTACACAATGGAAGGTGTACAGATGTAAAGCACACCTACATTCGAATTAAGCAGAAAGCAGACAAATGCAGTACAAAATGGAGGGTGCACAGATGAAAACACACCTAAGTTCGAATTCACCAGAAAATACAGTGCAGTACAAAATGGACGGTGTACAAAAGCAAAGCACACCTAGATTTGAGTTCCTAGTGATAGCCTTGACATCCAAAGCATAGAAAGCAAAAGTCTCCATTTTTTTTTGGGGTTCCCCCAACCCCTGTTTTTTTATCCCTTAAAACCTGTTTTAATTTTTAAAAAAATATACCTACAAAAAAAAATCATTTTTTCGATATATTTTTGTTCGAGCCTTTTGCATTCGATGCTTTATATTCAAGGGAATCACTGGATACCCTAGATTTGAACTAACCAGAAAGCACAACAATGCATAAAATGGAGGGTACACAGATGTAAAGCGCACCTAAAATCGAATGTGCTGTGGTAAGCAGAGATCAAAACAGTGGATAGTTCCTATAGAATTCATCCATAGGCAGCAATTAAGGTGAGGCCAGAAGCAGAAATCACTGCAGCTAGATGCGATTTACCACTAGGTAGTTCTGCAGGCACATTTTTAAGAAGCAGCAGCAGAAAGCAAATAGAAGCGGAAACATGTGGCCGCTAGGTTAAAAGTGAACACATTAGGAATGCTATGAGGTAAGGAGACCAAGCATCGGTATTCAGAGGGGCATTCGGGATGAATTCATTTGGGAAACAGTAGCTCCTTGTGCAAGAAGAGCGTAGGAAGGATTGGAGACAGATCCAGCAAAGAACAATGGTAAAGTTAAAGGTTAAAGTGGACAGTAATGGAGGCAGGTCATTTGAGTAGTGCCAGGAGAGTAAGACCGGCATTGAGAGTGCAGTGAAAAGGTACGGGAGGTGCAGTGAACGATGAGGCTTTTGATGGCAATGTGTGAGGGGCTTACCAGGTGGATCGATCTGCATGCAGGGACTCTGGTGCGCCGTTGTGATCAAGGGGCCCAACCAGGCCCAGCCAGGGCCAGACAGGGGAGTGTAAGACCCTTTAGGGTGGGCATTAGAGGGGGCCAGCGATTCCAATGGAGAGCAGTAGAGAGGGTGGACACGTCCAGCCAATCAGGGCAGGCCTCTCCCCCTGAGCCCGGGAATCAGATCAGCTAAATATAATGCAGCACGGGGCGGCCATGATTGAAAAGGTCCCTCGCCGGCTCTGAAGATGAAAGTGCACCATGTGGTGCGTGATGCAGGCAAGGAGCAGCCTCAAGTAGACAGTAAGGAGAGACACTTCCAAAGTGAGCTTTAAACTCATGGCCCTTGAGTGGGGCTGGTGGAACGCCTGCCGGCTCTGGCTCCAATGTAGAGCCGTGGAGAGGGTGGACACGGCCAGCCAATAAGGTCCGGCCTCTCCCCCTGAGCCCGGGAAGCAGATCAGTTGAGTAGAATGCTGCACAGGGCAGCCATGATTGAAAAGGTCTCTTGCCGGCTTCAAAGATGAAAGTGCACTGCATGGTGCACAATGCAGGGAAGGAGCAGCCTCAAGTAATCAGGAAGGAGATGCACTCCCAACAGGAATGTGAGCTTTATACACATGGCCCTCAAGGAGGCCAGTCATCACCTCCTGCACTGGCACCAATGTAGAGCAGTAGAGAGGGTGGACACAGCCAGCCAATCAGGGAAGGCCTCTCCCCCTGAGCTCGGGAAGCTAACCAGCTGAGTAAAATGCTGTGTGGGCATCCATGATTGAAAAGGTCTCTCACCGGCTCTGAAGGTGAAATTGCAGTGCGTGGTCCGCAATGAAGGTAAAGAGCAGCCTCGAGTAGACAGTAAGGAGAGGCACTCCCAACAAGCAGGTGATCTTTATAGTCATGGACCTTAAGGGGGCCGAAAATCGCCTGCCAGCTCTGGCTCCAATAGAGAGCAGCAGAGAGGGTGGACATTGCCAGCCAATCAGGGCAGGCCTCTCACCTTGAGCCCCAGAAGCAGATGAGCTGAGGAGAATTTTGCACGGGCAGCCATGATTGAAAAGGTCCCTTGCTGGCTCTGAAGATGAAAATGCACCGCATGGTGAACGTGGTGCATGATGCAGACAAGGAGCAGCCTCAAGTAATCAGGAGTTATCATTAGCAAACGTGTCTATTGTAATGTGCTCCTCGTGGGCACCTCGGCAACCAATTTGGCTAAGCTCAAACGCTTCCAAAAGAAAGCCTTCCATGCCACGCTGGGCCTGTGCCATTCTGGACACATTTCTGCTTCCATATGTGAAGTCCACTGGCTAAACCTTAAAGCCTGTGTTAACTTTAAAACATTGACCTTGGCACATCACTGTATCCACAATGATGCCGTCCCCCTCCACCTTAACAAGAGTATTTCCTAGAAACACTACTTGCGTTCTCTCCGTTCCACCAGCAATATTTCACCGGACCACGCTTGAAAAAGTCCAGAGCTGGTGGTGCCAGCTTCACTGCCACTGCCCTTACACTCTGGAACACTCTACCCCACTCATCAGGGACAAGCGCTCCTATGTTACCTTAAAAAGCTGGTCCAAGGCTGGTTATTCAATAAATATGAATAATGACACTCTTTAGTTCACTACTACTGCAACCAAGTTGCTATTTATCTGCTTTTTTAGGTACTTGTTGCTCTCACTGATTATATATTTTTTTTTCTGTACAAACGCTTTATAATGAATAAATATTTATTATAGAATATTAGAATTAGTTTTATTCCTTTCAAAATGCACCTGAGCAGAATGTTAGCTATCAAATGGATAAATCAGCTAAATACATATTTGTTGGCTCAAATATTCAACATAATAATAAAAAGAACGTTACTAACAACCCACTTATCCTACTAGTTTGTTCTTTTAACAACACAAATTTTACTGTGATTCTGATTCACATTGTTTTAAGTAAAGAGTGGATGAACTCTGCAACATTTATGATTACAAGAAACCAGTTTGTATCACACACCCAATTTAAACACTCGTACACATCTGAGGTACCCAGTCTTACCCTTATTGTTACAACAAGCCGGGCAGTACAACCAACCCGCACGCAAGACAATGCACACAGACACCAGTTTCTCGTGGTTCTAAACCTATCCTATCATCATATCCTCACTAACAGACACCTCCCTCTTTTCTTGCAGAGACACGAGAGCGGTTGGAAACTGCCTCTGGAAGTCTGGAAGTGGTGAGCAGAATAAATGAACATAATATAACATTCCAGTGAACATTTTGTCAAAAATAGACCGTTTTATTATAAACAAAAATATATTTTCTAAAATCATTTTTTATTTATCTGTAAATGGATACCTTTGCTAAAAATCTAATTATTCTCAAAAGAATGAACAATGTCCAAAACTATCCAAATCCTCCCAAAAAAACAATCATTTTATCTTTGGCGACAAAGTGTGTTTTCAGATTTTGAAGTTAATTTCCAATCCATTTCCATTCCATGACGAACATAATCATTAAAAAAAATAATATCCTATTTGTCTCGGGAAGAGTATTTGGTATCTCTCTTTGTTAATAGCCATTATTTATCGTACAGTTGCTGCTAGAAAATTCATTTGTATTGTGGTAAACGACGATGAAAAATGCGTACACAGTCATCCCCAGTGGGAAGAAGGTAAACGTCAACCTACTCTTCTAAGAAATGCATTATGATAAAACATGCACGCATTGTCAGAGCTGGAAAATCTGCTTCTGGTTTGCAGACATTCTATTGTGCTGTTCTCTAACAATGACAGCGGTGCACTTTCTCTGGGCTTCAGCCATTATCTGCAGTGAGCATGCTTATCTCTTCCTGGGAGTGCAATCTACCACATTGTTAGTCCTGTCAGAGCTGAAAGGCATGACATCCAAGGAAAATATTACAATTTGGATTACATGAAAGCGACTTGACAAGATGGCTGATTGAAATGTGCATTAGGTTAATGGGTGTGCGTTAGGCTTGGTCATGTAATGTAATTATTTACAAAGCAGTAAAGAAAAACTCCATTTGCTGTTCCTAGATCCGTTTGGAAGTTCAGAAAAACTCCCGCTTTCTACAGAAATTTACAAAAAAACAGTGACAACTTTGAGTAACATCTTAAATATTGTTTGCTAAATTGTATATCATTCGATCAGAACTGAAGGGGATTAATGAGTAGTTTGTAATCCTTGTGCTGTCTTTATAGGTATAATCAGATAAAAAGAACAAAAACCTGACATCTGACTTTTCTTTCTCCTAATGTTTCTCTTAGTGACTTGCTCGCCTTTTCCACAGTATTGTATCCAAAATGGCCTTCATGTTTCGCTTTAGCGCAGGCGCTTCTGCGACAAAGCCAGGTCTACGCCGGTCCCAGCGGACCCTATTTAGTTACCTTCAAGACACTTTCAGTAAGGTTAGCTACTGCATACAAGTAGGCGTTGCTGTTAACCGGCATGCCATATTGCATTAACTTGTGAATTGTGCTTAGTCAGTATAGACAATTATTTTACCTTAAGCTAGAAAGCAGGAAGAACTTAGAACTTTGCTACGAAATTCATATTTTTAACTGCATAGTCTGCTAACAAACTTAGCTCGCATCTAATTTCCTTGACTCGATTTGATTGCCATACCGTGCTTTTGCAAGAAAACTCGCTTTTAAGGGAACGGAACGAAACCGATTGTAATTTGATTTACCTTTTACTTTTTGCATCAGAAGTGTGTCAGTAACTAATCCAATGCGCACTACTTGTAAACTGTATTTACCTTGCTCCGCATTTCCCAGTTAAGCATTCTAGCTCGTTCAGGACTGAACGCTGCTGCATTGGGAGAACTACAGTACCCATAACCCCTAAAAGTCGCATAAAAAGAAACGTCAGGCACTTCAGTGCCTGCGCTTCTGCGAAAAAGCCGGTCTACGCCGGTCCACGGCGTCTTACGGTGTTCGGCCCAAAACCCTGCATAAATTCCTCCAGGTGAAGTTTTGACTCCAAAATGCAGGTATGGGATATCCAGAATTATGCGATCTATTAGCAAAATCCATAATACTACAAAATCAAAAGCTAGTGCAAACACATGTTAACACTATGCTAGACTCCACGAGAACCCCCACTTCTGAAAGGGCCTGCAATAACATCACCGAGGCTCTGAAACTGTCCTCAAATGAAACCACCACACGTGCCATCAAAATAGCACTGCTTAATACTAGATCCCTTAATAAACACGTACAGGATGTTCATGACTACATTTTGGAAGATGACCTTGATGTCCTGTGTCTCACTGAGACCTGGCTTCAGGATCCAATGGGGCCCGCGGTCGACATCGCGGTGCCAAGTAACTACACCATCTACACCAATAATAGAGCGACAGGAAAAGGCGGAGGTGTAGCCATAATAGCTAAACAAGACCTCAAATTCTTCTCCGCTCCTATTCAATGCACAGGATGCGAGTTCCTGCATCTCAAATTGACCCACACTCCAAACGACTGTATCAATTCAATAGTCATTTATAGAGCACCATCCCTTGTATCAGATTTCAATGAGGAGTTAACTCATTTACTGAATAATCTGAAAACATCCAACACAGGGACTATACTATTAGGAGATTTAAATCGATGGAGGGGCAACATCAAAGACTCGGATGCTATAAGCCTAGAAGAAGACCTATCTAACTGCTCTTACACCATAATAAATATGGAGCCCACAGCCACTACGGCCAACCAGCTAGACTGGATAGTTACAAATAATATGGACATGACAGTACTAGGAACATATCCCTGCATATGGTCAGACCATCACAAAATAGAATCCAAGTTAGTACTCAGATCAAAAGCAGCCAAACCAAACAATTCCCGTAAATGGTCTTAGATAGAAACCTAAAAAAAATCACGACATCCATCCTCTGAGAAGGTATTACGCAAATCATGCGCGAGACTAAGGATGAGGATACCTGTGAAGCTATTGTATCCATATACAATAAACACATGAATGATCTACTAAACCAACATGCCCCACTAAAAAACAAGCAAGTTCGACCCAATATAAACCACCAAAAATGGTTCAATTCAGAAGCTTTGAAACTCAAAAAGGATAAACGGAAACTAGAAAGGACATGGCTAAAAGACCCCACAGTAAGTAACAAAAAGAACTGGCAAATTGCTGACACTACATACAGGACTAAAATAACTGACCTTAAGAAAAATCATTATAATAAACAGATCGCTACTGCATCTAACTCGACTGGGAAACTTTTCCAGATACTCAAAAACATTGAAAAACCTATAGCACCACCCCCCGCCATTTCAGCCCACTGAAAAGGACTGTGAAGCAGTCCAAACTGCCTCTCACAATAAAATTATCAAGGCACGAGAGACAATCTCTAACTGTAATGCAACTAACATTCCCATCCCAGACAATACAGGAGAAAACAAGACCGACTCACAAAGTCCTAAATTCCATTTTAAACCAATATCATTGGAAGACATGAATAAAACCCTTTCAAGTATTAAAAGTACCTCATGCACTGAAAATGTGCCACCACTAATTCTTGACAACGCTGCAATCTTTGCGCCCTTTCTTACAAGAATGGCAAATGCTTCGTTTAGAGATGGCAATGTCCCTGCCATCATCAAAACTGTCATGGTTACACCACTGCCTAAAAAAACCTGAACTCAATCAACAAGACCCCGCAAACCTAAGGCCCATTACCAACTGCAACTTCCTATTAAAAATACTGGACAGGATCGCCAACGAACAACTTCAGGATCTTGTGGATGTCAACAATCTACTACATCCTCAACAATCGGGCTTTAGGATAGCCTACAGCACGGAATCAGCACTATTGGATCTGAAAACAGAAATGCTTAGCATCCTTGACCAAGGCAAAACTGGGTTGCTGATCTTATTGGACCTCTCGGCAGCCTTTGATCTGCTGGATCATCAGAGGCTACGAGAGGCCCTAGATCAATCAGGAAACTGCTCTAAAGAGGCCATAGACTAGGTGTCATCTTTTTTACAGGACAGGCAGTCTAAGATTGTCTGGGGGAAACATTCCTCTAAACCAAAACCAGTTGACTGTGGAGTCCCTCAAGGCGCAAGCTTCTCCCCCTTACTGTTCAATTTATACATGTGTTGCCTATGCTCACTGCTAACCCAACTCAGTATATTTTTCACCAACTTCACTGACGACACCCAACTGGTGTTTGAACTTAGTGGTAACTACGAAGAATACAGTGAAAAACTCTCGAGAATTTATAACATCATCGAAAGTTGGATGAAGGACAATTGGATGTGCTTAAATGCCACCAAAACATAGCTCATGATATTTGGATCATCTCATGGCAGAAAAAAACGAAGTCCGCAATACACAGCATTTAAGATCAAAGAGACGAAAATCCCTATAGCAGATAAAGTGAAAACACTAGGCATTTATCTGCAGGCATCCTTAGGAGCAGAAGCCCACACCTCTTACCTCAAGAGGAACTGTCATTATCATCAGAAACTATTGAAAAAAATCAGACCCTTGCTGAGCCTACAAAACAGCACAACAATAGCAAGAGCCACAATTCTCTCCCAATTGGATTATGGCAACTCTTTACTAATGGGAGCCAGCAGCAAATGTCTAAAACAGTGCCAAGTGATCCAAAACAACACTATTAGAACAATCACCAGTAAACCTAAAAGAAAACATGTCACAAAGGACAGAAAAGATCTACATTGGCTGGCGATCGAGGAACGCATCATATTTAAAGCCCTTACCCTAGTACATCGATGTTTGTATGGAAAAGCGCCAATCTACCTAAAAAAACAATTCACATGGTATGAATCAAACCGCAACCTGAGATCAAACACAACTGGTCTCATCCAAGTTATTCCAATAAAAAAAGCAAAAGGATTAGGTAGGGCTTTTACAACCAAAGCGGTCCTTAAATGGAACAAACTCCCTCCCACCTGAGATTGGAAACCAACCACCTACTCTTCAGAAAACAATTAAAGACACTTCTCTTCAAATAGGAGCTTACCTTAGTTTCTTCAGTTAGCCCTACATCTTCTCTTTGTCCTGTTTTATGTGGCCCCAGCCGTGTCCTGTTTTCTATAATTTAGTCTGTCTTAATGTAATGCGCTCTGATGCATGCGGGCTGCAGCGCAATATAAACATATACATAAATAAATAAAATAAATATGGAGGCGCTTAACACATTTTCATGGAAATTGACTGTTCTTCCTATGAGTTGGTCTCTCCGGAGAATTTACCGTTACCTCAGTGTGCGGGTGCATGCGTCTGTGGGTCAGTCGGTCTTTAATTGTCTCTCTCTCTCCGCCCCTCGCTCTTACCTCTCTCCCCGCTTATCTCTGTGTGCCTGTCTGACTCTCTCTCTTTCTCCTCCCTCTCTATGTCGCTCCGTCTGTGTCGCCCTTTTTTCTTTCTCCATCCCATTTACTCACCCTTTCTCTGCTACTGCTGGACACTATTCATTCCCCTTAAATTCTATAGGCAAAGGGTCATAACACGGCATCCTCATATGAATTCTTTACCACCAGAGGACACACCTATGCACATGGCATTTGTTATCCCACGTAACACTTAACAAATTGATCTTTCTGCCAAAATACACATGCACCCCACCTGATCAATCCATTCTATAGGGCACATTTCAGCATCCGTGTCTGTTCTACAACTGGAATTGCTCTTTTTCTTCTCGCACATTATCATCACTGAGTTTTTTGTTTGTTCTGGCTAGTACAAGACCGTGCTAGTTTTCTTCATTACACATTAGCAGCAATACGATTTTGAGCTGGTTGCTGAAAATATCTTCTAGTAAGAAATAGAACAAGTAGGCCAAAAATATGATATGCTAAACTTTTACCACAACTTGGTTCAGCAGTGATTGAATCATAAAGTACCTAGCATACCTTACTAAATATATGACATACTAAAACACAAAAAACTCACCTCCCAAGGGAAAAGCACAGTATAGACGGAATTAATGTATGCAATAAGTAGTCTGGATAGGAGGGAATTGAAAAGCCCTCTGAGGACAAGGCCACAGTGTTGGGCAACGCAGGATCGGAGGAGATTCTGCCCGACTTTCCACGTAACACGTTTGCTACATCCACGCTACCGAGCCTATATAATCTGAGGTTCAGGACCCTCTACGTCAAAGCCCTCGAAGGACAAGGCCATGGTGTTGAGCAACGCAGGTTCGCAGGAGACGTTGCTCGACTTTCCACATAATACATTTGTTACGTCCACGCTACCGAGCCTATATAATCCGAGGTTCGGGACCCCCTGCGGCAAACCCCTCACAGAACAAGGTTGCAGTGTTGAGCCACATAGGTTCGCAGCAGACGCTGCCAGACTTTCCACATAACATGTTTGTTATGTCCACACTACCAAGCCTATGTAATCTAAGATTCAGGACCCTCTGTCCTTGCAACTTCCTCACATTCCTGACTGCGTGCCCTGTGATTTGACTTGCGTTGCTCGCGTGGTCCTTCACAATCCTTGACTGCGAGGTTCCTCGCATCTCGCTAACCGCGTGTCTCGCAACTTCCCTGTGTTACTCAACCGCTTGTACTGTGCACTTCCTCGCACTGCCCCTCCTCACCACCCTGCTCTCACATGCCCTCTGCTCTTCCTGGTCTGCCCTGATCACTGTTTGTCCTACTGTCCTGTTTTCTGCCGTATCCTTGCCTGCTTAGGTCACCACTCTTCAGTGCTGTTGTTTTTCCTCACTGACTGCCCTGCTTTTTCCTACAATGCTTGTATTTCTCCTTATAATCTCCCTCATCTAGGTCTGCATGCACTGTTTTGCTTACACTGCCTGTACTCTCCTTATATTCCTCCCTCCTCTAGGTCCGCTTTTGCTGATATTTCCTGTGTTGGTTTTGGTGTTTTTTTATTTGCCTCATTGACTACCCTGTCCTATATTGTACTGCTGCTTGTTCTGTTGCACTCTTCCTTCCTCTAGGTTCTCATTTGCCAACTACTCTGTCCTTGCTGTTTTTGGTTTTGTCTTCTTAGCAAAGCGTTCATTTAGCAAACTGTTCTACCATTGTCTGAGCTCTTGTCGTATTGTTCAATTGTCTACTATTGTCTTGTCCCTCTTCGTCTCGTCTGCTTGTGCCCCTCCCTGTGTCCTTCCCTAGTTTCTCCCTGCATCCCCTTCCTGTTTCTTCTTCTCTCCTCTTCCTACCTACTCTATGGCGCTCTCTGTTTCTCTTATCTTTTCTAACTGCTTCTCTATCAACTATCCTGCTCTCCTCACTAAATCTGGTAGGAAGAAGTTTAAAAAGGACCCTCACCGACATCCTTTTTGTCATTCCCTCACTAGACCTATGGACCCTTTGTATGGTCTATGTGGTTTTTCCTTTCTCTTCTTCTCCCATTAATGGTGGCACCCAGTTGGAAGCCCTCCTGGCCTCCTTCCACTCCTCTTAGGTCATCATTAATGTTTACCTGAATGGTACCGTCTTGGTCCAAGGCCCTCAAGGCCAACCTTCTCCTCTTTGATAGACGCTTGCTGTGTCTCATCAATTTCCTTTCCTCTTCTGCTGTCCCCTCTCTTCCCTCCACAGCTTCCTTGCTTCCCCCTATTGTCTCCTCCTTGGCTACCATGCCTTCTCCTCCTTCCTCTTCTGCCCACCCTTGGGCTTCTTCTACACCTCCAAAGGGCGTACCTCTGATTTGTACCCCTCCCCGGAAGTCTTTCACAGATGGAAACCTTCTCTATATTGCCACTCTCATCTCTTGCTCAGCTGTCAAACACTCCTCTGACATCTGCCAGCTCCTGGAAGAACTTGACCTCGATGTCCTCGGTCTCCCGGAGACATGGTTCATGGCCAGCTCTGTCACGAGCTTTGTCATCCTCCTCCCTGATGGCTATAAGATCCTGTCCATGCCCAGATCCAACCGTTCTGGAGGGGATGTAGCCCTGATCTTCCCGGAGTGGATTCCTGCCCCTGTCATTCCTACACCTATTCCTCTTTCAAATGTCTCTTCTGCAGGTTCTCTCTCTCTCTCCTAGCCATTCTCTTACTTTGGCTACCATCTATCGGCCACCTGGTCAGATCTCCTCCTTCCTCTATGAGTGGGGGGACCTCTCCTCTTCCCTCCTGGTCTCGACCACACAGCTCCTCCTTCTTGGAGACTTTAACACCCACCTGAATGCATCCTAGCCTTCCTCTGGACTCTTTTGCGATCTCTGCGACTCTCCCTCACTCTCTATCCTCCCCTATGGCCCGACTCACTCTGCATGGCACGCTCTGGATATTGTGATCTCTACAGACCTTCCCCTTTCTATCCCTCTCACCACATCTCTCTCCAGGAATGATCACTTTCTCCTTTCCTCCAAGTTCACTCTCTCTATCCCTCAGGCCAAGCTAACTCCAGCACTGCCACCAACCTTCTCGGTTATCAGACCCATGAAGCGTGTGTCAGAGGCTTTCGCCGCCCCTTTCTCACCCCCTCCCGCTTTGGCTGACTCACACCCTGACACAGCCCTTTCTATGCTCCACTCTGCTATAGCTGATACTCTTGATGTTCTTGCCCCTGTCATGAGGATCCACTTGAAGCCCAAAGCTAAGTGCATAACCTGGTATGACTCAGACCTCGTCACCCTTAAACGCAAGTGCAGGGTGGCTGAGAGGTAATGGCATGCTTCGGGTACATCCTCTGACAAACTGGCCTGCCGCCTGCTCCAAAGGCAATACTGGCTCTCTGTTTGCACCAAGAAGAGAGCCCACATTCAAGCCTGCATCTCAGCGGCATCCAACAATTCGGCCAAACTCTTTAAAATCAAGGAGCTGGCCAATCCTGCTGCAGACTCTACTTCTCCTGTCCCCTCCCAAACCCTCTGTATGTACCTGACTTCTCAATTGATCTCTAAAACTCAGGACATCCTGTCCTCTCTCTCTTCCTCTCCCACTCCTCCCTCTAATCCCAGCTCTTCCTCTGGCCCTTCTTTGGCCACCTCTCCTCCCTGCTTCGCTGCCTTTCCCCTGTTCTCCCGAGACAAGGTTTCTAGACAAGTCTGATCTATTAAAGTCTCATCAAAACAGGTTCTCTGCTGTTACTCCAAAACCATCAAGGACCACATTGACACCCTGGCTCATGCTCTGACTGACTTCTGCAACCACTCCTTCACCACTGGAGTCTTCCCTTCCCCCTTGAAGCACTCCCTTGTGCACCCTCTTCTTAAGAAACCCTCAGCCGACTCCTCCTGCCCGGGCTAACTATCGCCCAATCTCCATCACTCCTTTCCTGGGCAAAGTCCTGGAAAAGCTGGCCATCTCCCAGCTTAATCCTCACACTGAATCCGTTGATTGTCTCCATGAACATCTGTCTGGCTTCAGAGCTTCCAGAATCATGGAAACTGCTCTCCTGAACATCCATGAAGACCTGCTCACCAACCTCAATTCCAATACCCACGGGTGTCCTCATCTTACTTGATCTCTCTTCTGCCTTTGACACAGTAAACCATGACATCCTGCTCAACCATCTCCATGATAACCTGGGTATCACCGATTATGCCCTGGCTTGGCTGACCTCTTTCCTGTCTGATCGACCCTCCCAGGTCCAACTTCTGTCCTTCCTCTCATCTATCTCTGTCTCTACATGTGGTGTTCCCCAGGGGTCTAACCTCTCTCCCTGGTTGGTCAACCAATACCCAGCACTCCTTGCCCACCAAATTGCCTCTCTATGCCCCAACTTTCAGTGCTGTGTGGATGACATTCAGCTCATTTTCAGGCTCCCTTCTGCCACCTCTTCTCCTTCTCTCATTTCTGACTGTCTGTCTGCTATCCTGGAGTGGTGTGCCACCAATGATTTCTGCCTTAATGCCAGTAAGACAGAGATTCTCCTCATCGGCACACCTGCTCCCTCCTTTCCTGCCGCTCTCTGGTCGGCCTCTCTTGGTCCTCTTCTTGTGAGGCTAAAAACCTCAGGGTCATCTTCGACTCCACATTCTCCTTCTTTCCTCACATCTATGACATCTCTAAGAAGCCACACCACCAGCTGCACCTCCTCAGAGGTATTCTTCCTTTCCTCTCCTTTCCCCAAAAGCTCACTGTCTCCAGAGCTCTGGTTCTCCCTAGGCTGGACTACTGCAACAGACTCTTTCTAAATCTGCCTGCCTCTACACAAAGGGTCCTTGCTGTTTTTTTCAAAACAATTTTAGTTTTTTTTAATTTGTTTTTCCTGATTACAATCAACTTTTCAAATTATTTAATGAGCACAACAATATGATAGTAAACAAGCATATAGTGCAAATCAAAATATTAATTTCATCCATTTAGTGCCTCACCAGACAGTCATTAAAACATAACAATTACAATTAAAACACAAAATAAAATCATTGAGCTTACATCTGAGATGTTGCATAAAAAATATGAACAGAATAAAAATAGCAAAAGAAATCGTTGATGCAGTACATTCTTTCAAGATTAACAATAGAACATTATGGTAATTCCATTTTATAAAAAGAGATAGGTTTAGTAGGTAAATACTTTCAAGGCAGAAGTCAATATGTACCAAAATTACTGAGGAGATATGGGGGAAGGGGGATGGGATGTGATTTTGGCAGGGAGAGGAGCAACGAAGGAAGGGTGGCATGGAATGAAAGTAAGTGCAGTTTACTGTGTAGGAAAAAGTGCAATGGGTCTGAAAATGATTATCATATGAGTGCTAATGTGGTACAAGGGATATGGAACAAGGGAGAAAATGGTTGGTAGGGCAAGTCTTTACCAGGATGAAGGTGAAGAGGAGCAGTATGGAGGGGCATCTCAGTTGACTAAATGCTTAAATAGCTGAAAATGGGGGTGTGCAGATTGTTGGGATGCAATTCCAACACCCCGAACATGCGAGGAAGTACAAATTAAGGAAATCCCTAAATAATGGACCAATTATAATTATTATAATTAATTATGATTGTTCTTTTATAAAGCAAGTGCAGGATTGGGATTTGAACCTGTGTTGTTCTGCATTGTCTTGCTTCCATGACAAACGTGTTGCCCCTGAGCTATCCCCCTTACTAAATAGGGCTATTAAAATCAACCGAAGGCCCGCTAACCTAAGGCCCCTCCTGCCTGCCCCTGTAGCCCACTATTCATCTGGGCAGGAGCCCTGCAGCACTCTCCCTGCGGCTGCCCCGCGCCCCGGCGCTGCTTCGAGCTGCTGGAGCAGCATCTTGGACTGACCCCAATCAGCCGCTCGTCTGCACAGCTGATCTTATGAGCCACGGCGACTCATGGCCACTAACCCCCACCCTGTCTGTGCTTGCACCCTGTGCTCGCACACCTGCACCTTGGCCTCACTCCAGGATCTCATCGGAGGAAACCCGACAAGCCTTTTTCTCACAAAATGGCTGTCGCACCGAACGCGCTGAGAGCGTTCTCCCTGGTTGCCTAGCAACCACATTAGCATATCCTACACATGCGAGGACCGGAGGCGGAAGCCGGCCCTAAACAACTGAAGGCCCACTAACCTAAGGCCCCTCCTGTCTGCCCCTGTCCGCCACTGCGCTATGGCGCGAGACGCTGCCCTGTCGCTTAGTTCATTCCGTTTATCTCTGTGGCGATTACAAGTACCCCTGCGGAATAAACATTTGTGCCCGTTCCCCTAGACCCTTCTGTCTACATTGCAGCCACATGTACCCGCACCAAATGCACTACAATAGATGACTCCACCTATGCCTGTGATATCGGACCGAACTATTCAGACCAGCTGAGCACGGGCATCCAAACTGCTCACACAGACACCGAAGGAATTGGAGCCTCGCCCCTTCTGCAGGCGCAGCGTGCAATCGCGAAGCAAAGCAGGAGCTTCCCGCACATCTCAAGGTAGGCCCCCTGGGCTTGTTAGATCCTTCTTTAAGCTCTCGCATTTCCGCACAAACTACACACCAACTCTGCTTTTTATTCCTGACCCCGACTTCTACCACAATCCGCCTGAAAGTGCCATTTCTCGGCAACATCCAGCCAGAATCCAGCGAGCCCCTTTATTGTCCACTGAGGCCGCCTCTCTTAAAGTACTCAGTGTTATGCCTTATGGTCGCTTTCAGACCTCATTTGAATTGTGTTGTGCCTTATGGTCGCTTTCAGACCTCATTGAATTGTGTTGTGCCTCATGGTCACTTTCAGACCTCATTGAATTGTGTTGTGCCTTATGGTCGTTTTCAGACCTCATTTGGATTGTGTTGTGCCTTATGGTCGCTTTCAGACCTCATTTGAGTTGTGTTGTGCCTTATGGTCGCTTTCAGACCTCATTTGAATTGTGTTGTGCCTTATGGTCGCTTTCAGACCTCATTGACTTGTGTTGTGCCTTATGGTCGCTTTCAGACCTCATTTGAATTGTGTTGTGCCTTACGGTCGCTTTCAGACCTCATTTGAATTGTGTTGTGCCTTACAGTCGCTTTCAGACCTCATTTGAATTGTGTTGTGCCTTATGGTCACTTCCAGACCTCCTTTGATTTGTGTTGTGCCTTATGGTCGCTTTCAGACCTCATTTGAATTGTGTTGTGTCTTACAGTCGCTCATTTGCAATCCGGCCAGTGCCTCCTGCTGCACATAGCCACACTGTTACCTCCTAGGACCTAGGATGCTTATCAGCCCACTCTGAACTGATACCCAGACTAGGTCCACCCAATCTGACTGTGTCCTCCTCCACACACAGCCCCGCCCACCTTACAATCATGCCCATAGCGTCATGCAAGCTCACTGCTGCCAACACCATACTACTCACTCTCCTCGCCACACTCACCGCTCTCAAACTCTATACTTCTATCCACCCCCTCACACCCACACCTCTAAGCCCACTCCCCCACCACAAGCTTCTCGCTACCCCGGATACCACACTAACCATGCCACACCGCACACCCGGTGTCGTAACTATGCATAGACTAGAAAGACTTAGAGCTTGCACTCAGACCACAAAACTTAGCACACTACCTCTTCCCACAGAATACAGGAACTATAGACTGAGTTTGCGCTCCATCTCCAAACGCTGCACCCACATGGGATACCCACTCTCCCACAGTCCACCACCCACCAACCTCGCCACACCTTCCAACACCACCTCACTCAACTTATCAGATACGACCACCTCTCGCACTTCCACAAATAAAGCACACACACCGCACATTAAATGTGCCCTCCTCAATGTCTGATCACTCCCAGCTCATGCATCTGATATTCATGACCTCATAACTAACAATAACATTTAAATATTGACCATCACTGAAACATGGTTACACGAAGCATCAGGCCCCGCCCTTGCACTTGCACTACCACCTGGCTTCACCATACTCAGACAGGATAGGCCACATCGAATAGGAGGCGGAGTAGCCCTCATCTACAAAGAGAACCTCCAGCTACAACCTGTCAGTCACCCCTCGATAAACAACTATGACCTCCTATCGGCCAAACTAACACTGTCACCCAACAGCATCATCAATATTCACCTACTATACCACCCCCCAGGCAACACCCTAGACTCCCAACTCAGCAATAATATCAAAAGCTCCACCAAAACCCTTCTACTAGGAGACCTTAATCTCGGCTTCAACGATACCGAGGACAAATCCGCAGCCACTCTCACCAAGGAACTCTATGACCTGGGCTTCACCCAAAAAGTAGAAAGTCCTACTCACACCAAAGGACGCATTCTTGACTGGATTGCAGACCATAACTGCCTCTCCACTATCAACTCTAACACCTCAATGCCCTGGACTGACCACAACTGCATCGAGTTCTCTATTCCTTTCACCAAAAACCACACAACTCTGACCCCTGCTAGCGCCGCACAAGTCAGAAGCTCTAAAAACTCAGAAGATAACCTGCGCCCATACCTCAATACCCCCGAGCTAGCTCCCCCATTCGCTAATGACCCCAATATCCTAGCAGACATCTACAAAGATGTCATCACCAAAGCTATCGATGAAATAGCACCACGCGAATGGAAAAAAGAAAAAAAATCTGTACACACCAACTCATGGTTTATTGAAGAACTGCACTCAATGTAATCCAACAAAATAGCAACAAAATAGCAGCACTAAGAAATTGGCAATCTGACCACTGTACCAGTACCAGTACCAAAAACAAATTCAATTTAATCTCCCACCAATACAAGATAGCTATCACCAATGCCAAAGCCAACGCCTTCAACACACGAATCTCCAATGCCAAATCTCACTCCAAAGAGATCTTTGCCATTTTTAATGAGCTCATCTCCCTCACTAATACACCAGACGAAATAATCAAAGATGAAGCCTGGTGCACCAGCATTCAAGCTGCCATGCTACACAAAATTGACCTTCTCCAAATGAAAATCAAAGACCACTGCAAAGCACTACCTAAACAGACAGGAACCAAACCTACCAACACCCCACCCACCTCGTCCAAGCCCACCATACCTGGCTTCTCCTTCAGAGACGTCACGGAATCAGAAGTTATTAACATACTAAAAAATCTCAAACCCTCCCCCTGTAAAGGCGATATTTGCCCATCAAAACTCATCAAAGACTGCGCAGACTGCTTTGCGCCGCTCTTCACGGCATTCATCCTTTAAAACAGGCATCATCCCAGCCAATCTCAAAGAAGCTTGGATCCGGCCTCTCCTAAAAAAACCTACTCTCGACCCCCTACAACCTAACAACCACAGACCAATAACCACAGTGCCATTCCTGCTGAAACTACTGGACAAAGCCGCACACTGCCAAATCCAACATTTTCTGGAAACTCACTCCATCCTCGGAACTAGGCAGTCAGGCTTCCGGAAAGGACATGGCAGAGAAACAGCCCTAGTAGATTTGAAGAGTCAGCCTCTCTAAACCCAACTGCCTCTCTATAGTGAGGGCAACCATTCGAGCCAATTTGGACTACTGCAATGCACTACTAGCAGGCACATCAGCCAAAAACATAAATAGACTACAAGTCATGCAGAACAATGCTCTCCGGGCCGCTCTTAGCATCCCAAGAAGAGAGCATATCACCCAAGCCAGACACTCAGCCCAATGGCTCCCGATCAAAGAACGGATCACTCTCAAAATCCTCACCCTCACTCATAAATGCCTCTCTCTCTTCGCCCCGTCCTATCTATCTGAAACGATCCTCAAACCCTCCTCCTCCCGTCCCACCAGGACACAATACTCCAACCTAATCTGCATCCCACGCATCAGAAAAGCCAAAGCCGGAGGTTTAAGTTTCCCCTACATTGCAGCCAAGACATGGAACACTCTCCCTGCAGACATTAGAGCGGAAAACTCACGCCTTATTTTTCACAGCAAACTGAAAACCTCGGTCCTTGCAAAATAAGTAGGAAACTCAGGAATCCTGTAAATATACTGCGTCATTAATGTATACATGTCTATTGTAAATTCTGTATTGTATGTAATTACTGTATCCTATTTAACCAAGATATTGTCCGTAACAAGCGCCACGATGCCCCCGGGCTGGCATGCACTCTACAAATCTGAATAAATAAATAAACATAGTCCAATTAAAGTGCCAGTGGCCTTAGTTACAGGTGCATCCTTCCTACTCTATGTGATTAGCAAGGGGGGGTGGATACATTTCTGAGAGAATTCCATGAAGACATTTAGGGCAACAACATACAGTAGAAACACACATTGAGAACATAACCCAAGTGATATAATGCAGTAGGCAAATATTATGCAGTACTGTATTAGGTTTGACACACGTGTAAGCAGAGAAAGGTGCAAAGGGAATCATAAGTAGTGGTAAAATAGGATTTATCCATGTCCATTTTAGATGGCGCACGAAGAGGGTCAGTCCACTAGGAAGACAGGGTGTAAAGCTGTGCAGGGATTGGTCAGGAAGTAAGGGCTCAGTTGTCAGGCCTCGAGTAAAGAATAATAATAGAATTATATGTTGCAATTTAGAGCACAAGTTTAAGCAGGCAAAGGACACAGGTTGGCGGGAACACACTAATGCTAAATTAGTACTAGGAAGAACAGATATGATTGTGAACACACTGCCCCCTGGCGGAAAATGGTCACTTAGAATGAAACTGCAGGCAGGTAGTTAGAAACGTGGTTAACAAATAAACAGGGGTACTTGGAAACGTGACTGCATAAGGAAATACGTATACAAGCAAGGAAGGTGATTAAAGCAATGAATTACAAAGAGGTGGGGATAGAAGCACTCCTGAAAAAAATAATGCTGTCCAGAAAATCCAAATCAAACTAAAAGAACACACATATCAATCAAATAACCTTTTCCCTGAACATGCAGTGTTAATTTGTGCTCATGAAGAGGTCATTGACTCTCATGGGAAGAAGATAGATGGCGAAACGTGTGTCCAATGAGAAGTCACAAATTAAAATGTTAGCTGTACATTTGTAAGCATCAGAACCTCCAAGAGATGCCAACAATTCTGGTTGCATGGGAAAAGAATGAGGTATTCATTTCTAAAATGTCACACTGCCAGCACCTCACAGAGCTTGGACATGAATAAGGAGTGAAGCACACCTTGATACCCCACAACCAATGGAGAAGACATCTGTGAGTAACAAATTGGATCACCAAAGTTAACCAATGATTAGAGGGATGGTAATGGTCTGATCATGAGGGGAGGGTTTAAGCCAATAGGGCACATTAATGTATAGACCTATGTAGGGGATTTACATTGTGAACCAATCAATGTGCAAAGATTTACATGTGGTTGAAACAATGTTAAAATCCTGTGATGTCTCCTCCTCTTATATTCTATTCTTGAAACTCTGTACACTCATTTTTTACCGTTGGATTGATTTTTATTTGTTCCACGTTTTTGAGCCTACGTTACAAGATGTAGGAGGTAATTGGAGATAAACAAACAAGAAAAACTGCTGCTCTTGGTTGATACGATGGAGGTACCGAATTCGAAACCATGTGGTATCAACCTATAATTTAGAATAAAGAATAAATCTATGACAAAATGCATTTAAGGTGCCAGAAGAAAACACACACACTAACAAGAATTATTCATAAAACATGAAAAGTAACATATTCCTTATTTGATACAGCCTCTGTAAGGAGGTAGTACAGAACATTTAAGGTAAATTAATATGAAATGGCAGAAAAAGAATTGAAGGTAAGATAAAAGTACTTAAGCCATAAATTGTGCAGTGGTGAGACAGATGTGAACACCTTGAGATGGCCGTCACAAATGCCCCAAGTTAAGAGAACATAAAAAGGGAGATAAAAAACAAGAACAATTCTTACATAGTTAAGATATAGATATAGACAGTATACATTAACAAGCCACTTATCGTTTTACAAATGAATTCACCATTGGTTAGTTTCAACAGAAAACAGGTGGCATAAAACATATCATTCATGGTATATTGTGAACCTCTAGTTTCAATCAAAAAATGGCAAAGCATCCACAATTTCTATCAGAGTCTGGAGACATCTGACTACTTCATTTGTAATTGAGAATACACTTCCTATTCAGCAGGGTCTGCCAACGTGGTCCGGGGGCATTCCTGTGTAGAAAAATACAAACAAACAGAATGTCTCTAAGTTGCAGGCTGGGTCCAACTGTGGGACCCCACGTCACCCACTTTGGTATCGCTTTTCGGCGGCGATGAATGCCAAGCTCAAGAATCAGGTTGAGTGGAGAAAAATCTAAAGCACTAGGAACGGTTGCTCAGAGGGCCAGGGCATGGGAGATTCTGCATGGCGAGAGGTGTGCGTCCCGCCCGTTGCCTTGAAATAATCTGGGCAGCAAAAAGTGTACGTCTATTTGTGCAGGCGTCCAAGGGTGGGCTTTAGAAAAGTCAGGCATCTGGGAGAAACTCTCCAAATGTTACTGTGTTGTATTTACATCTGTGCAGTAAACAGCTAGGTGTCGATGTGTAAGCATGGTAGCTTCATCCTCCATGCAGAGAACACTGGAGGCGAAGGTGAGGAGAAGACCGCCAGAGGTAATTGGAGTCATGAGGGTAAAGTGTTAGGTGTATGAAGGTTGAAACAGGTGGTGTTGGATTTGTGATTGAAGGATGGCAGTGTACCAGTTTTGGATAGTGTTTTTTAACGTGTTGGTTTTGGGTTCTTGTGAGATCTAGTCTGGTAGTTTGTTCCATAGGGTGGGGGCAAGGGAAGAGAATGATTTTATATCCAAATTTGAGAGGTGTTAGCTTTGATGCCATAGGATTCAGTGACAGCTCATCAAAAGGGTCATGTTTAGTACAGACACAATTACCAATCCAGCTATCAGTTACAAATCTGATGCCAAGAAATAGTATTCAGAGAATTCCACCATCTGCAGCATCATTCTGCATACCTCGGTTGCCTATAAAAGTCGACCCACACACAAATAGAGCTGCATAGTATCCCTCACTAAGTTAGGTATGAATCTCAAGCTTCTATACTGCCACCACTAGCTTGAAATTAGTGAGCAGTCTCCATACTCAAAGCACCTCTAATTTGAGCTTTGTTTTTTTCCTCCCAGATTGGAGGAGGCAGAATGGAAGCAACACAAATTCAGTCTGAGCCTGTGTAATATGCCAAGGCTTTTTGTAAATCTGGGTTGGTAGGCAGGAGGCCGCTGTTCCACTCCTAGCTAGAGGCTAGCCATACTCATACTAGCTGCTCATAGTGTCTGTCTTTTTAAAGAACATATTATAGGTAGATGTCTGCTACGGTGGGTGGCCTCTCTACATCCCAACATGATGGCCGAGAAGTGAAGTGGAAGTTTATCGGAAGGGATATTGCCACTAAACAGCTAAATCAAGGACTATGGCTTCATTATAAGTTTCTCAGTGCAGGAAAAGTGGCGTTAAAAGTGGTGCTAATTCTGTTACCATCACTTTTTCCACACCGCTAGACTACAGACCTGCGGGTGGGGGTTGACTGATTTACATCCAGCGAAAAGCTGGAGGTAAATCAGGCCCACACTGGCAAAAAACAGCTGGTATTACTGGCAAACCACTCCATGGAGCCCTATGTACTCCATGGAATGAGAATTTGCCTAGCGTTGCTGGCATCAAGTACTGTTAACGGTAGGTCTGTTATTCGGTATCCCACCAGAATTACCAGTGGGATACCTGAAAACACACAATGAGCCCCTATTTTCCTAGTTATGCATTTTAATTGATTACAGCTCATAGCGGCTCTATGGGCCTGCACTGCAGTTACGCTCCAAAATCCCTGTCATTTTCCCATGCTTAATAGATAATGCTACTGCTAAATTAAATAAGGATATCAATAAACTCCTCTATTATTTTCTGCTTACTGCCAAATAAGACATTTTTTCTATTCAATTCAATGGAGAATTATCTGATGGACCAGGAAGAATGAAGTCACTGGCACAGATGGCTTTAGATGCTAATAGGCAGTTAAACCCACAATCATAAATGTGTGTCTTGAAACCAACTTCTTCACCTCGGGGCTAACTGCTACAATGCAGTAGTCTGTTTTTATCCATTGTCCTTATTCAGAGGGTTATTTTGCAACTTGTAAAGGATGAACAGACTCATCTGTGTTCATTTAAAATCCAAAAGCTAACATAAATCCTTTCAAAATCCATTTCTAGTGGTTTATTGGTCATTTTAAAAAAGCAGTTTCGGAAAGGCATAAATCAGTCGCAGGACTTGAAAAATTCTCAAAAGGTGAAACATATATAAGTGCTTGACATCTTCTATCCGAGGATATATTTAAGTCTGTTGAACATTTCAAAATGTATCTCAATGGCCATAGGTACACGTTTTCATAGACTGTAACGGAGTTCTCTTGTGCAGAATATATTCTCTGGTCGTCTTTCTAGAAAGAGTTTAAAGCATGTTGGTACTAAATGATTATTATATATTTTTTTATGCATACATATTAGCACATTTCGGTAGAACTGAACCCTGCACTTGATGTACAAACGTGGGTCAGGGCAAAGAGAATGTGGGCAAGAGACCTCTTCATACATGTTATCAAGTCTGCTGGGGCATGTAAGCCTCATTACATTCTGCTGCAAATTAAGGGAGCAAGGTCTGCTAGGGACAACGAGCTTCCTGCACCCGTCCTTACCTTTTCTTTCCAAATTTAGAGTTCATTGAGACGGCTGTCCAGTGAACCCAACGCATTGCAATGCTGCACTTCGAAAACAAGCTTTCCAATGCAAGTAGCCATGGGTTTTGGTAGGTCTGGAAAAGATCTGGGGCTACGCTAGTGCTCCGCTAATGTTGGGGCTGTCGGGACTCAGGGCTAGCTAGCCTTTTGTTTGTAGCCCCTAAGATTTTATCCGGGGCTACAACCAAAAGACCTGGGGCTTTAGCCCTCTAAGCCTCCCCTAGCAACGCCTCTGCGTGTAGCCATCACAGAAGATCACTGTTTTTAAAACACATGCTGCCTGTAATGGCACCCACATTGCACACTGCCCCAGCTTAGTAAAAAATGTCAGTGAGTAGCCAGTATCCATTTAATCCTCAGTAATCTCATAAACTGTTGCAAATCATTGTAACATTTCCATGAGCATTTTAGGTAAGGGCAATCCCTGTGACCCTCCTCTTGTGTCCTGCAAGAGTTTACAATGTGTATACTACATTGCAACACACAATCCTACTTGCAGATTGTGTCACCTATTTCATACATTTAAACTGTTAGGTCCTTTTGAATGATGAAGCACGTCATTACATGGATGTGGGTGCAGAATAACTCTTACACCAATAACAAGACCGACTCACGAAGTTGACACACAAAATCTGTTTTTACTATCAATTGTCTAAAACAGGGAGTACAACGGACATCAACAGACGTCTCACAGCATAATCTCAAAGTATCACAAAAAAAATGGATTTTATAGCGAAAACTCATCATTCATGACGTGATACTAAGTGGCAAACTAAGCAACCTACTTGGAATTGTGATAGGTCTACGGGGAAAATCTAGGTACTCTTTCTGTAGGGGATTGGATTGAGATTGGACTCTATAGTCAGGTGGACAACCTATGCCCACCCATTGTGCAAGTCATCCTCAATATTTGTTAAAATACACAACACACCATTGGCTCTCAAACTATACGGCTCTTCAATACATAGCCCTCCATAATTGGATGGCACACTTGTACCCTTCTGGAACATTCGACTTGCTAGCAGCACGCAAGCTGGTACCCCAGGTGCTTGTGGGCAGACTTGACCATGCCTCATCATGCATTATCACTCATGCCATCTGCCATTTGAATTGTCTTTGAACTTGGCCTTGCAAAGTATCCCTTGCTCCTGAGAATAGAAGGGAGGGCGAGCAGGTTCTTATCTCCAAGTCTCAATGCAGCTTGCACATTTTCAATTTTCATCCATCCAATGTGACAGGAGACCGTGTTTGAGCTCCTTTTCCTCGCATTTAATGATAGTAAATGAATACAAGTTGCCACTCATAGTGTTTCTGTTGCACCCTATCAGGAGCTTGCATTTCCTCTCACATTCTTGGTATCTCCTTGAATAGATAACCAGTTCTTGGCTGCCCAACCCTTGACACTGGGCCAGACAGCCTCCTCGATCCTTCCTTGATTTTCAGCTGTTTTTCTCTACTGCACCACACTTTCAGCCCTTCTCTTTCACAGGTCCTGGCTTACTAAAGTTGCGACATTGACATTGAATATCCAGACTCTATATACTCTGCAGTCTATTCACTATGTATAGCCAGCCTTGATGATTACTTAGTCTACTTGTGTTGCAGCACCTGGACAGTTATGAAACAACTTATATTTTCTTCAGTGTTCTTCATACGTACAATCTTAATTCCGCACATGAAACGTTACTCGCTCCTTATTTCGTCATCAGATTCCATAAGGTCTATGCATTCTCTTCTCTGATCATGATCATCCATCTCAGTGCATCACTCTCATCTCTTGTGACATCACCAGCCTCTCTTGTTCACTGCTTCACACTCCGTCAGGGATCTCCACTAAGAGACTTTCATTTCTCTGTGTATTCATATTATAGGGCTTTCTCAATGGATACCTTGTTTCAAAGATCTTTTGCGGTATAGGTATAATTATCGGTGTTGTGTATGACGCAATATCCGGCTTACAACATACATACACATTTGGCACCTCCTCTAACCGTTATGAAGCCTTCTTTCACCGAAGTGGAAGATCTTCTTTTCATCTTTTTTTAGTCTTCTCAGTAGTGGTCAGTAATAGTAATGTACTTCTGAATTCTAAGTGAATACTAAAAGAATAGAACACTAGTATTCTATTATTTGTTTGATATTCTGTCAGTGATTGATGCGTATTAAGCACATTGAGAAGTCTTCATACACAGATGTTCATAAAATAAATACTATGGAATACTAACAAGGCTCAATATAGTCTCCAAATAGTATAAAAAGACAAGTTAAATGAAACATGTAGTATTTGTTTTGATAAGGGTTGATTTTCATTTGCAATGCCACTAATTTTTTGAACATACGTTGATGGAGTTGGCCCTTCATGTATTCATCTTATTGAATTACCTTTATTTTTTAATTAGATCTTGTCTTAAGCAAAGACACTGAGGGAAAATACTCCACTATTAATTTGCAATCCCTGACATTGTCATTGACTTACAGCATGGAGCTGGGCCATAAGGGGAAAGTTCACTTCCACCTCTTCTACCAGCTCTGTGCTTCAAATACACCTGCAACATCACCCCATGGAATATTCATTCACCTGAAAATACTGGAATCCATAACGATTCTGCCTGTTTTCGTTTCTTTTTTTATATATGACAACATGCAATAGCCATAGGGATTAATGCCAATGCCACGCCCCAAGCACGTATATGTCTGGCAGCATTAACAATTGTTTTTGGTTAGTATTTAAAAAGACAGACACATTTATGAAGACCCAGATTCCAATGGTTTTAGTGTTCCCCCAACCAAAAACAATTGCATGTAACGTGTTGTGTGCATGCAAGTGTCTGTGAGTGTGGTCTTCTTTGAGCAATAAGTGCCCACTTAAAATGGCTGTTAATTGGATTTTTAGTTGTTTTAATAGTCTTTGCTTGTGCAGCTGTTTCCATCATTGCAAGGTGAGATGACTGTTGGATAGATAGAGAAACAGTGATTGTGGATGTAGAGATAGAAGAAGCTATGATATGGGATACTTGAGAGACTAGAAGTGACAATGTGTTGGGCCCTGAGAGAGGAGATGAATGACCTATTAAATCGGAGAAAGCAAGTAGTCCATGGCAACAACCAATCAAGTTAGACATGAAGCAATATGCTGATGGTGAGAGAGATACTAGAGTAGGTTACAGGTGAAAGAGGACCCTGAGGGAAAGGACAAGTAATTATAAGGCTACTCTCTTGATACTCTAATGCAGCGTCCTGTCCACTTTTTGATGCAACCCTTGTTTTAAGTTCCATGCCTTAATAACAGCACTAACAGAGTCCACCCACAAGCTGGAGGAAGTAACTGAGATCCAAGAGGAAGCTCCTTATCATGAGAACTGGAAGAAGATTGAGACACAAGGTAAGAGGGAAGCACAACCACCCTCTGCAGACAAGTGAAGAGAGAGGATATTTTCTTTTATATTACCCCCATAGATACTATTCTGGAAACTCTTTCAAGACTTGTGCAGCTGCCCGAAAAATAATCGGTCAATTAAGTTGTCCCAAAGCACATCTGCTGTTTGAAGGACATCTATACTGACAACTTTAGCTTAGTTGAACAACTAACTGCTTTATTTCTTCGGGCCAATGCATTACTGCATCCTTATTGTTATGATGTGATATGATATGTGATTTGTTATGATGTGTCATGTATTACGCACCTGTAAACGAGTGCTTCTAGGTGCGACAAGACAAGGGAGGGAAGACAAAAGGATGACAAGAAAACAATCTTACTAGGCCTTGAGTCATTCCGATTTTGCAAGTGTGACAATACAAGGTGTGGGGGAAGGCAGAAGAAGGGTGAAGTGTCAGGGAGCAAGAAGGGGAAAGTGCAATCAGACTTTAATCTTTAGTTTGATTTTCTGAAATCTTGATCTATTTGTTCTGTTGATTCTGTCACCTATGTGACAGTGCACATATATTTGACTATACAACATCAACTTTGTCTGACCAAATTGGCAATAGGTGTTGAAAGGTCTATAAGGAGTTGAGTCTTAATTTGGCCAGGTTATGTCATGTGATATGAACATTATTGACCACCTCTCCGACATTCAGATTGTGTGGAATGCAGTAAATAACTGCTTGTATTGACTGAATTCCAGACATCCTAACTTCAGGAGCAGACGGGGAAATTATAGAAGGCAATTTTCTGCATTCATGGCATGGCTAGGATTTCAGTTAACAGGACACTCCAACTGAATATAAGACATCTAGGTGGAACCTAAAACAACATGGAACAATGCTTTCACTTTGTAAAGAGAAGACGTTCACTTTAACATTGCACCTAACGAAAAATCATGCTAAAACTGTTAACAAAGTTTACAATGTAAATGCTTAATAACTAAAGTCATCCTTGTTGTTTAAGTACTGAAAAATAAAACTGCATGTAATTTAGTAAAAGTTTTTGTGTCCTCACTATTAAACTAACACGATTTACTTCACTGCCATAAATTCCAAACATTTAACTCTATTACCATTATGTGCTAATGACCTTATAAAAGTTGGTAGGGTCATTTCACTTGGGAAAATTACTCACGCACAACTTATGATCTGAGGTGAAAGTTGGTCACTGACCTGTGATAACAACCCCTCCCTCAGTCTATACTAAATGTATAAACTGTGCTTTCAACAAAAATGTACCTACGTGTTCATGCTGAGGCATGAGTGCATTATGTGTCATATGCCACAAACAAAGATCCTCCAGAGAAACAGGATCAGGGAAAGTGGGACTCGTGGATATAGGGATAGAAGACTGCATGCTATTTGAGAGCTGGGAGATTAAAAGGAACTGGATAGTGGGCCAATCATTCACTCCTGAGTAATTTATGAACCTTCGGGTGATAGGGAGTAGTGCAAAGATGAATAGATTAGGTGTTTGACATGATAAGACAAGGTAAGACAAGATGGAAGAATGGCATAAATAAGTCCAGCAGCCATTTACAGTTACTGGACTATAGTCATTTGTTGTTTAGGGAGGCACTATTATATTCCATCAGCATGGGCCCAATGCAATTGAACAGTGCTAAAATGGTTTGGACTATCTGAGAATACACTAAGGGCCTCATTACGAGTTTGGAAATAGCCATGGTGCTATTAGTGCCATGGCTGCCTCCAAACTCTGGTCCGGGTTCCCTGAATGGGGACTTACCGGATCATTCCAACCTTGGAGAACCCAGTATTTTCCCATTCAGGGAAGGCATCCCCATTCCCATTCGAGCCCCCATAGGGTTCAATGGGAATGGGGAGGGGGCTAATAACGGGCCCGTTAATAACGGGCCCGTTATTAGCTCCCTGGTCCATTAGCGGCTCCCGCTAAAGGACCTCAGAATGTGGCGTTAAGGGGTTAACGGCACGGGCATCCTTACCGGCACCATTAACCCCTTGCCGCTATACTCGCAATGAGGCCCTAAATATTGGATCAACTCAAAGGATGTAAGTTGTATGAACTGGACTTTAATTTCATAAAAATGTTGAGTTGTTCATGTGAGATTCAAGTCAAATTGGACACCTAAATCTCTCTCCATTATGAGGTGGTCTGAGCTGTGTGGTCAAATGCTATTGAATAGGTTGGAATGTTTGTTTCCGTCTAAAGATGTTTTTGTATTGCAATTTATTTCTATGGATTTTACACTTTTCACTCTTCCTGTCCTTTTAAATATCAGGGCATTTTACAAATATATGCTGGTCAAATGATGCGAATGGCTATTTCAGAGAAGCTATAGGAGCATTTCAACGTGCATACTTTTGTACACAGGCTTGGAAGCAATATGATTGGATGCACTTCAATTAAATGGCATTCTTGTTCATACCCACACAATGTTAATTTACTGTTAGGAACCAAGACATTAGAAGTATTAAATAAGAAATGCCCATGAAGAGGACATTACTATACAAGACTGTTTCACTAAATACGTTTGCTGTTGGCTTTAGGTTAGTCCATTCAACACTATTAATATCAACCAATTTACATCACCTTAAGCATTAATATAAATCTATTACTATCTCCGTTCCCTTTCTCTGATCCCTATATCTCCTCTGTTCTCCACATAGAAGGCCGTGGTGCCCACATGTATTTAGACGTAGCTCATTACCCAACGTCTATGTTGAACGTAAAAGGTTTTGATACCCACATTGCATTGAATTGGACTGTCATTTGCCTCCCATCTTCAAGGCGTAGTGTATACTGCTTTGCAGCAATTATTCTCCTGGACAATACCATATTACTCAATTAGATATCCAAATTGCACAACATATTGAGTCAGACACTTGGAATGTAAAAGGTCTTGATACCTGCATCACATTGACATGGACTGTCAATTGCATCCTTAGAGCTTCAAGGCCACACTTTACAGGCCTTTAAGAATCTCTGTATTAGCCTGTGTGGAACTAATTTGGACTAGGCTCACCCAGTTAATATTATCATTCAAAACCAGGGAACATATTTACCAACTTTTAAATCCTTCAACAGACTGCTTGTTTCCAAGTATAATGCCTGGCCCAGCACAAACATTTGAGTCACAGTCATCGCCTCGTTCAAAGAGAATTGCATGCAACGTGCCAGCTTGACTCCTTGGATCTAGCAAAACCACAAACCAGTTTTTAGTACAAATTTCAACAAAGAAGCTCCATCTTTATCAACATTTGAATGTGTTTCCTTTGGCTCTGTAAACGATACAACGTCATTGAACCTGTTGTCATCTAGCAGACAAAAGAGATTTTAATTAGGCTGATGCTATATTTCGGGTGCCACAGGACATCGAATTGCAAATATTGACGGAACAGAAAGAATGCAAAAACTTCACATATTACAGTACCACTCACAAAGCAATTATTTAGCAGTGTTGACAATATACACATATATTCCAGAATGTCACCATAAACAATTAACACTTAATGTGCCCATTAGTGTTGGAGACAGACACATGTAGGCTGGCTTGTTAGATCGTCATCAAGAATAAATTGTATAGGACCATAAAACATCCAGGTTGCTTGCAGTTTAGGGTCAGATGTTGTGAGATTATGTCAAAAAGCTACCATTATGTCATTATGGGTACCAGTCATATCCAATTGTAGGGACAAACATTGTACATTTATATTTGAACATGATTGATGACATCACATTGTTTTTCGAAAAGCCAGGCCTGTTAGCCAATTAAAACTATAACACGTTTAATTAACCAGTGACCAGGTAACCAAGTAACCAAGTAACTAGTAACTAGGTTTAAACATGATTTAGATTATGAATGATATGAGGCAAGCAAGATATTGTGTGTGCTGGCGCCATATAGAGGAGCATGATATTTAGCTCATTAGATCAATAGACACGCCTGCATGCTCTCTAGTAGATCTGTAGAATGACTTCTGATTACACATTGATTTTAGAGTTTGTGATATTGAACACAAATACTCTGCATGAAGCAATGAGACGTATCCACACATGAATTCTAGTTAATAGAATGTCTGAAAGCACACTATTCAATTTTGATGGATTTGTGGCGTGAAGGAGAGACACTGATCATAATTTTCAATTCACCACCATTATCAGCTATGCCTCACAAATAGATGAGCATCACTTACTGCATGAGATTTTCATGCAAATGAAGATGGTGTGGACTCCTATGGAATCTACCTACTATTTGCACCTGCTGAAGACTCTATAGCAAACCATGTGAATGCCTCCGTTAATGGACAAACATCTTTCAAGGCATTTACCATTGGTTTTGATAATGGTATATATTCATACAAAAACTCTGATCAGAACAGGTTTTCATGTTACATTCACAGCCGTTGTCAAAACCTTTAAAATTGTGTTATGGGACTGTTGACATGGAAGTGGATTAGTAAACAGTCCCCGCCATACTATTTACTGAGGCATGGAAAATGACTTCCTTAGTGCTTTGTGTCACATGAAGGGATTTCTACTCCATGCACATGATCCTATATTCCCACTTGGCTCAGAGCTTCAGAGAGGATACTTGGCCTTGCTGTTTTTATCTGTGGGTCCCTCTGGTGCACAGACACAACATTTACAAAGTGGAAAGAAACTGCACATCTTGAATAAAACATGAAACATGACTAAAGCAAAATAACATACATGCATTCTTATCAATGAGCCCTCCATGCAGAATAGTATCAAGTTTATACGCCAACTTCTAGAGGACTGTGTGAGCTGTGCGGAGTTATGTCACCTCACGGAGGGCTTGGAACTTGCTCAATTGTCTTTGGCCCTATGCTACTAATCTTTTTAGTTTTTCAAATGAATGGCTTACGAATTACTACTTCATTTTAACTTTCTTGTAGTTATCCTTTCACACATGAAGCTACATAATCAACGTACAATATATATCACTCGATCTGAGCTGCTTATAACATTAAGAACGGGCCTATTTTAGTCATTGTCTAATCAAAGTAAATATCGCACATAATGAGATCATTATAGAGAAAGTAGTTTGAAAATGTAGTTACCAAATTTCTAACCTGGTAGGTAGTGTGACAGAAGGCCATCTGGTGAGGGTGAGTAGTCCAAATGTTTTCGATTTTTAATGCTAAATGAATGTGGGTAATTCTGTTTCTAAAAAGGAGGCCTGCTAATAAGAAACCATTTCCATATAGTGCAGCACGACAGATTCAAAGGTCTCATGTGCATTCCTGAACAGTTGCTAGAACACAACATTCAAATAGAGGTGGTGTTTTAATCGTCTTCTCCTCTTGTTCAAAATTGTCTACCTCAGCAGTTTAGTGGAGTGTTAATATCTAAATTTAAGCCATCTCTGCTTATGACATGGTGGCTTCTGAGATGACACAATTATACAGTCACAAGCCGTGGATGTCATATTATCGTCAGCTTGGTGAGCAGGAGTCATGCAGGACAGGGCTGGTTGTGTATTATCTGTCTGTCCTGGGTGTAGCCACAACAGTAATTTGTTATACAGCCCAGGACATTTCCTATTGGTCCCCCAGAGGAAGGTCAACACCTTCCTCCATGCCAGAGGGGTTTCACCAACTTGTATTTTGCTGGGGCTCCCCAAACATCCTGTCCCATCCCCATTCTCTGCATGAAAGGCATGCTGGGTATATGCCAGTTGATACAGCAGCCAGGATTTGGCCCCTAACAACAAGCTTGCTATGGAAATAGCCACTGTAGCATGTCGCCTATGTAAGGGGAGGTCCTCAATTCTGGCATAAAAATGAAGACAGAAGAGGCTCAAAGGAAGTGGAAAGCTCTTCTACTGGTATACACGAAATTGTTCTGTTCGTTTACAATTGTTCGAATGAACAATTGACCGATTTTAAAGGGTCACAATTGACCTTTTCACAATTGACCATATATATATATATATATATATATATATATATTCAGTGAAAAAACATTGTTAAAGGGACGTTATGGTTAAGTTGCGCTACTAAAAACCTATGAAATTCAGTGAAAAAACTTAGTTAAAGGGACGTTGTGGTTCAAAGTAAAACCGTGAAAAACCCCTGAAATTCGGCAGTTATGGTAAGATAAGCAACCATAACTCGCACCAACGTGCACTGCTAACACTAACACCCAGGACATCAAAGATGACATCACAAATATGACAGCGTCCTGAGGACAACCCCAGTTTGTGTATTTACGAACAATTAAGTACATCGCAAGTGTTGATAACTCATTTTTACCTTCCTTGTGAACAAAAATGACACATACTCTGTCCTCTAAACACCCCAACATTTAGTTTATTTACAAAATGTCAGAACAGCCGTGTTCTCCCGGGACAAATCGAACACAACAAAAACGTCTAGCACATAAAAAAACAAAACATTGAACCTATCTCATACTCCCCCACCCTCCCCAGACACTGTTACACACCAACACACGGCACTAAATACAATTTTTTATCCACGTTTCACCGTGCTGTCCGCGGTCATCCGCGAATGCAAGATGGCGGGCGCCACAGAAAATCTGACGCGCTCCACGCCCCTCGCCGTCCAATCAGCGAACACGTCGCATGTCCGCGCACATGACGCAAGGCCATGGGCCAATCGGGGTGCTGTCCGCGGAGCGAACAGGGAAGTCCGTCCGCGAAGCGAACACAGATATCACACATTTTTTTGACTTACGTTTTGGTCATTTTATAAAAAACTACTGGACGGATTTACACCAAATTTGCAAAAGCACGCTTTCGGGACCAAGTCCCCGCTCCTGCCGCAAATTTGGTGTACATCCGTCCAGCGGTTTGGCCTGTGGCCGTGCTCAAAGTTTTTTCCCATTATGTCTATAGGAAAAAAAACAAGTTTTGGGACCCCCACTATAATTTTTCCCCCCTGGATGAATCCTCACCAAACCTTGCGAAATAATTCAGAGTGGGCCATATACTTTCCCCCCCCCCCCCAAAAGAGGCAATGGAGGAAACATGTCATGTTGTGCTTGGTTCACCTCTATGGTTGGGATCCCTGCTGGTTTAGTAGTAGTGCGGGGTCAAGTAGGTGCTTTAAACAATACTAATTCCTGTACTACTGCAGAGCAGTAGTCATTATGTCACAAAGAGCTACAAAGCCTGCTAGAAAAATGTGCTGAAGACATTTATAGAACATTTTACAGTATCACTGTGGCCACACTATTTTAGGTTGTTACAATTGGGTGACATCTAGTTTAGGGGGAATGTTCTACTAACCTCAAATCAAGTGCACACAATTTTTATTTGTTAAACAAAGATCTCTTTATGAACCTTCAATATGCCAGTTTAATTGCTTTGATTCCTTCCAGCCTCCCTCCCGTTTTTGGTGAAGAAACACACAGGGTTGCACAGAAGACCAATTTATTAAAAACTCAAAATGATCAAACCAATTTAAAATATAAACACATTATGCATTTTCATCATTCTCAATGAAATCCCAATATCAATTGTTACTACTATGAAGAATGATCAATATGCTGGTAAATTCAATGATCAATTCTGCATTTAAGTTAATTGTATATCTTGTAATGCACACACATTACAATACAAACATTTTGTTTGCCCTACGTGTACTTTCACCATATGTGGAAACGTGAATGAGGATTTAGGACAAAGCTTTCATTTTATGAAGAAATCTAATTAAATCAGAACATCTTTGCCTGTCTAAGGGCCTCATTACACGGACGGCGGTAAGGGTTAACGGTCACCGTTAATGGCAACGGTGACCGTTAACCCTTACCGCCGTACTACGAGGTCCCTTTGCGGGTTGGAGGATTTAACGCCTGCTTCTTGCAGGCGTTAATATCCAACCCGCTAAGGGACCTCGGAGCTAATTACGGCACCGCAAAATTGCGGTGCCGTAATTAGCGCCTTCCCCATTTCCATAGAGCCCTATGGGGCAGAAATGGGAATGGGGAAGGGAAATGGCGGAAAGGGGATTTACCGCCCCTCCAACCTTGGAATGGGGCGGTAAATCCCCTTTCCGCCAAGGCGGTGCCGGTATTTTACCGGCATGGACCAAGGTGCTAATAGCACCTTGGTCCACCGCCTACCGTGTAATGAGGCCCTAAGTCTCTTTCTTTTTCATTTATTGAAAATAAACTCCTCCCCTTTTACTCAATAGACAATTTAGTATTACAAACAACATTTGAGAAAATTCAGTTTAAAGACAGACTACATGAGATTCCTGCATGTAAATCACTTGCAAAAAGAAAAGTGTAAGTTTAACGTATATGTTCCCCTCAATGGTGCTACTATCAAATTACTGTATAAGAAGTGTATTTTTGTCATTTTGTACTGGGCAATTAAGGTGAGAAAAATGGGTGGCAGTTAAAGACACTCTCCCTTTGCCCTTGAGTGGTTCAGAGTGAGTAACCAGAACCTGCTCTGTGATATAACCAGGGAATTAGTTAATTACATAACTTTTCTAAGCATGTGCAAAGTGAGAAGTTATATGGCTTCCGCTCTGTACTTGGATATTACACAGATAAGGAGTCAGGGATCTCCCAATATGTACACAGTTTGAGTGTATTTCTATCAAATCCAACGTTTCCAAATACAAGGGGTTGGGATTTGATCTATTGCCCTTTAGTATATACCTCCCCATAAAATTATATTTCCCCTTCACATTATACTTATACAGGAAACTTCTTTTGGGCTTTCTCACACACTGGTGGGTACCCTCTCAAGGACCCGAATGATTCCCACTCTCTAGTAACTGGTGGGCATCAGTTAGCAAGGTTGGCCATGTTTCCTCTGCAGCCTGATTTCTCTCCTTCTGCATGGGGCCTAACTACTTACATTTCCACTGCACAGGACCTGGGGTTTAACTCAATATAAGCCTCTCACAATGGTCTCCTAGCAATCCAAGATGTGACTAAAGGAAATCAAGCTATTCTGTTCCCCCTCCGACTGTTATCAATTCTTATTTCTATCTCCTTCTTCCAGTTGGTTTGTCAGTTAGTCCTTCAGTAAGTGAGTCAGTCTATCAGTGAGTCAGTCCTGTTCAATCTATGGTTTTTGTCTTTCATTGATTAGAAACCACTGCTTTTAGAGTAGTGTATCATTTCTATATGTTGATTTACCAGTCTATGTGATTGGTCAGTGTTCTAAATGTGACATCACAATAACCGCCGCCTTCATACTCATTGGGTATTTTAATGAGGAGGTCAGTCTAATGGAAATAACTTCTAAACCTAATTTTCCTCCTGTTTGATTTGATATCATCTTGGAGACTTTTATGTTATGTTCCTCATATGTGATTAAGTTACTAATTAGTTTGCCAGATTGCTTTCACTCAGGTAAATCAAGTAATGTGAGAATTGGCTCGACTTGATGTGTGTGTGAGAAATGTTTTCTTAATATTCTCTGATCATTTTACGTAAATATTGTATTCCCATCTTAGAATATCAGCCTAAAAGACACGACACATGGTTAAATGAGTTACTGACATTCAACGTTTCTGTGCAAAAATATCCATGTTCATCTAATTTGCATAATGAAACAAATATATATATTTTTTAATTACATTCACCAATTAAAAAAAAGTATGTCGCTATGGCATTCCGATCCATATTCAGTAACATCTGATCTCAGGTGTAAAGATATAAAAATGCATTTTTTCTTATTTACTAAAATAGCAAGCAGTAGTTCCCTTTCGTGACCTGGCAGCAGGTCATATGGTGTTGGTCCAATGAGGCTCAGAGCTAGGCCATTTATGATCCCTGAGAAATATAGTTGTCTTGACAAAAGCTTTTTGATGTCCAGTTGTTCAGTGGCATTTATGAACACTATCCTGTGTCCCTTGAGTAATTACAGCAACTTGCTGTCACAAATGCCAAACTTATTTTCTGAGTAAGGGTGAATTGCATACTGCATAGAAGACCTGTTTGATCTGAATGTCTGATTATTTGTGCAAAGTTTAGTGCAAGCCTAGGTTTGAGACTATGTTACTTGAATTTGCAGGCAATTTTTGAATAGACCCATTTGCAAATGCGGGTTGTTAATGACTAGCATTTGTTTTCCTCACAAGGCCTGTTTGAGAACAAATTGAACATTTGGTTCTTTATAACTCCAGGCAGTGTCATACAGATTATAGACCAGCCTCGAAGCATGGGAAAACACCCACAAACATTGTGACTGAAGTTTTATAAAAAAAATAATGTTGCTTTCTAGCCCATAGCTGCTGTTTCCTTCATCATTTCTTTTCCACATTTCCATGTTTTAATTGGTTATTCAAACAGGGGGTACATTAGCACAATTCTGCAATAAAACTCCTGTCAAAGAGTTGCATTGGTAGTTTATGTAGGTTTTTCTTTTATAATGCTGATTCTAAGGCCTGCAAAGAAGAAAGTAGAACAAATGAGGCCCACAATTCATTTGTTTTAATGTTCCTATAACATGTTGTGGTTTTCATCCCAGATTGACTGTTTTCCATTCTATACCATTTTGCTGTATACTTTCATATACATGGAAGGTTTCATTTTTGGCCTTGCCATATACTCTAGAAAAACACGCTCTTGTTATGAATGAGCTGCTGACATCACAATATCTCCTTGTATGTGTTTCCTTCACATGCTTTTCACAGGATGCACTCAACATATTATTTTCCCTCGTGTCCTTTCCTTTTATAAAGATTTCCCTACTACATGTAATCAAGGGTTTCTTGTAGATGTTTAATTACATATGCATGCAGTATATTTAAGAGTTGCCAATTTCATTATTTTAATGATTGCAGAATTAGAAGCCAACGGTCTCTTTATAAGGGGTTTTCAAATCCTTATATATTTAAAAGGCATAAAGTAAGGTAAGGTTTGTGAGATGAAGTTCCTGTATACATTTCTGAAACGACCTGCATTGTACAGAATACTTGGTTGGGTCAAGTTTGGTCTATGAAGTACTCTTTGATGCTTTAATACAGTTAACACATGTTTTCACAAGACTTAATTGACAGTCTTGGTTATTTTGTTCCAGTTCAGAGTGTTGTGACTAAGTACCAGTGGGAGAGCCCGAGATGGCACAGCCGGAAGCACAGAGACCATGGACGTGTCATAATGCCAGACTTTTTTGTGTTCTGCACCTTGAAAATCTGTGGCAACATTTTTGTGTTGGAACCTGTATCATTGATGCCTGTGATATGTTAGGAGATCAGTTCACTAGGTTGTGTCTGAAATTTATTTTGTTGGTTTTCAAGTTCCTAAAAATATGTCACATTTTTACATAAATACCAAAAACTTGTTTGAACATGTTATCGTTTTTGCTTAATGTTCTGATTCTTCCTAATGGACCAGGTAACTACAACAATGGAGTAGAATTCAGTCCTCTGAGTATTTACAGAATGATTTTTTTTCATATAATATGCACTGGAGCAGAACCTAGTGGCTCAATTTCATATTACACATGCAGCAGATCTTTTGCCAAAAACAATATTGCTCCATTTGAGCAACATTGGTGCAATTTGCTACCTTATTACCTGACCCGTGTGTTTATTATTTCTGGGTCCATAGCTGAAAATAAAAAGGCCTCTTTTATGTAGCAGAAGAGGTCATACTAAACTCCTGAGAAATGTGAGAAATGTGTAATTTGAATGGATGAGTAACAACATGTTCTAAATTCTCCTTTATCCGATATTTGCAACTAGATGTATCCAAGGTGCTACTGCTCATACTCAATGTTTCTGTCTATCCTTAAAAGTAGGGCCATTCAGATTGGTTCTGGCCAGTTCACTTTATATCTTATGGCATATGATATTCTGCATGACGTCTCATCAACCTTCCCTAAACAAACATTGGCAGTAGCAAAATGTTCAGTGAATACCCTCAATTAAAAGTCTGCTAAGATTTAAGGACACATTAAAAATACCCAGGCTCAATGTAGGAACGTTGCGACTTAAAACACTTGTGTATAGGCCCATTACAAATAACAAATCAATCAATCAAAAGCATTTTAGTGGTATCATAAAACAGACATATGTGTCATAATACCTGGAATCCTTTCCCACTTCATTAATTCTATCTTTCCTTGTTTTTATTTGCACATGAGGCAATGATGTAATATGCATTACTTACCATGACCCAGGGCTGCCATTGTTGTCACTATTAACCTGTAATGAGATAATGGCATCACTAGTTCTCTTTAATCAGTTATAAAGGTCACTTGTGACATTACAGTGATTGCTGAATGAGGCAGTACAGAGCAGAATGCATTTTGCCCCTGTAGCACTTAACTAAATCCATAACAAGTTTTACAAATTCGTTTCTCCTAAAATTAATTTCTGTGACAATCTACAGTCATTAACTGATGCTTATGGTAGTATGCTTATTTTGTGCACTGTTTCAGACAGGAGAGCAACAAACTGCATGGTTGCACTATTTTTCTGCAACACATTAGAAGTGAGCAAACATATATTTGTTTTCATCCAAACAGATAATACATTGATTATATGTATAAGCAAATGATTATAATATCCCTACTATATGTAAACATCATATTGCAAGTGTCCTCAGAGTTGCTTGACCTGGTAAAGGAAATCGTCCTTTGGTCTCATTCCGCTGTTTGACCACCGAACTCGACAGTGACATCCACTATCCTTATAATATACAGTAAGGGCTACTTGATCCCATATATAATTATTATTGATGAACATGGGCATCGGAAAACATGGTGTAGGTGGTACCAAACAAACCCTACAGATAAATCCTGCTGTGCACTGTGAAACATTTTTCTCCCTTTCAGAAAAAAACTGCTTGTCTTTGTAGTTTCTCTCAGTTGCTCAATCATCTTATATCAGGTGACCTATAGCAATCCTGTCTCTATTATCTAGGAAGGGATGTGAAGGGTCAACACAGCACTGCATGGTTATGTTTAGTGAAATATCTTTTGGTGTTGCTGCAGTTGCCAATCTTCAAAACTCCATCTCTGTTGACATCTTCCTATGGTTTAGTATGCCTTAACGGAAGAGGGGATGTGTGCGCTTAAAAGTGTCCATTGCAGAGCTTCCCCACACGATCTGTATAAGAATGAATGAATTATGATAGAGCCGTATACGCCCCAACAGTTCTAGCAGAGTTATGAATTCATTTAACTCTATTTTGTCCTTAACATGTTCGCTCATGTGCCCTATGAACCCACACATTTTTATCTTGAAATTATTACACCTCGTGAAGCATGTTTCATTTTTGAAATGCGTGCATTATTTATACAATTATTGATAGCCTTGGAAAATATGACTGTAAATCCCGCTGCATTCTTTCTGACAGTATGTGCATAATTTTTTCCCGGAAGTCGGAGCTGTAACTGCTGATGGTGTAAGCCGTCCACACATGTTCCTGTTTACCGCTTTACAGACCCTCCCTCGAATTCAGATGAACTGACCCTTTTTATTCTAGTGCTACATTTAGAAGATATTTTCTGTTTTATTGTTTATTCCCTGCATTTGTAGTCATTATTTTGTATATAATGAAACAATGGACTAGCCTCTCCAATTGCACAGAAAATTGTCTGGGTTCCATTTAGAGTGTATGGAAAATAGCAATTCATAAATGTAATATACAAATTGCAGCATCTGCTTGCAACACCAGTCGCGGTTTTTTAATGGGAAATATTTTGTACATGATTTCCTATATCATGATTATAATTGTTGCTGTGTACTTACCTAAATATGACCTGATGAATGATAATTATATATCACTTCATGCCAGATTGCTACTGCTTCTTAGCCTTTTAATAACAGATGTTATTATTACCCTGTTTAATGGTACGCAATGTATCAACATGGAAAGGATGAAATGCTGACTCTGCCGTGCTGATTGGGTGGAACTTACAAAGTGCATGCTTTCCCCATGTGACAGGTGAGTACTTACATCATATGATATCCACAGGAATACCAAAGGCATTAACATAGCCAATAGGTCCACATAGCGTTAACAGCCCTTACCAAATCAAGGCTAATTAACAAATGCTAAAGGACAATTATGCTCGATTAGTACCCAACGCGGGGGTGGGAGGGTGTCAGCATCCCAGCCAATGAGGAGGCTCCTGACAGTAATTCTGCTGCCCTTATCCTCCTCAGGGCTAGGGGCCGCCATCTTCCCCACCGGGGAACAAGGTAAGTGCTCCCCCATCCCATCTACAGATTTCCCTTAACTCCCTCCCCACCTCCCACTTACCTTCTTTTTGGATCCTTTTTCTGCAGTGGAGGCGCTGGGAAAACTTCTGTCTCCAGCGTGTCTGCTCCCAATCTGTGACACATCGCCATGGGAAGGAAGAAGGGACTACATGTAGTCCCTTCTATCCTTTCCATGCTAGCCATGTTTACCTTTTTTTACTATTTTCAATGGCCGCCATGGAAAGTGAGATGAGACTATGTGCTTTACATTACATGGTGGCAATTTTGTTGTTTACTTTTTCTTTTTTTACTATTTTCAACGGCTGCTGTGGAAAGGGAGAATGGACTCTGTTTCCCCTTCCTTGGTGGACATTTTCTTTTTGTTTTTTCAGTTGCGATTTTCCAGAGTGTTTTGCAACTGAACAAAATTGCTTTTAGTACCCTGGTTTTACGGGCTGGGGAACTAATAGTAATAAACCCTTCACGGGGGGCATTACCATTTGAGTTAATGGCCTGGGGCCTGCGTTAAGGTCCTCAGTACACTCAGGCCTGTAACTATGGGCTCCGGGGCATTACCTGAAGAATTAATGCCCCCTGTTTGGGGCTTATTGCTTAATCAGAGCGAAAGGCCAAAGATATTAATGACATTAGCACTTGCACATTCACACTTGCAGGATCTGAATGACACAAGGTCTAGTAAGAGCGTTTGTCTTGCCACCCCTCTGTCTTCCCTCCCTTGTCTTGACGCACCTAGAAACACTTGTCTACAGACGTGTTATAAATGACATATCATATCATATAACCCAACTTCAAACTGAGTGACAAGTTAAGAAAATGATGTTGAGGGTTGTCCAGCAATCATCATGCTTTTGGTGAACAAACAAACAAAGCCAGCAAAAGAACAGAAAAGAACAAACACGGTATAAAGTGGCCACTAAGAAAAAGAGAAGGAAATGGTGAGCATATAGGTGCCCTGTCCAATATTACAAAGACATGTAGATCAGAATAGGCAGCACAGCCTATGTAGAACCAAAAGGCATATATGTGGTCTGCTACAGTCTAGAGATAGAGGGACCAGGCACCTGGGAGTGGATGCTGCCAGAGAATGAGCCAACATTCAGACAACTAGCAGTAGCTGGACGTCACATTATGAGCTTCCTGATTGACTCAGATGCAACAGCCCAAAGATGAAGCAACATTTCTGGGCGAAGGTGGGGCCTTTAATGAGGCCCCTTGTGCTATGATTGCCTGTGAATACTTGCCTGTAAGAGTGCTGTGTGTGTTAGCCCCTCAGCATACTGCCTGGTGTTCTTATATCTACTCTTTGAATGTTCAGAAATAGTGTTGCAGCTATTTCATGAGTTAAAACAAATCCTGCAATGAAAAGTTCAAGGGAAAAACCCATAGCCCCTTCTTCATATCTGTGGATAGCCATTGGCAAAGCCTTGACAAGGTGGACAGGTGGGGACGATCGCATCAGGTATGTTGGGTAGGGAATGCGGAGAGAGGATATGGTGCAGTGGCTTCCAGATGTGCATTTACGGAAATCTGGGAGCTCTGGTTGCCAGACTGTACCATGAGATGAGGCCCACATTTTCAGCCCTCTGATTTGCTTCAGACAACGTGACGTTGAATCTAAGTACTAATTGATCATACATTCCTATTTTCCCTCTGATGTGCATGCACTATGGAAGCATGGTATAATTCTCGGACAAGAGTAACTTAGGGGAAACACACTTGCATATAATCTTTGACTATCAGGTACTGTTTTACATGAACATGGTGCGAAAGTGACGTTAGATCAAAACTATACAAACATTGGTTTACTATGACCGAAATCTTTTTCACTGATGTCAGTTACAATAAGTCCAATAAGGAAGGCATGCTGTTTGCTTGTTTTACCCGGATAGGCGTTATGAATTTAAGGTGCTGTTACACTCCCTGGTAACACACTCAAAAGTGAACCAGAGTGTAAAAAACTGATGAGGCAAATTGAACGACTTTCAAATATGTGTAAAGCATTATTGCTGTCACTAAAACCTAATTTGAAAAATACAAGGAACAGCCATGAATAATAGTGCACTGAACAGGGAAAGTTTGCTTGATTTTTGTGGGAAATGTGTACGTACATTCGCCTCATACAACAAATAGGCGTTGGTATACATTATGTTATGTTATGTTGATTTAAGCTTCACACCGCTACCACCCAGGTGTAGTTTTCAGGCACTCACGTGGCTATTAAAAAAAGAGGACGGGTTTGGTTAGTGAGGGTTAAGGGATGGGATAGGTCTAGAACCAGGAGAAACTGGCGTCTGTGTGTGTTGGGTTGCAGATGGGTTAATTGCCTGCACTGGCTTTTTGTATCCTTAAGGGTGAGGTCCAATGCCTGGGTTGTTTGTTCTGTGTGAATGTCCGTTATGTTGGGTGTGTGTTTTATGTGTTCAATTGCTCTTAATTTAAGGTTATGTTTGTGTGCACTGGCTTGTTGTGTCCATAGGGTAAGGTCCATTGCCTGGGGGTGTTGTTTTATGCAAGTGTTAGATATGTTTGGTGAGTGTTTGTGTGTAGTTTGGCTAGTTGATGTGTGCGTATATTACAAGGGAGGTGTGTAGGAGAAGAGGAGGAGAGGATGTTTAGTAACACTGGGTACTCTCAAAGTTATTCTAGGTGGCTAATCTTCCACTATTCACAAACCTTCAGGTTCTGCTACCATTTACCGGCAAATATCTGAAAGACGCTGGAGCACTCCACGCAATCTATAGCACCATCGAGGCCTGGATGGCGGTCAATGGCTTTTGCCTTAATGGAGAGAAGACCAATATCATCATACTAGGTCAAAAAACTACTTTAGCCAAACTTGACAAACTGTACTCCCACTTCACCATTGACAAAACCACCATCCCTGTCTCCACCTCAGTGAAGACCTTAGGAGTTTACATAGACTCTACGCTATTCATGACCAGGCAGGTCAGCGCCATCACAACCGCCTCAGCACACACCACAAAACTCATAAACGCATTAAAACCATACTTATCTAAACCTAATTGTCTAGCCATAGCCAGAGCAACTATTGGCGTTAAACTAGACTATTGCAACTCCCTCCTAGCAGGCACCTCTGCAAAAAACACAGACCATCTCGAAATCACACAGAACAATGCGATAGAGCAGCATTAAGCATCCCTAGAAGTGAACACATTTTCAATGCCAGAAAGGCAGCTCATTGGCTCCCAGTCAAAGAGCGCATCACTTTTAAAATCCTCACCCTCACCCACAAATGCCTCACCCTCAGCACCATCATACCTATTAGATACAATCACAAAGTCCCCCTCTACTAGACCTATCAGGACCCGCTACGCCAACCAACTACACACCCCACATATAAACAAGGCTAAAACTGGAGGGCATTGGCTTCCCCTAAATAGCTGCTAAGTTATGGAACTCTCTAGCCACATACATCAGAGCTGAAAACGCTCTCCTTGCCTTCTGGAAAAAGCTCAAAACCTCCTTATTCACCTAACCTACTGTATGCATTCTCCCTTTATTGTATGAAATGAAGAATGTGAATGTCAAATTTACCCTGCAACTAAGAAAAATGTCTGTAACCAGTGCCACGATGCCTCCGGACTGTTGTGCGCTTATCAAATGTGAATACATAAATTAAAATTCTATCTAAATGTGACACAAGGTGAGTCTTCACAATATTATCGAAATGTGAGGCAAGGCTAATCTCCGCAATTCTATCTAAATTACTCATTGTTAAATATGGTGCAAGGCGAGTCTTTGCTGATCCATCTAAATGTGATGCCAGGCTAATCTACACAATGCTGTCTAAATGTGACAAATGGGTGATTTCACATTTCTAACTAAATGTGTCACAGGGCTAATTTTACAATTCTATTTAAATGTGGTGCATGGCTATTTTCACTGTTCTAACTAACATTGAATTGCAAAATGATAAATACATGTACAATGCTATGTCAGAAAGGAAGGAATGCCAGCTCAGTGGAGATATAGAACATAAGTATGTAATACTGTCCAACAGCTGAATGTTTTGATCACCAACCATTGGATGCATACTCAATGTAGGTTGATATCACACCAAAATCATTGAAGCATGCAACAGAAAAGACAGGTACATTAACTTCTAGATTATATTAAAATCGGTTGTCTGCCGATCCTCTCCTGTCAGTGTTTAATATGGCCACACCGTGCATTGTAAATACACAAATTATTTGGCAGACATAAAATGTCTTCTTTTATTGTTACTTCAAATTATCCAACATGCTTTGTTATCATTCCAAAGAACAATAAAAAAAATCATAAAAGCAATTATAATTTCAATTACCGTACATTATAAAGATTCTACATTCTGAATCAACTGCATTAACAATGAATTTGTTTAATGTCGCTTCATAACTATACCAATGGGGAATAATATATGTTTTTCCTCATTGTTCAACCTACTCCATCATTGCACAACAGGAGGATAGAACATTTTATCACAGTATGGCCCTTCTATGAGCAATAATACATTAGCTCTGAACGTCACAATTCCTACAGTCTCTTCTAGTTGCTTTTTAGCTGTCACATCGATAAAAACATTTTATTCCATATGGTATCTGAAATCAGTATCTCCCATAATTCTTATAAAAAATTCGAGAAACACGCACTGCTCTTTTGCTTTGAACATCTACTCTTTCTGAGTTTTGGAAATTATTAGATTGCTTTTTTACCGTTCTAATAGAAATAAAGATTCACCTGATTAATTGTGTCTTTTTATCCCTTTGCTGCATTAGGCAAATTCTAGAACTCTACACATGTATGATATGATATGATATGATAGTTTATATAGCGCCTATACACAATGTGTTTCAAAGCACTTCATGGCAAGGGAGGGAACACAGGAAAAATACAATTACATTCTTACAGGCCATGAACAACAAGAATGTGAAATTAACTATTGTACTCGGCCAGGCGACATTTCAGATAGAACAAGTGCAAAGACACAGATAGGAAGGAATGGGAAACAGACAGGCAACTACCGTACTAGGCCTGATTATATTTCTGGTAGAGCCAACATTTTAGGAGAGGGAGAAGGAGGAAGAGGAACAAAACAAGCGACTATTGTACTAGGCCTGATGACATTTCAGAAAGTGCTGGAAGGAGGGGGCAAGTATGGAAGGGGGGAGGAGATAAATGTTGTTGCTATTATACTAGGTCAAGGGACAATTCTAATAGAATATGTGCATAGAAAAGAAAGGGAGGGGGAGGAGGGAGGGAGAAGGGAGAGGAGGAGAGAACAGAGAATAAACAGTAAAAAAGACAGAGAAGCAGAGGGGACAGTGAATACAGTTGCAGAGGGCAGTTAAACACATACTGTTGCAGGGGACAGAGAATGCGGGCAATGAATCAAGAAGGGCACAGCATGATTCAGAGCCACGCTGGGTTGAGAAGGTGAAACACCAACTCAATGTGTCCATAAGGTCACATAAGGTATGTGTTCTAAGGATAACAAGTACACTTTCAAGAAATGCCCATGTGTGCAGAGTTTTGTTTAATCATTACTTACTTTCACAAGAAAATAAATGTGTTGCTTATTTCTCAATCCTTTCATACATTTTTGTAGAAATTAGTTTTCAATGAATTCCAGATTGATATTACATACCAACAACTTAATTAATTTTCAATCCATTAATTGATTCACATTTGCAAAAACAATAGCATCAACATAACGTTTAAATGATTCCATAGTTAGATCATAGCACTACCACTATCCATGTTGTGTGTTGTGTATAAACATTTGATTTTTAAAACTTTCCATAATTACTTTACAGTACCACATTACAGTACCACTGAAATCACAGTCTACATTTGTTTCGCTCATAGGTCCTCATATGTCAACCTGGGCCTAAAGGTAAGCTTCTTCAGGGCTAGTTTTACAGCCTTTTTATATATTTTATATATTTTCTTATCGGAGATTGAATATTGTCTTTGTTGTGTATCTCAGAAATGCTGGAACAAACGGTTAGCGCACTGCTTTCTTCAATTTCATAATGAAGGTGAAGAAAAACATGAGGGAGTTCTTTAACATAATGTATGTACAGGAAGCATACCTGCAGAAATCTATGAAAAGGATTAAATATCAAATTGGTTGAAAAGAAAAATAGACATAATGTTCTTTCAATATACAGGATTGGGCCAATATACAATCTGGATATTGCATTATGGTTCAGATAAAACCTATAACTGACATTCGCTTCATAAACTGCTTCTGAAGGTGCTGTTAGCTGGTGTGCTCCTCTCTTTGTGTTTGAGTGATCCCTGCTATCGCATTTTGACTTTGGACACAACCAGCGTATGATGTTGCTTGCTGCTATAACAACGTCTGTGGGCATTGCCGTTTGGTCCTATGATCCAGCCCTCAGTGTGGGTTGATCTACAAACTCCTTGTTCATGCGCTTCAGTGCACGCATCAGCAGCTCGCTTCATAAACTGCTTCTGAAGGTGCTGTTAGCTAGTGAGCTCCTCTCTTTTGTTTGAGTGATACCTGCTATCACATTTGGACTTTGGAAAACAACCAGCGTATGCTGTTGCTTGCTGCTATAATGACCTCTGTAGTACGAGACTTAACCCAGCATCTAAGGATTCTGTGGATTCAGCCGCAGACCAGTCACCCTTTCTTTTTTTTAGCCATTCTTTTATTTTTTTTAAGTTTTTTTAATTTTTTTTAATTTGTTTTGTTTTATGTATGAAGACCATTTAGAACTCTGTAACCATATGTAAGTGTATTTTTATTTTGTATTGCTAGTATTATGTCAAAGTTTGTTTTATGCTCTCATTTTTAACTTGGTTTTGTTTTTTTACCTGTGTTTGGAACATAAACGGCTGCTGGAACGAGGTAGCCCTGAATAACATTCAAATTTCATTTTTTTTAGTGTAAACTACTGTATGTGAGCCATTCTCTACACATTAAAATCCAACATGCCGGATAGTGCAATACCTGCCCCAAACGAAAACAAATGGGAAGCATGACACAAAGGCGTTCTGTTGCACGCACTCAACACAGAAATGATCAGTCGATAAAACGTATGATACACTCTGGTAACATACAGCACATGCTGTTTAAATATACTAATAATGACAACCTTTTTGTTTTGGACCTACATCTGTGGTGTCAGATTCATGTTTTGACTTTCCTAGACAGGTGCAAGAAGCAAATTATCAAGGTCTTGCCGCCATATCAGACAACACCTTGATAAGAAACTATGAGTCCCCTTGTAAATTAGAAAACAAGTGATAACAATGGAGTTAGAGATAGCGTGTTAGAGGATTTTCAACCCGTTTTGTTGGATGAAGGCACACAAATAAGAACACCAAAGCCAACTGTGGCCTTATCTTTGGCTAATTTAGCTTCCCTAGATATACCGATTAACGGCACTTTAGTGCCTAATAAGCAGATATCATCGCAATCCTAGGTAATTATAGAGTTGGACTCCAATTCTTCACTCTGTGATTAAGGTGACGAGTTTGAGTCATCTCTACACTTGCCTGAGGTGTCAATGATTCACACAGAAAACGTGTCCGTTGGGGCCTCGGTCTATGCAGCCCCGACTCTGAGACAATTCATACCAAATGTTTTGTGGGCCCAAGACATGGCTTTAAAAATGTAATCTTCTGTGTTAGTTGAAACAACCTTACATGCTATGAACCTGGCTATTTCGTCCCTATTTAAACTAATCAAAACTTTAGAATTGAAACTCAAATTACAAAATGAACAGATTGAGAAATTAAATAAATTGCAAGCAAAAACCATCACTCACCATGCAAAATATAGCTTATATGTGTCTAATGAAATGGTAAGTGAAAACAAACCTGAGAATACGGAGATGGCACATACAACTGATGCTACTTCCGATGAAAGAGCCAAGACTCAAACTTGCTTTTCTCAAATTATATCTGAAGAGACTGGCGCTGTGTCTAAAGAGGCGAAAGAAGTTGCAACCTCCTTGACACTAATGTCCTCTAATCACGCAACTTCAGACGATTCAGCAATTAAGCAAAAACCAGCCTACACAATTCAAACTAATCACGTTACTAATAAAAAAAAGAAATTCTTACCTCAGGAAAAAAAGACTAAGCATTGCAAACTTCCTCAAAATAAAGTTCAGTCTCTATCTAGATCATTTTCTAAAGCGCTCTCCCTTCCAAAAAAACGAATCACTATGGCAGTTGAAGCTGTTCAGAAAAAATACCCACAAATGGATTCTAATAAAAAAGATAAACAATCACCAATAATTAATCAACCTAAATCTTATGCACCTCTAGATGAATTGATTGAGGCGGCTGAAAAAGTCCAAAATGTGTCTGTTGAACACCCGGATGAGTCTACTAGTTTGGCTGCCAGATGTGCAGAAATCCGCACAAAAAATGACAGCTAAATGAGATTGCAAATAGTTCACCCCCCTGCGTCTCAGGTGGATGTCGCCTCTGTTGCATTACTTAAAACAGACACTGCCCTAAAGACGAAAGAGAACTGTCAAAAAATAGCTGCCACCTCACAGGACGATGATATACATCCCACGCAGCAAGGGTTGCAGAATGGTAAACCACTGCCCAACTCCATTTCAAATATGCAAGCACCAAAGCAACCTGACCAAGGAACTATGCAACTCCCGATTGAACATTGTATCAGGCAGACTGTGGAACAGTACATGCACAATCAGCATGCAATATTACAAACTTATAGAAATTATATTGACGAGCCTAAGGTTCAGCAAGTTCCAATTCAGACAAGACGGTCCTCTAAACCTCAATCAACACAGGATAGAGACTTAAAAGAGAAGTGCTGTTAGTCGCTACATAAACCAAACTTTCAACATGAAAATATTACTTTATTGTCAACAAAAGCTGCATTACGAAGGCACCACCTACATTCATTAATTATCAAATGTAGGGGACTCTGTATGCAAAATACGACCTTAGCAGGAGTTGTATTTTCGCTATCCTGGTGGACATTCCATCCTTAGAAGATATTGAAACTTCAGACATTGATTAGATAGAATTCATCTATGATGATAATCTGTAAATTTCAAGAATCTACTCATGTTCTAGAGTCATATTAAACACCATATGGCTAGCACAGACTGATTTATACAACCTAGATTTTGAACTACAATAGACAACATAAGAGCCCTTAAATTGAATTCTCCTAAAAAATGTATAACACATGATCTGGTGGCGAGAGCTAAAATGCCTATTTTATCACCATAAAATAGGTCACAGCTGCAAGCCCCTTTCAAATGCTTATGCTCACAGACATAACCAACTTCGAGCCTAACCAGCCACTCACTATCTTTGGCGAGCTGGAAAACCAGTGGATACAAACACCTGATGAAACAAGCTTCTAAGGTTCTGGGTGAACAGGTTATCATCCTAGTACAGAGGACCTGGCTGTCAGAAAAGCCAACATGGGACAATTATTTTGTTCTATTGAATCCAGCAATATGTTCAACAAAAGGTTGGCTGATGTCAGGTTTAATAATTGCCTTGAAAAATAGATCCAGAATAATTCTCGAACATCAGTCCTTTTCTAATTCATACATGCAATTTGTCCAAATTAGTATAAATGAGATCAAACCTACCCTGTATTGGTGATTCCAGTAGTCGTGTTAATTCTCGTCAAATTCAATGGAATAGCTTTGTAAAAGCTAAAAATGTAATAATGGACAATGTTTTTACTTTGGAAGACATCCCTCCCCATTATACATGGAAGAGGGGCGCTTCAGGTTCAATCATAGATTATATGTATGTAAATCGTGAATGTTTTCATCAATATCACACTTGAAGGTGAATGTTACTGATCTGAGTGATCATGAGATATTATTTCTAAAGTGGAGTGTGCAGGGAATGCATCATGGAAAGTTTATCATCAAATATAAAAGAGTTATAGTGGTCAATAATGGGCAAAACAGACTATGGTGGACCGAAGACAACCTTGCAGAATTCTGCATTGTGCTAAAAGACTCTATCAATAAATGTCAAAATTCCGAGTACAAGGAACATTTTGAATACAGCAATCTGTTACAATTGTTTACTACTAGTCATAAGAACAATAATAGACTACCTCCCACTCATGTATTCAATTAAGACGTGCAAAGACAGAAAGCACTGTTTAGATCTGAGAAAAAAGTTGCCTTACTCTTACCTATACAATCGAGATGGAAAAGTTTCAAACTTATCAAAACCAGATATAGGAACTGGCAGAGAGCACATCGATCAGCCCTCTATTAGAAAGATGGAGAGTCAATGTTAAAGGCGATGGGCTCTAAAAATACCTTGCAAATATGGGCCAAGATCAATAAGACAAATGAATTGACCCAAAATTCAATGCAAATAAATGATGTCGCAGAAAGTCAATGGATAGCGCACTTTGCCAAATTATATTCCAAGTCAAATAAGAATATACAGCCCAACTTTCTAATTTCTAATGCTCTATTATATTTTCTGTTGAATATATATTGTATTAAATAAAGAAATCTAGTCAGTCACGAGCACCTGGCCCTGACATTCTCTCAAATTTGATGCTCCAGCAATTCCCAGAATCATGGGCTTTAATTCTTTATCATCTATTCACCCAAATCAATAACACGCAAAAACTCTGTATCTCGTGGTGTCACTCCATCATTGTGCCAATATTCAAGAAGGAAAACAGACAAATGCCGTTTAATTATAGACCAATCGCCCTTCTTGATTCGCCAGGTAAAATCTTTGTGAGATTGATATTGAGAGATCTGCAAGAATGGATTAAGAGCAATAAACTGCTACATAGGTTTCAGACTGGTTTTGTGGCAGGTAGGGGCACAGTGATTAACCTTTCTTCACTCAATGCTATTAAGACACATATCATCATCAAAAACGGCTTCTGTTTCTAGCATTTGTAGATTTTAGAGAGGCATTTGATTCCATTGACTGTGCATTACTAGTGAACAAACTTATAAAACTACAGTGTCTTTTATCACTAATCAAGCTAATTGTGTTGCTACATTCTGACACTTCCATCCAAGTCAGACTCTCCTTTGATGGCCTGATGACATCTTTGATCCAAACCCATTGTGGACTCAAGCAAGGTTGCATACTTGCATCCACTATAATTTTAATCTATTAATTTTGGATATGGGTGATACATTTTTTAATATCAATTCTGATGCCCCTAAGCTAGGGAAACAACAAATCGCATGCTTACTCTATGCAGATGATCTTATTTTGTTATCTAAATCTCAAGGAGGGTTGTAAAGACGTATCGAAGGTCTTTCAGCATACACAATAGAGAACCATTTGGCGATCAACTTGTAAAAATGCATATCATGGAATGTTGCAAAAAAAAACATCGGCTGCGCAAAAATTGTGTGTGGACATTTCAATAGGAACTCATTTTAATAGCTTCATAATATAAGTATTTGGGAATGATGATCAATAACTCTTCAAACAAATCTCTCTATAACATCAATATAAAAAATAAGTTGTATGCTTTAATCTCACAAGCTAAAGTTATATTGTACAAGTATGGTAAATTTACTCTTTCATCAGTAATGACGTTCTATACATTAAAGGTTATTCTGATTATAACTTATGGTTCTGAGGCTAAATCACCAGGAGCTCGAATTGTTTGGGATCGCTTGGAAGGGAAATGTTAGCGCTCTGTGCTCAGCTTGCCTAAAACATTTCCAGTCTCATTGATTTGTTTTTAATTGTGAGCCCTCTCTTTATTTAGTGTGTATGCATGGAAATTGTGCTCTTTTTTTCAGAAAATGTGTTTTATCAGTACAACATCAAGATGTATCTCAAATTGTTGGATTATATTTGTTGGAAGTAATACATCCATTTCCTTTTAAATGGAGAACTTTTATTTTAGATATTCTGGTCAGTGCTGAGATTTTGATTGAATTATTGATTAATGATCCTAGGCAGGCACAACAGAAAATATACCAGCAGGATTGGACTGACACTCTTAACAAATGTAATGCTCATAAGAGCTCTCATCTGACATTTTTTGGGTATAACAAATGTAGAACCATTTAGTCTTATTTAATTAAATACCCTGCTGCCTAATTTAGGTATTTATTCATGCGATTCAGGCTCAATCTTTGGCAAACCAGAGGAATGTTAAGTAGACGCAGAGTTTTATTAAAGCATGAACATGTGTGCAGGTTCTGTAAATTGTGTGAACAGTTGGAAACTTTAAAACATGTTATTGTCAATTGTCCTGCCCTGACTGAAATTCATATCAAATATTTTAGACATCTATTTAATAATACATCATTAAATGATGAAGAATTTTGGTACAGAATTATAGGTGCAACACAATTAAGTCTCAGAATTGCCATTATTCAGTATTGAAATGCCATTATTTATTATTTACAAGTATTAGAGCTGGACAAATCCGAAATTGAAAATTGAAATTTAATCTGCCTGGTGCTGTTCGGACTCTTCTTTTGTACAACTTTTAAGTGTTTGTATAATCTAAATGGTTTTATGTTTTGGTCAAATTTTATTGCATTTGTACTATCTATTGTAACATGTATTAATTGTATACTGGAAATATTGAAAGGTTGATTTATCATCCAGACAACAAAAAAAACAACTGACATTCAGAAATGTTGGTTGCCCTTTTGATGCATCAGTATGACATTCTTCAAGAATTGCATGTTGGTCTGGGGCAAACAAATTGGAGACAAAATTTCCAATATGTGAATGGTTCAAAAGCTATAAAGTATCAAAACGTTTTTTTACATTTATTTTACTTTTTGCATTGGTTAGAAAAAAAGTGCATTTTTTTTTTTGTTTAGTAGTGTTTTACAGAATAATACAACCATACAATAGTAACGTACAGCAGATAACTAAACTGAAATACCAGATAGAAGCCTGAGTTAGGCAAATGACATCAGATAATGTTGTTAAGCATAAGTAATTAACAATAAGTGATGCACAATTTTTTTTATTTGGTTTATTTAAACCTTTACAAAACAGCAAGAGACATATTGTAAAATCCAAGAACATAACAAAAAAGATCCAGTCCAACATCGACATTAATAATTATATTGTTAAAAGATACTAAATAAACAATGGAGGCACACTTTTCCTCATATTCCTACATAAAAGACAGAATAACAAAAAAGCATACCCAAAAGACATTGATTACATATGTATATACATAACGAAAAAGAAAAAAGTCTCTTTTAAGAAATGAAAATCAAGTAAAAAACATATATCTGATTCTTATAAGATAATTCATACACAGTAAAACTTTAAGAGAAGGAAAAAGAAAGAAAAACAATGGATATCAGTAGATACATACTACAGATTCAAGCTTTTAATAAAACCTGATAATGCTAAACCCTCATGGATGGTGTCGATATTAAGGCACTGTTTCCATGCCCACTCTTCATGGTACAGAATAGAATTCACGTTAAGGGGCTCCAAAAATGTTACCCTCAATGGTTGTAGTGACACACACTCCATAACCAAATGTTTTTGAGTCTCCAAATTGGCTGAGCAGAACCTACAGCTGGCTTCGCCCAACGGGATTAACAATCTCCTTGCAAAAATGTCTCTAGTAGGTAAGATATTCCATCGGGCGCTAAGAATAGTGTCTCTGTAAAATCTATCTGGGAATTGCAGAAGAACCTTTGTAGGCAAACCTCGGGTTCTATGTTCATGATGCAAGTGGAGTAAGGAGGGATAGGAGTGAAAGCCATTGATAGTCTGACACCAATCCAAATCGAATAAGGCTCATTTAACCGTCATAGGATTTGAGATCAAGATCTCCACAAATGTTCTGATCTCATCGAGGATGGCTTCTAATCTTTCCTTCATAGAGATCAGCATCCGTAAAAAATCTAGGTTTCTACCCATCAGATGGTACAGCGTATTTGGAATTGCAGTTTTACAGGCCGATTCATGGAATAAATGTGCACTGAAAATCACAGCACAAGCGTGCTAAAGCCACGCACATCGATTCATGGAAGTCCGTGCCCGTGTAAATCCTGGGATGTGTGCTAAAATCCTGCGTGGCGCACGCGGCTGGCGCAGATTGTCGCACGCGCACACTGTGCGCCAGCCGCATGCCCCATTTGTCCGCTGAATTCTATGAATTACCCCTTAATTTTTGAGTATAGAGATAGACATGCCCACTGTACCCATGCTCACATCGAGACTATCCCTAATCCAAACCTGAATGCAGAAATAGGAACCGCATTCGGGTCGCCCAAGATTCTTCTCCAAATGAGGCCCTCTATTCGGTTCAGTGTCCCTCTTACTTTCTCAGATTGTAGTTCCAGGCCATAGGTTAATTTAGGAATAATTTTGCTTTCAAAAAAGATCAAAGCGGGTTTCACAGAAAATTTCCCAAACCTTCTATTGATCTTAACCAGCTGAGCCTCCAATAATTTAGCCTAATATAATAATGGGCTCAGTAATTACCTTAGAACCCTGATAGGCTGAAAAATTGAATCCCAGATATTGCACTGACACAGCACGTTTCAGGGGAGTCCCTCCCAATTTACCAATGAACTCCAAGGTCTTTGCCCTTGCTTTCCTGAAGGATAATATTTTTGTTTTATTAGGATCATTTATTATACCATTGGCTTTAGGATATACTTCAAAATGTGTAAGAGACTGTTGTAACCCCACCCTATTGTGTTCAAAGATGAACAGGTCGTCTGCGTATTCAAGCCATATAATTTTTTCCTTGCCAATCTTAGGAGCAAAGAGTAATTCCTTCATTAGCAAGAGCGCAACATCAGAGAAATGTTGGTTGAAGAGCCAGGGGGACAGTGTACAGCCCTGTCTAACCCCCTGGTAGGAGAGAATTCTCTTCGAGAGATCCCCCTTTGGTTTAAGTGGACCTGGATACCACAATTTTCATAGACACCACTGATTAGCCTCAAGAGTCCCAAGCACATGCCCCAATTGGCCAGTTTTTTTTCCACAATCTGCCTCGATTTACACGATCAAACATGGCAGTCAGGTCAGTCGAGGCCATGTACGTTCAGTCCCCTGATGTCATCCACTCCGCTTCTTGTACACACTTAAGGGCAAGCCCATTAATGTTGGTCGAGTGGCCCTTCCTGAAACCAGTCTGGAATCGGTCCAACAGATGGTACATGCGTGCCCACTCCTCAAGATGAGTTAGCAGGAAAGACGAAAAGATCTTACAGGCTGCATCGATGAGTGAAATGGGGTGGTAGTTCGATGGGTCAGTCCTGCTACCACACTTGAAGAGCGGAACAAGATGGGCTGTATTACAAGCAGTTTGAGTCACACCAAGTGTTAGGAAAGATTTCTTAATTGTGGGTAATTTTCCTTCCATGTGGCAACCCCTAAACTTTTTGCTGTTGTTTTTACCATGATCTAGATTTTGCCAGAGAAGTGCAGCCTTCTTCTGCACTCCTCTGGGCTTTCGTTCCATTCTTACGGGGAAACTGACATGCCCTTAAGACAGTCAGTACAGGGAAACGTTGTTTTCCGTAGTTTCTTTATCATGTTGCAGCTTTCACGCAACATGGCACAAGAGGGCACTGTAAGCTAAGTTACTGCTCTCTTGGGTCTCTAGTCTTCTACAGGCCCTAGATACTCTCTTTGGATTGATAATGAATGGTGCAAGTGAATCACGACGGGATTGGTGGCAGCGATCGTTTCTTGTGTTTTTGAGCTCCTTTTGGCATTTAAGCGCGTTTCTCGCACTTAGCCCAAAATGGTGACCTGGCTCCCAAAATGGCCAAACCACGAGGCTCTTTGTCCTGTCTGCTGACCGTCTTGCCCCCTTCACCTTCCCCAGGTCGAGCCGACCCGGGGCTTTCCTTATTTGGGCATGTACTTTCCCGCAAAACACAGATGCTTTTGCGGGCTTCTACAGGCCTTGTGTGTGCCTCCAGGATGTGGGCTGGGATGTGTGGTCCCAATACACATCCTGGGCGCCAGAGAGTCTAGGGTGGTGTGAATGCCTGGGACCTCCGTGGTCCGTGATAGGTCCACGTATGGTGTGAGTGTTTTGTGAGCAGATCTCCCATTGGGTCCCCTCCATATTGGCGCGAAGGGAACCGTGGATAAGAGGGGGCTGGAAACGCCACTACCATGTAGATCTCCTGAGTTCTCACGAACAAAGGAATACAGGAGCCAAGTATCCTGCAACCACAAGGCTGAACTGAGGAATCGCTGGTGACCCGCTGAAGGACTGCTCCTCTTCACTGCTGTCGCTTTGTGAAACCCTTTCTACCTCGGATCGAACGAGAAGGCCTGTACTGGTATTCGACCCTTGGAATAGTGGGAACAACTATTCTCGGCATCTTCACCATCCCCTGCACGTAAGCCTTCTTAAGTGTCTCTGAACCATCCAGTAGACTGACCAGCCTACCCAGGAGTCTTGCTCTGTAACCGCCGTCAGGTTGTGTTGTATTACGAGTCCTTGTCACTCTCACACGATTCGTACACTTGACATTCCCAGGTCTGAAGTGAGTAGTGTACATTTGGCTGAAATACACCCGGCCGCTCCATTGCCCTGCTGTGGTAACAAACTGTGCGGGTTCACTGCGTTTGGGACATCCTCAACTCAACATCTGCTGGTGCGGAATCTACACGACGCCGAGACGTTCCCTGCTCGTATCTGAACCTGCCAGCACCGAAACTGACGCGGAGAAGCCTGGGTCTGCTTGCATCAGGGACCGGTGAGTAGCATCACTAGGAACTGGTCGCCCTCCTGCAGGAGCCCATAGCTTTTCCCTGCTGTGTCGAACAGCACGCCTTTCTGTACTCGCGCTCTGCTTCTGCCCCCAGTGAAGGCTGCGCTTGAGTCGCGGAGCTCTGTTCATCTTCATTTGTTCACCGAACTAAACTGCCTGATTCCCTCGAAGAGACTCCCCTTTTTGCCCGTTGGCACCAGCGTGTGCAGGTACTTTTGAGCACAAGGCTCCACTCTTTGTCGGGCTTGGACTTCCTTTTAGTTAGGTGCCTCTGAAGGCGGAATGGGTCTAATTATTATTCGCACTGCCTGTTTTCCTCCCCATCTAGGTGGTCTACACATTTCGTGCGTCTAACTCGTTAGACTCGTTTGTATTTGTATATATATTGTATTGGTTTGGTATGTGTTGGTTTACTTGAGTTTTATTGTGATTTCTCGCTACGGTCAATGTTACAAAGGCCTTGTAATAAATGTGTATATATTTTTAATATAACACCTGCTTGGAGTAATTTGTAAGTGTCCTTGTTTTGTATGCTAATTGCGGGCTTTCAGTCACCCTCACCCCTCTTGAGACCTAGTCTTGACCGCCGTGATCGCTACCCTGATTGGTCTGGCTTGTCCAGAGGTTACCCTGTTCCAAGAAACTAGGCTGGCCTTCTGAAACTCTGCCCCTCCAGGATAGAGTTCAGAAATCCGTCTTAACAAATTGGTGTACAGCGGTGGGATACGACTGAAGGTATCCAGTGTTGCGCACGAGCGAAGGCATTTCAAGTTATTCCTACCAGAACACGTCGCGAATTGTCATAGTACAACTTTTAAAAGGCCATAGTCCTATCCAACAGTATGGAAACAAATACCTTGTTAACTTTAAATGCTTCTAAATCCGAAACATTGAAAAAGATGTGTGCGGAGACAGGTGTCTCCTCTCAAGGCACCATATTGGATATGATCCAAAGAATCGTGGCGTGGCAAGAAGCGCAGCTTGACGCTATAACTTCCTACGGCAGTGCAGAAGGAGGTGGGGCTGCTCTCACTGGTAGAACCGACGGTTCTGCCGCTGCACTGGTCCACTGCGACCACGAGGAAAGGGAGGATGAGATGTCTAATTTTTCCTCTGCCAGTGTTGATGGGGAGGCCATGCTTGAATTAAAGAAGCAAGAGCTGCTGTTTAGGCAGAAGGAGCTTGAGTTCAACATAACCAAACTAAGAATCGAACAGGCAGAAAAACAGAAAGACAGGGATCGCCAGTTGTAACTAGCCAAGCTTCGGGTTGCAAATGGATCCAAGAGTCCTGGACATGGGTCTGGGGCCTCCTCTCATCCACGGTTTCCAAAAGATCTGCTCAGTGTGTATGAGGAAAAGAATGACATTATGGACTGGCTGAATACGTTTGAGTATGCATGCGAAGTTCAACAAGTTGACAATGCTGATAAGACTGCCTGGTTACTCAGCAGACTGCCCCATTCTGGCTGTAGTGCCATTATGGAAATGTCGAAGGCTGAGCGAGCGGATTTCGCAATGTTAAAGCAAACTCTCATTTTAAAGTTTGGAAAGATTCCTGCCCAATATTTAAAACGATTCAGAGAGTATAAGAAAAAAGAAGGTGGTACTTGAGTATCTTATGTAACCGAATCCTTAAAAAACTTGACTGGCTGGGTCGAAGGTTATAAGATTTCTACCTTTGAAGGTATGATAAGTCTTGTCATGCTGGAACATATTTTTGCATCTTCTTCCCCCGAGCGTAAGCAGCATTTGGCCGATTCGAAGGAGATAGAGCCTAAGAAGCTGGCCATTGCCACAGATTTATGGGTGTCACATCAAGTGTCCCATAAGGACAAAACTCACCCTGGTAAGCAGGAGGAAGGGAAAAAGTCCAAAGATAAGGAGGGTGGAGAATCTGATAAATCTTCTTATCAAAAGGGCCACAAAAAGAAAAATAAGGGTAAGACACAAGAGAACACACAGGGTAGTGGAGGTCAGCCTCCGAAACAGAACTCTGGTTACAATAAGCCTCCCTATGTAAACAGACCCAATGGATCTTGTTTTGCTTGTGGAGCAACTGACCACGTGAAGGGGTATCCCCGGTGTAAGGTTAAACCTTTGGGGGTCCACTCCGCTAATCTGGCCTTCTCCTCCTACGAGGAAGAAGAGATTACAGGAGCATCCTTCTCCTCAGACTCCTTCCCCAGTGGGATAGAAGCTGAGGTAGTTTTAGTTTCCCTGGGTTCCTGGGAGCCTAAAGTCGCAGAGGTCTATGCTAGGATTCCAGATAATACCAAGCACTATTTTAAAGACAGTGTGCTGATCAATGGAGTGGATACTCCAGCTCTTGGGGATAGTGGGTGCAGTCGAACTGTAGTGGATTCTACCTTGGTAGACTCAGAGGAAGTTGCCAAAGCTACTCTGATGCCCACTAAGTTGGCTGACGGCCCACCTCGCATGTTCCCAGTACTACCTGTAAATCTTACTTTAAATGGTACAGCAGTCAGGATTCCAGTGAACATTCAGAGAAATGTCCAGGAAAGGTCTTGTTAGGCAATGATCTCCGGGCTTTAGGGCTCATAGGAGACACTGCCAACAGACCCAGCACACTGTCTCAAACACGGGCAGCATTGGCCAAGACCAATACGCCACCCCAGCCGAAGGGGAAACCCAAGGCGAAAGGAGTAATCAAGTCAAGACGAGGGAAAGAGAACATTCCCCTGAACTCGCCTACCACTGCGGTGGAGGAAGTTGGTCAATCGCCCGGGCCTGACGAGGAGGTGGCGATGCCTGAAGTATTTGACCCCAACGACCATCCTGAACTAAAAGACTTGTTAGTAGAAGGTGGTCCTGACAGGGAAGAATTCAGTAAAGGCCAACGTGAGTGCCCATCTCTGGAAGGCCTAAGGAGACAGGCCTGCTCCCAGCTTGAGTTTGAACCTCCTGGGACGCATCAGATTTATTGGGAAGGTGGACTCCTGTATAGTGAGCCCACAGAGTCTACAGAAGGAAACCATAGGAGGTTGGTGTTCACCTTGCTGTAAGATCCTTCCTCCTGTAGTTGGCGCATGAAGTGCCCCTTGCTGGTCACCTTGGTATTAAGAGGACCAACCAAAGGTTATCCATGCACTTCTACTGGCCCAAGATGGGGTTGCAAGTAGAAAGTCACTGCAGGAGTTGTGCCTCCTGCCAGTTATCTGGTAAGAGTGGCTCAACAATCCAAGCTCCATTGGTACCACTCCCAGTTGTGGGAATACCATTCGAAAGCGTAGGGATCGACATCGTTGGTCCCCTTGACCCGCAGACATCCTCAGGCAATAGGTTTATCTTGGTGCTAGTCGACTATGCTACCAGATATCCTGAGGCCATCCCATTGAAAACTCTAACTGCCAAGTCAGTTGCAAAAGCGTTACTTGGCATCTTTATTAGGGTTGGCTTCCCTAAAGAGGTTGTGTCTGACAGAGGCAGCAAATTTATGTCAAAGTATATGCAGGCTATGTGGAAAGAATGTGGGGTCACCTACAAGTTCTCTTCTGCATACCACCCCCAGACCAATGGTCTGGTGGAACGTTTCAACAGAACGTTAAAGAGCATGATTGGGGCTCTGGAAGAACCTCAGAGAAGAAAATGGGATCTTCTTTTACCATGCTTACTGTTTGCCTACCGAGAGGTACCATAGGAGGTTGTTGGCTTCAGCCCCTTCGAACTTCTGTTCGGTCATCCTGTACGGGGACCCTTAGCCATAGTCAAAGAGGGATGGGAGATGCCCACTCCCCCTGTTACTACCAATGTAGTAGATCATGTGCTGGGGCTCAGAAAACGGATGGTACTTCTGATGGGCTTGGCTAGTGATAAATTGAAGGCAGGACAAGTGCTGGTGAAACATTGGTACGACCAGAAAGCTTCCCTCATTAACTTTACACCTGGTCAGCAAGTCCTGATCATGAATACCATAAGACCTCGAGCTTTACAGGACAAATGGTCAGGCCCTTACACAGTGGTGGAGCCCCTGGGTGAGGTTAACTATTTAGGGGACCTTGGAAGGCCTGGACAGGCTCCAAAAGTGTTCCACGTAAATAGACTGAAGGCTTTCATCCCAAGAGTCGAAATCGCAGCACTGCTACTGGCTTCAGATGTTGAGGAAGAGGAGTCTGAACCTCTCCCCGACCTGTTCCAAAGCGGTCCTTCAGATAGCTCCTTTGAGGGTGTCCGAGTGGCCCCTCACCTGACTTCTGATCAGCAAGCTGAGGTGAAAAGTTTGCTTGTGCAGTTTTCCCCCCTGTTTTCACAGTCGCCTGGTTTGACACCTTGGTGCAAACATAACATAGACACAGGAGACAGTGTACCTACCAGAAGTAGGGGATACAGGATGTCAGACAAAGTATGGTCTTACATTAAGACCAAGGTCAACAAGATGTTAGACCTTGGGGTGATTGAACCCTCTAGTAGTCCTTGGTCCAGCCCTGTGGTTTTGGTTCCAAAGGCAGGCACTTCTGAATTGAGGTTCTGCGTGGATTACAGGGCTCTGAATGCTGTCACCAAGACAGATGCACACCCCTTGCCTCGAACAGATGAGCTGGTGGATACTTTGGGTGCCTCCAAGTACCTCAGCACGTTTGACCTCACTGCGGGCTATTGGCAAATAGCTTTAGCAGAACATGCCAAGGAGAAGACAGCGTTTTCTACTCCAGACGGCTTTACCAGTTCAGGGTAATGCCGTTCGGGTTGAAGAATGCACCTGCCACTTTCCAGAGGCTTGTGAATCATGTGTTGAATGGGTTGGACGAATTCTGTCTTGCATATCTGGATGATATAGCAGTTTTCAGTGCCACCTGGGAAGACCATGTGAAACACCTCGGGATTGTGCTCCAGGCTCTTCAGAAAGCACACTTGACCATAAAGGCTAGTAAATGCTAGATTGGACAAGGCTCAGTGGTTTACTTTGGACATGAAGTAGGTGGAGGGAGGATACAGCCTCTTCCCAGTAAAGTACAAGCAGTACAAGACTGGCCTACCCCTACTACACAGACCCAAGTGAGAGCCTTCTTAGGACTCACGGGGTGTTACCGCAATTTCATGGCAGACTATGGCACCATAGCTGCCCCACTGACTGCCCTCACTACTCCGAAGAAACCCAAGAAGGTAACTTGGACCAACGAGTGTGAGAAGGCCTTCAATGGCTTCAAAGAATCCTTGTGCCTGTCCCCTGTCCTCGGGGCCCCTGATTATCAAAGACCTTATATTGTGCAGACGGACGCCTCTGACACTGGGATAGGAGCTGTGCTATCGCAAGTAGATGAGAAGGGTAAGGAATACCCTATTGGTTTTATTAGTCGCCAGTTTAAGGACAGAGAGCTCAGATGGTCCACAGTGGAGAAAGAATGTTTCTCTGTTGTGTGGGCCCTACGGAAGCTGAGGCCCTACCTCTATGGGACCCACTTCACTGTGCAAACTGACCATAAGCCCTTAAAGTGGCTAATGAACATGAAGGGAGAGAATCCAAAGTTGCTTAGGTGGTCCATAAGTCTACAAGGCTTCGACTTCACTATTGAGCATAGGCCAGGTGTCCAACTTAGCAATGCTGATGGGTTGTCCAGAATGTTTAACCGACCTGAAAAAGAGACTCATCCAGGGGTGGATTAGTTCCCCCTGTCCATAGTCTGGGAGGGGTGTTAGGAAAGATTTCTTAATTGTGGGTAATTTTCCTTCCATGTGGCAACCCCTAAACCTTTTGCTGTTGTTTTCACCATGATCTAGACTTTGCCAGAGAAGTGCAGCCTTCTGCCGCACTTCTCTGGGCTTTCACTCCATTCTTACGGGGAAACTGACATGCCCTTAAGACAGTCAGTACCGGGAAACGTTGTTTTCCGTAGTTTCTTTATCATGTTGCAGCTTTCGCACAACATGGCACAAGAGGGCACTGTAAGCTAAGTTACTGCTCTCTTGGGTCTTCTACAGGACCTAGATACTCTCTTTGGATTAATAATGAACGGTGCAAGTGAATCACGGACGGGATTGGCGGCAGCGATCGTTTCTTGTGTTTTTGAGCTCCTTTTGGCATTTAAGCGCGTTTCTCGCGCTTAGCCCAAAATGCTGGCCTGGCTCCCAAAATGGCCAGACCACGAGGCTCTTTGTCCTATCCGCTGACCGTCTTGCCGCCTTCACCTTCCCCAGGTCAAGCCGACCCGGGGTCTTCCTTATTTGGGCATGTACTTTCCCGCGAAACACAGATGCTTTTGAGGGCTTCTACAGGCCTTGTGTGTGCCTCCAGGATGTGGGCAGGGATGTCTGGTCCCAATACACATCCTGGGCGCCAGAGAGTCTAGGGTGGTGTGAATGCCTGGGACCTCTGTGGTCCGTGATAGGTCCACGTATGGTGTGAGTGTTTTGTGAGCAGATCTCCCATTGGGTCCCCTCCGTTTTGGCGTGAAGGGAACCGTGGATAAGAGGGGGCTGGAAACGCCACTACCATGTCGGTCTCCTGAGTTCTCACGAACAAAGGACTACAGGAGCCAAGTCTCCTGCAACCACGAGGCTGAACTGAGGAATCGCTGGTGACCCGCTGAAGGACTGCTCCTCTGCGCTGCTGTCGCTTTGTGAAACCCTTTCTACCTTGGATCGAACGAGAAGGCCTGTACTGGTACTTCGACCCTTGCAATAGTGGGTACAACTATTCTCGGCATCTTCACCATCTCCTGCACGTAAGCCTTCTTAAGTGTCTCTGGGCCATCCAGCAGACTGACCAGCCTACCCAGGAGTCTTGCTCTGTAACCTAGTCAGGTTGTGTTGTATTACGAGTCCTTGTCACTCTCACACGATTCGTACACTTGGCATTCCCAGGTCTGAAGTGAGTAGTGTACATTTGGCTGAAATACACCCGGCCGCTCCGTTGCCCTGCTGTGGTAACAAACTGTGCGGGTTCACTGCGTTTGGGACCTCCTCAACTCAACTTCTGCTGCTGCAGAATCTACACGACGCCGAGACGTCCCCTGCTCGTATCTGAACCTGCCAGCACTGAAACTGACACGGAGAAGCCTGGGTCTCCTTACAACAGGGACCGGTGAGTAGCATTGCTAGGAACTGGTCGCCCTCCTGCAGGAGCCCATAGCTTTTCCCCGCTGTGTCTAACAGCACGCCTTTCCGTACTCGCGCTCTGCTTCTGCACCCAGTGGAGGCTGCGCTTGAGTCGCGGAGCTCTGTTCATCTTCATTTCATCACCAAACAAAACTGCCTGATTCCCTCGAAGAGATTCCCCTTTTTGCCCGTTGGCACCAGCGTGTGCAGGTACTTTTGAGCACAAGGCTCCTCTCTTCGTAGGGCTTGGACTTCCTTTTAGTTAGGTGCCTCTGAAGGCGGACTGGGTCTAATTATTATTCGCGCTGCCTGTTTTCCTCCCCATCTAGGTGGTCTACACATTTCGTGCGTCTAACTCATTAGACTCATTTGTATTTGTATATATATTGTATTGGTTTGGTTTGTGTTGGTTTACTTGAGTTTTATTGTGATTTCTCGCTACGGTCAATGTTACAAAGGCCTTGTAATAAATGCGTATATATTTTTAACATAACACCTGCTTGGAGTAATTTGTAAGTGTCCTTGCTTTGTGTGCTCATTGCGGGCTTTCAGTCACCCTCACCCCTCTTGAGACCTAATCTTACCCTGATTGGTCTAGCTTTTCCAGAGGTTACCCTGTTCCAAGAAAATAGGATGGCCTTCTGAACCTCTGCCCCTCCAGGACAGAGTTCAGAAATCCGTCTTAACACCAATAACACCTGTGATCGCTTGCACCTAGAGCTCAGTTTTTGAATGGTTTCAAGATCTAGAGGAGGATTCCACCTTACAAATCTGGTTAGATCTAATGCCAATGGAGCGTCCGCCTTAAACAATCCAAACTTTTCCTCATAGAACTTGATCAAGTCTTGTTCAGATATTGAGTTTGACTGGCAGGTTGCATAGTTGGGGTCCTGCCCATTAACCAGATAATTAGGATCCCAAGCATATTTTCTGCATTACTCTGAAGCATTTCAAATTTTATTGATTTGCAATAATTTTTATATATTTGCTTGAGTTTCTTAATTAACTCCCTACGGGTGGCCTCTCCAGGGTCAGCACGCTGGATATGTTTCACTGCGCTCCTCAAGTTCTTTTTTGCATGGGCTAGTTTGGTGTTATAACAGTGGGCATGTCTAACCTGTTGATGACTTTTATCTTCAAGCCCCATGCCCAATTCATCAATCATTTGACCGACGAATGACTGGAACGCATACACATTCAAATTGTTGAGCTTCTACTCATAGGTCGAGCGATTGAGTGCCTGTAGTATATTGGAATTCAGGTGGCAAATATTCAAATCAGTCCATCTGGCTGAATTACCAGCTACATTAGAAGTCAGTTGGAGCTTTTGCCAACATTTCCTGATACTATGAACCCATTCGAACTGCGCAGTAAGGATGGAATGATCACTCCATTCATTCCTAAGAATATCAAATGACCGGCAACAATTCATTAAAAAGGGGTCAACGAAAATATAATCAATCATGGAAGAACTGTCTCCTCGGTGCCACGTATGCCATTCACTAGTATTACGAGAGTCAGCGGTTCTCCAACCAGAGGGAATAACCCCCTACCACCCAAACCAACCCTCCACTTCTGTCCCGCAAATTTCTTCCCTGAGATCCCTATGGGAACCTCTACAGGCTCCCACAATCTGTGGGAATGGTCACAGTCTGCATTCAGATCACCCATGACTGTAACCTTCTCATCTGGATGGGATCCCATGCACTCATCCACTACCCGACAGACCCCATCTACAAAGAGATCTACTAGATCCATGCACTTATGCCAATAAATATTGAGCATTAGAAGGTTGATCAATTCATCTGCAGAACTACAGCCTACACCTAAGGCAGCAAAGGGCAGGCACGCAATTACAACCCTGCTGAGGCCCAGAGAACTATCCACTGCAATCAAGAGACCTCCTGAGGGTCTCCCCCCCATACAATCCCTGGCAGGCTGAATAAATGAACTATACCCATCCAAACTGGGGGCTGATGTCAGCCATGTCTCCTGCAGAAAAAATGCAGTTAGCCGTTCTCAAAATGTTCATGCAGGAAATGTTATAGAATAGATGGGCATTGCCTTGGGTGTTCCAGGATTTTAAACATAATGGTACAGTCTTCCAAACATCACCCAGAGCAATCTCATTCTCACAGAACCAGTTTTTGCCATATGGAAGAGATGACTGGTGCCCAATCTATATCCGTCGTCGCACCCTTCTGAACTGTTCTGGTCAGGGTTGGCTGCAGCCATAAGTTGATTAGCGATGGGTAAAACCTCCCAAAGTCAAGCAGAGTCTGTGGAGTTTTGAGTATTTTTTCCTTTTCCACTAAAACTCTGGGCGTGACTATTCAAAGGCTGACTGCCACCATGGAGCGGTCATGGATTCAAGCAGAGTCTGTGGACTGAGAGGAGTGAGCGGCTGCACTTTTGAGTATTTTTTCCCTTTTCCACTAAAACTCTGGGCGTGACTCTTCAAAGGCTGACTCGCACCGCGGAGCATTCGCGGAGTTAAGCAGAGTCTGTGGAGTCCCTGGAGGGAGTGGAGGTGTGGAGCCACGATTTGGACAACACTGTTTCAGGCTGACGGCCAAACCATGAGTGAGAACGTGCAGGAGAAGTCTGCGACCTCATTAAGATTAAGATGGCTGAACGAACTGAAAGGGCAGAGTTACAGCCTCTCCAACAACATGTAAGTCAATACTTGTCATGCAGCAGTAGCAGCAGTAGTGGATTATGTACGCCTAAAGTAAATAAAGACGCAAGCGCTTGTTATTCCAGCGACCATGCCTTTCCATTGCCGATGCAGAAGACTGCGGCAGCCTCTATCCGATGTGAGCACTTTATATGGTCCCCTGCTAATACGAGCGCAAATAGCGTGCATAGTAAATTGGCTGACTATTTAGTGAGTGATGACATAATGACAGCGAGGATTCCCCAGCTACGGGTTTTGGCCTGGCGTACATGCAATGCACATGAGAAGGTTTGTGAAACTGCATGGAAGGGGAAAGGCGTCCTTTGTAAAAAGACAGTTGATGACAGTAACGCTGGCTCCCACATGCAGAACTTGGGCAATGACGCGGATGAAGAGGGAAGGTGGTGTGCACGTCTAAATGAACCAGAACCTGATGTGGAGCTTGATGTGGAGCAGACAACAGAGAATTAAAATAAGTTGAGTTATGTAGTTGATGAAGCTGATGAAGTGTTTGGCTCACCAACGACTCTCATATCTGGTTTTACCAGAGGGCACATTGACCAAACTGGTACATTTACTGACACAAAAGTGCCTACACAATTGCTAATGCAGGTGCATGAAAAGGAAAACATTAGAGGTGGTAAACAAACTGCTGCATGATCTTACACATCTAAGCAAAACACGCAATTTTAAAACTCAATCTAAATTGCATTCAGAAAATGAAAATTGTGACATTGAAAAAGCAAATGGAAAAGTAAGCTTATCGGCTAACACTATGGCCGACATGTGGATGAGTGGAAAACTGAAGCGAAGAAGAATTGAGATCAGTCTGTCACCTAAACTCAATTGCTCTCAGTCTAGGAACAATACAAGTTTGAGTGACGCAAAGCACGAGACTTTATCTAGTGCTTTTGTAACGAGAAAACAAAAAGAGCCGTCTGAAAGTGAGGAGTCTTCATCTGAGATTTCAACCTCTGATTCCTCAATTATGGAACAATCGTATCCAAAAATAAGGCGAGTAAAGACCCAGGAAGTAAATAAGCACAACGATCGGAGTGAGTGAGTTTAAGATGTACAGAGTGGAGATTCAGTACCACAAAATCTACAAATGTTAATAATGGCCTCAATGTCCATCTCCATTGTACCATTTATTAAATTATGTGAGAATATCAATGACAATATCAAGGACTTGACCACATTGTTAGCACTAATGCATTCCAAGCTAATGCAAATTGAAGAGGATAACAACGTTTTAAGGGCGCTCAAAGCGAATTTAAAAAAAAGTTTCCCTGAACACCTCGACAGAACAGAAAAGAAATGATAATGTGGAAAAGAAACTGTTTACGGAAGTGGCCTAAAGAGGCCTTAGCTCTTTTCAAATACGAGAAACCGAAAACAAGTAGTGTGTGCAGTCCAAATATGGTGCCTTGTTCCTGCTTGCCTAATAAAGGGGAGCAACTTGTGCACTAGAATTTGGATACACCAAACCAAAATACCACTGATTGCTGGGATGACATAAGCCTTTCCACAAACAGAGAAAAGAGCGGTATGGAAAATGGAAGAAACGTGCTGGAAATAGCAGGTCCGAGCATTGGCCCAGAGAAACAAATAAGCCCAAATATGTGCCCTGAAACAAAGAAAAAGAGGACCCAAAGAGGGTTAAGATAAAAGGCGATAATGTTGTCAGTGGGAAAAATGAAAAAAGGCACTTAGCTGCAGTACAAAACGGCACCGCAATGGCAACCTTGCCAAATGGTGATGAGACAGAAAGCTGTTCAAATATTGCACCAAATCAAAGTTTGAATAAAGGAGAACCGACTTTACAAACTGAAATGACAACATCGCTTAGTGGCTCTGAGACGGAAATCTCCTTTCACACTGCTTTAAAAGAAAGCTTGGGAAAGGAAAATCCCGCTTTACAAAATAAAAATCCTGCCTTACAAAATATCCAAATACCATCAACATCAAAAGATATCGACCTTTGTGGAGGATCCTCAAATGAGAGGCTAGATGAAGTGGTTGACATTGAGAAAAGTGATTTGGAATCTTCCAAACATTTAATGGGAGCAAGGGTGTAACTGTGGACAAACCTGAGGTAAAATCAAGGATTCAAGTTTGCACTAAGAAATCTAAAAATCAAACTGCAAGAAAATACGCCGAGGTAATGGCGCTAGAAAATGTCTTCGAAACATAAAATCTGTACATATGACAGTAAATGGTGCGATGACTAGCGACCAAAAAAAAAAGAAAAAGAACCCAATGCCAAGGAGAACGAAGCTGAGACAATATGTATCGATGACATACCTGTCGATCTTCTGAACATGTCAACCTATGATGATGTTGGGGATGATGATACTATACCTCCAAACACAGAAGCTTGATTAGAGAACAAAAACACTATACCTCCAAATATAGAAACTTGTTCAGAGAACAGCAAAAAATGGGAAACCAATATTTTTTTGTATGGGGAGAAACCCATTAAACAAGCCAGAACATGTACTATTGGATGCCCAGTGATAGGTCCCGCCTCGGAACCTGAAGGAACACTTAGCCCAACTTTCATCACTTTAAATGAGAAATTGGAACAGTTGGCCAGAGAAAAACCTGCTGATAACACAACTGTATATGATAAAAAGGATAAAGGTGTTTCCTTTAATACAAGGACCAAAGGTGAAAGCAGCATGGAAGATAAAGGGCAAAAAACGGCTAAGAGTGATCAAATTGGGCACTCTAGTTCTTCAACAATGGCCCTTAAGCATGTGAAAAGATTCAGTCACACATTTAGAAAGGAGGCAAACTGTGGAAATAAACAAATATTGCTGCATAAAATCATAATTGAACGAGAAGATAACAGTGATAATCTCATTCTAAATCCGAACAACGCTATGTAATTATTCCATCTCGTCCCGTGTTTGAGATTGATTACATCTGATGAACTGAAAGTCGTGTAGTTTATACAAGAAGACCGAAACAACAAAGTCAGGCTGCATATTCAATCCAAAATCATTGGTGACACAATTATGGAAGTTGCTCCCGTACTCATGTCTCTAGGCTTTGAGATATTTAGGGATAAGGAGAAATCAACCTCATCCTCTAAGGAAGTTAGTGGAGTGTCTTACTTACAAAAGCCCACAAATCTCATGTCAGAGTCGGGGAACTTTGAGAATTATATGGATGCAAAAAGCGTAATGAAGAGCCCTCAAGTATCTAAAAATTAGAACATTGAAGGCTTAGCAATCCAAAATGACGAAAGTCAAACAATTGATCAGCAGAGAGAACTTCTCAAAATCACCAAAGATGAATTAAAAGTATCAACCCACTGTAGAGATCAAATCAAAATTACTATAGAAGGTGTAACAAGTGAGGACAGAACCATCAGTGAAGATGTTGATGTATCGTAAAAATCGAAGAACACAAATGATTGGTACTGGCTGGCTGAGTCTTTGAAATCAAAACCAAAAAAGTAATGCCAAATTGCAGAGGATCTGCTCATATACTCATTTGGATCCCCAAATACGAGAGGATTCTCGCATTTGTTCCTCACACAAAGTGGCTGAATGTTTTGGAGTTTGCCTGTTTACAGGAAACGCGGTTGTTCAAATGCCCAATTGTGGAAGGGTATGAAGTTGCGTTTAATCCTGCCCTAAAAAAATCTAAAGGTCGAGCTATGGCTGGCCTATTAACGGTGATAAAGAAGGATACAGGACTCAGGATTGTTGAACCAGAGAATCTGAGACTGTTTATTCAGATTACCACCCTCAATAAGTCAGGTGATAAATTGAAAATGTCTGACTCTTTGAAGTTTGTCAACATATACTGGAATCACCAAGGTGCTGGCACAATAACCTTTATAGGCCAGGTCACCATATTACTAGATGAGATCTATGAAGAAGTAAATTGTCCCTAATCATTTTATGAGGGGACCTGATCATTGACTGCATAAATAAACTGCAAAAAGCACTGTAACAACATCATTTCAAATAATAAACTTACAGAAGATGGTGTCTTGAAATGGAACAAAGAAAGCTCTCTATGTTGAATGGAAACAGGTTAGGAAACATACCATCTGCCTTGACGTGGAGAAAAGGTGATCAGAAGTCAACCATTGACTATATATTTGTGTCTGAAGGCATACACATCTGAGTCAAAAGCATGCAAGTGGTTCCAATGGTGCATAGTGATCACGAGATGGTCAAAATGGAATTAACCTTGTTTGGTGGAATGAGCACCTCTAGATGAAACCACTCGGTTGAAGTCGCACCAAACAGAGGTAGACTAAAACTGAACGAACATGCTGTCACTCAAATTGCAACTCGATATTGCAAAGAGGGAGCAACTATGGAATATCAATATCTATTGTCTCAGTTTGTGGAGAAAAAAAACAGGGGTTAAAACACAGAGGCTTTGTCCCTAAACACGAATTTGACTTGGAAATTCAAAAGAAAAAAACACAGATGCATAGCAAAATTCGAAATTGTCCATGTATAGACATTAAAACATTCAAGGAAACAAAAAGAGCTGCCAAACAAAAGTATAACAATTGGCTTAAGGCCCACAAGCACCTGATGATGCTAAAAGGTGCAGAATTAATGAGTCAACTGAAAAAAATAGTGAACAAGCACCTCAGATAGCTATTGAAGCCAACCTGGTATCCGAAGCTGGCTGGATATCGCACTTCACTGAAGTATACAGCTTAAAAGGTGAAAATCATAAAGTTAACTTGAATATGCTACCTTGTTGGGACTTTAATTTTTCCAAAGATTACATCTTAAATGTAATTAACTAAGCAAGTACTTCGAGGCCACCAGACCCTGATGGCCATTCAAATTACATAATTAAGCAAAAGCACGAACTATGGACTACCATCTGTCATATCTTATTCAAGAGAACTGCTGCACAATGCTGTACCCCAAAATCCTCGAAAAGTGTGATAATCATACCTATTTTCAAAAAGGGAAATAGAGTGAATTCCGAAACACTATCATCTGATAGCTCTATTGGACATATTAGGAAAGGTCTACGCAACTCTTTTACAAAGAAAGCTTAGTGACTGGGCGATGAGATCAAACCATGTCGATATGAGACAAGCTGGGTTTGTGAAGGGCGCTGGATGCTCCTTCAACTTCCTGATTTTTAACTATTTTAAGATCGAGGCTTTGAGAACTTAGACAAAGGTGTATCTAGCGCTCATTGACTTTTCATATGCCTTCGACAGCATTGATTGTGGGAAACTTTGGGATAAGATGAAAAAATGTAATTGTCCACCAAGCTTATTAGCTGCAATACAAGAACTGCATACGGACACTAATATCAAGTTCCGATTAGACCAAAGAGGAATTCTCGAGCCAAAATAAACACATTCCGGGGGCGTGAAACAAGGATGCCCATTGGCAGCTGTTATATTCGTCTTATTTTTTTGTCTGACATTGGTGAGGCTATAGATGGTATTTGTTCCTTTCCACCGAAAATCAACAAGACACACATCAGCTGGCTACTATATGCTGATGATCTAATTTTGTTGGATCTAACCCTGATCGGCCTGCAAAGAAAACTGGAAGTGGTGGAGGAATATGTAAGGATGAATGGTCTACAAATAAACAAGAAAAAATGTGAAATCATGATTCTTTGTGACCTGAGTACAACAGGCAAGATCAATGGCAAAATAATTTGATTGGACATTGGGAAAAGAAATTCTGAACATAGCCTCTAGTTCGAGATACCTCAGAATTCAACTCAGTGCGAGCGTAAATGATGGTCCTTGGGTGGAAACTGTTAAAAGCAAATGTAGACAACGTGTCTCCCAAGCCTATGCTCTAAATCAAAAATATGGGAAATTCTTAACTTTAAACTTGTGCTTAACTTTTAACAGCAAAAAGTAGTACCAGTGCTTATTTATGGAACAGAGAATGCATTTGGATGCCCTTATGATTTTGGACTAAAGAACTTCAATTGCCAAAGGGCATGTCAACGTTACAATATGAATCATCGTTAATCTCCATTAACGCAAGAATATGCTGGAACCTGGTGTCACTGTTTCGTAAGACTTAATTAAAGGCGAATATTCCCCAGTTTGAAATCTTCCATGCCCACGAGACTAATGATGTGGGCACTTTATTAGCAAGCTGGAATAAGCGCTGCAAAGATATCTTAAAGGAATATGGTGTTAACATAGACATGCTCCACGGAAATCCAAACTTAGTAAAAAAAATGTGGCAACAGAATTGGAGTTTAACAGAAGAACAGAGGAGATGTTGTAGATTCATGAAAGATGTTCCAGGTGAAGCAAGTAACTATGGAAAATTACAAGACTATGTGGATCTCTTCCCGGACCAGAAACAAAGATCACTGTATATGCGATTCAGACTGAATGCCTTTCAAACTAAAGAGAGGCTTTGAGTTTGGGGGAAATATGCAGATCTTAATCCAGTTTGTAGATTTTGTTCTTTGGAAATAGAAACACTGAAACATCTTGTTCTTTTTTGCCGGAAATTGTGCTCAGTAAGAACAAGGCATTTGGGAGTCCAGCTTTCAAAACATCCATTACTAAGCGCAAAGGATTGGTGGCAAAAAATGTTCGATGGGGTTCATAGGAAGTTAATCTTTGCACTAACACACTTCCTGAATGATGTAAAAAACATGTTTGACATGAATAATTGTGATTAGGAATAGCTGTAAAGACTATGATCTAATTGAAACTTTGGGGAGTATAGTACTAGAATGGGATGGACATGTATGATGTTCTTTGCTGTCTTTTTAAAGGTTTTGTATAAACCAATAAAATAAAATTAAAAAAAAACAAAAAAGCCTCTCTACTTGGAGGAATCCCAGCGCTCAGCCCATTCATCTGTGAAATTTCAAAGCCCAATTCAAGTAGCGCTTCACTTTGAGTAAAGATAAGTTCCCTTACCAAGGGAGAGGGCAGAAAAATAATACTGGTACTCAAAGCCTCTCTCTCTGGGAAGGAGACCCTCCCAATATCTGCCGATGCCGCCAGAGCCAGACGTTGAATAGCAGCAAAGATGGCTAGAATATTAGGCTGATTCATACATATCCGATAGTCGGATCCAAGAATACATCAAATTTTAATTTGGTGAATTCCATTGCTAGATCCTTTCGCTGTTTGCCGAGAGCCGACTGCCCCCTTTGGGCATCAGAATAGGAACATACACTCAATGGCGCACTAGCGGGTCCTTGAGTCCCAACATTGTTAGGAACTCGAACCTTGGTGCGGTCTGTTGCAACAGATCTAGTGGGGTAATGAAGATGCTGAAGCAGATCCTTCATCCCCGCTGACACCCCAGGATAGTTGGATTCAGGTGGAATATCAACCAGGTCATTCAGGAACATTGATTTACCCATTCTAGAACCAACCTCCACCTTATCCAAATTCATTGCAAGATTAGAAACAGAAGATAGAGGTTTGGGATGCCTACTTTGCCCTTAGTAGCAGAGAATGGACAATTTATACCACATAATCATTCCATGCTTAAAATTGTCAGGGACAGAGAAGGTCTTTCCATTGCACCTCGAGACCCAATTTTGCCTGCCATTCCATTAGCAGGAATTGAGGAAGAGTTGGACACTCCTTCGGATGGTCCCCAAATGGACTGGAGTTGGATGAAAAATGGCCCAGGTCGGTAAATGCCCCCTCTCTGCTCACCCCATAGCACAGAGGGGAAAGGGTTAGGATAAGGGGTAACAGGGAAGTCATTCGCCTCCAATCCATAGCTAGTTTCGGGGATGCCCCTGCTGACTGAGAGGGCAATACTCTTCACCAATGTATCAGTAGTAGGGGTTGAAGGAATAAGTACACAATCTTGCCTTCCAGTATCAATTGGTGTCGTGTCAGTTAGAGTCTGAGCATTTAGCACAGGCTCTGGGTTAGGAATCACATGCTCCGGCACAGGAGATAGTCTAGTATGGAAGAGGGTATGGTGGGCCGTTCTGAGAGACAGAATTCTGTTTTCCTAAACCCCACCTTCCTCCCATGTCCCCTTTTACAACTTCACCCATAATAGGTTGTTCATTAGTGAGGGTAATAACTGTGGCAGCAATACCAATAGTACTATGAAACGGATGAATAATTGGCAAGTTAACCGCGCCCAAATCATCAACCGATTCCTGAATGGTCGGGTGGTCATTCACACATACAACATCTGAAAATCCAATAACAGACCCTGGGTCATTTTCCAAAATAACAATAGACTGTTGCTCCTTAAGTATTACCTCTGCTTCCCTCAGCCCAAAGGGACCGAAGCAAACCTCAGACCCAATCTCCTCAAGTGTATCGGTAACATCGGCCAAAGCAGTGTTGGTAGATTTCAGTTCAGCCCAAATATTATCTTATAAGGCAACAAATGAACTTAACACCATATTTAAGGCAGATACAGTGGGGTGAGTCTGGCAAATGCGCTCGTCAACCTCTCTCAACGTGTGGTGGAGTGCTGAAGAATCATCCTGTCCTCCTACGCCCCCCCTCTCATGGAGGGTGGCTGCAAGTCCCCTTGGTCATGTCTAGACATATCTTCATTTATCATGTCAACCAATGGAGTCGGATGGTCAAAAGTGGGTGCCTCACATGGATTATGGGGCTGATGTTGAGTCATTTCTAAGTTCAAAACCTCCAATTCAACCTCTGCTTGGTTGGCCAGTTCAATAACACTGATGTCAGCCAAATCTTTAAGCCCCACCAAAATTAGGCTGTGAAGCCATCACTGAATAGTCGAGCATTGCTGTGCCCTTCAGAGCCAGGAGAGATTCAATCTCTGTGCTGTTCATAGCAGGTTTAACAAAATAGTGATCCATAACCCTTTGCCCAAAGATTGGTCTCGAGGACAGAGTTAGTTTTTGTGTCCGAGGTAATGGTGACTTGGTGGGTAGCGCCTGGCTCGCGTTCTTCCGTGGGTTCACATGGGGTACATCGATAATGATTGGGATGATTTTGGCCCCAGGATCTACCCCCCCTTCCCCATTATGGACAGTCACCACTGGTTCAAGGGGGGAGGTGAATTCGCTGGAGTGAGCACTAATTGAGTGCCTGAGTTTAGGACACCAGAAGCTTCGGCCTCTCCATCTGCAATAAATGTGACCCCTGTTTCAGGGGGAAGGGGTAAGTTCTTCCGAGGGGAGGGCCTCCCAACTGTGGCCCCCTCACTGAGTCAGATTCCACCATATGCTCCTGGGAAGGAGTTACAGGCCAGCCCCGCTCCACAGGCTTGATATCATAGGAATTCTTAGATTGTCCAGCAACCCATCAGTCCAGTTAGCAGCGTAGATAATAGAAAATGGGACTCTGGCCAAAAGTCAATTCCCGGATCAAAGGGTGAGACCAATGGTCACACCCTGCAGTCCCCAGGGGTAAAGTTGCAGCTAGCGAAGATAAAGCAACACAGGGCTTACACAAATAACGTCCTGAAATGCAAGCCAGAAAAAGAATCCCAGCACCTCAGGAGTCCTCAGCCCCAGATATCAGTGATAAATAACCAGCAGCAGAGTTTAGTTTAGCCATGGGGGCCAGTTAATACGGGGCTGCCATTAGTAATAGAGGCAAAGGAGCTTAGAGTCATGGGTGGGATAGGGAGAGATGTCTCACTTACTGCGTCCAGCTAATGCAGCTTACTGCAGCCAACCGCTCCTGACACTGCTCCGACTTCTCTTCGCTCCGCGACAATCTTGGTATAATAAAGGCTCCTCCTGTAACGTGGTAGAAAGAGAAAACAGCCTCCTCGCAGCCAAGTGCTCCTGACTCTGGCCCAACTCCGCTCCGCGAGAGTCTTGGGATAATATAGGCTCTTCCTGTAACGTGATAGAAAGAGAAAACAGCCTCCTCAAGCCGACTGCTCCTGACTCTGCTCCGACTCCGCTCATCCGTGTATCCGGCAGTTAAATCAGCAGACAATAGACATTCCAGCGAGTACACCATTAATGTGATAATGCATAATAAAAAATAGAAAGACAGCAAAATAACATAGGCAAATTAGTTAATGACATCTGCTATAGAAGATCATAAGAATCTACCAAAAACTAAAAGAGAAAGACAGACTGGGGAGACAAACATGAGATCAGGGGGTGAGAGGGGAAAGGGGGGATGGGGGGATTATACTTATTGATATAATGTTTAAGCATTGAAACATAAGACTTATAATTTGTCCATGAGGTCGAGGTGTGGAAAGTACATACAAAATTGTGCATTGTTTAAAGAATCCATTACATCAAATTTGTCTTGGAAGCGTACCTTATTTTGCTTTGGTGGAAAAACGGTCCTTAGTTTAAGTGGCAATTGCGGTGTCTGGCACCAAAATCTTGTATCTGCCTCGAATAGTGTGCATTGCTGAAGGTAAGACTTTTCAGAAATGGAAGGCACGATTTCATTCAGCAAAGGAGCATGGAGCTCTCACGAGTATTTTCAGGAGTACTGTAAGTAACAACCTTCTTGAAATGATATTAGGAAATTAGCATTTGGGCAGGTTTATAATTTACATGGTTTGTGTATAGTTATTTGATTGGTTTCATGATTTCACATGTGTTACTGACATTTCATCAGGAATTTCCAATTTGCTTTTTTGAATTGTGCCATTGCCTTCTTAGCTGTGCTGGAGGATTTCTCACAGGTATTTTCATAGGTACGTAACATTACAAATGATATTTGAATGTACCAGGCAGACATTTGCCTTCAGGCAGGAACAGGGGAAGGTAAAATGCAAGCATTTAGTACATTTCTATATTTCATGTGGGGATAGCATTGTTGTTTCAATCATTTTTGTGAATGTATGAATATCATTGACATAATCATGAGAATTACCTTTTTTAACTGTGAAATTGGCAGCATGAGACATGTCAGCATGCTTTTTAACATTAGTGAATTCTTGAGAGCAGCTTTTACCTTAACTGATCCTTAATTAAAGTGTTTTTATTAAATTTCAAGGGTTTTGTTAGTCCAATGTATATTTTAGAACAGTACCAGAGTACTCGCCATGGCCTTCAGCTGTGCCCACTGTCCATTTTTTAAAACACTCCCAGACCACTAGCCATGGCCTTTGGCCATGGCCAGTGGGTTTGGCATTCGGCCATACCCACTCTATATTTGTATAACTTGCAACCCTTCACTCAAAGACATTCATCATTCACAGACTGTTTCTGAACTATTTTGACAGGGTATTGTAATGAATTAAAGATGGTAGACTTTGAGAACTCACCATTTTGTTGAGGCAATGCGCATTGAGATTAAATTATTTGCCAAGGATCCCACACTTTGGTTAAGCAGCATGCTACAAGCCCCTTGTTTTATGGTTGGTCTCTTGGTGACTGTTGTGATACATCGCACAACCCCAATTAACCACATTTACAGGCCGATTCATGGAATTAATGTGCGCCGAAAATTTCTGCGCAAGCGTTTGAAAACGTGCGATTCGCAGTGAAAGAGCGAAAATCGCAATGCAAGTGCGAAAATCGCAGGGAAACCAGCGCACATCGATTCATGGAAGTCCGTGCGCGAGAAAAATATTGGATGTGCGCTGAAAAAGTGTGCGGCGCACGCCAGCGCACAGGTCATCTAACGGCGTGTGCCACGGCCACAGCGAAATCGCACATAGCACGGCAGACATAACAAAAGTAGGCGGAACACGGGGTGTGACACACAGAATGGGGAACAACTCGTGAAAATATGGGCGTCACGGGGGAAGTACAGGAGGCAAGTGCGCGGAACGCCCACACGCTCGCCTACAACACGCATTCATGGAATCGAATAGGGCAAACCATCGCACGGGCAAAGACGCGCACAGGCCCATACACATACGCCACACAAAAGCAGGCGTGAGGGTCCCTGCGCATAAAAAAATGTGCGCCAAAATGTGCGCTAACAAAAAGAACGTATACACAGCTCTGATGAAAGTCCCATACCGTGGCCCTCTAGGACAAATGACGTGCAAAGGGGTACGCCACAAACACGGACACCCGCTGTGTGAATAATAGCGTGTGCGTGTATTTCGTGGGTATGCATGAAGTTTTACACACGATTGGCCTGGGGGAGCGGGTACGTGTATTTCAGTGGTGCGCAGGTGTTTTCACACGCGATCGGGCCTGGGGGAGCGGGGTACGTGTATTTCAGGGGTGCGCAGGTGTTTTCACACGCGATCGGGCCTGGGGGAGCAGGGTACGTGTATTTCAGGGGCTCGCGGGTGGTTTTACAAGCGATCGGGCCTGAGGGAACAGGGTACCACTCACCGTGTGCCTTGCGTGTCGAAGAACGCGTAGCCAACACCCACCCGCTGTGAAGTAATAGCGTGTGAACACCAACAGCTGCAAAACACACGCACCGCACCCCACGAAAAGCACATACAGAGCAATGGAAATCCACGTGGGATCTTCAAGTCCTGCCAAGGCAACGCCCGTGCGCGATACATCAGAGACGCGCTTACGCGCTAAGGGCCTTTGGTCCAATGGAATCGCGTATGCCAGCTGACGCGCATACGCGCTAAGGGCCTTTCCTCGAATTACACGCTGACGTGCAGAATTTTCACGTGCCAAATCACTCCGTATCAAGCTGGCCACGCTCCTGCCCAAAAGGCCAAATTACTACCCCCCAGAGCCCTGAGCAGCCTCCCACGAGCCATCTGCTGCTGCCTGCCTGCCTGTCTGCCTGCTGCCACCGTGCCCTGTCATTTGGTGCCTGCACATCAGCCATTTGCAGGGGTCCAGTTGCTGTGTCCACCCCTGCTGGAACAGAAGACTCTCGACTGTGATACCATCACTCCACAGCCCAGCCCCAGGACCCAGTTGCCCACCCACACCTGCCTCGGGGGTCGCCATGTTGGGGCAAACACCATCCGAGACCACTGGCGACCCCCAGCCAGAGGGGCAGAGGGCCACCAGCTTCAGTCAGAAGGAAGTTGGTGTCCTGGTAGAGCTTGTCCTGGGGCATTATGATGCCCTCTTCAGATCATCACACGCCGACAAGGAAGGACGGGACAGGATCTGGGATGACTTTGTGGTTGCCATCAACACAGAGGGGGTGGCAACCCGCAACATCAAGCAAGTCAAGAAGCGCTGGGAGGACTTGAGGTCCAGGACTCTCATGAAGGCCCGGCGCCTCGTGGATGGGGGCCGGGGCAGCATGAGTACCATCCAGATGAGGGTCCTGGAACGCGTACGCCCAGCTCTCCATGCCCAGATCCTTGAGAGGCAGACCCGTCTGGAGTCGAGCGGTAGGTGGCCAAGCATTGCTGTGTGAGACAGGGCATGTTGCAGTGTGCTGGTTGTCTGATACTTGCCTGTATGTGTGACATAGGCCATGTACGCATGTGTGTGTGCAGGGACATCATGGTCATGCATGTGAGACCAGTAATGTGTGAAGCACACGGTTGGTGTATGTGTTTAAATGCAACATGGGGATCCCTATGCGGAATGGACACATGAGAACATGCCAGTCTCTGTTCCTGGACATGGGTGGGGTGAGGGATGGGTGCTGATGCCATGTACATGTATGGTGTCCATGTCTGTGTGTCTGACCTGCGTGTCTGTGACTTGTGAATGCCATGGATGCATGACACATGTCTGTGACAATGTTCAGAATCACTGATGCAGCCTAGTTGTCCTTGCATCCACTGTGTCTGGGGTGTACGAGTCCAGATGGATGAAAGTACGGTGAAGTGTGTGCATGTGATAGGCATGACCCATGATGCATGTGAGTTCCAAAACAACATTGTATGTTTCAAGAGTCCCTTGGACATGTTTGCTAATGTCCATAGCATGTGCCATGCCTGTTACTGCATGTGTTTTGCCTGCACTAACCCATGTGTTGTGGAGGGACATGATGGAAGTGATCTTTGACAGTGCCACTCATCTGCTATTGCTTCCTGTCTAGGGGACCATTGTACAGTACCCTGATGCTTGTATTCTATGCCTCCCTCTACACAGCGCAAAGTGAAGAAGATGGCAGAGACGGCGCTGTGGAGCAAAGCGGCGGGGATGCCCCCACGGCTGCAGCGGAAGGGGTGGGTGAGCCCCCACAGGGGCTTACAACGGCAGAAGATGGGGTGGAGCCATCCAGGTTGGTGGTTTTCACAGAGGAGGAGGAGGAGGCCGCTACTGAGCCGCACATGGGGCCTGGTGGGGGCATCCCTGCTGGTGCAAGTGGTGCAGTCCAGGGGCAGGGGCAGGAGGCAGCACAGGTCGCCGTGGAGGGGCCTGTGCATGTCACTGTCCCTGACACTGTGACTGCACCACCATGCACCAGCAGGGATGCCCCATCCCAGGCCCGTCCCCAGGTAGGGGGGATGTCCATGTCATCTGACTCCCCTCCACCTGCGGGCGAGGGGACCCCTGGCCGTATGGAGAAGACCCTGATTGGTGTCGCGTTGCACACGGGTGTCATTCGTGATGACGTGCGTGCTTCCCGGGTGAGCACGCACGTCATCACGAAGAACACCATGCCAACATGGCCCAGTTGGGAGCGGCCGTGGTCGGGGGTTTCGTACATGTGTCGGCCACTCTGGCGACCCTCTCCTCCTCTGTGGAGGCTATGCGCCAGTCGTTCTCCATGCCCTCTTCCGGCCCAGATGCCACCAGGGCCCCCTGTGGACCTGCCCCGACCAACGCAGCCAACGTGGTGGGGATCCCATCCCTGCCACAGTCGGGAGTCAGAGGTCCAGCAGGGGTGGACACACCAGCAACTGGACCACAGCAGATGGAGGATGTGACGGCATCATCGGGCAGGGCACGTGCACGACGCGTCGGCGGATTCCATCAGCCTGGATGCCATCGTGCTGGCACAGGCAGTTGCGTCGGAGGCAGCGGCAGGCTCGACGTGGGAGGCATCATGGCTCAGGGCCATCCACATCAGGGGGGCAGGCATCGGCCGGAGGGCAGGAGAACCCTGGAATGGGAGTGTCTTCCGTGTGGGAGCGGTTGGGCCAGCAGATAGGTGCGGAGCGGCAGCGGGCAGAGTAGGAACGGCTCACAATGGTCAGGGCGGAGAAGTCCATGCAGAGGGCGCTGAGGCGGGCTGAGTGCCTCGAGGGTATTCGCAGGGAGTTGGAGCTGGATACTGCATTATCCCTGCGAGACCTCGGGGCCAGGGAACATGCCCGCCTCCAAGCCATTGAACAGGAGTTCGATGATTCCCTGGCCCATGACATCAACCAGTGAGCCGTCGGACTAGCCCGCTGCCCTTGTAAATAGTTATGTAGTTAGTGTTAGGTTTCCTTTGCTTTTTTATTTATTTTGGACCTTTTGGACAATGGACCACATTTTTGTATATAGTTTTTTTATTAGGTAGTATTTTTAGATAGGTTTCATTTCTTCAGTTGGGATCATGGAGCCTGGATTGTTTATCTGTATATAGTTGACTGTTGGATTATAGCTTTTTTTTTTGGATTTACCCATGGAGCAATGACTTTGGACACCTTTCCTTTGGATTATGATTTGTGGTTTTTCATTATTTTTACGGACATGCTGCTTTTGGTTTTTAATTCCCATTGTTGTTTGTTTATTTTTAATTCCATTTATGTTGCTTTTAATACATTTTTTTCATCAATCTTCAATGTGTAGTATCATCTCATTGGTTTCATGCATATCATGATATGGGTTTTGACATTCACTTACACCCATTGTGTGTATGTGAGGGACATGTGTTCATTTACATACTTGCCATTGGGGTTGTATCATGTAATTGGCATTTCTAAGTGGGTGGATGCAATACTTGGGTGGGTGTTTGGCATGTGGAGGCTGCCCATAAGGGCTAGGGATCTAGATTGTGATGACGTGTTGGCTGGGGGACATGTATCAGGGCCTGCGGGCAGGTGCCCCGCACTAATGGGGGGTGGGGGTGCAGGGGGACATGAGTGGGGGCCTGCGAGCAGGTGCCCTGCACTGCTGGGGGGTGGGGGTGCAGGGGGACATGAGTGGGACATGAGTGGGGGCCTGCTGGCAGGTGCCCCGCACTGCTGGGGGGTGGGGGTGCAAGGGGACATGAGTGGGGGCCTGCTGGCAGGTGCCCCGCAATGCTGAGGGGTGGGGGTGCAGGGGGACATGAGTGGGACATGATTGGGGGCCTGCTGGCAGGTGCCCCGCAATGCTGGGGGGTGGGGGTGCAGGGGGACATGAGTGGGACGTGAGTGGGGGCCTGCGAGCAGGTGCCCTGCACTGCTGGTGGGTGGGGGTGCAGGGGGACATGAGTGGGACATGAGTGGGGGCCTGCTGGCAGGTGCCCCGCACTGCTGGGGGGTGGGGGTGCAAGGGGACATGAGTGGGGGCCTGCTGGCAGGTGCCCCGTAATGCTGGGGGGTGGGGGTGCAGGGGGACATGAGTGGGACATGATTGGGGGCCTGCTGGCAGGTGCCCCGCAATGCTGGGGGGTGGGGGTGCAGGGGGACATGAGTGGGACATGAGTGGGGGCCTGCTGGCAGATGCCCCGCACTGCTGGGGGGCGGGGGTGCAGGGGGACATGAGTTGGTGATCAGTAGTGCAGGGATACATGTGGGGGGCATGCCCATGTTGGGTGGGCTGCCTGCGGGACATGACCAGTGGTGGAGGGTAGTCCCCTGTGGTGTGGGCTACCTGCAGGGGCCGTGGAGGGCGTACAGGGAACAGCTGGGAGGACCCACACTGCCAAATCACGTGTAGGGCTCCCCGGCACTCCCGAAATACACATACCCTGCTGAAATCACGTGTGTAACTTCCCGCGCAACCCTGAAATACACGTACCCTGCTGAAATCGCGTGTGAAACTTCCCGTGCACCCCAGTAATACACGTACCCTGCTGAAATCGCGTGTGAAACTTCCCGCGCACCCCAGTAATACACATACCCCGCTCGCACAGGGCCAATCGCGTGTGAAACTTCCCACGCACCCCAGTAGTACACATACCCTGCTGAAATCGCGTGTGAAACTTCCCGCGCACCCCTGAAATACACGTACCCTGCTGAAATTGTGTGTGAAACTTCCTGCGCACCCCCAAAATACACGTACCCTGCTGAAATCGCGTGTGAAACTTCCTGCGCACCCCAGTAATACACGTACCCTGCTGAAATTGCATGTAAAACTTCCCGCGCACCCCTGAAATACACGTACCCTGCTGAAATCGTGTGTGAAACTTCCTGCACACTCCCGAAATACACGTACCCTACTGAAATCGCGTGTGAAACTTACTGCGCACCCCAGTAATACACGTAACCCGCTCGCACAGGGCCAGTCGCGTGTGAAACTTCACGCGATCCCCAGTGATACACGTTCCCTGCTTGCCATGCTGGTACAGGGTTAGCGCAGCCCTTTGCACTGGATTGGGAATTTTGATGGCTTTTCCCTGCGCGAGGGGCGTTCTTGGGGGCGTAACTGGCGCTGCTGCAGGGTCGCTGCGCCACTTTGCACCACGGCTGGTTTTGGTAGCTGGAATCCATGAATATGCTGTGCGCGGAAATGGATTTTAGCGCACGCAGGTGGCGCAGTCTATCGCACGGGAACACTGCGCCAGCCGCGTGTGCCACTTTTCTATGAATTACCCCCTTAAGCAGCATGGAAAAGGGGGAAACATGACCAGCTGCAATCATAACATTTTCCCAGGTACTTTTTCCCCCATAGCAAAAATCTGAAAAGCTGGCACACATGAATATATGCATAGTAGGTGAACATATATCTTACAGTGAAATATAAAAATGCATTACAATTGGCCTGCCCATTAGAACAAAATAGCAACTGACTTTCAAAAAAAGTAATGAACACCTGAAAAATAACTTCATAGATGAAATGTTCCAATAAATATGCTTGCAAAGTGAAAAAGGTGCTCACCTTTTAAACCCATCAATCTGCATTAAAATATTCCCTGGAAAACAAAATTCCAAGACGAGACACGTACTTGTGGTCTTGTGGCTAAGTGTCTGCACTGGGAACATGACAACCAGGGTAAAGTCCTGGAAGCCAAATACTTGAGCAAGCTTGCCAACCTCAGAAAAACCAAGGGGTTGTGTCCATCCTCTCAAAAAAAAAAGCTAAGCTGTTCACTCACAAGTTTATTTTCCTTGTGCTCTGAAAAGCAGCCACAATCGGAGGGCAATTTACTGCACCAGTATCCCGGATTGCAACCTCTCTTGCCACTTCCTAGACAATACTTCTGACTTAACCTCTCATCTTTTCCACTCACCACCCCCATGTCTGGCTTTCAACAATACTCTTCTTCATAAAGATAACTTCAAAAGTGCATGTACCATAGTGCCACTCAAATATATACATCCTTGTAGAACTATGTTAGGCATAAAGTGTACAATTGTTGCATTATTCCCCCATCTTGTCTGGGACACTACAAATACCAGAACGTAATTCAGAGAAAAGCAAAACAATTGTTTCTCAGAGCCCTCATAGAGAACTGGGAACATAGGAGATATTTAAACCATATTGGGGCATATTATTACAGGGCTTGCTCATAGAAAGAGAACTTTTAGGCTGTTTTTAACTTTGGCACCATTTGACGAATCCTCACGAATCCTGCAAAAAAGTATATGGCCACTTCAAACCGATTTTGCGATGTTTGGTGCAGTTTTGTAGGGGGGGTCCCAAAATGTTTGACCAATACAAAATATAGTTTTGCTTGTGCTTACAGCCCAAACCACTGGATGGATTTTGACCAAATTTGCACCGGGAGCTGCGGCCTGGTCCTGAAATCATGCTTTCATTAGTCCAGTTGTTTTTTTTTTAAGTAGGTAAAAAAAATGTATGATGTCTGGGTCCCATCTGTGGACTCATTTCCTGATTTGGAGTCTGCTAACACCTCTGGACCAATCAGGGGTGGCTTGTTGTCTGCGGACAGATTGGATTTTCAAAATGCATCAGAATTTTTGAAACAGTCGACATATTGGATCTGCGGACAGCTGTCACTGACTGCGGACAGCGTGGTGAGGAAAGATTCTGGAAATCTCATTTGGGGTTACTTTGTGGCCGAAAGACGGAATGGGGAAAAAGGGTGGGCGTGAAAAAAATTAATTGGGAGGTATTTTTATATGTAAAAAAGGGTTTGCAGCTGCTGCTGAATCTGCAGACAATGCTGCTGACTGCAGACCGTGCAATACAATAAAAGTCTGTAAAAAGTATTTGGGGGTATTTGGTGGAGGAGTGCAATGAAGTTGTCATGGAACTGTTGTAATAGTTGAAAAAAAATGGTGCTGCTGCTGCCCTGTCCGCAGTCAAAGTCCTTGTCTGTGAACACAAACACATGTCTGCAGACGTCAGTGAGATAGGGGGGATTCTAGGTGAGTCTTGCTTTTTGATGGTGTACTGTATGTACTTGTTAGATGGTTTGATTATATTGTGGTGGTTGTGACCAGTAGCCAGAATCTTGGGGTCATGGCCATAGGGCCTGCCCCCAAGAGTCTGCCCACTGGTCACAAGCACTATAGTAACTTGTGTATAGTAATGTTAGGTACTGCAGGGGGCGTATACTGTATTAGTAATATGGTGGTATGATATCATTGAAATGTACATGGTATTTATGATTGCAGTGAAATTGAGCATAGCGGTGAAGGACTGTTTAGGTGAGAAAAAAATGAAAGATAACAGTGGGTATGGATAAATAGTTGCATATGGAAATAAACTTGAAATCTCTGGTTCACTTTCTGTGGGAAAAATAGTATTACACACAGTGGTTTAAAACATGTATTTGCATTAAATTGTAAATATACATTTACTTTTTAGTCCCTCATAAACAGTAAATTGTACGTAGTATGTGTTTTACAACATTAGTGTGTTTTACCGTGTTGTTGTATGGACTTGAAATAATGATTGGGTCATTGGGAAAAAAATCCATTGTGGATTATAAAAGAACTACTACATACATTTTAAAGAATATACATGTTACAGAGTCCATGTGTTTGGTAGCACTGATATATGTTGGCAGTGTCTGTATGGTAGGATGTTTGTTGGAAGTGTTTTGTAAGTAAATATATGTTTAAAGTAGTTAGATACCCATTTGTGTGTTCTATCTATATTGGATTTTAGATGAAGTATTGCAGTAAAAATAAGTGTTATGGTATATTTGAGGCGTATTAGAATGAAAGGGATTTTTAAAGTAGTTAGATACCCGCCAGCGTATTCTAACTGTCTTGGATATTAAAATTAGAACTGTAGTATTATGGATGTAGTTAGATACCATTGTCGTATTCTAACTGTTTACTGTACTATACTTTACTGAACAAATTTGGGTTGAAGGAATTTAAAGTAGGCATTTGTTAGATTTGCTGGTAACCTACGTTTTGTAGTAATGGATGTGGTGTTACATTAAAACAAACCACTTGTTATTTTTTAACATATGCAGTATAGTGGTCTGAAGTGGTTGTGGCACCAGTTTGGTAGATTAGGCCTACTGTTGTGAAGGTTTTTTTGCCAACAGATACTTGGCCGTGCATGAAGCTAGTTAGCTTACATATATTTTTTGTACCATCTGCATTGTACCTTAGACGCTTAAGTATGAAATATTGGCCTTGTGATTTTATTTGTATGCTGGAATGATTGTCTGAATTGCAAAAATGGCATAATATGCTATGATTTGCATCTCAGAGAAGCTGGTGAAATTGAATGGATTCACAATTTGGTATGGACACATACACAAATCATTCATTATGGATGTACTCTGTTGAAACATGGTTGCAGAGAGGACATGTGTTTTTCTCTTCTGAGGGATGTACAGTTGTTTTTGGACTAGAGAGTTTTGTGGTTGTATTATTTGATAAACTAGCAGTTTTTTGTTTTTTCAGCAGTATTGCTGAGAGATTTTGTATGTGTTCTGTTTGTATTACTTTTATTTTTAAAGGCTTTCTTTATTCAGGTACAGGGTACATAGTTAGGTGTAGGATGCAAGGAATGCCAGCGTTGACTTTGTTTACATCAAAGTTAACTAGGAGTAGACCATCGAGTGAACACAGACGCGTAAGTGCTATGTAACTCAGACATTCTTTAAAGACTGTACTGCCAATATCTATAAATGTGTCATCTAGGGTTTGACCTTGCGATTTATGAATAGTGACAGCATATGCAAGGGATAGAGAGAATTGTTCTCTGTGTACGCACACGTCTTTAAAAAGAAGGACATATGCTATTGTGCATCCTATTTTCTTAACTTCTGCAAGTTTGTCAAACTGGATGTTGATAAAGAAGGACATATGCTATTGTGCATCCTATTTTCTTAACTTCTGCAAGTTTGTCAAACTGGATGTTGACAAACTGAATGCCATTCTCATGTGAATATGTTTGGAAGCAAACAACTGTACCAATTGCTCCTTTAACTAAACTGTGTTCTACTTCAAAGTTACAATTTAGATTTACTCTGCAGTTTGGACACATAGTTAATACTTTTTCTAATCCAGCTGTGTTGGAGATACATTTTTCTAAGCTATTTAGTGATTCTGTTGCTCGCTGTCACATAGAGAGTACAATATCATGAACTTCAAGTTTGTCTGTGGAGCTGATATGCGCTATTGGTTGCATTTCCTATTTCATCATTGTATAATTGAAATTACTACAGCTTACAAGGGTTGGCATTAAGGACATGCATTTTATATTTTTTGAGTTAATTGTTCCATGACATCAGTGGCAGATGTGTTTTGCCCATATAGTTCATGGATTAGTCTAGTTTTTAAGATGGATTTTGCATGTTTACAAAGCAGACCAGTTTTAATGATTTAAAAAAAATTTTAGCATAGGTGAGATCTGCAAACTGACACATGTTTTGAATTAGTTCTCTATAGCAAAAATGTTGCCAGAGATTTACATTTCCAATGCTGTCAAGTGTGTTATAGCGTTATTTGCATCCTAATGTTTTAAGAATGCATTCACCTTTTACTGGTGTTAACTGCAGGAGGTCTCTGATAGCAATTACATTTTTTTCCTCCAAACGGTTATATGTACTCAGTTTTTAGGACCTCTTGCATTCTGAGATGAATTAAAGTCAACATGAGCTTAAAAACCATGTTTACTTAATGTATCAGGAGCACTTTCATTTGTTTCAGAATTCTGCGTACTTCAGTAGCAGCTTCTGCTGATAATTTGGAGTATTCTAATGTGTGTTCGTGTTGTACTGGGAAGAGAAGCGCTCAGAGTAAGGTTGCACCTCATATGTTGTAGGCAGCTAAACCTGTGGGGGCTGTTACAACAGCTGCAAGGTTGTTGTTTGTTAAGTCTTGTAGAAATGTGCTGATTATTTTAATTAAGAATGTTTTAAATGAACCAGCTTCACCACTTACACACAGGAGCGAAGGTTTAAAATTATTATGGCTACAAATTTTAGTTTCATGTTTAAGACCATATTCAATTTCTTCATTGATAAATGGTGAGATGTTCATCATTTAGCTGTGATTTGAGTACTTCCAAGTCATCTTTTATATATGTTATTTTCTACATTGGTCATGGCTATTTCTGCTTCATTTAAAATGAGTGGTTCTCCAATTGGTTCTTGGCTTCCTGTAAGGGAAAGCTAATTTCCCTCAGGAGTTTCTTCATCTAGAACAGCTTCAATTTCTTCCTCTTGTTGGCATTCATTGTCCAACATTTGTTTGTATTGTTTGAAATTGACATTTGTTATACTGCTTTAATTTGCTTTGAATGCAGCTTCACATGACTCATGGTTAGACAAAGTGTGTATGCACTACCCTCTGGGAACACTACAAACAACTCTGACTACAGGTTTAGGAAACCCAACCTTTGATATAAGCTTGTGCTGCACAATTTTGGTAGCGTGATGAGCAGCCAGGCTTATCAGAAGAGCAGTCAATGTGAGCTGTAGTGGAGTTACACAGAGATTTACAGTTACAACTATTCAAATAAACTCTTACACTCAAGGTTTCTTGAATAAACAATTATTAATTTATTTATTTGTCAGTTAGACTAAGCCTTCTTCAGAATGCAGCAATATTATAGCAACACTCAAATACACTTCATGATACAATCAACATGATACAATCATACACTCAAATACAATACACTTCACCGTAAATTACGGTGCCGTAATTAGCACCAAGGTCCCTTAGCGGGTTGGACTTTAACGCCTGCAAAAAGCAGGTGTTAAAGTGTGAATCGGGCGTTAAGGGTTTAACGGCGCCGCAGCCTTTTACGGCGCTGTTAAACCCTTAACGCCAGGGTTGTAATGAGGCCCATGGTCAGCTGATAATACTTTTTCTTTTCTCCAAGGTTTAAAAAGTTGTAGTAGGGCCAAGTAATAAAGTTCTCTATGTTGCTGAGATTTAAATGATAACTTTATATGATTAATAAGGCTGTTTCGTATGTTTTACAAGTTGAGACTGAATATTTGTTAGTTGTTTTATCTATTGTGACATTGGTTTAGCATGAGAAGTTTTGGGCTTTGTCGTATAGACACATGTTTTCCAAACTAGTACTTCTGTTTCAGCAGTATATGTTAATTAAATTGTTTTTTAAAATGCCCTGGCTGTTGGGATCATTTGAGGCTATTGTTTCTATATCTTGGTAGGATTTAAGTACTCTCTTTCAGGATAAAAGCTGGACCAAGGTTTAGGAGACCATGGGGGTCATTACAAGTTGGGCGGAAAGGGATACCGGGCACCGGTAAGGAGACCAGTGCCGGTAATCCCTTACCGCCCGATTCCGAGGTCCCTTGGAGGGAACCGTAAAGGACATGTGGTCGGAGCACATTCTTTACCGGACCCGTTAAGGGACCTTGGAGCTAATAACGGACCCGTAATTAGCAGGCCCGTTATTAGCGCCTTCCCATTGAGCCCTATGTGGCTCAAATGGGAATGGGGAATGGCTTTTGGAATGGGGACGTACCGGGTCGCATAGGGCGTAATGTCCCGGTAGATCCCCCCTCCACCAGACCCGACCGGACCGATTTTGGAGGCAGCCATGCCGCTAATAGCGCCATGGATACCTCAAAACTCAGAATGAGGCCCATTGTGTTCAGATTTGCCATTTAAGGCAGTTCCTGTTAAATGGTCTGCCACTTCATAGCACCCAAATTTCTATGGGAGAGCATTTTTATACTGAAGCTGTATCATTTTTGTAACAGTGTTTTGTCAGATGATATGTCAGCCCAGATGTCTTTTAGCTCTGTTTTCTTAGTTTTAGTGAGATTGTCAGTGACATATCTTGCAACTGAGGTGGAATTATCTGCAAAATATTGGATGTCTATATTTGCATTCCACAAAATGGCATAATCATTGATGTACTTTGATGCTTTGTCCCTTTTAATGTTGTATGTGTTTTAGGGGGATTTCCCTTTTACATTGTGTCTAACAGAAGACATTAAGTTATTTACTTTTCCTGCTGTGCAAACTGGTCAAGGGAAACGAAAGCGTCATTTGGTAGCGTATTTACCTTTGGTTTTATATTGGCGTTGGCAGTATTTGCGACACGTACATTTTTGGAAGCATACGATTTGTGTATGAAGGTCACTATTTTGGTTTATGAAGGGATGTCATAGGTAATGTATTTTTGAATACATTGTAAAACAGTGGCTTCACTGTCATTGACAAATGTGGGAGCATTTTTATCCACAAAAAAAGTGGATGTGTGGTGCTCCTCTGGATTGATGCTCTTTTCTCCAAAAGAAGTGTTCCACTTCTCCGAGTGAATGGGTATTTTTATTGCAGATTAAGTACAGCATGTCAATGAAGCGATGGTGAAAGTACCTTGATACATTAACAGGGTCAAGATAACAGAGTTCTCCTGGTGTTTTTATATCTATTCCCTCTTTATTTTGGTTTGTAGTGCGTAAGAGGTTGTGAATGTCATCCCATGCATATTCTGCACAACTTAAAGTAAGAAACCATGTGTATGGGCTAAGGTTCCTTAACATACAATGTACATCAGCGTTACATCAGAACCAGTATTCTTTTGTACCATGCATGTTTGCCAAGAGATTTGTGATGCTTGACTGCAAAACATAATCGTTGTCTTTTTTTAAGCAGTTGGGTAGCAGATCATTTTCGAAAATAAGAACCTGTTTTTTGCAATCTGTGTGCAACTCTGTAACATAGAGTTGCTAGTTTACTTTCAAAAAGGAGGTGGAAAATGTGTTCTGCATTTTTTCTAAATATGGGGTCTTCAGAATACATTTGTAAAGGCGATATTCTGATGAACTAATGCATTTGGATCTTTCATGATATATTCCTTCTTTTCCTGCAGGAAAGAGTAGAGGAAAATAAAGCGCTTCTACGCATTTATTTCTCATGTGCTCATTGGAGAGCCTTTGGCTGGACGCATTTCATGCTTCTAATGCATCTTCTATGGTGTCTTTGGAGTGTAGTGGGTGACTTGTATACTGGTCTAATATATTGGCTGCAGTGACAGAATCTGCAAGTTCAAATTGGCCAGTTTCTGCTGAACACTGAATTATTTGGATGGTTTATTTTACATTTTCCTCTATGTTTATATCTCTGTAGTATTCATTAATTTCTTTAATGTATTGTCGGACTTGTCTAACTTTGTTTAAGTCGTCTAGTTGTTGCCAAATTTGCGTGCCTTTTGTTGATATACCATTAACTAGTACAATTAATGATTGATCTATTGGTTGTTGTACTCCTAGAGTTTCTACATTTTCTTTAAGATTTAATGGCATATATACTACTTTACCATAAATGTCTTTTAGTAACTCAGATGGAGGCAATTTGGCGTTTTCCGTTGAAGGCGTATCATAGCTTGAAATGGGTGTACTATTTGGACTATAATGCTCTCGGACAAGTTCAGTTGTTAGAGAGCTTTTGGAAGTGGGAACATTTCTAGTTATTAATATTAGCACGTGATAGCATTTTATTTTGTATTTGTCCATATATATGGCTTTTTACAAACCTTTATCTATTAAAAAAAAATACATAGGAGATCATTACGATCTTGGCGGTAAGGGGGTTAACGGTGCCAGTAAAGGTGCCAGAGCAGTCAACCCCTTACCACCCTATTATGAGTCTGCTCATGGGAACCCACTAAGGATGCCTGTAAAACCAGGCGTCCTTAGCGGGTCCCGGAAGCAGACCAGGATGCTAACAACAGGACCATTATTAACAGGCCTGTTGTAAGCATCCTCCAAATTCCCATTGAGCCCTAAGGGGGCTCAAATGGGAATGTGGATGGGTTCCTTGAATGAGGAATTACCAGGCACTCCAAGGTCGGAATGGCTCGGTAATTCCTCATTCAAGGAACCCGGACCCGGTACCTGGTAAGGGGGTAGCCATGCCGCTAATAGTGGCATGGTTACCTCGTACCTCGTAATGACACCCATACACTTTCCATTCCTTAAAGAGTCCTTAACAAAATCACATAAGGAAGAGCGAGCGAGAGAAAAGCACTACAATCCATGACAAGCAAATGTTAAGCAACCAACACCATTACTCCCCCCAAACTCTCACTCTCGTTGCCCCTCCATGCTGCTCATCTAATATTAACATGCACACATGTACATTTTTATAGATCGACAATGGCCATGGACAAAAACACTGTTTCTTTAATATAGGTTTCTACTTTCCCAGTCCATCTATTTTGATAATTTCATGCAAGAACTGAATTACCCCAAGTATCAGAAGAAAACTTTCACCCATCATAATCCAGACCCATATATGTTCTGTCTCCCAAGAATGCCTATTTGCAATATGTTTCCCAATAAACAGTACACCAAGAGGTCAGTCCTGCAGTCCTGTACAAAACAAGATGAGATGTTTCATAGTTTCAGTGTCATTTCTGAAGTCACAAAATCTACACAATGAGTCAGGAACTCGCCCATACATTTTCAGGATTTGTCTCAAGGGCAGTATGGTAAGGCAAAGCCTCACAAATTACTGCTGATACCACGTACAAGGGAATTAGATCAGATATCTCGGATCAATATTATAGGCCTTGGTTTTGTTTTTCCCATCCCTCATCTCCAAGTTCGGTATCCAATCTTCCTCTCTAAGTAATAGTTTTACTTTCTCTGGAATTGTTATATGCAAGGTTTTACAAGTACCCAGAGATTCTAGTAATAAATCGCAAGCCCCAAATCAATGTTCTAGCAGGTCTTCTTTCTCTTTTGTCTTATTCGGAGTAAGAATCAGATATGGTATCACCCTACGAGACAATATGCACTTTCTAAATAGTGAAAGGGTCTTTCACTTAGAGCTTGCATCGAAGTAAAGCTGGGTTCATATCTGATTATGGCTATGGGGACATTTTGTGGCAATCTGAGAACCCTCTTCCAAAAGAAGGCTTCCAACTTCCCCCAAAGTTTCCACCAGTAAATGCTCCAGGGCCATAGGTCAACATCTCAACAAACTTCATGTACAATATTTTCCTTGGGCCATTATCCCTTACAGTACTTTTTGTCTAGGCATGTCCAGTAAATTGAGTTTACCCTCACTCCCAAATACATCACTGATGTGATCTTGGAGAGGAGTTCACCACCCAAATTACACTTAAATGTTTTTCTCTACTTCCCTACATTGAAGTTATTACCAAAACATTAATTTTTGATTCATTTATCACCAGTCCATTTCTAGTCATGGGCCATCATTACGGGTCTGGCGGTAGCCGTACCGGTAAAACCGGCAGGCTGCAGCCGGACCCATAGTGAAATACCGGTGCCAGACTTGCGGGATTTACCAGGACATTACAACCCTGGTGGTACGGTAAATCTGGAGCCAGCAATTCTGTTATTCCCCATTCCCGTGGAGTCCCATAGGACTCCACGGGAATGGGGAACGCGGAAACACCAGCACCATGTCATACCATTGTGGGATCAAGTGAGAGAAAGAAAGGAAAGGCACAGTCCTTCACTTTGGAGCAGATGTCAAAGGAGTGCATTTTCAGGGAGTGGAGCTGAAACTGGTCACCCAGTAGAAGCAGCTGCTTAGGATGACTAAAATAGTGGGAGATTGTTAGAAGAATACGCAAAGTAGTCAAAGTATGGGGCAATGTTGATGACATGTCACAGGGGAAGCAGTAGGAATGGTGGAGTGGCCTGACAACAGTGCAAATGGAGCCAGAGTCATGGCCAAATGCATCATCAGAACTGGTTAAACTTTCTAGCAATCAGTGCCTGCAATCAGATGACTCTAGTTGACTAAATCTTAATGTGTTCAGCCATGGATGATAAATACGCTTTTTTAGACCAATTATCTTGAAATAATTGCCTGCCCCTTGTTCAGGGGTCTGGCAGGGCAGAGGCCATTAGTTGGGGAAAGTCAAATAGCCAGGCCAATGGTGACCACTCCATATGTTCTACATGAATATTGGAGATGTGTTGTCAAATTATGTATATTTGTTTGTACAATGTCTTTTCTATTCAGATTTTCCATACCTTCCCTTTGGAGAAAGTTGGTTTGCTGGAAAATGTTCATGATTAAACTTCTGCTGGATTCCCAAATAAGTTGAAAGAAGGGATTTAGTCATAGCTGCTTTTAATTGCTGTGAAGATATGTTTGAATGGATGATGAAAGCAAATCGTTTTAGCCTCTTGCAGGTTGTTCCTATTGTCAATATTTTTAGACTGGTGTAAATTCGTGATCTTACTCGCATTGCTCTCAAATCTATCATTTCTTATCTTAAAATTATTATATCCTAGGAGTTATGTTTTTCATTCGATACATTATTTATGCCATTTTTGACAGCCTATAAAATGTGTCTGTCACTCAAATTGCTTCTAAGAGAATGAGCTATAGGTTTTGGTGTAAACCATCTACATGTATTGTTAGATTTTATGTATTCAACCATAAATCTTTTTAACTTTACTGTTTTAGTGTTTTACTTTACTGATACATTTAGATGCAGTTCTCATCATTTTCATTTTCCCTTTGACATTTCTTCCAATGAATAGCAATGTATAGACATATGTTGTCAGATTGTATGTATTCCAACATAACTATTGATGACTGCACTGTTTTATGTTACTGATACATTTAGATGCATTCCTAAGCGTTTTAAGTTTCCCTTTGACATTTCTTCCAATGAATTGCAATGTAAAGATACATTTTCCTACCATCTCCAGGCGGAGCCGGTCAGGGTCCTAACATTGTTTGGGAATCAATGAAAAAGTGCCCCACAGTCGCAAACGGCAATCAGTTCTTTTTGTGAGACACTGTTTGTTTAGTAACCAAGGTGGAGTTATTTTGGTATAATGTGTTGCAAATTGTGTGTTTCGAAGAATAGTTGGTCGATACTACTAGATGCCCAGTAAATTAACTCATCCAACTGTCCCACGTTGGCCAAACAACTGTCCCACCTTGACCAAGAAAATACTGGCCAACGCTAGCTTGTTGGTACTGCACTTCAGGCATTGCTCTATTGCCCTATAAACAAATGTGAGCCTGTTTCAAGGAGCCTGGACAACGTGCTGCGTGATTCTTGTGTAGCATATGGATTATGAAAATGCCTGTAACTATTAATCATATGTTCGTTTCTGAATTCAGATAAAGTTTAGAAAACAAAATATATTTCAAGTCAAATTGTCATTAATCTAATTGGAAATATACATGCATGTATGGGAGTTTGAAAGCGTGAACCTAGCTGGGAAGCAACAAAACAATGTATACATGTGACACACACATGGGGTTAGAGGTAGGGTGCTGGATTCAACAAAGAGTTTGATAGATGTTTAAAGTTTTACGTTGGGAATTCAGGAGGATGAACATGCGAAATGTATTGGATTGAGGATAAAATATCTTAAGGTTTTGCTCTCTCTGTACATGCACAAGATATGGCAAAAACCCTCAGCTTTTAATGACCACACTGCAACATGAGTTATTATTTTGGGCCACTATCTTGTTGGTAAATGTCAGTATCCTGAATGAGTACATTGCAGGATATTGGTTAGGTAATTATTTGAATAGGACCTAGCCCAGGCGTCACCATGACAAGTCTGTGGGTGTCCTGACCCCACAACTTTTCACAATAACTACTGTTTATTCTCTCTTCCGTCACTGAAACAGGTTTGCATAAAAGGTTAAACGAAATGTTACCCAACCTTACGGAGGAGGGCCAACTCCCGCCTCCAGTGGCCTTCTTGTGCACCCCTCTGCTATGTCTCACCTTAGCGTTATAAATGGCAGACTCTCCATCCTGCGACTGTATGCAGGGGTGCGTAGTAGTTCAAGGATCTAGTTACTTCACTGATCCTGCAGAGTTCCAGACAACTGTGACTCAATGGGGTAAGTCTTTATACCAATGGTATGGATTGCTTTAGAGTTCAAGTTGCCTAAAGTTCACTTATGTGTCTCTTTCTTACGGGTTTCCCCTTGGTGCGAAAAGATGAAGCAGACTTCTTCCCAGGAATGTTAAGCTGGATCCCAAGGTAAATTTCACACCAGCGTTAAGCGATAAAGTCTTTACATGCAATATTGTTCTTCTGCGTAACTAGCCTGCTGTCTCTTTTGTATTCTGCAGGTGCTGTATCTCTGGGGCAGAGATCGTGTGGTGGTACCTTGCGGGAACGCTAGGAAATGCAGCCTTCAGGTGAGTAATAGCACTGCGTAAGAGTTAAATCTCCAATTAGGCCTTTCCCCAATGCACAGCTAACCTGTTGTTTTCTTTGTGTTCAACAGGTGTGGCAGCTCCGGAGCAGCGATCGAGTGATGGTTGCGATTGATGGATCGCTGGGATGAGCAGCCCTCTGGTGAGTATTAGCGTTGCACAGGATAGCAATGTAGTTTACGTGGTCTGCGCGGCTAACCTGATGTCTTTTCCTTTTCAGCTCAGCAGAAACGGAAACTCCGGAGCGATCAAGATGTAGCATCCGGTAAGAGCCTTGTTCTGTTTTCTCCTTTATCTTCCTTCCTTTGCAGGTAGCTCGTGAAGAACTGGATGGGCCTGGCTGAAGACAGGCCTGAAGTTAACAGACACGGTGAGCGTTACGCTGCAGGAGCGTGTTCTGTTCTGAGGGTGTGGTTTATATAGCTTTCAAGAAGTAGTTCCTCAGGTAAAGTAGTCCCTTCAGCCTGCCTCAGACTGGTCTGCACGTGGTTCTCTCCCTTTGAAACCTGCCTTACTTTTTGATGGCAACATGAGCCTGGCGCCAACGGTGCCAGGAACAGGTCCAGGAAGCCCTTATGGAATCCTTTGAGGCATAAAGGTCCCTATGTGTGCCAGTACCATGACATCACTCCCCCCCCCAAGGCCCCTCCCAAGGTGGTTTGTCTCGCTGGTCCGGGCTTGGTCGGTTAGTTTTGATGGAACCGGTTTACTAGGCGTGGCACATGAACGTAGTCACTTGGCTCCCACAACCTTTCTTGGGGACTATAGCCTTTCAAGTTAACTAGATAAAAAAGTTTTGATTCGACCCACTTTGAGTCCAGAATGTCTTTCACCTCGAATTCTGGTTCACCATCTACCAAGATGGGTCTTGGCGGTTTCGTTATCCGAGTTCCTGGTTATACTGGTTTCAAAAGGGAAACGTGAAATACGGGATGGACTTGCATGTTCGGGGGTAGCTCCAATTTTACTGCCACTGGGTTGATGATGGCCTTAATGGTGTATGGTCCCAAATACCTGGGATTAAATATGTGGGTTCCTTTTAGTGGTATATATGCCTTGAGGCTAACCAAACCTCATCTCTAATCTGGTACTTCGGAACTTCTCTCCGAAGTAGATCTGCAGATTTCTTGTATCTTTCTTTAGCTTGTTTTAAATGTTCTGTTGCCCTCTTGAAGGCTTGGGTAATGGTTGTGTGCAGACTGCTTACGGCAGGTATTTCCAAATGTTGAGGTGGGTCGAGTTCTGAGGTTCGTGGATGAATTCCATATATTGTATAGAATGGGCTCTGCCCCGTGCTGGAATGCAAAGAGCTATTGTAGGCATACTCTCTCTGTTTGACCATCCTTTTGAGGATGCTGGCTGGTCGAAAGCCTTACTTCAATTTGGGCCAACTGGCAACATTTTCTCCAGAACTGTGAGATAAACTGCCCCGATCTGAGACTAGGACGGAGGGGAATCCATGTATACGGACAATTTGTTCTAGTAATTCCTTTGCCAAAATTGAAGCTGAGGGCAAACCTTTTAACGGAATGAAGTGGGCCATTTTAGAAAATAAGTCTACTACCACTAATATGGTGTTGAAGCCATTAAAGGGAGGAAGATCTGTGATAAAATCAAAGGACAACGTATGCCAGGGTGTAGGTGGAACATCCAGAGGCTGTATTAGACCTGATGGTTTCTTTTTCTGGGATTTGTTCTGTGAACAAATGCCCCATGATAGCTCAAATTGTTTGATATCCTTATGCCATGTTGGCCACCAAAAATGTCTCTTGATTTTGGCTTCTGTTTTTGCAATTCCAGGGTGGCCTTCCACCAACGACCCATGATAATTTGAGATTACCTGTTTCTGAAGTTCCTTACTAGGTAAATAGAGACGTCCTTGTAAATATGGTAAATAATTAGTAACAGAATGATATCTGCTTTTGGTCGACAAGTCTTGTAAGGCCTCGGAAATGAAGAGATGCAAAATGTCCTTGTGGATGTCGTCCAGGGTCAGTGAAGAAGTGATTCCAAGGATTCTCCCCCCTGGGATCATGGGTACAGGATCCGGATTCGAGTATGCTTCTTCCATCCCTATGCGGGACAGAGGATCATCCTTGCCGTTTCAGCAACCATGTCGGTAAGTAATCACAAAATCGTATTCTGTGAAAAATAATGCCCATCGGAGCTGACGATAGGACTGAGCATTGGCCGACTTTAGGTATTGTAAATGTTGGTGATCTGTAATCACAGTAATGGTGTGTCTGGCTCCTAGGAGATAATGTCGCCAAGCCTTGAATGCTGCCTTGATGGCCAGAAGCTCTTTGTTGGTTACAGCATAGTTCAGTTCAGGTGCTGTGAATTTTTGTGACCAAAAGGACACTGGGTGAAGTTGACCTGTCTGGGGGTCGTTCTGAGAAAGAACCGCCCCCATCGCCAAACTGGAAACATCGGTTTCTACCACATACGGGAGGTCTGGGCGAGGATGTTTTAAGACTGGGGCTGAGGTGAATTTTCTTTTTAAGTCTTGGAAGGCCTTTTACGCTTCATCTGACCACTGAAAGCATTTGTTCTTTTGAAATAAGGATGTGATGGGATGCACCAAATGCGAAAAGCCTGGGATGAACCTGCGATAGAAGTTAGCAAATCCAAGCATGCTTTGAACTCCTTTGATTGAAGTTGGAGAAGACGAATTGAGGATAGCGTCCACCTTCCGCGAATCCATACGACCACCACATGGAGTTAGAACGAACCCAAGAAACTCAATCTCTGTAATGTGGAAGAAACATTTTTCTAATTTGGCATACACCTTATGTTGCTGAAGTTTTTCAAGTACAGCACGGAGCATCAGGTAAGAGCCTTGTTCTGTTTTCTCCTTTATCTTCCTCCCTTTGCAGGTAGCTCGTGAAGAACTGGATGGGCGTGGCTGAAGACATGCCTGAAGTTAACAGACACGGTGAGCGTTACACTGCAGGAGTGCAGTATAACGCAAAGCGTGTTCTGTTCTGAGGGTGTGGTTTATATAGCTTTCAAGAAGTAGTTCCCAGGTAAAGTAGTCCCTCCAACCACACCCTAGCAAGTAGTTCCTCAGGTAAAGTAGTCCCTTCAGCCTACCTCAGACTGGTCTGCATGTGGTTCTCTCCCTTTGAAACCTGCCTTACTTGTGATGGCAACAGGAGCCTTATGTCCAGGAAGCCCTTATGGAATCCTTGGGGCCCTAAAGGTCCCCATGGGTGCCAGTACCCTGGACAGGTTGGTCTGTTCCTGATGTCTGGGGGCAAGTACCGTGACAGAACTGTTAAGGTGGTCTCAAAATCCCGATAGAGCCAAAGGGATCGAATCAGTCCAAACCAGACTCAATGATGCAGTAGACAAAGTGCAAGGCAACATCCAGCTTTATTAAATTGAAGACAAATCCGGGACAGCATGCAAGCATTAAAATCTCATAGCTCCTGATGACATGCTAATCAAAAACAATTGGTTAAGTACTACAAATGTGTCATTAATGACATCATAACTTGATATCAGCAAACCGATCTTATGGGGACTGGGGATAGGTTAGTGTGTTTGGCTACATATAGATTCATAGGGGCTAAACATTTTATTGAGTTACAAGTATCTGATTGCTCCATCTGGAACAACCCTATAGTGATAAATGTTAAACCACATAATCTGTACAACAAGTGGTTGGTTGGCACATTACTTCATGTGCGGTGTGACACTAAGTATTTTGATAGGTTGGCACATTGCTAACCAACCTTGGACACTTGACATGTTGTCAAGATATTAGCTCCCAATGTAGAGTAGGGGGAGAGAGGCCCATGAAACATTCTTCCTTCAATTAAAAGTTACCATCTCTCATTCTCAGGCCATGAGAGCAGGAAATCATGTTGTGCTTGGCCTTGTGTTGTGCCTCATGTCTATGTGTGTGTGTGTGTGTGTAGGGAGTAGCAGGTGTCCTATAAATGTTTGTTTCTAATGAATAGCCATTGTACTCCAATTACGGGTCAAGTGCAATGGGACCATGTTTGGAATAGATTTATCTACTATTTATTGTGGATTCAGCTAATATCAATGCGTGTGTCGTGTTTTCTATTGCCACCAGCGACACGCTTCAGTTATTCTTCATGGAGTCTTTTGGCTTACTGTTGTACTGCACCTGACTAACAAAGGCTGGTTGTGCTCTTATGAAAGGATAATTAATCTGGAAGTATACTGCTCTCCTCCTGGCAAATGCTATCTTGTGCCTTCGTTCCCTCGTTCCGATCCTCCCTTATTTCACTCTAACCTTGGCACTCGTTGCCAGCCACTGTTTGAGCTCTGCACAGATATTTAGTTCTGTGGATTCAGCATGTTGAATTTTCTTGAGGTCTTGAGGCCTGTGCTCATTTAAAGACATGCTGTGGCTTCCATTTTTAAGAAGATGGCTGCACGATTACACTCTTGCTTCTGTATTTAGTAAGCTATATTCACCTGTTGTTCATGTTGCATTCACCTTATGCATTGGTCCTGTTAGTGTTTCTCATGTCTGTGGATGCTATGTTCATTTTTTTCATGTCTAAATGCATATATTACCTGTGGTATGTTCTCTTCATTTATTTATTTTATTAATTTTTTTATTTATATTTATATAGCGTGCAAGTAACCCATGGGCATTGAGGTGCTGTTACTTGCAAGAGCTTGGTTACAGGCAAAGAGGCATTCATGTGGAATGCATGCATGGCGAAAGGAATAAGAACAAGGGAGGCCGGACAAGAGAGAGGCAATCCAAATCGTGCAAGGAACCACATTAGTCCCTGATGAGCAAGCATGTAGGACATTGAATGTAGCAAGGGTTCTGGGAAGTATCATTATGTACCCATATATAGGAGCAAGCCATCATTAGTCCCTAACATAAGGCACAGAACAAAGGAAGGAGGGGGACATTGCGGGATGAATTTGAAACAAAAGGCAGGTATGGTAGGACGAAGGCACTGGGGCGTACCACAAGTAGGAGGCTTGATCTTAAGGGAAACATCATTTCTGCAGCCGTGGAGGTTGAAACAATACAGAGGTATCGCCGCAAGTATTGGGGAGGTGAAGGAGAGGTGCCCAGAAGGGGAGGGCGAATTGCTGGAAGCAAGGCACGTAGTACCATGCGGTAAAGATGTTCATGGTAAAACGAGTGTTGGGGAAGTGCGGATCATAGCAGCAATTACACATGCAGCAGCATGAGAATGGACAGCGTTCTGGGAGGGGAGAGGGGAATAAGTGCACCTCTTGCCTGGGCAATGGAAGGGGAGACACAGAGATGGAGGGAGGTGCACTGTATTAGGAGTAGATCTTGTCCAATGGATGGCGATATTTCGCTGGAACCCAGGGAAAGACAGGGCTGTAGCCTTAGCCCAGGGCCTTCAAGCTGGGCCTGGCTACGCCTCCCGGCTTGATGTTGGAGTGCCATTTGCTGCAAGGCTCACCCAGTCATGACATTGTGTATTGTCGGGTGCTTCTCTCGGGTGATATGGAAGAGGTCATGGTGGTGTGCCGCAGAAGCTGCATCTTTATGTGGACCTCGTTCCACTGGTGTTGGTGCAGGTCTCCGAACACATGAGGGTGCAGGGGTGGAGAGGGGCATATCCTACGAGTCTGGCACGCAGAGGGAAAAGGAAGCAAAGACAGGGCTGTATCCTTAGACCAGGGCCTTCGATCTGGGCCTGGCTAAACCTCCCAGCTTGATGTTGGTTTGCCATTTCATGCAGGACTCACCCAATCAGGACACTGGGGACTGTCAGGTGCTTCTACCGGGTGATATGGAAACAGGCACAGTGGTATGTTGCAGCGGCAGCCATCTTCATGTGGACCTCGATCCACTGTTGTTGGTGCAGGTCTCAGAGCACATGAGGCTGTCAGGGTGGAGAGAGGCACATCCTATGAGGTCGGCAAGGAGAGGGAAAAGGAGGGAGCGCAGGCTACACACATATGCCAGAAACGAGTGCCCAGCTCACTGCGCATCTTACTGGCTAATATTGGTCCAGCTGATGAGGAGAAGCTATCATGCATCTGGCTCTCAACTGGACTGCTAAACAAAAGACTTATATTCATATTTCCAGAATGCCTGTGAGTTAACTTGTCCCTGGAAACCTCCAATATTCTGTACTGTGTACATAGGTGAGTAATGCCAAACGCAGTTGCGAAGTTAGGAGCTCAAACCCACACAGTCCTGTTTCATGCAGGCACAAAAGAGGCTTTCAGAATGACAGCCAGCCTGTTCCAAGGCTAGGACCATGTTGCGAGGCAAGCTAGGGTGGACGGTTCAAGAGGGGCAGGAGAACTAGGGATCATTAGGAGTTACCCAATCCTGCTCTTCAATTAATAATTACAAAAATGGCAGTTACGCTGACTGAGGACGGTCCCAGGGACCTGTTTGGAGATCTGTATAAACCGCACAGTTTTTCATGATGGAAGGAGCATTTGACGGAAGCAGAGAGGTGTTCTTGGAGGGCAATGGAGATTGGAGGTGGTTGGGCTGGAGAAATGAGGCTGCAGAGGGAAGGCTATGGGGCAGAGAAGGAGGCAAGAGTAAAAAGTATGTAGTTGGGGATGATTGAGGTGGAGGTACAAAATAATGACATCAAGGAACAGGTGAAAATTAAGAAGTTAGTGAATATTGAGGATAAGGTGGTGAAGGTTAGGGAGGCAGTAAATATTGAGGAGGGATAGTAAGGATTGAGGTGGAAGTGGTGAAGAATAAGTAGCACATGAAAGAAAAAAGGAGTTGGAGCATGAGAAGGAGAAGAACAAACATTCAACTGAATAGAATGGCTGGAGGGGGAGTAACAGGAGAAGGCAGAAAGGAGGGTGTAGAATATAGCTGGCAGGAGAAGAGGAGTGTAATTTTGAGGAGGTCGCAAGAGACATCAAGGGGAGAGACATTCTAAAGATGAAGGTTGAACAGAGCGAGAAGGAAGTGAGCCAAGAGAAGGAAGATGAGCTACAAGCATGTGGTGAATAATTGACGAGGTGCAGGAGCAGCAGAAGAAATCATAGTCGGGAGGAAAGGAAGAGTAGCAGAGATCTCTTTAAGCACCAGGCCACTGTGAGTCATCCTCAAGCTCCTGTGAGGAGGAAGAGCAGGAAGGCATGTAGAACACGTGACCCGCACAACACCAGTAACGAATCACCAGCCCAACTGCTCTTAGCCCTTGGGAGAGTGAGCATCAGCGGAAAGCAGCAGGGTGGGCAGTGCCTGCAGTTCCCCGCCAAGTCCTCACTGGGCCCCGTCCATGTTAATGGTGATTGGGAAATCTCACTCCAGTTTAATTGACTGACAGCAAGGTGATTGACTGAGAAGCAGGATGGCTCCTTTATTGCCTACATCCCCTACTGATCTGTTATCATATGACTTCTGCACTTCTGCAAGTCTTGCTGTAATCCTGCTGGCACACCTAGGGCAGTGAACAGGAGTGTAATCCGCCCATGCCATGTTACTGGGAGAGAGGTGTGGCAGTAAGGACGGGTGGATTATCAATTTGTGAAATTGCTCTCCTGTTGGATGCATTGAGTCCTGCGAATATACAAGAGCAATAGATGACACACTCGTTCTCAGAACCCACTCTTCATCGTCCAACCCAATGATTGAAGATATATATTGGTTACCTCGGAACATAGAAAGTTCAACGGTGTAAGTGATCTATAGGGAATAACTGAAAATCCACCAACTTTGTGGGTGCCAGCATTTGGTTTTCTACTTGGATGCCAAAGGAGTGGGAGATGGACTCACAAAAAACCAATGAGCCAATCAGGCATCCCCCTGGCCCCTATCCGTTGTGTCAAACCCAATTGACAACTAAACATTTTGAACCCTGGCACCAGCATTAAAGAAACATGTATTACTTGTGATAAATCCTTAAGATATTCATTGGAAACATATTTGCACTTAACATTTTATACTTACATTTCATACCTACATTTTCTTCTATCTAAAGTGATCATGGGGGTGGGAGATGAACTCGAAAACACCCACCAAGCCAGTCTGACATTCGCAAATTGCCAGATACTTTCAGGTACACAATAATAGGCAAGCAGCCTATACAATCAACATATGCAACTAATTTGAACTTCACTACTGTCGTATTACTGCTATATGAGTGATTTTATGATTGATTTTTCATAAATGGTTAAGGGTCTTAAACATGTGTTGTGTTTATAATATAAATTAGTGACAGTATTTTAGACCATTGTATGACCTGGGACACACAATAGAGTGATGGAGTGATACCATAATACAGTACATTCAAAATTCTAACTAGCACCTAGAACAATATATTTTAGCATTGTATAACTACATAGTTTATGCTAAAATGGCAACAAAGAAAGTGACATGCCCTCGCCTTAACTTCTTTATCCTTGCATAAAAAGAATTGTGAAATCAACAAATATAATAAAACCAGTTGAGGATGGAACATAATTAACAAGTGAGGTTGATAGATTTTGAAAGCATTTTGACATCCCTGCACATGATGCAATAAACTCAAATGCCCCCAAGAAAAAGTATATACAAATATCTAGGATAAATAAGATAACTCATAGATCACAATTAAATGAAAGTAGTGAAATAGAATTTTATACCAGTCCTGTAAGAATTATAGAAGGGCAAGCAGATGGAAAAGTATAGAGGAATTGTCTAGTAGGGAAAAGTAGAGAGCAGAAGCAGGATCATTTGGCCCCATATGAGCTGGCTAGAAAATCCTCACAAGGGGTCTGGTAAACTTTATAATATACTAGCCAGCCGAAGTATATAAAGATGGTGATTCAATACTTGTGTGTAAAGATGGAAACCACTCATCTACTTAGAAGAACAGGTTAGAGTGCAACCTCAATGTCCCACTAATAAATCAATACCAGATGACCACAGGGAACCTTTGACAATTATTGATAAATCAATTACTTCAATATTCTCTATTCAATTTAGTGTGTGACTCGACAGAGGAAATCCGGCCTGCAACAGAATGCACCATCTAAGGTACTTTGAAAATAATCAAGCCCAAGCAACAAATAAAATAAAAGTCAGGAAAAATTATAATTTGGAATATCCAGAAGGGCAGAACGGTAAGAACAGAGAAAGCCTTGATATCTGCAGACATGCTTTAAATATGTTAATGCATTTACAACAGGGAATCATTGAGCTAAGCTGAGCTGAGCTCACATAAGATTATAAAGCAGCTATTATCACTCCAAAGATAAATTGATCAAATAAAACCTACATCATGGAAGGAAGCCAACCAATCAATTATTGAAAGTAGAAGTTCTGAACAAAAAGAAAAGCGACAAAAGAGGAGAGGAAAAAACACAACCAAATCTATAACCACATACTCAAATTCCAAATCAATGGGAAAATTCACTCATGACACAGTAGGTAAGGTTAAATGTCTCGGGAGGATAGCTCAGGGGCAACGTGCTTGTTTTGGAAGAAAGACGACGAAGAGCAATGCAAGTTCGATACCCGGGTCCGTGCTTAGAAATCTCTGGATATTAAGCGCATTTTAAATAACCAATTATAAAGAGAGGGATACACTAGCCAATCCTACACCTCGGAACAATGCTATCCTATGTACAGATCATTCAAATAAACTAATGCAGACTCCTTTTCACTGAGAGTTTAGACAGCATATATCAAACACAAGTGGCTCTCCCACAAATGTTGTATATATGACTTCCATCACTAAATTACAACTATCCAAAGAGAGGGACAACTCCCTGATAAACAAATGGTCCGTCAAGGAATGTAAAATGCTGATATTCAATAATACACAGTGATATGATTATCTCAACTCAGCATCATGATCACTGCAACAATAAATATGATTATACACGCCTGAGATTATCAAACAAGCAATTGGTACATGGACTCCTGACAATTGATCATGTATTGTCACCACCTAGAGGAACAAATGTACAATTGAAGCCCAATTCACCTGACATAAAAATGATGACTAATCAACCAATTGCAAAATCGAACAGATATTTGCTCAAAAAAATGAGTATGTCATCACATAATGAAATAAGCAAGGAAGTAAAATAGGGTGAAAGTGCAGCCATGCAAAGCTGCTGACCTATTGTTAACAACCATCAATGTGTCACTTCACAACACTAGCTCCATCATTCATGTCAGGCTCCCTCCACTGAATTACCACTTGAACCAGAAACAAGGGATGCAGAGCATGCAGGAAACAATGAACATTGTTAGGTGTTTTGTCAAAGGGCTATTACATAATGTGGGTGGTATTTTAGTACTGCTGTAAAATGGTGCTAAACTAGTGATAACATGGTGGCACAGTGTATTTAATGGTGATGCCCTTTATGATGTGGCAAGACTCCCCCCTGATATCTGTATACAGCTTAGGGTCAACTGTAAGCGCAAGATAGCAGACTTTGTACCTGCAGGGATTGACAGTGTTAACTGTCACTTCAGTCACTTATCTACGAGCAGGAGTGGTTTGCATACATCTCCAGCACTCTTGGAGGACATATATCAGGACAATCTAGTATTGATCATTTTCCCGGTGCCTGGAAGTACACTAAAAGTAAGGAGGAGGTTGGACGGCTAACTGATATCAGCAAATCTTCACATGCTTCTGGCCCCAATGATCTATGTAACTTTTTGATAAAAGACAATGGGCCTCATTACAAGTATTGCAGAATGGGTTAACGGGCGCCGCTAATGGTGTCAGCGCCGTTAAACTCATTCCGCAATATTACGAGGTCCCCTCGCGGGACCCGATGTGGATGTTTGGTTTTACCCAGGGACCAAGGAGCTAACAACGGGCCGGTCGTAATGGGGGCTAAAATGGGAATGGGGAAGGTCGGGGCCCGGGTTCTTTGAAGGAGGAATTACCGGGCCCTCCAAACTCGGAATGGCCCGGTAATTCCCCATTCAGGGAACCCGGACCCAATTTTGGAGGCAACCATGGCGCCAATAGCACCATGGCTACCTCCAAAGTCGTAATGAGGCCCCATGTCCCTTTCTGGGCAGTAGTGTTGCACCAACTCTTTACTTGCATTACGTCCACTCAGACTATTCCTAATTCTTGACACAATAGCATTCTAGTTCCCATACTGAAGAAACAATCTCATGCAGATCCTCACAATTATCACCTTTTGGCAATTTTTGATGTTCCAGGTAAGGTGTTTGCTCAGGTCCTTCTTGTGGAATTAACCAGTTGGGTGGAAGTTGAAAATATCATACCACGAAACCAAACTGTTTACTGAAACGGCTGCAGCACTATAATCAATGTCTTAGCTCTAACAACCATTTTACAACAAGTCATGGCTGACACGTAATAGACCTGTCTATGTTGCATTTATAGACTATGGTGCCACTTTTGACATGGTTGACAGAACAAGACTCTGAGGGAAACTGACTAGCTGGGGGATTTCTCATGGCCTGTTAAAAATGATCATGATGTTGCATGACGAGACCCTGATTAAAGTGCGGCTGGAAGGTAATGGGCGGACCGCTAGCTGGATTAACACCTAGAAGGGGGTCGAATAAGGTTACATCTTGGCTCCCATGTTGTTTAATTTGTATTTATCAGACATAGGGAAGGCATTGGTAGATCCGACTTGTATACTGCCCAAACTGGGAGAGGAAGTTTTACAGTGGATGGGTTACGCCAATGATATTGTCCTCCTTGAGTAAACTCCGGGAGAGCTTCAAACTGCTTTGAATAATCTTTAAATCTACTCGGATGTTAACTCACTAAAAGTAAGTACTTCCAAAACCGAGATTATGGTATTTGATTTTAAACAAAAAAAGGGCCGCAGGAATCAACTGGAAAAAGAACGTAGTCATAGTTAATAATTATACGCACCTTGGTATCAACCTGAACAAGCACTACCTACCTTGATCAACTTAAGGCCGGAACGGCACAAACACTGGGTTGCATTTGTTCTTTTGCACGCAAATGGGGAGATTATTCTGTTGGGACTTTGACCAAACTTTACAAAATTGTTGTCTACTATCACATACACTTCTGAGGTGTGGGCACTGGGAAGTTTAGATTTTATCTCCAAAGTAGAAATAATAATTTGAAAGAAAATGTTAATGTTGCCTTTATTTACTTTGCCGGAAATGTTACACCTGGAGTTTAACATACTAACAATAAGAGAGTGAGTTATGTTAAAATGCCTAAAAACTCACTCATGGGATGGCTATTTGAGGCGTTTTTTACTAAAAATGTATTTTATGCGGGTAGGTGTTTTAGCATCAATAAAAAGGGAAGCTGAAAAGTGGATCCTCAGAGTTCATGGTGATCGTTTAGTGATGACTCTGATCTCTTACAAAAGAATAATGAGGGTCTAACTGAAGGACTTTATCCATGGCCAGGTGATCATTAACCTGACCTCCAAATCCACGGGTGAATGGTTTATTTCATACATACTGGAGCAACAGCTGGTACCCTCATAAATACATCACTTTGGTAACTCCCTGGTATGGGATTACATGTGTCTCACGTTTAATGTACTTAAATCATTTGAGATAAATGAAGGATGGCTCAAGAACCCAAGGAAAGAAAGATTTAGCTGTCTCTGTAGTGAATTAGAATTGGAGTTGGTTCGTAATCTTCTTTTTGATTGCTCTTTAACAGTGGTGTTATGAACAAGGGCAACTGGAGCTGTATGATATAATATGTCCATTACCGCTGATGATCTTTGTAAAATGTTTATGTCCAGAACAAATGAAGGAAGCAATATACTGAACTATGAAAAAAAGATTCTTGAGATTTTAGAATAATTATGTTTTACTGCTTATGATGTTGATTTATGAATTGCTGTAGTGAATTGTATTACATGTTATTTTTAACAGTATAATTCTAAAATAAAAAATAAAAAAATATTTATCTTGTAGTTGTTTGGATCAGAATTAAATCAATAAGCGCAAAACAAAAAGATTCCCATAAGAAATGTGAAGAAAACCTTCTTTCTGATTTTCTTTTACTACCCTCTAACATCCAAATCCAAGCAACCGTGGCTACAATTCAATTTTGAGCACTTTCGTTCTCCTCTCTTTTTGCCCATCAATGTTCCTTTTTTCCACATCATACTCTCCCGTTTGTAATCAGAGGCCCTGATTTTTCTGCCCTAATGTTCTCTCCTTTTTGCTCACTCTCTTCAGTTACACTCACCCTCAGGGTGTTGCATTGAATCAGATGAAATAAAGGGTTAAGTGCATAACAAAGATCCAGCAGAAGCAGATATCTGATGTTTGCATGCCAATGACATAGTTATTGTCATTCCATGTCAAGATGTGGTGCATGAAGTAAATGGCAATTGAAACCAACTCGTAGTTGATAGTTCCAACCTTTGTATAATACTAACAGAGGACATGCCACCAATTAGCAATTGGCAGCATGGCTCAGCCAATTAGAAAGCTGGAATGACAGGCATTACACACTTGTAATGGCTCCCATCATTCGGTCCCTTAGATAAGCTTTCAGCTCCACCTACCCCATGACTCGCCTTCCCTTCCCTCTGGAGCTTCCCCCAGGCCACCCCTTGACCACTGCACCAAAAGCACCCAACCACCACTAGGTTCACTTCCCTCTCTTGCGTTCTCCACACCCATCTCACTGACACGTTTTTTGTATTTTTATATTTTACATGAGGAACCGACTGCACACTCTGCGTACAGCTTTTCTCATGTTAAGAAGCTGCCCTTTTAGCTTGTTTGATGTTTTGCTGGGGTACGCAAAGCTATAAACCTGTGCCTGTTGGACTAAGCAGGGTGGTAAACGTTCTGGCTTCATTTACTGTCTAGTAACGTCCTCCAGCATAGGTGTAATTGCGTATATAACAATCCTCTATGCTTGAGATGTTGGAAAATTATGCATCTGCTTAATAGATCATGTGGCTGCCTGGCAGCCCAGTCCCCAGTATTTACTTTATCTTGCCGCACATGTTTACCATGACCTAGCCACATTTTCTTAAGAAACACACAGGGAGGCAGTCACTGGATAGTAATGCATACAAGTAACAAACTATATTTTTTGTAAACCCATGGGTTTAGTCAAGCATGTTTTGCCACCTCGCCCTTCTCATGGCCAATTTGGAGTGAGCTGCAGGAGCTCTGGCATGTGGCTTGCAGAACTGCTCTGATGAATCAGAGCACCATTTTGATGTCACTGACGACTTCATAGAAATCCACTGACAGGAAAATGAGTAGGTGATCCTATTGCAGGCTTGTTTTGACATCAAAGCGTAATTGCAGTTTTGTTTTGAGGTCAGCACTGGACTTTGCTCGGGATATTAAAGGCACATTTTCAGAATGTAAAGCAATAATGCATCTGTCGTCATAAACCTTTAAACTGTTCCAAATCATCCGTGTGCAATCTCTCTTTTGGGTACCCAAAGGAATGGAGAATTTTTATTTGTGAAATAAAGTTGTGAGTCACTGCATACTAGAGAGCCTTGTCGTTTTCACTTTGAGCAGTGAACAGTCTGAGGTTGCTTACCCTGCTCTGCATTTATATTTCTATAGTTCAATATTGTAAGGCTCAGCAAAACTCACTATTTTCCAGTAGAGTAAATTAAATTATGTATTCATGTATTCACTCCATGAAGGACAGAACGTTCCAGAAACGGCTCCTGGGCATTGTGGAAGAATAGCTTCCTTCCCTTTATACAGTTTGAAGACATTTCAAATGTAGTTGGCATTTTACAGGGCTTCTTACAGCACAAATTCCAGATGTCAATGTTACTATAAGCACAGGATGAGACGAAGTGGTGCAAGTATTCTTCATTTGCATGTAGTAACATTTAAATTGAACCTTAACACTTGCATGCGAATATTGGGCCACAAGAACATTGCTCATTCACTTGGCAACAGTGTTTAAGTGACAAGAGACGCAAAAGAAATGGCCCTCTCTCGGTAATTGTGCATAATCATGGAATGAAGCGAGTATAAACTAGCTGTAGTCCCAAACCAATTTTCTGTTGCATAAGCAAATAGTTACTATCCAAACGAGCCAACACTGATAGCAACTGACAGAATTTTGGACAGTCAGAACAAATTGACAAGATGATCAACATTTTGCTTGACCTTGACCATCACACAACACAAATCTGCTTATCTACACAACCACTCAAGGGCACATACAACTGTGCAGAACATCAAAACGCCTACACAAATTGCACAATCCACCAGATGAACACGTTGTCCACATTTCCAATCTTTTCACAATCTCTTGCAACAGAAAACATGATATAACCAGAACCCATGTCTTTCAGAGGCAAATTCACTAATGCCACCAATGACAAAATATGACCACGTATTCCGCCTTCCTACCAGATTGCAATGTCTATTTTAGCCTCATAACCCTATGTGCTGGTCCTAATAAATACAATCCAGAGCACTGGGAGTACCATGAACCTACAGGCCTGGCTCATGCTAATATATTGCCTCTGTCCTCAATCTCCCCCAACCATGCACCATGGTACTTTACTGGTTCTAATTGTGAGGTTCAAAGTCATAAACTGCACCTCTCGTGAGATGGAGTAACGTGTTTTTTCATGTTCCTCCTTACTGATTAACTGGCTTGATCACTGTAGTGATGAAGTATGAGGCTTCATTAGGGATGCGACTATACGTCTTAGGGTCAGGGTGCCACAAAAACATTCTGTGTGGGAAACCTGGCACACTTTGCTCTCTGTGCACCACTGACCTGTTGCTGGGTAAGGAGTATTGTTGGGTATTGCCTGCTTTACTTCAGGCAAATCTCGAACTCAAAAAACATTGTAAAATTCAGTGCACAGTTTTTCGTTGGTTCTTCGAGAGTTACTGGGACACATATGTATCCATATGTTGTAACATTTGCTCTCTGCCATGGGAGAGAGAGGGATTCAGAATCAGAAACATAGCCATATCTGGCCAGACACTTGAATGGTTTCTACATTCCTGGATGGGATGCACATTTGAATGAAACGATGCCTGTGAATCTTTAAGTGTTGTGTTCCCTAGTGATTAGGTGTCCACCAAAAGTATGAAGAAGACATAATTCTGATTGGGAACTGTGTGTTCCTCAATTCCCATATTCCCAGTGTGACTGTACTGTCCACATCTATATTTTGTCAAACACTAGAAGCTGAACCAAGGGATGGGTTCCAATATGGGGACCGTTACAAAAGTGATGACGCACCTCACGTTATTGAACATTCAATAAGTGTGCGTCTTGGATGTCAGTGAACAGCAAGGTCCAGAGGCTTCTGTGGATGGAGAAGTAGGAAATCAGTCTGCAGACCATACCCAGATATCACTAATTTTGTTTGACATACTTTTTTGGGCATTTTTAAAAAAACAACAGGACAGATTTACACCAGATTCGCAAAAGAACACGTTCGGGAGCAATCTGCCACTCCTTCCACAAGTTTGGTGAAAATACATACAGTGGTTTGGGATGTAGGCACAAGCTAAATGGTTTTTCCATTGTGTCTATAAGGATTGGCCATTTACTTCTTTTACGAGGTTTGGTGGGGATTCATTGAACAGCGCTAAAGTTATAAGCTACCCAAAAAGTGCTCTTTCTGAGTTGAGCAACTTAACCATAACTACACGGCTGTACCGCAGGCTCTGTAATATATATCATGATATGCATAATATGTGATTGGGCCGTTTGTTGACTTGGATAGAAGCCATTTGTAGGCACGCAGTGGGAGACCATGATCTGATTGGCTGTCAAAAACAGGTGTGAAGCCGTCTAGCCACGTCAATGCAGATTTCAAAGTGATTGGGCCTTTCCTCAATGCGGCTACAGCCACGTGCAGGCGCATCTTCTCATTGACTCAGGCAATTAGTCAATAATTTAGGCACAAACGATTTGTTGCGCTTGGGTGTAACCACGGTTATACCCCTCTCCCAAGCAGCTCATTCCTGTTTTCTGTCATTGCTTTTTGTCACTTGGTGGGTGAACTTCTTTGTAAGCCTTCAGGAACTTTAAAAAATCTGTACCGTGATTTATCCATTCCTTTTGTGTCTTTTTTCTTCCTATACCTTTGTCTTGCATTTTAAAATGACTACAACCAGCAGTGATGATGAGGTGGTGTGGGTGACTTTGGCTTTAACTCCATGGAGGAAGCAATACGCACAAAAAAACATTTTATGACAATCAGCAATATTTCCAGGTAAAGGACCAATACAGCAAGAAGAGGATCGAGGAAGTTAAGTGCAATTTCTGTGGTAAGGTTTTGCGGAGGGGACCATCACACAAGCTGTCGCAAAGTTGTCAGCATACATTGGAATGAAGTGGATGAATCGTATAGGAAGATTTGTGTGAAACAAGGTCAAAGAGCATGGAACAAGATCTGCATATATTTGTATATGTGACTAAAAATATAACTGCACCTACAAAACAATCAATGAAAAGATGAAAAGCATTGACACGCCTATGCACGTGTGTTTTATACACATGGTTATGTAAGACCCATACATGGGCATTTGCTGATAGCCACGGCTACTCATAAAACCTACAAATTGAAAAATGTACTTCCACTCCCCCAAACTCCAAACAAGTCTCCCTAAAAAACATAACAGCCCCCCTCGACTCCCCATCAGCCTACTCTACTCTCCAGATCTCTCCCAATTTCCTACAACACTCAATCCATGTATGATAGTACTTCACCCAAAATGGTGCATGCCACAGCGACCACATGTCCACAAACATATGATGTTCCATTTGCCCCAAATAATTCCGCAGCTGCAAAGGGTACTACGTCTACCCGCAAATAGCAATGCTGCACATTGGATGGCTACTGAGTAGCTGCAGATACAGTTCTACGTGGCCATTTTTAATAAATATGACTCAGAACACCTAACCAAATATGAAAATGAGGTGTAAATACACAGATACAATAAAAAAGAGAAAGACAAAGTTTTTATTTTACTCACGGTTACAATACATTGGACCTCATTACGACCCTGGCGGTAGCTGTGCCCTTATTAAGGGCACGGCTGCCGCCGGTAATGATTTTTTATTGGGTCCAAGAAAAGGGCAATAACCGGGTTATGCCGACCTTGGCAGACCCGGTAATTGCCCTTTTCTTGGACCTGGTAAAAATCAATCCACATTCCCATTTGAGCCCCACAGTGCTCAATGGGAATGGAGAGGATGCTAACAATGTGCCCGTTAATGATGGGCCCGTTGTTATCATCCTGGCCTGCTAGAGGGTCCTGCTTTTCACGTCTGGTCAGACCAGACGTGAAATGCGGGACCCGCTAGCAGGCCTCGTAATAGGGCATCCCGTAATGAACGGTGCCGGTACAGGACCGGCACCGTTCATTATGGGATGCCCTATTACGGGAGCGCCAGGGTCCTAATGAGGCCCATTCAATTTTATCATAACCGTAGTTACAAAAATTGGTTAAAAAAGGGGCCTCACTTCAGGTTTTATTCTACAATACAACTTAAAAGATCAATGGAGTACAACACTACTCATGTACCTATATAAAGTAGATGAAAATAAAGAAACAGAATAATACATAACAGTAAACTGTGCAAACAAACATTTCACTGCCACCCAACATAATACCATAAGAAAAAACACATAACCTAAAATACATTTTATGGGGTATCTAAACATATAACACGATTTATCCTTTTTATGTTAATTTTGTTAAACTAATTTCTTCTCTTTTCCTCCAAATTCTCACATATACAAAAGCCTGAAAACACACAGTCAAAATAAAAAAAGAGTCCCAAATACCTACCAGGTCACTACCGATGGCCTTGGCCATGGACAGTGAGTGTTCACCAACAATTTCACTATACCTATACAAACACCTTTCAAAAAGAAATAAAACACTGACACCCCAAAATATATAACTGTTGGAACAGAATTCCTTGTACCCGCGGTTATCTGTAGTCCTTTGTAGCCACGGATATAACCACAAATATCAGCAAAACGGCTGGAAATAAATGCTTTCCTGGTTCCCCAGCACCTCATTAAGTGCCCCCCTCATCTGTGCCAACTCTCCCCACCCACAGATGGCCTCCTCACCTCCCCTGCCCTCTCTCCTTCCCCCCACAACACACGCTGTTTCTTTGAAGCAGTTTGCTTTCAGATGTCGGCTAGTCACGACTATAGCTTAGCCTATGGAGAGCTTTGTGTTGGAAACCCAGTCCCTAGACGCTCTACAACTTCAAAATGGCACTTGACGCCCTCTAGAAACACGCCCCTCACCTCTAGCCTGATGGCATTGCCATGTTTTTTGACCTGCAAATAGCTTTTTTCCTGTGTTTCATTTTCCCATATCTTCGGCTATAGCCATGGATATCACTTGCACCGAGAGAAAAACAAGATGGTGGTCGTATCATTTCTAAAAACACTCAGTTTTGGGTAAATCCCCTATATATCACTATCTATTTTTGGCAAGGGGGCATCCCCTTCTCATCAAATATTGAACTAACTACTGCACGGAATAACCCAAAACCATGTATGGATCGCCAGTCAATGTTTCATGCCTATGTTGTTTCAGACCTGGTCCAAACCTGTCCAGCGGTTTCAGTTGTTTGCATTGGCAAAAATGTACCTTGTTTGTCTATGGGAAAATGAATGGTAAGTAGGCCGCACTTTCGATTTTTCTTTTTGATGCTTTTTAACTTCTTTATTTTTTAAGGAATCTTTACAAAACTTTGCAGTCTGGGGGGCTGTGGGTCTTTAATTACTTTTGAAATGTCGGTTAAAACTGTTACTCAAATCAAGGGGTTCCCATGGGAGTCTGACTCACCTCAACTATATGTATATATATTATAGGGCGGCGGTCGCTGCCCTATAGTTAAGTGTAGACAGAGACACATAGGATCACCTCAAAATTCATTTATTAATAACTTTTGATTCAAGTATCGGATTTAGCCAAAATTACAAAAGTGATTATAAGTGCGCAGCCCACTCAGACTACTATATTTCAAAAAGTGCAGCCTACTTCCAATTCATTTTCTCATAGAAAAAACATGTTACATTTTTGACAAACCGCACAGCCCAAACCTCTTGACCGATTTGGACCTGGTTTCAAACAAATTGGGTACGGAGCTGACTCATAATCCATGCGTGGTTTGGGGTTTTTCCGTGCCGTGTTTATTTTAAAATTTGACGGCGAATGGAATACCAGGTGCTGTAGGGTGAAAAAAAATAAAAAATAAAAAAAAAAAAATTTGACAGAGAAGTGGGTGCCCCCATCTCCAAAATGTATAGTTATACCTCCCATGGTGCATTGCAGGATGATGGTTTTCAGAAATGAAACAACGGATATCTTGTTTTTCTCGTTGTGCAAGAGATATTTGCGGCTGTAGCCGAGGTTATGGGAAAATGAAACTTAGCAAAAAGGTATTTGCAAGAATAAAAATACAAATGCCATCAGGGTAGAGGTGGGGGGGATGGCTAGAGGGTATTAAGTGAAATTTGGGAGTTGGAGTGGGTACATGGATCGAGTTTGCATAACAAAGTTTTCCGTAGCCTTGGCTACATCTGCGAATAGCCGACACCTCACAGAAAACTGTGTCATAGAAGCAGCCTGTGCTGTGGGGGGAAAGGGAGAGGGCAGGGAAGGTGAGGAGGCCATTTGAGGACTGGGGGGAGCTGGCACAGATGAGTGGGGCCCGTGGTGACGTGGGGCAGGCAATCATTTTTCGTGCCCATTTTACCGATATTCGCTGCTATATCCGAGGCTAAAAAGGACTACAGATAGCCAAGGGTATGTGTAGTTCAGTATCTGCGGCTATATAGTTTGGGATGTCTGTATGGTATGGTAATGTTTTATATTCTTTGCTTAAATATAGTGATGTTGGAGTGAAAAATAACTGGCCATGGCCAAAGGCCATGGTCAGTAACCTGGTAGGTATTTTTTTTATTGTGGATGTGTGTTTTCAGACTTTTGAGCATGTGAGACTTTGGAGAAAGATAGAAGAAAATAGCTTAACAACATTAAGAAAAAATGGAGCAATTGTAGTCTAGTTTTAGATGTGCCATAAAATGTTTTTAGGTTGTGTATTCTCACTTATGGTTTTATGTTGTGTGAATGTGCAATGTTTGCCTATCTAGTTTACTGTTATGTATTTTTCTATGGATTCTTATTTTTCAGTTACTTTACATAAGTACATGAGTAGTGTTGTTCTGTATTCATCATTTAAGTCAGATTGTAGTATAAAACTTGAAGTCAGTCCCCCTTTTAACTGACTTGTTGTAGCCACAGTTATGGTAAAAGTCAATGAACTGTAGCCACGGGTATAATAAAACATGTTGTTCTGTTATTATTTATTGTATTTCTATATATATGTGTGATGAGTAGTCCTTAAAAGGACTGTTCGGGGTACACTGATTGTAGAATTTCAGCACATCAGGAGTACTGTTTTGATGTTAGGAATGAACACTGCATTTTCTTCATCGGTTAGGTGTACTCCATCATGTCTACAGAAATTGGCCATGCAGAACTGTATGTTGTTGTTCTCAATCCATAATTGGTTGTGGTCTTTCATAAATGTGGAAACTGCTTTATTAACATTTCTCAGGAATTCTCAATTTTTCCATTAGATCTGGTGGTCCATCTCCATTTTTGCCTCTGAGTGAGATTGGAAAAGATAAAGATGGTGTGAGGAAATAGTTCTATTCGTTTTGCCCTGTTTTATTTTATCATTAAAGTAAGGGCCACCCTTCCTACATTCCCAAATCATTTCCTCCACAATGAATTTTTATGACGTCTTGGTGCCCTGTACTTCTCAGACTTAACAATTTTGGAAAAACCTGGAACCAACTCATTCCCCGCAATCCAAATCATTTAATTTTAAAATCTCTCAAACCTAGGTCCATGTTAATAATTAGTTTCTCACAAAAAGCCAGCAACCAAAACAGCCACCTGTCTCCAATCAGCCACACAGTTTTTAAAGCAGCCATGATATCTACAGTATTTTTCTGTTTCCAAGAAAATTATTCCTAGTTTGAATTTCTAGTAGTCTGTATGAGCAGGCTATGTATGGAGTATTTGTGTTGTACTTTCTAATTGGTTGATGGTGCTGTTGTTAGCATACTCGGCTATCCAACAGCCGCCCAGCGTGCAGCATTTCTAATCATCGGTAGATCCTCACCCCCGTTGCAGCCACAGATATATTCAAGCAAGTGACACGTCATGTGTTTGTGCATGTGTGGAAGCAGTGGCTATCCGAAATTTTGGGTGGTGTGGCATCTTATATGCATTGTGTATTTTGGGGGATTGTAAGAGACTAAGGGAGTGAAGACGGACCATGATAAATTGAGGTGGCGCTGGTAGGCATGTTGGGGACAGTTTCTGGAGTTTGGTGTAGTGGAATTGCAATTTTGAATTTATAGTATTTGCGAATAGCCACAGCTATCAGCAAACATGCAGGGGGAGGCTCTCGTTTAGCTGCATCTATATAAAGGCATGTGCACACTTATTTGATATGAAGGTTTGAAGGCCAATTTAGTCTGCATGAAAATGTGTGTGTAGCACAATGTGTGTGTCTCGGCTATGAACGATGCTAGATGGGGTAAAAATTGATTTGTGTCAGTTTCATTGTTTGTTATTGGTTGTTGTTACTTGTGCATTTGTGTAGGGATTAGTGATAGGTTGTGCTGAAAATGTGTGAGTCATTTTACCAGTTTTATTGGTATATAGGGGCTCATTACGAGTCCGGCGGTAATTCTAGAGCCGGCATTCCATTACTCCCCATTCCCGTAGAGTCCCACAGGACTCCATGGGAATAGGGGCAGTGGAAACACTGGCACCATGTGGTAATGGTACTGGTGTATCCACGTCTGTGTGCGGCAGGTGGTGTTACGCCTGCTGGGTCAGAACTGGTGGGTGTAACAGCACACGGCCACATTACTCGGAGTTAGCTGGTTCAGAAAACAGTGCCAGTACGGTTTTACCGGCACCGTTATATCCGGACCGGCTAACTCATAATGACTCCTATAGTCCTCATTTTTGGTGTTTGTTTTGGAAAGTAAAAAAGCCAACTTTTACTGCAGTTTTATCATTTTGGTTCATGAACTCTGACGGTGCACATGGCAGGAGTGTGGCTGATGTGAAGTTAAGTATTATTCTGTATTTACACATTTGAAGGATTATTTGCAGTATTGTATGTTTTATTTGTAGTGACCATTGCTGGTGTTCATTATTATTTTCTTCATTAGCTGTTCTTATACTTTTAAAGTATTTTGAGGTATGCAGTGCTTGTAGTTGTTTAGAGTGTTTTTTGAGGTAGTTCAATTGCTGGTGTTGTGCAGGTTCGTTTTTGTAATTTGCTTATTTTTGTATTTTCTTGTAGCTGCATTGTTGTCATCATCCCAGTGGATTTGCACTAGATGTTGTACAGTTAACTCCTGTGAAAGGTCAACCTATATTCAAAAGATAGTGGTACTGCTGAAGAGGGAAACAGGAGATGTATGGAAATCTTTCTTAGTGACCTTTGCAGTATTTGCTACCCATTTGAAGCATCGTCCACACAGGACTTTCATCACTGAATCTGGTAAGAGTTACGAGGCAGTGCACCTGGTGAATGCAAACTTGGTTATGATACCACCATTGAAGTGTAGAAAAAAAGGGGGGGGATAAATTGCCACAAAAAAACGATGACCGGAAATTTGGTGTTCTGCAATTCGCTAAATGTGGCAACTTCCTTAACTACCCAGTCGCAGCATTTTGTACACATGACTTTCATCATGGTTAGATTGGGTGGCAGTAAGAGAGGAGTTTGTGTACTGCATACCACGGCTGATGTAGAGGCTTCATTTGCAGTTGGAGTTGTTGATGCACTGGTGGATGGAGGTTATGTTGGTAGTGCTGATCGCCTTTTATGAAAGGAATTGTCCCTTTGCATTTTTGTGGTGTTCATGTGCTTTACGATCATCATCGACCTCATTCCAATGGATTTGCACTAGATTGTTAATCATAATAGATGTTCCCAGGCTTTGAGGTGGAACATCTGAAGGCCCACAGCGTAGAGTTTTATTGCAGAAGGGGCACAGTACCTACTGTGGCTCTTTTCTGGAGCAGTGTTCTTTCACTTTGAAGAAGCGCCAACTGTCATTTGTTTTTTTATTTATTTTTGTGCACTTCTTTCCTTGGTGGTGAAACATTGTCGACCCACATGATGATGTTGTCACTACTCAAGCTCTCATGTCCAGACATATTGGAATGTCTAAGTAGAAAGAAAAAAGTAAAACTTTCAAAAAGACAAGTGAAAAAAGACAATGCTACAAAAAATGAAAATGCTTTAATAAAAAATGGAAAAGTAGTTTGATAAATGTGATCTGTTTGGTGACTTGTTCTCCAAGCTTACTTATCCTACCCTTTTTTCTCTTGTTCTCTAAGTACCTTTTCTACCCTATTTTCTATTGCTCTCCAAGTTTACTTGACCTTCCCATCCTTTATCCTGCATGCAACTAGTATATTGTTCTTTGGTTATTTCACACATATTATATATCCCTGTTTGTTTTTTTGTAGTGTTATTTCCTTATAGTTTTTTTTATATTGTTGTATGTGTTTTTTTTTTATCCAAGTTGGTAATTTTTTCCCAATGACCAATGATTAGTATGTGCAAAGAGAGCAACAGTGTACTATCCTCTAATGTTGTATATTTTATATAGTGCATGTGATGCACTGCATATAACATGTGAGGGTCATGTGTGTTTTACATTGTGTTTATTAAAGTGTGTGTGTCATTGAACTGATTTTGTTTCCTTTTTTCCAGCAGCTACGGTCCAGCCCAATGTGACATTGTCATTTGGAGACACGGGTAACCTCAGCAACGACAGGTGGTGTCCTAGGCGCGATTACGATGACGCATACTAGCAGCTATAGCTGTAATTTGTGAAAAGTGCATTCTTCATGTACTCCCTTTTACTCTGTCTTTTGTTATTAATATTGTGCATTAAGTGTATGGAAAGAAAAACACACAATCACATAGTAGCAGTTATAAGATTTGGGGCACAATTAGATTTGTTGGTAACCGCGGACATACATATTTTTGGGCAAAAATAATAAAATGTGGACTTTTTTAAATATGGATTGAGTGTAGGGTTTGCAAACAGTGTAACATCAAAAATACTTTTTAATCAATAATAATGCATATACATATACATACGTGAAAAGGCTGAATAAATACTTGAGCACAGTTTGTTAAAAACAGGTTTATTTAGGAGTGGATGTGGTTATAGGTTTTTCTTTCTGTTTTAGTTAGAACACATGATGTATCTTCTTCTGTAGTCACATTTTCTGTTATGCTTGTCAATATGTCTTTTTGAATCTGTAAAAAATGTATGGGTAGCCATGACTACTTGTGGTTAATGCTATCCATGGGTATGAATGGTCCAATTGCACATTGTGATTTTAAGCAGACTTTGATAGCCGTGGGTATTGATCCATAACTGTACCCGCGGCTGCAGCTGCTTCTATTCTGGTGCAGTGATCATATTATATCATGGATGGTTGAGCTCATATTTGCACCTGTGTTTTTGTTTGGATGTTCTCACTGAAGGCTAATGTGAATTGATTTTTAAATCTTTGTAATCTGTGTTTTTGAGCGCATTTGAAAAATGTTTGTGTAACCCCATCTTTAGATGAGTTTTCGTTGTGTAACTGGGGTTATAGCCACGGTTATGTTATTGGGAAAAATTAGGAAAAAATGTTTTTAATGTAGTGTGTAAATATTGTATAAACTATTCTCTGAAGGATTGATTGCTATAGCTTGTAATAGAAATGTGTTTGTCATTTTACTTGTTTGCTTTCAAAGGTCCTCGTGTTGTGCTATTGAATAGTGATAGTGACATTCATGTGAAGTTTTGACAGTATGATTTGAGAACTCAGAGTGTGCACATGCTCTGTGTTTGGCTATGGTGAAGATCTATTTATTATTTGCAGCAGCTATAGGTGAGTGATAGTGTGTTTTTATATTTCTTTTATAAAGTTTGAATTATTGCATTTGTAAGATAACAAGTATTTTTCGGTGTCTTATAAGTATCGTTTGCAAAATAGGGGGTTTCTATATTTTATTTCAGTGTTTTTAGGAGAGTGATGAAGCAGTATGACATGGTATGCTATGTATATGTCTGCCAGAAAATATATTTTCAAATGAAGGATGTTTCTCAGTGACATTGGAAGATGTGATATGAATGACGGTGCATAAGAAACCCTAGTGTGAACTAAGCAGTATAACTCTACCCTTGACAAATATTGTGGCTGTGTGTGTGCTTTGTTGTTGGATAATAAGATGTTTTTTTGTGACCATATATTGGTGATTTTCAACTGTGTTAGAATTATGGAAGTGTAAAATTACTAAGTGAAGAAGGTGAAGTTATAGTGGCTAAGTGGGTAGGTTTTGATATTATATGGGACATTTATTTATACTGCAGGATTTCCACTATTATGTAATTGTTGATAATAATTGGAAATAATTATGTGGTGGAGGTACGGGAATCTATTTGGGTTCCATGCTATGTAATGCAATATGTTGTTATGCAATGCACAGACATAGTGAGATGTAAATTGAATGGGGGTGCATAGTAGGTTGGGGGAAACAGTAGTATGAATGAGGTTTACTAACATGGTTTTATGGGTCTGCTTAGGTCACATGGCCATTGCAAGTTTAGCACAGTGGGGATGGTCAGTGGAGGGAGGACATTAATGTTGATATGTTTTGTTGATTAGTAGTAGAAGTGATTATTTTGTAGGTGAAATGTAGGATAGGGGGTCTGGCTGTTGGCCCACTGATAGTTGAATAGATAGAAACAGGTGAGGTGCTTGACTTTACATGTGATTGGATGAGGAAGACTAAGAAGGACTGATCACATGGGTGTTACGAGGAAGAGGGTTGTGACTGAGCACAGTTATGTGAGTAGCAATAGACTGAATGTTGGCTATCTGGAGTTGACATGCAGTCCCTAAGGAGAGGGTTGTGAGGTGTGAAAACGAGCTGGGTGGAGTAACTCATTGTCAGTGCATTATTTTGCAGCTTTTTTTCTCTTGATACTTTTGTCACAAATGGTTTATGTATATATTACTTGTTTAATGGGTATGCTTTATTCAGAATTGTTATGTTATGTACCAAATGGGCAGTGTGGTGTACAAGATTAGCTCACCTTTCATTAAGGTTTATCATTGGAAAATGTATAGTCCCAAGCATAGATATATTAGAAGTTGGCAAACTTAATGGCCAGTTAATGAAATCCCATTTTTGGTAACTTATGTAACTTATGTATTAATGAGCTGTTCATTTGTATTCCACATTAGTTACGCAGTTAAAGATGAGGTGTAGATAGGACATTTATTTGTACTGCAGGATTGTGGGTAGGAGTGATGGCTGATGACTTTGGCATGCATACAATGGAGGCTTTAACCATAAATGTCATCCTAAAGAGTTCTTGTTTAATGTACACTTGCAAATCACAGGCATCTAAGCAGACCATCCTGAAAAATTGATGACTTCCCTTGGCTGTTATTATTGATGGATTGAACTCCTATGCTGGCTGCCCTCTGAGGTGTTTACTTCAGCATATGTGGTGTTTCGGCGTCTGGTACGAATATTAATGGAAGCAATGCTACATTACCAGTTTTATCAAATGCAATTTTGATTGTGTTTTTACTTCCAGTAATTATTGTTACTGCATGTGTGGCAGCAACGTTCTAATCATCCGGTACAACTCTCTTTACCATATATGGGATCAGTACTTAGCTAATTGATTTTCTACAGACATTTTATCACCATCATCTTTGAATAAAGCAATGAGTACATTATTTTTACCTCTCTTCATGAACAGGTGACAGAATTCCTGAGAATAATACCACCGTTGTTGAAAGAGGATATACAGTTAATAGTCTCCTTGCACTACCCAGAGCTGCGCTCCCCTGGCTGCACTTACTCAGAGCATTTGTGCCCTGTACCCCCCTCCCTTGCACTTCCTCCCCCCCTTTCTCTTTCCACTTTTCTATCCTGCACTTGCATGATATGAATGACACAAGGCCTAGTTAGATTGTTTGCTGTGTTTTCCCTCTGTCACCCCACACTAGAAACACTTGTGTATAGGTGCATTATAGATGACTTATGATATATCATTGTGATGATCTTGGGTATATATTTGATAATTGTAGGTCATATTATAACTGTCCACCTTCGATCAGACTTGTTCCATCACCCCCACTATCACAGGCAGTCCCACTTTAGCTCTTCTCCTTAATCAGGCACACACTCATGAACCTCTCAGTCACTCCCTTGTCACTCTCTATGTTTCCCTTACCAAGGAGACATGCAAGTTGTCCCATGTGTGTGGCCATGACTGCATCCAGGGTATTGTCTCAAGGTACCATGACGTCCTGTGTGGACGTAGGGATCCTGGTGAAACAGGGTGTGCAGCTCATGCCTGCATCACATGGAATCTGTACATTTAGGGTTTGCTAATGGTTACAGTTGTGGACGACATGCTTAATCCCAATGGGTGACACACATGGTATATCACATATGTGTGCAGTTCAGGAAACCATTGTTTGGGAAATGGTCAATGATGTAGAATCATCTTTTTATATCATCTGTTGCCCCGGGATTTTGCATAGACATGTGAGCTGTTGCATGGTGTAGGGGAGCTAGTACCACATTTGTCAGTATGTGTGGAAATGTTGGCAGTATACGGTCATGAACCAGGCCAACAGTGTATTGGGAGGAGTGTGTATAAAACAATGTCACATAGCTACCAACTACAAATGGTGTGACATGGCAGTGTGTATATTTCCTTTGCATTCAATGTCTCTCTCAATGAGTTGGAGTATGTAGATGATGGTGGGCTAGTTAAGCTAATAGGGTCTCCTGATTTATTTTACTCTGTTTGTCCCTATGGTGACGGTCTGACACTGGGATGCGTTGCCATCATGTTCTCCTCCTTGCTTTCAGGACCATCTGTTGCATGATTGTTATTATGCCTTTAATCAGTAGGGACCGTTACACAATATACAGCAGGAAAATTCCAGCAGGTAGTATGGTACTCTGAGTCTTCTCTGAAGTGCAGGTAGGCTTGTCATGTTCACAGCAGGTTAAGTGGATGTATCTCTGCTTCTTTTCAGAGCATGTGGCAGTCATGCCCACCTTCTTAGAGGTGGAGGTTATTTTGGTGGTTTAATGTGCTTTATTTGGCATTGCAGGTAGACCAAACGGCGGATTTTCCGACATCTGTGTTGTCAGGTTATCTACATCCTGTTTTTTCCAAATCCTGTTTTCTCTGGTATTGCATGTATTGAGTTTCAACATATAGCACCCTTTTTACTGGATGTGGTGTGGATGTAGAATTATTATGGTATGTAAGATATGGGTAATGTGGTGTATAAGATATCAAATTAATGGGGGTGGATAGTGGGTTGGGTGTAAAAGTATTATTGATGAGGTTTGTTAAGAAAGTTTTCTAGGGGTTGGTTAGGGCATATGGCCATTGAAACATTAGTAGAGTGGGGATGGACAGTGAAGGGAGGACACACATGTCGATATCCTTTTGTTGCTTAGCAGTAGTAGTTATTCGTTTGTAGGTATAAAGGCTTGTAGGTATAAAGGCAGGATAGTGCATTAGGCTATTGTGTTATTATGCTGAAATGGGTGGAAACAAGTGAGGTAGTTAATTGTGCATGCTTTATGTTGAGGATGGCTAAGGAGGAGTAATTAAATGGGTGCTGGGAGAAGCAAGGGTATAGTAGGGCCTAGTTATGTGAAGACTAATGTACTTAATGCTGTGTGCTTGGTGTTGACGTTTAGCTGTTAAGTAGAGGCTTGTGAGGTATTTTATTTTGATGCTAGGGGACTTAGCCATTCAAACTGTACTGATAGTGGGGATGGGTAGTGAGGGAGGGTGGACATACTGATATGTTTTTTTGAGTGGTAGTAGTCATTTTATTTTAAAGGTTCCTTTTTTATTTATGGTGGCCAATTTGGAACAGTTTTGTTTATGTTTGCTGTCATCTGAAAAGGGAACAAGTGTCTTTATGATGTACATTCGGTTCCATGTGTTAATATCCCTGCGAACATATTGCCACATAAAAATATAGCCATATTTTTAAGGCGATATTAATGCATGGAACCTGCGGAGGGCACCCCTGCAACCCGTGTGACCCCTGCATTATTTTAAAGCACCAGGGGACACCCCCGCAACCCCAGCTCCCAAAACCCCCAAAAATAATCCCCCCCAAAAATATCGCCTATGGCCTTTCCAAATGACCATATATACAGCAATATTTTTGGTGGGGATAATATTACCTGATACTGTAAATTTGTGGTGGTATATTCTTTCTGGTGGTATGTGTACTACACTTTAGTATATATCTTGTAAGGAATTAGAAAAAATACAATTGTCTGCACCCAGGAAAATTCCCAGGGTGCGAATAACTATTACACTTGGGCTGAAGGGCAGACACAGGCTTTTTTGTTCTGCAGCTTTAGCGAGTGTCTTGTTTCGCTTGGCCTTACAAATCCTGGGATGGTGGGCCATTAAACTCCATCTCCACCTGTTAGCCTGCGCAAGAAAGTTATATTTTATATTCAAAATATAAAGAAACAAAATGAGCGAACGTAATTATCTTTTTACACTGCTTTTTTTGTACGATGCCAAAACAACAACAACAAGCTATAAGAAAGGGTTGTCTGCAGGGAAATAGGCTTAAACAGAATCATTTTTTTAAAAAGTAGTGTTTTTAAATCCATAGATACAAATCCTGTAGATAATGTAACCATTTCTAGTGTGGAGGAAAGTTTCAAAAATGTTGAAGTTGAAATAAGTTTTGCTGGAACCAATAATATTTTTATTGAAAGTAAAAAAAGAAAAAATGTTTCAAATGTGTTACTGGGTAGTAAAACAAGAAAGATTTTTTTGAAAAAAAGGTAGCGAATGTACTATCAATTTGAAACAGAGGAATAAGCATATATATATATATATATATATATATATAGGAAAATATATCAATCCTGTGTTTTTACCAATCTTTGGAGAAGTGCAAAAATAAATCTAGATATGTGGTAAAACATTTTATTAAGAAAGATTTTGATATGAAAAGAAAATTGTTGATTTTCGTATTAAATAAACTTAAGACGTTGCTTAAGGTGACTTCACCATACTATACAAATATACAAACAGTTCAGGTGCTTACATGTGGAAACTTTTGTGACATCTGACAACTTTTGTGGCATCTGACAAAAAAGAATTAAAAAAACAACTTTAAAAAAGCGCTTTTATGTCATGAATGCAGATTTAAGTCGCCGACCACTGCATTGTTTTTTTTGCACATTTAACTGCACTCTGGGGCAGTGTGCACTGGAGGCTGGGGGTGATTCTTCATCTATGTGCCCTTTGTTCCCTGGCACCACATGGTAATTACAAGATGACCACCACTTTCTTCATACCTTGAGAAGGCCCTAGGAGTTCCACATCACCTGCCTCCTCTCATCCTGATAGGCTGCCTTCTCCTACAACTGGCCTACCGGGGAACCGGCAGGCTTTAGCCAGACCCCTCTTCAAAGGCCCACACCTAAGGCCCAGTCTGCCTCTGTCCAGATCTGGCTGGGAATTGTAGGCCCCCACTTTCCCATCCTCTCATCATGCACTAGGTCGCAGGGGACCATAACCTGGTGTTTTAGGACTATCTGATCACCCCTTCAGCAATCACATAAGTGTGTACCTTTCTCTATACAGCCTGCATCATGCTCTGGACCTTGAACCTCATCTGACAATCTCCATTAACTATCCTCTAAATACACTTTCCTTTTGCTGTTGTTTCAAAAACACCAAACCAGAACACCCACATCTCCCTGGGGTCTTACCTCCACCGCTACACCCTGTACTATCCTGCCTATATACCTGTCGACCTAAAAAAAGGAACATCATTTTTAGCTGTGTTAATATCTTGCCTGCTGCTGTTTAAATTCGTTTTTTGCAGTGTGCACATCTTGCCTGCTACTGTTTAAATTCATTTTTAGCTGTGTGCACATCTTGCCTGCTGCTATTGAAATTCGTTTTTAATTGTTTGCACAAACTGCTATTCGTGAGAATGTGTTGACAAGTACACCCCCTCTGTACTCTGCCTAGTCTGCTACCTGTTCCCTAAGCCTCCTTCAGTTCCCTCTCTGTTTCTTAACCATGTGATTTTTGGAAGAATGCTTTTAGAATCATTTTTAATGGAAAACTTTATTATTTTAAGGAATTTGCTTTAGGTAGGATGTTACATAAACTGTAGGTTAGCACTTGGACTAGCACTATATTTAGTGATACTTTTCCCACTCGATCATATTTTCCCTTTGCTTGGTCTCCCCATCTGTTAACTAAGGCCACAGCCCTGTGTATCGCACCATGGAGGCTGTTAAATAATAATATTTAATATTAAGTGATCCATTGCCAGTCCTGTAGTATAAATATTTGCACTTATGTCTGTGATAAGTTTCTTTAACTTGTCATTTATTATTGTGAATGTATTGTTTTTAACATGTTTGAATTTGTATACGGTCAAATAATGGAATAAGAACTGTTAATATATTTTTGTAAACGTTCTATTAGAAGTATATACAAATAAATAAATAATCACATTTTGTCATGTTCTCCTATTTATTGTTTTGTTCTAGGGTTGTGTGGAAACAGTACCCAGAGAACCCCAAACGATAATTGCACACAGATATATAGACCAAAATATAGAGACCAAAATAAATACAGAGAATGGATCACTGTGATAATCCAGTACTTCGTAATGTCTAAGTCATGAAAAGGGGGCACAGCGTCCGTTTTCAAAAATAAACCAATATATTCATACATTTCTGCTGCTGCATCTTCATATCCCACAGATAATTGTCTGCACAGTCACAACTCAACGATTTAAATAAAACCAAGTAATTTCTAAATTCTGGTGAACTTATGTATCAAGACGGGAACATGTGGAATGTTGACGCCCAGACCATTACTACAAACGCAGCTATGTTTCTTTATGGGTTCTCTTATATATACTGGAACATATTATCAATTATGCCTTGCAGGAGAAACACAAGCCATTCGTAAAATGTAAGTGGCATATTATTTGGTCCATGCCCATTGAAATCCTATTTTAAGAGCAAACACACTTAATAGAAATTCATGAGGTTCCGTGGTGGGATCTGTCAGTTAAATCTCATTTCCTTGAATTGCAAATATGATTAAAAATGACTTTGGCAAGTATGGGAATGTGCAGTTAGCTAAAACAACAGCCATGGCCTTGAAAATGTATGTCATAACGATCTACCAGCGCAGCACTTTAAAGCTTGCCCTTGTGTCAATTCGAACCACAGCCCACATTTAATGGTAACCAAAGCCCCTTGTTGTATTTCCAGCTAAAGTAGTGACATGTGTTCTTAACTTTGAGATTGAACTCCGTCCCTCCTAAATAAACGTGCGGACAAGGAGAAGGATTTTTTCTAAGGGGATAAAATGTCTGAGGACTTTGATATTTGTTAATTAGATCCGTGTAGAATATAGAATCGAAATATAAAGATGCAATCAATAATTGGAATATGAAATGTGTGTTCCTAAATAAATGCTGCATTTTTAAACAAATGTGTACAGTTATCATCAACGTTTTTGTCTGCATTGCAGGGCTGGGGAGAACTTTCCTGGTGGGACAAGTTCGACTGAATCGCTGGTCCTTTTTTGAGGAAAGTTTGAGCAATCTTAAATATTCCAGAGCCTGTGGTAGCGGTCCTGTAATTAAGTTGCTCAACTCATAGCAATAGCAGTTCTTGGGTGGCTTATAACTTTGGCGCCGTTTGACGAATCCTCACCAAACATTGCAAAACAATCTATATGGCTACCTCTGAAGGAATTTGCGAAGTTGGGTGCAGTTTCGTAAAGGGAGGGGGGAGTTATGGAGGTGGTCCCAGAACATTTGAAATCCTCATAAACATAATAGAAAACAAATGTTGCTCATGCCTAGAGCCCAAACCGCTGGAGGGATTTGCCCCAAACTTGCAAGAGGAGCAGTGGCTTGGTCCCCAAAAGTGTGCTTTTGCAAATTTGGTGTACATTCGTCCAGTAGATATTTCTTAAATGGGCAAAAATTAGGTGTACAAAAACTAGTGATATCTGTGTCCTGTCTGTGTACTCACTTCCTGATTCATTGATTGTGGACTCATCTGGGCTGATCAGGGCATCGCGCAATGTTCGCAGATAATCATATGCACCCACTGATTGGTCAATTAAAAACATGAGGTGCGTCAAAACCTTTGAAATTGACACCATGTTGGATTCGCAAACTAGTGCGCCCATAGTCAGCGGACATTGCTGTAAAAATATATTAAAAAACAACACAACATTACACTTGTCAAACTAATGAAACAATCTATGGGGAGGTGAGGGGTGATGAGGATGGGATGGGCTTTGTTCAGAAAAAAACAAAAAGCAGGTGTTTTTTCTTCTCGAAAGTCCGCAAAAACATCTCAGATGTTTCGGACATTGCTGGGATGTTCGTGAACTTGCCAAACGTTTCAGTATATCAACGCATATTTCTGCATCATAGGGCCAGTGAAGAGTAGTTTTTGTCGCCATTCAATGAAACTTCATGAATGTAATATCATTTTAGATCCGCCATAGAATTATTTTGCAAAGTTTGGTGCCGTTTTTCCAAGAGGGGACAACATTAGAGGGGAGTCCTAAAATGTTTGAATGACTTATACATTTAGCGCTGTTTTACGAATCTGCATATACATTTGCAAAAGGATTTTAGAAGCAGTGTTGAATGTTTTTGCAATGTTTGGTGGGATTCTGTCAAGAGGGGGCAACATTGTTGGGGGTCTCAACATTTTTAGATAGCTTATAACTTTGGTGCCATTCGATGAATCTGCACACAATTTATCACTATTTTATGTACATACATGTTGACACTTTTCCCCTAGAAAAAAAATGGAAAGATTTGCAGCTAACTTGTATGTGGAGCATTGGCAAGGACCTGGAAGCATGGTTTTGCAAATGTGGCCATGTTTTCTTTTTTGAAAAGTCTCATAATGTAGTTACAAAAAGTAGCGGCATAACATTGGTGACTGAAGGCCATGACCTGGACAATCTGACCACTGGCCATGGCCATCAGGCACCAGGAATGGAGTAACTTTAAAAAAAAAAAAAAATGGGATAGGTTTGAATGGGAAAATAAATTATGCTTGTGGCTACAGCCCAAAGTGCTGGATGGCATTGCAGCAAACATGCACAAGGAGCATCAACAAGAACCTGAAAGCATAGTTTTGCAAATCTGGTTGTGCTTTATTTTTTTCAAAGTGTCAAAATGTAAGTACAAAAATAGTGATATAACTTTCAGGGATGTCATTTCGCCAAAATGCCTGGGGTAGCAGAAGTGGCATCACACGACCCTTGACGTCTGATGAGATCACAGGAAGTGATGTCATTTGACCCCACCCCGAAGTGAAATCACAGGAAGCAATGGAACACAATCTTTCACCTCTTGACAAAACAGGAAGTGGCATCACATAGCATTGTTTCTAAGAGCACTACGATAAATATGGTTACATTATCAATGTAATGTGATCTACATTTCATACAATAATGTATCATTTGTTATCAGTCTGTATAGGCCCCTTATTACCAAATTACTGTGAATACAAGCAGACACCCAAGGCCTAAAGATAATGATGTGTTATTATGTAGCACTTATGCTTAAGCGCTTTACATAGAACAAATATACATACAATATCACCTATCCTGTGTTGGTACTCATTTATAGACTTCAGAAGGATGAGTTGTTCTTGCTGGGATTAGAACCTGCAACCTGCAGATCAAACCAAAACTGCAGCAACAAGTGGTCAACCCACTAAGCTATCTTACCAGCTATAGCTATCTTACCAGCTCTAGTAAAATAGGCAATTACATGTCTGAATGTTCTCAAAATTATAAAGCACTCTGTAGTGGATATCAATAAACTGGTAATTGAGATTTAACAGCAGGCCAGTTTATCTGCAGGTCTGGTGCAAAGTTGGTCACATGTCAATCCTGCATGGATCTACTTTTCAGGCTTCAAAGGTTGGAAAAATACACACCATTGGGAGGGTTCATAACTGTGCATTAAAGAATTTAGAGTAGCTCAGGTAAAGCAGTGCACTCACACGGCATCCCATACTCTGGCCACTCGTTACCTCATACATGCAAACAAACATCCTGAACAGCATGCTAGGGAGATAGGAAACAAAGACACATTACAACAAAGCATTCATTTTAACACAATGAATTCAAGGGCCACTTGATGTGCTGTGGTCAAACATTTCTACACTGTACAAAAGTTTTTTGGCACAAGGATTTTGTCAAGTGACCAAGGACACCGTGATGGAATGTCTTGGGATGATCGTAACAGAGACGACGGCAGAAAAAAACATGCTATAACGGCAACTTGCGAAAAGCAAAATACATATAGTTTTTGTCTGCTTTGTGAATTTGAGGTGTTTAAGACCAGACTATATCAGACTAAATCAGTGACTCATCCCCTGAAGTATGCCTAAAATAAACCTTTAATGAAGCTAGAAAATAGTATACAGAATTCCAGAAAGACTATTTGTTACTCCTATTTCTTTTTTATTTAGGGCCACTGCTCAAAGTGTTACACTTGTGTTGAACCCCCTTTTTTTTCCAAAGTGTCAAAATATAAGTACAAATATAGTGATATAACTTTGATACCTGGGCAGTGGGTATGGCCATGAACAAGGCCAAATATCTACTCTGATTTCACTATTGGGGCATGCAGCATGGCCAAAGCCCTAGGCCTGAAAGGGAAAGGAAATTCTGTTTGTGGCTACATCCCAAAGTTCTGAATGGATTGCAACAAACTTGTGCAAGGAGCATCAACAAGGACCTAAAAGCATGCTTTTGCAAATCTGTCCTGTGTTTTATTTTTTCCAAAGTGTCAAAATGTAAGTACAAATAATTGTGATATAACTTTGGTGCTGGGGCAGTGGACCTGGCCCTCGGCAAGGACAGATGTCTATAGTACTGAAATGCTAGCCAATTCTCCCCTGAACTAGAGTACCAACAGCAACCCCAAACATGTATTTCAGCCTTGTTGGGCCTCCCCAGTGAGATGAAGCTGTGTCTTTCTAAGCACAGTGAGCAAGGGGTCCATGTCTGGATTACCCTGGGTAATTTAGGGTGAAATCCCAAGTCCCTAAACATCACAAAAGGCCCCTCTACCATTGCCAAATAGCCTGTTATTTGGGTAGGTTCCCAGTCACGAGTGTCTACAACCACTTTCATTTTTTGGACGGTTAATATCCATGATGCATTTAGGAATCATACTTGGAGCAATTATATCTGTAAGTGAAATTGCTTTGGAAAAAGTAACATGCAGACAGGGACCAATAACTCCTGAAATGTCCTGTTTCAAAATTTGCCAGTGTTTTCTCAATTTATGTTTTTATATTATGTGCCTGGGTAACGTATTTGATGGAAAACTGATAGTGCTGTCACCTGTGTGTTACTTGCTGGAGTTTCAAGTTATTAATAATTACCTGTTTTCGAGAATATGGAGAATAACCTCTTGCTATAAATCAGTCACCAAACTTTTTAGATTCAGTGTTAAAGTCAACCTCTCTAGAGCAATTTCTCCCTGCTCAGAAATTCTCTAAAAGGAATACTGTTTGCCACAAATGTGAAACATGACATTTGATTTGTCTAAGGTATCTAATCAAATCAAAGTGGAAATGTCACTAATGGTTAGAGAATAATCTCTTATGTGTCTGCCACCAGAGATAATGATTTTGATGTCTGCAAAGTCATAAAAAAGGAATAAGTTTTACTTTGCGAATAAACTTAAACAAATCAATGCACAGGGATACAAAATCAAGCTGTGTTCTAAAACAGAGTTTTCATCCAGAGAGATAACCCTATCTGATTTATGGGGGCATCATATTTAAGGTGGGGTCGCTTTCAACATCTGCCAAATTTCAGGGTTTTGTTGCATTCAATCAGTACCACAAAGTCACTTCAACTAAGGTCCTTTCACCAAATTTCAAGGGTTTTGTTGCATCAGATTCTTTCTCCTCAATGTGGCTTCAACTAGCAGTGAACTTTTTCACCTTAACTATCCCTTAACTAAAGTTTTTTTCACTGAATTTCAAAGGTTGTGTTATGCCATTCTCTCACCACCTGTAATTCTGTCTTTAGTTCTTATAACATGACTGATGACATATCATTTGTTATCATTTGTTATCAATATTTGTTCTTGAGCTATGCAACATTGGGTCTATCAAGTATGTCATATTATTTTGTGTCCACTAGATAAGGTAGAATTAGTAATGGTGTACTGTGGTGAGGAAGAGCACGGTGATGTTAGTGGGAGACTGTGATGACGAAGACTGAAGTTTTGTAGTTGGAGACTGTGATGAAGACGAGTGAGTTGGGGTAGTTAGGAAATGTGATGAGGAAGAGTGAGGTGGGGAGGTTGGAGACTGTGATGAGGAATAGCGAGGTGTGGTTAGTTGGGGACTGTGACGAGGAAGAGTGTGTTGGTGGTAGTGCAGTACTGAAACAAGGAAGAGTGAAGTGGTGATAGTGGGGTTCTGTGACCTACAGAACATTAAACCATGCATACTTCACTTCTTAAAAAAATATACCTGACAAAAAAATATGTTAAGGACTAGCTATAAATATGAATGCTTAAAAGAAAATATACTCAGATCGAGATCTACGAAAGAACTGAGGCGAGGAAGAGGGATATGAGATCTAGATTTCTGAACAGTAGTTAAAAATATGAGTACACACTGCATTAATTGAACATTATTAACATATAGTGAAAACACTAATCATAACATGTGAAAGCATTGCATTCTGTTTTTTATTTCCACTTTAACTACTCATCACAAATCTAGATCTCATACCCATAGAGGGCTCTTACTCGTTTTAGTACTTTTTTGGATCTCAAATTCAAGATACAAACAACAAATACTTTCTCAGAAAACCGCATGACATACACATTTTAAAATACTGCCTCTTTTTATTAGTCACTCATCTCCAATCACATGTTCATGTGTTTCATATATTGTTTAGATGCTATCTTGTTGAGTATTGAGATCAAGAATTAACAAAAAAGGTGATATCTGAAGACACTTTGTGAATCGAGAATCAGATTACATAATGTTTTTAAAGTTGACCTTGTTTTTGTCCCCCATCCAAAATGAATTGTGATATGTATTATGTTAAGAATTATTCAGCTGATATTGAAATGAGGAAAAGTAAATTTAGCAACACTGCAATGAAATTCTCAAATCAAAAGTAGTTTGAGAACCATGTATACACCCAATGAAATAACAATGCATCTTATTCTTCCAATAACTCTATTGTATGTGAAGAGCGGATGTAAACACAACGAAAATTGATAATTGCACTCTCTTTTGAAGAAGTTCAATAAATATAGAGAAAAAACACAATTTTGCTTAACTTCACGATTCAAATCTCTATGTGGGCAGCACTAAAATGTGACGTTCAATTCTCAAATCTAGGTTCATATAAGGAAAAAACATATATGTAACAATCTTCGAAATAAGTGTCACGCCTCATCTGATCAACAACAAATTGTCACTTAACATATTCAGAAATCCACAAAATATGGATATAAAATAAAATAAAATAATAACAGACTAATTTTGTTTTGAATCACCAATCACACATACAAACAAATCTGTAAACGAATTGGCCTATGACATTCGAGAGCTGATTGGCTCATAGATATACAGGTCTTGACTCACATATTTATATAATGCAGAAAACATTAAACTTTCTCATTGCTTTGGAAACCAAAATATATAGTTACTGTGCAAGGTTTGACTGTCCTATTTGTCCAAGAGCACTATTCCCTACACACATCCTTTCCCTGTGTGCTCTCCCTTTGTTGTACTTTGTTTTCTGTTGTTTTTTTGTTTTATATTAGTTTTAGTTTTGTATTTCCATTTTAAGAACTATTTGAACCTTTTTGAACCATTTCTTTCTTTTGATTTAGATTTTTTTTATTTTTTCACGCAATAGAGACACAACATCATGAAGCACCCTCCAGCAATGAAGAGATCGACCATGTCACTGCACCTGAAGACCCAGAGGATGTGTATGAAGAGGACATAGAACTGGGTAGAGAAGTCAGGTCCACCCAAAGAAGTACTGTTTCAGGAGTTTTACACCTGGCAGTACTTCAATGTTCCGAAAGACACTTTACTATCTGATGTCAAAAAGGGATAATGCACATTTTGTGGCAAGGTACACAGGAGAGGATGCTCTATGGTGCCTGCACAGAGCTTGGGCACCATAACATTCATCATACACCTGACCAGGCAAGTGGATGAATGTTTCAGGAGCAGGTCCCAGAAGGCCCATTTCAACCCGCCTTCAGACCTTCAATGCCATACACCACAGAGGAAGCAGGGCGACCACCAACTGCATCATCCTCTGGATCGCCTCTGTCAAGTTAATCTGCTGCCATTGATGGGAGTGTCTCCTCTGCCTTCCCTCCATGCCAATGCATGTCTCCAGAAGGTGACATTTTCACCTGCAGGAAGTTTGATCTGCCGATAACACTGAATCCAACCAATTTTGTCAATTGAGGATGCCTGGCTGGGGCATTGGAAAAATTGTACGTTTCTTTTTAGTTTTTTTGAGAGATTTTGTTCTCCCTTTTTCTGACTTATTTTTTTAAAATATAAAACTTGTCATAAACAATGTCTACGTTTCACCTATCTTTCCTACATCCACTCCCTCCCCCTCCCATTCCTTTCTTAACCTTGCAATGGTTCTTTTCAGAACCTACATAAACATGTTTAAGAAAAAGATCTAAGGGGGCGTGGCAGCAGCGTCACCGATGAAGCCCATCCTAAAAGCTGTAAATTGCGGTTTCTCAGGCAGTGTTTAGGTGCCTACTTACTTCCAGGGGGATCGGAACAGATGGTGCTCAGAATGCGGTGCTTTTTCTGGTAATGAAGCCTGGAATCTCCCCATAATAGGCAGTGTAAGGAGAAGTAAGAGGGACGCAGCATCCCCACAAGATAGCCACTTTCACCCAGGCGGATCCCTCCGCCGCAAATAGCAGAACCGCGGATGTATCAGCATATGGAGGGGCTTCTTCCCCCAGACCCGCCTTACCTGCTGATTGCCGGCGGACATTCCTAGTGAGGCGACCCACGAATGCCCTGCAGGCTGTAGAGCTCAGACCCCTCTGTGATGTGACACCAAGGGCAGGGGTCCTCCCCCAGCCTTCGAAAGCCCTTCTGGGGAAGAAAGTGACTCTGGGCACCTGCTGTATCATAACGCTGTCAGCCCTGTCTTGGATTGGACGAGCTGTTGGCTTCATTGCTGCTCTGGAGCAGGAGCCAGGGAGCTGCTGTGGGGGTGGAGCTCCTGCATATAGACCGTGCTCTCTCCTTGGATGCGGGAGCCCATTCAGCTCCCAACGTGGGATGAAGTGAGCCACCAGCGCTCCACTGGTACAAGGTACAGCGCCACAGTAAAGAAGTTGTGGATGCCAGTATAACTCCATAGCCTCTTTGCAGCTCTACCCTGGTGGCCAGTCCATGGGGCCAGCCCCCAGTTGCCAGGTGAACCCACAACCCCCAGCCTCCCCCTTTTAACATCTGGGGGCAGCCTTCTGTGGACTCGCTGAGTGTTCTCAGCACCCTCAGCATTGGAACATCTTCGCAACTGCACTTTACGTTCGGCATAGCTAAATGCCAATCGCCCCCTGGGGAGGGGTACCACAAAACAACTAAAGCCTTGGCAGAGCAAGGGAGCTGGGAACAGCAACCAAGCCTGAACAACACTGCAGCAGCGGAGGGGTGGAGGAGAAAATAATAAGCCCCTCACCTGAGAGCTTTTCTCCACTGGGACACTATAGAAGCTAGTGGCCCCCTACATAACTGAACCGATCTGCACCTGGAGGCTAGCCACTGGCCCACCTACTTACCCCAGAGCCCATGGAGTGGAGCTTGGTCCACAGTGCTTACACAAGTGTAACAGCCAGAGGGGCAACAAGGCAGTGGAAGGTGCGAGCAGCCCCCTAAGAAGCACACCCCCTCCCGATTTGACACCCCTTACCGAAGGACATTGAAACCAGTGGGCCGGACTCTACCCTTCTTAGAGTACCCCCCCACCGGAGTCACCAAGTTATCTAAGCAATCGAAAAAATCAGAAGAGCGGGGACATAACCATCCTGCTCTCATCCAAAAAGGGGAAGAAGCAGGAATTGGGGAAATCCATGCTTCCTGTATCGGCAGGCCCCCTTGGACAACTCGCCACTAAAGACGACATCCAGGCATTCATGCTGGACATAAAAACAGAATTCTGGAGTTGCATGTCCAAGCTGACAACCAAAATAGAGCGCACAGACCAGAAGGTTACAGAGCTAGAACAAAGACTTGGGGACCTAGAAGCTCAATCCCGGGAAAAGGCTGCCTCGCTACTGGAAGTCCACCAGAAGATTCACACCCTGACAAACCAAAATGAGATTTTGGAATTCAAGCAAGAGGACTTGGAGTTTAGGGCTCCGAGAAATAACCTTCGGATTAGAGGGGTCCCATTATCGGTCCAAGATCGCGACCTGCCTGACTATGTCGGGGAGCTATTCCAGTCTCTGCTCCCAAACCTGGAGAAATCGCAACTGCAATTGGACCGCACCGACAGGCTGTGTCTCCGAAGGGGCCTGGACTATGAGCCCCCACTAGAAGTCATTACCAGAGTACACTTTTATACCACGAAGCAGGAAATTCTCTCGGTGGGCTGCTCCCAGGATGAACTAACCTTCCAGGGCTCGCCCTTACCAATTTTTCAAGATGGCCACAGCTACGTTTCAAAAGCAGCGATCCCTTCGACCATTGACACTCTTCCTCCAAGACCAGAAGATTACATTTTGCTGGCTCTTCCCCATGGCTGTACGGCTCTCATACAAAGGAGTCGCCCGAGTACTCACTTGCCTGGAGGATGCGGAAGAGATACTCAAATCTTCCCAACTGAAGGGGGATACAGCTGGCTCTCCCCAGGCATCTCACTTGGAGTCGCCTGGGGACTCCAAGTGAGTGACTTTGTGGACTCCAAGTGAGCGGGAAAGTGACTTTCTTCTGTGGAAGAAAGTCACTTTCTTCCCCAGAAGGGCATTCGAAGGCTGGGGGAGGACCCCTGCCCTTGGTGTCACATCACAGATGGGTCTGAGCTCTACAGCCTGCAGGGCATTCGTGGGGTGCCTGACCGGGAATGTCCGCCAGCAATCAGCAGGTAAGGCGGGTCTGGGGGAAGAAGCCCCTCCATATGCTGATACATCCACGGTTCTGCTATTTGCGGCAGAGGGAGCCGCCTGGGTGAAAGTGTCTCACTTGGAGTCGGATGAAACCCCACCAAGGGGAAAAAGACCAGTATGGTCCAAGGTCCAGAGGGGATGGCATAACAAGCTGACCATGCACTCCTGAGGGCATCCCCTGAAGCCCACTGCAATACAGCCCAGAGACACAGCAGGATGCATCATGCCAAGGAATCACAAGCTTCAAAACGCATGATAATAAGATGGGCTCCATGCGGGTTAAGCCTACCCCCAGGGAGGGAAATGACCAGAATCCCCTGGGGCGGTATTTGGACTGTTCAAAATTGTTGGAGGGCTATGAGTCCATGGTTGGGACTCAGCCCACACAGTTGTCAGTTACAATTGAATTATAACGTTAAAACCTCGGATGGAGCTGTTCTGCATCTCTCTACAACCTGGATATGGCTACACTGGTTCACCTGACCCAGACTCACCCTCCCACCCCCCGCTGAAACATCAGACAGTAGGGAGACCCCCCACTAGCCATAAAGTTGGTTTCACTAAATGGTAAAGGCCTGAACTTTCTAATAAAGTGGAAATCCATCTTAAAATGGCTGAAAGACCTGTAAGGCTTGGTTATATTCATACAAGAGACCCATCTCTTCCCAGAGGACTTTCCTCGGCTTCACAGTAGGGACTTTCCTAAACAGTTCTTTGCCTCAGGCGGTATGAAAAAAGGGGGCTCCACAATTCTGCTCGCAAGTGGCATCCCCTTTGAGGAGCTGGACGCAATCAAAAATCCAGAGGGCCATTGGAATTAAGGGGTTCCTCTATGGAAAACTATACTCCTTAATATCCGCCTACGCACCAAATGTAGGCCAGGAACGCTTTCTTGAGGATGTGGAGGCCTCCCTTTTCCCCTTTCTGGAAGGTCTAACTGTTATTGGAGGGGATTTCAACAGGGTTCCGGACCCTGATAAAGACAGAACTTCTACTCCGTCTCCTAAAGATTTCAATTAGGTACTGAGTATCCTACACCTCTTCAGAATGCTGGGAGTGGTCAACTCCTGGAGACACCTGAACAAGAGGGACTTCACATTCTTCTCTCATGCTCCTCTTCCCGAATTGACTTAATGCTGGCCTCTCCGCAATTGCTATCATATACAAAAAACATGGTGATCACCCCAAAGCTCCTTTCGGACCATGCCCAGGTGTGTCTACAGAGCATGGCTTGGAACCCAGCACTGGACCCCAGACCGCAGAGGCGTCTTTACAACCCAATTTTAAATGACCTAGCCTTACGGGACAAACTAGCCAAAGCAGTCAAACAATACTTTCAAGAGAACCCTACAGAACTTACCTCCCCACCGATCACCTAAGACACCATGAGAGCTGTTATCAGAGCTGGACTGATCTCACACATGGCGGCCTACCCGGGTACCCGGCTAGATCGCCCACAACACAGAAAGAATACATTGCGACGGCAGCCCTACTGCGTTTGACCAAAGAAGACATAGAAGTATTGGAAGCCCCAATCTGACATGAGGAAGTGGAGTGCGTCATCAAGGCTTTAACACTGAGAGCCCCGGGCTCCGATGGTTTCTCCCAAAAATGTTACATTTTCGGCACCCAATTGGCTCTTCCCCTAACAGCTCTCTTTAACACGTTTGGCGCTATGGGTACAGTGACACCATCAATGCAGACCTCTGCCATGATTTGGACCCTCAAAACAGGTAAACATCCCTGGGAATGTGCCACTTATATGCTGAATTATCTGTTAAATATCAACACTAAGATCTACTGGAAGGTTCAGGCTAACTGCCGGGACCCTCCCCTCCTCCCATCCCTAATCAATGCCAACCAGGCTTTGATTTTTCATCATGGGAAGAAAAACCAGAGACAATATTAGGAGAGACCTAAACCTTATTGAATTTACTACACGGGGAAGGTGGAATTGGCTCTATTGGCGTTAGACTCCACCAAGGCATTTAATAAAATAGACTGGTCCTTCCTGCGCCTGATGCTGAAAGCTTTTAACTTTGGTCCCCAATTCAGTAACCTGATCTTGGCGAACTACTCCTCCCCAAATACTCTACTACATATTAACCGCATGCGTTCAGCCCCAATCCCCCTGACATGTGGGATGTGACAGAGCTGCCCCCTCTCCCCTCTCCTGTTCACCCTGGTTATGGAAACTTTAGTGCAGCATGTCCGGAGTAACGATTTGATCAAAGGGGTACAGACTCAGGATTCCTTACACAAGGTTTCTCTGTATGCTGATGACATCCTTCTAACCATCTCTGATGTCCAGCCATCCCCTGAGGCAGCCCTTCAGGAACTCAAGGCCTTTGGGGAGGTAGCAGGTTTTGAGTTAAACTATGGGAAATCGGTGGCTCTGGTGGTGGGTCTGACTCTGCATGTCATCTCCGCCCTCCAACCCATATGCCGATTTGCTGGTCCACGAGCTCCATGGAATACCTAGGAGTCTTGCTCACGTCCTCACTGGCAGATCTATATGCAGCCAATTATCCCCCATTTTTCCAACAGCTTGAGAAAGATTTAGACAAATGGACAAAACAAGAGATATCATTAATGGGCTGTATTATAGAGATAAAAATGATTCTGCTTGCTCACCTACTGTATACCTGTGCCTCCCTCCCAGTGGCAATCCCAAAGTCGGCAATAGATCATCTTCAATGAAGGGTCCTGGAATTCATCTGGCGAGCGTAAAAGGCTAGAATACCTAGGAAAATTATTATGGACGGGCCCACTTGGGAGGTCTGGGAGTCCGAATCTTCCAAAATAATGTGAGGCAGCCCAACTATCACACTTACTGACATGGACATCTGAAACACCCTCTGTGAAATGGATGGAGATTGAACAATCACAATGCTCGCTCTGGCTCCACTTTCTCCCATTCATCCCGCGCACACAACAGAAACACTGGCCTCCTCTCCTCACCGCAACCAAGGTCACATTGAAGAGCTGGGAGGAGGCACGAAGGGGGTAAAAGATTCCAAGAGGTACGGGCCAACTCTCTCTGGTCTTTGACAACTCCTCATTCACTCCGTGTTTGCCACCGGGGGCATTTGGAAACTGGAAATGGGGGGTCTGCAAACACTTGCCCAATTATATGTGGGAAATCTACTCTGCACTTTTGAAGACTGCAAGAGTAAATTTCACCTACAGGAATCGGACAGGTTTTCATTTCTCCAGCTGCAACATTGGATCATGCACCACATGCACCTTACGTCTGCTAGAACTAACGATTTGGGAGGGTTCGAGTAAGAGTGGCATCTCAAGACTGTACAAACTTGTTAGGGTGGACATATTAACTCTCCGTAGAGCGGACTTCATGCCCCGATGGGAAACTGATCTAGGTCTTCAGCTGGATGACTCAGATTGGTTGGACATCTGGGCTAGAGCCCATTCATCCTCCAGATGTGTTACAAACAATGAGTGCACCCTGAGGTGATATTCCGTTGCTATTATCCCACAACCCAGATTCATCACTTTCAAGCTTCCATTCCCCCCACCGGTTGGCGGAACTGTGGTGCACAAGGGACATATTTTCATATGTGGTGAAGCTGCCCCGGGATCCAGCTATTCTGGTAATCTATTGCAATGGTAATAGAAGACATAACGGGGACAAAGCACCCGATCTGCCCCAAAACCATGTTACTGGGATGCCCAAAACTGAGGTACGTACTAAACTTTTAACACATTTGCTGCTGGTGGCACGCATCACCATTGCTCGGCGATGGAAAGCCCTGCAGGGCACAGATATAATCTTTTGGTGGGGCAAGATTTGGGATGTATTGGTATTTGAGAAGGTAACAACGGCTGGAGAAGGAAAGCTTCACCAATTTCATCCAATTTGGGCACTGCTTCTTGAGTTTGATGACAAATACCAAGCTCTGACCTTTAAGCCCCGGCTGGCCTGACTATATCTGAGCTGGGATGATAAAAGAAGTGGGATATGGGGGGAGGAAGAAAATAGCAGGGAAACTCTGATGAAAATGGGGACTGGGAAAGACTGCACACGTTGATTTTACCATAATGTCGCCTATCCTTGTTGACAATGTATTGTTGTTCCCTGCTCCATCTGAATAACAACATTTGTTTAAAAATAAATATAAAATCTAAACTGGGGGGAGGTTTTTTTAACTTTGAACACCATGGCAACAGGCGACACTTGCCAGTTACTGCCCGTCACCCAAGTTAAGGGCCCAGATAAAACATGGGTCCCTTAACACAGGCAGCAGTACCGTTACCAGCAGTCTCGGCCAGCCGGCAGAGATTATATCACCACTAGAACCCATTTAGTTTCCTACACCACTGCTAAGGGTGTTTTTTTTAAAGACATTGATCTTCCAGCACACCTTGGCACGATGCCGTAGTTCTTGAAATCTGTTTTCTCTCTTAATGACTGTGATGTTATCAACAGGGAAACAAACTTCGGAATGTATGGAACAGCGCTACACTGCAAGCTAATTTCTTTTTTGTTTTAATTATAGACCCTTAGCACTTGCATAGGAAACTACACAGGTGCAGAACGGTGAGGGATACGATGTGCAGGGAAAGGGGAGCTGGCCAGCAGCACTCTTGAACCAATACTCATAGATCGTTTATTTTTGGAAAATAAACTTGTATAAAATAGATCACAATCTCATTTTTACATTTCATTTCATAATTCACCTTTTTTACAGTGTATACTCTTTTTTACAGTGTATACTGTTTATGATATGATATGATGTGACATTTATAACGTTTCTGTAATCAAGTGTTTCTTGGCGTGTCTTACAAATCGAGTCAATTTATCTCTGTGCCTACTGTCTCGTTCCCAAAACTGACAGCTCTAGTCTGCCTCCTTTATACCCCTCAGAATAATAAATAATAATAAATAATCAAATATTTAACAATCCTAAAATCAACTTTTAAAATGTCTTTACAAAGCCTGACTTCAAAAACTGTGCGGAAAAGAACATTGAATTGAGAAGCAGTCCCTAAGATCACGTAAAAGCCTCATCCAATCAAAACAAACCACAATGTAACCACGGATCAGTCATGAAAGGGTATAAGTGATGCACTTATAGTCACAAATTAAAATTACATTAAACAGACCTTTTTCTCAATACACAAATGCAGAACATTAAATCACCTTAATAAATATATGTATTATGGTTTTTGAGTATTTACTATGATATACCCAAACCCCAAACCTTCACCAATCATCCTTCCTACCCTCCCCACATGCTCCCTGGCCTCAAAACTCCTATATGTGTGCACTTTATATCATTTAAAGCACTTTCAATGTCAATTTGGAACTTAATTCACGAATCGTGTAATGTTGGACTTTCGGAATTAAAAACCTTGGCAGCAGCAATGCATGATGGCAGATATGACAAACATATTTTTTACTTCAGGGGCACCCTGCTCTGTGCCAAATTAAAACAGGCATTGGCAATGGCAACAGTTTGGGCATTTGTGTATGCATGGGAAGGGCATTTGCGATGCAAAGCCGTAGTGGTATTAACTGGTCAATCATGGTAGTAAGTGCAAAATATTGGGTGTACCTGGGCATTGAATAGCAGTGCCTGTAAATGCCTAATACATATACACACGCCAAAACTGTTGGCTTTTCCCAATGCTTGTTTTTAACAGGACTTCAGTGAATGACACGCAGAGTGCTTATAAATCGAGTGGCTGACAACAAACTGGTTATGGCATTTCTATTGCACCATTAGAGGGTTTACGCATCCAATTATGTCGTTAACTCTCACAAGACTGCTTTGAAAAAAACACTGGCACGCACTTCAAGTGCAAAGTTTGATGGTAAGGTTTGATTAAAGTGGGTTCAAATAGTTCCCATGAGGAGGTGTTTTCGGCAGAGAGGGGCAGAAACTGGGAGGGAAAGGCAATAGGGATTTGCATGCCTATGGACAGTCAATGGGTGGGCAAATAACCAAACAACTACAAGCGTTGTGTACCTCCTTATAGACCATTTCACCCTATCTGTCCTCTAATGCAAACATTTAGGCTTATAGATGTCGAAAGCGACACCTAATAGCCAAAACTAAGAAAATGACTGAGCAGATTTGCACCAAACCAAAAAGGAGTTCCTTCAAGTGCTTTGTGCCCAACTTGTTTCTTATTTGGCGCTAATCTGTCCACCGTTTTGGGCTTTTGCGCATGAGAAAACATTTGAATTTTTTCCTTTGGGAAAATGCATGCAGAAGTGAAAATGAGCCACTTATTTGACCCTTTATATAGTAGCTATCACCGCCCTTTAATATAAAATAAGAAAATCCCTGTGGCGAATGGCAGGCCACGGCTGTGTAAGCAGGGGTTGGAGACGCCCTGAGGACAGTGGTTTTTTTTAAATAATTTTTTATATCTAAAACGTCATCCAACCCACACAAAAATGTTAAGAAAACTATTCTGAGTAAATGTTGGGTTTAATGATTCTAAAAACATGATATGCTGCACTGCAGAGGTCTGCACTTCAGCACAGGGGCGGAAAACGTCTGCACACCCCACTGCCCTTTGTGGTGGTGCGCTCAACCAATGGGCTTCTCATCACTAAAAACAAACATACGAATGCATTTGGTCGGATTCCCGTGTATCTCGTTTATCATGATGGAGATTTGGAGCCCCAAGTGGACAATACATATTCACTGGATGGCATACATTGTATGGTGCTATCCACAAACATTGACATGAATTTTTTTTAAACATTATATATCCTTGACTATTTGTCTAACACACAAAAATGTAAAAGCGTTTCCATGTTCAAGATTTTATTTAAAAAAAAAAGGTTTGGCCATCTGCAATTGGACTTCCTGAAATAAGATTCACGTTTTTAGCAAAAGTGAAAGATGAAAGTAAAAAGTTAGACTCTTCACTAAAATAATTCAGAAGAATTCAGCAAGAACAGGCATAGAAGGGAGGAAAAATAAAGTTAATAAAAAAAATGCAGCATATAATGAATTGCAAAAGGGGACGAAGAGGTGAGGCAAAATCAAAAACGATGGTAGGGAAAGGACAGGTGAGAAATCTCCTTGGAAATGTTTTGACAGGAAATTCTAGTGGGGTAGGGAAGGCATGATACAGGGGATGGCTTAGCGGCTCATAACAATTGGATCTGATACCGCAAGCCTTACAGATGAATTTCCTGCATGCCAAAGCGTGTTCAGAGAAAAAACATTGCCATGTTCTAACATTGCCACGTTCTTGACATCTTTTTCTGTTCCTCTGCATAGCAATTTCCGTAATGTGTCGTACTTTGGCAGCATGTGTTCTGTTAGGAGTGATTACATTGTTTCAATAGTAAAGGGAACAAAGCTGCATGCTCTCGTTACTATTTTTTTTTCCAAATTCAACTGTGCCACCCACGAGGAAGAATGCATGATTTAGGGCCTCATTACACGGTAGGCGGAGGACCAAGGTGCTATTAGCACCTGGTCCATGCCGGTAAAATACCGGCACCGCCTTGCTGGAAAGGGGAATTACCACCCTATTCCAAGGTTGGCGGGGCGGTAATTCCCCCTTCCCCCATTGCCCCTCCCCATTCCCATTTTTGCCCCATAGGGCTCTATGGGAATGGGGAAGGTGCTAATTACGGTGCCGCAAATTGCGGTATCGTAATTAGCACCCTGGTCCCTTTGCGGGTTGGTTTTTAACGCCTGCTAAAAAGCAGGCGTTAAAGTACCTACCCGCAAAGGGACCTCGTAGTAAGGCGGTAAGGGTTAACGGTCACCGGTACCATTACCGGTGACCGTTAACCCTTACCGCCTTCCGTGTAATGAGGCCCTTAGTGTATTCTTTCAGTTAGTTAGATAATTCTGTAGATCTTTGCTGATGTGAAATGTAGCCAGAAAATGTAACATTTGCAGGTGTTCTCGTTTTAGGTTGTCATGGTTTCTGGTTTCCTCTTCATACCCCACTACATTATCATGCTTTGAGGAGATCAATATACGATGGGCTCATAACTGGAAGTCTCTTTGAAAATGTGGCACAGTAGTAGTACACTGCAACTTCTTTTATTGGCTTTTCGTCAGGAGATTTCAAGGATGTTCTATCCTTGGGAATGTATTTTCTTTCAGCTATAGCAGATCAGAGATTCCTTGGCCTTATGCCCCAATCTTGGACTGGTATACTGGACGACGTATTGTAGGCTCCCTCCTACATCAATGCAGAGTTTGCATCAAGATATTGTTCCCTAGTATGGCAGTAACGACCCCATATATTTCCTTATATCATAGGTTATTTGTAACGTGCTTAATTTCTGAGCACGGACTATGGATTGAACCTGTGTTGCTCTGTGTCGTCTTGCCTCTAAGGTGAGCAAATTGCTGCTGAGCTATCCTCCCTCAACATTCCAATACAAATTTCCCAGAGTACGTTTTTAAGATAGTCCACCTTTTTTTGGTTGGTAACACAACCGAATGTTTATGTTTTGTTTTCTTAATGTGTGCATTCCTGGTCATTTTGAAGGTTGGAGCGATACCAATAGCGTTTCACTCATCTGGCCTTTCTCAAAGACCCCACATAAAATGACTTGAATTTCAGAAGGTTAATGTATGGGCAGTTGAACTAGCAGTATTCATGCATCACGTTTAGTAGCAATGCCATGACACTCACATTCTGGCTAGTAAGATTGATTAATCTGCATAAAAGGGTAACCTGATTTTATTGAAGGTTAAACCGTAGAGTAATTGACCAGGTGCGTATTGCACCGCATAAGGTGAACAAAGGAGATGTCTTGACCCCTCAATTGACAGTGAATTTTAATGCAATTATCTGACTCAGTCAAAGGGGGTCATTATGACTTTGGCGGTAGCTGGACCCGGTAATTGCCCATTACCGGGCGCCGGAAAATATTACTCCCCATTCAAAGGGAATGGGGAGGACGGATGCACCGGCACCATTCATGAATATTGCCGGTGCATCCGTCAAGGTCTGCGAGCGGGTGCCGTTCTGCCTGGCGGGCTGAAAGGCACCCGCTCGCAGAAATCGTAGTTTGATGGTCCGGTAACAACGGTACCGGCAAGTTTACCAATACCATTGTTTCCGGACCGCCAAACTTATAATGAGGCCCAAAGTGTACTTAGAAAGTTGTTGCAAATGCTTCATTGATGATGGTTTGAAGAGACCCCTGGTTCCACATTGTCAGATTCACTTTAGACCCTGCATGTATACTGTACATGGCAGAATATGGAGGAAAAGACCAGTAATGCAGTATCAACATCTTCACTGGTGCATTTGCATCCAAGACATGTCAAATTTAAGATCAGTCAATTTAAGTGGTCATGAATCGTCCTTAGGCTAGAGTTAAAAACGATTCATCTGACATTCAGTTATGGGGCTTTCCAGGTTGAAATATTCTACTGTTGATGTCTAGAAGATGATCAGGCAATATGAGTTTGGAGAGTCACTTGGGCCCTTCTCGTATAGGCAAACTGCTGAATATGTTATGCAGGAGAAAGGTAGCAGTTCAGCGTTTATTCTGCTCCTACTGCTTGCTAAACTATCATCCTTCATTGCTGTCAGGCTTCACTGCGTTTGTTTCTTGTACCCGTCTTCTGTTTACACGGGGTGGAATCACATCTGTTAAACATGTGGTGAATGCAATAGACATCCTGAAAATTGTAGTTCAATGTCATGGAGGATTTCAGTAAATTGTGAAACCAAGTTTCCCTCAGAGGACCATGCCTGAATATGTATCCAGTGATTTCCTGGGCCTTTTGCTAACACCTTCCAAGGGGCCTTAATGGGGCATTAAAGCACTTTCCTTGGGTATACCTTTGGGATGTTGCACATTTGCAAAACTGTGCTTTTCAATGAGGCAATCTTAAAGTCGCATCAGATCTCTTTGATGCTGGGTGAATCACTGCATTGTTCGATCTGCAACAACAGTATCCTCAAAGTCAGCAGCTGATACAGTGGAATCAGAGAATGAACTCTCACGGTGAAAGGTGCCTCAGAAGATGCAGTCGTGTGAAGGTGGTGGCTATAGTTGTTATGGATACTAATAAATCGTGTCTGAAGATTAAATGATAACGTGATGGTGGTGGTGGTTATTGAAGGCAACTGTGTGTTTGAGATTTATTAGTATGTTTTCTGATGTCCCACTAGGTAAAGTAACAAGCCTGCTACATGTTTACTTGAGAAGGTTCTCTGATTGGACATGCTTGACGAAGATCTGATTTACAAACATGTTTTAACATGACAAAGTCCCATTGAAAACATTTTTTGTCAGTCAGTCCCTAAGTCACTCACACACCTACATTTTGTTGCACTCTCGCTGGGGAGGAGGGGCACACACAATGATTGCTCTGCTGCACTCTTGCATTGAATGAGGCGCACACCTAATTTGTAGTGCAATTTCAGAGAAGGGGGCAAGAGATATCTAATATTTGTTGCATACCTGCTTTAAAGTGGGTACACAGAAACGTTTTACTGCACTCCCTAAGGTAAAGGGCTGATACCTTTCAATGTTGCTGCATTCCCACAGGGTTGGAGTATGATCTATGTTTTGGTCACACTCCCGCAGAGAAGAAGGTGCACACATTATTTTTGCTGCAATCAGACAGATAAAGGTTACACACAAACATTGTTTAGCTCTCCTACAGTGAAGGGGGTGCATACATTTACTTTTTGCTGCACTTAAACTAGAAAAAGGGTGGGCATACCATGTGTGTCCCACTCCCACGGGGAAGAGGGGACCAGATCTAATGTTTGCTGTACTTTAACAGAGAAATAGGTTCACACGAAATGCTTGCTGCAAATGTTAGGGGGCACCCACAAACCCACTTAATTTCGGTTGCACCCCCACATCGAACGTGCACGCAGTTTTTTCCTGAACTACCAAAGGGACATGAGCACACACACCTAATTTTGCTGCACTCCTACAGGGAATGATTGTGCTAAGTAATTGTGCCCCACTCCTGCAAACAAGGGAACACACCCTTTTTTGGCTGCATTCCTACAGGGAAAATGGCACGCACAAGCTTTAGCTATACCTCACGGGCAAGGAGGTGGAAACAACTAATATAAATTGCACTCCCACACTAAAGGGAGTGCAGATTCAATGTTTGCCCCCCTATCACAGAGAAGGGGGAGCGCACACCCAATTTATGCTGCACTCTTACAGGGAAGTGGAGGACCATACTATCATTTCAGCACTCCAACAAGCGAGGCAGTGCATACACTTAGGTGTTGCTGCACTGCCAGAGTCAAACAGGTGCACACATAGGGCCTCATCACGAGTTGGGTGCTAACCCCGGCGGTATTACCACCAGGGCTTTTAGCCCTATCGCCAAACCGCCCTGGCGCTATTAGCGCCAGATCACGGGTTTGGCGGAACGGTAAATCCCCATTCCACATTAGGCCCATTTGGGAATTTCCCATTCCCCATTGAGCCCAATAGGGAATGTTCGGTGCTATTACCGCTGGCATACCGCTCACGGTAATATCGCTGAAAACCGTCAAAATAATGGTGGATTTGCCCCCCAGCTCAGAGCTGGGAGAAAATACGCTAAGCCTGCGATTTGGTGGACCCTTAAATGCGGCGATAATAGCCTTACCGCCACATTTAAGGGTTACCGCCAAACTCGTGATGAGGCCCATAATGTTTTCAAGACTCCAGCAGGGAAGCGGTGTAACACTCTTACTGGCACCAGGGAACACAGCCTAACTTTGGCTGCATTCTGGTAGGAAAGCGGATACACACAAAACCTTTGGCACAAACCCAGAGAGAAACTTGCACACCCCTATTTGCATTTGCACTGTGACACGTGTTATTTTACATGGTGTAGTCACAAGAGCAAATATTTCCCTCGTGCAAAAAACATGCACTTTCAAAGTATTTTTTAACAAGGAAAAGTTTGCCATATTGCTAATACGGAATGGTAGCACAGTTTTAGCCCTGGTGCTTTTACAATGAAAAATGATACTTGTCACGGTGCACATTATTTCGAAAATGCCCCCAATGTTTTCTGAACTATGAGCTGAGTACTTTCAAGTGATGGGACACATTGCAAAACATCACTAGCCAATCTCAGAAAGGCATATTACACTGTTGGTAAAGGTAACAGTCATAATCTTTGAACAACAATTGAGCAACTGCTCTTGTCCACCACCACTAGGCAATCTCTCCTATGCTGATGGTGGTCAGTGATATCACTGTCTTTTCTCACTGGGACACTCACACTGGGATCAACATTCCCAGCATTGAGATGGGATGGGGAAGAGGAGGTAAGATGTCTTGCAGTTTACTCAACCAGTACAACAAGCAAAACCCAAAAAGCTCCTGATGGTGATGTTGTTTCCCTATATCCTTTCAGGTCCCTCCAAAACCAGCCTCTTTGTCCATCCAGTTTCTGCTGGTGGGCGGTAATAGCCAGAGCTCAAGGGGAAGAAGGCTCTCCATAGCTTACCAACAGATAAATCTGCAGTCCTTAAACTGATGTCTGATAACAACCAACACCTGCTAATACTTCTTATTTGTAGACCACCCCGTAAGAAACAAACCTTTGTCCCTGATTTCCAGGGGGCTATATAAGATCCGTCAGTGGAAAGCTCCCATGTTCTTTTCTTGGCCATCTAAATTATTGATGTGGTTAGTGTACAGACCTGGAAACAGTTGAACTAAGAAAGTTCTTAGCGGACCTAGGGATCAGACTACAAGTCCATTGACCAACACACATGTTGGGTCACACTTTAAATTCAATGTTTTGTTTGATTGTGGGCCTGTTGTTTTGCACTTTTTACCTTTCGTGCTTAGAAACACTTGTCGGGGTGATTATCCCAGGGTCGGCTGAGCCGTCCAAGGACCTCCGGGCTGGGAGGCCCCAACTCCTCCCGTGCTTCCCTGAATGAGTATGAGACACACACAAGGAGCAAGGTGGTTCTGCTGTTTATTATAACAACGGCAGGGATGGGTCTTGGATTGTATGCGTCCGTCCAGACTCTCAATCTTAGTGGGGCTCGCAGGCCCTTTTTACAGCAGTATGACGCGCTACTTGCGTCACCTAGGAAAGTTAGCAAAAAACCTATTGCCACTTCGGATTGGTTCCCCGAGTGGTAGGGTTAGTATAGGATACATATAGAGAAGGATATTAGTGGTTAAGGATGAGTCAGGTGGTATACTTGGGCTGTCCCTACTATTAGATACTTGAAAATCGTTACAAGAAGACCCCTGATGATTGGCTAATGTTAGTGGCGTCAGTGATGAGTCCCCCTGTGTTCTGATTGGTCCCCTCGCGAGCCCCCAAGCCTGGGACCATCGCCGTTCCCAGCTCGCGGTGTACCCGTCACTAGCAACAATGTGTAACTCTGTGTTTGTGCAGACAACGTACGGGTCTGCTCATAGACTTGTGAGCAGGTCGTTCCCATCGCTGTAGGTGTTGATCTTGCCGCTTCACTGTTGCAACCTGTGTCCCAGACATGGGACCCAGGCGACTTCTGTCTCGTGGGTCTGGCACCTTGTCAGATCGGCTTGGTCACGAGTAGAGAGACCGTAGCTGGAGCAGAATTCTGCACATTAGAGTTGTATTTCGTTTCAGTGGGCTTGGCTTTTTTTACAGGTGTAACCTTGGCGCCGGGCTGCTAGCATATGAGTTGCAACATTGTGGCCTTGGCTTTGAGCTCTCGCTGGGGCTCGTTCTGCATGATCAGCACTTGTATTCTTGCTCTGAGAGAGTTTTCATGATGAGGCTCTTGCTTGCGGCCTACTCAGGCCTAGTTCATGGGTGGTGATGCATAATCCATGGTACGGAGGTCGCGGTTTGACATGGCGTCACAAGCAATGTTAGGTCTACATGATGGCATCACCACAGGGCGAGTGGTGGGAGAAGCTTCAGCAAGCGTATACATGAGTTCTTCAAGCATCTTGCGTTTCTACATTACTATAAAAGGGCCTATGTGAAAAATAACAACGATGCACGTCAGTGGGTGTGTCAGTCACCTACGTCATAGCACTGAATATGTTCTTCGTGTAGGTTGGTGTGTGAGTGACCAGTGTGCATGGTGGCACGTGTGTTCTTGGCAGTTGGCTAGGTCGTTGTGGCATCTCTAACAATGTGGGTGGCTGTTGTCTTAGTCGAGTTCATCCATGCCGCAGATGTCGGCTTGAGTCGGACAGGCTGGCGGGCATATACTTATGTTCTTGAACCAGGGTATTTTGTCATCTGGTAGATAGATGAACTCATCCCATGGGGGGTGCCTGGGCCGCGATCCTCTAGGCCATGGTCATGATGAGATTGGGGGGTGCTTATTCTCCCATTCTCCCACTTCAGTCCCCCCTCTGGTCGACTTGTCGACCACAAACATATCCTTTTCTTTATCTCCTCTTACTCTCCATACTTTAATTATTCCAGCCAAGTGTCCATAGTGGTTGACATGGTCTTCGAATGACCAGTACATATAAACACAGCTGCCTCCTGGTTTGCAGTATACCCATCTTCGAACATAGCTCCTCGGGTTTCTTGGGTTTTCCAATTTTACAGATGGCGGATCCAAATGGTTGGTAATGATCTGTTTACGCAGTCTCTCTCTTTCCTTTATTATCACGTCGGTGTGCTGGTCATCATCAGTTGGCATCAAGGGGTGCATGCCAACCATTTCTATCATTTTGTCTGTAGTGCGTGCTTTCCTGGCTTTCCAGAACCGTATTACAATCAACACTGCTGCAGCTAACATTATGCATCTAACTATGACCTTCAGTCCATCTGTCCGCCATGATAGCATCCATGACCATAAAAATGAAAACCAACTAGTATCCTTCTTCACTCCTTTGCTTTCTTCCATCATTTTGGAGTGCATCTGGGCCAGTTGTGATACTGCTTCAGTAAGTGTCCCATTATCTGCATCGTTAGCAGGGATGAATGTGCAGCATGATTGTCCATTTTTCGCACAAACTCCTCCTTCCATAGCTGTGAGAAGATCCAGTACATATCTGTTTTGTAGTGCTACCATTCTTACCGCTCGCAGCTCCTCTTTTATGGCGTTGAATCTGTTTACTGTTGAATTAATCGTCATCATCAGTACCCATTGGGTGATCTGAAGCCATTTTGTGTTTGCATATGCTTGTAGTCCTGGGTGTATTATTGACCAGAAGAACATTGCAGCCCTGCTGAATAATCTGTGTTCTGGTGGGATGGAGGTGAGTGCTGTTTCCGATCTTCCCCAAAGGTAGTTTCCTGTCAGGGGTACTCCTCGTCTTTTCATTCTCGGTAGGATGTTATTGTTGTTCTCTCCTTCTTGTGATTGTACAGATCTTTTCCTCCTGTTGTTCCCTTCGTCCATCTTGGGGAAATTGGCCATGTTAACATGTTTTTGGGGCACTACTAGTGATGGTACATTGATGTGTACCATGGTGCATATTCCATTTCACAACAGAGGCAAGGTGTGGTATGCCTTATCTCCGCAGGCCCAATAGTGGTCCATTATTACTGCCGTTCGAGCACCCCCCTCTGGTAGTTCTAATACGCTTCCGCAGTTGGTGTTGTATCCCACATCCACATCTCCTTTGTGTTGGTAGCATAGCTTGGGTGCGGTCAGCGGTAGTATGCTTATTGGGTCTTCATCCTTCTCCATCCATGTCAGCATGGGTACATATTTACCCCATGTCGTCCAGCATCTGTCGTTGTGGCCCTGTATGGTGGTAACATTTTCTCTTGTTATCATGTTGCTCCCAACCACTCCTATTTCCCATTCATTGTTCATGTATATCTTCCCGGTTATTGTTATCAGTGGCCTCTCCCAACATCCCTGCACACCAGGAACTTCAGTAGCGTAACAATCACATGGCAGGTATTCTAGTGTTACTTTCTTCATGCCTCCTTAATCGGGGCCACTCGTCATGTATCTGAATGCCTCAGCGTGTAAGCTGCTTTTTTGGTAGCTCAAGTATGACTTTGAGGAAGTTGTTTTCGTATGGGTATGTGTCCCTTGTTTACCACTGCATTCTCACCACCGTTCCTTCGAATCGTCCCCTCGTTTGGAATAGTGCCAGATATATCATACATTGCGCTGTCTTTTCCTGTATTTCCGTGGCGACGAATGTTCTTGATGCGCTCATGGCGTATGGGATCAATGAGCACACATAGCAGCTATCCTCCGTTGTCTGCTTACCAATTTGGGTCTGTGCTGGTACCACAAGTTGTTTGAGACGTGTGCTGAATCTGCTATGTAATTATCAATACCTTTATTGTCAGTATATGTGCTGCGTTTAACTCTACCTCCCTTACCCTTATAGTTGCTAGTACCAACCTATATCATACCTGTTGCAGCAGTGGGAGGGGGCATGTTAGTTCTGGGTGGAGCCACAAAATTGGTAGCATAGCTTTTCTGTCATACAGAGGCAGCCAACAGACCAGTGATGACCAACACTCCTATCAATTTTATTACAAGAGCTAGTCTCACCGGCATTTTGTTCTTACCTCACTGCAGTCCGGCAGCTTATTCTTGCGACGTTAAAGGTGCCCGCCTGAAAATCCTTAATGTGCTGGTTATTATTGTTAGTATTTGTTAATTAAGCTCTCCCTATCAAGTAATCGTTCAGTGCCCAGACGAAGAGCTGCTCCCAGGCTAATCTTAGTGACCTATCTCTTAGAGCTGGTAAGTACTTGTGAAGATGGGGAAATTATTGTTCTATGGCCAAAACAAATGCGGTGTAATATACGCGTACCCTTATTCTTTTAAGGTACTTCGGCCTTCTTATATGATATGCAAATTGGTGTGATAGGGCCTCAGGGGTGTTATCATCTGCGGGCAGCATCTACTCCTGGGCAGAGCACACTGTTAGTTACTTACTTTCTAAACAATACAATTATATGCGGTACCTGCATGTGCGAGAGAAAAATAGAGGAAAACATACAAGTGTTTTATGTGTGTGTGTGCAACATCCAGGTTTATTATACAATGTCCTTCAATTGGTGGTGGCCTTGGAGGGGGGCTGGGGCTGGGTTGGGCAGAGGTTTGTTTACTTTGTGATCTCGTGACCATGGGGTGGGCTATGGGCAAGTGTCCAACGTCAATGGCAGTTGTTGTGGCTGGGGAGTGGTCAAGTGTAGTGAAACAATTTTCCTCAGTGGTGGTTGATGTATCCTTTCCTGTAGCCGACGTTGTTGGTGTTGTTGGTCTTGCAATGGCCCTGTCGTCAATGCTAGGGCGGGTCTGATGTTTGTAGGGCTTTACGTCATGTAGGTGATTCCAGGCGCGCTTATCGTGCAGTTTCACTGCTCTGCGAGCCACTTCCTCTACCAAGTGCGGTCCGGTAAAGCGTGGGCTGTTCCACTTTCTATTGAAGTTGCGGAGAAGCACATGATCACCCTCCGCAATAGCGCATAGTCCTTCCTTTTCTTGTTCCTTGTTGGTGTCTTCTTGTTGAGAACTCTTCGACCCGCCCCGCGTGCGCTCGAGCTGTCTAGATACAAAGGCTACACTAGTAATCAAAGAAGACACATATTGATACATTTCGTCACCAAGAACAGTTGCAGTGTTTTCATGGTCAGTAAATGCTCTTGATGTTGGTGTTAAAGGAAGGCACATTTGACATCCTGTCACCACTCCGTGGGGAGTGAGGTGGTGATCAGACCCTGGCCTGTTCCTCAGCTCAAATAGAGCCAGCGGAAGGCAGTACAACCAGCTCTTTTTAGTTGTCTGCTGAATTTTTGCGATCTCCTCTTTCAATAAGCCATTCAGGCGTTCACAGATACCGTTGGGCTGCGGATGGTATGCACATGCACATTTATGTTTAATACCTAGCAAAGATGTGATGTGTTGAAACATTTCATTAGCAAAGTGTGGGCCGTTGTCCGACCGCACCACTTCGCAAACACCCCACCTGGGGAAGACCTCTCTCACTAGAAATTTAGCTGCCCTAAATGCATCCGCGTGTGAGCAGGGTCCAGCCTCGATCCACCTGGGGAATGGACATACCAATACAATCATATACCTATGTCCTTGACATACATTGATCATATCAACTTAGTCAATATGAAGGTGTATGAAGGGTCCTTCGGGCCGGGGTATAGTACCTTTTATCACTTGCAGCGTGTGACCGGCCGTAAACTGTTGGCATGTGAGGCAGTTGCTGATGAAATTAGTGACATGAGAATTTAACTCGGGGCAGAACCAAGCCTCCCTAATTCGTGCTGCAATCACTTCCTTTCCTGTATGTGCTTGATGATGAAGCTGGGCCAGGGCGGTGTTCAAAAGTGCCAATGGCATGACCACTTTTTCAGTATTATTTTGATGCCACAGTGCGTCTGTTGGGGTCATCGTACATCCTCTTTTTACCCACAGTTCCTTTTCTGCCATTGGTGCGGCTGCATGTAATTCCATTATCTGTGTTGCAGGGAGATAAGTGTACCCTTCCTTCATCATCATCTGCCTTACCATTGTCCTCCCCCTCCCTCTCTCTGATTCTGGGGGGGTCCATAATTCACCAAA